>NC_140506.1:26799166-28032500 GCF_964339955.1 Pipistrellus hanaki
ATCTAGGCCTCATTTGTTCCAACAATGGAGCGGATAGAGTGATCATCTATAGCTGTACCTGCACTGACCCTGAATATCTGTTGTTTATCAAAAATAGTTTGAATGTTTTTAGTTTCAGTTTCCCATACACATGATCACGTTTCTCAGAGTTTATTATTTGAAAAGCTTAAAATAAAATAAAAAGCATGAGAATTAAACCTTGAAGTTGCTATTCCTAAAATAATTTTATAAATTTAAAAGAAAGAAAAGCATTATTTTAAGAAAATGACCTTTAGCCTCTCCTTTTAATTGAATCTGAGAAACCAGACAAATAAACCTCATTGAAAAGATTATATAATTATAATATTATATTTTAACTAATAATACAATAAATATTATATTTGGACTAAATATGGATGATGGGTAGACCAGAATGAGAAAGATTCTAGATTCTGGGAGGTAACTTTTACTTCTGGTATTTAGTATTTTTTTAAAATACATTTTTATTGACTTCAGAGAGAGAGAGACAGAGAGAGAGAGAGAGAGAAACATCAATGATGAGAGAAAATCATCCATTGGCTGCCTCTGCACACCCCACAGTGGGGATTGAACCCACAAGCCAAGCATGTGCCCTGACCAGGAATTGAACCATGACTTCCAGGTTCATAGGTCGATGCTCAATCACTGAGCCATGATAACTGGGCCTGCTATTTAGTATTAATTTTCTTCCTTCAAAACAGAGTTTATAGATTGCAGAATTTCTTATTCTACCCAAAACCTTTTAATGAAGAAGGAAATATATGTACAAATAGACATTTAAGAATTTTTATAAATGATTTTTTCCCCTTTTTATTGGCTTTATTGGGGGCAACACTGGTTAACAAAATTATACAGATTTCAGGGGCACAATTCTACAATGCATCATCTGTACACTGTATTGTGTATTCACCACTCAAGTCAAGTTTTCGTCCATCACTATCCCTCTACCTTCCCTGCCTCCATCCACACCCCTCCCCCTGGCAATCACCACACCATCGTCCCTGTCCATGAGTTTTTTTCTCTCTCTTTTTAATTTTTTTGCTCAATTTCTCCACTCCCCATTGTTCCCTACCCCTCACCTCCACCATACCCCTGCAGCTGTCAGCCTACTCTCTTTTAGTCTGTCACTATTTTGCTTTTTAGTTCAATAAAAGATTAAATTTTAAGTTGGGAAGTGGTAACTCTAGGTTCTTTAAAAAAGTATTTATTATGAGTTAGTACTTCATACTAAACTTCACTGTCTGTATCCTTAATATTTTAGAACAGATTTATTTAATTCTTAATCACCTAGAAAATAAGATTTAAAAATTACCCATTTGCTTATTTACACTGATATTTTCAAACAGAAAATCAACTTTGTCTTTTCCTTGCCATATGCAACAAATATGGAATAATCACTTTATTTAATCAGTCTTGATGCTTGCTTAGTTATATTTTCATATTTCTAACAACTTATGTTTTTCTGAGAAAATAAACTATTTTCGCCATATGTTCATTCTCTCACAGAACCTCATATAATCCCCTAAATAATGACATATATGAAGTAGGAGGATCTATTTATAAATTAATTTCATTTTCAGTGTCGTTACTGGGAACATATTCCTGAGCAACTGCTGTGGAAATAGGAAGTATCAAAATATATGGCAGAAATTTGAACCATGTGGAGCCAGAAGGGCACCTGACAAAGGTTAACAGGATAACATAACATCCAGCTCTGTTCCTCTCTTAAGTTCATCTCATCTCAACACATATGCAGGAAATGTCTCCTTTCCCCACCTCTGTCATATAATAAGGAGGATGTGGAGCTTTGTTTTAAAACTGAAGCCAAAGCAGCCAAGGTTTACCTATTTTTAAAAACATTTCCTTCATTCTGGGGTACTTCAGAAAGACTCATGTTGTTGACAAAAATTTGTAGTGTCAATGAAACTTTTGATGCCACAACCAGCAAGTTCTTTTTTTTTTGCTCACTAAGTTCTTAAGGACTGTATATATGAATGCTATAGACATTGATTATGCATTTTAATTACATTCCCTCCACGAAAATTAATTATCTTTATTTGGAATTTTTGTGGTAAGAGTGATGTGGACATTTCATGGCATATAGTCTGGCTGTTATATCACCCCTGTTGAGCCTACAACACAAGTAAAACAATGACTGGCAAAGTCAAACTAAGATAAACATATCCCTCTCATTATTAGTCCCTTTAGACACTACCAATTTTCTATGGACATACCTTTCTAGAATGCCACACCATTTACAAAAAAAGATATTATTAATGACTAAAAAACCCCACAAGTTTATGGAGTCATACACCTAATCAACAAAATAAAGTAGCTATTCATGACCACGACCTCCTGCTCCTCTATAGCTACTATTTACTTACAGTTACCTCAAATTGATTAAATATGGTCTCAAAACTTTTGGAATTTTTCAATAAGTAATAAAGGGTCTCTTGCTAAGCAGGTTTTGGAAAAAAAAAAAAAAAAAAAAAAAAACTCTAAGGAGAACCCAAACAGCTTGTATTTGAATGCAGTTGCTGTGTTTTTTTGTTTGTTTGTTTTTCCCCATAGAAATGCATACCATGGCTTGCTGTTTCTGAGAAAGACTCCTGATTGTCTGATTTCCACAGAGTAAGCAACTGAATTGTAAAAGGTCCATAATCCCTTACATATTTGCTCCCTGAACCCTCCCGAGTTTTGGATTCTAAGAATGAAAGCAATGGCTTATGATTAGCCTAATTGTGTGGGGGTGTGACAGATGCTACTGGCCAGCCCTGATGTCAGAGAGAGATCTATGTCTGATACTCCAGCTCTTTTCCGCATGATGAACTGCAGTAACCTCTTCCAGATCGCAAGCATTGGGTTTCATTGTATGCCCTAAGCATACACGTGTAAGGCAGGGCCTAGATGAGTGCAGATAAATCATGTGTTTGTCTGGGTCAGGATACCACTTAGGAAATGCCTAAATGAACTACACAGCGGAGTAATTCCATGAAACAGACAATGTGAGCGAATATCACATTCAAATGTGAATGTGTCCAATTCAAAAATCTGATGTGCCAAGTGAGGGCTGATTAGCAGAGCACACATGTTGCCAGTGAGCCTGAGAATGTTCTCCGGGCTCTCCAGCTCCCCCGCCAGACATTCTCATTATAGTTCAAAGACAGCTTGTCTGTGATCCAGCCCTGCTCTGGGGGCTCCTTTACCTACAGGCTTTGGCAATTTCACAATGAGAGAATCAAGTTCAAATAGACACTTCATATTTCTATCGGTTGGCATGAGAATAAATATATTTTATTAAATATATTTATTCTCATGCCAACCGATAGAAATATGAAGGAAGAGAGAGGAAGAGAGAGGGAGACAGAGATAGAAACATCAATAATGAGAACCATTGATTCTCTGCCTCCTGCACGCTCCCTACTGAACCTGGGCATGTGCCCTGACTGGGAATCAAACTGTGACCTCCTGACTCACAGGTCAATTCTCAACCACTGAGCCACGCCAGCCGGGGAGAGAATAAATAATCCTTAAGACTACAGATGATCACCACAGCGGCCCAAATCTCTTGGGCATTTACTAACTGATACTAAACAAATATTTCAAAAGTCTATGACATATAGGTACTCCTCTATAAAGAGGAAGAGAGGATAATACATTCCCTGACTCTGTGATAGAATAATTAAAATTAACAAAATTTTATAGTAGATTAATATGTAAAAGCAAGCATAAAGGCTACCATGCTATGTATAATGGAAAGCATTATCTTCACCCTCTTTAATGCCATATATTCACAGTATGCTTATAAGGCATCCTTCTGAGATTATACTTATGTTTATCACTTTTATGGTCAATGCTGATGATTGTCCATTAAAATTAGTTCAGCTATTTAAAAACAGGCCTGCTGAGGCTCACTGGCATTTTTGAAATATACAAGCAAATTCAGAAGACATAATAGAATCCCACACTGCATGACATATTTAGTGAGGGTCTGAAAGAACTAAATGACATTAGTTGTAATATCAAGGTCTAATGGATAATTCCCTTTATTTGAAATATGAAGTATTAAGTGCTAAAAAGCAATGTCCTAGGCCAGGAATCTCAGCAAACTATCGGCAATCTATTGTGCCTAGCATACTACAGCACCACTCCTGAAACAGTTGAATTGGAACAATTTTGTGGAATACATTAGTGTAAAACTAGCCTTGAAAGAAATAGCCATGTGACTTCAGCATGAGTCAAAGAGCAATTCATTGATCAACATTTACATGAAAATTATTTCAAATTATGCATTTATTTGGATTATTTAAATACCAATTAACTAATAAGCAGTTCTGATTCTAGTAGGCCTTCCAATTTTGCAGTGTATATAATGAGCATATATGAGTTCTGGAATTTTTTAAGAGAAACATAATAAAGAAAATGGGGGAAAACCTTTTATGTCATGTATTCATATTAATTTTTGTTTGACTTGGTCACTGCAATGATCAACATGGCTTTTTTAGTTACCATTTAAGAATTTAAAAGGGCATACATCCACAAGCTTTCCACACATACTTCCTTGTACAAAGTGTTTCTAAAGGTAGAGTGAGATGAGGTATGAGCTCTGGCTATTTTATCTGAAAACTGTAGTAGAGTTATATACTGACAGTGATCCTGTCCTGGTTCACAAGGTCCTCAGCAATTTTCAATCTAAGAAGCGATGCATATATTGAGGTCAGGTTCCCATCCTGGTTAAAGCTAATAGCAGGACTTTGACTAGTCTCCTTTGATTTGGGAGATCAAACAAAGAAATGAACAGAGATCCAAAGAGCAATCAGGCAGCAGATCACCTAGCAAGTCCTCTATCTCGGGGAAGGAAAACCCCTGTGTGGCTGGTGTGATTCCTTTCTAACTATGGAACTGAGTGTGGAGTGAATGGTAGGAGATGAAAATACAAAATAGTATATTGGGGTTGACAAAGACAACCACCATGATAATTAGTCATCTTTCCAAACAATAAAGAGAAACCACATGTTGCTTATTATTTTCCTTTTAAAAATGACTTTCCCATTAAAAGCATTACCTATGGGATATTCAAACAAATGCTAGAATTCCTTGTCCTCAGATATTTTATAAATGAGTAAAGCCTTTATTTCTAAGAGAACTTCCATTTTAAGTATATCATTCCGAAACGCATGATCTTTAAAAGATCTGAATTACTCCTTATTGCTAAAGCACACACTCGGAGATAAGTTGTTTCACATACTGACTCTCCCTAAATCTTGTAGAGTCTTCAGGCAAAAAAAAAAAAAAAAAAAAAAAAAAAAAAAACACACAAAAAAAACAAACCCAAAGCTGGAGCCCAAGATGAGGCAGAGCATCATTTCTGCCAACAGCATCATCCCTGGCCATGCCTAATATGTTTGCCAAGACCACACAGAGGCTAGATGGTAAGTTGGATTTAGAATTCTTTTTGCAACTGGAAACCATTCTGAACTGATTAAAGTTGGAGAAAGGGAAAAGAGGGCCAAAACCAGAAACCACTAAAGCTCAGAGATAATTCTGGAAAACCAACAAGCCTTTACCTAGCGATTCCCCAGAGCCACTCCTAAAAGAAGAAATAAAAAGTTTACACCACCCACCGCACAAGGATTCAATGCAGCCAATAAACCAAAGAAGGAAAACCCAGTTCTAAAGGTTGATAATAACTTGACACTACTGCTTTCAAATGTCTAATAGTTGGCTACATTATTATAAAGATTCATAATTGGACTTATGCATATATCCTTAAAATACTAACAACAAATTAAAATTGCCGCTCTTAGAAACATTGTTATCAGTAATTCTTTTTGTATAATCTATTTTAATTTTTACTACTGCAGATTTTATCTCTAAGTTCACAAAGGGAATTGCTCAACATGATATGATACAGAAAGTCTAATATGCATACAAATTAATCTCTCTAGGATGTAATCACTACATATGTAAAATGAAAGGGTTATATGTGGTGTTTTAAACCTCTGCAGGCAGTAAAACTCGGCGAAACAGTTCTTTTTTCAAGTGCCAGAAGAGAAAGGGAAGGACGTTTAATATTAGGAGCTATCAATACCTCAACTGCCCAAACTGTAGCCATGGAGCATATGCATTTATTGACAAATAGCTTTGAAATCATAACATGAAAATGAGCCACAAATGCAATGTGGCTTTGCCTTCTAATGTCTGAAGTACATGAAGTAGCTACATCCATATTTCCTCCATCTCTAAAAGAAAAACATCTCCTGAGTCCCTATTAACTCACTTTTCTCAAAATCTGCCCTTTTATGTAAGCATGAACAGCACTTCCTACAGAAAAGTATTCTACTCTACATTAACAAGTGTGCATTTTGCTCAGGAAGGTTAAATGAACACTCTAGACACATCCTGGTATCTGAGGGATCTGGCAAGGCTTTTCCGAAGGCCCATGACTGACTGCCTCTGACTGGGCAGCATAACATTTATATTTTACTTGTTTGCAAAAAAATGACTATGAAACTTTACAACACTGGCTAGTATTTCTATTCCTTAACACATGGCTCCTACTAGGACCCAGTTTTATAAACAGGTGCAAGGTGTTCCCCTGTTTCTGATGTTTTTAAAAAAGTAAAACAGATCTCCTTCTAAATTACTTCCTAAAGGCATACTTCACAGTTGTTCTAGTAATGATTTTCTTGATATCGCTTACAAACACAATCGTTACCCCCTTTTTAAATGCAAAGTAATATGTGCTAATTGTTGCTTTCATGAATTTAATAAGTCAAAACCCAATGGGAAGTACAATTGTCTCATATTTCAGGCTTCTATGTGATTGCACTTGCAAATTCCTGAGCAGTGGATTCTATGGGGGAAAATGGTGCCATCTAGTGATCAGATAGGAAATCACATCTGTTCATTTTCCCTCTAGACCAGGTTACAGTATTACACAATAGGGAATTCTGTACTTAATTCAGTACACATTAGAATTGGAAGAAGGGAAATAGAATAAAATTCACTTAGGCAGGAACTTTACCCAGTTATTTTTTTATGTAAAACATTATTCGTAGTCATTACTAAAAATGTGGATTATAACAATATTAACATGGCATTATCACTTTCCTATGGTCACTTTTTAATTTCAACCTATCACTGTTGTAGTCATATAGTTTCCAAAACAAATGTCTCTACATGTAACATTTAATATCAATGAACCATGTCGATGGTGCATTAAAATTAATGAGATTTTTGAAACATAATTCTAAATATTGCACTGTAAAATATATTTACATACCCTGCTAGGATGCTAGTAAAATGTTGAATAGTTAAAAACACAGAAGAAAAATTTAGATGGAATACTAATAATGGCATACTATTTAAATAGTAAAGCATTCCTCCACCTGGAGCCAAAGTGTTTCTCATTATCAGGAAAAATCATCTCACTGTATTCCTAGTTTTATCATAGTATAATGCATATATCAATAAGATAAGATACACTCTCCAGGGCCAGTTTAGGTGCCCACATTGTCCTGGAAGAGTATGCCCAGGTTCTTCCCATGGAAAGTTCTACAAGGACAAGGAATATTGTTCAACAATTGGCTGAACAATTTGGACAACTGGATATTCACATGCAAAAGAATAAAACTGTACCCCTTCCTCATACCATGTGCAAAATTAACTCCAAGTGGATTAAAGACATAAGAGCTAAAACTATAAAACTATAAAGAAAGCACAGGGGTAAATTATTCTCTGTGATTTTGAATTAGACAATGGGTTCTTAGATATGAAACCCCAAAACAAGCAACAG
Organism: Pipistrellus hanaki; assembly: GCF_964339955.1. Classification (NCBI taxonomy): domain Eukaryota; kingdom Metazoa; phylum Chordata; class Mammalia; order Chiroptera; family Vespertilionidae; genus Pipistrellus; species Pipistrellus hanaki. The sequence goes on from NC_140506.1 coordinate 26,806,983, forward strand.
AAATAAATAGATAAATTAGAGTTCATAAAAAGTTTTTTTTATATTGTATTTTAGAGGACACTCTGCAGAAAGTGAAAAGAAAACCAACAAAATGAGAGAATATATTTGCAAATATAGAGCTATTAGAGCTAGAGCTGGAAGATGGAATTGGTTACTAACTTAGGTCCATAATACTATGGTCTCCACTTGTGTTTATGTTTGAAAACCTCCATAAGAAAAAGTTTCAAGTAAAATTATGTGATCCTATCAGATAGATTTGTTCTCATATTCTTAGTGTGCATATTTACAATGTGTAAATAATTGCATTATATAGTTTTATGACAAATTATAATGTTAATACCTCTATCATAATTTTTAAAATATATGAAAGCACCATGTTTTAAATTATCTGCTATTAATATATATTCACCCCAAAACACTTGACTATTATCAATAACTCATTACTAACCATCCTTACACAATCATTTTCCCTACTTCTCTAATTACTACTTGAGTAATTAAAGAAGACACTTTCCTGTTTATTTTATTACTTAGTAAGTTCTTTAAAAACAAGTTGCTATATCTAAACTGTATTCATATTTTAAATCTTTTGATATTCAGTATTAAAATTACTTTTGTGAGTGTATCCAATTTAAAGTCTCTAAAAAACACGTGTGCCATTTTGTTAGCCCTTACTTAGGCTGGACATTGCTAACTTTCTAACATTTCGAGTCTATTTCTGGTAAATTTTCAAATTAATCTCAAAGAAAACTCAGAAACAAGCTTGTTTCCTTCACTTATTTTCACTAATTTGGCAAAAAACAACAATAGAAAAATTCAACATTTATTTTTAACCCATGATACATTACATGATCAACCTCTCTTCTAATGACACAATTCCTATTTGTAGAGCCATATGCTGAAAAGGGACAATAACATTTAATTCCAAATTTGCCGACCCAACAGAGGAATATTTTCTAGGCTGGAGTACTTGAGTATTGTTGTAACAATGGTATAAAGGAAGGATGTTTTTCCATACCAATTTAAATATAACCAATTATCTTGATACAATTATTATTTTTTCATTTTAAAAAGAAAAAAAAAGACACTTTCCTGTTTATTTTATTACTTGTGACCACATTAGAAACAGAAAGAAATTCCATTGCAAGTCCTCCAAATACATGTAATCAGATTCATCTGTGGTTATCTTGCCTCTATAAACATTTCCTGATGACTTTTAACTATAATCCTGTAATACAAACTCTCTGGATCTTACTTTCACAGAAAGTTAAGATTATTCGCACTGCAGACAAAGAGCTAAATGTCAAGCTGACAGCCATCTCACTTCTGTAATCAAGTCCCTGCCAAGTTAGGTTGAGACAAGTAATCTATGAGACATAATCTAATGGCAAGGTTGAAAAGCCATCTGGCCATGTATAATAAGTAAGCAATTTCCCAATATCAAGTCTTCAGGCCTGTAATGACTTAAATTCTTAGAGAGTCCTTACATAGGATAATGGTTTAAGAGCAGATTTATAGTGAAGCTAAGTATAAGCACACTTGTATTTACTCATATTGAATAAATTATGAATAACATGCTTTTGTGTAACTTCCATAAAATTGCTATTAAAGACATTATTGCTCTGTTATCTGAAGTGATACTATTGAGAAGTCTTAGAATTAATTACAAGATTTTTTTTTCTCCTGAAGACATAAATATTATCAGGTTTCCCTATTTAGCATGTTTTTTAGGAAGCTCAGATTAAAAGATAATTTCAAATACAAAATATACTTTTACATTGTGTTCTGTGATTTAGTTTTCCACAGTCTTTTTCTTAGGACAGCCTAAATATCTTTTTGTAATAAAAGCATGAAAAACTAAATATATAAAAATGAGATGCTTTTAGGTTTTAATTTTGATCATCCATACTAATGAAAATGATATGGGGTACAAATAACCATATCAAATGATATCAAAACCCAGAAACCCACACATGTTTTTTGAATTCATTCAGGAATACATTTGAAAATACACCAACATTTATCCTTACTTTTTCCAGATTAACCTGAAGTTTGGTCCAAGACTATATTGAGCAGATATTCTGACTTAAGTCAACTTACAAACAATGGACACCTATCTCGGTTTGGTAGTTAATTTTACTCTTATTATAGTAAAAATGAAATTACTAACACCATATTTTAAACATACAAATAGAAATTGCCAACACACATATTGTTTGATTCAGTCCTAACTTAAACAAATTAACTGAACCCCCCCCCCCACCAACTTTTGTTTCTAAATAATATTTTTTCTCTTTAAAGGAATAAGGGATCCTTAGAAAAGTAGCTGACTTCAAGGCTGGGACAGAGAAAAGTACACGAGTCTTAGATATCTTGTGCCAAAAAGTAAGAAAATGTTCAAGGAATTCTAGAAAGATGTCAAAATGACAATGAAGCCAAGTAGAAATAGCTCCTATTGTCCAAATATGAGACAGTATGAGCATCAAAATGAATAGTGATATTAACTAGTAATAGTAAAGGTTTATAATATGCTAAATACAAAGTCTACAAGTTCATGCAAAAAAAAGATAAGCAAACAAATAGGAAAAGAATGCTCTCCCAAATAAACAGAAAGCCAACTAATTGGTGAGAAATAAATGACCACCTTTAATACTGATCCAAGCAGGAATTACTGAAGAATTCTAACTACTGGACAAAAATCTGAGGAATAACAGGATATTTCCATGGTTTCAAAGTATCGCTCTATAAGTTATTTGTTAATTACAAAGGGGAAAAATAGTAACTTTATAGTGGAGAAACATGGCAGGTGTCATTTCCTCCACATGATGAAAATTAGTATTATAGTAATGGAACTAACTAAATTTCCCTCCAGATACAAGAACTCAACATTCCTTCCAAAATTGTATGAATCTCTTCACAAGGAAATATAAAACTCAAATTGAAGAACTGCCTACAAAATAACTGGCCTGCATTCTTCAAAAACATCAATATAATCAAATCAAGTGTCCGAAACTATTCCAATTTCAAGGGTATTAAGAAAACATGACAACTAATTGAAAAGCATTGCATTTTCTTTTGCTATAAAGAATATTATTGGGACAATTACTGAAATCAGAAATAAGGTCTTTAGATCAGATAACAGCATTGTATCAGTGTTAATTTATTGATTTTGATCATTGAACTGTAACTATTTAAGAGAACTGCATGCTTTTAGGTATTACTTAGGGATTATAAGCTTTTCAAAATGTTACCTAGCCATAGAAAAACATCCAGTATAAACACAACTTTCAATAATTATTTTGAACAATTAGATAATTTAAAAAAATACCATAAGAAAATACAAAAAAAATTACAAAATTCAAAAGAGAGCCAGTAATCACTAGCCACTTGCTTATTCAGATCATGAAGAAAGTAATAAGTGATTTGGGCATGAGGAATGAGTAGGACTGTGATCGGCAAACTCATTAGTCAACAGAGCCAAATAGCAACTGTACAATGATTGAAATTTCTTTTGAGAGCCAAATTTTTTAAATGAAAACTTCTTTTAATGCCACTTCTTCAAAATAGACTTGCCCAAGCTGTGGTATTTTGTGGAAGAGCCACACTCAAGGAGCCAAAGAGCTACATGTGGCTCGCGAGCCGCAGTTTGCCAACCATGGGAGTAGGATGTGGATCAAAAATGGTGGTGGGAGAGAAGGAAGAACCAAGACCCAGGAGCCTAAGTGTGGTGGTCACAAGAATGCACTTCAGACCTCTAACCATTGAGACCATAGTTGGCCAAAGCCCCCCAGCTGCTGGCTCAGAAATCCACCGCAGCATTTGAGCTATGGCCATTCCTCCCATGACCTGCTCCAAGGCAATGACAGAGCACAGTGGTGACAGTGAGGTAGATCAACTCCCAAGAAACACAAGCTCCTTTGATGGTTGATTTTGGCTTGAGGACTCCTAGATGGCTTAACCCAATCTATGATGCTTTCACCTAACATCCATCCATCCATCTATCTATCTACCTATCTACCTATCTATCTATCATCTACCTACCTATCTATCTCTTCTTCACTTAGGATAAAATTTGTATCATAATCTGAAGTTTCACTCAACATTATCTGGCTTCCTCTCTATTTTCTTTTACATGGGGGTTTCCTAAAAGCCTTTCATTTCTAATCCCAATTTAGCAATGGCTTCTTGGGAGAATAAGAATAACAGAGTATAGATTATATATGGTATAACTAGTGGAAATTAAAGCTGGAAGAGCAAACTTGGACTTTATCATTGAGAATAACTAGTCAATTTAACACTTTTCCCAACGCAGGATAAATCTTAATTTCCAAATACAAATAAAATAGTCTATCTAGTTTTTAAAATTCACCAAAGATCTCATAACTTCCTTTTGTGAACTGCTTCAAAGCTTGATCATCTTTCACATCCAACTTAGGTCTGTACTAAATCTCTTATTGGGATTTAAGATCATTTATTCCAATTCAAGCTTCTCTGAGGCTAGATTATATCCATCTATAAAAATACTATATTAGCTACATGAACTCTCGCTTAATACAGGAGTTCTCACTACAATGTTCTGCACACATGGTCTTGTGGAACCACTGACCTCCTTTTCTATTTAGTACAAAATTATATCTCATTAATATAATCTAACCATGGAATAACTGCTCTTTATAAACTGAAAAAACAAACAACAACAACGATTCCCCATTTGCAAAAATAAAGTGTGTATCTTTTTTTAGAGAGGTTTTTATAATTGCTATTAAAGGAAATCATTTTTGCTATTCTAAAGTCTTTCAAATACTCTGCCATTTGCTGACAGAGTAAAAAAAACAAACAAAACCTCAATCTTCAATTATTATGTTAAATATAAAATGTTATCCAATTTAAAATAATGAGCATATCTTTTTTTCTGCCAATGATTTGAAACGGAGTTGGGATGCATAGGGGAAATGCTGTTATCTTTCCAGATCCCCGCTTGAATTAAATAAAGGCATTTCTCTGACCGTGATGAGCACATTGTCTGGTCCAGGTTTTCCAAGTATGTGAATCAAAACGAAAAGCTCCAACAGCAAGACTTACCCCATCTGCACAGAACTTCAAAAATAGTGATGTACTTACCTAAAATAGAAGGAGAAATGATATTAATGACATTCATCGCAACTTAAACATATGGTGAAAAACACATTCTAGAAGGCACTCGGGCATCTGTTCCCCTCACCACTGCCAGACCCAGTTTTAGGGTTTTTGTTTATAACACAGCAGTCCAGATGGTGGTGTCTCTCTCACTGTCCAACTTTACTCTGAGTACATTTCATGGGCATTTGCTTCTATTGAGGGCTTTCTTACCTGCCAAACCCAGTACAATGGGCTATATGTGCCTTTTCTAATTTATTCTTCAGAAGATGAAGGTGTGGGGAGTGCTATTATTATCCCCATTCTGAAGATGAACTAAGTGAGTCTTAGAGATGCTCATTAACTTGCCCAAAGTAACACAGCTAGAAAGCACTGCAGCTGGGATTTGCATAAGTTCTCAGATTTCAGAGTCCAGTCTTACAATCTATTTTGCTGTACTCCCAAAACCCAATGGGAAAGAAAGATAGACCCCAGTACTTTGTTTCATCATATATTATATAAATAGAACTCCTTACAATTTTAAATCTTGGAAGAATGAACAACGCCTGTGGCATAGCAGATGCTAAATAATATTTGTTAGATGAGTAAACAATAAGCAAATGAATGCTATAGATGTTTAATAAATGTACTCAAGTTTTATCCCAACACAACAAATATTTGCACAACCAATACTCTAATGTAAAGGTTATTTCTTTCCCTCCAAATGGCCCTGCAGCAATGCTTCATTATACTAATTACCTAGAGATGTGAACTGAATGCTCTTAAGTAACAAAGATGAGGAATGGATCTTGAACAATCCAGGGAACTATAAGAAAAAGACAGAGTTGTCTACCCTTAAAGGGCAAGTTAGTCTAATGTAAAATCCTCCAATTGTTCAAGAAGCAATTAACAAACACTGTTGAAAAGTTCATTTAAAAAAAAAATTGGTCTCTCTTATATAAGATTCTCTTTTGCAACAAAATATTAAAGAAAGAAGTATGTGAGAGGGGAAAAGAAATGAGGAATTGGATATTTGAAAGAATACGGTAATTAGAAAAATAAAAATAAGAAATAACTGAGGTCTCAAAATAATGAAAAAAATAATCATCATTTATTTTCATGTTTTATATTCATAACCTATCCAAAGACTTAATTTAAAAAATAACACCAAGAGCAAATTGCCTCTAGAAATGCAAGTCTCTGTTCTCACAAGCTAGTCACCTAATAAAATAAGCCAATGAAATTGGAGGCACTTCACACAAATGTCCAGACTCTTTACCAAATAACTCCAAATTTTATTATTTTACATGAAAAATATTTATACTTATGGATGATTTTCACTGTTTTTCTCAGCATTATTTATAATTTGTTTTCCCCCCTACTAATAGACTTTTATGGAGGTATTTATTAAATATGGTTATTAAATTGTTAAGTCCCCCCTCCAAAAAAAGAGGTGATAAGCCTTTAAAAAATGTTTTAAGCAGCATTTTCTATTTGTTTCAAGGTCAAACTGAAGTAATACAAAATTCCCAAGTCTTTGCACATTTTAGTGAAACAAATGAAAGTTTTATTTTGTATTCATGTTTACCCTTAAAGATAATTGAACTCAATGGTATGAAACTTTAATTAGGAAGCAATTAAAAAATGCCTTTGGTTCCCTTTTGATAAAGTCTGGAGAGGGTCCACAGAGCAATTATTGGCCCATCCACTTCCTTGTGATGATATTAACATTCAATCACTCAGTGAGCAGCTAAGAGTAAAGAGCCTAATCAGATTCATCTTCAATAAGCTCAAGTGTTCTATGGATTAGGATTTATCCCACTGTTTTATTGAATATCTGGATTAGTTCTAAGTGATAAGTGCAAATGAAAAGACATCAAAGTTAGCTGCCTTAAGTGCTAAAATAGGGGTAACACAAATATGGATAGCATTTGAATTTATGTGAGGGGGGCGTGTAGGAAAGGGAGGCATACCCAAATGACAGTCATATTTATTCATTAGGCATACATTTTTTCAACAGTAAGTTGTTGCATGATTCTTTACCCTTCGCCAACCTCAACATCCATTCCCTAGTCATGTAGCAGTTTTTTTATAAACAAGCAAACAAACAAATAATTGCATCATCTCAATGGGAATCTAGTGAATTAATTCACAAACTCCCATTAACTCGAGTGTATTTATTCCTATATTAAGTAGGTACAGATCAGAAGAATGAGTTCTATGCCAGACTGGTCTTTTTGCTAGAATGATCAGTAAGTCCATCTGAAGTAAAGTCAGTGTTCATGAATCACTCCATATCTGTGCAGTGAGCATTTCCTCAAAGGAATCCTATATAATAAACATGCACTATACAAATGGTCATTACGCCGTGAAGCCTACCAACCAACCATGTAACAACCGGATCAGGGATCAGCAGGAGGGTGGAGCAGGGCAGCGGGCTACAGTGGGCTGCAGAGAGCTACACAGGAGGGGCCAGCTATGGGAGAGGGGGTATGGAGGGGGGGCGTAGTGAGGGGAGCTACAGGAGAGCTGGGCCTTGGGTGGAGAGCTACAGGAAGGCAGTAGCCAGCCTACTAGTACAAGAGGGCGACAGAGAGCTACAGCAGTGGGCAGGGCAGCAAGCTATGAGGTGGGAGTCAGGGAGGGGGAGGGGGAGGAGGACAGGGGGTTTACAGGAGGGTGGCAGCTAGTTACTGGAGCACGGATTCATGCACAGGGCTACTACTTTTTAAAATAAATCTTCTTAGGAAGGCAAGACATCCATACTTGAAACAACTATTAAAATGATGCAAAACAACTTATAATTAAATGCAAATTACATGGTAAAGACATCAAGTGCTACAGGAATTTAAAGAAATGAGAAAAGGATGTTTCAGCTGTTGTGTGGGATTACAGCAATATTCTGCTGCTGGGTGGGAACGCATCAAGAGGGCTTTTGGACTTGTGATATGAATGCACAATCAACTCTTCTGGCCAGAGAATAGGGTAAAGATCCAGCTGATAGATTTCAGGGCCAGTAGGGAGGCTGCTGCAGAACAAATCAAAGGCTTAGAAGGGAGCATGTGTCCAGTGAATTTTGAGAAGCAGGGTTTACTCTCAATCTCTACGAACATTTGTACCTACGTATCACATATTGAGCAAATCTCCAAAGTCTCTAACCTTCTAGGATCATTTTTGTCTTCAAAATTCCATGAGCAACTCAAATCCCTCTCTCATATTTATCACAAGACCCAAACATCCAGCCTCCATGACCTGTAACAAAAAACAAAACATGCTAAACTTGGCCCAACTAAAGGATCATCTCTTCTTTTGTTCAATCCTCACCTGAAGATATTTTTTTTCCATTGATTTTTAGAGAGAGTAAAACAGAGAGGGAAAGTCAGAAAGAGATATCAATGTGAGAGAAGCGCATTGATTGGTTGCCTCCTGCGTGAGCCCCGATTAGGGCTGGGCCAGGAGAGCCTGCAACCAAAGTTGGTGTCCTTGACCAGAATCGAACCTGGGACCCTTAGGACTGTAGGCACGCTATCCACTGAGCCAAACTGGCTAGGGAAGGATCATCTCTTCTAATGAGTCTTTTCACTGATTGCTACCTTAACTCCTCTCCCAAACTTAAGGGCCCCTTTCTGTTCTTAGCTCCACAGGATGTATTACAATTGCTCCCACAGGAAGAACCTGCATCTTTTATTGCTATCTTACCAACGTTGTCACTGTGTGTAAGGCATGGAATGTTTGTTGAAATGACCAAATTGTTTCATTAGCTTAACTATTGTTTCATAGATTAACCATTCAGACCAAAACCAACCCCATTCTTGGCTGATGTGTGTATGGGTGCTTGTTGAAGGAAAGGAAATGGCTCTGTCCCCTCATTGGCAGATCACCCAGTAATTACACTGGCCCCTGACTTTCTATATTGTATAGACACTTGAAAAGTTGACTGTGTTGTGGTTTACTCTCTCATGGGCCCTTTAAAACCATTACCAACATAAAGGGGAAGAAAAGAACAGAGGCAGGAAGTATCGCATGCATACACACAAATCCTGGCACAGGGAACTTTACCTGTAAACTTTATTCTTGTTTGAAAACATGGTAACACACTGTCAAGAGAATGTTAGCCCACATATGGTGCTTAGAGATATTTTGGATTTACTATTTTATTTTATTTTTTTAGCTTGGAGATAGCAAGAACATGAAGCAATGGGATATGCTGTATAGTCCAAAAACAAATCTATTTAGAGCAAAACCATAATTACATATGCAGCTTTTGTGACAGGGATAGCCCCATCAAATCCACAGGCTACTTCTGAAGACCCACAGGCATTCGATTCAAAGAACCACCTTCATTAACACAGACTGTCACTAACTCATCACAGATTTAGATCAGCCTAAAATAAAAATACAAAATCTCTGCATCTCTAAAAACTGAAAACCACCCAGGCAGTCTCCTGATTTCCCTGAGAGCAGAGGTTTCACTTGGCACAGAGGACTACGAGAGGCCTGCAAGTAGGCAATTACTGGTGGGGGACAGGGTACACTCTGTGCCTCTCTGTCCCCCCCTCCTCCACCAGCCTCAATCAGAACAGGAGAGCTTTCCATGGCAATGGCTTTTACCATCTGAGATGCAGAAACAGAATTTCTTAGCCTATTCATTTCCATTGTTTCTCAACTGCCTGTTGGGAAAATGTTTGTCTCTTAAAAGTCTGTAAAGAAATTATAGTTTCATGGAATGCACAGAAGGAGGTATGCCAAATCATCAAACATATTTTAATAGTGAGAAGGGAAAAATAAGAATCAGAAATATCTGTTACAACTTAATGCAATACACGTGGCAATAAATGATAGCGACATAGCTGGTGGTTATGTCGCTAAACATAAGTACCTCATGTTTTTGTGTTTTTTTGTGTTTTTTTTTTTTTTATAATTTAAAAGGTTGACTCTTCTGGCATCACCTGCCAAAATTATATAACACAGTACCAATAGAAAGAGAACATAGCGAATCTCGAATCAGATTTAAAAGCACAACACCAACTTTTATTTTCCCCTGGTGGGAGTCTCTGTGCTATTAGGAAGGTGCTATGAAGTGGTCATCAGGATACAGGCTTTAAACCCAGAAGGGCTGGTCTAAACACAGACAAACCTGAGCACCCAAGAAGTGACAGTGATTTGTGAAGGGGAGGAGGCGATAATGAGGACTGCCAAGGCTGCAGCAAAAATGAAGTTGGGAAGGTTGGTTTGGAGATCCTTAGGATGGTCAGTGGAGCCTTGTCCATGGGCCGATTCGGCCCACTACCCTGCTAAATACTTACAAAGCAATAATACAAGCCAATGGATGTTTTACATCTCCATCCTTTCCCAGCTGAATCAAAAAGCAATTTAGTTTTTCAGAGTCTTCCTAAGTCTAAAGTGATGCCAATTAAGTGTCAGTGCATCGCTTATTTAAATCACTATCTACCAGTTATATCCAATTTAGACCGTCTCCCTCTGAGAGAACTGCTAATGGCTTCTCCTGCACAGGGACCATAGAATATTGATCAGGCAATCAGGCAAGATCCCTTGAGCTTGTGCAGATAGGTTTCATCTAAGAGCGGGCAGACATTCCAACCGCAGCTCTGCAGGGATCCCTGGTTACAAATTCCAATACCCTGCAAGAGGAAGCTACATGAAAATAGCTGAATTGTATCCAGTTGTCAACTGGGGATATCTAGAAAACCAATAAAAGGGAGAACGAGACATTCAGAACTGCGGGGCTGAGTGATTATAATCTCTATTGGTTCTGGCTTCAAGTGAAGTCATCAGTTAATTGTAAAGAAACTAATATAACTTTGCGGTAGCTAGCTAATGAGAAAAAACCTCTGTGATACTGTATCAGTATATCAGCATCCCATGTTTGGGCAAGCATACCTTTGATATTTTTATTTTCCTTCTGTAAATCGTGCCACTAAGGTTAAAAAACAGACTATTTAAAATGGGATAAAAGTGCAGCGCTGCAGAGATTAAATTGAAAGGGTCATCACTTCATGAATAACATTTCTTGTGCATCAATAAAAATATGGGAGGAAAAAATCACTAGATGTCACAGTTATATTGATATAATATGAGAGGCCTGATGCGTGAAATTCGTGCAAGGGCCTTGGACCAGGCCCCTGCCCGCCGCCGCAATGGCTGGGGCTCTCTGCTGCCTCTGCTGCGGCCCCCGCCACTTGCTGTGGCTTTGTCTGGAAGGAAGGATGTCTGGAAGGATGTCCAGTGTAATTAGCACATTATGCTCTTATTATATAGATACCAAATAAGTGAGCAGACTAATAAATATATACATGTATTATATAAATGTATACATGAGGTGTTTGGATATTTACTTGTTATAGTTATATGTCTGTTAGATTTCCCTATGCTCATATTTGACAGGACTTCAATCCCCTTAATATCTCAAAAAGATCACTCCACCTGCCTAGAAACCTCACCTTCTTCTGTATTTTATTTATCAACTTCCAATATAAGACCTGTTCTCTTCTCCCAACTACACTCATACAATATGCTTATTTCACCTACTAAACATTTGTGGAATTGGCATCCTTGTCTCAATTGCTAGAACCACTAACCTAGCCCATGCCCAGGTGATGTTTTGTCTGTGTAAAAGCAGTACACACCATTTACACTCGCAGTCTCCAGTCTTGTCCCTTGCCTAATTTTTCTTTATTCAGCCTCTAGGGTCTATCCTTGCTCCACAAGTGCTTGGATACTTCATGATTATAAGTTGAGCATAAAAACCTTAACTTGACAGCCCTGGTTGGTGTGGTTCAATTGGTTGAACACCGTAGGTTGACGTTCAACCTCTGAGCCACACTGGCTGGGCTACCATTTGGAATTTCTCAGAAAATATGGAGCTACTGTTGACACTGAAGCATCAGAAAGAAATGTTTCTTGGGTCCTCATAGATAAAACACTCTGAGACAATGAGCAATAGCTTTTACCTGTAATGTTTTGCAAATGCAGGATGGTATCAAGAGTAAGAAAACGATCTTGAAAACAAACCTTAGAATAATCACCTAACAGCCTCCTGCTCTTGACCACGAATGCACACGGATACATTCCTTCATAAAAATCACAGAAGATGGTCTATTTCACATCGTATTTTACATCTCACGCTGCATATGTCACGTCAGCCTTGAAGCACAAGTATCAATAAAAGAAACTTGTCTTATTTTTCAAAGCTTTTTATTATTCATAAAAGAGTAATTAACACATGGTTAGTATCACCCTCTATAGAGGAAGCACCTGACACTTCAAATGAGCCTCCTAAGAAGAAAAGATGATTACAGACAGACTTAGATGACATTACAAATTCATGATAATTCAAAGAAGTAAGCACTATGTCGCTTTTACTTGAGAAGAAATTTCCCTTTGCAAACTGAAGGGGGATTTGGCAGTGTTTCCTTTGTTCCCAGCCGACTTGTCAATGAAATGTTTCCACTTTGCACCCTTTGGGTTCAGTTGTTCAACCGGTTACAATTAACTAGATGAGTAACTGGTTGAACAACTGTAACCAAAGAGTACAGACTGAGATGCTGAGATCTCCTAGAGAGACGTTTGCTAGTGGTGGTCAGCAGAGCTCTATCTGTCCTCTTCAATGTTTGCATGAATGACTTGAAGCAAGATGCATACATGAAATTCATTAAATATCAATTCAGCATCTGGTATTTGCCTGCTATTGTGACAAGGACTAAAGATTATTGAGTAAACATTAGTTATATGTTCCTGAGCTCAGGCTGGTAGGAGAGGGGGCAAGGAGTAGAGAAAAAAGGAGAGAGAATGAAAGAGCGAGAACTAGAGAGAGGCTATATTACAGGGGAAATTTAACACTTGACGTCTAGATAGAAATATTTGAATGAAGAAAAATATTTAAGGAGTGTAAAGGAGATAACCCCTATAATTTACAAATTTCTCATTAGAATCAACATTCATTGTCAATACTACCAAACACGTATCTTGGATTTTACCTTGATTTAGTCAAACTCACACAATATTAGGCAGGTGACAAGTTACCAAGTCTAGACAACACAAACAAGGAAACACAAAAGCCCTGCTTTATTATTATCATCTCACCAGGGCCTCAGGCACTCCTGGATATTAATTTGGATACTTTGCAATACTCATTCTTCCAAGCACCAAATGTTTGTTGATTGTAATTAATGCACCATCCTTAGACCCTGGCTGTCTCTGCTAGTTACTCCATTTCCTCACTCACCTAATAATTCTGCTTTGGGGCACACCTAGCTCATTTTGTCATCAGAATTGTGTGGATTCTTTTTCAATTCTTGAAGTTGTCTGAGAACTTCAAGAGTTGCCAGTACTGTGCTCAACATAGGCGAACACTGGAGATAACACAATTGAGTTCCTCCTACTCTCAGAGAATTTACTCATCTGTAGGGTTGCTTTGCTCAACTCATAAACCCAGGGAGATTAAGTGGTGTTCAAGGAACTGATTTTTTAAATTTTAGTGTCCATCAGCAATGAACATTTACATAACCACAGTGTGGTGTCTATGAGCAAGGCAAAGAGTGAGGCCCAATACTGGGCTTACGTGGCATCTTGCAGGTTTCAGACTAAGCGACAAGGTGGACATGAGAGGACAGTAATTCAAAGGCATGCAAGATGGAACCAAGTGAAACTGTTGGGCCAGGATATTTCAAATATTTTCTTTACAGCATAGAAATGTCTTTCCATCAGCTTTATTTCAATGTTCAAAAACTTTGTAGAACTTCATATACTAGTGACAGATGTTAGTCAAAGCTGTTTGAAACCAGACTTCCCTTATTTACAAAAGGCAGTTTTTACAACTCTCAAGAATAAACACACAAGAAATGGAAACTTTTCCATTTGTAGCAATTCACCCGAGTTCACCGGCTGTATATTGGACCCAGCTGTTCCTATGAGAGATTTTCCTTTCTTTGGAATTTAATAGCGACTGTGCTCTTGTGGTGTAAAGACGGTAAATGAAAGATTGCCCTGGGCTTGATAAGAGAAACCAGAAACAATTGCTCCCCCGTGTCTTTCTCTGCCTTGGTAACCAAACTCTTATCTGGAGGCTCCCAGGTAGAGGCCCTCATTTGTCATGTCAATTACACACAAACAGAATGTTCTTGGACTTTTCTCGCCACCTTCCTTAAACTGAGGAGGACACATCCCCTGCCGGGAGGCAGTTATGAAGATAAAGTTGAAAGTAAGAAGGCAAACCCAAAACATAAACACAGGAAAGAGTCTCACTCCCTACATTTCTCACTTTTCAACCATTGAAAGCTGTTTCTCACTGAATTCAATTCTTTAGGGGAAAAAACACACAAACAAACAAACAAACAAAAAAAAACAGAAACAAAAAGATGGTTTTCCCAGCCTGTGGTACACATGTCTTCTTGCGCACTTAGTTTTTTGTTTAATAACAATACTATTTTTAAAAAATGAGATGCTGCTTGCAACGTATTTGATAAATTAAGAAGACTTCCTTGTAATTTTCCCAGAGCCTATCTGGGTTATTGATAGGAAGAACTACATTTTATCCATTGCTTAACTTTGTGCCAGGGGTTATACATAGGACTGGGTACACATTATGGTATCTATTCTTCCCTACAGTTTCATAGAATAATTCTGGGCATAGTAATGCAGTGATCATTACTTATTTTGATCTCCACGTATCCTTATGTGGGGTCAAACTATCTAAAATGTCGGTTGAATGGCACCGTGTGAAAAGTCAGTGCTCTGGAGGTAGGTGATCTATATTTGAATCCCAGCTGCAAGAAGTTGGGCAAGTGGCAAAAGGAAGATAGTACTACCGTACCAATGTCATAGTGTAATTCTGGAGATTAAGACTGATAATCTTGACCCATCCCTGGACTGGTACCTTGGTCTCTGGTACCTTCCAAAGTTGTTAAACCTGCAGAAATGAAACACTAACTCAGACTCTGACATCCCCGAAGACACCAGTGCCCTGAAGGCTAGCCAGGTGGGATGTCAGGTTCTACTGACTTGGTTATGAATAATGCTCTTCATCCAAGCTAATCCCTTTACAAAAGTTCATTTCTGTTCTTTTTCCTGAAGTGTCTCTCTGAGCCAGGGGAGGTGTGGCCAGCAAGGCCACATGGTTACTGGTGCCCCAGTTGGTGTGGGTGCCTTAGATCAGGAAGTGAGTGGGTTGAATACAGGGGCCAATGACAAGCCTTTTAATTACTAGCTTAAGGCTAACTAACCTGACATAGGTCCACCTTCTTGAGCAAAACTGGGAATTCAAACAATTAAAGGGTAAGTTATCAGAAACAGTGTGCTTGAACCAAAGGGCTGCAATAGTGGAAGCCTGGCATTCTGTGCTCAGGTCATAAGGATATCAAGTATGAGGACTAGAAATATCTCTGCTCCAAGCCAGAATGTGAGCACAGCTCTACCCAACCCAGGGTTTTCTTTCAATGTGGCTTACAGAGGTTGTGGGAGTTTGACATCTTGCTTATGGATAATGCTTCATGGTTTAGGAGAAATAAAATCTAGAAAGCATCATTTGCTAACAAGATATGACTCACATATATGGATATTTTCAATATGATAGAGCTAGAGTTGGGGATTGGAAGAGTACAAAATTTTAGCTTTTCCTAGTTTTCTCTCCTTAAACACACACATATTCATATAAAAATAATGGCTCTTAATAAATATTACAGAGTTTTTAAAAACCTAAAGAAGAGAATATGCATATCAGTGATGCTCCATTGTTTTTTATTATAGACCACAAAAACCAAATTGATAAAGTATAATGAGAAACTTCCCATGAAACCAGTAATGCAGACATGGTACCCAGTAAAGTTTATAGCAGAACATCAGCAAGACAGCAGAAACTTATCACATAAAATATCACCTCCGCTTTGTTAGCGAACTTGTACTTCTTGATGAAATAGTTTAGTTATGACCAGTAAATCATATTTTTAAAATCTGTACATCTTCTTAGCTATCCTGGGTATAAGGAAGGCATAACTGATCAGAGATTATAATCTAAATAGCTATAGCTAAAAACAATATAGCTCATGTTCAAAGACCAAAAAAAAAAAAAGGTAAAACAATGGATTGATTATATACCTCTTCTGTGAATTAATTTTTTTACTGTGAATTGATTGAAAAAACATTTATTGAGTTACTATTCATCTAGGCACTAGGGGGGAAAGGAGGGAATTGGAGATGAAAAGATATACTCATTGCCTTTCCGGAGCTCTCACTCACAGAAAATCATCCACAAGCAGCTCACTTCCAGATGTTGGTGTAGTTGTAGGGCTCAGGAAAAATCCCTGGCCCTCAGACCATAACAAACCCAAAGCCTATTTGTGAAATAAGATTTTACTGGAACACAGCCACGCTCATTACATCCCGCCTCAGGCTGCTTCTGTGCCTACGAGGCAGATTTGAATAGTTGTGACAGAGCACTTATTGCCCCCAAAGCTTAAGATATTTATTGGTTTGCCCCTTTTGAAACAAGTTTTCCAACCTATAGTCTCAGGAATAATAGCATTTATCCGTTTAAATTAGACTTAATACTTTCAAATTGGGAGTAATCACATGATCAAATTGGGAGTAATCACATGACTAACTTGAGACTCCATGGGAAACACAAATGTTGGACTGTGTTGGAGTGTTCTATTAATAATAAAATACAAATGATTTATAAATTATAAAATAAATTTACAACAAATATATTGCTGAACACAGCTGCTTTATACGCATTGCTATAAAAAGATATCCAGGAGGATTTATATAGAAAACATAAACCCAATGTACATACAGTATTTATAGCATGTTCTTATTTATCTTTAAAAAAAAGGTTTATCTATATATTTTTGTTTTAATATTCATTGACTATTTCTGGAAATACATAAAGATTTACATAATCTTGTTTCTAAAAGGCAAATACTGCTTGATACTACTAGAAATTTTTATCACATTGTTATGCAGCCTTAAATAAGTGGTTCCCAATGTGGGGCACATGCCTCATGGGGTGTTGCGGGGGAGGAGATTTGATTTTTAAGGGTGGGGATTTGAGATTGAGTTATTAACAGTGAATTTCTTCCATTTCTTATGGTTCTAGGGGCCTCATATACATTATATAAATTTATATTGTGACATTTCAGTTCTCTATTATTGGTATATGTTTTGAAACTTTATTTGCTATTTTTTCATATTACTTCATATTATTATTATTATTTTAGCAATTTCTTAGTGAGTTCTTCCTCAACACTTCAACTGTCCTTTTGTTCTTTTCTTTATCTCTTTCATGGATTCTATGTTCTTTGGAAGCTTATTTAGACCAAGTTAATAGCTTTTTAGGCTTCCTCCATGTGAATAGTGAGAGGGCTGGGCATTACAATAGGAGTTCACTTTTTTAATAATAAGAATTATGTGTCCTGGAGGTAGGGGGACATCAGGATTTTAGAGGTGCTTAGGTGAGCATGGCCAAAAAAGGTTGGGAACACTGTCTTATATATTTCTAAGTACTTTCTAGTAAATAGTGTAGTATGAGTGAGTGAGTGTGTGAGTGTGTGTGTGTGTGTGTGTGTGTGTGTGACAGAGAGGCAGAAACAAGAGAGAAATACAGTTTGTTTTATTCTTCATATTAGGGGCATCTTCAACATCTAAAGAATCTACTGTGGACTTCACACTCCAAACATGGCCCTTCACAAGATGAACTGTTTTTTTTCTTACTTATTGATTGATAACTAAAAGATTTGTTAATCCACATAATGTATTATAAAATTCATTTTCATAGGTGAATGGAATGGTATTCAAGAAATGTGAGTTGAATAAAAAATTGTAACATTACCATTGATGAACAGGGATATAGGACTCTAAATGGTGTCCTAAGCTATTTGGGTCTTGTATCCTGTCCTAGGATCTTAAGTGGAATCTGTTGCCTAATCAGACTAGAGAGGTAGCTAATTCTGCCTCAAAAATATTGTTACATCAACCTGGTGTGAGTCTTCCATATATAACACT
Source organism: Pipistrellus hanaki (assembly GCF_964339955.1). Classification (NCBI taxonomy): domain Eukaryota; kingdom Metazoa; phylum Chordata; class Mammalia; order Chiroptera; family Vespertilionidae; genus Pipistrellus; species Pipistrellus hanaki. The sequence goes on from NC_140506.1 coordinate 26,825,115, forward strand.
TACCAGAATGTCTAAGGAAGAGCTTGGAGTTTATGGGGTTTATGAGAACAATTTGCATCTCATTGGTAGCAAAAGCTTGTGGGTAAATCATAATTCTGCCCAAAACTTCCTTTTCATATTACCTTTTACCTGGTGGCTTGCTTGTGGAAAGGAGACCTATGTACCTTATTCTTTTCTAATTAAATGTAGACTCTGATAATCACCAAATGAATCTGTTCCCTAGGAAGGGTAATTGGCTATGTCAAGTCACAATAACTAATTTAAAAATAAGTAATTAATCTTAAAAAAGAGGTGTTACCTAAGCCTCAATTAACGAATGCTTCTCCTACTTACTTCTTCTTATGACATAAAGTCACCCTGACTGGAGTCGATAGCAATTAGCTCAAAAGTTTTCATTTTTCACAGGGCTCCTTCTGTGTGTGTGGTTTTTTTGTTTGTTTGTTTGTTTTTAATCAAGAATATTCCCAAATATATTTTCATCAACACTAATGCTAAGTCTTATCTGGTGTTGAGAAACTGTGGATTTAATGTTAGAGTCGTAACATTTTAGGCTTGTCAGGTGCTTCCATGAGCATCTATTTTATCTGTCCACTCTATTTACTCATCGTTTTACACCTGAGGATATAGAAGTCCATGGAATTGAAGGAAGGTGACTAAATGATCAAGATAGAGACTGAACCAGGATCAGATGAGTCCCTAACTCCCAAATTTCCCCTGGCAGACCCAGGGGAACATTAATGTTGAGTAAATAAGGAATTGTTTAATGCTTACAGCTAAGCACAACATTCCTAGGAACTCTTCCCTAGCAACAGAAAATCTAAGCTCTTCCAAAGAATAACACCTTTTTGCTGTAACACAACATTTGAAGTTATTTCACAGCTGAAAGCCGAATACTGATTCCAGAGTAGTTTTATGAAAATAGAGCTCTTTGGGAGGGAAAGGAAGAATATGGAATTTGAGGGAGGAAATGGGCCGGTGGCGCCAACAGCCTGCTACTCTGCTGAGAAGTTTTTAGATAACAAGAAGCACAGCAGGGGGTAGAAAGAAATGAAAATGACAGATGAAGTTGCTCTTCAGACACAAACTTGGTTTCTGACAGCTTTTGTTGAAAAAACTCGAGAGCAACTGAACAGAAATATTAGTCCAGAGGCAGCCCTGGGGCTCAAGTGCTCAGGGCTCTCCATCTCAGTGTAAATATTGCAACTTCCTCTCATCCTTTCCTGCTGGGGGAGGAGGGTGAATGGAAGACTGAGAGGCAGCTTCTAATTGAGAACTGCTCAGTGGTATGCAGAAAACAGCATGGTTAGCTTGGATCCCAACAACTGCTTTTCAAAAATAAAGGAAGTAATAACCATTTGCATAATGAGAATACAAATCCCAAGCCTCAATTACTCTAGGCAGAGCTCTGTGGGAGACATCTCAGGGAAATGTGGGGGGAAGGGAGCTCCAATCAATTGCAGCAGGTTTACCGAATCCCTTCTGTGGGCACAGCGTGGCTTGGGGGGTTATTAGACAAGGAGAAGATGCCCTTTATTTCCTTGGAGTGTCCTGATTCTGGACGGGATAAAGTAAATACGTGCGTGTGAATCCGGCACAGTATGTAAACAATTACACAACCAAGCAGAGCTGTGCTGTCTCACTCAGTAAGGAGGGTACGTGGGAAGAGCTCAAGACGTGGGCTGGAGACAGGGATGAAGCAAGAACAGTTTTATGGAGTATTTAGCTGAGTTTTCTAACTGAGAGGGGACATGGTTTAGCTGCAAAGGGCAGGAGGGTCTTACACTTAGTGTGAGAGTCAGGGAAGTAGGAAAACCTTTACTTAAAATGTAATAAAAGATTCAACAAAGGTTTTGGAAGCCTTCATTTCTGTAGAGAACTCTTTCTTTATCTAAAAGGAAGTGTGGCAAAAAAACAGAATACTAGAATTCCTCACATTAATAATTCAATGAGAATGTCTATTACACACTAATCTCTCAAAGTTTCATTAGTAACCTAATTATATTTGTTCTCATAACCGGGAAAAGAAAAGGCTAATCTAAAGTCAAAAAATATGAAATTTAACTTAATGTCATATTAAAAATAAAGCAAGAAGACCCAACCTAATAATATATTTCACAGAGAGCAGAACTGTTATTGTGAATCCTATAAATGTCATTTCCTGACTAACCTTTTTGGAGAAGAATATTGCATTTTTGTGTAGCTCTTCTACTGTTTTTAAGATAAGGCAACAAGTTCTCATCAATATTTCTATTCTGACTATTGTGATATTTAAAGATCACCTAGACTACTTTCAATTATAATGTAAAGCAATAGGTTAAGTGATAACTACCTATTACGGAGCACTGGCAGCCCCAGGCACATGGTAAAAATTTTATATAGTTTTATAATTGACTAGAGGCACAGTGTGGGATTGGGCCTAAACGGGCAGTTGGACATCCCTCTCACAATCTAGGACTGCTGGCTCCCAACTGCTCACCTGCCTACCTTCCTGATTGCCCCTAACTGCCTCTGCCTGCCACCCTGATCACCCCCTAACTATTCCCCTGCAGGCCTGGTCTCCCCTAACTGCCCTCACCTGCAGGCCTGGTTCACCCCCCCCCCCTAACTGCTCTCCCCTGCAGGATTAGGTCCCCCCCTAACTGCCCTTTCCTGTAGGCCCAGTTGCCCCCAACTTCCCTCCTCTGCCAGCCTGCACCCCTAACTGCCCTTCCCTGCAGGCTTGATTGCCCCCAATTGCCCTCGCAAGCAGATCTGGTCCCTCCCAACTGCCCTCCCCTTCTGGCCATCTTGCGTCCGCCATCTTTTGTCCACATGGGGGCAGCCATCTGTGTGTTGGAGTGATGGTCAATTTGCATATTACTCTTTTATTAGATAGGCTAGAGGCCTGGTGCATGGATGGGGGCTGGCCGGTTGGCCCTGATGTGTGTCCCAGATCAGAGTGGGGGTTCCCTTGGGCATGGGGCCTGTGGTGGTTTGTAGGCCAGCCTCGCCCCCTGGCAGCCCAACCTGAACCCCTGATATCTGGGATTTATTTATCTTCTATAATTGAAACTTTGTAGCCTTGAGTGAAGTCCAGAGCTGGCCAGGGTGTGCAGGAAACTTGGCTTCCTCCATTGCCAAGGAAACCCAAGCCTCCTGCTCGCTCCATGGCCACAGCCATCTTGGTTGAGTTAATTTGCAAACTTGCTCCTGATTGGCTGGTGGGCGTGACTTGTGGGTATAGTGGAGTTATGGTCAATTTGCATATTACTCTTTTATTTAGCTAGGACTAGAGGCCCAGTGCACTAATTCATGCATGGGTGGGGTCTGGTCAGCCAGACCCCATTAGCAGATCGGGGAAGGACTGCTGGCAATTGGCTGGCAGGCCCTGTCCCTGATCGGGGTAGAGGGGAAATTGGGTGGGGCCGGGCGGGGGAGAGGCTTTGGGCCAGTTGGAGTAATGGGGGCCCATTGGGGGAGGGGCTGAAGGAGGTTAGCTGGCTTACCCCATCCCCTATTGAGGTGGGGGTCAATCAGGGGTGGGACCGGCTGAAGTTGGGGGAGTGCTGCAGTGGGGTTGGCCAGTTGCCCTGCCCTCAATCAAGATGGGAGAGGGCGATCAGGGGCAGGGAGGCCAGGAGGAGGGGCTGTGGGAGGTTGGCTACCGGCTCACCCCTGGATCTGACCAGTTTGCTGGCAGCAGTGGGCATCATAGTAACTAGTTGTTATAGCATTCCAGTTGCTGGCTTTTTATATATATAGATACTAACAATAGCCTAGTAAGCAATCATAAATCTGTACATATTTAATAGGCCAGGAAACTAAGACTCCAAATCAGAATGTATTAACAATTTGATCTGTTGCCTCTCAGAGTTCTCTAGTGTGTAATGATAATTACAGATGAAAACAGTCCACAGTTCCACTCTGCTGCTCCTCTCCAGTAACTAGGAAATGTCTCTCACACTATTTTTTATGGGTGTCTTATCAATTTTTGTATTTCAGTTTACCAGATTTTCACAAACTATTAACTACACTTGGAATTTTTTCTGCATACTGACAGATCATATTCCCAGGAAATTTTTCTTGATAAAAAATCTTTATTTTGTTCTAGGAATTCTCCTAATTGCCTTGAGCATTACCCATTAAAATTCTTACCCCTGAAGCATTTATCCTTTTAAAAAAATAAAGAATGAATATGTCCATTCATTTATTTAGCCAGGCTATAAATAATATTCTGTTGCACAATCTTTCAATTCCTTCATCATACTTTCTTCTGCTCTCTCCACTCCCTTCAAATTGTCTGCATTTTTTTCTCCGCTAGGATTGTGCTGCTGTGCTCTGCCCAAAAGCTGGTTGGGAATCACAATCAGATTGGATTGTTATTCAATTGCTATGACCTACCTACACTTCCTAGATTTTTAATCTAATTCAATCTAATTTAATCTAATTCAACCTCATGCCTTCATCATAGTCAATGCTAAATTATTCCAAAGTATTTTGATAGAATATTATTAACACATTATACATGTTCATTCTTTTATATATTATGCATGCATTTTTTTGTTGGCATCTCAACCAGGGAGAAGAGTTGAGGAAAATATTTATAAATCTTATATAATGTGTTTTAATTATTAGAAGATTTCAGGACATTTTGTTGGGTAAGGAAGATAAAACAGTCCGATGACATTTATGTTTATTTGTGGATTTTATGTATCCAAGCGTACTTTCATTAGCTCTCTTATTTGGCCACAATTTCCTTTGTCAACTACATGATCCAAAATCAAATACATTTCCTTCAGGCATTTTCCCCAAATCACTTTGACTTCTGACACTTGAACCTGCTTGGACAACATTCAGATAGTATAGAAACTGATAGTTTTTTTCCTGCTTCTATCAGATGGCTAAAATAACAGCAAACTGAGTCAGGCAGGTACAGGCCATATGTAAAGATCAATCATTTCTCATTATCTCAAATGGTTTGGCATGGATATTGTCATTCTGTATTTAGTCCTGTGACATACCATATGTTTTAGGAACATATATCAAAGTTATAATAGTTCAAATTAGATGCAAGAACATGGAAAAATGTTGATGAACATTTGTAAAGATACACAACTTTGCTAGCAGTAAGGATAAAAAAAAGAACTAAAGCAGAAATGACACGTATCTAACAAATAGAAAAAAATTTAAATCTGATAACATTGTGTTGTAACAATGGGACAAACACGTAACCCCCATGTCCTATCAAAGAGTAAACTTAGGACCATTATAGAGAATAAATGAGCATCATATAAGAACAATGATATTCCTAATAATTCTAAGATCCACAACCCCAGCTCTGGTCATGCACCTCAGATAAACTCTCTAAATGTGCATCAGCAAATGTGACTGATGTCACTGCAGTAGTTAGTCATTCGCTTATTCATTTCATAAATATTCATTGACTGCACAATTCCATTTGCTTGAGATGATCTCGGAGACTGAAACAGATGACTCTCCCTGCCTTAATTACTATGTTCAAGGGCCCTGTTTTTGATACTAAAAGTTTAAAATGAGCTAAATAACCATCAATGAGGCAACAGATAAAATAGTTTATAGTCATAGAATGGAGGGAAAGAATGCATGTTGTAGAATGCCTACTCCATAACATAATTTACAGAAAATTTAAAACCATACAAAAATATTGTGTAATATTTTATATTTGTATGTGTGAAAAAGCAACATAACTCTGAATAGGTAGCATACACACTAATAATATGCTAGTGGTTGAATGCATATGGGAAATGGGATCAAGATACAAAATAAAGAGAACTTCAGTTTTCTCTATAATTTTTAAAACATGAAATAAATATGACAAGATCATAATAATTGTATTGTAATTGGTCTCAATGCATAATTATATTAATCTTTTATTTTTTCAAGTACATTTGAAACTGTTTATTATAGCCATAAAATTATAATTGCATGTAACTATATTTTTATAAATGCCTATTACAGAAATTTGTATAAATATTACTTCAACCAGTAACATAACCTAATTATATAGTTTATCACAGGATCATTGAAAGCTTATCTTATAAATACAGCATAATGAACTAAAGGAAGATAAATTTATAACACCTAAGTAGTTATCACAGAATCCAATCAACTAACTAGAAATTAGTAATACATAGTAGTGGTATCTTCTTGACTTTTTTTTTTTTTTTTTTTTTTTTTTCTTTAAGAAGTTCCATGAAGGAAAAAGAATTGCTGAAAAGACGCAGTGAAAAATCTCACCAGGTGCTGGCCAGTCCATCAGGTGCTGCTTCCCTTAGCATCTCTAACATTCCTTAAAGCCATGGAAATAGGACATGTTAAAGTTTCAGCCTTAACACTGCCTATACATTTGTTGATTTAACCTAATGGACCATAATTAATGATCTGTTTAACGGGGCAATAGAGCCATTTAACAGATTTTCACAAACTTTTATAAACTTTTTTTTGGATCATACGTACAGGGCTGTGGTGTGGTCTTGGGAAAAGTACTTAATCTTCCTGTCAAATTCCTGGTCTGTAGCATGTGGATATGAATAGTAGCTCTCTAAAAGGTTTCCCTGTGATTTGTTATATCAAGCACTGGCCCTATAGTTTCTCTGTGCTACATACTGACACAAAATCAATGTTTTTTTGTTAAATAAATAAGCAAGCCGATCTTGAAACCATTTATTCCTGGTGTTTATAAATTCATGTACATTCTATGTACCCCCAGAACCCTTTTAATAATTCCAATCTAATATCCTTTCATAAACATCGTGAATTCTATCACAACGCATTCTGTTTCATATAAAGCATATCAAAATCCACTTACATTCAAATTTTTATGTCACCTTAGAAAAGATCTGATGAGTAATTATTTGAAATACAAATGGGGGGGCAATGTTAAAATATGTACACAGATAATAATTTAATTTAAAAAATTCTCTTTTCCACAAAAAAAAAGTCTCGATGTCATCAATATGTCATTAGAATCTATGAAAAAATATTAGTTTTGGCGATTCTAAGTCATCACCAGTCATGCAAAACACAAAACTCTAATAATAAACCAAAGGTCACTCATTCAAATACAATACAACTCGAACCTGTGTGCCTACTCTGCACATACCAGAAACCACTGCCAGGCTGGCACTCTAATTCCAAACTCATTTTTTCCATCAGTTTTCTGAAAGCTTGTCATGGAGTCAAGCATACTGTCATTAGGCACTTGATAGAAAATTGAGCACAGGGAGAAAGTGAGAGGAGAGCCCTTTTCTTACTGGTAAAATCCTGTCATCTTTGTTCTCATTAATCTCATTTCCAAGCACAAATGATCTGCACGTTACTAATAGAGTGGGAAAAAACTAGAGGAAAATGCTCCCCTCCTTCATTCTCTCTCAGCTGAATCACATTAATTGATCCCAGGAGGTTTTCTAATTTTGCTGCCCTCCCTTCATCAAGCCTTCATCCATTTCATGACCTTCAGTGGGCCTAGACCAGCATGGCCTTCACCTGGGAGAAGCGACCACTGTTCTCAGAGGATGCACACAGATTTTCACATGGTGCAGCACTCTCAGAGATGCATGCATTTTCCATGTAAATTCATATCTCGTAGTATGACTCACTGCCACCTATCATTTTTTATTAAGCCCATTTTATAAGAATATAAAAATTGAATTCCACATGCAGCATGAAGACACAACAATAATGACATCTAACAATTCTGAAGTCATAAAAATAAATGTAAGCCTTTCAGAAAAATAAAGTGTTTTAACAAAAATATGTACAAGTGCAGTAGGAAACTATGGAAAATTATGAGAATGCCTATTCAACATCCCAGATTATATTAAACTAGAGGCCTGGTGCACAACATTCATGCATTGGCGGGGGAGAGGGGGCGCGAAGCTCAGCCTAGTCTGTGCCCTCTAGCAGACTGGGAGCCATTGGGGGATGTCTGACTGACAGCTTAAACTCCTGGGGAGTGGGCGTAAGCTGGCAGTTGGACATCCTTAGCGCTGCCACAGAGGTGGGAGATGCTCCTGCCACCACCACTGCCCTTGCCAGCTCTAAGCCGGGTTCAGGGCTTCTGGCTGAGCAGTGCTCCCCCTATGGGAGTGCACGGATCACCAGGGGGCAGCTCCTGCATTTAGTGTCTGCCCCCTGGTGGTCAGTGCACATAATAGCAACAGTCATTCCACCGTTCATTTGATTTGCATATTAGCCTTTTAATATATAGGATGAAGGATAGCTCTATAGCTGTGCGTGGTCCTCATGATGGTATTTAAGGCAAATGATATTTGCAGTGATTTGAAGTGTTCTAGCTTGTTTCCATTCCAGTTAGCACTGATAATCCCTAGACTAAAGTAACAGCAGCAATAACAATACTAAGGATAATATAATAGTCAATGATATAGCACTTCCTTTAAAATAGCACATTGTTCTACGCAGTTTACGTATGTGATGCATTCCATCCTCCAACAACCTTACTTTTACCATCTCTATTTTACAGTTGAAGAAATTAAGTCAAATTCTGAGTTACTGTGTCTAAATCAGCAGGTAATAACTTCAGTGTGCATAAAAACATCTGAGGACCTTGTAGAAGAATGCCAATTTTCTAACCATTCAAATTCTACTCTGATTCAGTACAATTTGTTAGGGTAGACAGCCAAACATTTGGTGTTGCAAGATCCATTCTCAAGTGATCTGAGATGGAGCTTAAAAGACACTGCTCCAGCTTATACCATTCCCAAGGACATTGAGAATGACCTTCAAGGGCTCTCTGGATTGCCTTGTTTTTATGGCTTGTTTTTATGCTCTGAACATTCTATTTTCATTTATTTCAGAGTAAGAATATTTATTTTGATCTCAATGAACTTCACTACCTTCATCTAAAGTTTAATCAAATAAGTAAATTGATATGTTGACATCTTAATTATGCCAGCTTGAATCAAAACTATAGCACTGTCTTTGCTAAGCCACATTTCTCTTTTCACAGCAAATTTGTCACATCCTAGTGAACATATTTCTTAATTTTGAAACATCTAGAAAGGGAAATTCTCCAGAATCCTATCTTAAATAGATACCTGCTTAAGTAAAGGTTATCATTGTCAGAGGCGTATCTGAGAAATTCAAAAATTTCTAAAGAATACCCAGCCACATCATCAAGCACAAACATAAAATGACACTTATGAGCACAGTTTGCTTCCTTTGGGGCTTTGTTAAGAGGAAGATTCTTTGACTTGTTTTAGCAAAACTATACGCTTAGAGTAAATCTACATTGTCAGAATAGAGGCTGTTAGTTCTTGAGATTGTTCTTGACCAAACAAAACATTTCATTTTCTCATTTTCACAAAGATAAAGAACGATTTTATACAGTGAAAGAAACCATCCATGGCTACATTTCCCCTGGCTTTCAAGACAGATTGCAAATGTCTTTCAAATTTTAGTCATTTGAAAAGCTGCAAAATAAAAATAAAAATAAAAAAATTAAAAAAGAGGCATATTCATCAGACTTTGGAGAAAAAATGTTTTTTGCTAAAGAGCTGTGAGATGTTTTGAAAGGAGTCTAAATTGAAGTACACAAAATGGCACCTGTTCTTACAAATACAGCAGTTCACTTATGGAACTTAAAAGGATCCTCTTGTTCCTAGTCTCACACGGGGAGATATGGGGAGAGGGTTCATGCTAAACAAGGCATTACTGAATGAGCTAGCTTTTTTTAAAATATATATTTTATTGATTTTTTTTTTACAGAGAGGAAGGGAGAGAGATAGAGAGCCAGAAACATCGATGAGAGAGAAACATCGATCATCTGCCTCCTGCACACCCCCCACTGGGGATGTGCCCGCAACCAAGGTTCATGCCTTTGACCAGAATCGAACCTGGGACCTTTAAGTCCGCAGGCCAATGCTCTATCCACTGAGCTAAACTGGTTTCAGCTGGATGAGCTACCTTTTGAAAGATGTCATAGACCAAACTGGATCTCTACCTAAAACTATGGGAACTTTCTATACCTGTAGCCACTGATGAGCTGGTAAGTATTGTTTATCAGCTGGCTTTCCAGAGAGAGAAAAAGCCACCCTGATTTGTAGGGTTCGGCAATTTCCATATTATTAATACCATTATATTGTCTCATTTCCAGCTCCCAATGTGAGGCCATTAAATGTGAACTTGGGTAGAGATGTGCAGTATCCCTTCCTTCCTTCTATTTCTGACACACAGACACACGGACTGAACCTCAAGAGCATCGGTACTAGTGCAGTGTAGTAAAATGATTAAGAAGTAATTGGTTTAAGGATAGATTGCTCTTACTTTTTATATAATTTATTTAATTGCAAGTTTATATTACTTACCAATGGCTATCCTAGCAACTGGCTCTCGCAATCCCTGAAAATGTAACTACTGGCTCTCCTGAGCTGGTACTACTTGGCCGCAGCCCATCACTGCTAACCCTGAGGAAGCCTGTCACATGCTGACCCATTTTTACACACAGCCATTTTAAAATAAAATTTCTATTTTACATAAAATGTATTTTAATATTTAAGTAAAAAATCATTTATTTAGAAAGCATGATAACAAATTAATACAATTCATTACCTACGTAACTTTACATATGATAGCTCTACATGATTTCAGTGTTGAGAGATACTTTAGAGATATAGTCTGATCCAATTGTTCCTAAGACTTGCTGTTAAGACTATTATTGGGGTACCATCCTTACTCACAACCCTGCTCCAAAATCGCAAGGAGTCACATTCAATTCACAGTTTCTCTGACTGCCCCTCAGGGACATCCATGATTTTACCCTACCTAATCTACCATAATTTTCCCCTATTTTCAACCAGTATCCAGTGTACCAAATCAATGGTCTTCTTGTATTTTTGTAAGTGCCATGTTTAATAGTATTCTCCTTTCTAAAGCTGTTTCCTTGGTTCTGTCATACATTCATTTATTTGAATATTTTAGGGTTGTGGTTTTTATTTTGTTTTGTTTTGTTTTGTTTTGTTTTGTTTTAAGAGAATGGTAGGCCCTGCTGGTGTGGTTAAGTGGATCAGAGTTCGATTCCTGGTCAGGGCACATGCTTGGGTTTAGGGCTCAATTCCCAATGTGGGGCATGTAGGAGGCAGCTGATCAATGATTCCCTCTCATCATTAATGTTTCTATCTTTCTCTCCCTCTCCCATCCTCTCTGAAATCAATAAAAATATATTGAGAGAGAGAGAGAGAGAGAGAGAGAGAGAGAGAGAGAGAGAGAGAGAGAGAGAGAATGGTAGACTATTGACATGCTTGCCACAGATGCTTATTTCCACCACAGAATAAGAATACCTGAGCAAAGGAATCCAGTAGGTGAGGGCTGTAGGTGAGTTTTAAGTTCTCTAAAGGTTCAAGATCAATTGATTTACTGACTACTAGCTAATGTTAAGTTGAAAGTAAAAGAACAGTAAATGCAAAATCTAATAGTTTAGAGGATATAAAACTGTAAACACATAGAACTCAGTGTACTAGATGCTACAGCATAAGAGTGTTCAAGGTCAGCATTAAAAATACAATGATGAGACAAGCCACGGACTAGGAGAAAACATTTGCAAAACACATGTCTGATAAAGGATTGTTACTGGGAACATACAAAGAAATCTGGAAATTCTACATAAGAAAATAAATAACCTGATTATAAAACAGGACAAAGACCTTAACAGACACCTCACCAAAGAAGGCATTCAGATGACAAGCAACCACATGAAAATAAGTTCCACATCATATGTCACCTGGGAAATACAAATTAAAACAACAAATGAGCTACCACTACAAACCCATTAGAATGGCCTAAACCTGAACACTGACAGCACTAAATACTGGCAAGGATGCAGGGCAACAGGAAATCTCATTGTTACTGATGGGAATGCAAATTCGGGCAGCCCCATTGGAAGACAGTTTTACGGCTTCTTAAAAAACCAGGTATCTTCTTACCTTACAATACAGCAGTTGCACTCCTTGATTTTTACCCAAAGGACTTGAAAACTAATGTCCATGCAAGCACCGCTTATACATGTTTATAGATACTTTATTCATAATTGCCAAAACTTGGAAGTAAGCAAGATGTCCTTCAGTAGGTAAACAGATAAGTAAACTGGTATATTCAAGCAATGGAATAATATTGTGTTAAAAAATAAACTATTAAGCCATAAAAAGACATGGAGAGACTATAAATGCATAGTATTGAGTGAAAGGAGCCAATTAGAAAGGCTGCATTCTGTACAATTCTAAGCATATGACTTTCAAGAAAAGGCAAAACTATGATAGGATATATAAAATAATGGTTGCCAGGATTTGAGGGTGGGAGAAATATTAATAGATGAATAAGTGAAACACAGTACTTTTAGGGCAGTAAAAACACTACGGTGCTATGAAGATGAACACATGTTATCATGCATTCTCCAAACTCATATAATGTAACACCAAGAGTAAGCCATAATGTATGGACTCTGGATGACCATGATTGCCCATACGGGTATATAGGTTCATCCATTGTAACAAATGTACCATTGTGGTGAGGGATGTTGATAATAGGGAAGGCTATGCATGTGTGGGGCTAGGGGTATATGAGAAACCTCAGTACTTTCTGCTCAATTTTGCTGTGAACCAAAAACTACTTAAAGAAACAAAGCCTCACTCTGCAGCTGTAAAAAATAAGTATGTCTTACCCTTTGACACAGCATGGAGGGATCTGGAGAGTATATATATATATATATATATATATATATATATATATATATAAATTGATATTTTACAGAGATGAAAGGAGAAGAATAGAGAGTTAGAAACATCGATGAGAGAGATACATTGATCAGCTGCCTCCTGCACACACCCCACTGGGTATGTGCCTGCAACCAAGGTACATGCCCTTGACTGGAATCGAACCTGAGAACTTCCAATCCACAGGACGATGCTCTATCCACTGAGCCAAACCAGTTTCGGCTGGAGAGTATTATGCTAAGTGAAATAAGCCAGTCAGAGAAAGATGAGTATCACATGATCTCACCTGTGGCATCTAATGAAGAAAAACAACTAACACATAAAATAGATCCAGAGACATGAAAGCATGAAACAGAAAGGATCCTAAGAGAAATAGGGGAGGGGTGCGGAGGGAAGAGATCAACTAAAGAACATATATGCATATATGAATAACCCATGGACACAGACAATAGTGGAGTGAAGGCCTGGAAGGGGGTGGGGGGCTGCAGGGTTGAGGGGGGCCATTGGGGGAAACAGGGGACATCTGCAGTAATTTCAACAATAAAAATATATTTAAAAACTCAGAGTCTTAAAAAAGAGAGAATGAAGAACATTTATCAGTAAAGGGAGACTTCTTCACAGAGGTGAGGGGTAAGTAAAAAACTAGATACTGAAGAAAAATATGTGTTCCATTTTGTTGTTTCTTAAGGTTCAAGGACAAGAGTGGCTGCAAATAAAATTGCAGAGCCTAAAGAAGGACCTGAATAAGTTTGGATTTCTCTAACATGGAATCTCCACTGTTAGATAAAAATAACATGGGCTTCACACAATTGCATATTCCTAAGCATGGTACTGTTATATTAGAGGCTCTGATTTAGTAGGATGGAAAGAGCTGGGAAGTCAGCAGTTTTAACTTAAGAGAAATCGCTATAAGAGCAAGGAATATAAAAAGGTCTTAATAGTATATAGGGCAGAGTCACTTTCAGATTCAAATTTCCAACTAAAATTTCTAAATCTTCTCGGTTCAGTTCAAGTTTAGCACTCAGTGAATCTTATCTAGTTATTAAAGTTCAAAGCAGTCTCTTCTTTATATGTCATTGAACTTAGAGTTTAGATTATACAACCATTTACTTTCTGTGCATTATTTATTTTCTTCTACTGCCAGCTTGTAGAAGTAGAAATAGTTCATCTTGTATGCTTAACAATGCCTCATGCAGGCATAGGCACATAACAAAAGTTATCTGTAATTGCTTCTATGGATTCTCAGTATTTAATCCTGACACTTTAGACATATTAATTAGTAATATAATAAAAGCTAATAGTTAATGACTGCTTATTATATGCCAGATACTATTGGAAGTACTTTATATGTCTTAACTCATTTAACCCACTCAATAATCTTAAGAGATAGATACCATTATCATCTCCATTTTACAGATGAGAAAACAGAGGCTTACATATTTTTCAAGGTTGACTAGGTTCAGATTCCATGCCATTTTTTTTTTTTACCAATCTGAACTGTTTCTCCCCACGATGATCCACTAAAAATTCTGTTTAAACACTGAATATGTAACAAAAAAGCTATGATGAATTTATATTTAATAGCAAGACTTTTTAATATAATTATTCCAAATCCTCCATAAAATATACCACTGTAAATGCTAAGGCAGTATTAAGAGAAATTTTAAAGATGTTGTCAGAAATAGTGTAAATTCCCAGGCTGAAATCTGCATGTGCCAGTTATACATCACTGACTATACATACACTGTGGATTAAAACCTTCCTGTGTGCCTTCATATTCCCAGCACAGTCACAAATCAAGAGAGGCATATCAGCAAAAGTGATGACATTATATCATAGCCTTAAAATCTAAGACAAGCCCATTCTTTTGATAGTCTAGCACAGTGGTCGGCAAACAATGGCTCAAGAGCCACATGTGGCTCTTTGGCCCCTTGAGTGTGGCTCTTCCACAAAATACCACGTGTGGATGCACACATACAATACGGTTGAAACTTCATGGCCCATAAGCAGAAGTTGGTTTTCAGCTCTCAAAAGAAATTTCAATCGTTGTACTGATGATATTTGGCTCTGTTGACTAATGAGTTTGCCGACCACTGGTCTAGCAAAAGGGAATGTATCTTGAATGTTATTAAATGTGTCACAGTCTTTGTTCCCCAAATACTTGCTCCCTTGGGGATGAGAAAAGAGCAGAAGACACTATTCAGGACAATAAAATAGGTTCTAATAGTACTACCATACCCTATAATTAATCTGTATTCAATCACAAGCATTTTTGCTTAATTTATTGCTTGAAATAAAATGCTAATAAGGCAAGAAGACATGACGTTAGGACAATGCCAGAAAATGGCCTCATTTCTTTTCTTTTGACATAAATGAGATCCTTTTGATCATATCAATGGGTGAGAAATGTATATGTCTCTAAGGTATAATTTAGTTCAATTATATCCACCTTGGGAGATGAATAACCTGAATTTAAAAGAATAATTTAGGTTGGAAAAAAGTCAAAGCACATTGCAACTAAAAGTCTAATCTTTTGATATAAAATATTCCAGAACTTTTAAAATATTCATTGTTACAAAATGTCCCTCTTTTTTTTTCAGCTTCTGCCATTTATTTAATTCTACTGTATACATGTTTCCATTATAGTTCAATTTATTCTGGACTTTAAACATTTTTTTTTATCCTGACTGCTATATATTAGAAACCTAAGGAGAATAGACTAATCTATCAGGTTACATTAAATATACCTTGTTAGGCCAAAACCGGTTTGGCTCAGTGGTAGAGCGTTGGTCTGCGGACTGAGGGGTCCCAGGTTCGATTCCGGTCAGGGGCATGTACTTTGGTTGCGGGCACATTCCCAGTGGGGGGTGTGCAGGAGGCAGCTGGTCGATGTTTCTCTCTCATCGACGTTTCTAGCTCTCTATCGCTCTCCCTTCCTCTCTGTAAAAAATCAATAAAATATATTTTTAAAAAATATATACCTTGTTAGGATTCATCCGTCATCCCCTACGCAATTACTGATCAGAATAGAGAGCTCATAGGGAGGATCCATAATGAGAAATAATTTTCTATATTGAAAATTTAAGCTCCTTATTGCCTAGACCATTGCTAGGCATTTGAGTTGAATGTGATGAGCTCATATATGCCATGTACTTAAAACTCTTGCCTTTCAAAGTCCATAGTAGCAACACAGTACATGGAATGAATGTGCTTCCCCTTCCGTGCTGTTGTAAGCTTCTGGAAGTTCAAGGAACGGATATGAATGCTATTTTTATTTTTCCCAATTGCTGCGTTGTTATATATCCATAGTTCAGACGCTTTAAAAAAAAAGAGTAATTTTTATAATATGCTTTCAAAGCTGATCAGAATATGATCCAACAGTGTCAGATACAGAAGGCATTTTAAAGCCAAAGCAAACTTCCATCCCACAGATCAAGGTTGACTGGGAGAACAGGAAAGGAGGAGCAGCTGTATATACATTTCATGTTCTTGGTGATAGAGAGGATACCTTAACAAACATGCATATGAGGATTTTCTTAGGGCAGCCAAATTCCAGAATTTAAACTGGGGAGTCATAATGAAACATGGGGTTAAATCTCCTGGATCCTCTGGTTTTTGTCTGAATGTGGACAAGTTACTGAAATAGCTAAACATGCCTTCTTACCCTTACAAGGAAAGGAAAGGAAATACCACATAGAAGAGATTGCATACAAAGTATTTAGCACAGAGTCAAGCACAGAGTCAATGCCCCATTAATATGAACTATTATATTATTCCTAGGGGATTTCTTTTTATTAAACAGGATAAATACAGATGTGGGAAAACAGAAGCTGTGATGTGTGAGACATAGCATTTACATACTAATAGCATGAGTATGGATGCATTGCCCTTTGCAGGAAGGATGTGAGTCTACTGGGGCAATATACTTTGGGCTTGAGTCATAAAAGATATCCTGAAACCAAAATACCCATATGGGTTTCCACAGTGAAAAAATATTTGAACACTTCCTTTTGGAGATGCATTTTGAGGCCCACTTAAGTAACTGTTCAAAAGAATATTGTATGCATTTGACATGACAGCTGGGTTTGGAGAATGCTGTTAGAGGAAACAGAAGCCACTGATTAACTTTCCTCCTTGCAGTTAGTTATATTAAATAATTTTATACAGAGAAGAGAGAAAGAAGCTAACATCCAAAGTATTTTGTCGGTCGTTTTGAAAAATTTCCCCCTTCATGTAGCAGAAAATGACCGGCTTAAGGGAGCCAACTGGGCTATGCTTTTCAAAGTCCTTTTATTCCTTTTTAAGAATATATTTAATATACTTTTTAATATATTAAATATACTTTATTTATTTCACAGAGGAAGGGAGAGGGAGAAAGAGAAACATCAATGATAAGAGAGAATCCTTGATCGGTGGCCTCCTGCACTCCCCACACTGGGGGTCCAGCCAGCAACCCAGGCATGACCTGGAATCAAACCGTGACTTCCTGCTTCACAGATCAACACTCAACCACTGAGCCAGGCCAGCTTGGCTCCTTTTAATGCTTACACACACAAAAAAGGAATGATCATGGGATGGAGATAACAGGAGACAACATTTCATTATTCTTTAGTTTTCTAAGACCGAATGGAATGCAGTTCCAGAGTAAGGTTTTGGCTGAGGTTCCCAGTGAAATAACCATTCGAAACCCAGAGGCAGCAGGTTGGGGTGAAATCTTAAGTATGGAGATTTCAATATCCAAAGAGCCAAACATCACTGGCTACTTCAGGGATCATTTAGACATGGAATACAATCTAAAGAATGTAAAATCTCAGCCGAAACCGGTTTGGCTCAGTGGATTGACATCAGCCTGCGGACTGAAGGGTCCCAGGTTTGATTCCGGTCAAGGGCACGTACCTTGGTTGCAGGCACATCCCCAGTAGGGGGTGTGCAAGAGGCAGCTGATGGAAGATTCTCTCTCATCGATGTTTCTAACTCTCTATACCTCTCTCTCTCTCTGTAAAAAAATCAATAAAATACATTAAAAAAAAAAAAAGAATGTAAAATCTCAGAATTACTTCATCAAGATTTCCAATTGTTCTGAGGAATAATGGAAGAGAGATGATTTAAATAAGACTGGAAACAGAATGGGTATTGGTTAGAAAGTAAATGTTTTTATTTGCATGTAATAATGCATAATTTTAAAATGCAAATTAAGTCCTTATGCCAGCAAATGTTCTCCGTGGCTTGGGGGCAGATGTCCTCTGTTCTATGACCCTTCACCCTTGAGTGGATGTGAATGTCCCATCAGGTGGTTGCAGGTGGAAGTGCCTGCCAGGAGCATCACGCATTTCTCCAGTCAGGAAGAATTTTGTCTGAATGCCAAGGATTGCTAGAAATAACTGCACAAACACAGCCATACTCCTGGAACTTTACTGCGCTTGTGGTTTTGTGTTTGTTTTTACTGAAGTTCAAAAAATTCGTGCAAGTGTAGGCCTTCCTTCCCCGGGCTGCCAGCACTGGCTTCCTTCTGGCACCCGGGACCTGGGCTTTCCTCCGCCCTGGTTACATCTGGGAGGACATCCATAATGATGTCTGGTCTAATTAGCATATTACCCTTTTATTATTATAGCTAGAATTATAATAAAATACCTCTTATGATGTAGGATTTAAAAATTCTGAGTCAAATTTTCATCAAACCCGGGCTCTGCTTCTTGTTAATTTCATCACATGGGGCAAGTGACTTCACATTGTTGAGCCTTGTTTCTTGGTTCATAAAATTGGGGTTAACAGCTATCATGGAATATCGGAATAGTACGTTGAAACTCTGACTACCTCAGTCTACTTCTCCAAGATTCTTTCTTTTTTTAAAATTACTTATTATTTAAAATATTACATATAGTATTACATATGTCTCCTTTTTTTCCTATTGGCCTCCTCCACCCCCAGCACATGCCCTCACCCCCCTAGTGTCTGTGCCCATTGGTTATGCTTATATCATTGTCATCATCGCCTGGGATTTTCCCTTTTTTCTGCTTGTCCTGGGGGAATACACACCCTCCTCCACCCTCCTGCTCAGCCTGTCCCTTGGTGCTAATGGCAGATCTCACCTAGCCTTTGGTGTTTGCATTCACCACCCTGATCAACATTCAATCACTCATTTCCTGAGTTGTGTTCACCAGGGGACTGGAAGGACTGGTCCACACGGTGGTGCATGTTCTTATTTACCTGTGCACTATGCCCACCACATCTGAACACTGTAGATATTCAGTGAATGTTTGTTGAATATCTATTTTTTTAAAAAAACAGCAAAACCCCTTGAAATATTATGAAATAACAGTAAGCAAAAACAGTAAGAAGACTTTCTGGAGAAGTTACAGTCATTGCCCAAAAAAGGAGACACATCACTAGGGAGAAAGTGTGAAGCTCTTCTAGCCAGCTTGCAAATATGACTAGTAAGATCAATGGAATGCACTGCCTGTAAAATGATTTATAGCTCTGCTTCTCTGAAAATGTTAACAGTAATTCTAAATGTTAACTGAAAAAGAAGTTAGCATTTGAATCTTAAGTGCTTACTGTAAATCATTAAAACATATACTGCATCACTTTTTATTGGGGTTGTTTGGATTTAGGAAACAGTTAGAAGTCCTAAGGGTTTTACTTGAATAAACATTTTCCATAAACATCAAGGTTAGTTGTTTTTTCAGGTAAATAACAGGTCAAGCCTCTACAAGACAGCTTTTTTTGGAAACAGAAAGACTTTGATTTGAGTCCATTTCAAACGCATCATGTGACCTTGGCCAACTTAGTAAACTTTTGTAAAATGGTTGCTAAGACCATTGTAAGGGCTATTGCAAGGAGTAATTTAAATACTTCATTAAAAAGTACCTAGCACTGTCTGCTATTTCTTTTTTCCCATCTACACCTTTCTCTAAAATCAATGTTTTCTCAATCAACATTTTGTACCTTAAACATTTTATATATTAAATGCTTCTTAGGAAGGTATTATAATACTTTTCAATACTTTGGTTTTTAAGTGATTTTCCTTTATTAGAAGACATATGAACGTATTATGTAAAGAATTTTTTTTCTAATTTTTGTATGACTCATAGCTTGGGACTATGCTATACATGTACTAGCATAGCATCATTTTAGTTATCAATTTAATGTTGATGTAACTTTAGCTAAAGGAATAAAATCTGCATGAGCAATAATATAACTTTTCCACAATATGAAGAAACAATTCTCTTTTTTCACAAACATATACACCTTGCACACATATATATAAAATACATTTTGACTATAAATTATATCACTATATACTTTCAACTTATTAATCAATTAATTCACCAGATTTGTTGTCTGCCATGTGCCAGAAAATTAGGTAAGGACTTAAAAACAAAGATTAATGAACATATTCTTATCCTAGAAGAACCCATTACTCAATGAAAGAAAAAGAGCAGACATGAGGCAAATAATAAGGTGTGATAAATGCCATAAGAGAGAGTATAATATATGTGTAACTAATATAATATCAAATGCAGTTCTAAAACTTAGAACTGTTTTGTTTCTTTCCTAAATCTATCTTCACTGACTTTACCTAGTTTAATCCAAAAATTGTTCCCTGACATTTTTACTTAGGGAGACTGAGTTAGGAGGTCTCTAAGGTAGAACAAAGTGTTGTTGGTTTTTAACCTTGAAGTCAAATACAACAACAATGTTAGAAGTGAAAATGAAATGTGATTCGCCAAGTCTTAGTTTCTATCAATTTAAATGGAAGTAGGCAGTTGTTTCAACATATGTTGATTTCTTAAAATAGGAAATAGACTTTCCTAGCAATATGTTTCAGGGAAAATAAAAAAAGTGGGCTGGCTCATTCACTTATATTAAAAGGAAGTTTCTAACTGATGCTTGATTACATACCTGAAGAAAAAGAAGACAGTAATGAGACAGGCACAATGACTTCTTGCTTAGGAGAAAAGATTCCTGTGTTTACCAACATTTGAGAACTTACTTCAAATTAGTGATTAGAACATAACAAACAAAACAAACAAACAAAAAACAAAAAGGAAAAGATGGCAGGGTGGAATCTTTGGAATAGCCATTAATGCTGAGAAGATACAGCACATATTTTAAGGAGCAACAGACTATTACCCAGCCTGGCTCTGGTGTCTACTACTTGACATTGAATATATTTCTTATCCTCTCTGAAGCTCATATATATATATAAAAGTCTAAATGTCCAAACGACCGGTCAACCGATTGCTATGATGTTGGACTGCCAGTTTTGGCCTGTCCCCACAGATGGCCTGTGGGCTGTAGCAGTGTGCACAGTGGCAGATGGCCAGGTAGGAGCCCAAGCATCCCTGCCCTGATGCTCCTGCCATCTCTACCTCTTGGTAGTGCTGCTGCAGAGGCGAGAGAGGCTCCCACTGCCACAGCGGCACTTACTATAGATGAGCCAGGCTTCTGGCTGAGTGGCACTTCCACTGTGGAAGCACAATGACCACCAGAGGGCAACTCCAGCATTGAGCTTCTGCCTCCTGGTGATCAGTGCATGTCATAGTGACCAGTTGACCGGCTGAGCGGTGTAATGGTTGCTTAGGCTTTTATATATACAGATAAGATGCAGATTGTGTTAGTCTGAAGTTCTTTAGCAAATTTCCCTCTGAAAATGGTATCCTATTCTCACACAAAACATACTCAAGATGTCTACAGCAGTTTCACAAACAACAGATTTCTTCATCTTACACTTATGAAGCTAGAAGGGTCATTCTCAACAGGTTAATCCTGGGAGCATCTTAGCTTGACACATAAACCTTCCTACACTGGGTGTTTTTTGTGAGTAGACCTTTTCCATTCATGCTGTTTATTGCTGTCCACATTTTAGTTTTCCAAAAATTTGAAGCTGAAAGGCCTGCCTTAACTTAAAGCATTTATTACAGTTTTTATTCCAGTGGTTTCTAAACTCCAAAACTCCTTGAAAAAATTGTTGCCAGTGCATATAGTAGAAAAAAAAGAAACAGTTACATATATGTCATTAAAGCTACATGAACATAATTTAAGATACTATATCCTTTACTCTGATGTGATCTTTACCATTTTTTTTAAAATTTAAAATATCTGTGATTTTTATGAAATAATGAATAGAGAATAGATCTTTTTAAATCTTATATCACTTGGCAAACCAGAAGTAGGCAACCTAATATGTAAAAATACAAAGATCAGGAATTACTGGTCAATCCAAATATGCTTACTAGCAAAATCACTATTCAGTGACTAAAACATCTGTTTCCTCTAAGTACATATTATTTTTAAATTGGGAAAATATATATAAAGGTGAATCTTCAGGATAAAAGAGTCACTATGCAACAAATAACATCTTATAAAGGCCTTAGAAAAATGGTAAATCTGCATAAAACAGAAAAAATATAATAAAATATCTAGAAAGAAGAAATGGCATTAGTTGTTAATTAATGTATTTTCAGATTATTATCACAATGCTTATGAAAATGTAGAATAAAAGAGTAACAAAAACCAGTTCATTATTTGAGGTTATTGTAATATAGTTCAAAATGAATACAGTAAAATCACTGGCACAAAATTAGTTTTACTTCAAATCCACATGGACAATAGTATATGTAGAAAGCATATAACTGTCATTAATTACTTGGTCTCATCACATTATATTTGGAAAATTTCTATAATAAGTGTGGGAGAAGGTTCTCATTAAGAAAAGATGACATCTCTGAAAAGGGGGAATAAGTCAAGTTCCATTTTTATGCAAATGTCTGGCCTCTATTTTTTAAATTAAAAACAAATCCCCAAATACATGGATAGAACTTCTATAGAAAATTAGCAGTAAATATTAAAGCTTAATTTATCCATACCCTGTAAACCAGCAATTCAACTCCCAGTTATATACTCAACATAAATAAGCACATAGTTTAACCAAAGGTCATGGACTAAAATTTTTATACCAGCAGTATTTGTAATAGCCCCAAACTTATAAATTACTCAAATGCTCATCAACCATAGAAAACACTATTTATTTTCACAATATAATATGAATAATTACACAAACTAATGTTAATCAAAAGGAGACAGTTAATAAGCCAAGCACATATTGCATGATTCCATTTATATAAAGAAAAGAGGCCAAATAATTCTACGCCAATGAAAGTGAGAATAGTGACCAGTCTTGTAAGGAAGAGCACTAGAAGACAGGAGGATGGGGAGCTTGGAATGAGGGGTGGGGCCCTATAATGTTTTGTTTCTTGATCCCAGATTTGGTTTCCTGAGTGTGAAAGTTGCTCTATTCTTAAGATATGTATAATTTTTTATATATAGGCTATACTATACTGAAAAGTTACCAAGAAAAATGAATCCCTAACTAAATAAATGAGTTGTCAGGAGGTAAACATATAGCAGTTTCTAATACAATGACAATATGATGCTTTTTCTAAACCAAGAAAGCAGCTAAGGAATTGGGAGGGGGAAAATAAGATCAGGAGATTTAGAACAGATCTAGCATTTACAATACACTGGATCTGAAAGTACTAAACACTCTTTCAGATACTCAGCATGTCTCATAGAGGCCATGACTTTCTATTATAACATTCTTTATTAGAAAAAGAATATCAACACTAATCCTAGAAAATTTTTGTATGTATCTCCTAATGTTAGAATAATCTATCTCATTCTATTATGGTCCAGGTTTAGACTAAAACTTCTACGTGGGAGGAAGCAATTTTATAAATCATTTGCCTGGTGTACTTAGTAAGTACTTGACATTTTGGAAGGCTTGTTAAAGTTCTTAAGCAATCTATAGATTTGACTAAAATATGGGCAATCACTTTGAATCTAATTTTTTAGCTGTTTTGACATCGTCAAAGAGATTGCACAGCTGACTGCTCATCAAAATCCTTTTCTTCTTGGGCATATGGCAAGATTGCATTTCCCAGCCTCCTTTGTCATTAGGTGTGATCACATGATAGATTTCTAACCAGACTATTCCATGCTATTTTTCATTTCTGGCCGTCTAAAATGAAGATGTTCCCAAGGTGGACTATGGAAATCATGTATTAAAGATGGCAAAGCCACCCCCATTCTAGTCCTTGGGTGGCTGGGTGGAAGAAATCAAGACCTGATCACTTATATTTGAGCTACTGCATATTTTTGTTGCAAATACCAGTCTACTCGAAGTCATATATACTGAGGTTTCAGATAAAAATGGACAAATTATGGTTTTCGTGTGTGATAGAGTGGAGTTCTCTGTCCTCTTTACCCTCTTTGTACTTCTACATCCTTATCCCTGATGGAGAGGTGGAGGATATTTTTGCAAAAACAATGAATTCATATAATAAGAATATGAATAAGCAGTTTCAGCAAAAGAGAGCTTTCCATCTTTAAGAAGGATGGGGTTGGAAGGTGGGCTAGGGATATAAAATAAAAAGGAATGAAAATTCCATGCAACAACAAAGAGATGCTTTGCAAGATTTTTCTGGATTCCGGAGTATTTATGGCCTGCCAGGAGTAAACAGAATTATTTTCGGTAATGGCCAGTAAGATGCACCCTTTCAGATACAATGGGGAATAATGGCCAGATTCTCAAAGGATGGAAAAAGGAATAATAGCTGCCTTGCAAGCATAAACAGAGGCAAATTAATAACAATGAATTTATTTCTTCAGATGAGAGATATAAAACATTGAATTTTATTCCCTCTATAAATTAATGTAAAATATCAACCATAATGTCTTTGGGCACGGAGGCACTGCCATGAGACCGATTCCTTATGCCCCATAAGACCAATTCAAAGGTCAAACGTCTACATAATACTGTCTTTTGCACACAATTGCAGCTTAAGCCCCAAATTGAAACCTGCTTGGGAGCCCTCAGATAGCTAAGACCAGCAATCCTTCGTCTTCTCTCTCCTGATGCTTAGGACAGCAATGGCATCTAAGAGGCACTCCACAAATTACGAAATGAACAGATCCCAAGTCGGTCAACACTTGGAGTGAAGTTTGCTCTAGTACAATACTTACCAATCCAAATGATACTGCAGATAAAGTAATGTAATCTGTTCTGTCGGAAAATGCTAAGAATGAGTGAGCTGGAGTGGGGAGGAGGGAAGCCAACATGTCTATCACTGGGAAGAGAGAAGCAGAGGAATCAGGATGACACCATAAAAGGTTCAGTGGCTGGTAGACACTGAACTGGGAAAAACCCAGTTAAAGAGAGCTAACATGCTGGTTGTAAACAAAGGCTATTTCTGCCTCCAAAGCAGAAGAATTAAAAAAAAATTAGAACACAGCCTGGCAGTGTTGCTCAGTGATTGAGCATCAACCTATGAACCAAAGGGTCATGGTTTGATTCCTGGTCAGTGCACATGCCAGGATTGCATGCTGAATCCCCAGTAGGGGGCATGCAGGAGGCAGCCTATCAATGATTCTCTCATCACTGATGTTTCTAACTCTCTCTCTCCCTCTTCCTTCCTCTCTGAAATCAATAAAAATATTTTTAACTTAATAAATAAAAATGAGAATACTATTACTTCTTTAATAATATTAGATTTTGGTTGAGATAGACATTGATGCTCCAGCTTTAAAAATAAAGTTACTTTGACCACAAACTTTTATTTTCAGACTCTACTTACACATATATGGAATAGTGGAGAGTTAAACCATTTGGCATTTAAACTAGCTCCAACTTTGAGATTCATTTATCAAGCTACTTAGGACCAAAGGGGGATTGAGAACTGTTGTCAGAACTGCCTCATTCTGCTCTTTGGTTTTCGTCTATAAATAGCCAGCAAATCTGTCCACTTGCTATCTCTACTGCTTTCAGAGTTTGTTTTCACACTGTGTGATAAAGCAGGGTCACTTTGAATTAAAGATCAGAGAGACTCCCGCTCAATTAGTTTAGTCATGTGCCCCGTAGGCTTTGTGCAAATTATGCTAGACCATTTGTCTATGAAACAAAGGAGGACTTTATAATGCAGAAAACGAATAATGTTAATCTGAATATTGTGTTATTTTGGTTTTAGATGTCTCACAGAATTGTATACAGGTGATACCACCTGATTTTTTTTTTTGTTTGAAAAGCCTCATTTTATTTTCTTCCTCACCAATTGTGGGCATTACATAAGAAAATCTATCTTTCCTAATAAGTTAAATATTCAGTTATATTGCTTTTCATATTTCATCAGCTATTTGTTTTTCCAATCTCATCAAATTAGCTCTATCTGAAATGAACTATGAGTGACAGATATTACTGATTGCATATTCAAAATCCATTCTCTTTTCCATTCCCATTTATACTGTTCACCCCCAAAATATGTCCAGTTAAAAACACAAGCTTTCAGGCTCTATTGAAGCCAGATGCAAGTATGTGATGCTATTCTTCTCAAAGAGGGTTCCTCGGAAATGCTGGAATCTCTGTAGTACATATAAGCCTCCCCACTTTCTGCTTCCCTTCTCTTTTCTTTATAAATGCCCTGCTTGGAATGAGGATACAATGCTGGAGGAGCACTAGTCACACCACACGTGACTGTGAGGTGACAAGCACAGGTTAGATAGGACAGAATGCTGAGGATGGCAGAGAAGAAACAATAAAAGGAAACTACTTGAAGACATCACAGGGTCATTGTGCTAGCACTATGTCCAGGGTACTAGCTCTGGACACACCTGTATAAGACAAGCAGATCCTGAGTTGGTTAAACTACTGTTTTCTGTTCCTCATAGCTGAATGCATTCCTAACTGGAAAGAAAGGCTCTCTAACCATTTTGTAGTAAAGACTTTCTAGACACCTGCCACACTTGTAAAATATGAGCATGCTAAAGGAGTTGGTGCCAGACTACTAATTCAAGTAGCTGCCTTCTTCCTGTTATTACATTAGGACACATTAATTCAGCTTTCATTGGAATTAATGTTTCCTTCAGTCACTTCTTTGCATACAAGCCATTTTTAAAAGTAAATAGACACAAATTACCTATGTTAGAAATGTTGAAAAAGCAGAAATATTTATAAATCATCTAATTCAGTTCTTGGTTTCTTTCCTAAAGAATTAGTTCTTTTTGTGTAAAATACATTATAATTGAATGCAGTCCCTATTGTATTTTATGCACACTGTCATGCTCATGTGCACAAAGGTTTTATCTAGCATGAATGTATCAAGTAAATCCCAATCCTTGCCACTGCAAATGCTGACAGATTGAATAAAATTGCTGACAATTTCCAAAATCTGCCCACATAGATCACTGCTATGCAAACATCATTGCATGTCCTGGTAGATAAACTAATGCTTTCACATTTGACATTTGTCTTAATTTTAAAATAATAACTATGTATTATTAAATTATATTTATGCATTTCTTATAATTCTCTGGTACTAACTGCACAGTGAGAACTTCAATAAAATTCACTCTCTTTTTTCTATATGTGACTTTTGGTGAGGCTTAAAAATAAACCCATCAATTAATCCATCCTTCTCTGGCATCCTGTATTGTAATCTATGCTAATATTCTCAGGGAACGGCATACTTTTATGATTTTATTAATTGTTAAAATTGCACTGCATATTTCAGAATGTCAGCGGGGAGAGAGAGAAAGAGAGATAGAGAAGAACAAAGAAGCAGAATTTGCACCCTACCATAAGAACTATGTTTTTATCAGAAAGTTTTCTGGACTAATTGAACAACTTAATTCACAAATTAACAAAACTCCACTATGAAGATCTGATTGAAAGGGGAATGGAAACTCCTGACCTTTAGGATTTTAATCTCCTGATTAGCTTTTTCCTTATCCCCCTATTAAATGCTAGGAATGATTAGTACCAGCTTTCAGATTTAGGCAAAGCAGCTAAAAGCAAAATCCTGCCTTGTGACTAAGATGGTAAAAGGGAAATTGGGGGTCATTAAATAATAAAATTGTTTTATAGAGGTTCCACTTCTAATTTCTGTTGGATAGTCACAAAGTAAGAACCTACTTACTGTCAACTTGCTTCATCAGGCAGAACTGTGCATTATGTAAATATGACCTTTAAAGTCATATCACACTCATGTAATACTTTAAACAATAAAGAATTTTAAAAAATACTCATATCACAGCTATTATGTGAATAGCATACACATGAATAATTGAGGATTCACAACATTTAACATTTATTAAGTACCTTTTTATACAGATTTGACTGAGATAAATCAATTCTATGTAACCACTGATGGTATCCACTTAGTGATTTATTCGGCCTGTAAACACAATGAGTGAGGTTCTGTATAAGAGAATGCATTAGAAATAGCCCAATGGAGATTTCAAGATGGATGGGACACTGTCCTTCTTTTCCTGTGGTAAGCTCCTTAAGGAGTAAATAATAGTTCTTTATAGAATGGAAAGGTCAATCCCACATTAGAAGATAAGTAACTAGAGTTTAAAGTAATGTTTGGCTAAGGCCTCAGGGATACGTTTTGATAAGGGTTGATATCTTGCATAGGGAAGTACCAAATCAAAGGTCAATGAAATCTCAGGAAGTAATACTACTGAGGGGAATCTATGCAAAAAAGAGAGAAAACCCTGGGCAGGTAGAATTGAGGTAGAATTTTAAAGAACTCATTGAGTTTAAATTTCTTTGAGAAGATAGTGAATCTTAGGTGAGAGAAGAATAAATTGATGAGATGTAGTATAATCAGTTTCAGTGCCTCTCCACAGAGAACTAAAACATGTCAGGGTTAGATTTATTTCTGCTTCTTTCTATGATTACATGCAGAAGGGTGTGACATACTATGTTGAAACAAAGCTGAAATTTTACTTTAACTTTGATTACCTGTTAGGTCTGATTTCAGGTACCATTTTATCAAGGACCCCAAAATGGAAATGTCAGATTATTTATCCCCAGCTATGAAATTTGTCTTCTGAGTGGAAAGATGCCGTTATTACCATCCTACCTTTCCTCTTTCTTTCATCCCCATTTACAGTCCTTAATTTCTTAAACATTTAAACTTTATGAGTGAATACTTAGCACATAAAATGTAAAGTACCAATTTTATCAATTTTTAAATGCTGAGATTATGATAAAAAAAAACACACAAAATGACCGGATGTATAAGACGACCCCCTAATTTTACAGTTAAAACATAGGTTTAGGCCTATATTCGCTGAATAAGACTACCCCCCACTTCCGAGGCAACACCAGTTCTTTTTTTAATAGACCACCTCTCTGACTCTGGCCAATCTGAGCAAGCTTTTTACTAGAACACAGTGTCGTCTTATACGCTGGAAAATACCGTATTATAGAAAAAATAAACTTGAGTTTTGAGTTAATGAGTTAAGGATTAAATTTGTTTTAATTTAAGGTGGGGATTTTTATGGATTTTCACAATCAAAGTTTATGGAATTGTAAACTTTTACCTAGTGAAATAGATAATCTGAAACTCTGTTCCATTTCATGGTCTGGTGGAAAAAATATTCTACTAGGAGTAGGCAGAGGCAATGTAATCCTCAAATCATGTATTTCCTGCCTTGGTACTGATTTCATTTAAAATCTCTTCTTTTTTCCCCTAAAATTATGCTCTAACCTTGGTTTAAAGTTAAGAAAAGAACAAATGGGACAAAATATAGTATCCTGTATTCACAGTAACAGACTCTAATGGAATATTTCCTACATACTATCGGACTTTGGGCTTTTCACACATGTAACAGAAAATTCTATATAAACTGTAAATTATACAACTGTTCTACCTCATTACATCTACTTATCCTGAAGATATACAATAAAAAAATAAGTTTCTTCAAGCTGACAATATTAACAAGTGCTGCGATTCTGAGGCAGCCCAAGAAGGAAAGCAAGATATTTCAATTTTGCCTGCTCTGGTCTCCTAGAAGCTCTAGAAATTGGAAATGTAAAAAAAAGATCAAATAACTCATAAACAAAGTAAAGTCCATTTTTTAATCAGACATCTCCTCAATAACTCTCAAAAAGTAAGTACAAACATTAAGATAATTCCACATGTTAATTCATTGCCATTTCATGGGTTATGCCAGAGACTTAGTTCTCTCTTTCCTTTCTCTTTGCCACCCTCTCTCTCCCACTTCTTCCTATCTTTCCTTTTTAAAGAAAAGTCTCAGCTAAACTCACAGGGTGGAAAAAGAGAGAAAGAGTTTGGGAGTAATGTGAAGATGAGATGAATAAAATTCTCTGCAGTGGACCCAGAGATTAACATGAGGTAGCTAATCTAATCACATTCCAAAGTTTGTAGAGTTCCAGTCAGCAAGGACTATGATTGAATCTGCAACTGGCTTCACAGATTCCCAGGGAGAGCATGCCCCATGATGTGCTCCACGGTCATGTGTATGGACGAACTCCTTAACAGAAACTGCATACTTTCATAAGCACTGTGCTCATAAAATCCCTTAAACCCCATTAATCCTATATTGAGGTTTTGAGCTCCTTCTACACAGAAAACCTCATATTTATCCACTGCCCAAAGGATATTTGTGTAAAGGTAATACCTTTCAATAGGCCCTGTTTCCTGAAAAGTTATGTGAAAGAGGTTATTCATTTGAATGCCAATGGAATAGTGGAGTACAGAATCACATTTATGCATCATAGAGTGATGTTGCAATTAAAGAAACATAAATCTTAATGCTGTGAATCTGGGAACATAAACAGACTAGGAGATTAGACTTTGAGATGAATATAAAGGTATGAACACTAATGTCCGGGAAGGTAACTGAAATATTTTGCTTTCTACTAATTACTTAGTTAATATCTTGAAAAACTATGAAACAAATTCTAAGATGTTACAATGAGGTGAATCTCTATTTTTTTAAGTCAGGAACAACATAACCTTTCAAAAACATTAAACATAGACAGGCATTGCAAAAGAGAAAAATTACATATTTTATAAGGAATACTGAGAACATAAATCAATATTCATAAAATTTGTCATAAAAATGAGAAAACCCAAATGAGTTAAACGTTGGGTCAATAACAAGCTACTTGAAATATATAATTTGATATATATTTTCAAAAAAAATGTTTTTAAATATATGCATTTAAAAATATATAAAGTTGGTGTCATTTTTAGTCTTTATCTAAATACTAGAGGCCCAGTGGGGTTCTTCATGCTTGGGTGGGGTTCTTCAGCCTGACTAGCAATTGGGATTGATTGGGAGGCTGGCTAGTTGTGGGGAGCGGGGGCAGGGGGGTTAGGGGGAGGGCACGACACGGACACTACAGGAGGTTGGCCAGCTGGAGGGAAGAACGGAGGGAATTTGGACTCTGTCAAGGGGAAGGACTGGGGGAGGTTGGTCAGCAAGGGGGTAGGGGACTGCTGGAGGTTGTCCCAGCTGGCCCCCCAGATTGGAGCTGATGGTGGGGGGCCAGCCATGGGAGGTTGGCTGCGGGGGTGCACTGACCACCAGGGGGCAGCTCCTGCATTGAGCGAATGCTCCCTGATGGTCAGTGTACATCTTAGCAACTGGTCGACAGGTCATTGGGTCATTTAGTCATTCAGTCACTTAGGCTTTTAGTTATATAGATTTGAAATTTTATAGATAGACTAACAGTATGCTTCGCCATATTGTGAAATGTATTAAATTTAATGAAATATTTTTATCATTTTCTTAGATTTATAAAGCTGTTTTTTACAATACTGTGATATATTAGAGTGTTAACTCCTTCATTACACAGATGTCGACAATGACAGAGAGGTTAAGTAACCTGCCCAGGTTTTTAATTTTTAAAAATTTCAAAGCTGTTTCTCTGCACTTTCTACAATCTTCAAACAATACATACAGAACTATTACTTTGGTAATCAAAATATATCTGTTAATGAAAGTTTAAAATATAATATATGCCTAATGTAAAGCGAATATAATTATGTTGGGTTGTAGACTTTTTCCCACAGCAATTGGAAATTAAGGAAACAACATTGTTTTATATTTAAAATTAACTTTACTAACTGTATTTATGTGAAATTGATTGTTTTATTTGAAACAACTGTTCCCAGGTCTTTTGCTTTTTAGTTTAGTTTATAAAGTTTTTTATAATAAAGTTTTGATTCTATGATAGCTATTCTACATTATGTTTGCTTTTTGTTCTTAGAAAAACTAAACACATTCTATCTGAAATATAGTTTAGTAAAAAAAATGCAAGATATGTCATCTTAATAAAATATATAATTTTTTTGTTTTGCAAAGCCTGTTTAATATCCAAGTTTAATATTTTGAAGAATCCTATTATCTCTGACTTTAAAAAAAAAAAAGATTCCCTCATTGTAACATCTTAGCATTTGTTTGATAGCATTTCAAGATATTAGCTGAATAATTTAGAACCCAAATCCTGGATGCAGATTTTGTGAATAGAGTTAATAAAAAAAAATTTGTAAGCCTCTATATTAATCAATTGAAAATATTAGATATTATTTAACCTATTAATTCTGAAAATTCTTTATTTTATGTAAAATACTCACCACTTGGAATAATTAAGAAAGATGACAGTGCAATAAATATACTGCTAGCCCACTAATATTAACAGTTTCTAAAGAGTTATTCAGAAAGTTTCTTAAAATCTTTAAATTCTATGCATTGCTTTTCTAAGAATCCATGCTAAAGCAACAACTCACGAATGATCTTCAAACATTTATTTTACAATCAGTAAGCACTTAAATTTCAATGCTAAAAATATGGTTCAATAAAGAATAGAAATATAAATTTGTATTATGGAAGTTTATGGAATAAAATAGGAAAATATAAAATAATTTAAAAAATGAATTTTAATCCTGCTTTACCATTTTTAAAACATTAATTTAATCAATTTCAAACATCTCATTGGATGGTGAAGGTTTTAATTCTAGTTATTCTGGCACCATGCAACTGCATTGTAAATATTTCCTCTTTATGCACCCTAAGAACAAGCATTAGTTCACCTCTAGAGAATTTGTCTACATGAGTTGTTTATAAAAGTAGGAAATACTATATTACTGTTGGTGTCCTGAAACTGAATAATGAATTAATCCATAAATTATTTAGTACCTTAACATCTATTGCCCTTTTGTTTTGTTAAGTACAGAAAATTATTAGTAGTCTGGACCTTCCAAATACATACACCTCTATCATTTATTCCTTGTTTTGAAGTGTCCATATATGTACACTATTTTCAGTAATGACAATAAGTCTATGCCCATGTATTTACCTAAATATTCATCTATTTATTCTTCCTAATGGGATTTTCAATCTAAAATTGAAAGCATGGGGAAAGGATGAGAAATTATTTTATAAGTATTGTCTTCCGTATATTTTATAAAAATAGGCAGTTCTTGTAAACTTTTAGATTTCTGACCCATTTATAACTTGGACGGAAATAATAAGTAGTGGCACAATTGTGTGGAATTTAGATGTAAGAGGTTTTCCTTCCTTTTTACCATTACCCAATTCTTTGAATAAAAAAAATCGCATGAGGCTATGGAATCTATGAGATAGAGATGCCCGGATAAAAATAGAAACAAATACAATAGCAGAATTAAATTAGGAATTTCCTTTTTTTTTTTTTCTTCCAGTTTTAGGGGAATATAAAATTGGTAGCTAAGAAGCAAGCAACTATTGCTGCTTCAGCAATATATGGAATTATTCAGTTAGGATGGAAAAAAGCACAGCATTTATTATTATTGTAAAGGACTTCAGAAACAACTCAACACCCGCCTTTTATATTTGCAAAAATTAAGCCAATGAGAATCTATTTATTTTTTATATTTTTAGAAATCTTTATGGTTGAAAATATTATATATGTCCCCTTTGTTCCCCTTGACCTATTTCGGCCTGGCCCCCTACCTCCCCACCCCAGACCTTCATCACTCTTTTGTCTGTGTCCATGGATTATGCATATATGCATACCAGGTCTTTGGTACATCTCTTCCCACTCACCCATCCTCCCCTGCTTCCCTCTGAGATTCTGTAGTTTGTTCCATCAGTATTATGTTAAGCAAAATAAGCCAGTCAGAGAAAGACAAGTATCCTATGATCTCACTCATATGTGGAATCTAACGAACAAAAGAATCCGTTGAACAAAATAGATCCAGAGACATTGAAGCCAGTGAGATTTTAAGCAAATCGCCTGAGATCACTCAGTGGCTAGTGGCAGAGGAGGAACAACAAAGGTCTCTAGATTTACATTACATTGAACTGTTCATTCATTGCTTCGTAATTACTTCTTGCCTTCAAGGCATTTAGTGTAAGGCAAAATTTGGCATGCATTCCAAATCCAGGGCCCAAACAAGAGAAAAATAAATCAAAAGTTAAGAAAAACAAATAAAACAAGTGGCCACTGAGCAGAGATGTTGAATAAATGACAAGTTCTTTCTACTTTCCTGTTATCCCCAAACTCAAAGGCTCTGGGTCTGGCTACACAGAGCACGGAACTGCATCAATTACACTGTATTCTAGGTCTCACCTCGTCCTAATGTGCAGCCTTTGGCACTTTTCTGTACCACCCTGGACCTTGGTTTTATCATGGAGTCAAAACTCAAGATGATTTCTCTAAGGCCCTCTTTTCTCTAAGTCTCTAGGCAGCTGACATTCTCTCTCTCTCTCTAATCCAAAGTCCAAGCAATAAGCTCTCCTTAAAGAAATTCCTGCATTTACTATTTAAAAGCATAAAATGTCAATGGATTTTCCTAACAGGAATTCTTAATAACTATAACTTACTATGGACATTTTGGTGTTTGAGTGTTACAGTTCATGGAGAGAGAACAATGAGTTATGGCTTGAGAAATTTCTGTTGGATATTAGTTTTACATTTCATATATTTTCACAGAACCTGCTTTCCTTCTTATATGTTACAGGACAGAAGGAACTTTTAATTTAAAGATAAAAGAATCACATAAAAGTGACTAATTACACCCCCCAAAAGAACCATCTTGAGATATCCAGGTTCTTTCCTTTCAAGCGACCTAAAATTATATTCTCCAAGCAGCAATAAAACCTCCACAGTGGGTGGAATAAAGAGGAGACTAGGAGAATAAAAAGCTGACTTGAGAAAATATTTCTAACAGTATGTCATCTAAGTTTAATGGTTTACTGGTAATCTTTTGGGTTTTAATGCTTCAAATGAATTAATAATTTTAATGGGTTTTTATACAACATAGAGATTAGAAGACTAGCCAGGCTGTCTCCAGATGCATATTGCATTGGGATGGACTGCATGAAAGAAGGTGTGTTGTACCAGCAGGAACTTCTCTCACCATAATTATCATTTCTGTTACTGATAACAATGATCACTATCATTTTTTTTTAGCATTTATACACATGTAATAGTGTATAAAGTTTATCCTACAAATAGTCATGTTTAGTCACTTAAACAACCTTCTAAAACTTTTCTTACATGGTGTTTAGCCCCATTTAGCGAATTAGAAAACCATGCTCAAAGGAATTAGGAAATTTACTCAATTTCACAGCCAATTTATAGTAAAGCCAGGCCTCAAACAACCCCATTCCAGAACTCCAATCCTTTTGTCTTACTGTAAGATGATATCATTCCTCATAGGTACAATAGTTTTAAATCTTCCTACCAGGTCTGGGGCTGCCAGAAATACGCAGTTTAGTCTAAGAAGCACATTTAAATAAATGTCCTGAAGTAGATAACTTTTCTCTTTATGGAGAAACTGTGATCATTTCACTTTGAAAGAAGAATCATCCCATAATGTAAAGGTCAAAGTCATTCTTTCACACTGGCCTCTCATATCACTAAATACATTGCTCTTTGTTTACTCCCTTAAAAAGGAATATTATTGGGAAATATAGTTAATATTATGAAAGAAAATAAAAAACAATAAAGTGTTTTAAACCTATTTTCCAAGTATTTAAGCTGTATTAAGACCTGAAATTTACCACTTAAAGTAGTGCAAACAAATTCTAACAAGTTACCATTGTACTCAGTATAATCCTTACAGTAGTAGGTGTGACCAATGTGGCACTCAATAAGAAAGCCTACTTGAAATTTTCAAACCTTATGAGTTAGTATATGATCAGTTAGTATCCTATAAATTGAAGTTCCCACTGGCCAAATAAGCTGGGTGGACCCTTTCCTTATTCCTCATATCAAAACAAATGACACATGGATCAAATATTAAATATAAAAAAGAAATATTAGAAGGATGACACATGGATCAAATATTAAATATAAAAAAGAAATATTAGAAGGATAAAAGGTGAAAAATAAGTTAATAATTTTAAAATGGGATCACACTCCTTAAATATGGCATAAGCCCTACCCGGTGGCTCAGTGGATAGAGCGTCGGGCTGCAGACTGAAGGGTCCCAGGTTGGATTCCGGTCAAGGGCACAGACCGGGGTTGTGGGCTTGATCTCCAGTAGGGGGCAAGCAGGAGTCAGCTAGTCAATGATTCTCTCTTATCATTGATGTTTCTCTCTCTTTCCCTCTTCCTTTCTCTCTCTGAAATTAATAAAAATGTATTTTTTTAAAAATGGCATAAAAGCAGCACATGCAGGAAGGTTTGCTAAATCTTGCTATATTAAAAAAATTTTAGCCTCGCCCTGTAGCTCAGTAGTTGAGCATCAACCTCTGAACCAGGAAGTCATGGTTAAATTCCCAGTCAGAGCACATGTCTGGGTTGTGGGCTTGATCCCCAGAGTGGGGCAAGCAGGAGGCAATCGATCAATGATTCTTTTTCATCATTGATGTTTCTATCTGATCAATGATTCTTTATCATTGATGTTTCTCTCTCTCTCTCCCTCTCCTTCCCTAAAATCAATAAAAATATATTTGAAAAATAAAAACAAACAATAAAAGAAATGGCAAATAATTCAAAGATACTAAGTTCATTCATAAATCTGAATAGTAAAATAATGTTATATTTTACACATAAAGTGATGAAAAATAAAAATAGATCATATCCAGTGATTGTGAGAGTGATAATGAGAAGTTAATAGGTCCTCCAAACACATTATTTATAGGTGTGTAAAATGATAAAACTTTGGAAGCAAATTTGCCAATATCTTTTAATATTTAAAGTTAATATATCTTTGGAACAATGATTTCACTGATTAGTATTGAGAATTAAATGTAGTAACCACTGAAAATACCTACCATTGTGTTTAATATATAAAAATTACTTAGTCAATGTTATCAATTATTTATTGTATTGACTTGAATATGCACAATATATTTTTGAGATGCTATCCCATACAGTGTTAAGAGTAGGAACCCTCCTCAGAGCAAATGAGCAAATAGAAAGCTGAGAGGGATGAGGAAGGGCATAAGGAGATTTCCACACCATTATATTTTATAAGGATTTTTACCATAAACGTATATCACATTTATGTTTTAAAATGCTAATTTTAGTCACTGAGAACAAACCAAACATTCCTTTTAAAAAATTTAGAAAAACACCCATTACTCTTCTTTCTGAACTTTTAGGGCTACAGTTTTTCTTCCTCCCTCTCTTAAGAGAGCTCTATATATACTGGATGCAAAATAATGTTGCCCCATTTCTCTTTTTTCTCATCCCTTTTGGAGTCTTCAGGAAGAAACACTGACATATTATAGTATAACTGCACATCCAGTGAGCATTGCAATTGTCTACTTGAAGTTTTTGCATTCTTTTCCCAAGAATCCTTATTGCCTTAACTATTCAAGCTGGAATCCTCAAGAGCTGTTGGTATGGTCAGAAAGTATTACCAACATGAGCATGGCCTAGACCACATGTTACCTGGGTGGCTTTTTTCAGGGACTCTCACAAGAAGGCATATCTTTAGACATTGTGATGGGCAGAATGGTGATACCAAAAAGGATATGTCTGAATTCTCAACTCCAGATATTGTGAACACTACCTTATTTGGGAAAATAATTTTTGTAGATATAATTAAGGAACTTGAAATGAGGAGATTATCCTAGATTATCTGGATGAACCCTAAATCCAATCACCAGCATCCTTAAAAGAGACACACAGAGTGACACAGAGGAGAAGGCATGTGAAAATGGAGGCAAAGACTGAGGGGATGTGGCCGCAAGCCAAGGAAGCCAGCAACCACCAAAAGCTAGATAAGAAATGGAACAATCTCCCCTAAAGCCTCTGTAGAGAATATAGCCAACACCTTGATTTGGGACTTAGACTTCAGAATTTTGAGCAAATAAATTCCTGTTGTCTTAAGCCACAAACTTTGTGATAATTTATGATGACAGCAGCACTAGGAAACTAATTCAGATGACTTTCTCTAGAGGACATTTGTCTGAAAACAAATGTTTCAACACTGACTCTCACTTTTACATTATTCCTCTCATATATTTTATTTATTTATTTATTTATATTTAATTTATTGGGGTGACATTATTTAATAAAATTATATAGGTTTTAAGACTGGTTGATAATACCAGTTGGTTGGGCATTGTCACATGCATTGAAAGATTGCCAGTTTAATTCCAGGTCAAGGCACATGCCCAGGTTGTGAACTCATCCCTGGTAAGGGGCATACAGGAGGCAACTGAATCAATGTTTCACTCTCACATCAATGTATCTCTCTTTCCCTCCCCCCCACCCCAGACCTTTTTCTCTCTCAAAAAAATCAGTAAAAATATATTTTTAATTATATAGGTTTCAGATGTACACTTATAATATATCATCTGTGTATTGTATTATGTGTTTATAACCCAAGTTGTCTTCTTCCATCACCATTTTCTATACCACTATACCCTCTTCTACCTTCCCACCTCCCTTCCCCTCTGGTCATATGTTTTTGTAATAGTCTTAATAGTCAACATGTCACCATGGCACTTAAATATTGAAAAGACATCACTTTGGTGCAGAGTGATTACAGGAAATAATCCATTTTTTTTAAGATTGCCACAATTGTTAATGTGGTTGATCTGAACTATGTCCTAGAAATCTGTAATTCTACAACTTGAAATCCATGCACTTGAGTCACAAAGACTTTGCTGTCTTCAAAAACCCTTATTAAAAAGTAAAACTCCCTGAAAGATACAACTTTGGGCGGGGGTGGGTGGGGGGGTGAAAGCTGAAATATTTCAGGGTGTCCTCTATGCTACTACATTTGAGAAGGAGAAAGAAAAGAGTCCAGAAAAATTCCACAAAAGGCCTCTGAGTACTGAACATGTTTCCTAGAATGGTTGATCAAGTTCTTTAAGACAACAAAATACCAGAGAAAAAAATTACCTACCATATCCTGTGCTTTATTTTATTACTAGAAAATAAATTTCAAAGCCTAAGTCACAATTGTCTGACCAAACATTCATAAATGGGATTATGGAAATAAAACAAGGATCTTTTTCATCATTCTTAATGTCATTATAGCTTTAAATTGTATATTAGAGCCACCATGGCTTCTAGTGAAAATATTCAGGGCATGACAGTGGAGAGGAGTTTCACCAGGCAAGGTTAGCAGATTGTCTCCCAAAAGGCCTTGAAGGCTGGCAATACCTTGGAGAAATGAACAGGATTAGAATCTGGCCCTTTGTTTTATAGACTCAGAAACTGGAATCTCTCAGCACATAAGAGCATCTTCATCTCTCAGGAACAAACCCATATCAGACACACTCAAGGAACTGCTAAATGGAATTCAAATGCCATTACTCTCTTTTCACTGAGCGCTGCAATCATTGCACAGAGTATAATGCTTTGACCATCTAACCCAGCTCTTTTCCTTCACAGTAGAAAGTCTTCTATAACAATGAAGACAATAATCGTAAGATTGCTTGGTGAACATGAAACTAGAACAAAAGATACAGATAAATAGATGACAGATTAGACAGATAGTTAGACAGATACATAAAAGGCTATTAGTAAGATTATTAACACAATTTAAATGTTTAGTGTCCTATTAACCAAGAGTTCTTCTCTCATGGACAAGGTTTGAAAAGCTCTGCCAATTGTTTCTTTTGTGATTCTCCTTTATGCTTATTCAGATTCCAACCAATCCTATCACCTGATCAGCCTGAAAACTCATCTCTTCAAAGTGGTGATATACCTTGCCATAGTAATTATGAAAAAAATACAGCAGGAGAAAAAACATTGCAGAGCATTTTAAAAATATTTCTATATTGTAACCTAGAACATCTGATCACTTTATAAGGTCAGCCATCGTTATTGCGAGGCATGACAGTAACCCAATGGCTACCACAAGAAGTTGATGGCCTTAACTTTCCAAGTGACCCCTGGTAGAAAGCTTGACTTGGATGTGTCTAAATAAGCATAAATATAGAACTCATGACGAGGTCTATTAGGATTATAAAATCATCTGAGACAAAGCTGTCTAGAGCTGCCCTGCTTAAGAGTTTTAAAAGCAGAGAGTTCAAAGCATGTGTCACTGAAAATCCTGCTGGTTGTCATGAGACAGGAATAAAATTACAACCCATTCAGTTGTATCCATTATTGTAATGACTTAGTATAGACAAAAATGAAGGGCAAGTACTATAGAGCCACAATAAAAGTAATCACGTGCTATGCGCCGCTAATATTGAGCTTTCTTTTGTACAGCAAAGAGAGTTTTGTATTTTTTTTTCTAAATAGCTATGGTAACAGGTTTTATTTTTTAGTGTCTGGCTTCCTGTCTACAAACCCACACAACTGAGTAATAGGGCCATTCCAAAAGTTTATTAGGATAGTGAGGATGAGTCAAAAAAAACAACAACAATGT
Organism: Pipistrellus hanaki; assembly: GCF_964339955.1. Taxonomy (NCBI): domain Eukaryota; kingdom Metazoa; phylum Chordata; class Mammalia; order Chiroptera; family Vespertilionidae; genus Pipistrellus; species Pipistrellus hanaki. Next base: position 26,865,499 of record NC_140506.1, read on the forward strand.
GGACATACACCAAGAGGTTTCACGCTAAGAGTAAGATCTATTTACCCACTGAAATGCCAAAATGAATTGTGAGCAGATAAAAGCAGTGTTGTCTCATTATACTGCATCTCCTCAGCTCTGACAATCTTATACTTTCTTTAATGAACACAGAGTTAGGATGATGCAGATAGGGAAAGCAGAGGCAGCAAGACATGCCTGTCTAGCATACTGAGAAGCAAAGTCTGCAATAGAGCAGTTCTCTTTTCAGCATAAGCCACTCTTTAGAAGTTAGAGTTACATACAGTTTGGGGGAGTGGGAGATCGTGAGTGATGCTGTTTATAATGTTATACTCCGTGAAGGATTTGGTTGACAGGGTATTTTTTATACTGCTTCCCTTAAAATACAGTCCTCTTCAAATTGAAGCTCTTCCTCTTTGAAATGGGCCACCCTGTCTCTTCCGAACGAGCTTTTTCCGCTGAAGAACTGTGTTGATGTAAATCTACGTTGGCAAGAGCGTCATCAGAGTCAGCTGGGAGTGACAGGCATGTCCCGGCCAATGCTGGACAGTGTGTTGAAATATGCTTCCCAGGCTACAAGAGCAAAGGCACAAAAGCATGCCCACGTATTCACAGGAGGTGACGTGCTGATCGGCAAAGCCGCAGCTCTGTCAGAACATAAAACACATACCAGGAGCATTTCTTGAAGAAAAGCCAACCACTCAGTCACAGCGAGAGTTACATAATCCTGACAGGTTAAAGGGTGTCAGGGCTCGCCCTTTCCCTCAGGGCAAAAAAAAAAAAAAAAAGTTTGCACATGTTGCTTTGCAGGTTTGCAGGGCGCGCACCTAAGGAAAGATTCTATATCCTAATCACAGCCAGTTAGCTCACATAATAGAGATTCCAAGCTGGCAATATAAACCAACAAAGCAAACTTCCAAGAGAAAGCTATGTTCTACCAATTGCATATTTGTTTGGTTCACAATTATGATTAGGAATACATTCCTGTGTGAACGTTAAAGTGTTGCATAGCCTTGCTATCATCAAAGACATTTTATGTCTACACGTAAGGCCAATTTATTTAATAAAAGCAGTATCATTGTAATAACTATGTGTATGATCTATTTTAGCAAGTACAACATATTTTTTTTCAAAAATATGTTTCAGTTCTTCAATATCTAGTTTTACATTGTGTGTTCACCACCAAAAACACACAATGATATAAAGGTGATATGCTATAGAACTGTACATTTGAAACCTATTTCATTTAATTAACTAATGTCACCCAAATAAATTTAATAAAATTTTTAAAATGTCTAGTTTTAACATCTTGTTTAAGAAAAGGATTTTTACCCAATGCAAGAAAAGTAGGGTAATTTAATGTTAGAAAAATCTGCCCCAGGGCCATATATCTGGATACTAGCAATTTCCCAATCACCTTTCTGCATCTTTCACCACATCTCTCATCCCTGGAACATGAATTTATGATAAAAGGTGGGAAGAACATAGCTTTATCAGACAGAAATGTTGTAGTGAAGACTGTTGGACAGATCTGGCCAACCTAGTTCCCATGGCCTCTCCTACATATCTACACATGCACTGCAGGTAAATTGACAGGATTGGAATTAATTAAAACAGACAGACCCAAGAGAATGACCAAGAGCTGTGTTTCTCTAACTGCATAGCCTCAAATGAGATTCTTATTTTTGACATATAATTATCGCGCAAGAACCATGAAACACCCAGATTCTCAGCCCCAGTCTGTAAATCCCCTAGTCCAGTGGTCAGCAAACTGTGGCTTGGGAGCCACATGCGGCTCTTTGGCCCTTGAGTGTGGCTCTTCCACAAAATACCACATGCGGGCACGCACATACAGTTGGATTGAAACTTCGTGGCCCATGCGCAGAAGTTTTTCAGCCTGGGTGAGTCTATTTTGAAGAAGTGGCATTAGAAGTTCAAGTTTTAAAAATTTGGCTCTCAAAAGAAATTTCAGTCGTTGTACTATTGATATTTGGCTCTGTTGACTAATGAGTTTGCAGACCACTGCCCTCGTCTGACTAATGTCCCCAGCCTCCATCCCCCACCCCCAGCATGCAATCTCTCCATTGTGATTTCTAATCACTCCATAGCTGGTCATAAGTAAAACACCTTGTATTCTCAAACTCTGTCCTCTGCTCTGTTTCCTGCATGTTCTTGCTCTAATATTACTGTCTGCCCATTGAACATTCTGATTGACTTCAATTCTCTGAAGTGGTAACTATTCTGCCTTCCACATCTTGGTACCACAGCCCCTAAAGGAGAAGTAAAGTCTTTTTTATTTTTCTCTGCTGTCTCCAGGGAGAACTGTGACCTTTTTATTTTATTTTTTTTTAACCACCTCTCCTTTTACTATTCTACTCTGAATCACCTATTACAACAGCCTATTAACTGGCCTCCTTATTTTCATCTTTCCTCCACATCCATATTTTCTACAAAAAAGCTTAAATGATTATCCCCCAAATTAAGTCAGACTATGTGTATATCCCTGAAGCAGACACCTACACTGTTACCTTTTTCCTTTCAATATAAATAATAATAACAAAAAGCACCACAAATTCCTTACTACAGCTTCAAAAATACTGACCCCTTTTTATGTTTCTGACCTCATTTTCTATAACATTCTCCTCCCTCAGACACACCAATCACATCCTCCCTTATGGCCTTTGAATTTGTTATTCCTGCCTGAAATGCTCTCCCATTTAGTCATATAGTCACGCAGTCACCTCCTTCAGATCTCTACTCAAATGTCACCTCCAGAGAGTCCTCACCAAACAGCTTATATAAAATTCTCTATCCTTTCACCCTGCTTTATTCTTCTTTACTGTACTTGTCATTCTCTGACCCACTGGGATGTTTATTTTCACATTGTCTTCTCCCCCATTAGAATATACGCTCCATGCTACATCACCAGATAGAGATAGACACTCAAATTATTTTTTGAATGAATGAAAGGATAATAGAGATATTTAGCTCTTGACTCCTATCCTGGTCAACCAGTCTTGAAATAGAGAAATTACCTTCAGAGCAAAATGGTATATGTGTTCTAAGCATTACATTCCCATGCAATTTACTAAAAAGGCAGGCACACACCTCACATAAATGTCTCTGTTCCATGCATTGGAACATAAGTGGCACCAGTGAGGTTAACACTGATTCAACTAGAAATACAACTAGATGTCACTTTTTTTTACTTGCAGTGAAATTGTTAAGAAAAATAAAATGGATGTTATTTCATTTAAGCATATAAACCCCTGGTGTGTGTGTGTGTGTGTGTGTGTGTGTGTGTGTGTGAGAGAGAGAGAGAGAGAGAGAGAGAGAGAGAGAGAGAGAGAGAGAGAGAGAGAGAATCTTAGTTTACCTTCAAAACCTGATTCTAGCCTACCTTTATGGGAGTACCTCCTTGGGGATACTTGCTATACTGAAAGCTCATCTAAACCCCATATAGTCCCCATACTTGTTCATGCTGTCCCGTTGGCGAAAAAGGACTCATCTCTTGCCATGTCCTCTCTTTCCATTCTTCACTCCATTTTCTTCCTACTGAAATCATCTGTGCACTATGTTTATATCAAATCTCTTTATAAGGCCCGCTGTGAACTTTGTAACGTATGATAATGAAGTCTACACCTAACTAAGTTGCAGTAAATATTGAATAAGGTAACCTAAGGAAGTGCTCAGGCCTTCTTTGTGCATAGTCCCTGCCATATTCCATCTCAACCTTGAGCGATTCCCACAACCAGAAATAATCTCTATTTCCTATAAACTCACATCACTTTTGCAATTATGGCAATGGTTATTTTAGTAATCACAGTCTATGCTCCATCTAATCATAACGCTAGGGCGAAGACAATAGCATCCCATACAGTAATTTGCACAGAGTAATTACAATATGTGAAGAGAATTAAACTCCTATATTTCAATAGGTTCAGAACAACCTGTGTTCCACCAATTCAATTTTTACAGTATACTTTATTAGTACTTTATTCCTTCCAAAGGTCTTCTTTATGATGTATATCATTTGAACTTTTTAATAATTCTAGGAAGCATGTATGAATAATAGTTACATTTTACAAATAAATTTAATAGTGGCCTGTGAAGTTTAAATAACACCCAACACCTAAGATCTCTCACTCCCCTAAAAGTGAATAGCAAAGTTGGACCAGGCGGTCTGTTTCTGGACCTCTTTCTGTATCACTGAATTGTGGTAGGTGCTAGAGATAAAATAGTGAATGAGAAGGAACCGGTTCCTCTCTCCACACAACTTACCCTCTAGATCAGTGGTTCTGAACGAGGAACAATTTTGGCCCCACAGGAAACACTTAATTTGGAAACATTTTGGATTTCACAACAGGGTGAATATTACTGATAACTACTGGGCAGTAGCCAGGGATGCTCTTCATATCCTATAATCCACACAACAGCCCTGGGAGTATTAGGCTTGAGAAAGCCTGCTTTGATGCAGCTCCAGAATGAAAGATGGTGAAGTAATCACAGGAAAAACAGCGGATCAGGTTGTGGAGATAGGTTTAGAACTAATGAGAGAGACTTAGGTTGTGTATAAACTTTATCCTGTAAAGCAGCAATTGGCAAACTATGGCCAGTGGAACAAATTCAGCCTCCTATCCTTTTTTGTAAATAAGGTTTTATTGAGCAATGCATGCCCCTTTACATATCTTAGGATTACTTTTTCACTATAACTGCAGAATTGAGTAGTTGCCAAAGATACCTTAGCGTTCACAAACCCTAAAATGTTTACTACCTGGCCCTATATAGAAAGAAATTTGCTCATCCCTGCCCCAGAGAGTGGGCAACAAAAGCAGAACTTTGGGATAACTGGTGAGATAGCCTAAGTAGACATTCTCCAGGGGAAGGGACAGATTGCGGCACATGAACAAGTTCCTGTGTTAATTGAAATAGTCCACACGTAAGGCTAAGTGCTAAAATTGGTGACAGCATTGGGAAAGGACAGAAAAGCAAGATATATTTGATGAAATAATCTCTCCCTGTGCAGAGGGAGGGTAAAGCAGAAGTCAACGATGATTCAGGCTGGCTCACTGGGAAATCGTGTTTCATGAACAGACAGAAAAACCAGAAATGGGGAAACAGTGAGCTCATTTTTGCACATTATTTCTAAGGGTAGAGTAGATTTCCCAAGAGGAAATGTCCAGAGAGGCATATGGAAGTCAAGCCAGGTTGAAGAGTTGGATTTTGCTAAATGGAGCTAATAGGTGAAGCTGGAGCAGAAGCCAGGCTGATGGGACAGGGGGCATACTTCAGTAAGGTCAAAGGACTAATTAGAGAACTCTGGACTGGGTGCACTTTGGAAACAAAGTCAATGGAAGAGGAAAAGAGAGATCTTACAAAAATAGGAGTTAAGCTAGTGAATGAGATAGATTCAGGAAGGAAGAGGTGAGCACCAGTATCAAATACTAATGCTGTATTGTCATTGCTGATACTGAATGCAGCAGGAAAGTGGCTTTAAATGCAAAGGGAATGCTGCTTTTAATTTACGTAAGCACTTGCTCATTTGCAAAGAAAACCCTCAAGATGGTTTTCTAAGATAACGTTTTTCCTTCATTTACAGCTGGTATGCTGCTGACTTTTATTGAAACTTTCATTTTTATACTAATGCATATAGGACTTTTCTGGAGTCTCTATTGACAGAATAAGAAGTGATGAATCAAGTAGTTCCCTCTGAGAAAGAAGACAGCTATAGGATCCCTTATAGAACTGCATACAAATGTGGCTTTTACTGTGGGGGGCGGGGCTGGCTTCCTGGGAGCTGAGCAATTGCCTGGGACCTCCCTCTCCCTCCCTCGCAGAAGGGCTCAGTGCTGGGTTAGATGCCCTGCTGTTGTTGTTAGGAAATTCTCAATATTCTTTTTAAGGAATCATCCTGCATCTCCATCTGACCCCAGGCTATGAAAATTATGTAGCCTGTCCTTTGTGGGTGTTCTAGTCTAGAATGAAATACTTCCATAAGATTACAGAGTTTTAGAAACAATGGATTCCTCGCCTACCTCAGCTTTCACTCACTTACACAGAGATCCTACACTTTGGAACAATGTCCCATGTTCGTGTTGTTTCCAAGTAGAACGTGGAAGCTGCCATTAGCATGTACAGTATTTCCCACGAACAGTTCTATGCTTCTTGGCATCTGTGTAGTACCAGGTAGGAAATTAATAAGTATGGGGTGGTGCTAAAACAGGGTGCTTCTACCTCACTTTCTGCGTAGAAATAAAATCATGCAACCCAAGTTCAGTGTGCTTACCTTCAACTGAGCTATTATAATCCCCAAAACCATTACAAGAACTAATATCCTTCCAGCATCGAAAATAACAGTGAATCAGGCTTCTCTGGGTTGATGTATTAAATGGTCTGACTCTGCAACAACATAACATTAAGCATGTGATGTGGGTCACTGAATTTTTAAATATTAAATTAAATAATGAGAAGGTTATTTTCCATCCCAAACCCTCTGAGTCGCTCTTATTCCCTTAAGAAAAGAAAAGAAGAAGAAAAAAGACTTAATTGGTCTTTTACATCTCTGGAGTACTTGCCAACTGCCATTTTAAACAGAGAGAGAACACAGACCTCAGGCTTAGAGTCCTTCGTAGGTCACAGTATCTAGCTTGCCTCTATTTAGCCTTAAATTATACTTTAAAATTATCTTCTAGGTATTATAAATAACATGGGTTTTCCAGTTAGAGTAGGATATAAAGCCATATTTTTAACATATGGGCCTTTAAATAAAAAATGTAAAACCACCAAAAAGTATTAAATGTAAAATAGTTCAAGCGATCCATACAGGCACCTTACACTGGGAAGGTGGCCCAGCAGTGATCACGCTATTAATGACACAGCTATTGTTATTAATGCGAGAGCTTTACCAACGGAAGCCAGGCTCTATTCAGAGGTGAGCCACGCATTCTGCCTCGTGCGTCATCAGCCTTCCATTCATATATGTTTTAGTTATTACCGCCATAAATCATACCCTTTTCTGTTTGGCACTCTCTCAATAGAAAGCCATAAAAGAAATCACGCTGCACGGAATAAAGTGAAGGAAAATAAATACGATAAACCTAAAGAAGGTAAACAAGCAGAAATGATAATCCAGGTAACCTTATTAGTCAGAAAATGGCTTGCTTCAAAAGGTCAACAATACACACGCACCATTTATAAATATAAATGTGAAGTCAGCTGCATAAAAAGTTTAAAAAGAAAAACATGTACTCCACTAATAACAATTTTCAGAGGAAGTCCCTTTATTTTAATAATAGCTAATTTGATCAGAGGGCTAGCTCAAAAGGGTAATGGAAAGGAAATTGGTTGGTCTGAAATCACCACAAAGTAAAAATGGATATAGATTGAACTTTGGACAAAATATTTACATTAAAATAACATTTATATGTAAAATCTCTTCAAAAAGGTTTTCTATTATTCAATTTTAGTTATTCTGAAGATCTATTTTAGAGACGTGGTGCTTACTTTCTGCCAGTTCAAATTCCTTCAAACTGTCATCCTAAAAAGGAAACTATGGAGGGTGTTTTTCTTGTGTGTTTTTTTTTTTAATTGTTGTCCCCCCCCCCCCCATAAAATCTTGGCATTCCTTGTATAAGCGTAGTTCCTGGTGTATAATTTAACCACTATGAATTCTAAGAGATAAGAATTAGTCATTGGAGTTTAACAAGATAGTAATTTCCTAAGAATCATAAATATACTTAAATATGTTTTCCAGGTCTAAGTTATTTTCAAGTATAAACGAAATATTATTAAAATACATTTATTTAATAAATTAGTGTCACTATCACATATGGGTTCATTGAGTATAGTAGAGGCAAATTATACTAATCTACTGTCTGCAAACCCAGCACACACACACACACACACACACACACACACACACACACGAGGCATGGTGACAAAGTCCACATAAATGATTAATCACTAACTTTAAAATTTCTTTCTACAGTGGCAATCAAATACCACACCACCTGGACTTCTAGGCTGAGAGAGTATGAATCTCCCCAGGTGTTCAGCATAAGAAGCACAGCAATGGATGGTATGTTTTTCAATCAAACAACACATTTTTATTAAGTGTATATTATATAGGCAGCGCTTATGAATACAAAGAGGGGTGCATGTGGAGTTTGCTACTTTTTAGGAAGTTACAGTCCTTCTAAACAGTCAAAACATAAGCATGAAATTGAAAAGATCATAAGATAAAAAGTGTCACAAAAAAAAAAGGCAAATATCACCATGTGAAATCAGACAATTTGGCCCTGTACATATTTGTTAAGGAAAATCAAAAATCCAAGCCATTAATCGCAATGTTTTCATTTTTTCCCCCTCTTGTTAAACCTTACATTTTATTTATGATGCTTTGAAACCCCCCAACACACACACACACCAAAAAACAATCATCTCAGAAATGGCATTTTATAGAAGGCAGATAGCATTTACTCCTGGTCCCAGAGATATTTCTCTTCTAAAAGCAGATATCTTGCTAAGTCAAAGAGGCTATTCCATAATGAAGGGTTTGGCAAAAGGCTGGCAGACGAAAAGAAGATTGTTTTGAGGTAAGATGGGCTTTGGTCCTCCTATCTAGCCACCCGGTCATTAGCAGTCAGCTTGTGAGTCAGGCCAGCTCTGGTTACCAAGCAGTTCGCTGCTCTGTTGCTTAGTGACTTGAGGCTGCAGACCATCATTTCCAGCTGGCTCTTCTGGAACTAAACCTTAATAGATTTCTGACTTGCTCTTTCTCTTCAGATCTCAAGCCTTTCATGCCCTTTTCTTTGGATGGTTGAAAATAAAATTATCTTGATGGTTTTGCTTTTATGTCAGTCTTCCTTAAAACGTACTCTGCATCAGACATACTGTATATTTCTCCTATCCATACACATATTTTTATCAGGAAAAAAAGATGTCTGCATTCATATAAGCCACATATGTAAGCAAATAAACTGTGATTTCATGCCCAGAACGGGATCTGTTCCTATCCTTTTGATAACTAACCACTATTTTGTACAATCATTGAGCATTTATTGTTGTAGCTTTGATGTATATGCAGGGTAAAGTATAATAATAAATGGGAGTGTGACTTTTAGCCCAAAGGGAGGTAATGCTGAAAGAACACAGGATAATGGATTAGTCACACCTAGATTCAAGTTTTATTTTTTAAAATATATTTTATTGATTTTTTTTTACAGAGAGGAAGAGAGAGGGATAGAGAGCTAGAAACATTGATGAGAGAGAAAAACTGATCAGCTGCCTCCTGCACACCCCCTACTGGGGATGCGCCCACAACCAAGATATATGCCCTTCACCAGAATCGAACCTGGGACCATTCAGTCCACAGGCTGATGCTCTATCCACTGAGCCAAACCAGTTTCAGCTGTTCAAGTTTTAACTCAACTAATTTCATCTCTGCAGAACTGAGTGATTTGGGTGGAAAATGATTTTTCTGGGCCTCAGCATCAGCGTATGTAAAATACAGATAATACTCAAACTCAACCTTGCTTTGAAGGGTTGATATACATAGAGTACCTGACACATAGCAAAAGCTACACTGTTAACAGCTATATTACAATAAAACATTATAATAAAGTTTTGATTGTAAAATGAAACCGTATAATTTCTTCTCATATTAACTCAAGATCTCATTTTGAGAAGTACTTCATCTACAGTAGCCAGAAATCACTTATGTCCTTAAAATTAAACATGATATTTTAAAATTGAGAAGTGGGGAGGGGGGTGGGCAAAGGAGGGGTAAATGGGGGCAGAAAGAGACTCTGCTTTGGCCAATGGTAGCATGATGCACTGTGCAGATGATGTTTGGTTGACTTGTACACTTAAAGTCTGTATAGTTTTGTGAACCAATAGTAAGTTCAGTTAGAATTTGTGTATATATAGTAGAAGAGACTGATATAGTAAAATAATATACAATTGAAAAATATAAGAATTTTGAATTAAAATTTTATTATAATTTTCACATTTCCTATCTAAAATCTTAGCGTGCAGATTGTGTCCTAGAATGAACCAGCAATACTTTCATTCTGAATGCCCTGCAGACTATTTATGAGTCACAGAATTATGAAAGAATTATGTCCCCTATGCGGCATCACTCACAACAGCTAGTTGGAACTTGTTTTTAATTACTTATCTTAAAGGTACTGTAGTTTGTTATCACTTTGTAAATTTAATTAATCATTTCTTCACTTGTAAATATCAAATGCCTTTATAACCATATGACTTATAACAACAGAGTCTACAATTCAAAAAGGTTGAGTAACTAAGGTCAAATACTAAGTGGCTAGCAGAGCTGGAAATCTGTGACTTCAAACTAAAATCCATCACAGTTCTAAAACCTGATTTTTTTCAAAAGCAAAAACATTAAAACAATGAAATAATTTTGTTGCACGGATAATAATAAAGCTTCTTCCTGAAACCATTACTTGAAGAACAATTTTGGTAACTTCCTGTAAAAAAAACAAAAAAACAAAAAACAAAAATCCAGGCCTAAAGCTCCCTTCCCTCACAGGAGTTTGTTATTTATAAAGAATTGAATACAAAGAATAACTTTTAAAATGAAGGCTATGATTTAAAATTTATTTCAATGAGCTTTGAGATTCAACGTTTTAATTTCTCCTCACTAAACGTTTCAGCATTTCCAAGAAAGACTTTTGCTTGGACATATTTTCACCACTTATAGCAATGGCTTTAGTTGGTTATCTTTCCTTGTCTTTAAGGTAAATGTCAGAGATGACAGGAAGTACACAGACATCATAAACCACCAGGTCATTTCGATGTCTTCATTTTTACTCTGTAACTATTTGTCACATTTTTACCTTTGCAATTTCTTTCTTTCTTTCTTTCTTTCTTTCTTTCTTTCTTTCTTTCTTTCTTTCTTTCTTTCTTTCTTTCCTTCCTTCCTTCCTTCCTTCCTTCCTTCCTTCCTTCCTTCCTTCCTTCCTTTCTTCCTTTCTTTCTTTCTTTCTTTCTTCCTTCCTTTGCTTTTCTTTTCTTTTCTTTTCTTTTTTCTCTTTCTTTCTTTCTTTCTTTCTTTCTTTCTTTCTTTTTCTTTCTTTCTTCCTTTCTTTCCTTTCTTTCCCTTTCTTTCCCTTCCTTTCCCTTCCTTTCCCTTCCTTTCCCTTTCTTTCCCTTTCTTTCCCTTTCTTTCCCTTTCTTTCCCTTCCTTTCCCTTCCTTTCCCTTCCTTTCCCTTCCTTTCCCTTTCTTTCTTTCTTTTTCTTTCTTTCTTTCTTCCTTCCTTTCTTCCTTCCTTCCTTCCTCCCTTCCTTCCTTCCTTCCTTATCCCCGCTCAAGGTTATGCCCATTGATTTTAGCAAGAGAGAGAAAGAGAGAGAGAGAACACAATCAGTTATTTCCAGTATGCACCTGGAACAGGGATCAAACCACAACCAGGAATGTGCCCTGATAGAAAAATCAAACTCATGACCTTTCAGTGTATGGGGTGATATTCTAACCAACTGAGCCACACTGGCAATGGCCCTCAAGTCAATTGACAAGTTCTATAGAGGAATGTCTTTCTGAGATCTTCTGATTTTAGTAAAGGCTAACAAAATTTTTCAAAACCTACAAGCAGCCTAAACTTGCACTGTCCCCAAGATACGCCTGAAGACACAGAGCCAGTTACACGGGGACACAGTTAATGACTTGGCCAACTGGCCTTGCCCAACCTGTTGGCATAACTTCCTGTTGTTCCCACCAAAGGATTTCCCCTAGAGTTACACTATAACCACAGCCTACCCCTGGGTTCCCATCTCAGAGAGAGTGTAAGAAAGCCCTTCAATGGGATCCTCACACCAGGGACAGAGATATGATAACCTTAGAGTGAAGTAGGGCAAATATATGAACAACAAAGAAAGAGTTTTTAAATAAAATCACTAAATAATGTATTTGAAAACCTACTCAGCTCTACGTGTGTGTGTGTATGTGTGTGTGTGTGTTTAATGTGCACATTCCTTTTTTTAATCCTCACTCGAGGATATGTTTACTAATTTCCTTTTACAGAGAGGAAGAAAAAGAAGGAGAGAGAAAAGGGGAGGCGGGGAGAGAAAAAAAATTATTGGTTGCCTCTCATACATATCCTGATGGGGGATCAAACTGGCAACCCCTTGGTTCAGGGAATGACCTGAGCCACCTGGCCAGGGCAACCTACAAATTCTTTAAATGGATGAATTTCTCCTTTACAGGTGCTAAATGTTAACTTGAAGAAATGTTTAGTAAACTTCTTTCTTAAATAACAAGTATAAGAGAAAACTACAGTAGCTGAAGAAATTTTAACTCAAGAAAGCAAATATTTACTTCTAAACACAAGCAATTTTATATCTAGTTCCAATGCCTGGTAAAGAGAAATTTGTCAGAAGCAAAAAATATGGCCAAAAACATTTTCTAGCTCCCTAAACTTTTTAAAGATTTTCTAAAAGCCTTAAAAGAGGTGTTTCAAAAATCCACCTACAGAAACTATTTTGTTGTTTAAGAATGCTGTAAAGAGATTCTTCTACTTTGGATATGTTAAAAGCACAGATGCATACACAGAAATTATAAAAATAAGACAGACGAGTATTATCTGAATACCCCCTTCCCTAAAGAAACTCTATTGCCTAATTTCATCTAGGACACTTTCCTTCATTTAGCACATAGAACAGTGTGAATTGAGGAGAAAACCTGAAAAATATAAAGATTTTCCTGATTGATTTTCTTTACCAGAGATTCCACTGAGCTTGGAATTCCTGCTAACATCAGCAGGAATCCCCTACACAGATGAAAGCAGAGTTTATTCTATAATCATTAGATTACAAGGTACTAAAGATGAAGTAAAAAAGTAAAACAGCGTGGTGAAAAGCATGGACAGGAGTTGGTTCTAATCTAACCCACAGCACCAGACGTATTCAGTAAACATTAGCTAATGACGTAGTTATTGTTAACAAACATTGAGGGAATAGCAGAAGGAAGATGTACTAGAGATTTTGAAGAAGCAGTCAGTTATTTCCAGTTGGGGGAAAAGGAGAATGCTCTCAGGAAGAGAGGGATTTGAAAGATAAATGGAATGGGAATAGGCAGAGAAGAGGAAGCAAGTCAAGGCCTTTTCCTCAGCAATATCTATCCTTTCTTCCTCTTCTTTCCCATGAAACTGATACATTATCCATCATTACTTTGAATTCTGGGTCTCTTCACATATAGTCTCTTTAGTCCATTATTTTTATTGAGTGGCAAGATTATTATGATCTCTGAACACATAATGATCTCTGAACACATAATAATCTGGCCACACAGTACATATATATACATATATATATATATATATATATATATATATATATATATATATATATATATATTAGAGACCCGATGCATGAATTTGTGCATGGGTGGGGTCCGGCTAGCCTGGCCACGGAGAGGGGACATGGGCAGTTGGTCGACCTGCCTGCTGGTCAAACTCCTGGTTAAGGGGACAGTTTGCATATTAGCCTTTTATTATATAGGATATATGTGAGTGGCCAGATTATTATGCGTTCAGAGATACAATAATCTGGCCACTCAGTGTGAGTGTGTGTGTGTGTATAATATATATGTGTGTATGCATATATATATATATATATATATATATATATGGCATAATAAGGAATATATTAGCTTATAGTGACACTAAGTGCCTATCTTTGAGCAACACACTATAATTTACCCAGGAATATATTTAATAAATCCATCATGACCAATAGATAGTATTACTATTCCCAAAAAATTGGGTAACAAGGAGTTGAGACATATATTAAGTAACTTGTTCAAAATCACACAACTAGTAAATGGAAAGTCAGAATTTCAATTTAAGTAGACTTGCTTCCGCTTAGATGCTTTCTGTACAAGTCACCCAGCATTTGGAGTATTGTGTCAATTTTGTCAATTTTGTACCCTACTCTTTAGATGGGCCATGAAAACCCCAAGTCTGCATAAAAACTACCAGGATCAACCTGGTAAATATAGCATGTAAAGGTGAAGTAATGTAGGGTGTTCAGTTAAGATAAGTGAAGAATTTTTTAAAAGCGTGCTAACATTGAGAATATTAATGGGTACACCACCAATAACAGAACAGGGCTCTGACTCTCTGTTGAGTTACTCCAAGCCTCTTGCATTAAGAGCTACATTAGAGAAGAGAGGAGAGATCCAAGCTGGGATTTTCAAAGCAGATCCTAGTTCCACAGTGATAGTTACAGAGAAAACTTCAACCATATATTAGGAAGAACTTCAAAATCAATATGTCAAAAAATAGAATTGCTATGTCTGATCCTCATCCAGGAGGTGTGCAGAGATAGTCAAGAACTGGTCATCATAGATGTTATTCTATGAATTCGAGTATGGGATGGAGGGTGAACCTGGTAGCCTTTAATATACTGTGACTGAGATGGGCTATCTTTCACCAGATCTGTTTTGCCTTATTCCTGGGAACAGATGAGATAGGTTTCCCAGCCTCTTTTGCAGTTAGATGTGGCCAAAGAACTAGTTACCACCAGGAAATACTGGTATTTATACCTCTTGACCTGCCTCATAAATACACATGCTATCTTCCATGTTCTTTTTCCTTGATTCAGGTGAGCCTAACAACCTTGAAAGCCATGTGTTACAAATACTGGAGTCACAAGAAGGTAAGATCCCATGTCCATGAAGCACCCCAAGGCATGCTACCTCCCCGTGAGAAGCAGCAGCAATTAATAACCACTTACAGTGTCAATGCACTGATATTTGGGAGTATGTTGTAGAGCAGTGGCTCTAAACCTTTCTAATGCCGTGACCCTTTAATACAGTTCCTCATGTTGTGGTGACCCCCAACCATAAAATTATTTTCATTGCTACTTCATAATTATAATTTTGCTACTGATAATGAATCATTATGTAAATATCTGTGTTTTCCAATGTTCTTAAGTTCTACACCAGCAGTTCTCAACCTGTGAGTCACTGCTAGCAGGGTCGCCTAAGACTTTTAATGAATCGTAATGTAAATATCTGGGTTTTCTGAAGGTCTTAGGCTCTACAGCAGTGGTTCTCAACCTGTGGGTCGCGATATATCAATATATTATATATAATAATTTTATGGTTAGGGGTCACCACAACATGAGGAACTGTATTAAAGGGTCACATCATTAGAAAGGTTGAGAACCACTGTTGTAAAGCAACATGATTACCTTAACTAAAATAGATGCCTTCCAATATGATCTCTTTTTGGCAACTGGAGTGTAAATTATTTGAACCCAAAAAAATAGCTCTTGTTCAATTTTGTGACACGTAAGTACAAATGAAATATTTTAAACTTAGTAGGTATTGAATATATATTAATACATATCAAATAGTAGAGAAAACCAACATTCTAAGGCAAAAAAACACAAGGGGAGTATTTAAATGACTGGTCGCCCAATTTAAAAGGAGCAGAAGATTTGAGTGTGGTGGTAGTAGCAGCAGTAAAATATATATATATATATATATATATATATATATATACACACACATATATGAACAATTTGGAGTAGTTTTTTAAAGTATAGTGCTTATGAAAGCACAGATGAGATATTTGTCAAAAGATATTATAAAAATCTTGGAACTCATTGAATCAATATGAAAAATATGAGGTACTGTTTTCAACTCCCTCGCTGAATATTTTTATTCCATGAGGACTGTTGTTTTCCTTTTGAGGTACTGAGAATTAATATCATGAATTTTATTTTTTATTTCCAGGGCTCTTTTGATGCCTCCCTGATCTGGCTGAGACCTGACATACCAAAATGATATATCGGCAGAAATTGTGCTCTTGGAGTCTCTCCAAACAGCACCAGAAAAGGAAGTGCCAGAAATTTCAGAAGAAAGCCTGTTTTCATGAGATTTCCTGCCTTCATTACATCTCAACATGTCCAAATAGTTCAGATAACCTCCAGTTGAACTCTAGGTTGCTTCACTCAGATAGAAATCAAGCAGTTGATTTGTACCATTGTTGAATGGGTACAATTTAGGGACTCTGATTTAAAAAAAGCAAAAAAAGCAAAAAAAAAAAAAGCATCCCAATCAAAAGGGACACTGGATACCAAAATTCTGGGCCTGACTGTATGAACTCTAGCCAGCTTCCCTGCTCTGGCACCTGATACCTGGTTTCAAGCCATTCCTCTTCCTCAAAGCGTTTCTCAGTGTTTCTATATGCCTTTCATTCACTGCTTATTTCTGACAAAAATTTCCAACAATTTCTTCCTCTAAGGAAAGTCACCATTTTCTCACAATTTCTTTAAGCCTGAAAACCCAATGTTTGTCTTACCCTCTTATGTGCATGATATCTAACTTAGAAATGCCATTGAGTTAAAATCTTGGGAATAAGAATACCTCCCCAACCAGAGATCTAGCTATTGAAAATTAAAATTCTGAGGTCAGACATTTCTTTGGCCAGGACATGCCTTTTATTTCCTTTGTCATCTATTTTCATGGATGACATTAAGGCAATCCCGGAAATGGTCATGTTATTAGTAAAGATTTTGAGTCTCCCTAATTGCCACTTCTTTCTTAGAAATCTTATTTCTGTTTTGTTTAGCTTTCCACTCCTGGCACACCCTTTAATTTTCTATAGAAAAACTACATGAAAATCATTCAATCGGTTTCTCATCTGTGTGCTCATTATTTCCTTTTATTTTGCTGGTTTTTAATCCTACTTAATATTCATGTTACCCCTAGTGGAGGCAGCACACAGAACCTACTACTACCTACAATTAATTGTGTTCAGCACAGAGCTCCCCCCTCATTATAACCTAGGATTGATTTTTCTGGGACAGAAATACCATTATAAGTTCACAAAATGGTTTATCTTAATATTTGTTTTGACAAGAGCATGGAAATGCCAAGAATAATTTATGGAAGCACACGCCTAAAATATAATGCACCCATTATTAAAAAAAGATAGAAATCTTCAGAAAAAAAATTAAAATATTGACACAATATTCAAAGAATCCAAATTCAAAGAATACCAAGTGCCAGACTGCAACTTTCTGCACAGAATCCCTAAATCCTTTCTTTTTTTCTTTGGAAAGGCATAGTTGAGACTACAGACATGTTAAAGCCAGTAGTGAGGAAGGGTATTACAGGAACACACCATTACACACACACACACACACACAGTACATACATTACACACACACATTACACACACTACATGCACACTACATACATTACACACACTACATACATTGCACACACACATACACACACACACACTCCCATCTCTGTCCAACTGGGGATCATGCGGGAAAGAGAGCACATTACAATTTTCCTCCAGTCCCTTTCGGTCCTTTTTCCCCAGGCTGTGGCAGAACCTGGCAGACACGTTAGCTCAGGAAATCAAAGGAACGCCAGCACATCAGTATGGGAGTAAAACTGCATTCTTACTGACATCTGGAATCCAATTTTCTTGTAGGAACTTGCAGTAGGAATTGAACTTTGAGAAACCACCCACCTCAACCTCTCCCATTACCGATCTCCACGCTTCCTGCCCTGCATGGACATCTGCTGCACTCAGGTACTTATTGTTAGGGTGCATTGCTTAGGATAAATCACAGGTGGGGGACGGTAATGGGGCTCCCTCCCCACCCCTGAAGCGGACGCGGGGGCGGGAGGAGCACACATCACGGGGTGGGGGGACCGCCACCATGGCCAGAGAGCTGTGCAAACCTTACCACGTATGCGCCACGGTGAAACGCCGCTGTTTGGGGATGTTGCTGTTGAGAAGCATCCTGCGCAGGAGCCTGGGGGAGTTCCTGGGAGAAATCACCGGGGAGAGCCTGGGAGAGACGGATTTCCTGGCCGACTTGGACTTCTCGTTCTGCAACAGGTTTTCGCGCAAGGATTTCACCAGGTCCTCGTTCAGCCAGGGGTTTGCGCCATGCGGATTATCCACCTCGGGCACGGCCAAGGTGTCCGGGCTTGCCGCCTGCTGAGCCATGGTTCCCGGTCAACTTTGTACAGTTGGCAGGAGTCCAGGGCAACGTGGTTCCCTGGCCCCTTTCCAGGGATCGCTTTGCTCGGGCTCGGCGTCTGGGGAAATGTCCAGGGAGGCAGGTCGGATCCAGCTGCTGCTGCTCTTGCATTCGGTGGCCTGCCTGCCTCAGTGTCTCGGTGGAGGTGGGGCTGGGTGCAGAGGGGGAGTGCACTCCTCCTCCCCCCGGAGCCTAGTAAACGTCACCCCTCCCCGGCGATCCCCGAGGAGCCTGTGCGCAGCTCCCCCTGCAAAGGAACATGGAGGGAGCGGCGCAAGGCTGGCTTTGTCCGTGCCTGCGTTGGCGGCCCTGCTAAACTATTGGAACTAATGCGCCGCAGCTGCTCCCGCGACTTCTGCTTATGTACATACAGAGTCCTGGGGGAGGGCTGAGCCATCAGATGCCTGCTGCTCGGAGGTGGGGCTGGCCTTTCCATGTACTGATTCCTGAATCCAAGGGAAAGAAACACTGTGAACTTGACCCTCCCCTCCAGCAGGGGTATTTATCTCCCTTCAGTCCACGGCCCTAAAAGAAAATTGCCAGTCCTTTGGTTTTTAAAAGGGGAGTATGAATGAGCAAGCACTGGCTAGGCAAGGAGAAATGTTTCCCTGTTGCTAAACTCAGTCTGAGAATAGGCTTTGAAGACATCTCAAGGGAATACAATGGACTCGTGTTATCCCTCTCTTGGTACCTTGTTAGAAATCAAACAAGAAGTTTAAAAAAAAAAATACTACACGTGAAACACATTGCAGGTCGCTGTGGTGTTGTACAAACTTGCTAATGGTGGCCCTTGCACAGCATGAGAAGACGCTATGGACACTCACAAATGGCATTGGCTATCTCTTTGGACATGGCCCTCCAGAGGGATAGACCGTTTTCATAAGAGGAGCTAAACAATGATTTTAAAGTTTCAATTATTTCTCATATGTACAATTATTTCTCGTATGTACAATTTTATGCATTCAACTATAAAATAACAAAATTAATCTACCTTTTCATTGTTATTTTCTCAGCTGTCATTTAACCTAATATTTTCATTTGTGATCAACATAGCTCAAAGAAACTAATTCAGAGGTAGTTTAAAATAAAAGAGAATAAAATTATTAATTTTTTTTTTTGCCTATTTAGTTTGCTGCCGCAATGAAATGTTAATGTCACAACAATTCAAGTAATTAAGTGATAAAGCCTGTTAAATCTTATATTGAAAATTACATTATACACTAGAAATGGAAACATTATTACTGGATTGGAAAGGTACCCAAGCCTTTGAACAGAGATGACCCAGCAGCCTAGTGATGTGCAGCCAGTTCAGGATTAAATAAAATAATATTTCTCAGGATCTATGAATAATTTCATTTTTTAAAAAAAACAAAAGTTAAGAAGAGGTTAAAAATGTGTCCAGATAAAAGGAAGACTGGAATAGTCTGGTTCAATTATTTTGGAGGGGTTCTATGATTACTATTAAGTCAACCCTAAAAGATTCTCCTATTTCCCTCCTTAGTTGTTCTATCTTAAGTTTTAATTACTTGCCTTTAACATGTTACAGAAAGGGACACTCTGAGGTTCTGAAGCACAGTCACCACTTGATGTACCTACAATGATTTCATGAGACATATGTGCCATGACTTAATCAGAAAATCTGCCATGTAAATTCTCCGGTTTTAAAAAATCAGGATGTGTTATTCTTTTTTTCATCTTTATTCTGGAAAGTATTACCGATGTCCCCTATTTTGTTTTTCCCATTGACCCCTCCATCTCCCACCCTACCCGCTTCCAGGCCTTCACTACACTATGGTCTATGAATAATCTTCACCAGTACATTCATCACTATCCCACATTAAGTGGCGAGGCCTCTTACTTTAAGGAATATATACACTATATGCCTTTAAACAGTAGCCAATTTATTTAGAGTGGGTGGAGGGATTGTCAATTGCGTCAGGAGATATGCAAACCAGGACCATAATGCTTTCCCCCAAGGAGCTCGTAATGTGATGACTCAGTGGAAAGGGCAGGGCAATGCTCAGGAAAAGACACCAGAATAACTAAAGAAAGTGATATTACCAGGTGCAGGAAAATGCAACGAACATGCTATGCATAATGGATGAAGGAATGGTGAAGTGGAGAACAGTCTGAAGGGGGGAAATGAACAGCAGAATGAGAAACTAGAATGTGCAAATGAAGAAGTAAGCAAGTTTTGTTTCAAAACAAAAAGCTCAGGAATCGGTATGTATAAAACTTGTTTAGGTTTGTGAGATAAAAATTCAAATAACAGTATAAAGCGAGGAAAACAAACAGGAGGCAGTATACTAACATGGTATTTAAAAATTAGAAAACTTTCACATTTTTTAAGGACTTAGTTCCATTCAACGAACATTTATGGGCATTTACAGTATTTTGTGCAAAGCACTATATTGAGCACTCTAGGATACTTAACATGCTTTTAATATGTTTTTATTTGAGTAAGCCCTGGGCATTTTATTTGCTAGGCTGGATTTAGATATCAAAAACCTCTTCCCCACACAATGGGTACAAGACAATTCAAACAAGTTTTGTTGCAGTGAGAGGACAGCTTCTGTCGGCCAAGTCTCTATTACCTGGGTCCCTATTTGAGCTGGGCATGGAAAGCTAAACAGCCATGGGGGCATGAGATATCTTTATTTATTTTTTAGAGAGAGAGAAAGAAAGGGAAGAGGAATAGAGATAGAAACACCGATAGAGAGAACATCCATAACATCGATCAATTGGCTGCCTCTCACATGCTCCCCACTGAGGATCAAGCCCTAAACCCGGGCCTGTGCCCTGACCTGGAATGGAACTCAGAGACCTCTTGGTTTATGGGTCAATGCTCAACCACTAAGCCACACAGGCCAGGTTGTTGTGGGTTATTTAAAGAATAGCTTTGCCAAAACCGGTTTGGCTCAGTGGATAGAGCATCGGTCTGCGGACTGAAAGGTCCCAGATTCGATTCCGGTCAAGGGCATGTACATTGATTGCGGGCACATCCCTGGTGGGGAGTGTGCAGGAGGCAACTGGTTGATGTTTCTCTCTCATCCATGTTTCTAGCTCTCTATCCCTCTCCCTTCCTCTCTGTAAAAAATCAATAATAATAAAAAAGAATAGCTTGATGCTACCCCATCCTTCTGAGTTTATATCTAGCAAGGTCGATAAAGTACAGAGCAATTGACATGACAAAGGATAGCCCAAGTACCCAGGTGAGAGCCTGGAAGCTGAAGATGTTTAAATGACTGGCTTTAAGGAGAGAAACGTGATTCTCAGTGATAAAATAAAAAAGACTTTATATGACTAAGAATGATATGGGCCTAGTACTGGGAAATCCATTGTGTTCAGGAGACTCCAGGTTCCAGGCCTTGCACTCAGTGACCTTCTTTGAGGAGGAGTAAACTATTTACAAGCTTGTGTTCTCATAAACAGCATGTCATGTGGATGCTCAGAGAAACGAGACACTTGTTGATAGTCACAACTAAGCTAAAGCAGAAGATATAACAATATTCCATTAAAAACTGATTGAGGATTATGGTTAAACACAGACCCAAACTGAACAAAGGCTGTGTTCAAAGCTCCCATTGCTGTGGAAATGTTAAGGATTCCATTATAGAGCAGAACTGGCTGCCGCTTCACAGGGTCCAGTAACCTATCATTATTTGTTTAATTTCCTTATCTCTGCAATTATCCGCCTGAATCCCACAAGTGATATATGGCATGCATGCTGCCTTTTGAAAATAAAATTAGTTTTGATTGAGAATTCTTTGCCACCTCCTTGAAATAATTGAAACACCCCACAGTGTTTCTGGCTTTAAAATCACTGCTATAGGAGGCATCCATTGTGAAGTTCTGAACTCAACCAAAGGTGGGTGAGGTTTGAATAAACTGACAATTTTCTTTATAACAATGCAGTGGGTCAGAGGAACTCTTCCAACAAAAGCACTATGTACACATCTTGCCTCTTTATTAAAACAAAATCTCTTTAAAATTGGCTGCCAGAAACTTTTCTGAAAAACACAGTACTGTAAGTGACAGCCAAATAAGACCTTAGGTTTTAAGTGAAAATGTAAAAGTGGGTGAAAATTTTTGATAATGTCACCACATCTAGAACAGCAGATAACATTGTATAACTTCATAAACGTTTTCCTACATAGCTCTTTATAGATTTTCAGAATTTGCTTTCTTAGATGACTCAGAGTCCTTGAAAACATATATTTAATTGTTCATAGGAAGCAAAACAAATAAGAAATAAGATTTGCATAGGTCCTGGTACAAGGATTGAAAAGCGTGCCCTTGTCTAGGTGGGATTTCCCACAATTGAAAGGGAGCAATGGTGCAGCTAATTCAAAAGAACTGATCAATTAAAATGATTTATATTTGACCATGGAATGTATTTGCTGCTTCTTCCAACTCTGTTTTAATTAGGTCAACAGTGTGTTAAAATAAGACTGCTTTTTCAATTGCCCATTGGATATGGCCCATAGAAATGATGTCATAGTGGTACAAGTTGTGTTGTCTGCTAGTTAAGAATGGTGTGTTTGGAACCCAAAAGTATGTTTTGAACTTTAGGCATGATAGGTACTAGCTGTATTACTTTACTTGTCTGTGGCTCAGTTCCTAATCTCTTAATATAATGATAATCATAAAATAATAATAATAATAATAATAGTAATAATAATAATAATAGCTCTTGTATAAGGATATTGCAAAGATTACATGTGTTAACATTCATTATGTAAGATGTTTAGAAGAGTGCCTGGTACAGAGTAAATTCTCAATTAAATGAAACCTGCCACTAGTTGATACAGGAACCTACAAAAATTTATACTTAGTGCCAGGCATTTTCCATTTTATTACATTTAATTCTTACAATAACTCTTAAGGTGTTATTTCATACCACTATTTTGCTGATGAAGGCTTTAGAAAGTTAAATAACCTTCCCAAAGGCAAATAGTTCAATATTGCAAACTGAGATTTGATTGTCTATGAAATGCCAAATCCCTTTACTTCAACTTCCTACCAAACTATCCCAAAAAGATAGCTTATCTAATATTGAAAATTGTTGAGAGGTATTTATATGGAAAATAATAGAAATCTGACTGCCCTGATCTCGTGGTCTAGTTCACATTAAATTCTGTCCTTGGCGCCACCTGCCATGCACTGTGACAACCTGTGAAGCCTGCCAAGTCATGAAACTCTTACAAAGGCATGGTATTCAAATAAGGGCAACTTGGGGTGGAATTCCTGAGTGCTTTTGCATCTATACGCCTGTACTCCTTTAATCTGAAGGAGTTTGAATGAAACTTTGTGGAAGTTTTCATTTTGCAAAATAACGTTATTTTATTTAAACTTTTATTGTAAATATTTTTTATTTAAAATTTATGTCATAATAAATTCTGATGTTAAATTACATCATCATTATATCTAAAAGTACACTTGAACATTGTAGAACAAGGATTTTTAAATCATAATTGCTACTGAATATTTATTAGATAACAAGAGGCCCGATGCACAAAATTCGTGCAAAGTAGGCCTTCCTTCCCCCAGCTGCCAGCACCAGCTTCCCTCTGACACTCAGGACCTGGGCTTCCCTCTGGCCACCAGAAGGCACCCAGGACACAGGCTTCCCTCACAGCCCTGGCTTACTCCAGAAGGTCTTCTATAAAGATATCCATTCTAATTAGCATATTAAGCTTTTATTATTATAGATGGGCAGGTTGGCAGAGATAAAAAAAAAATTGTTTATTTGAAAAGATATATTTAACCATCCAATGAAGAAAATAAATGATCCTCCCTAACAAAAGAATAATATACAAATTAACCATCACTCTGCTACACCAACAAGCCATGTCCACCAGCCACACCCATCATCCAATCAGAGCGAGTATGCAGCCACAGAGAGCAGGAGGGAGGCTCGGGTTTCCCACCAATAGAGGAAGCCAAGCTTCTACAGCCCTAGCCCACCTAGGCCTCCAATCCAGGCTACAAGTTTCAATTACAGAAGGTAATCAAATCCATACAGAAATGGCCACAGCCAAAGAGCAAGCAGGGGGCTTGGCTCTACTCCAGGCTACAAAGTTTCAATTGTAGAATGTAAATAAATTCCAGATATCAGGGCCTCCTCTTGGGTCACCGGGAGCATGGCTGGCTTGCAAACCACCACAGGTCCCTCGCCCAGGTCGCTCCATGCCTCAAGGAAACCCCCATGCTGATCCAGGACACCCTTTAGGGCAAACCAGCTGGCCCCCACCCATACACCAGGCCTCTATCCTAAATAATAAAAGAGAAATATGCTGATTGACCATCACTCCAACACACAAGATCAAGATAGCTGCACCCATGTGGACACAAGATGGCCACCACAAGATGGCCAGCAGGGAAGGGCAGTTGGGAGGCACCAGGCCTGCAAGGGAGGACAGTTGTGGGCGATCAGGCAAGCAGGGAAGGGCAGTTGGGGGGACCATGTCTGCAAGGGAGGGCTAGTTGGAGGCAATCAACTCTGCAGGGTAGGGCAGTCAGGGGTGACCAGGCCAGCAGAGGAGGAAAGTTGGGGGGCAAACAGGCTGGCAGGGGAGCAGTTGGCAGCCAGCAATCCTGAATTGTAAGAGAGATCCCAGATTGGAGAGGGTGCAGGCTGGGTGGAGGGACCCCCCCCCCCACACACACACACACACACACACCGTGCATGAATTTCGTGCACTGGGCCTCTAGTAAATATATAAGTAACAACAGAAACAATAGGTGCCTCAAGGGTTTAGAAGAGATATTTCCTATATAATAAAAGGCTAATATGCAAATTGTCCCCTCGGGAGTTCGACCAACCAGGAGTTTGACTGCTCGCTATGATATGTGTTGACCACAAGGGGTGGTGCAGAATGAAGGAAGGCCCTGACCGGCAGCCAGAGGCCCAGAATAGCCTTAATGGCCAGCCAGGCTTAGGGACTCTATCTGTGCACGAATTTTGTGCACAAGGTCTCAATGTAAAATAATTTAAAGAAGTAATAGGACTTGAATTAGTCCTTGAAAGAAGGTACATGTGGAAAAAATAATCAGTTTTGGGGAGGTAGGTTCTTGGGAAAGTAAGAGATGCTTAAATTTTTAGACTCATTCCCATGGAAAAAGAATTATTAAAATTTTCCTGTGATAAAGGTAAATAATATATAGATAGGTTTAAAGAAGATTAACTTAGTGGCAATATGTACTAAAATTTGGAGGAGGAAGATTCTGAAGGCTGTTTATTTCAACAGTCTCATTTCAATATAATTTTAAAGAAAGAGACTTATCATACAAAAATTAGAAGGATTTGTTCATGGACTATATATGAGCATTCAAGTCAATAAGCAAGCCAAAAATAGATTGGACATTTTTTAACATAATCAATTATACATTTCATCTAATTAAGTATGATTCACCTACTTAATCATCAAAAGTCTAATAATATAATAAAGGTAGCTAGGACTTATTGAACAAAAACAATACATCTGTCTTGGTTTATATTAGAGCTACACTTTGAGCATAATGTGTTCTCCCAAATTTAATTTGTTTTAATACAAAAATTAATATTATTTCAAGATTAAATCTATTTAAATGGAGCTTTTTGGAGATTAAAACTAAATGTTAGGGATATCTCCATTGAAATAGTCAACATCTCATTTAAAAGAAAGGTTAACGTTTTATAGTACACAACCTATAACAGAAATATTCAAACAGCTTATTTTATTTCTGAGAAAAAAATTTCAATACAATTAACATCAGAATCTTTCCTTTTGTCCTGATACATCCACTTAAAAATACTCCAATACTACACCAGAACTCCTCTTGATAACTTTGCTAAAATGAGACACTAGAATGACTTCTCTAAATGTTAGCCAAACTTCAATAAAGACAGTAGGTTTTGATGGGCCATTAAAATTCACTATTCAAAACTGGACACTAAGGAACTTATTTCTCACATCTCGGCCTCTGTATTCGTCCGCCACTGGCCCAGGAAAGGATTTTTAGAGTCTTTCTCAAATTAGCATAACATAACTGGAAAGCCTCCCTCTAATGCTGACACACAACATCTGTTTCAGTCATTCTAGGGTTTGGATATGGTTTTAGGAGACAAAATAGTACATTTCACTGAGACTGTCCATAATTCATAGGGTTATAATTGTGGATGGCAATTTATTTTCTAAAGTTTAATATATTTAGACAATAACTCTTCATAAGCGTCATACTTTTAGGGATAATGCTTTTCAGACCTAACTGTAAGGAACCTTCTGAGACCTAGTGGTTTATGTGTAATGCTTTACAAAAAACATTACAGAAAGTGGAGTTTTACTGCCAGTGCTATAATTAACTAGCTAGGTCACCTTGAACAAGTTCATTCAACTTCTCTGCAACTCAGTTTTATGGTAGAAAATCCTTCAATGTAATTAGAATTTTATAACTTGAAAAAGGAAAACATATGCTGTCTTTGCAAGTGTCAGTTGCTGTTTGAGGAAAATGATTATCAAATGCATCCTGAGGCAACATGGTCTCTTCCAGTTATATGTACTGATATGTTCCACAGATGATGCTTTAGAAAGAGAAATGGAAAATATATATTCAACTTTTAAGAAAATGAAAATGGAAAATTAGAGGATGCTGCCTTACTAATGTTTTTTACAGCCCTAAAAGTTATGAAAATCCTTTTCTAACTAGGTAAAAAAAGATAATTCTGACATCTGAGTCATCAGAGTGGGAGAACAATGTCCAAGTTAGTTTAATATTTGGAATCAAAGCACTGTTTTACTTATAAAATAGTAAAACTACCCAGATAGGTATATGCCCTCTTAGTCAGATTTTCTAAAACTTCAGAGCTTAACTTACCTTTGAGGCCATAACAGAAATTTCTGTACACACATTTCACAAGGAGTGCCCATCAAAGAGTACCTAATTTCAGTGAGTGTTGCAGGAAGAAAAACCTGTATTTTTTATTTGAAAAAATACTTGGCTGGATCATATACAATTCAACAGGTCTCCGTACACCAGGGTCTCTCAGTCTTTTAATTTGCTAATGCAAATTTAAGATGAGGCAACAAAAAAAAAGGGGGGGGGTTATTTAAGTTGAAACACAAACTCTTTTTCAAGTGTCATGAAATTCTTTGCCTATTTTTATATCATTACTTGAAATTAAAAAGAAAACCTTATATAAAGCTGCTTCTGGGATATTAATTAATCTAAAAGCATTTAATCGGACCAACACTACATGCTAGGTTCTTTCGATATAATGAGGATGCTGATATTTGTGCATCTGTAGACACAGATTAATTCTAGTCTAGTCGAGTCTACTGTGTAGAAAGCATCATCAAAAACACTCATCAAGATTTATCACCATGCTATTGACCTTTCTATCTTTTATCTATAATATTATTCAAGTAATTATTTGTGCTCCCATCAACCTGATGCACCTGCTTATGAGAAATTAAATATATCAAACTTTAGAAAATGAATTGTCAGCTACAATTATAAACCAATAGTTTATAGTCCCATAGTAAGTCTATGCATAACTGTACAAGCAGGTATATGACTTTCTTTCTCATGTTTTCAGTGAAGTGATGCTCACCTGGAAGTGCTCAAATGATTGCTAACTTGTATACACCAATCTGTGGTTTTCCTAAAATCATTAATTTTCAGCTCTAATAAAATAAGTACAGATAATTATTACACTCATATAAAAATATACATTCTAGCTAGTCTAATAACCACCTGTTATATTCTGTAATTATATAAGCATTGTATAAAGCCATCCAGTAAATATTAAATTGGTTAAAAGGAAAAATAATATATAACAAAGAGGTCCTCTTGTTGTGCCCATGGTGAATCAGTTGCCTCATGCACTTGCACTTGACATACCTAGAATATAGTGAGAGCTCAGAAGGTACTTGTTCAAGGAAGGAAAGAAGGGAGCCAATGATTTGTACAGCTGGGTTAGCCTTTTTGTGTGTTTTTAGATTGTTAACAGCCTGAAAGGATAGTGTATCCAAATCAATTTATTGTGATATACCCACTAAAAGTTTGAAATGTTTTAGAAATCCTATTCCGAGGTATGCTTTAATCTTATAAATATATTATTTTTAAATTATCTGAATAATATCAAATCCATTCTCACTGTAAATTTTTTAAAAGTCATCCAGAAATCTAAAGTTTCTATAGACCACCATTCCCAAACTTGACCATACTAGCAAGGAATCCTGTTATCAGTTGTGTTTATCTTTGCTGACCACTGCTATCCTTATAGTAGCCACTAGCTAAAATGGCTAATGTAACTGATGGATTTTTGATTTTTGATTTTTACTAACTTAAATAGCTTTCTGTGGCTAGTGGCTACCATACTGGACAGGAAAATTCTAGAGCTCTAAGTGATTTCATGAATAATTATATGCTTGTAGAAACATCTATTAATGATTTCTGAGTTTTGTTTTTTTATAAAACATAGTATCATGCTTGATTGTTTGAGAACTTGCTTTTTCATTCAACAAAGATTTCCCTCGTTATTTTTGGCTAATGCCCAGTATTCCCTGGTATGGCTAGTGCTCAGTTCAGTTAGCCAATCTTCTATTGATGGGCATCAGGTATCCAGCAAGTCACTGTTACATCCAAAGCATAGCCTTGCAAACTCTTCTCTGTGCACGCATTTCAAGAATTGCTTTTATAATAGTATCTGGAAGTAGGATTGTGAAAAGATACAAGCATTTTCATTTTAATAAAAACTGCTATATTGTTCTTCAGAGTGGCTGATTCAATTTACACTCCCACCAACGGTGTTTGACTTTCCATATTTTTTCCTCAAACAGCCCTATGTGGCCATCAATTTCCCTGTACTAGCTGTCAAAGTCTTTTTTCGCCTTTCCAAAATATCTCCTATTTTTTTAGTGTGGAAGAAATTAAGCACATCAATGTTCAATTTTTAGCATTTTAACCATTTTAGTTGCCCAAGCATTTCCCTGGAGTATCTCCAATATAACATTTACACATTATAGAAGGCTTTTTCGAAGGGAAACACATTAACTTTCTTTTTCAGTAATATTCTGGCACTACTCAGTAAAATATGTTCTAAATTGCTTTTCCTATAATAGAGATAGATTGTGCTGGGCATTTTACCTTCTTGCCTGCTCCTTCTTTTACATGTTGGTGTGCAGTTTTTCAATAACTGACCAGGACTCTATTATTATTTTGTAGAATTTTTTCCTTGGGAAAAGTTATTGGTCTAGATAAGGACCAGTGTGTGTGTGTGTGTGTGTGTGTGTGTGTGTGTGTGTGTGTGTGTGTTGTGTTTTACAATTATCTTAATGCAGTTAAATAATTTTTATTTATTGTTGAATTTATTGGGTGACATTGGTTGATAAAATTCTTTCTACCAGTTTCAGGTATACAATTCTACACTACATCACCTCATCATCAGGATTCTGGTCTGACAGTCGTGTCAGTACAATATCCTTAAACACATAGTTTAGAGTGATTGAGAGAGCTCTTGACCTAGTCCTGACTACTACTACACGTCTAGGGCTTGAGGCAAGTCCTCTACTCTATAGATCTCAGTTTTCTTATCTGAAAATGATGATGATGGAATAGATGACTACAGAGGTCCCCTTAATTAATAAAATTAACTACTCCTTAGATGGATCACCTAACACTTAATGTATCAGTTAGATGTGGTAGTATCTGAATGAAGAGAAAGAAATCATCAGGAATGGTTTTATGTAAAATCAATACACATCCATTAATAAGTGAGGCCAAGTACATATGCTCTGCAAGAGCACATACATTTTTTGCTTTTCTACCATTCTGGGTGATCAACACAATGCCATTCTACCCATTCGTCAAAGGTAAGGGCCACCTACTTGGCAAATATTTTGAAATCTCAGAGAGAGGCAGAAGTACTGGAAATTGGCTGAAGTGTTTTAGAGCCTTATATTCCAAAGATAGAACAGAAGAGAGTTTCCAAAAATTAGAGCCTGGTAACTTCCTTGCTAATCCCAGGCAAAATCATGAAAAAATTATTTAAGCAATGAATCATAAATCTTCTATGATGTCATTCCTATGCAGAAGTCAAATAGATTATTTAAAATGTATATAATTTTCTTTGGAGAACAGATGACTGTGTTAACAGGTCAGAGAACTAAATATCTGTGTCATATTGTATCTGATTTTCATGAAGACTTTTGAAAAGATCTTTTAGAACGTACTTGTAGGTACAATGGAGCAAAATGGATCAGATGGATGGCTCGGTAGGTTCATAAAGAGACAACTGGTCACAAAAGGGTGGACTAATAGAATCATGTCATCCTGAAGAGCAGTTACTGCTACCATATGCAGAGGTATAAGCATTTTAGCAAACAGACTTTAAGATATATGCTTCATGTTTATCACATCTGAATGTAACCCAGAGCTGGAGGATCAGTAGTTTCCCAAACCCTGATTAATTATAACAATTTTCCATGAGGGATGTTAGAACTCAAGTCAGAACCCCAACCCATAACTGAATCAGAATCAAAGTAAATATTTTAAAAATAATAAATATTTTTAAAGCAAATAAATAATATTCACATGGTGGAAGAACAGATCAGATTTTAAAACATTTAAATCCATTTAGATAAATGTAAAATTAAAATATCAACAGTAATTCAGATGTGTGGCTAATATAATTCAATTGCTGCAAAGATTTAACAGATTCAACAGAAAACACTAATGTTATCAAAAGCAGCATTTGCGGAAGCACAGTCCTATGCTCCCAGTCTGTGTTATGTATCAACTAGAGACCCAATGCAGGATATTTGTGCAAGAGTAGGCCTTTGCAGCCCCTGCTGCCTCAGCCCTCACAGCCCCAGCTGCTGCCACCCTCTGTGGGGCAATCAATGGCAAAGGGCCCCCCACATCATAGATCACTCCTTAGAGGGTGTGGCAGCCAGAATTGGCCCTCGCAGCCCCAGCTTTCCCCATAAGGTTGTCCAAACAGACGTTCTGCTCTTCGGCCATTCAGTTGATTTGTATACTACACTTTTATTATTATAGACTAGAGGCCTGGTGCACAAAATTCATGCATGGGATGGGGGTTTCCCTCAGTCCGGCCTGCACCCTCTCCAATCTGGGACCCTTGGGGGATGTGCCATTGCCCCTGTAGGATCGAGCCTAAACAGGCACTCAGACATCCCTCTCACAATCCAGGACTGCTGATTCCTAACCACTTGCCTGCCTGCTTGCCTGCCTGCCTGTCTGATTGCCCCTAACTGCTTCTAACTGCCAGCCTGCTCACACCCTAACTGCTTCCCTTTAGCCTGATTACTCCCAACTGCCCTCCCCTGCCAGCCATCTTATGGTGGCCATCTTGTGACCACGTGAGGGTGGCCATCTTATGGAGGCCATCTTGTGATGACATCACATGAAGGTGTCGAGCCACCTTCTATTATATAGAATGGTACAAAGATAATTAGGACCAGATCAGTAACCTCAGGACCCCAAAGGGAATATGGCGTGATATTTTCAGCCAAGGATGGTGACCTACTGAAATGTCCTTTCACTTTCTTGGTCTTATTTAAGAGGATGAGGATGTGCTGCTGTTGTTCTGCTTAGTAGACAGACAGGTAGCTGTTTTAAGAGCCATCTGCAGGCAAAATAGTGTGGAATAGGAATTATGGAAAAGAGGTCAACACAGCTAAATTCTGAATGTGCTTTCTTTTTAGAATTTTGATATGAAATTTCCTATTATTTTTTTTTTAATGATATCATGTATTTAAGAAAGGTTAGTGCCAAGTTTTTACAGATTATATTCTCACATTCTGCTCTGAGGAGTAAAGAATGTGATTTACTTGTGATTCAACTCCAGCATTTGTTGCCAATGACAACGGTTGTTTACTTGATCAGCTTTCATGTGTTTGGTCAGGTTATGTCATGAGAATTGTATTAAGAAGAATTATGTGTTTGTTGAGTGCCAGCTCTATGCAGTGAAAATGGTAGTGGGTGAAGGTGGGTGCTGGCGGTGTTTATTTTGGCAGGCAATCGAAAATGCAGAGTCCTGGGCACTCAACCTGAGCCTTTTCACATCAACTGGTTTCTCTCTTTCTCATCCTGGCAGCTATTTTCTAGCTTCTTGAAAAGGGCATACGTGGGTCCAGAAAGTACCACTGATCACCAGTTCTCTTCTGCAGCCCTCCACATTTCTGTGGCTTCAAGAAACCCTCAACTGCAACCTCCTTCTTCTCTCAGGATGTGTCGCTGAGAACAACTTCAATCAACTATAATTTTCAATAGTTGATTCTGAACTGGGATTTGGAAAGATAAGGTGGTTATTGAATTGAATTAAAATAAAATCAGGCTGCAGTCCAATTGCTTCCAGCTCCTCTCCTCCCTCTGTGGGTTAACAAGTGTTTCCAAAGCCACGAGGCATTATGAATCCTGAAGCAGCTAATTAGCAGTGCCGATCCACATCATATGAGACATGTGGGTGCAGGCAGCTGGGAAACCTCTGCTTCCGCGGGCATTCTGAATAATGATGGAGCTCTTGGAATTGCATTTTGTGGCAGAAAATACCCTTTCAATAAGCATCTAGGCCAGGATAATACTCTGCGTGTTTAAAAAAAAAAAAAAAAAAAAAAAAAAAAAAAAGTCTCATTGCTCTTACTATAAAAAAAAAAGTAAATGGACATTTCCTCATGTTCAGACTATGACTCACGACTGGCCTATTAATGGGCAAAGAACGGCTGGGGTATTCTCCTGACATATTGTCCAACCAAATGAAATGCGGGATTGGTGAGATATTGAGTTTCATAGCTTTGGATCAGTCATCTTCCCAAAGGCAGATAAAACCTAAGTGGAGAAGGTCCCTGATAGGCTTTTTCAATTGTTTCTATTTCTACTTATTTAAAGATTTCATCAAGATAAAAAGAGGGCCTCTCTGCTGCATCTCACAGATAAAAAAAAAAAAATAAAAGCAATAACAAAAAGCTTACCACTTTTCCCAAACCTTGGACAAATTGATATGAACCTGTTTCATCTTGCATTGATCTAAATATGAGTTAGGTGCTTTATAATAAAACTAGAGGCCCGGTCCATAAAATTCATGCATGTGGAGGGGGGGGTGGTCGACCCTCAGCCCAGCCTGCACCCTCTTGCAATCTGGGACCGCTGGCTCCTAACCTTTGCCCTATCTGCCTGATCACCCCAAACATTCTGCCTGCCTACCTGATTGCCCTTAACTGCTCGCCTGCCTGCCTGATTGCCCCTAACCACCTCTGCCTTGGCCCCTGCTGCCGTGGCTTTGTCCAGAAGGATGTCTGGAATGACATCCAGAAGTTGGTTCAGCTGTCTAGTTTAATTAGAATCTTATGCTTTTATTATTATAGTCTGTCACACTGACAAAGAAAAGCCTTATCTCTTGTCTCCAGCTTATATTTCATCCTGCATAATGTTACCCTGTATAATAAAGAGCTAATATGCTAATTAGACCAAACAGCAGAACAACCATCCAGACAACCTTCCAGAGGAAGCCAGGGTGCGAGGACTGGCCAAGGCAAGTGAGGCTGTGAGGACCAAGCACCTTACACAAAATCCATGCATTTGGGCCTATAGTAAGAAATATCTGTCTAAAACATGTCATTTCTCTACTTGGATAACCTTGGTATATATATTTCTGTTTAATGGTAGATAGCGTGCATATTGCTTATATTTCTTATGCTCCTTATATCAAGAATTTTACTACCAGACTCACATCTTTACAACATCCTCTCAGGGTACCAGGGAGGGTGTTGTATACTCTAATACTGTAGCTATAGAAATTTACTACTCAACATGCCATGTCCTTTCAAGTCTGTTATCCCACCCATATAATCACTGGATGAATTCTTTGTTCTTTTTGAAGGTGTGTCCTAGGTGTCACTTGCTTTGGGAATCATTCTTTCTCCTCCCAAAGAGTAGGAATCGCATCCTCTATTGCTTTTATTCACTCTTCTATCACCCATATCACTAGGATAGAGACTTGGGCTTACATTTTTATCAGCCATATTTATATTGTCCTTAGGAAATCAAAGAAGGATGATAGATGACTTGTTGAAGGAAGAGATAGGTGGATGGATGCATGGTTAAAATTAGGCATTGAACTAGACGATACCTAAAGATTGTTTTAATTCTATAATTAATTTTATATAATTTCTTCTTAATGAGGAGGGTTTGAAGTGATTACAAGTAAATATACCAATTAGCAGCTGGCATTGATATTCAGTGACATTTGAAATTATAAGAGATATTTTCATTCACTCCTTAAGTATGTGCCTCTCTTTTATACAAGGATCTCATTACAAGGGCTACAGAAGATCCATAGGCTGAAATATAAAAGCAGGGCTTATAAGCAACTAAAATTTGGCATGATGTTTAAAAAGTTAAAGATTCATTTTAAAAATGTATATCTAAAGCCAAAAGCTGGGAATACTGTGAATAAATTGAGTGGAATTGAGATATGAAATTATCTATACATACTAAACAATGGGTTGAGTTATGAGTATTATAGGAATAAGGTAAAGTAAAATATTTGCTAAAAATAATTCACTATTTATACAAGCCTGAATTCTCAGCAATAGCAAAATGTCCTGTATTTTATCTCAATAGGATGGATATTATGAAACAGTTTAAAATGATGGCTTTAATGTTTAATGATTTGGTAAAAAATGTTAATGGTTCATTGTTTCTTTCAAGAGGACCTAATCAAAGTGTGTTTGCAGAGGGGAGGAGCGGTTAGTGGTTTCTTCAGAGAACTCCTTAGACAATGGAAGGAGTTGGGCCCAGTAACACAAGCCTCAGCTCTCAGAATGGAGAGCAATCCTTAATGCGATATGGTGACTGTTATTTGGATGTATTCCAGAGAAGAATCTTTGGTTCTGAAAAGTGTACAGAGCTGTAAGCAAGGAGATGTCTCATATAATGCTGTATGGTATCAGAAAAAAAAAAAAAAAAGGGAGAAAGGTTAATGTCAGTGGAGTAGCTGCAAAGTAGAAGCATAGCCTTGTGGTGTCTGCCTGACCTCCTGCCAGAGCTATTTCAACAAATGAGGTTACGTCTTGCATGAGACATCCAGGGAACTCCCAGAAATGGTTAGGTGGATTTTTCTAAGAAAGCCACTTCAGCAAATGTGGGCAAAAGCTAATGAAACTTAAATAATTAGTTAATGTAACCTCATGTGTTGTCCTAGGTCTGTCAAAATTTAGGGTGAGGATTCTTTTTTAAACATTTTATTATATAGGTATAAGTGAAAAAGATTTAGAGTGCTCATTTATCTTAAGCTTATTATATGATGTGGGTTTTGTAAAAATAAAATTAAAAAAAAAGAATCAAAACAAAATTCCAAATACTAGTAAACCCACTATCATTTTAGACCTCTTTGACCTCAACTGTGAAAATACTGTCTCATTGGAGACAGCTCACTGTCCCCCGGGCTTGGTCACAGTTTGTCTGATGTGGATAACCACAGTTTTCATAGGAACATGGGTGTGGATGAGACTAGAAATCTTTCACGAGAGAAAGGGTTCCAAAACCAGGAAGTAGAACCTAAAGAAGCATAGGCTTCGAGAAGACACACCACTTGTTTCAAATGTGAAGGCCACTTCTAGGGGGGGATTGTCAGGAATCTCTTACTCAGAATGAAGAACAAGGGGTGGGCAACACAGGGAGGCAGGCAAACAGCTCCTTATCAAGCCTGGCTTCTGAATGGCCAGAGCCACCCCTGACACGTCACGGCCTTGAAAGGCAACACCAGTTAGGTCACTTTGTGCTCCCAGGAAGAAGCTATCAGATCTGTGATGGAGGCAGTCACTGCTGGCAGAGAGATTAGGCGAAATGACGTCTATGGCCCTTTCAGTCCTAAGATTCAAGATTCTCTGGGCTTTGTCTGCTGAAAACAGTATTATGTACTTGGAATTATTGTCATTTTCTTGGCTTCCCCGAAGTCATACAGTGTATTTAATCAGTCACTACATTTTGAGCTTTATATAGGTATTTCATCTATGCCTGATGCAAGTGAAAAATGTGACCTGAGTGGGTATAAGCTTTATTTTATTTTATTCTAGGTTAAAGTTGAAATCTCATGACTGATCTAGATCCCAGGAAAACAGTGGCTGAAAATGAAAGTCTCTTGGGATTTCTGTGTAATAGGAGTTTATAGTCAGTATCTTTGTGGGAACAGAATCAGATCCAGGTAAAATTTCACCCAGGCCCTAATTGGTTTTGCTCAATGGTTAGTGTTGGCCTGTGGACTGAAGGGTCCCAGGTTCGATTCTAACCAAGGACACATGCTTGGGTTTGGGGCTAGATCCCCAGTAGAGGGCATGGAGGAGGCAACCGATCAATGATTCTCTCTCATCATTGATGTTTCTATCTTTCCCTCTCCCTTCCTCTCTAAAATCAATAAAATATATTAATTTTTTTTCCCCACCCAGAACCAAAGTTATGTTCATCTAATCTTATTAGAGAAACCGAGCACACAGAGCTCCACACAGAGCTGCAGCCTTTGAGCTAATATGGTTATTCCATTCAGTGTGATCAATGGCAATTAAAAGGCAGGAAGAGTTCTTTATGTTTTTGTTTTGTTTTTCACTGGGTGGGAGTGCCCTGGGAGGGGGATTGGCCTGGAGGAACTGATGCATTTCTATCTACCGTAGGCCACACCTGTAGGGGGCACACAGGGCTTCAATCTTCTCATGAGAACTGAAGAGGCTTGGGGCATCTTTATTCTCTTCCAGGTGGCAACAGTTTGTTCCAGTGTAGAACCCCGATGAAAACACAGCTCTGGGGGACCTTTCCAATGACTATACACAACAAAATAGTGACAATGAGTATTTTTAAAAGCTGTGTTTCAATTACTGTCAAAGGAAGCCACTCCTCTCCATTTTGGAATTGTTAAAGTGGCCCACGTTTAAAATTAAAATGGGAAGAGTCCAGGCCAAGTGCATTATTTTACCTATTGCAAAATATTCTGGGCTTTGTGTGAAAATAAAGCCTTATAAAAATAGACCTCGGAGATGGAGAATAAGAGCAGATAAGCCGTTTCCCAGTAAAGAATGAGCACTGCAGAATCATTGTGGAGCCTATGGAAACTTCAAAGGGCAGCCACATGCACTCTGATGCCCGAAGTGAAAAACAGGATGTGTGACTAAAGCACTGACCTACGACCAGCTACCTCACCTCAGAACGTAGGAGCCGCTGACGTGGCTTTTCGTTCTTTCTCTTTCCTCTTCCTTTCTTTGTCCTGCTTTCTCATCCCACCCTCTGCCTCCATTCTATTTCCTCCTCTTCCGTGATCTGGCCTCCTATCATCCACCCTATCTTTTCTTTAATTGAACCCACTATGAAACGCACGTAGTTGAGAATTTGTTATATAATATGAAAAATGCCTGTCTGCCACTATTCTTCATGTTCAGCCCAGGGAAGTACCATCTGTGTCTTTCTCTGGTGGTCATTTCATGTATGTTGTGCTCTATATGGATTCTTCTGAGCCACCCTCCACATTGTCCCTGGAATGTGACCCTGGGGTGGCAACAGGGAGGCACCAGTGCAGTGCCAATCCTCTTTGTGAGGAAAAAAATGTCCCTGTCCCCTGTGTTAGGGGTACTTCCTGGTATGCAGGCCCAGAGTCAGACAGCATGCCCAGCATCACGCAGAATGATAGCCTATGGCATGCTATATAAGCAATGTCAATAGAAGAATGGCATCCAAGAGAATTCAAGTAAATCTCTTGTTTAAATGTTTTGCTGTCACCAGAGCTTAATACATTGCAATGCACACACAGTCTTAATCTGTTGTCCTTGGATGGAGAACACGCCAGTTGTTTAAAGCCCACAGAACAAACATTCTACTTGATCTTAGCCAAGGGCTAAAGCGATGTGGATACAATGGCGGGGTTCACAGTGTTCCGCGCCACACAAGGCCACTTTAGGAAACCTGCGATGGGAATTCTAGTCCCTCTCCGCGGATGCCTTTGAATGTTCCCCTTAACCTCGTGATTCTGTGCTGGAATGAAGACCTTGTGTTGTTAATCCTCAGAGACACAGGGTACTTATTAGAGAAACCGAGCACATGGTATCTCTCCCCAAATATATAGAAACCTGACCCTTAATCTTTCCTGAAATATGTTTGTGTTATTAATAATGTCTATAGCACTCAACTTATCTGCTCCTTCAAAAACAGTTACAGAATTCCTTCTCAATTACAGTCAGTCATGGGGCTGGGACTTATAAGAGTTATAAAATTAAATACTGAAATACAATAATATAAAACAAGTTCTGCCCCTAAGGTTTCGGGCTTGGGAGGGAGGAGACAGCTCTGAGCTTAGAATTCAGGTCTGCCTGAATTCGGGTCTGCCTTGGCCACTTGCTCCCTGAGTGACCTTAGGTAACTCACTTGAGTAACTCACCTAAGCCCTCTGGCTCTCACTGACCCCTTCTATGAAACAGGGATCATGGCCACCACATAGTATGTTGTGAGAATTAGTGAGAGAAGTATTCCCTGGGTACTATGACTACACAAAACTAAAGCATCCTAACCAAGACCATTACACAGGCTCGCCATAGAACACAATGTATGGTTCCAGGATGCAATGATTAAAAATACAAGAAGCACCTCAAAGAAGCAAATGAGGACTTTCCAAAGGCCTGATAATGGAAACCAATGCTACGGGCTCAGAGAAGAGAGAAATCTGTGACTGGCAGGGCCACAAAAGGCTACCCTAGAGGGCCGGAGAGGAAAGTGTGGAAAAGAGGAACTAAAGATTAAAAATGATTCATAGGTTGTAGGCATTTTCCCAATGTGTTGGTGTGGAAACTGAGGCTCAGAAATGTTATATACCAGCCCGAGGCCACACTATACTCAGTAGTGGTAGTGGCAACACCTGTATGTAAAATGATTACTTGTTTATTTTTTTAATTATAAAGTTCAGACCTTTGAACTACTAACAAAAAACTGGAGGAAAGCAAGAACATCATGAAAAAAAAAATTAAGAAAAGAGCCTAACAAGGAATGCCTGATACAAGTGACATATTTGAGGGACTGGGAATAAAAAGTCCAACAGGCATGGAGGTTTGCATAGTGAAGGAAGAGAAGGAAGAGGAAATGAAGCAGTGGGGGTTTGCTGTGACTTGTTAACTATGCAAAGAAGTTTGAACATTTTCCACTATGAAATGAAGTCTCATGGAAAGTCTTCAAACGGGAGTGTGAGCTAATCCAGGTGGTTTTAGGGAGGCTGGCTTGGCACCAGGTGGAAGAGCAGAAGAAACAAAGAGGCAGGCTGTTCACATGGGGAACCGTGGCTCTGGCTTCGAGAGAAGGAGATGAAAGAAAAGGAACAAATACGCGGGAAAAACTGAGACAACATAGTGACTAGAATTGGGAGTTGAGTTTATGCTCAAAAATGACTATAAACCTCAAGCTTAGGTGGCAGAATGATGCCTGTACCAATGGAAATGGAGAAGTCTGGAGGCTGTGGTTTTATAGGAAAGAGAAGGCTGCCAACAAATATGAAGTGACAAGACAGTCCACAGGCATGTGCAAAGACAGCTGGAGTATGACAAGGGGGCTTGAGATCCCCCTGCAGAAGTCATAGCTAGTGCTGTGGGTGTATGATTTCCGCGGAAGGAATACACTCAGAGACAGAATGACTCAAGAACCGCCCCTTGGGATATATCCAGTGTATAGCCGTGAACACTGAAAACTTTTGTCCATAATGATGACAAATATTAACTCTGGATTTTTTAATTTTTTTAAATTTATTTTTTGCCTTAAGTAACACTTAAAAATGGTAGTCAGGCACCAAAAGGAGATAAACTGATAATGCAACTTATTTTATGCTTCTTTGGTAATAAATATTTAGTTAATAAATGTCCTCAAATAAATCAGAATTTAATCGAAGACTTGTTTTCCTCCTAACCAGGTGGTGAGATTGTAAGGAGGTAAGCTAACTGTCACCATCTCAGACTTCCCTGGCAGTTATAAATGTCCAACAAAAACAACCCAAACATGTTTATAACCATATTAGCTTAAGTCACTGCCAACACAGTAAAGTCTGAGCATTATTTAGCCTTTTAAGGAATAAAGATTCATTCATAACAACTCATTCCCTCAAAAAAAA
Organism: Pipistrellus hanaki; assembly: GCF_964339955.1. NCBI lineage: Eukaryota > Metazoa > Chordata > Mammalia > Chiroptera > Vespertilionidae > Pipistrellus > Pipistrellus hanaki. The sequence continues at coordinate 26,905,665 of NC_140506.1, forward strand.
GAAACAGCCTCTAGAAATCTATTCCAAGTACCCTTAATGGCAAAGGAAAGTTCTAGACAAAGGATTAATCACTAAAGCCATCCCTTCATGAGGATGTGGAACCCACAGCTTCTGAGGCACATGTGCCTGTTCAGCAGCTAAAGTGGACAAGGGACTTTTTTATATTATTTTTCCCTAAGGGGCTCATTCATCTGGTGACAGAGAGCAATTATATCTTTAAAATATTGCTCAGGTATATGTAGTGTTAATATGATTTAATCTCTAATCTGGTGAAGTGTCGTAAAAATATAGCAATTTAAACAGCTCATACATTAGGCAGGAGGTGACCATATAGTATCTGCCAATGTAGGACTTTGTGTATATGCACAACATGTGCATGTATACACACACAGAAATGCACACAGACACAGCTACACACATACACACCCAGCTATCTCTACAGTAATTCAACAGACCCTGAAGCCAGACTCATCTTCCTTTTCAGAGCCTTTAAGGGCAATCATATTTGAGGGAGAAAGGGAATGAGTCACACTGAGGTAAAAAGGTACGTAAATGTGCATCTTCAAAATGGGCAATACACTTACGTGATTGAAAATACAACAGCCATTTGCTGAAACACCCTCTGTGATGGTGGCTCAGCAGAGTGAAGTCCCCTGGCTTCCCAGGCAGCCTGGAGAAGCTGCCCTTCCCATCCTGGTCTCACAGCCCACTCTCCCAGCCTTTCCCTCAGGGCTTATGCTCCACTGACCTACAAATGCGTACTGCGATTCCACCAACTTTTACCTCCTGCAACCATCACTCTCCTTATCCCTCTCTATTTTTTAAATTTTGTCTTCAAAATAGCATGCTTTACAGTAAAAACCTCAAGTAAAACACACAGCAAAACAAACAAATCATAGTTAATTAAGGCATTAAAAACAGCTCAGTAAAGAGTTCTAAAACATTACTTAATTACTAATTAATTGTACAAAAAAATGTAGAGGATATCATCGAGACTCCTCATGTCACTGTTTTTAGCTGCTGGGAACATCCAAGGAAGAATGAAAGAATGGGGTGAGTGAAAGTGAAATGTCAGAGATGCTGGTCCAACAGTGAATGGGCAACACAGCTCTTCTACTGCCTGGAGCAGAATCACTGAGAGACTAACGTTGTCCTCAAACCTAGCCTTACTCCCCTCCCCCACCTGTTACCCCCACGTTCAGGCAGAGGAGCACCTGTATGTCTATGAGACTCACTTTCCTCATCAGCAACACTAGGTCTCTTATCCTTGGGGGTGGGGGAGTGAAAATTAGATGAGATAACAAAAGGCTTTGCTGCCTGTTGTTCTCCAAGAATGTTTGCTGATGGGATCACTTAGTGAATTTGGAGGCTAAAGTCAAAGTTCATCGTTACCCATGAATGTTGATTAAACACTCACAATTCAATAGGCAGCCCCTTCAACATCTAAGACAGCTTTGGGTTCTTCTGGACATTCCCACAGATGAGCCTTCCCACGGAGACACTTGGAGACAGTTGGTCTGTCTCTGGGTGTAGCAACAGGAAAATAAGGAGGTCTCAGAGAGAAAAGTGGAAAAATGAGGAGTGCTGGCCCTAAGGCTGGTTCTACAGAGAGAAGACCTGGGTGGGCGAGGCCATGCACGAGACACTAATCTGTGGCAAATGGGTACAAGTGGAAGGAGAGAGCCACCTTCTCAAAAATGTTTATGAAGCTACTGCAGCAAGGAGTTATTATTCTGGAGCCATAAAACCTACCTTACAACCTGAAATATCATGTAGCTTTTTCAGTTGGGGGCTTTAGCAAGATAAACAAATAAGTTCTAGAGAGCTGCACCAAAACCTTAGAAAATGTGTCTCTAATGCACTCAGGTTACCCAGGCTTCGTCTAGTAACAGAGGGACCATTTCTAACCCAGAGTCACTTGGGAGAGTTCGAAGGGTGAGGGCATGGCCTGCTATCTCTACAGTCCAGGAGAAAACGGGCATCTGGCATGTCAGGTTCTGCCCCAAACAAACATATTGACTGGTATCATCCTCATAACAGAATGGCAGGTAAATGCTGGTTATGCTCACCTAAAAATATTGTTTTTCATTGTGGTGAAAAAAATAACATGAAATGTACCTTCTTTGTTAATTTTTTAAAATTGATTTCAGAGAGGAAGGAAAAGGGGAGAGCAAGAGAGAAATATCAATGATACGAGAGACTCATTGATCGGCTGCCTCCTGCATGCCCCCTGCTGGGGATCTAGCCGGCAACCAGGCATATACCCTTGACCAGAATCGAATCCAGGACTCTGCATTCCCCAGGCCAATTCTCTGTCCACTGAGTCAAACCAGCTAGGGTGACATGTACCATTTTTAAGTGTACAGTTCAGTAATGTTAAGTGCATTCATATTATTGAGTAACAGATCTGCAGAACCTTTTTATCTTGCAAGACTAAAATTCTAAATCCATTAAAACAACATCTTGTTTTAGATTATTTACATTCTAAGTAGGAGAAAACTGAAGTACAGAGATGAAGTAACTTGCCCAAAGTCACAAACCTAGTAAGTGGCAGAGGCCTAATTCAGGACTGTAGAGTCTGTCTTCAACATCAAGTCTTACTATGAGAGAAAATGATAATAGAAAAACAAACACTGGGACTTAAAAACATATTCCTTTGAATGGGCAATACACTTATGTGATTGAAAATAAAAATTACATACATATACATGTATATGCACATGTGTCCACACATATGTATTTATAGGCATATATATATGTAATCACATACAGAGAGATAAAACTCTATATACTTTAACCCAATTTTGGACCTTGAGAGCTTGATTGGAGGTTCTAGCAGGGGAGCGCAGCTACTCGTATACCCTTGACCCAAGACCCGTCCTCTCCTCTTGGGGGAAAGTCGTCCTCTTCGACCGAGCACGCAGCTTCGGGAGGGACGCACATGGATTGGTGAGGGAGGAGGGGGACACCCGCCTAGCCAGCCAAATCAGCCGAATCAACCCTGGCGATCAATGGGTGACAGATGTCGCAGCCAGATCGCCCTCACATCCTAGCTCAATTTTGAATTCATTGGGTTCTCCTTTGCCCCAAAGGTAAATAACTATCATCTTATTATTTATCCTAATAAAGAGGAAATATGCTAATTGACCCTCTTGCCATGCAAAGATGGTGGCGCCCACAGCCAATGAGGAGGAAATATGCTAATTGACTGCCATGCCCTCAAAGATGGTGGCTCCCACAGCCACAAGATGGCAGTGCCCAATCCCCTGAGCCCCACCAGGGTGGCAGGCGCACTGCAAGGTTGGTCTATCTCCAGGCAGGTCCGGCCACTCAGTGGGCCTGCCTCCAGAGTCCCCCAGTCCTCTCAGTCCCCCAGCCACCCAGGGCCAGCAGGAGACAAGCCTTGGACAGAGGCTGCCCAGATGCCCACGACTGGCCTTAGGCTCGCACTGCCAGCAGTGGCAGCAGCAGAGGTGTGATGGGGAGCTGCCTTTCCCTGATCACCAAGTCACCTCCTGCCCCTGAAGGCTCCAAGACTGTGAGAGGGGGCAGGTCAGGCTGAGGGAACCCCCTCCTCCAGTGCATTAATTTTCATGCACCAGGCCTCTAATATATGTATGCCTAATATTCAAATTGTCCCCTCAAGAGTTTGACTGGGATACCAGGAGTTCAATCACCCACTATGATGTGTGCTGACCACCAGGGAGCAATGCAAGAATGAAGAAAGGTCCCAGGTGGCAGCTGGCAGCTAGGGAAGGGAGGCTCTGGCCAGCAGCAGGAAGGCCCTGATCAGCCCTGATTGCTGGCCAGGCCTAGGGACCCTACCTGTGCATAAATTTCATGTACCAAGCCTCTAATCTTTTATATAAAAATGTAGTCTCTTATACACACCACTTTGTGACATCCTTTATTCACTGAATATGTTTGGATATGTTTCTATATCTATTTATAGATGGCATATTATTCAATTGTGTGAAAGTTCAATTTATTGAACCAGTCACCTATTGATGGGCCTTTATGTTTTTTTCAAGTGTTCACTATCACTAATTGTTTTCTAATGAACAACCTTGTACATAAGTCCTTTAAAATATGTGCAGGTAGCCTGTAGAATAAATGCATAGTGGTGGAATTGCTGAATCAAATGGTATATGCATTTGTAATCAATAGATGCTGCCAATCGCCCAATTCACAAGCCCCTCAGGAAATTATCTATGAACTCACTTACAGAACGTTACCAATCTTTTAGCTTTTTTTTTTTTTTTTTTTTTTTTTTAATCAAGTAAGTAAAATCTGGAATCTTATTGCCACTTTAATTTTCCAAAAGCTAAAGTTTTCACTGATGGATAACAACACAAACAATAAAGTGTAATGCTATTTTTTTAGACAATTAAAATATCTCAAAGAACATATACACCATATTATAAGCATTTTATGTCCTATAGAACAAAAAATCTCACTAATTTCTTTGCTCTGTTAAAGTTTTTAAGTATTCACCATTCACCTTGTAATGTGTTTGACTAATATTTGTGAGTGGTAGATACTTTCATTTAACCCAGCAATTTTCAACTGTTGTGATGCAAAAATTTTTAAAACTTGCAATACCTATTTAACCAGGGACACTCAACTCTTTTCTCTTAGATAAAAGAGACTACAGCCGACACAACAATAGCTGTCCAATATGAATGAATCAAATTTTATATCTATTTTTTTTTTCAGATCGGCCAAAAATATAGTATAATATTTTCTGGTGTGCTTCAGAATGTTAGTAATCACTTTGTGTGTCATGAGATGGAAAAGTTTTAAAATCTCTGAACTAACCTACCAGAAATGGAATTCTAGAACTTTCAAGAGAGGAAAGACTATTAGGTCCCTTCATATACATTGGAAAGTTGGGAGGAAGTATTAGACTGAGAAAAAGAAATTGTTTACAGACCACCGCAATGTGAGTGGAAGAGAGAGGAAAAAAAAGAGACATTGATGAGGCCAAGACTCAGGGGCCTGTCCACCGAGTTCTAAATAATCATTTGGGCTCTAGTAATTGTGGCCTGACTCCCAAAGTCTAAACCCCTCCCAACATTTATTCCCCACAGCACAGCCAGAATGATCCTTTAAAGTAAAAATCTGATGATTCTACTTCCCCATTTTCTCCCTTTTTTGATTTTTCCTGTCAATGACTTGAACATTTACATCTTCCCAAAATGTATACGTTAAAGCCCGAACCCAGTGTGATGATATCTGGAGATAGGGCCATTAGGGTCAAATGAGGTCATGAGGATGAGGCCCTCATGATGGGCTTAGTTTTCCTATAAGAAGCAACAACCCCAGCTTTCCTGAGCACTCTGTCTCCCTCCCCTCCCCATCTGCATGTGAAAGGCAGTTGTGGGTGATCAGGCCAGCAGGGGAGGCAGTTGTCTGAGAGCCAGAAATGGAGCTCTCACCAGAAACCAACTCTGCGGACACCCTGATATCAGACCTTCCGGTCCCAGAGTGTGAGCGAATAAATGTCTGTTGGTTGTGCCGCCAGCCAAGCCCATGGCATTTTGTTGTGACAGCTCAAGCAGACATATCTTGTTATAGTTTTTCAAGCTGCTGCAAACCCTTCCTTCATTAGAATTATTAGAGCTTAGAAGGAAACATGGACAATTGTGATTTTTGATTATTCATTAGACTGTCAGCTTCAACAATGAAGGAACTATATTTATTTTTGCAAGTAAGTGTTCAATAATTATTTGGTGGAAACAAAACAGAAACGGACTCATACATACAGAGAACAAACCAATGGTTGCTAGATGGGAGGAAGTTGGAGGAAGGTGGAAAGGTGAAGAGATTAAGAAGTAAAATGAGTAGTTACAACATCGTCAGGGGATGTAAAGTACCATGTAGGGAACACAGTCATTAACTATGTAATGGTTCCAGGTGGGTACTAGACTTATAAGAAGGATAAATGTATAAGTTATATAAATGTCTAACCACTATGCTGCACACTAAAACTAATGTTACATCGAATGCCAACTGTAATTGAAAAATAAAAAAGAAATATTAACCTTTCGCAATATTTGATTAAAATGCTCCCCACCCAACCCTCCCCGCCTCCGCCAGATAGTTGTTGAATGATAAGACAAGGTAGAATTTGCAAATCAAATATAAGTTGAATGCAAAATTCAGTTTGGTCATCCAACCCATGTAAGCTTGCATACACACACACACACACACACACACACACACACAAACACACAGCTTTTATAACTAAAGGTGTATTCTTTCTATGAAGGTTTGGGTACTAATAAGTGAAAGGCTATTTTGTTCTGCTGAGCACTTGGGTGGGTCTAGGAGTTAAAAGATGGATGAAGCAGAAGGAGAGAGGAAAAGTGCTAAATCCCCTGAAGTGAGAAAAATGTGGAGCTCCTATACACAATTTTTAGAAACTAAGGAAGAGAGAGGGCCAATAGCAATGGCAGAGGGCTAACATCTTAGTTTTAGAAATAACTGGGTAACTTAACTTTTATGAAAAACTAAAGGCCCAGTGCATGAAAATTCATGCACTGGAGTGTGGGTTCCCTCAGCCTGGCCTACCCACTCTCACTGTCCAGGAGCCCACGGGACAGAAGGCAACCTGGCAATCAGGAGAAGATGATGTTCCATCTCACCTCTGCTGCTGCCACTGTCGGCAGTGCAAGCCTTGGCCAGCCCTGGTTATCTGAGCCTCGGGCAGCCCTGAGTGGCTGGGCAGCCGCCATCTGAAGCTTGCCTGCACCTCGGGTGGAGCTGGGTGGCTAGCATCCGACATCTGAGGCTTGCCTGAGCCTCAGGCTGCCCTGGGCAACTGGGGGGTTGAGAGGACTGGGGGACTCTGCACCTGCTGCCCTGGCAGGGCTGAGGGGACTGGGTGCTGCCTCACCAGCTTTGAGGGTGAGGCAGTCAATTAGCATATTCCCTCTTTATTGGCTGTGGGTGCCGCTATCTTTACGATGGTGTGAGGATAAATTAGTGTATTCCCTCTTTATTAGACAGGATACGTATTTATACAGATTTTTAGAGAGAGAGGCAGGGAGAGGGACAGAGAGATAGAAATATCGATGAGAGAGAAACATCAATTTACTGGCTCTTGCACACTCCCTACTGGGGATAGAGCCCGCAACCCGGGTATGTGCTCTGACCAGGTATTGAACTGCTGACCTCCTGGTTCATGGGCGGAAGCTCAACCTCTAAGCAACATTGGCCTGGCAGATAAGTTACTTTTTAAGACTATAAATGTCTAAATACAATTTATAACCTTTCACATTATTTTTTAATGTAAATAGTTTTTATTTCCTCAAACCATCAATCGGTCTGGTCCATCCAGAAATATCCTGTGTGAACAGGTTTCTTTTCACGGGGGAGAGCGGAGGCAGGCGGCGGGGAGAATGAAGGGAGAGGTTCCATTCCAGGGTGGCCTGGGTGGGGAAGAGGGGATCGTGATGGTGCTGTGAGCTATTTCTAAAAGGAACCGATTCTACTGAAAGGGAGAGTTGGGGCTTAGTGTGTTCGGGAGGTTTTTCACAATCTGTACAATGTGGTTTGGAGCCAATTTTATCTCGATCTTAGGAAACGGTGAACTCAGTTGACCCCTAGGAAGAAAAATTTCTGAATCCCACAAACAATGAACATGTCAGCTAACGTTTAAAGTGGTAGCAACAGAAACCAAGCTTCCTGTTGTCCTTAAGCATCTGAAAGTTCATACTCATAACCCAAGCAACCACCTCTGCCGCCCCCACGCTGGGCAGATGAACAAGTCAATTGGTAACTTTGGGAACTGATTCAATCTCGGATCTCTGTTAATTGCAGAGAATGAGTTCCAAAGGACTGGAAGAGAACATGTTATATAAATGCTTATGCTCAACAGTGAGATAACTTTAAGGCAGTAGTAACACACAGTGATACTGTACGGAAAGAATTCCCAGAGAATGTCAGAGGTAGGAGGACTTGATTAATTGAATAAAAAAGGGATGACATCTCATTTTTTATCTGGCATGCAAAGAATGAGAACCCGAAACACAGGTCTGGTTATGAAAGTGAGTTAATTAAAAAACAAAACAAAAATGTGTGATATTGAAAGAATCAACATTAATTGTGGGGAGGAGAGGACCAGGAAATTGCTGACTTTTAGATTCTATGCTTGGGTAACTAATAACAAATATAATTTGGCAAACCTTTGGACCCTATCATGCAAATAGTCTGTGTGAATGGGTTTTTGTTCATTCTGCTTTGGCTAGAAAAATCAGATAGCCCAGACAAAACAGAGAGAAGACTTGTATGGGATGGTCCAGGGTGCTTTGTAAAAGTTGGGCAATATGATATCATTAGCAGGAAATGATTTGGATAACAAATGTGGTATAGGGGCACTCTGAAATTTACTTCTAGAAACAAATTCCAAAATGTCCCTTAAGCTGCAGCACAGGTCTAAGGCTACTACTATGTCTCCCCAGAGTACATTGTCGAGAGAAATCAGCTTTGCTTGGCAAATCAGACTAAGCTATCACCAAGGCAGGACTTACAACACTCCATATTTAAATGAGCCCAGGATTGGGGATGGGGGTTGGAGTGGGCAATGAATTGCTCAATAAGGAGTGTTTGGAAACAAGGGACTCTGTAGAACCAAGAGAGAGCTAGTCATTAAAAATAAAAAAGAAGAATCGGATCACTAAGAGGCCTTGCTCTGAGCCCACCAGAGGAAAACAGCTTCCCTGTGCATGAGATATTTCCAAGCAGAATCATTTTCCAGCCAGGAACATACATGACATTGCTGACTAAAGACTGCCCTCTAGTGGCCAAAAGAAATAACTACAAACACATGTTAGGAAAGAAAATGTGATTTTAAAAAATGTAAAGATCTGTTTAACTTTTTCTTAGTACCAGGGGAAACAATTGATCGCACTATAAAGTAAATGCTCATACAGTGTCAGCTGTGCTTGTTGTTAATTACTCTTACAACCTAGATGAGGAGGCAGGGAGTCCCAAATGCATGTTTAAGTTTTGCTGTTTACAATCTAAATACAGCAACATTTCTACCAGTGGCAAATTGACTATAAAATATAAAAATTTATATAAAGAAGTAAAATATAATGGCTATGAAATTTTTCCTTTCTTTCATTCATATATATATATATATATATATATATATATATATTTGGTTTCAGAGATAAAGGGAGAGGGAGAGAGAGAAACATAAATGAGAATCATTGATCAGTTGCCTCCTGCATGCTCCCTACTGGGGAGCGATGCCACAACCTGGACATGTGCCCTAATCAAGTATACCACCATGACCTCCTGGTTCATAGGTTGATGTTCAACCAGTAAGCAACACTGGCCAGGCGAGACTTCTGTTTTCTTCACAATCTCTCACGTCTTTCTCAGTTATCTACTCTTTGGGCAGCTGGTATAGCTGGCAGAGTAGTCATTTCAGAGTCAGAAAATCTGGGTGCTCCCCAGTTCTGCGAATTCCTGGCAAGTTTATCTTGCAAGTTCTCCAGGGATGCACCCCAGAACCAGAAAGAAGGGAGCCTGATTCCAGGGTGTGTCACCAAAAACTGCCCTCTTGCAATCCAGGACCCCTCAGGAGATGCCAGAGAGCGGGTTTCCACCCGATCCCCACAGGCCAGGCCGAGGGACCCCACCTGCCAGAGATACCCCACTCACTCCGCAGATGCCCTTTGAGCTACAGTACTACCCCAGGTGCAGCTGGCCAGGGAGGGACCATGGGAGGTTGTCTCCAGGTTGTGTCCAGCCCATCTCACCCAGTCCCGGCCCAATGGCCACCTTCTAATTAATTTCTTTCCAATGTGCGTGAATCCAGGACACTAGTTGTTTTACAATGGGAAAATGTCCCTGGAAATTAGGGGACTGTTTCAAAATGAATCATTCCTGGGATTCTTGTTTTAAAATGCATAGTCCTAGGCTACTCCACCTCCAGACTTCTCACTAGAGAGAAACGCAGAATGTACATTTTCCTTAGTGCCCCATTGGATTCTGGTACTTTGAGGAAACTGACAATGCCACCACCCTCTACTTAAGATGTTTGTAACTTTCAGTTTACAAATAGACTGTTCTTCAGCCACTCCATGACTAGGGCAGACAGGTCCCGGATCAGTCTCTCTTCTGGATTCATTCCTAGCCTCCCAGGAATTTATTTTCTAGGGGTAAAGGTAATGGTTCAGAGGCAGCTATTTTAAGCCAAATGTGTATATTTTGAAAATTAAATTTCACTCAGTGAACATTCAAAAACAGAACATAATTTTAAAAAGTGAAATACAAACGAACTGAAAAGATCAAAAGGATTGACAGTTATGTTACTTTGATAGGTTTACACCCTCCTACCTGTGCTGTCTGGTGGTTCTATATCATTATGGCCTCTATTCCCCCATGTATCTCCTGCAGCTGCCATGACTTTGACTGCACAAAGGAGCCCCAGAGGTGTATGCCCAAGCTCAGCAGCTGGCAGGAGCCTCTTAGACATCATCAGGTCTTTGGGAGGCAGAATAATGGTCCCCGAAGATGTCCTGGTTCAAATCCTTGGAACTTGTATGTTACCTTGCATGGCAAAGGGGAATTAAGGTACAGATGGAATGAAGGTAACTAAAGCTTGGATTTGCCAAGTGGGCTCAATCACAACCACAAGGATCCTACAAAGTGGGTGAGAGATGCGGTGTTAAGGCTGTGAAGATGGAGGGAGGGGGTCATGAGCCAAGGAATGCTGAAGGCCTCTAGAAGCTTCATAAACCTGGTAGAAAAACACCATCAACATCCACCAACACCCATGTCCTCCGCCATGAGGAAAAACCCTCACCTTCTCTGGGCTGGTTTCACCAGGTATTGGCAAGGAGCCATCCCTCTCTGGGGACTGCCCTGCAATAGACTCCTCAGCTTTCATGCCTGGGGCCCCAGTGTCAGTTGGGAATGTCACCTCAAGTTACGGTCATGGCACAAGCATGCATGGTAGTGCCACAGGGGCCCATCCAAGGGGTTTTTTGTTGTTGTTTTGTTTTGTTTTAAGAGAAAAATGATCTCTATGGTCAGGATTTTCCTTGGAACAATATTATGTGAAGTTGACTATGATGGCATCACATTCACTGAAGTAGAGACACTAGTGATGCAACATGGAATAAATCATTGTTGCTTGCTGAGAACCACTCAAGAGGACAGAAATCTTAGTTAAGATCTTAAATTAGAAAACTAGTTATTAAAAACATACCAGTTTCTTAGACATCAATGAATAAATAGTGCTGTTAGTGCACAGATGCTGCTGTTAGATACTACAAAACATTTACAAACTTATGTTTTAAGGCTTATTACATTTGAGACATCTGACATGACTATCCCTCATTTCCCTTTAATCCCTAACTCTATTTCACCGTTTGCAAAAATAAAAATACAAAACCACAAGAATGAACAAATGATAACTACATGCAACAACATGGGTAGATGTCACAAACATTACGTTGACCTAGAGAGGCCAGACACAAGGGTCTGTGGGGTACGACTTCATTTATAGAAAGTTTGAGACCAGGAAAAGGCCAACCACTGTTGTATTAGAATTCCAGTTGTGCATCACCGGGAGGTAACTGGAAGGAGGCTCCGGGAGTCAGCTTCCTGACCTGGGTGCTGGTGACCTCAGCATGTTCACTTTGTAAAAACTCAAACGTATAATTGGTGCCCTTGAGTTTATGTATGCTGTGATACGAAGCGAAAAGAAATGTAAGAATGAGATTAATGCCGTGTTAGAATTTGAAAAAGAAGTCAGGATGTCCTCATTTTTAAATACGTGACAGAGCCTAGGCGCTGCTCTCGGCAAGTGTTGGGGAAGGTCCATGGTGTATCATCCCTTGCAGTGAGTGGACAATGCCCTGTGCATAGTACGGTTAGGTCCCCGGAAATGGTCAGTTTCTCGTGGCCCTGGTCAATTCCTCTGGCTTCCATCTAGACTAAGCTAGGACAAGGCAAAGCTGAGAAGAAGCTAAGATTTTGTACACAGCCTGATAGCTAGCTATTGGGTGGCCTGTGCGTACAAGACATGCCTTCTTCCAATCTATCAGGGCCACAGGGCTGTGCAGGCATGCCACACACACACACACACACACACACACACACACACACACACACGTTTCCAGCCACACCCTACATCCTGACTTGATGCTTCCTTTATCCTTTCCTTCTATTCTACTCACTTCTCTTTTCCTTTTTTTCACCATTAAATCTACTTGTTCTTATTATTATACAGAATATTTATATTAGTCAGTTCTTTAGATTGGTGCTCCTCAATCCTAGCAGCCCATTTGTATTTCTTGAAAGTTTTCTAGACTCGCAGCAGACCAATTACATAGGAATTTATGGAGATTACCCCTTAAAGAGAGGACATCATTTCATATGAATGCAATACTTCCATAAAACTCCTCCTCCTCCCACCCATCACGGGTACCTTGACAACCTCCCCAAGTGACACCAACAGGAATGCCAGAGAGGAGAGCTCTCCTGCAGCTTACAAAGGTGACAGCACATTACTTAGGTGGCATTCCTCTCTCCTCTCTCGGGCCACATCTGCCAGTTACTGCAGCCTAAAAGGCTCCATGAAAGGAGTGACTAAACTAACATTCTGTCCTCCAGCTCAGGGAGCACAGGTTCCCGGGGCTGAGCTGAGGTTGCACCATGCTGACCAACTCTACCCAGCTGTGGGCATGGACTTCCCCAGTCGGCTAAATCTGGAACAATTCAATGCCCTTCCCCCCCCCCCCAAAAAAAAACAAAACAAAACAAAACAAAACAAAACACAACAAAACAATGTTTCTTTTCAACAGATAGGGTTTTGAGTCATTTATTGGAGCTAATGCTGTGGTCATTGTCCTAATGGATTTTTAGTGATGTGTGAAGTTCTCAGCCAACAGTCAACAAGCTATAACTTGATGGAAGTATTGCTTTAGTATGAAATGATATCTTCTCTTCGATTCAAATGTATTACTTCTATAGTCTAAGTCCTAAGAATCTTAAATGTGAGAAAGATGCCAATGAAAATTACAACCTTCTTTTAAAGGACTGCTTGAAGTAGGGAGCAAAAAGTGTTTTTCCTTGATTTTATTTGGTGGGGGACGTTATGGAGGTGGGAAGGGGGCAATAAAAAGTCGGGGTTTCCCAGCGGGGCTGCCTTGACCCTCCTCAGTGCCGCTGGAGGGATAAGGACCTAACAAGCCCTTTCTTCCTGGGACTGCAAGGTAATGACCACATTACCTAAGGTCAGGGTTCCAGCATCTTTTTTAAAATATATATATTATTGATTTTTACAGAGAGGAAGGGAGAGGGATAGAGAGTTAGAAACATCGGTGAGAGAGACACATAGATCAGCTGCTTCCGGCACACCTCCTACTGGGGATGTGCCTGCAACCAAGGTACATGCCCTTGACTGGAATCAAGCCTGGTAGCTTTCAGTCTGCAGGCCAAAGCTCTATCCACTGAGCCAAACTGGTTTCGGCTCCAGCATCTTTTTTTTTTTTTTTACCAGGATTCTGTATCCCCCCTTAGACAGGGCAAAAGGAAGATCTGCTCTGGGGAGACTTAGAGGGTCCCCTCTCCCATTTTCCAGCCCTGCCCAATCCCTGGGACGAGGCACTGGTGGGACCCGGGCACATGCCACAAAAAGCCCAGCCCCTCCTTTTAAACAGTCACATGGCAATTGAAATCTTTGAATGCTTACCCCAATGTGTCCAGCCAGCCAAAGGGCCCAGGTGGTCCCTCCATGCCCTCTAGGGGGCAGACATTTGAGTGTACACAACCCCAGACCTGGGGGGCAGCTGCTTGGGGGCTGAGAGTGGATGGTCACAGGTCAGAACGTAAGCTTGTGGCCTGGGCTGTTCGCACACAGGCACAGAGGTGCCTCCTGGTTCCAGATGGAGCCAGATGGAAAGAGTCGTGTGGGTGGGCCAAGGCTTCTTCCCTCACCACTGAGAGACCTGAAAATTCTCCCTTTAAACCTGGCCTGCAGAACTTGTAGGGAGGCCCATTTGTCAAGGTAGGGGGCCAGACCTATGACACAGATGGAGGAGAAAGTCCAAACATTAGGGCTCTATAGTTGAACTTGACCTTCCACGTACAGCTAATTTGTCAAGGAAGGAGACTCAAGCTTCCTTAAATTAACGGTCCATTAGGGTGATCTACAGCTTTTAAATGGATAGGCACATGATATCTGGTTCTCCATCTGTATGTTTAGTCTCATAAATTTCAGAAGTAGCCCTCCTCCAAGCCCGGCCCTAGGCACGCACAACCAAAATATCTCAGGCCGGGCTGGTACATCTGAGTTTTAACAAGCCCGCCAGATGACTTGCGCCCACAATTCATTAACCAACCACTAAGGAGAGCCTTATCTCCTCTCTCATTTTTCACACTAAGCCCATGTGTCAACAGGCGGTAGTGAGTGATCCATCAGCAAGCGATGAAAGCAGATAAAGGACCACGAGGCCCAGACCGAGGCCAACTGCATTCTGTTCAGGAAACAGGTTCCCTCCGCCCGGGACCCTGTGGCTTCCCTGTCGATCTTTCTCAATCCACGCGCTGTGTGGGAGAGCCGTGGTGGCCACTCAGCAGCCACTCCGAGTTCAGGTCATTTCCCCTCAGTGGCAGAATCCTTCACAGTTCAGGTGGCCCATTCTTTCCCACTGGCTTCTGTCTAAGTCTCTGACCTAACACCCACTCTCTTTCCCTAACCATCCCTACTCCTCAGTGCCTAGGGTTTTTGTTTTATCATACAATTGTCTAACCCAGTGGTTGGCAAACTCATTAGTCAACAGAGCCAAATATCAACAGTACAACGATTGAAATTTCTTTTGAGAGCCAAATTTTTTAAACTTAAACTTCTAACGCCACTTCTTCAAAACAGACTCGCCCAGACCGTGGTATTTTGTGGAAGAGTCACACTCAAGGAGCCAAAGAGCTGCAGTTTGCTGACCACGGGTCTAACCCAGAGCTATTGGGTCTCTGCGGTAGGTGAGAACACAGTTCTTGTTACTACCCTGGGAGCACAGCAGGGTCACCTACAAGAGCCATAAACATCCAGAATGGACCCCATTCTGACCAATTCAATCCTGATCTGAGCAGTGTGGTGTAGGAGTGCACGGAAGCATGGCGAACAGATGAGCTTTATTATTCTGCTCACACATCAAAAATGTCAAAGAGCTCTCCTCCCCCCCCATATACCCATAGATAGGGTATTTGTTGATTATTTTACAGCCCTAAACAAACACCGTTATTAATATAAACCCAGCTTTTCTAGCCTTAAGGCCTGCAAATGCTGCCTCCCAGAGTGGTATTCCACCAAGAAGCAGTCCAAGAACTTCAGTAAAAAACTATCATGGCCAAGGATGGTAGCAGCGACAGCCCACTGTGTTTCAGGGCTTTAAACAGAGGCTGGAATTAGCTACCACCCCCACCCCCAGGCCTTCTGGGTTAGCAGAGTACTAAGGGAGTGGATACCTGTTTGTTTTGTTTTGGTGCTATTATAAAACATTCTAATGACATATCCAGTCCACACCCCGTCTTTTAGAAATGCAATATGTACACGTGGTTCACGGAAGATGAAAAGCTGTACTTGACATTCAGGTATAGGAACTTGGTGGAGAGTTGGCCATGGCTGAGGACACTGTTCTCCCTCGTATGGAAGGATGCAACACTGAGACGCTTGTAGCAGGTAGATACTGTCAGATCCCTATCCCAGCCATTTCCTATAGATCCCACTGTCCACACTTAATTAGCACAGAAGCCAAAGCAACTGATATGGACCCATGCACCTTGGGATATAAAAGTACTGTTTTTAGGCAACACATTAAAACCGTTTTTGCTAGCTATGCAAGAACTTTTAAATCTGACCCTCTAATTTAAAAATTTGCAACAGTTTTCAAGTACACATTTCACAGAAAAGAAAAAATAAATAAATAAAATCAAGGGAATGATGACTACCACAATAACCCAAGCCATTTGTTAACTCTACACTGTGTAATTTGTGTTTTCTCAGTTTCACCAAAGAGGAGTACTTTGAGGATACAGTATTACCTGCCTGGATTGTTAACAATGTGCCAAGAGGTTGACCACATATCTGAGGGGTACCACTCCAGTCTGTGCAGGTGGAAGCCATCCTGGACTTTGTATCAAGGTCAATTGTAGCCATTCATCTATTGATGAGCAATGTACTTTTTAACCCCCACTGAGGAATAGACAACATTCAGTTCTACCAAGAGAGCTTCTCTGAATAGCTCTGTCCCACTTCAGACTTAGTTTCAGAGTCTGAAAAACTGGGTTAGTATTTCCATCAAACTATTAAACTATATCCTGGGGGCAGGGTGCCCATCTCTGCCTAGAGAGTACCTGCAAACTCCTGGACTTGGCTACAGTAGAGTTTATTATTATAAGGACTAGAGGCCCAGTGCACAGAATTCATGCAAAGGGCTCTGCCTTCACAGCCCCAGCTTCATCCAGAAGGTCATCCAGTCTAATTAGCATATTATGATTTTCTTATTATAGATAGTTCACACTAGAGACAGTGATACATATTGAATAAAAATTATAGTTGGGAAGTCCCACCAGGCCCCACTCACCGCCATCCCTTCTCCTCCCTAGTGTTGCCTACAGAGGTGGCAACCGTATCCTACTTGGCACTATGGCTTCCCTCAGATCCCTCCTGAAACCCAAGGTTCTAAAAATGAGTCCAATAAGTTCATTCGGCACCAGTCAGATATGTCCAAGTTAAGCATAACTGGCAGAGACCCAGAGGCATTGACAATAAGGTGCACTGGAGATTCAAAGGTCAGGTCTTGATGCCCAACATGGGTTACTGGAGCAACAAGAAAACAAAGCTCATGCTGCCTAGTGGCTTTGGGAAGCTTCTGATCCACAGGGTCAAGGAGCCACTGATGTGCAACAGATCTTACTGTGCTGAGATTGCTCACAACATCTCAAAAGAACAAAATCCTTTGAGCAGCCCAGCTGGCATCAGAGTTGCCAATCCGATGCCAGGCTGCACAGTGAAAAAAAAATGAATAGACTGTATCTGTGGTGATAAAGCTGTAGATAGCATTCTGAAAATAAATAAATAAAATTATATATATGGGAAGGATAAAAAGGAACTGCCCAGAGGTCATGTGGGTTCTTAAGTGATTATTATGCGTTAGGAACTAAAAGAGAATTTAATTCCATATACTGGTTAAGAATGGTAAAAACAATACACCTTACTCCATTTGGCTGCTCGGCAATATTTGCAGTGGCCACAAGGTGGCGCTCACTTTTTAGAAATACAACTTCATATTGAAAACCTGACTCCAAGGAGCACCAAAACAGTGGACCATAAAAATGTCTTTTAATAAAACGATAAGTGGGTTTTCACAGCTACCGACCACTATACATTAAATACACGAGCAGTGATGTTCACAAATGTGTACAGGTGCCTGCAATCATAGAGTAGGATATGGAATACAATGCTTCCTGCTCATTCTTCCTTATTTGAATTTACTTCTCCTTTAGGCTATGAAATTAGCATATGCTGATTTCTCTTTTATATGTTAAGTGCCGCCGCACATTACTTAAAATGCTTATCCTTTTCTACCTGGAACTCATAACAAAGAGATACTCAACAGATTGAAAACCTCTAGGGACATATGGGTGGGCTGGCTCAGCTATTTATGGTAGATGGGAGGACCAGCCTTAGCCCCTCCCAGCATGCCTCCACCAGCCCAGGCCTTGTCTGCAGGCCTGGGGTCACTGTCTTCTCAGACCATCTGGTCTGCAGAGCCTTGGGCGTTTTGCCATTTTCCTCCAAAATCCCATCAACTTTCCTGTCTTAAAGAATAAAACTGTGAGAAGAAATAGTTATTGCATTTTTAAAAAAGCATCGCCTTTTTTTTTATGTGTATATACTTGTGGGTTTATGCAACAGTGGGGAAAAAAATCCAGAATGACTTCTGTGTTGACTGGCCCTGAACTAATGCTGTTAAGAGAGACATATCTAGCTCAAAAATGTAAATGTACCCAGTACTCACATGGTCTCGTTTCCTGAACACACAGTGAGACAGATGTTGACCTGAGAAAGCGGTATAATAAATGAAGAAGAATCTGTTAAGTGTGGACAAAAGGGGCTGACCTGACAAGCTCAGGGAAGGCCTGCATGGCTGTCTTGCAAACTCAAAGACCTAAGTAACCACAAAGGATGGTCTGAAATTAAACTCCAACTAAAAGCAGTTATGGTGGGCAATTACATCCTAGGCTGGTATCTTCACTGACAAAGTCAACCTCTACCTTAACGGAGTCTATCTGTCTTTTTGCATCTATGATAACATACCATTTGAAATGACTGGGTAACTGGTAACTTCCTTTTTTTCTGGACCCCTTGGGGCACAACCTAATATGCTAGGTGCCAGGACCAATACCACAAATTCCTTCATTATCATGTTAATTGTTCCTGTACCCCACCTAGGAATGTGTCTATCATTTTACTCTTTATCCAATCCTAGCCTCCCCCTCTATGTTCCCCACCCCACCCAGCTTTGCTTTCTCCTGCCTCTCTAGTCTATCACCATGGATTTTGTATAAACTACCTATATCCATTTCCTTTTATTGCAATGTATAAATACAGATGTAACCCGCTATTCTCTGGAGCATTATCTCAATTCATTGAGGTTCTCCTTTCCGGCACATGTCGACTTTTTGGTTCAAATAAACTCACAAAAATTCTTTACAGGTTTCAGTGGTTCTTTACATCAACAGAAGAAAGTATGAAGGGGCTAAAGTAGAGGCTGCAGAATGTGAAGTGAAGATGAAGGTCTGGGATGGGGAACCGAGGAGAAAGGAGAGAGAAGGAAACTAAAGGGAACTGAAACCCGGGGACAGTACCCTATTTGAATTTTTTCCAGAATGTCCCAAAAACTTTGTACTTTCAGACGGAACATGTGTCCATGGAGAGAAACATGATGTTTCCTGGAGACTTCTAGACAGGTCAGAAAGCTTCCTAAACTCTTGTCTCCTCAATCTGATTAGCAAGCACCTACTTTTCCCACTTGGGCCCCACTCGTGTCTGCTGGAGACTCCACACCAGGATATCTAAGCCCATTCCAGACCCATTCTATCTCACTTCCACAGTGATTTTAATCACCCACAAGGAGTTCTCTCTCCTATTACCACAATGGCTATTTCTAAATGGTCTCTCTTTTCAAGTTTCCAGACCTGGCTGGACCTGCACCCTAGCCATTAAATGGTTCTACAGCCAAAACTGGTTTGGCTCAGTGGATAGAGCGTCAGCCTGCGGACTGAAAGATCCCAGGTTTGATTCCGGTCAAGGGCATGTACCTTGGTTGCAGGCACATCCCCAGTAGGGGGTGTGCAGGAGGCAGCTGATCTATGATTCTCTCTCATCAATGTTTCTAATTCTCTATCCCTCTCTCTTCCTTTCTATAAAAAAAAAAAAAAAAAAAAAATCAATAAAATATATATATATTTTAAAAATAATAAATAAATAAATAAATGGTTCTGCAGCTGCCTTTTCTGGCCCCAAACCATTCTCCAGGAGCTCACATTAACACGGAGCATCATCGTCCTCCCTTCCTCCCTCACTGATGATCCTCTTCTTGTCTTAGCTTAGCCTTCTGCCCAGATGCAAGAGGCAACCAAAAAGAATAAAAATGGAGCTTTTAGACTCAGAAGTTTTGGGTTTGAAGCCTAGTGCTTTCTAATTACAGTTCCCCGGGCAGAATACACCATGTTTCCAAGATGCTCTTTTCTGGTGTCTAAAACTTGCTATAATAGTGCAACCTCCCTGTGATGTTTTGAGAGTTGCCAGTGTGTTATTTGTGAAAGTACTTTCCACACTTCCTCAGATCTCTGTCTGTTGACTTTAAGATGTAAGGAGTTTAGTCCCACAAAATATGATGCCTTCCCAAGTCCTCACCCACCTCTGCCTTCCCTGATGATGCCATATCTTTCTCATAGTTAGGCTGTTCTATCTTATTGGATATTCTATCTTATTCTGAGCCTTCCCTGCAAGCTCCACCCTCTCCTCTTCCTCTATGTACCCATCCTTGCAGGATCCTCTGCACTGTGATCACTTGGGCCTTGGAGAAGAATGTGAAGTTCATCTCTCCAACCCTGAGATCATTTCCAAAAGATGAAATAGAGAGGGCCAGAGAGAGAGAGTGAAAGAGATTGAGGGCCGGTGTACAAGCACTTTTTAAGGGGAAGATAGGGGACGGGACTTAGGGCACTGAGCACACACTGATTGGTGGTTTCATGTAAGGCCTATGATTAGGGACCTAAGGATTTAGGAATCGGGAGCTTAGGGTATTTGGTAGGTGCTGATTGGTGGTTCAGTGCTCAGGAATGTCAGGCTGCAGGTGGAGTTTACATCTGTCCATCAGTTGGAGGAAGGGAGGATCTATCAATCTCCCCTCAGCCTCCAGTCATGTGAAGGCATTTTGATAGATGGTCATGACCCTGTTTATAAATTTGTAGACTCACTGTTAAGGCTTTTGGACATTCTCAGATTGAACAAGTAAATGAAAAATTGTAAAGAATCTAGTTTATAAAGAAAGGTATTACATTCCTGCAGACAGTGAAATGTTATTTGTCATCTTTTGCCTGAAGCACAAGCTGGTAGTATTTTGCAGATTTCTCCTTAGCAGCCCCAAGTGGCTCTCTCTGGAGATGACATAGGCCAGTGGTTAGCAAACTCATTAGTCAACAGAGCCAAATATAAACAGTACAATGATTGAAATATCTTTTGAGAGACAAATTTTTTAAACTTATACTTCTTCTAACGCCACTTCTTCAAAATAGTCTCGCCCAAGCCATGGTATTTTGTGGAAGAGCCACACTCAAGGGGCCAAAGAGCCGCATTTGTCTTGTGAGCCGCAGTTTGCCGACCATTGACATAGGCAATGAAAGGATGTCAGAGAGTTAAGTGCTGAATCTGATGGATGGAAGAAAAACCAGATTCCTGTTTCTGACAGGCCAGGCTTCTGAGTTCCATTTGAACTAGGACACAAAGTAATATTCCTAAATTCTGAGGCTGAGAGAATTGTCTGTCTCCTCTCTGTATGTGAAGTTTGCTGCTAAGATTCTCTGTCATTGGTTTCCGAGCACTTAATCTTCATAGGAAAGTGACAATTTCCTGGGCACACACTTCTGTCCCAGAGGCTGTCTGTTTGGTGCTCAGTTGCTCCTATTATCAAGTAAACCTATCATACTGTCTTCTAAGCTATCAGAGAGTTTTAGTGAAGTTTGCTCAGCAGGTCAAATTTGCATCTGTTCAGGTCTCTCCTACATCAATAGCTGTTGGTGTTCTGTTAGGCCTGTTTGAGGCACTGACTCCTCCCATGGACTCCCAAGGCCTATGTCTGTGTGTGCATTGTATATATCAGTGTTTCCCAAACTTTTGACATATGTGTACCCCTTCTATAATTTTCATAATGCTGAGTACCCCTCATACTCATGAGAACGTAGAATTAGGCGCAGCTAAGCACAGTGCAGTGCACATCCCCACCAAACTCCGGTGCAACGCGGACCCCCACCAAACTCTTCCCGTACCCCTGGGGGTACGTGTACCACACTTTGGGAAACACTATACATTATAGATGATAATGATTGCCAGCCATGATCAACTTTAATGTTTTCCCTCCCAGCTAAGTTCCTTTTGCTGTCCAACTTGCACATGCATATACATATGTTCACACACACACACACACACACACACACACACACACACAAACAAATGTGCCTGCCACTGGCTACTATTTGCCCAGGGAATGAAAATCCTCTTGAATAATACTTCATTACGGTAAATGTACTTGCTTTTAACAGACAAATCTGAAAAGAATCCCTAAGAAATTATTTTCACATCTTCTAGCTTTCTGTTTTCCAAACAATGGCAAGAACATTAGACGAAGAGTCTAGCAGAGGAGAAAATGCTGCACTTACAAAAAAAAAAGTGTAGAAAAATGCAGGCCTGTGCAAGGGAATGCGTCAATCAAATAGCAATGCTGACCTTCCAGGTTGCCAGTGCAAGCCAAGAACACAAACACGAACACGGACATGGACACGGGGCAGGGTGATCTGCTCTTCCCAGATATTTACCTCTATTCATGACTGCAACCATCCTCATGGCCTGAGGGGGGCGCTGTCACTCCCTTAAAGTAGCAAAGCTGAAATATTTTAGTTCCCTCTAAATATCTGCAATAGAACAAAATGGAAAAATAACTCAAGATAACATAAAACTAGACATTCTGGCCCAAAATTAATGTCAGATATTCACACTCCCTAAGAACAGGAGGTTATTTACTGGACTCCGGAAAGAATTAAATAAATGTGAGATGTGGAGAAGTTCTGGGTGGCACTTTTCTCCTTCCCTGGGTCCAGCCCTTATTTCCTCCTTCCTCCTTCCTGACACCAGGGAGTGGCAAATTAGAGACCCGTGAGACCGAATCCAGCCAGCAGCTTGCTTCTGTAAATGAAGTTACACAGGAGCCAGCCACACGCATTTGTTTGTTCATTGTCTGTGGCTGCTTTCATTCTGCACCGGACTGGTATAGTTGTTAGAGAGACAAAACGTCCCGTAAACCCTACAATCATTGCTACTGGCCCTTTCCAGTACCTTCTCCCTCTCCTATCTATGAGCTATATTATTTCTCAACAAGGGATAAAGGGGTGACAATGGCTGATTTGTTTAAGGAACTCTGATATGTACCTGGTCAGCCAGGAGGGGGGTGCTGGCTTCTTCAAACGCATTTCTGCAATATGATGGAATTGCCATCTGCCAGCCACTGGCAGGGAGTCACAGGCAGGCAAATGGGGAAAGGCACTTGGAATGCATATTCAGAGACTATACAACCTCGGACATGGATTGTGGCGGGGGGTGGAGAGACATGGAAGTGGGGGTTCCACTTGAGAGCTTCACCAAGGAAAGAAACAAAGTAACCCCTAATCTCCTGCCACCCGGGGGGGGGTTGGGCTTCAGACGGGCACTTCGGGCTCTCCACCGGGGATCGGCCACACTTTACATCCTAGAAAGCCTGTGTCTGTGCAGAAATGTAATTCCCAATCTGATCCCAAGAGCTCCAAGCTGGCAGTGTGGCGCAGAAGAGAAGAATGTTCGGATCAATGGGGGGAAAACAGAGGGCTGTATGCAAGAGGGAAAATACCGGGAAGCAGTGAAGAACTACTCATTAGTATGAGAAAGGACAGGGAGGGGACAAAAAACAACACATCTCAGAGAGCTACATAGTCTGGCTAATGACATAAACGAGAGGTCTTACTCCAGTAACACTGCTGTCCATCAGAGGAACAGACGCCCGTGGGGAATTTCTCCAGGCGAGGGAGGCGTGTGATAGAGGAGAGAGAGATCTATGGGTGAAAAGCAACAGAAGAGCAGAAATAAAGGGTGCGAGTGACACCTTCCAGGGACCTGGGGAAAGCTGAGATGACTCAGGCTGCGGGAACAGGAGTGCTGATGATCCCCCAATCAAGGAGATCTTCGCCTTTCCAGAGCAAGAGCCAGGCTCATGTCCGAAGCTGTACTTGAGGTGATTTGGTATGGGCCCTGAAGACATTTCAGAACTGACAAAGTAACAGATGGCTGTTGAGCACAAGAGGGTGAAGTGAGGCTCTGGGGGGCAGCATGACTCACAAGGACTTGTGTGTGGGCAGTGTGCCACGCAGCACGGGCACAGCGATTAAATGTGCCAGCCCGGGAGGGAGTGAGGCTGCAGGCTCCAAGTGGGTGCTACTGCTTCCTGGCTGTGTAACCCCGGGCAAATTCGTGAACTTTTCCTTCCTGTGTTTGGTGGTCAGTGGGCATACGAGTAGCAGAGGCTGTTGTAAGGATGGAGTATGTTAACACAGATAAAGGTCTGAAAACCGAGCCTGGCTCAGGTTGATGCTATGTAATTCATCATCAGCTCCTACCAGGGACAAGATCCGTCAGGCCAGCAGCCAGCAGCATGCCACAGACCTGAGTCAAATCGGATTTTAGGAAAGCACTTTGCAAACTCTCCCAGGATACCACTGAGGACCAACTGATAAGGTCGTCCGAATAACAACACAGGTGACCTGGTTTCATAACTACAATCGCACTTCAGCTTGGTGAAACCTCTCTAACTCCAAGTCTTGTCATTGTCTGCAGTCCTGTCCTTGTTCACCATTCCTTATTCATAAGGCCTGAAATTATTTTATTGTGAAAAATCGAAAAATTTTGTGAAATATTCCAAGTTATAAAAACAACTTTTGCCGAAACCAGTTTGGCTCAGTGGATAGAGCGTTGGCCTGAGGACTGAAAGGTCCCAGGTTTGATTCCGGTCAAGGGCATGTACCTTGGTTGCAGGCACATCCCAAGTAGGGGTTATACAAGAGGCAGCTGATCAATGTCTCTCTCTCATCAACATTTCTAGCTCTCTATCCCTCTTTCTTCCTCTCTGTAAAAAAATCAATAAAAATATATTTAAAAAAATAGCTTTCAACATTTAGAACAAAACAAGGAAATATCATTCCGAAATCACTGGTGATTTCTCTCTTACTGAACATATCCCAATAAATGTGAAGAAACCTCTTAGTGAAGATACAGAAGAGAGTCCTATGAGGCTCATGTTAAAAAAAACAACACCTTATTCCTTCTTTCAATTCACTCAAATGTTTATTAAGGATTTAATATATGTTAGGCATCAATCCATTTAACCTCCCAACAACCTAATGAAATATAAATTATTATTGTCCTCATTTCACAGTCCCAGAAAACTTGGCATGGCATTTAAGGGACTAGCCCAAGGAAACACAGCTTAACTAGTGTAACCTTTCCTCCAGAAAATATTCTATTGTAAAGGGTCGTCTCACTTGCTCTTACTGTCTCACTTTGCTTGTCTGTTCCCCCCTCCTCACTCCCCCCTCCCCAGCTCCATCAAAGGAGCAAAAGCAATCCCTAGGTATCTAGAATTTATTGGAAGAAAACAAATCACTTGTCTTTGTGAAACTGACGTTCAGATGGGATCCTTACTAACCAGAATTTCTATGGATCATGACATCTTGGTTTCATTTAAAAATTTTCCACAAACTATGCATAAACTTGACACTTCTTTTTCTCACCTATAAAATGACAACAAAATACCATCACTGCATACCATGATTTAGGATCATTCATCCGACCAACAAGTATCCATTGTTTTGTACTCAAGAAAATGAAGGAGACAAGGTCCCTACTCTCAGAGAATGTCAACCTTTTATGACTGGGAAGATAAAATCAAATAGTTAACATGAATACCAATATTTATATATAAATTTAAGCCGTGACTAGTAGATCCAATCATATAAACATGGTTCCTGAGTCTCTGATAGGCTTTTTGGAGATATTTGGTGTAGATTTGGCTGGCACCTAAGCCATGTATCAATATCATAGACAGCGCCTCTGGTAGTATCATTGATGCTGTGCTCCACACTCAGATGAGTAGCAGGAAAACTCTAGGACTTCCACAAAACCTAGAAGGAGTTCCTTCCTGAGAAATATCCAGTTTTGCTGCCAAACAATCTCTTCTCCTACAGGGAGGGCTGGGCTCAGAGGTACTATGCATGGGAGAAGTTACCCTCTGAACCTGAGCATACACATTCTCAGATCCACAACATGACAAGGAAGAAGTGCACTGAGGTTGGTCCCTGGAGGTGCAACCAACATTAATGGGCAGAAAGCAATTTCCTGGAGTAAGGGATGAATTAAATGGTTCCTCAACTGAAAGTCTGTTCTCCCTATCTGCTCTTCCATTCCCCTCCTCTGGTAACAATAGAAGCCATACCCTCATCCTCAGGTGTGCTCCACAGGTGGCAGCACAGTGTACAAATAGACTCGCTTCTGCCCTCTCCCAGAAAGGGCTCTGAAAGGTGACATGCAGGTGACAGGCTGCTTACATCATCCGCTGAAGGGACCATGAATTTACTCAGAAGCTAAGAGTGTCTCCAGTGGTTTAGAAGATTACATGAGAGAGGTTCTTCCTTTCCCTCATTTAGGCCACACATGTTTTTCAGTATATAGGGGCGAAGAGGGATCCTTTCATTATTTATTCATCCAACAAATACTTCCTGAGCACCTATTATATGTGAGGCAGGGTTCTAGGAGGTGGGTGTGGAAGACACACAATAAACACATTAATGTGTGTTCAATATCAAAAGATCAGCTGGGTTAGTGCTGTGGACTAAATTGTGCCCACCCCCCCAAATACATAATGTGGAAATCTTATACCCCAATATGACTGCTATATTTGGTGAGGGAGCTTTTAGGAAGGAATTAAAGTTAAATGAGATCATAATGATGAGGCCCTAATTCTGTAGTATTGGTGGTCTAGTAGCTTTATAAAAAGCAGAATCTTTTTTTCTCTCTCTTTGTCTATGTCTCTCTCCATAGACATTCATCAAGGAAGGGCCATGTCAGTGAAGAGTAAGAACGCAGCCACATGAGAGCTGGGAAGAGAGATACTATTACAACCCTACCATCCTGGCACTTGGATCTTGAACTTTCAGCCTCCGAACACTAAATGTCTGTTGTTTAAGCCATCCAGCCAATGGTATTTTGCTATTAAGCAGATTAAAACAGTCAGATAGTGACAAGTGCTCAGATTTAAAACCAAATACAAGAAAGGGACAGAAAGAGATAACAAAGAGATAGAAAGATCTTCTGAGGGGGTGGATTTTGGGCCCAGAGCTGAATGAAGCTAAGATTCATTCAAAGGCCCTCCTGGTCTCAGGTTTAAAAATGGAAGCAATTAGGATATGACAGGGCTCATCAGTAGGAGCAAGTGAGACTAACCTTTTAGAATATTTTTTGGAGGAAATGTCACACTTGGCATGGGGTTTAAGTTAACCTGTGTTTCCTTGGGCTAGTCCCTTAAACCCCATGCCAAGTTTTCTGGGACTGTGAAATGAGAACAATAATAATTTATATTTCATTAGGTTTTTGGGAGATTAAATGAATTAATGCACATGAACCAATGCCTGATACACAGTCCATGCATAATAAACACTAGCTATTATTACTACCACCTCTACTATTATAACAACTACTGCCATTATTATTATTATTATTTTATTATTACTATTGGAAAGCCACAGACAGAATATTAGAAGAGAAATTTCAGCAATGGTACCTGTAAACCTCCTCTGAGCATCCTAGCCCTCACCATCTCTGGGATACTAACTTTGCTTGTCTGTCTCCCCTTCTCAGCTCCATCAAAGGAGCAAAAGCAATGACAAAGCCTGTATGTTGTGAGCTTGGAAGTGCTTTGTATGAGTTCAAAGCCTTCAGTGATAAAGGCTTCCCCCTGATGGACACATTGGTTCTGCTCACTCTTAACAAAACACCCGCGGGTATCTGTTCTGGTCCTCTGATTCCTTAAAGGTCAGGCTGCAAACCAAACACATCCAGCTAGATGAAGACTCTCCTTCAAGTGCTACTGAGGAAGAACAAGAAAGATGCCGGGACTGGTTTGGCTCAGTGGATAGAGCGTCGGCCTGCAGACTGAAAGGTCCCAGGTTCGATTCCGGGCAAGGGCATGTACCTTGGTTGCGGGCACATCCCCGGTGGAGGGTGTGCAAGAGGCAGCTGATCGATGATTCTCTCTCATCGATGTTTCTAACTCTCTAGCCCTCTCTCTTCCTCTCTGTGAAAAATCAATAAAATATATTTTAAAAAAAGAAAAAAAAAGAAAGATGGAGCAAGAAAACAAAACAAGGAAGAGAGAAACAGGAGTGGAGAAGAACTGGAAAGAAAGGTGAAGTGGGGAGACCATAAAGGCCATCAGGAATTCACTGTTGGCTCAGTTGCTGACACAAGTAATCAACATGGAACTAAGTGGGCAGCCATTGTTCACTGGGATATGCTTGTCTAGTGTTGGTAGATATTTCACGAAATTACTTTGTACAATGCTTGAGTGCACTGAAATGAGTAAAAGATACCGACAAATGTTTTTATCTGGGCTTTGTTTTTATAGAGGCGTTTTTACAATTACATAAAGTGAAGTGAAATTGCTTTGAACCTGCCAGATTGTGTTTCCTAAGGGCAGAATTTATGCGTGTGGTTTTCTTTTGAGCATCTTTTTCTCCTCAATGTCTGGTAAAACCAGTTGTATGTGCACTCAATCAGGGGCCCTCTGAAACATTTTGGATACCTTTTTGCCTGTTCCCCCTCCTCCCAAAGTATTCCAATTCCACTAGTTTCCATAAACTTCTGATTTTTCCTTTCTTATTGTTCAACAAAATTATTTTATTTTTAATTTTGAATATGCCATCAAAATTTTATACACCACAATGTTATCTGTCAAACAGGCCTGTTACCCATAAATACTGACTTTATTCTTACATTATCAGAACTGTTCTTTCTTTATTTTTTTTTTAAAAAGCAAACATATTTCTATTGACTTTAGAGAGGAAGGGCATGGGGGCGGTGAAGGGGGAGAGAAGGGGGAAGAGAGAGAGAGAGAGAAACATCAATGATGGCAGAGAATCATTAATTGGCTGCCTCCAGTACACCCTCCACTGGGGATTGAACCCACAACCCAGGCATATTCCCTTGACTAGAATTGAAATGGGACCCTTCAGTCTGCAGGCTGACATTCTATCCACTGAGCCAAACCAGCTAGGGCAGCTGTTCTTAATTTTAATAGTATTCTGTGGAACCAGGTGATCTGCATGTCATTTTATTTTGCCATCTCCCCCACCCCCAAATACAAGCAGAAGTTTATTTAGAAAGTCACAGAGGTAGATGAAGTGAGCCAGCCAGGCTGTGTGGACCCAGGAACCAAGGCAAAAGAAAGGCCCTTGGAGGTTAGGAGAAAGAAAGCAAAGATACACACCTGGGGAGACGGAGAGTGAAAGGAAAAGCATGGGTGTGCATAAAAAAAAGTGATAGCAGGCCTTATTTTGCTTTTTAAAGAAAACTTGATGTTAGGCATTAGGTATGAATACAAAGTCTTACTAATATGATTACACTGAGAATCAAATGAAAACCTAAAGGAAGGGTGGACATTTTTTTAAATCAAGTCCTTCAGCAAGAATATTTGGACAGTTGCTAGCATGCCCCTTAATACCTATGAAATTAAGGTGGGAGTGGAGCTGGTAAAAATGAACCAGGGATTAAGAAGTTTTAAGGGAAGTGAAATCAAATTAGAACTGCTATAGAATTTGCTGATTTTGGTTTGATATAATTTCCCTTGAGGCAACAGGGGTGTTTGGAAATGACCATTGGATTAATCATCAGTAGGTATGTGTTCATTTTCTGCTACTGTGATATACTAGTGATTTTTGCCTTCAATAATCATTTGACCTTGAACAGTCCTTGGCCTTGCTCTTGTATATAAAATGACAGCAAGGACACCTATATCTCACAGTGGATGGTAAGGAAGCTATAGACAGGTGTTCTGTGAACAAATCTAATATTTACATAACTCCACCAGTGTTTATATCTATATTTCATGTTCTTCTCTTTTCCCATTTCCTAAAATCTCCAATACAATGTGATTACTTTTTAGTATGTGGATTTTCGGCCCTCTGCCTACTTGTGCTCATTCACTCAAGTGGTTATTACAGGCTGTTCTCCTAGGTTCATGAATAAATACTCTCCACAGGGTATCACCAAATGATGGCAAGTCAGCTCAGATGAGGATAATGTTTTCTGAACTCCAGACACCTCTTCTCTCATTTTTCTTTCATTTCTGTCCTATTCTTGACATTTAGAGAAAGGAAATTGTCTGGATGCTAAATGCTGGAATCAGATGCGCTTGTTACAGACAATCTTGGTTTCTAAGTAGGACGTTTTGTGAAATCTTCTCGACCCACTTTCAGATGGGTCTCTTGTGTTTCCTGAAGAATAATCATGTGACCAACTATCCATCAAGGTGCCAGTGGGAATTTTGATAAGATGTAGAAAAAAATCTTCAGGGAACATGTAGCTCTTCTGTGGATCTGGGATGGTCTCTTGTATGTATCTTCAGGTTGGCAGCTGCCAGCTTGGGTGTCTTATTCTCCTTTGGGTGGCCTTGCATCCCCAGCAGGCTGACGGCTCACTCTCATGCTGGTCTCAGGGTTACAAATGCACCAGAGGAGAACAGTGAGTGATATTCAGGTCTCTTCTTGTGTCATGTATGTTAATGCCCAATTCGGCAAAGCAAGGCAATCGTGTGGCTAAACTCATAGCCAGTGTGGAAGGGAACTATTAAGGCATGATTCCATCCTGGGAATTGTTACAGCCATTTTCTGTAAACAATCTACCACACCCAGTATCAGTCAGTACCTATTTGTGTTTAAAAGTTATTTTCTACCTTTTTAACATTAATATTTCTACTTCTCGGCTGTTTTGGTTCACTTTGCTTTCTATGCCTTTGCCAGTTTGTCTCCAACCAACAAAAATAAATTTTTTAAAGTTATGTTTTCTACAAATTGTTTATAGTGATTTGTGTGTGCATGTGTTTTGAAATGGTGGGCTTGTGTACATGCTCATTTGTTTGTTCATTTGTTTGTTAATCCAATTTGATATTGAGTGGGAGAAATTGGTCCATTTATATTCAGCATAATATAATCTTAATTTACTTTTATATGTTATTACAAAGGGCTTATAATGCTAACCTTTATACCCCAAAAATTAGAGACAGGGAATCACCTTTTATGAGCATTAAAGTAAATGCAGACAAGTCTCTCTAATGAGACACTTTTGTAATCTTGATGAGAAGAACTATGGAATTATGTTTTTCTAATTTTGATATAATAAATACACTTTGTATTGAGGGTGATGATATTGTATTCGTATTTTTATATTAGAATTTGTCCGATTTCATTCCATTCCTGTTTTATATCTCCTCCCCCTTTTTAAAAGTAAGTGATATCTGACATGCTTTTTAAAAAGTGAGCGTAGAAAGGGAAAAAAGTAGACGAAGTAAAATGCGGAGCTTCCGCATATTGAATAAAGAGCTGCTACAACTGTACCTGGCCTGGCTGTGCGAGGAACACAGTCTGTGCAGACGTGTGCTGTTCAGCTTCTACTACAGGCCCAGACTCTGCAGGCCCTCAGTGCCTGTTTGTGAATTGAGTGTTTGGCAGCTGCAAGTATCACAATCGAGGGATAGCAATTACCGCAGACTATAGCCCTCTCCCGGTGTCCTCATGGTCCCAAAGTGGCTGTTTAGCAGTGGGGATGAACAATGCTTGCCTCAGCAGGAGACTGACTGCTGAAATCTTGGCTCATCTAATTACCATTTTTCCTAAGAGCCTTGTCACCTAAAAGAGCTGATCTTTGGTTTTACAGGATGGGAAATTGTCCATGCCCATCAGTGTTTTGTTGTTGTTGTTTGTTTTTTCACCAAGCATGGCTGATTTTCTTTGGCTAGGAAGCTGCTGTGTCTTCTACTCTTTCTGAGACTAGCTGGAGCTTCATCAGATTTGTCCGGCTTCAGGCAGCCTTACTTCTCAACTCAGGCCCCAGAGGCTCTCAGAGCTTTCAAAAAGAGTTTCATTTCTCAGCGAAGACCCATAAAATCAAACTCACATCTCTCATGCCCCTGTTTACTTGCCTTCCCGTATAACTCTCATTTGTAGTCTTCAGCCAAGGGCCAATTAAGCAATTTCCCCCACTTTTTTATGATTTCCTGCCTATAATGCTTCCTTTTTTTCCCATTCTTTGAAAAACAACATTAACGATCATGTTTTTAGTTTATCTTGAACAGCTTGCAAAAGCAAGAATGGAGAGAAGGGCGGAAGCTTGTCCAGCAAAGCTCAGAGGAAAAGAGTGTGACAGCTCCTCAGAGATCTTGACAAGTGATGCCTTGTTCATAAAACGATAAATTTATAAAGAATCAGATAAAGATCAAAATATCATCTTTCATGTTGTTAAATCTGGATTGGACATTGTGAGCAAATGGGTAAGAACAGGTCCCAGCTAACCCAGAACTGCAGGGAGAATCATCTCAGAGTCTGTACACAAGAGAATAGAGATAAATGTGGGGTGTTGTGCCCACCTTATTTGCGATACCTGGGCAAGGAGGTATGGGGTAGCATGGAGGCCCAGGCTTCTATGACTATAAAGTTCTGCAAGGTCAGATGGAACCAAATGACAGCACTTCTGTGTTAAGGTGACTCCCATGCACTTAGCTCTTGTATGGCTACCGTGGAGCAAAAGAAGCTGCACATTTGGCTAGGTGCTGGGCCACCTCATGACATGAAGGTGCTCTACCTGGAGACTTTTTTGCTCTGTATTTTTATAAGCAAAGATAGTATTAAGCAAAAACCTACTGTGTCTTGTGTGTTTGACAACTTGAAACTGGAATACCTATAATATCAGAACAGAGACCTATAACCAGGATCAGGCTTTCTAATATGCCCTTTCAAGTCTTAGTCCTGAGACACAGCAGCAAGAGCAGGCTACTTGCTCAGGACACTTAATCATTGCTATATGATAAGGTGACACTTCCCCTCTTTGCCCCTCTGAAAGCCAAAAGAGTGAATGAAGATAAAGAAAATAAGACCTCCTGTGCTCAGGGCTTGGTGCATTGAGAGGGGAGGTAATGAGAGTGAGGAACGAGAACAAAGAGAGCAAGGTCACATGTGAACAGGGCTTCTCATGCATAACTTTACCCAGTTGAAAAGGCCTGAACAAACATGTCAAATTCTTCACCAATCTAACTAATCCATCTTATCCCCATGGATAGGAGTAACTCAGGGGTGGAGAAAATTTGTTTCTCTAATACAAATTAAAAAGAAAGAGAACAAAGAACATGGGCCTGCTCACATACTGCTAACATGTCTCTCCTGTAGATAGTTCACTCCTTAAAATCTGGGCCTGGTTCACCTATATAGCTATAGCTATTGGCTGAGTGCCAAGAACCCAAGAACTAATTTCAATCAACAAATGAATTGTAAATTAATATTGAATCAATCTTCAGCCTTCAATGTATACACTACATAAGTCTTTAACCAGTTAACTGCCACGATATTTTTAGTTTAATAAAATAGATGCTTATGCCATAATAAAGGTTGTGTCTATAGACGCTTATGCCATAATAAAGGTTCTAGACATTACCTAAGTTTTACAGTAGGGAGCCATTTAAACAGTATATATACAATATGAGACTTACATTGTTTTTTCCTCTGAAGACTTCTGAGCTGTGTACACGAAAAACATTTATGAAATGTTTATGAAAACATTTATGAAAAATTTATGAAAAATTAATCTCATTCATGTTCTTACTGATCTCTAAAGTGAGAAATATAGTCAGTATCAGAAAATTGAGAACATTTTGAAAGAATGCCAAGTACCAAAGAGGCTATTTCAATTGTTGTAACTTCACACAAAAGCCAAATGTTTTGGGAATCATAAAGACCAGTTTCTTAAAGGCACTTAACACAGAAGTCAATTCCAAATAAGTAGAGGCTGGGGAAAAAGGAAAATGGATAGAACAGGCTACTTTCTTTTTAAAAGAAAAATACCCACAAAAGGAAAAAGCTATTGTCAAATTGACGCCAAATAGGAATAGACAATGAGAGGTTATTTGAAAAATCTAACTGATAAGACATCTAAGAGCTTTTCCTGACATGATACTTAGAACAATTACCATTCAACAGGAACAGTTTCTAGAAATGAATAGCAAGGGGGAAGGTTAATGGAGATGAGTCTAAACAGATAAAAACATCTAGCATATTGTTTAATCCAAACTTTTTGAGATATTGTTAATTCTCTATCCAAGTTTAAGGTAAATTACCTGACTTGAACTTTTAATTTATGGTCAGATATAAGGTTTTGATACCCTCTGTGATTGAATTGATTTTTAGCTTTAAAAAAAAGGAGGGGAGCAGAAGCTGGTTTGGCTCAGTGGTAGAGCGTTGGTCTGTGGACTGAAAGGTCCCAAGTTCGATTCCGGTCAAGGGCATGTACATTGGTTGTGGGCACATCCCCGGTAGGGGGTGTGCAAGAGGCAGCTGGTCGATGTTTCTCTCTCATCGACATTTCTAGCTCTCTATCTCTCTCCCTTCCTCTCTGTAAAAAATCAATAAAATATATTTTAAAAAAAATAAAAATAAATAAAAAAAAGGAGGGGAGGTCAATTTCTGTCAAGACAGGGCCAGATAATACTGGGTAAAAAGATAAGGCAAGGTGAACAATAGTAGTTAACACTAATTGCATAATGGCCTGACTTAAAGCTAAGCACCTATCCCGTAAACACCATAAGGTCCCAGTCAACCAACAAAAGTAGTTTATGAGCAAAATTTTCCCAATGCATTTAACTACTCAGTTTTAGGTAGATTGAATTTCACAAAAACGACTTAAGTTCCCTGAAAAAGTATTCTATTGCAGCAGCCTTGAAGTGTTAAATATTGTAGCATATGATATAAAATTAATCCTCAGTATTTATGTTTTACTTTCAAGTTCAGTTGCACATCATATCCCTGATTAATTAAGCCATTCAATATCTGTCTACACATTTCACAGTTCTGTCTGACCCTCACTCAATTTTACTGCCCAGTAAGAGGATGCTAATTTAGAAATGGAATATACTCATCAGGAAATTATGAGTTAGAAAGAAAAGACCAAAAACAGGAGGAGGCAGGTTAGGGTGTGTTCTCATTCTGAGAGGAGATGCTGGGTGTTAACAGAAAAAATTGGGGAAGCTCAATGTCCAAATAACTCACCCTGACCTTCACAAAATACCTCCATTGTTTTGTTTGAGAGAGTGTGGCTAAAAAATAATATCATAAAAGCTCACATTAAAATGTGCATATGAAAAACACATTAAAATAAAAATTATGCTCTTGGAATTATCTGTGCCATTTCTACTTGTATTAGAACAGTCAATTGAGGTCTTAATGTATTTGTTAACTTACTACCCTCATGTAATGTTTATGGCATTAGGGAAAACTATGTACCTAATGGAA
Source organism: Pipistrellus hanaki (assembly GCF_964339955.1). NCBI lineage: Eukaryota > Metazoa > Chordata > Mammalia > Chiroptera > Vespertilionidae > Pipistrellus > Pipistrellus hanaki. The sequence continues at coordinate 26,940,600 of NC_140506.1, forward strand.
AATATAAATACTTGATTTTAGCCGAATGGGGGAGAAAAGTAAAAAAAAAAAAAAAAAAAAAAAAAAAAAAAGGAACAAAGAAACAATGAAAAATAAAGAAAAAATAATCTGAAACCAAAGAAAATCTAGTGAGTGGCTTTTTAACTATCTAAACAATTTCAAAGTCAAAAAAAGAAAAGATGGGAAAACAGGAAGACTCTAGAAACAGAGCAAAATGAAACTCAAAAAACACTGGCACAAAAATGTAAAAGAACGAGTCTAAGATATATGTTATAGAAAATACTTCTTTTATTTTTATAAAGACCTAAGGATCCGGGGAATAATCAGACTCTAAAGATAACCAAGAACAAATTTGGGGTGTGAAGGGGATTTTTTGGTCCCCTTTAATGTATCTATGCCTCAAAACGAGCCTGGGGATCCTCTTCCATATTTATCTTCAGAGTCTGTCAATGTTATTTTTATACCTTCCTTCTTTCATTTGGGGCAGACTCCTATCACCAGTCTTTAAGCTGGAGGGCCTTCAGACTGGTAAGTACTGGCAAACGCCAGCAGCAGTCGGTGTTTTAAGAGGGAAGTAATGCTGGCTAACCCCATCCTATTCTATAGCGCTGATAAGGAACCCAAGGAGCAGAACTATGTGAAGGGTATAGCCAGGAACACTAGATACATCACTGAGTATGGCAGTGGGGTAAAAAGCAAGTTATGTCTATAAAAGAGTTGGCAAATAGGCTCCATTTCAAGTGTCAGTTGTGACTCATTGCCAGTGGCTGTCTGGAACACTTCTTTGGGAATAACTGCTAGGCTAAATCTCAGATTAGAGGGGAAAATACTGAAATAAATGAATTTATAATGTGGGAGTAGGAAGAGTCATACATCTCTGATGCACACTGCCACCCTTGATACAAAAATATCTTTGACACCCCTGATATAAAGAGTATTTAGAAATATTTCTTTTTCAGGTAGTGGCTTAAAAGCAGTTGTAGCAAGAAATTAAGCATATAGGCACAGAAAGACATTATACACACATATAAATTCATACATGCACACAAACACTATATACAGGGGTAGGCAAAAGTAGGTTTACTATTGTTCATACGGAAAAATCATACAATAATTAATAAAACATAATACAAGCATAAACTGTTTCATGTATTCACAACTGCAAACCTACTGCTGCTTACCCCTGTATTATACACACACATAAATAAAACAAGAGATGAAGGATATAGTCACAGAAAAACATTATTTTGAAGAACAGCACACACTGGGATATATAATTTTTTTGCCTTGTAAAAAAAAAGTCAGGTTCTTTATTGAATAATCAACTGTTGGTAGATTAGATTTTTCTACATTAAAAGAATGACTTAGGGGAAAATTCATTTTTATATATACCCAATTATGTAAATTACTTAACAGTTACGCAATTATGTGGATTACTTCCTCACTCTCTTCACAATTAATTATCTTTGCAGCCAGCTGTGTGGGGGGCTGGCATCCTCCTGTTACATCACAGCTGCTTTTCCCACATCCCAGCAGCACCTGGTTAACCACAAAAACCTAATGGCCTTGCCGAGACCGGTTTTGCTCAATGGATAGAGCATCGGCTTGGGAACTGAAGGGTCCCGGGTTTGATTCAGGTCAAGGGCATGTGCCTTGGTTGTGGGCATATCCCCGGCGGGGTGTGTGCAAGAGGCAGCTGATCAATGACTCTCTCTCGTCGATGTTTCTAGCTCTCTGTCTCTCTCCCTTCCTCTCTGTACAAAATCAATAAAATATATTAAAAAAAAACAACACAAAAAACAAAACAAAACAAAAAAAACTAATGGCCTTCTTTGAATCCACATCTCATGGAAAAGAAGCCAAAATCCATCAGTTATACATATAAATATTTTTTCAGTGCCTAAGGTAAGACATTTTAAAGTGCTTCACAAAATTGCTATTATAATTGAACTAGATAATTATCCCTTAATTGCTCAATTTTTTACTATACTATTTACGTAGTTTTAAAATTTGTTATTTGCATTTTTATTAATTAAAAGTAATAGCGCAAAAATAGCCAAAAAACTTGCTGCCACATGCATCTAATGGATGGATGTGCAATTAGAATTCATTCTCTCTCTTTAAAATACTCTGGAAAGATGACTTTTATTTTTAATTAGAAAAACTTATTTAAAAATTTGATCTCACTCATTTGTGGAATAGAAGGAACGATATAAATTGATGAACAAAAACAGATCCAGAGATAGAGAAACATGAATCAGAAAGTCCACCCTCAGGTAAAGTAAGGTGGGTGTAAGGGAGAGAGATCAACCAAAGGACTTATATGCATGCATGTTAGCATAATCAATGGACAACAGACAACAGTGGGGTGGGAGCATGAATGGGAGGTGGGGGACAATGGGGGAATAAGGACACACATGTAATATCTTAATCAATAAAAAAATTAAAGAAAATTATTTAGTGTTTATTTCTTTTTAAAAACCTGAGGTAAGAAGACATATATCTGAAATGCTCAGTGTCACACTGTCACTGAAAGCTAATTTTTATCTAGTTACCTGACAAGGACTCTGTTTACAAGTATAGCCAGCTTTAGAAGAAACGTCAATATAAGACTCAATATGAAGCTCATTCATATTGGCAAGTAATACATAAAAGAGAATTGACAGATCTTTTCTATGTTTGAATTCAAAGAACACACTGGAAGATAGCTCCTTTTCACCTGTAATTGGACCAAGAAAGGACCCCAGGAGAGAGAGGCTCCCCTGCTGATGTTCCAGGACATGGCTTATTAGGCACCACCTCCTTACTTAAAGCAGTATCCACTGGGGTGTGATGGGATTAATATATTTTGAGCTTTATGTAAATTCTGTGTTATTTTTAAATCCAAACAGAGGAACATAAAACAGAAAATGAAAGGTTTGAAGAGAAGGCTTAGATTTTTAGAATTAGCAATTTATAAAAAGTCCAGGATTCAAGCATGGAAAAGGAAACTCATCTTTTTATCATCATACAATAAGTATATATAAGTGTGTGTGTATGTGTGTATGTGTATACAAGGTGGACAAAAATACGTTCACAGTTTAATGCAAATAAATAATACAATATTTAATAATCAATAATACAACAATAAACAGTGTTTTGTGTACTCACAACTATAAACCTACTTTATACGTATATAAAGGCTCCACATTTTCTGGGTTATATGCTCTTTGAAAATGAAAGTGAAATCATAAGAAGCAATATAAGAAGAAATCACATAATTATATCAATAGATGCAGAAAAAGCATTTAATAAAATCCAGCACCCACTTCTGATAAAAACACTCAGCAAAGTGGGAAGAGAGGGAACATACCTTAACATAATATAGGCCACACATGACAAACCCACAGCCAAAATCATATTCAATGGGAAAAAAACTAAAAGTATTTCCCTTAATATTGGGAACAAGAAAGGGATGTTCCCTTACACCCCTCTTTTTCATCATAGTACTGGAAGTCCTAGCCATAGCAATCAGACAAGAAAAATAAATAAAAGGCATCCAACTGGAAAGGAAGAAGTAACACTGTCATTATTTGCAGATGACATGATACTGTACATAGAGAACCCTAAAATTTCCACCAAAAAACAACCACAACTGATAAATGTGTTCAGTAAAGTAGCAGGATACAAAATAAATATCCAGAAATCAGTTGCATTTATATACACCAATAATGAACTATCAGAAAGGGAAACTAATAAAATAATTCTGTTTATAAGTACATCAAAAAAAATTAAGAAAAAATTTAACCAAGGATGTAAAAGACCTATACTTGGAAGATTATACTAATAAACAAAACAGAAACAGATTCATAGGTACTGAGAATAGACTGACAGCTGTTAAAAGGGAGTAGGGTTGGGTAAAAACGGTAAAAGGATTAAGAAAAAAATAAAAAAAGCCCAAAACTTGACACAGACAACAGTATGGGGCTTACCAGAGATAAAGTGGGAGAGACGGAGGAAGAAGAGGGTAAAGGGGAGATAACTGGTGATGGAAGGAGACTTGGGGTGGTGAGCACAACACAATAAATAGATGTTATGTTATAGAATTGTGCGCCTGAAACCTATATAAGTTTATTAACCATATTATCCCCAATAAATTCAATTAAAAAAAAAAACAAAGCACAGTTGCTTAGTAGTAAGTCTCCTGGGAAAAGTGATCCTGATGGACTATAGCAAACTGCAAAGGAGGTCAGACAACAAGAAGGGCCTAGATTACGAGGCCTTTTGACTCTGCAACACAAATCAGCACAGGAAAGAATATACATGAGACAAACGAGAGAATGATGCAAAACAGAAACATGGGTGCAGCACAATGACACCAGCAGCAGCTATTCACAGAGGAAGAAAGATGTGGCTGAACGTAAACTTAAGTAAAACTGGGGCAGCTCAAGGAGTGATGGTAGCTACATACCGATCCGAGAGATTTTATTGCTAGAAAAGACGACTGGTCTGGCAGGAAAAAGTGTGGGATCCAAAGATCAAATAACATTAAGACATTTCAGGACAAAGCCTGAGGTCAGCTCTGGCAATTGCTGGCTATTGCTCAAATACAAATTCATGAACTTTCCTAGACCCAGAAGAGTACATTCTAGTGCCTTGGTGAGGATCACTTGTGCTTGATTCTGCCAAACTGCTAAATCACTTGATTTTGAGTTCCATGTGGAAACTCACCCAGGCAAAGTGTGTGCTTCATAAAAAGATGTTGGGATCATGGTAAAAAGGAATTTGAAAATGCATAATTACTAAAATGCTTTTTATGGAAAGCTATTTTATGACACCAGAATCCAAGAATCAAAAGCACCTTAAACTGTGAGCAGCCTCAGTCCCTTTCTCTGGGTTTATATGTTGCCTAAAGTAACAATGGCCATTCTTTTCATGGTCATGAATCCCCATGGCTTCTATAGAATACATATATACTATAAACTATATACTACATACTATGTACTATATATGTCATTCATTAATATATATGTAATTAGTGAACTTTTCAACAACTTAATTCCTAAAATTAAGGTATTACAAAAAAAAACTAGAAATATTAATAGTCTAAACATTCATGTAAATATGACTTTTATCTCATTTTTAAAAGTTTGGTAGTTTGTATTACTGTAAATGAAATGTGAATTGACTCTCAAAGGACTTCTGTTGGGAACTAACATTGAAAAATATTACGGGCTTTTTGGCTCTATTTTTTAATTTTTAAAATAAGAAAGAATAATGAGTATTTTTGTGTTGAAGAACCCTTAATTCCAAGTAAATCTGACTAGATTCCCAACACATAGGACAGATGAAAACAGGCCCATTCTCATTGAAGCTGGGATGGGGTTCTGAAGAAAAAAGTCAGAATGAGGTTGATCATCTGTAGGGGCCAGTGAAGTCTTGACAGGTAGAAGAGAAGTCTCAGTGAGAAGTGTCATCATATGCTGTAAAACAAAGGTGGAAACTAGAGAGTGAGCTGTCTGAAGCAGCTTTTGGAAGTGGCACCATTATGCATTTTGACAGCTATTACAAGAGCGAGTGTGCTGGCTGCTGTGGTGGAGAGAAGGACTTCTTGTGAAAGGCCCAGTGAGCTCAAGTGATGCAGGGTAATGAATAGATTTTCCTGTGGAATAAACTAAGGTGGAAAGGAAGTCTGTCTGATGTGGACGATTTCTGAAAGACTGTGAAGGACAGCACAGGGAGTGAGAAAGGGCAGTCTACTTAGCACCAGCCACCAAGGAGGGGAGGGAAGAATAATGTGGAAATGGCCATGCATGAGAAAGAGTACCTGACTCAATCTCCATCTCTCAGTTGAGTGGGATTTGAAAGAGATCTACAAGGAGATAGAGTTTTAAAGTCAAATTTCAGAAGAGTTCCCAATTACAATTACAAATAAGACAGTTCAGAAAGAACTTTCTGAGAAAGCATGAGGAACATGAAGATTTATGGACATTTGGAGAAGAAATTTCCTCTGGAATTATTGAACAGTGGCAGTGTTTCTACTTCAGGTATTACCCAATATCAAATCTGAGATTCACAGTCCTCTCAGACTCCATTGTTCAGAGTCTTGGCCCATATAACCCAAGTGTTGGTGGTGTTGGTGTGGTGTGGTGTGTGTGTGTGTATGTGTGTGTGTGTGTGTGTGTGTGGTGTGTGTGTGTGTGTGTGTGTGTGTGCGCGCGCACGTGCACAGAAGTGTAGAAGAGAAGCTCAGAAGCAGTCTTCTGGAATAATCACTTGAAGGATTGTAAAAACCATTCTGCACAAGGCTTACATATAAATATTGAATATTGCACACAATAAATATAAATATGATTTTCCCTTTTATGTGCCAATTGATATGCAACATCAATAATTTCAGCCAAGAGAGACAGACAACAGAACTCTAAGGGAGCAGATCTGAAACAACTTTATGTCAGTTTTTAAGTGATAAGAAACCAGTAAATGTTTATAATTATGGGGGGGGGGATATCAAAGTTTTTCATGATGAAGCTCTACATCAAAATGATCTGGAAACTGTGCTACAGAATAATACCAAGTTGTATTTCCCTGAAATAATAAAATACAAATTCATTCCCCCTCTCTGTATAAATAACTACACATTCCTTTGTGTAAACAAATCCACCTACTGCAGAAGGAACCAAAAGAACAACAAAACTATGCCATAAATATAAAAAAAGATGACTCTATTGAACACCTACTGTACTTATTTGTTTTATTATCCTAAGCTAGTGTTCTCCACAAAAAACATGAGGCACTATGGGAACGGAGCATGTTTTTGCTGAAAGCTATTACAGGATATTATTGGTTGCACAGTATTGACATTTTTACGTACATAAATTGATGATAATAGCTGCACTAGGATAACCACATCAGTGAAAGCTTAAAAAGGAGACCATTGTACAGGAACCTATTTGAAATGGAATGACTATATTTAATGTGACATCTGACCGTGCAAAGTTGTAAATGGAATTCAGAGTCTGTGTGGAGTAGTAAGGAAGATCAATGTGCCAACCTGTGAAATAGCATCCTTTGTAAACTCCAAATTCAAAGGCTAAATATTAATTTGTCATGCTTCATGCTCTTTGATCACAGCCTTTGAGCAAAGAAAATGTTGACTGAGCACTGTTCCCCAGTGAGGCTTGTGAGAATCAAATACATTTGTGAACTGTAAATACAATTTCATAGGTTAATAGTCACTAATAGCTTGTAATTAATGAACAGCCTGCTAGGTAAGTAGGCTACTTTGAAATTTCAGAAGTGCTGGGGTTCTCCTCTCAAATACTCTCAAGGGGGTAAAGTGTCTTGATGATATTTGGCACATTTTACCCTCTACTAAAAGTCCTGTCTAGTCTCCCCTTTCCTCCTTCCCACTAAAACTCGCTTTCAGAAAAGGATCTACAAATAAAAATATATAACCATACAATCCTTGTATGTTAAGTGACACAACTAGCCTATACCAGCAGGCAAACCAATGCAACGTAGTGGAAGGAAGTGGTATAGGTTTGGGAGCCACATTGGCTTAGGTTTGAGTCCTTGCTTTGTTGTTTCTGGGAATTCCTGCATCCTTCGGAAATTCCTGCATCCTTATGATAATTAATTTCCTCTCCTTTAAGATGAAGGTAATCATTTCCAGGGCAGCACTAATATCTGTGGGGAACTTTGTGCACCTTAGAAAAGGCCTTCCCTCTGGGTAGACGCATTCCCTCAATACTTGGATTAGCAGCCCTAACTGGTTTGGTTCAGTGGATAGAGCACCGGCCTGCAGACTCAAGGGTCCCAGGTTCAATTCCAGTCAAGGGCAGGTACTTTGGTTGCGGGCACATCCCTAGTAGGGGGTGTGCAGGAGGCAGCTGATTGATGTTTCTTTCTCATCTATGTTTCTAACTCTATATCCCTCTCCCTTCCTCTCTGTAAAAAAATCAATAAAATGTATTTTTTTAAAAATAGTTGGATTAGCAAGAGGAGGGTAGACTGGATCTTAGCCCCATTCTTGCCCTCAGCCTAAGGCATTTATTCAGGGCACAAAGAGCACTATGGTACATGGTGATTACATAGCTGGGCGGTGCTTGACATGAAAGGAAATGGTATGCACAATTGTTGCTTATCCCAGTCATTCTAATATTTTCAAACTCATTTTCTTTTAGCCCTTCCAGCTTGTATTTCATCATTGCACACATGTGATTGAACAGCCGCACACACACTCACTGAATAAGTTAGATAAAATAATAAGTGTAATTAATAATTGACTTATAGATAATAATAAACTTACTTTAAATATTGAGACTCTGTGGGGCAGGCCACATCCAAGTTATATCATTAGGGTCATATTGCATGTATATGTTGTGTGCAAGTCCAGAGAATACGGGTGTAGACTTGCCTCCTGTGCTTAAGATAAACTTAGTAGAAAATTACATGAGGAACAAACAGCACAGTGGCATCTTTATCTTTCTGTTAGTCAACAGAAGATAAAGCAATAAATTAAAGTTATGAACTTAACAGGTCACATACTCATCCCAGGAATTGTCTGTGTGTCCTAGCTTTGCTTACAATGTAATAAGTCCTGATAGAGTGAGTTGGTGTATGGTTTTCTCCATTAAGAATATGGTTAGTTCTGTTTGAGGCCACAATGTGACTGAACATTCACCATCATGGAGAAAAGCGGAGCATGCATGTGGATAGAATGCTGCAAGTGCTGAAGGCTCTTCTAGTACTTGTCTCATTCTGGGCTCCCTGTCCTGGGCATGGTGCAGATTGGGCAACAAATGGTGCTGAGGAGAGAGAGACTATTCTGTGCTACAAACTCACGGGCATTCTTTGTACTATGCAGTCTCATGCATAGTGTTACTTTCTGGGAGGACATGAGCACACTGTATAGTACACTATAGAGGACAACATAAAGAGATGTTAGCTACCTGCTCAGAATACAAACACAAAAACACCTACACATATACAACGATGATTAGTTCAATGGAATGGAGATTTCAAAGTAAAATTCATAAAGTTTAGTAAACTGAGGATTTTTTACAACTCTAGGAAATTTGAAACAGCTAAAAACAATGCTTTGAAGTCATATCCACTCCTCTGATTTGTAGCCTATTAAACTCTGAGAGAATAATATGGAGAGATTCGCTCGGGCTACACAAGATGAAAATTGACCTGTATGTCATCTTTCTTCCTCCCAGCAAGCTCCTCAAGCCTACTATTAATATTTTTAAAATCCAATACCCTATGGCATATAAATCAGATGTAAAAATAAAGCATTTTGATGACAAGAAAAGTATTAGGTTGAGAAACGATGACACCCATGCAACAGTATTTGAATTCAGATTCCATTTACATATGGTAAATGGGGAATTATTTGTCTCAGTTTGCTCCGTCAGTTTTCTGTCAACCAAATGACCAGTTGAACAACAGAGTCTGGAAAAAAAAAAAAGCTTTGGTAAAGTTAACCTTGCAGAGGGAACAATGTCAACTTGTGGAAATAAAACATTGCATTCCAAATGAGAAGGATTATGGGAGAGGAATATTCCTCTAAAATATATTTGTACTATTGTTCCCTCTGGTCATTTGTTTGGAAAATTGGTTTTGCTGAATTGGAACTCTGGAATCACAAGGAATGACCCTGTGCTGAAAGCTTTAGCAAATGCTTTAATAACATTTAAATTGCAAGCTCTCTTCCACTTTTCCGAGTGACAATCTCTCTTTCTTTTCCTGTCATGGGAGCTCAATTCGTCAGAGCTATTTTGTATCATTAGCATTTCAACCAAGGGCTTTGCAGATTTTTACTTCATGCCCATCCCTGTTTCAACTGACCATGGCAAAAGGTAAGGGAAAAAACAGCATTGTGTGCATGGAGAGAAGGTGGTAAGCTGGTCAGTGGATCTCCCCCAGAGCTGGCCAGTTCTCTAGTAGTGACTACTCACTCAGTGGGCAATGGCTAGCTTGGTAACCACAGAATGTTCCATCTTGTGCTGCACTGTTTTGCTTTGTTCTTCTTAACACCTGAAGGCTTTTGTTTTTAACTAAAATTTGAGAAACTACATAACTAACACTCACCATAGACTCTGATAAGAATGCCGGGTCTTTGAATAACTTTTGATATTCAAAACATGTAGAAAGAAGTCTGACATTAAAAGTCACCTAGCTTTGAAATTTCATTGGTCCCAAGTGCCTTGTAAATCTGCAAATTAAAAGAGATCCTTTTTCATTGCAAAGGAGACACACACAGCGTGTTTTTAACACAAAAGAGCACCTTAGTCCACTTGCTTTTAAATATACACAGTTCACCAGCTATTTTCAGGCATCGGTCACAGGAGGGGTTTAAGTGTCACCAAAATAAACCTTTTTTCCCCTCCCAGTTCTGGGTTGTCTTTTCCCATTACCCTCACTGAGAGGCTCTCTCCCAGGAGAGGTGGTCTTGGCAGCAAGAATGCCCTGCAGTAATGCCATGGGGCACAGAGCCAGGGACCACCTTTCTGAACGAGGGGGCATTCTGGCAGATTGTTTATCTCTTACGTGAAGGTCACTGGTGATTATTTGCTGGAATCTGTTTATGAGCCTTGTGGTTAAGAACTCCTGCTGGTAGACAATGATGGGTTTGAAATCTGTTTTCTCACTAACTCTACAAATGGGGAACTGGGAGGAAAACAGTATTCATCACCTGGGGCCTTGACATGTTGAAATGTAGCTGTACCTATAAAGCTAGAGTCCAACTCCCTGGGTCATATCCATTGTGTGATCATGACTAGGTCACTGAACATCTTTGCTTTAGATTCCACATCCATAAAATAATATAAATAAAAGGAAGGGGGGATTAATAATACCTCTTGGGTTTGCTGTGAAGATTACAAGTTAATATATATGTAAATGCTTAGCACAGTGTCCTGTACACGGTCAGATATGTGTTAGTCATTGCCACAATCATCAAAGGCATACCACTTCGTACTGTTATTATTTATGGAACTGGGTTCTCAATGATAGCCCTCATCTCTGATATTATTGTTTCCCAGCTTATCTGTATCTCCTACATTTTCTGTAATAAATATGCATTTCTTTGGAGTGAGAGAAATAGAAGTTGTAATTACAAATGCTGGTTTTAAATTACTTTTGTGCTGAGAAATAGACACAAAGAGTTATGAGACATAATCTCTCCCACCAAGGATGTGAATATGCGGATGGGGAGTCGGAGCATATTAGGAACAGATCAAAGGCAGAGTGTTAAACAAGGAAATGGTTCTAAGTCTTAACTCCGTTTTTTGGATTTGCTGTGCATACACCTCCAGGTCACACTCAGTACTTTGTCACAACCCCCTGCCCCCACCAATCCCAGGGGAAAGAGAGTGGGGGGAGCCCCCAAACAGGTTGAGTAACCAGGTATTGCTAAGTGTTTTGCGTTGATGTGGGAAGAGGCGGGGTGTGGTTCATGATTCATGATCAATTTCCCATTGTACATCCTGGTGTCTCCGTAGTTTCTCTCCCACTCAGAGGCATCTTGGCTCTCTCATCTATTTCCCCACACACAGACTCTCCAGGATTCACTTAAGGTCTATAGTCTCTATTATTTCTCTTCTTCCACCAAGAAGGCATTCCAAGAAACAAACAGAAATATCCTCTCTGTCAGCTTCACACTCAGAAGGGCCAGGAAGATTTTGCAAAGAAAGACTTTCAACTTGGTTTCTAGCTTTGTAATATTTGGCAATTCAATTACTCTTTCTGGGCATAATTTCTTTACTTTAAAAAAACAAACAAACTGAGATACAAGTTATACACAGTGAATGCACAGATCCTAAAATTTGATAAATTTTGACAAATATATACAGGAGTATAAAGCAAACCCCTAGCAGGACATAGAGCATAGCCATCAGTATAGAAAGTTCCTTGTGTGGGGCCTAGTTTAATATGCCAAATGAGTGTTGAACAATAACCCTAACTAATTAGGAGGGTTGTCATGAGAATCAAATGAAATGCTCTTCACAAAAGCACCTTGTCCATTTATTTTAAGGTGTATTAGTACCAAATTAGCCTCCAGGAATCTGTGTAATCAGAAGGAAGAGATAGCTGGGAGAAAGGGACCAGACAGTTAAAGGTATTCTAGATAAAAAAATGGCAAGGCCTGGTCAGTGGAGCTTGGTTATGATTTGATTTCTGGTCAGGGCACATGCCCGGGTTGTTGGTTAGACTTCCAGTGTGGGACTTGCAGGAGGCAGCCAATCAATAATTCTCTCTTATCATTTCTACCTCAATCTCCCTCTCCCTTCCTCTCTGAAATCAATAAAAAAGCTATTTTTTTAAAAAAGTGGAATCAGGATGCACACATCATGTTCTTTGCACCACATATTAACAACTGAGACTTGAGTAGAACCCAGAAGCCGTGTTAAATGTCATGGACTGTGAAGCAGGATACTTACCATGTTCTAGGGCAGTGGTCGGCAAACTCATTAGTCATCAGAGCCAAATATCAACAGTACAACAATTGAAATTTCTTTTGAGAGTCAAATTTTTTAAACTTAAACTATATAGGTAGGTACATTGTTATTAACTTAATTAGGGTCCTCCTAAGCTGGCCTTTGCTAAAAATTCAAGGGGTCAAAGAGCCGCATGTGGCTCGCGAGCCGCAGGCTGCCGACCAATGTTCTAGGAGAATCCACAGTTGTCACCTGAAGCTTCTCTATCATCCTGTGATCAATGGGAGACCTGGCCACACCTAAGTAGCAAGTCCTTGGAAGACAGTAGGTCCAAGTGCACTGAGATGGGGAGAGGAGGAAGCACTACTGAGCATAGCACTACCAGGTAGTCTCTCCTGAAATGGGAACCCCCTCCACTGTTCCCAAGCTGCTCCCAAGAAAAGGGACTATCTCAAACTCTTGTAAATCTGTCACAGAACACACAGTAGCTACTATTGGAAATCTAGCACAATGTCAGAATCACGAATACCTAAGCTTCAGTCCACACACTCTCTCACACTCTCCTAACTCTGGGGTGCCCGCAGGACACTATCTCTATGTCACCTTGTCTGTCGGTGGCACCATCGGTCCTTTGGAAAAATCACTAGATAAATATTTGACTCCTGGCTCTGCCATGTTTATCAGCACCTATTGCGTGGAAGGCACTGCACCACCTTAGATGTGGGCAAGCCCCTTGCCCTCCCATGAGCTCAACCAGGAACTTGCTCCCTGACTTGAGGGTGGTGGATGTGACTCAGTGGGCTCAAGTGCATCCCCAGAACAAAGTTGGAAGTGGGGTAGCACAGCAAAAGTTCTCCCCTGACATTTTTCCATTTTTGCCTCTCTTACCCTCTGTTTTCTCTTAGATAGTCTCTTAAACACTTAGATTCATTAACCCCATTTACTTCTCACAAACTCTTATGCTTTAAAGTAGATACTACGTTATCAGTCCCATCTGACAGATAAGCAGACTGGGACACTGAGAGTTAACTGCTTTGCTGGAGATCACTGGCTACTCCTGGCAGCCCCAGCATTCACACCAGGCAGTCTGGTTCCAGGAACCCTAGGAATCATGCCCTTGCTACACAGCCTCTCAAAAAAATAAATAAATAAATAAATAAATAAACAAACCCTCTCCACCCCGAAACTTGAGATTCCTGCCTTATTTTTTCACTTCCTCTTCCTGCTCAGTATAGCCCTATGTCCAAATAAAATTGATGTTCACACCTGCTCCTTAGTCTATATTCTGCCTCCACTAGGCCACAGCCATCGGATCCTCGCAGAGGTAGTATAGGAAAAGCTCCTGACAGGTCTCCCTGCTTCCAGACTCCCTTTCAGCAACACCTTTTCTTGGCACATGTTCACACTTTGCCTCTCTGTGTTATGCTTACCCTACTTCCCACCCGCTGCTCCAACTCTAGAACCTCTATCTTGAACTCAAGACTTTCTTCACCTTGGCTCATTCTAAACCCCAAATTGCTTTCCTGTTTCTGCAATGTGTGAATTGCCTATCCAGTCAGTCCTGATTTTCCACTCAAAAAATATTTATTGAGCAACTATTATGTGCTAGGCACGGAGCCAAAGGCTATCTGTCCAGTTCTAACCCTGGTCCAAGGCCTACCCTAGTCCAACTATCTACCTTCTCTGAAACTCCTTTAGCACTGGTGTTCATACCACCTATTTCATCCTCTAATTGTGTGTGTCGATATTTTATTTCCCAATTAGACTCTAAGCTCCCTGCAAGACAGAGATATCCCATGTCTCTAAGTCTTCAATATACCACCTAGAATATATGCTCCATTAGAGCTGGGATGCGGGATGCCTGCCTGTTCATGAGGAATCCAAGTGCCATGCCATGACTGTGCCTGTTCCAGGGTGGGTATATGGGGAACATTTGCTGAATGATGAGTGAATCTCCCCCTGCACTTGGTAGGATGCTGAGCACACATTATGTGATTTAACTCAATATCAAAATAATTGCACATTTAACATTAATTATAAAATCCTTCTAGAAAACCCCCTGAATTAAAATTAAAAAAAAAAAAAAAGGAATCATTTGAGGGGTTCAAAAACCAGCTTTTGCACTCAGGGACATGCTAGCAGACTCCAGAGTTTCCAGGTATTTGTGGCAAGAAGCAAGAGAGCACCATAGTTTCTTACACATGAAAATGCACCAATCTTTTGGAGAAAAAAATTAACAAAAAGAACTCATTATTTATACTACGTATTATCCACAGCTTATTCGTAGTAAGCATTGCTCGTTGATATTTTCTGCTTGCTACGATTCAATTAATTCTACTGCTTTGCCGATATATCTCTGCTCAGTAATAGGGACAATTTGTTAACCTTTAGAGATAGTTGTATATCACTTACATATTTTAATTAAAATGTTAGTCATAATATTTTAGAGTTGAAAGGAGCCTTACTCCATATCTAGATGTCAACAAGCTTTGTTAAGTATAAAAAAGTATGTTTTTCTTTAAATTAGGACCTTACAAAAACTCTGTATAAAAATGGGGGAAAAAGTAGAGTTGACTTGGGGGAAGGAGGGGAAGGAGGCCCCTTCACCACGCTCCCTCCCCTTCTCCACTCTCCAAGGCACAACTCCTCGATGCTGCAGAACATAAACTCTGCAGGACATAATTTGTGTAATGCCTGACCAGGAGTGATTTATGTAATTAACACAGAAGAAAGGAGACTCAAAAAGGGTAAGAGACCTGCCAGATATTCATCTGGGCAGTAGTGGAGCCACGCGAGATTTCTGCCCTGCACCCCGGGGTGTTTCTACCACTCGGTACCACCCCTAAACCAAGGTCATTACTGCCAGTTGCCATTCTCGCCTGAATCCTTCCACCTCCAAGAGTGTCTGCTTCCCTATTAACAAGGCTGACATTAAATCCTCTTTCTCGTTGCCCTTGGTTTTTGAATCCCATTTTTAGGAAATGTCAGATTACCAGGCTGTTTAACCATTTCTTTCCATGACCTCTATGCTGCTTCCTGAAGGTTCTACCATGAAAGCAGTTAGTTACCACTTAGAGAAGGTGTTCTGGTAAACTAGTTAGTGCCCATAGAGTGCCTTTCACTGTTTGCCGGGCCATTTTCATGGCTGAGAGACGTAGGCAAACATTCACATATGTTGGTCCATTTACAAAGTGGCTTCATTTAGAGCCCTGTGCCTTTTAAATGGTACCTTTATGAATAGATAGCTATGTTTTTTATTATTGGTATACATTTGCAAAGATGCAATATTAGTTCTTTATTGACATCTTGTTTATTTTTATCTGGTTTTAATGATAGCTGTGAATGTCACCATAAAACTATCTTCCAGAATCCCTGCTGACGGGGAAGAGGAAAAGGAGGAAACCGACTCAGAGCCATATGGGAGAGCAGCGCTCTCAGCATCCCACTGCCTGAGACTGCACAGCAGATGCAGCTCACAGGGGAAGCTGAGGCCAGGGAGGGGGCTGCGGGCTTCCTCAGAGAACATCCATGCTGTAATGGAGTGCAGAAGCCACAGAGCTATCAGCCCTGAGGCCTGACTTCCATCCCCCTGCCCAGAGGAAAACCCTCAGCTGCTGGAGGGAAGGCAGTGAGGGCCCCTGGAAGGTGGGAAGCCAACATTAACTTGGCTCAAACTAAGTGAAGTACCAACAGTCCCCTTTCTCCCCCAACTCTGATCTGGTTGATAGGATAAATTTTCTTAACTTTTTTGGGGAAAATGTTAGATTTAACTTTATTCTTAAACCTTCAATTTTGCCCTGTCAGGAAAGTGCTCAAGAAAAGCATTTTCAAGACCAGCCAGATGATCACCTTTCAATGACTCAATGACTGACTGCATCTCAAATATGTAATTTTCCCCAAGCGGGGTTGCTTTTGACTATGTATTACTTCTCATACAGTGCAAATGTGATGTGAATCATTTTAATAACTCCTTGCATCACATCCACCTACTCCCTCTATTGTGCAAGGCACACCAGGCGTGTGAGTAATGCATGTCAAAGCGCATAGAGGAAATCACAGTGTGAACCGGAGGTAGAAAGTGGCTTCCTAGAAAAAGAAAAAAAAAAAAAAAAGCCACATAATGGTGGCCTGCATTAACAGAAATGCAGGGCCCATTTTAAGGAGAAGCTATCAATTGACTGCTTTTGTCAGACTATAGGTGCAGCTGTGTGTTCAGTACGTGCAGACATATTTTAAGATAATATTGAAATAAAGTCATTTAGAATATGATCTGAATCCTTGATCTCAATTTCATGATCTCATGAGATGGGCTTTATCAGGTTCCTCCCCAAAACCCTCCTCCTCTGAGTTTTTTCTGTTCTTAAATAATGCCTGGCTCATTCCACTCAGGATACTTCACTCCCAATTCTCCCTGCTTCAACAACTCTTCCTCTTCCATGCGAGTTATTTTTCCTCCTCATCAGTATTGGAGACACTCTCTCTGACCACGAAATCTAAGGACATGCATAGGCACAGGAGCGAGTGCGCACACACACACACACACACACACACAAACAGACATACACCTTGTCACTGGCTCATGCATCCCTGTGTTTTCATCATGGCATTGATCACTATCTGAAAGGATGGTGTCTCTGTATGTGTGTGTGTGTGTGTGTATATGTGTGTGTGTATGTGTGTGTACCTGTGGTTTATCATTTGCCTCCCTCCATCATTCCTCTGTAAGCTCCATGCAAGAAGAGGCCTTATTTGCTTTGCTGTCTGCGGTATCACAGTCCCCAGAACAGTGCTGCCACATGGCAGGAACTCCGTAAGTGTCTGTTAAATGAGTCATAAATAAATAAAGAGAGTATGCCTGGTGTTAGCTGCCCATGGTGGTGAGAGTACAGAGAGGGGTTATTGGAAAAACTATCAAAGCAAATGGAGTTTTAGCCTGGGAAAGAGGAGGTGTAGAGAAGCCAGGATAATTGTTATCAACAATCTGAGAGATTGCCACAAAGAAGAGGAATAAGTCAGATACAGGAAATCAGAGGTTGTATGTTCTGTGCCTACCCAAAGGAATCAAATACTTGTGTCCACACAAAAACCTGCACACAGATGTTTATAGCAGCTGTATTCATAATTGCCCAAACTTGGGAGCAACTACCTGTAGGATGATCTTCAGTAGATGAGTGGAAATATAAACTGTGATACATCTAGGCAATGAACTATTAGTCAGTGCTAAAAAATAAATGAGCTACCGAGCCATGAAAAGGCATGGAGAAACCTTACATGCCTATTACTAAGTGAGAAAAAAATCTGAAAAGGCGACCTATGGCATGATTCCAATTATATGACATTTTATAAACGTCAAATTCATGGAGACAGTGAAAAGATCAGTGGCTTCCAGGGTTTAGGAGAAAGAAAGGGATAGATAAGCAAAGTATCAAGGATTTTTTTATGGCAGTGAAACTACTTTGTACAATATTATAACGGTAGAGCCATGCCCATGGAATGTACAATACCAAGAGTGACTCCTAATGTAGACTATGAACTCTGGGTGATCATGATGTGTCAGTGCAGGTTCATCAGCGGTAACAAGTATACCCCTTTGGTGGTATATATGGATAATGAAGTGGGGGCTGTGTACCTGTGAGGGCAGGGGCTAGATGGGAAATCTCAGTGCTTCTGCTCAATTTTGCTGTGAACCTCAAATGGCTCTACAAAAACAAAATTAGGTTGAGGGAGGGAAGGATTGAGGGAGGGAGAGAATATCTGTGAGATCTTGAGGAGGTAGAAGTGAAAGATCTTAGGGATGCTTACTAGAGAGTAGAGGAAGGAGTTAAGGGTGATGGCCAGGTGTCTGAAGTGGATGGTTAGAAGGATGGTGATATTTCCCCAAAGGTAGGTAGCCTGAAATGCAGGAAGAGTCTGGGGAAAGGCAATCTAAGGAGAGGTAAGAGTTAGAGGAAACACTGCACCTCCTTAAGACATACATTTATTACATGTAGAAACTCTTTTCTACTCATAAATATTCTGCCCCTCCCCCCAAAAAGGAACAAAATGTCAAGTGATTTGGTGATTTGTGGGAAACTAGGGATTCCTTAGTTGGAATCCTGATTTTCATATTATTTTCTCTGTATGTATTTTCCTATCTCTTAAATGGCATATACATTCCCTAGGAGTTTTATATCAATAAGTTTGCATTATGCAAACATATTTGAATTAAAATGGTCCCTGCTGTTAATAATTATGAAAATAAATTCACTTTAATTTTCACTTGCCACAAAATAAGTTGTCCCATTATCATATAGTCACAGCTTGTACATGCACAAGAAAGTCACTAAATGTCTATTAAAGTCATGTTTTCCTTTTAAGTGTTAGAATGATGCTTATCAGTTTAACATGCCTTTTTATTTCAAATTCACATTTCTAAATTTAAAGAAAGTTTCAGTAGTACCGTGTTTCATTTCTAAACTCTTTCTGAATTCTGCCTTTTTTCTTAATGGGTCAAACGAGCATCACAATAATTACTTCTAATTTATATTCATAAAATGTTCCTAATGGCTTCACTGATCAAAGAGTTAAAATAATGCCAGTTTCCAGAAATCAACATTTATAAACCACATGGCCCCCAAATTATTATTTTAAATTATTTCTCATATATTGTATTCATATTTTACTAAATATATTTAAAAAGGAAAAACCTTAAAAAGTATATATATATATTTTTACCTAGGAGACATATGGTGTAATGCTTAAGGAAATGTGAGTCATGCTTTTGATGAGGCAACTACTGAAAAATCAGCTCCTTCGGCTACAGTATAAATAGCATGATAAGCCCTATCAAAGGTCAGAAATCTAATTTTAAAATATGTATTTTAAGAGTTTTATTCTAGCCATCTTGCCATGTATTAGACATATGCTCTGTCCAGTGACCAACTCAGTTTCCAGGGCACTTGCTTTTTCCTTTTTTGAAGAGAGATGAGAAGCCTAATATCATTATTTTTTGACTCAAAGATCCATGAGATATTGCAGCGCCAAAAAAGACACAATCTCCTGTAGTCATCCTCTGCCCTCCTCCCCCCAGAAAAATCCTTTCACCTCCCAAACAATTTCTAAAAATACATTTTTTATTTTATGTTAACTGCACTTTGGAAACTTGAAAATGCTTCTGAAGGATTTGGTTGTCAGTGTTGCTTCTTTCCAAATTCCCATCTGGCTCCCAAAGGACTCCTCCCTCCTCTTCCCAAATGAACACCTCGGAAAGTTGTAATGGATTTGGCAATACGAGAGAGGTGATGCCATTTATGAAACAGAACTTGGCATCTCCAGCCATCTCTCCCTACCTGTGAGCTTCCAGCCCAGTGAGTGCTTGGTAAGTGAAATAGATTAAATAACTACCCAGGAAGGAGGGGGATAGACTGACAGGTGAAGTTTGGCTCCCTTAAGTATCATTTGCAATTGAATCCTGTGACAAACTGAATTTCACTCTCCTGCACGTTTAGACATAAGGCAACTGATGCAGAGAGAGGTTACTTGCTTTAATACTCTCAGAATTTGAAGAGCACATTTCCTGCTCATTGTGTAGTCACGAGACAGACCTGAATAGGTCTGGTGGACCTGCCTCCTTGGCTGAACCTGGACTTCATTTCCCCTGACTGGTCCTCACCTTTGTACAGCTCACATGCAGCTAATTTCTGAACTTACTTTTCCACTTGGAGCCCCAAATTTTCAATTGACTTTATAAAGAACTGTGCTCAGATTTATTTGTTTCTGCAAGAGCCATAGATATGTTTTGAATTAATTATTATTATAACTAGAAGCTTGCTGCATGAAAATTATGCACTGAGGGGGTCCCTCAGCCTAGCCTGTGCCCTCTCGCAGTCTGGGAGCCCTCAGGGGATGTCTAACTAATGGCTTAGGCCTGCTCCCAGCAGGTGCACAGTTGGACATCCTTATTGCTGCCTCAGAGGTGGGAGAGGCTCCAGCCATAGCTGCTGTGCTCACCATCCATGAGTCCATCTTCTGGCTGAGCTTTGCTCCCCCTGTGGGAGCACACGAACCACCAGGGGGCAGCTCATGCATTAAGCATTTGCCCCCTGGTGGTCATTGCACATCATAGCAACTGGTTGTTCCGCTATTCAGTTGATTTGTATAATAGCCTTTTATGATCTCTAATTATAAAATCCTAATATGCAAATAGACTGAACAGCAGAACAACCAATCAGTTGCTATGACATGCGCTGACCACCAGGGGGTGCACATGTAACACAGCGGGCATTGGCAGCAGGCAGCAGAGCATAGAACATGTGGCATTGGCCATGGAGGGATGGTGGAGCAGGGGCATTGGTCCTGTTATCAGGCCGAGCCTCTGGTGGTCATTGCAAATTATTTGCTCCCATGTGCTGCCATCTCACCAGGTGCTTGCAACTGCTGCTGGCACCCACATTTGATGTAGGTGCCAGCCCTGATCACTCTGCACTGTCAGCAGGTGCAAGTGGCAACTGCAGGCCCTGATTGCCCCTCAGGGCTTCTTTACCTACCCCTGCTCCTGAGGGACAATCAGGGCTGGCAACTGCCTCTTGCACCTACTGCCGGCAAACGCACAGCAGTCAGCACCGCCACTTGCACTCATTGCCAGTGCCTGGCGCTGGTCCCAATCGCTCAGCGCAATTAGTGGGTATGAGCAGCAGCTGCAGGCCCCAATCACCCCTGAGGGTTTCTCCACCTCCCCCTGCTCCTGAGGGGCAAATGGGGCAGCAGCCACCCCTCACACCTGCTGACAGTGCCAGCCCCACTCATACCTGCTGCTGGCACTTGCCCCAATCACCCTGTGCCATCAGTGGGCACGAGCGGGGCTGGCACCATCAGTAGGGCTTCTGGCAGACAGGAGACCCAGGGCTGTGGAAGGAGGGGTTGGGTGGGGGCATGGAGGATGGGCCGAGACCCACCCCTGTGCCCACCACAGCCTTGTGAACCACTGTTCCTTTGAAGGTGCACAAATTCGTGCACTGGGCCCCTGGTATAGGATAAGAGAAGTACATATTTATTGTGGACAATATCAGAAATAAGGCAAAGGATCTCTAAATCATTCATAATTTCCCACTCATAAATAGCTAACATCCACAAACCCCCACCAGATCCATGGCTAGCAGATGGATGAATTTGCTTCCAGTCATTTAAAATATGTATTTATATCTCTAAAACTGATGCCATGTAACATAAACACATACCCTGATATTTCACATTTAATATATTGTTTATGAGGTTTTTCTATATTTCAATCTTTTGAATATTCTTTTTTCTTTTAATACCTTTTATTCCTTTTGGAATTTCTTTTTTTAAACTCTTATTTTCAATTACAGTTAACATTCGATATTATTCTGTATTTGTTTCAGGTATACAACCTAGTGGTTAGAGAATCATATGCTTTACAAAGTGATCTCTCCAATATTTCAAGTACCCGCCTGACACCATACATAGTTATTTCAATATTATTGACTACATTCTCTATGCTGTACTGACATCCTGAAAGCAGGTGCTTCCCTAGTTGCATAGCATTGTACGCATGGGTCATTAAACCCAGCAAGTGTTTCTTTGTTTTCTTAGGATAAATATCTCCTTTCCCAACTTGACCTGCATGGTCTGATCCGATCTGGTCTGGTCTGGTCGCCACTCTAGCCTTCTCGTCAGACACTGAAAACCACCGTACTTTCATTTAGTTGTTCATTCTGCTTAAAATATCCCTCCCTGTGCTAGGCACAGTTGTTGTTTTTTTAATATATTTTATTGATTTTTTACAGAGAGGAAGGGAGATGGATAGAGAGTTAGAAACATCAATGAGAGAGAAACATCAATCAGCCGCCTCCTGCACACTCCCTACTGGGGATATGCCTGCAACCAAGGTACATGCCCCTTGACCAGAATCTAACCTGGGATCTTCAGTCCATAGGCTGATGCTTTATCCACTAAGCCAAACAGATTTTGCCATAGGCACAGTTTTAAGATGGCCCTCAAGATGCCTATCATACACATACTGTATATAATCCCCATCTCTTAAATGAGGGCCTGACCTGTGAGCATGAGACACCATGCCCATAATTAGGTTACAGTATTTGGAGAAAGTACCAAATAGATTTTTCTGATATAATTAAGGCTCTAATCAGTTGATTTTCAAAAGTCAATCAAAAGGGGGGTTATCTTAGGTAAACCTGGCTTAATATCAGGACAAAGTTCTTAAAAGAGGACATCGGTCCTTCCTGGAGAGAGACATTCTCCTGTTAGGCTTGAAGGAGTCAGCTGTCTTGTGAAGGAAAGGGTTGTGAGAGGGTAAGAAACTGCAGGTGGTCTTTAGCACCTGAGAGCAGCCCCCTCTGAAAGCAGGAACCTCAGTCCTAAATCCAAAAGAAGTTAAATTCTGCCAACAACCTAAGGGAACTTGAACCAAGATCCCAGCCCCAGAAACCAAGGCACTTTGGTCACCACCTGATTATAGCCTCATGAGACCTTACATGGACCAGGAAAACTGAATTCAGGAATGCTGTTTGTGAGTCACTGAGTCTATGTGTAGTGTGATATTTGGTAACAGAAAGGGAATGTTTTCCCCTTTTCTCTCCCTTTGACAACTTCCACTCATCTTTGAGATCTGAGCTTTGAGGTCCCTCCCTACAAAGGTCTCCTGCTTTTTCTACTTATCCTCTGGCTCCTTTTTACTTCCCACCTCAACAGCAATCACAGGGAGATTGAAGTTGCCCATTTTCTCACCTCCATGCCCCTAACACAATAAACACATATGAATACGGGGGCTCAGAGAGGCGAGAATGTATTTATTTGATGGCCATAATTCATAGGGACATCTGAGGGAAAGCAACATATGTGAACCACATGTGAACTTGAATTTTAACAGATTTATCAACACAGGTTGTAGTCTGAACCCAAATATAGTGATTTGACCACAATGTATAATATTTAATGTATTATCTGAAAATAGAATACACATCAACATGACTCAGAAAAACCCACTGACACACATTTCATTGAATAATTCATGTGTACATTAGCTGTATTGTTACAGAATCTAAATCTATATACAACTTATTACAGAACTGTCAGTTTTATATAAAAATCAGAGTGAATAAAGCTACACATTTGTGGTAATTTCTCATGCATTGATTACCTCTTAAGAAAACACACAGGGTTTCAAAGCCAGGTTAGCTGACAGCATCCCAGAAGCAGTTCTGTGCTGGGGTTATAGACTGACTCATCTGTGAGATTACAGGAAGTGAACAGGCTCTAAATACTAATTACGTCAGGTTGAAATCCTTCCAGATACGAGGACAAATAGATGCAAGACATTTTAATTCTACATTAAAGAGAGGGGTTTACATAATAATGCATCCAAAATAAATATGAAGTGCCAGCGATCCCTGCCTTTTTTACGAAGACCAGGAAAGAAAGAAACCCTTTCTGCTATGTAAAAAACTGTGGTATTTACCCACCTTACCTACTGCCGTACCTGCACTAATGCTGGACACTCACTGAAAAAGGTCAGCATTGACTGGCTTTTGATAAGGACAAACTTTTGCTCCTTCAGTGTTGCTGGACTGATGAGTTAGGATTATTTCTAAGACCTGTCAGTTGCCTCTAATTGGATCTGCCAAGCCATAGAGCTGTCAGATCCAGAAAATCTACACTAATAAAAGAGAAACATGCAAATTGACTATCACTCCGCTATGCCCACCAGCCAATCAGGAGTAAATATGCAAATTAGAAGACAAAGATGGCGGCTGCCTAGCTGCTTCAGGAGCGGTACTTCGACTGCAGCAAAGATGAAGAAGGCAGAATACAGCCTGAGTCTGCAGCAAAGATGGCAGATTACAGCTGGAGTGAAGGACTGGGCCCCAGGTGCCAGAGAAAAACCGGTGCTGGAAGCCAAGGGAGGGAATGCTTATTGCACGAATCTCTTTGTGCAATGGGCTTCTAGTATTCAATAATTCTCAAGTTTTATGTTTCATAAAGATCACTGGGATGCATCTGTAGTATTCAGATGCCCATTCCCTTCCCACAGAAATCCTGATTCCTTTGAAGTGATGGCCTGCGTATGTGTTTTAAACAACCACAGAGATGATTCAGATACAATGGTTTAACACTCATACTTTCAGAATTTTGAGCAGCTCCCTAAGATATTTGTGGTCATTGCTTCTCTAAGGACTTGCTCCTAAGAATGGGTAGGTGTTTGCCTGGTGTTCTCTGCTGTATTAGGAAGACCCTTCAAAGTGTGAGGAGGTCCCTTTTCCTGGTAGATCTCGTAATCCAATGAGGGGTAGGAAAGTCAGATGCCTTTGGGGGTTAATCAGGGATACAAAAGCAATCAGGTGAGGATTTCGCTGAAATAGAGAGAGTGAGCTCTAAGGAAAAGCCACTACTCAGCGTGCAGCAGTCTTGGCAGGAGGTCACCTGAGCTGAATGCTGCCAGATTGGCTCTTTTCAAGAGAAAGAGGAAATCTGATTTTTATGGAAATTTCTCTGAATTTTTTTTTTTTACACACTGGATTAAAAAAAAAAAAAATCCATTATTGGGCTACAACAAAGCCTAAATTTCAATCTCTGCCTAAATCCATCAGGAAGATTCTCTATAATAAAAAGATCATTGGCTGTGATGGTGACTGTGCAAACATGACCACGAACTTCATAGATGAGAAACGGCACGGGAAACCCATCCACATTATGCTCCTCAAGAGAATTAAGAAGGGGGTGCCTTTTCACACAGAGAGGACAGTGTTTTCTAGTGTTCAGAACATGAGAACTCGCAAAATTATATTCCCTCCCACCCCGGTCCCTCTTCTCCTCCTCCTTGTTCTCCTCCTCTTCCTCTTCAAATATTATAAAAAGGTTTTTAGATCTTCATTCTCACAATATCCGACACTTAATCATCCACAATACCTGGAGTAGATTCACTCAAGGTGTGATCTATAAGATATTAAGATGCTAAAGCAGATTTCTGCAGCGGCCCTGGACTCCACCTCATTCCGTAGGCTGGCCTGTAGCTGATGTCATCTTGGGCTGTAGGAGTGCCAGGGGTGAAGTGCATGGAGAAGGGGACAGGGGTCTCGTTCAATGAGGCTGGGGTGAGACGATCAGCTGTGCTCCAGTGCTAACAGAAACTGCCCATGCGGATGCCAGTTAGGCTCTTCAGAAATATTGGGAACCATCTAAGCTTCCCAAATATCCAACTTTACTTTTTCCCCCTGAGGTGTCAGTTTCTTCCCAACACATGGTCTGTGTTTGGAGAAAATCCTGGAGAGCACAGATAATTCCTAAATCAGGCAAACAACCAGGAAGACCTCTATTATCTGAGCCCAAAAACTCCATATGGCAAATTTGACAGAAGCCTGCTCTAAAAGTCTCTCCTGAAAGCATTGGCTTGTGCCAGTTTATACAAAAATTGAGGCAGTGCCAGTTTCCCTGCCTCTAAATCACCCAGATCAAATCGTATTTTGAGCTTTTCAGCACTCCTTCTTAGTGTAGAAATCATAATTGCAAAAAGATATCTCCTATGTGGTACAGGAAGGTTCAAGTGTTTTACTGTAAATCTTTGACTTCAAAATATGGGATTGGGATCTTGATAATGATCTCAACAGGATATTTTAAGATCCATTGGTGAGCATTTTAAAGAATGGTTATCCAGGGGAAATCCAGGCTTAACGCTGGTCATCTCATTACAGAAGGGGGAAAAATCCCCAAAAACTCCAGTGATAAATTATTGCTTTGGGATATTCAATAGATTAAATTACCTAATGCTTGTTCTTAATTTTGTTTATTGTAATTTCAACTGAATTTAGTGCTTAAAGAAGTTAATATTATGACAGAAGGTGATATTGATATGAAAACCTACCTGTTTCATTGTATCCATAGCACTGCTATTGTTTGAGACTAGAACCTAATTTGTATTAAGATTGCTAGTTTCATTAAAATCCATTATTTTAGGTATGCCAGTACTCAATTAAAATAGATATATATATATATATTAGAATATGTCCTTGTTATGTAAGTTTTTACATCCACTAAAAACGATGTTCACAAATAATTTTTATTGACAGAAAAGTATTATAATGCTGTAAGATACAGATTGTTAAACTATAATTACATATACCCTTTGATCCCAATTATGCATAGGAAAAAATATTCTAGTATTAACAGTAAATAATCTTTAATGATGGGGTTAAGAGTGAATAAAGCAAATCAAAACCACATTATGCCACTTGGCATCCATTAAAAAAGCTATTACGAAACATATTTTTTAAATAAAATAATGGATGAATACAGATATCATCGCTAAAGCACAAAACACAAATGTTTAAAATGTAAAACGTGTTTAATTCACACCTTTTGACAGAAGGCAAAGAAGAGTAAGATAAATGACTCATTAATGTAAACCTATTATAGTAAAGGGTCATTTGGGGAAAAAAAAAACAAAACAGATTGTGTTCTTAAGAAACAGACCTTTATTAATAGAGATTACCTCCAGAGTAGTGGATGGTGTGGATCAGGAGCTTAACTGTTTCATTTCATAGCTAGTGTTAGCTTCTAGGAGGTTACAGCTTCTGATACCCCAGGGGATAGGTGATCCCCAGGGAAGGGGATTAACATCACTCCCCCCACCACCACCACCTGCCCCTATCAGCCCCCACAATAGGGAGGAAAGACTGGCTTTTCCATCTCCCCAGGGAATCACTGGTCTGTCCCCACAGATTACCAGAGGGAGGAAGAACCAATAAAGCAAAATTCTCTGCTGGGCACATGTACAGTAGGAGCCGAGATGGCAACCACGGAAGGGAGGTGTCTAGCCTGGGAAAGGGATAAGATTGGATGAGGGGATGAAACCCCAGAAGATCTATGAAAGAGATTGGATGGGTAGGAGGACTCAACGTAAACCCATGAAGAGCCAGGAAGGAGATTGGTTAGTTTGAAAGAAAGCTTAACCCTTCCCAAACCCAAGGTGATATAACTGAAGTTTAACAAAGGCCCCTTCCAGTATCACTTGT
Organism: Pipistrellus hanaki; assembly: GCF_964339955.1. Classification (NCBI taxonomy): domain Eukaryota; kingdom Metazoa; phylum Chordata; class Mammalia; order Chiroptera; family Vespertilionidae; genus Pipistrellus; species Pipistrellus hanaki. The sequence continues at coordinate 26,968,051 of NC_140506.1, forward strand.
TTGCCGCATTTGTTTGCTGGTTGGCACAAGTTCTCTCTCCATAGCAGCTGCAGGGGCTCCAGTTTGAGTGGGCTCCAAGCATGGACCTGGGTGCAGCAGCACAGCCGGCTGCAGAGACTAAGCTAGCCAGCTGGGAGCAGAGACCATGCTGGCCTGTGGAGGCCTGACCCTCCTAGTGGGCACTTATGCTCATTAGACCTAGGACTTACTCCATAGTGAGACGGAATTAAGCCATGTGTTTGTGGATGAGACATCAGGCACCTGGACACAGTTCTTTGTGTTTGTTTCCGGGCCGATAAATCTTACTATGCTTTATCCTCCCATGCGTGAGTTCCCAAAATGCTTTTCTTCTGACTCCATGGAAGAGCCCAATTTCCACGGGCATGACTTTGATAATAATACAAAAAATTTTATCCTACTTAAATAATAAACAGATGTGAAATTTAAGTCTAGTAAAATACAAATAAATTGTAAAGGAGTTCCTTAAGCTCATTGTTTATACAAGGGCTGCTAAAAAGCATGAGTTTCACCCACAAGCTACACTCATTGCTTACTTATATTATTAATTTACTTGTTTCAGATAATAGAAAGATGAGCTTCATCCTGATTTCCCAAAGTCCAATTTCTTGAATTATAGTCAGTGAGGTTTTACTAATTCTAAGGGAAATGGAAATAGATGTATTCTATGAAAACTGAGTCTAAACCATGTGCAGTACAGACAGATGAGAGTTCATACATGGTTTCTGAGGTTTCATGTTAAACATATCAAAATTTTCCTTTATGGTTTCTGCCTTTGAAGTTGTGTTTGTAGGTGGTTACTCCAAACATCCAAGATTATTTAAGTAGTTAGGATCTTTTATTCTGGATTTTTGTGGATTCCATTTGTATAGTTTTCAAAAATTCTATAGATGAACCTTATTTTGAAGTATTATATGAGATTAGATTCTAACTTTTGTCTCAGAAAAGTTCTTAAAAAGTAAATGTATTACAGAGTTAATACACAGTCACATAGATAAGAGACAAATTTCTAAAATGCCAATTCTACTCCCAGTTATTATCATTTTATTGCACCTTTCCCATTCACCCTTTCTTTTCATTAAATTGCTCTTTCTTGCCATCTTATTTCATGCACTTGTTTGTCTCTGTGTGAGAGGGTGGTTGCCACATATGCCAAGTGCCAAACAAAGCACTTTTGCATGTTCATGTAATTAATTGCCAAAATAGACTCATTAAGCAGAAATTATTCCATCTATCTCACAGGTACTGAAAGAGGAACCTGGAGATTGGGGTGCTGGAGACAATAAGACATCAGTGCCTTACAAATGGGAATGTGTATATGAGGTCCTGACAGCATTAAAATACAGATTCTTTAGGAGGGACCAAAGATTTTTCCATCTAATCAGCTTCCAGGGGATGCTGATGCTTATTCTGATGGACCAAGGGTCATACCTTAAGCAGCAAGAACAAGAATGACAATTAGATGGTGGATCTTGAGATACAGTTAAGTCTTCAGACACCCGTTTCTTTCCACTCTAGCTGCTGTCAGCACACAACTGTGCTTGTCTTTCTAACAAGGTCCCCACTTGACAGAAACTCTGTTTCTCAAGCCACATCTTTGTTTAGAAGAATAGAGTAACAAATGCTTAAAAAATCTGAAAGTCAAACCGAGTGATGAAAAGAAAATCAGAAAATAAAAAATATATATATTTTACCACATAAAAAGTTCCAAGCCCACCACATTCCAAGGAAACTTGTGGAAGTACCACCAGTAAAACCAGTTTTTACAGAAGACCAGAGAATTATATTCCAAAGAAAACCCGGAAGGGCTGAAATACTCAGTTTGTATTCCATAATATATCCATTCTATAAATACAGAACATTCATAAATATTCTTCAGATCAATGTCTATTGTGTTTTTTTGTTTGTTTGTTTGTTTTTTGTTTTTAAAAAATATATATTTTATTGATTTTTTAGAGAGGAAGGGAGAGGGATAGAGAGCTAGAAACATCAATGAGAGAGAAACATCGACCAGCTGCCTCCTGCACACCCCCTACCGGGATGTGCCCACAACCAATGTACATGCCCTTGACCGGAATCGAACCCAGGACCTTCCAGTCTGCAGACCGACGCTCTACCACTGAGCCAAACCGGCTTCAGCTCAATGTCTATTGTGGATGTCTTTGAAATGAGAACATTCTAGCCCTACATCCAATGTATTCTTAGGAAACAGGAAGAAAAAATGATCACCATTCATTTTGATCACCATTCATTTAGTATGAGACTAACATTTTTTAATAGCAAGTCTGCAAAGGAAGGACATTTGTTCAAACAAATACATATATTTAGTCACATAATTATGTTACCTACAAAAGACTTAATTTGAACTTGACAAAAATAATTAAACTATGAGGCGATTGCCCTTGCAGTGAACAAGAGTTACATATGATTCAGGCAATTGTTTTCTGGATTCCTCACTAAATTATGACATTTCTTATAAGACTAAAGGATAAAATTAGAATTTTCCATGTGCCCCCCAAAAAGACAGAAATCTAGTGAGGAATCTTGATTTAACACAGAGTTCATCATTCCAGTTTAATACCACTATTTCCTGATAATAAGTAAGAATGATATCATTTTTAGCAGAAACTTTAGAGTTTAACTCATTCCCTTTTCTTGACAGTGACTTTACTATTAGTTTTTCTTATCAAAAGTAGAAAGTAATAAATGGTATTTTTCTTTTGTCATTGGAATTCTACAGATATGTATTTGCTCTTCCAGATAACGGAGCCATTATATGTTCATATATATAATGCAGATGAAGAAAAGACTGTCTACAAGCTATTATTTTAGCAGAAGAAAAAGAAAGTCAGGATTGAATGTCATATAATGTGAAAAAAATGTATTTCTGTAGGAGCAGGTTTCTCCCATCAATGAGTGAGACAGGCAAGGCATAAATCTCCCACACATCAATGAGAGAAAAAATCTTGTAGTGATGAGTACATGAAAGATTTTCCTCTGAACAGTGGAGAATACACAGTCACAGTAGCTGCAAGTAATTTTGTAATAACCTTACTCTATTACTCATGTGGCACCTGATAATACACTGAGACCTTTTCCTCTTGTTGCTGGATTACACATTTAATTTGCATAATGTGCCTAAGAAGAAATAAAATGGAACTGTCTGAAATTTCAACTGAAGTAAATCATGGGGGAAATGCAGAAGCAGGAATCTCCCTAAAATATATTGCATTAGAGGGAAAGTCAGCATGAAGTCCCAAAATGTTCATTTCCAAGTACTGGAATCATGTTATTTCCAAACTTCTATAAAAAAAAAAAATCTTGAATACTTAGCCCTCTTTTAAAAGTATTCTTCAAACAAACAAACAAACAAAATTAAGCAGATTTCAAAGAAAATGAGTCTTTCCAAAATTTATTTTTTACAACCCACCCAGTGGGTAAAAGGCAAGAGTGCTTCATTTTATGTAATAGCGCTCTTTAGCATTACAGATAGGAAAATATGAGGAATGGGATGATTCCCTAAAGCTAAGAATATGCCTGCATAAGAGGCCTGGTTTCCAAGATAATCTCCTTGCCACTTGTCAGATCTGTCAGATTCTAAAACTTATTCCAGAATTCAGAATCAAGAACTACCCAGCAGGGGTTCAAAGTCAGTCACCACCTGAGAGTCAACATAAATTAAATTATCTTTAGAATGGTTGCTGGGGATACCCCTCTGGCCTTGGTCCATCTGAATAGACACATCATGCACTTGCCTAGAGCAGGGAACATCTGTACTCTGGTATAAAAAACAATAATTTGTTGTTATTGCCATTGTGCTTCTTGGGAAATCACATTTGTTTCTTTATCTGATTTTTGAGCAATTTAGATGGGCCTTTCTAACTCCAGAGAAGTTATTGTTTTGTTTTTTTCTTTTTTAAAAAACCATTCTAGCTCCCAAAATACATCAAAGACTATTATAATTTTGTGATATATGAAAAAGAATACTTGAAATTTTCTTCAATTCAGGTATTGAAGTCATCTCTGAATATAACATGGGAGGGATTATAAATAAATTATGACTAAGAGCTACCAGGTTTATTTCCCTGATGAGCAAGTCCATTTCTGAATCAATATTTATTTTTGAGAACTATCGACTACTAACAAGAACTAGTAATATTTCAAAAAGATGGAACTCTTGAAGCCATTCCTCAGTGGATTGAATGCACCAATAAATCTACCTGCCAGACTGTTTCTAAGACCCCTAACACATATACTAAGGTACATGGGTGGGAAAGATCTATAAGTATCATATGGACCTCATAACTAGTTACCCAAAAGATCAAAATTTAAGAAAGGTAGGGAAGGAAGAAAGGAAGAAGGAAGGAAGGAAGGAAGGAAGGAAGGAAGGAAGGAAGGAAGGAAGGAAGGAAGGAAGGAAAAAAGATAGGAAAAGTTGGTTTCTATTTGGAACTGTTTTTCCATACAAAAACAAATATTTCAATGGTTCCGAGTTTCAATTTGGGCCATAATAAGAAACAGGTACCTTTTCTGGATAAATGGATATCTGAGAGGTGAATATTTTCCTTCTACACTTGTGAAACTGCTAAGACTGACCTTGGCATTCCTTCTTGATGCTCTCATAGTTAACTCTGAACTATGTTGTTTATATGAAACAAAAGGACCAGAATACCAATTTCCTCTGTCTCACATCTCTGTGGTAGGGTGCATCATTTCTCCATCCTTTTATCCACCTGCTTTACCGTGTAACTTTGCTACAAGAATGAGAGAACCTTACCTACTCCTTAACATTGCCTTCAACCTTAGGACATCAGCAAATGTAAGGAAAGAAGCTGTAAAAAGTGCTTGTGCATTAGCTTGTTTCTTTTAACCTTGACTGTATCTACAAGAAGAACACTCCCAGTCAAGCCCGTGTTTCCAGGAGGAAGATGAGAGAGCGATGGAATAGAGCCATTCCCCACCTACGTAGATGTTGAATCTAGCTGAAGCTCACAGAACTGGCTACAAGTTTAACACCAGTTGACTATCAGACATACTAGAAATAATAAATAATTGTTGTTTTAAGCCACAGTAATAGCTAACCTATAAACTCTCTTGGTGCCTTCATAGGGGGGAATCTAACAAAATTAGTTACTTTTCTATGGGTATTAGTCCCAGTGGGACATCATCCCTCTTTGCCAAAGCAAAGGCTCACTCAGGTGGAACAATGAGAAAAAAAAGGTAAATTATATTTTTTACAAGGGTATCAAAGAAGGACTATTGTGTGCTGTTCAATTTTAACGAGGCTTCAGAATAAATATTATACAAGTACTAAAGCTATATTAAAATTTATTATTTGATGGTAAGAAAGAATTGCTATAACGTCATAAGTGTTGTTACCTATAAAGGCAATGGAAAATATCTATTATTTAAATGGATAACATTTATAATCTTTAGTAAGTGCCTTTCTTCCCCAAAACAGGTAAGAAGTGCATCTTTCATTTCCTGGGAAGAACCAATTCAAGTAAAATTTCAGGTTAATACATCACAAACAAGATCCTATTTGTCAGTAATTGCCATCTAGGTATTTTTTATAAAGATATGAGAGTTGTCTCATTTTTTCATCTTTGCCTTTACTGCTTGCTAATGGACAGTTTTATGTTTGATGTCAAAATAGGAAAAGCAAGAATAAAGAGGAGGCAATTTCTAATGGACACATTGCATCCATTCATGCTATTTCTACTGTCTCCATTGCTTTCTGTCTGACAAAGCCTCAGAAAGAAATCCGTCTTGAGAGCCATTCAAAAGTACAGTTAGTCTTCACTTTAAGTACAGTGTGACGTGAAGCAATGCAAAATAAAAACCAATTTCACCACAGACTAATTGATGGAAATGAGTTAAGTTCCTACAGCATATTTCTAGTCACAAACCCACCAACACTTCTAATGTTAAACATTGAAATAAATATGATCTACCCATACATTTAAGAAAGATTAATAAAAACAAGTAAGATAATTATTTCCCAACCCATTTAAAAAAATTCAGAGTCATGGGTAGCCAGAGCCAATCTGGCAGCTCAGGGCACAGGCAGAAACCCACCCTGAAGAGGACACTTTCCATGGCATGATACCCTGCCATACACCCACACTCACTCAGACCGGGACAATATAGGCACACCGATTTACCTAATGTATTATACATGCACATCTCTGGGCTGTGGGAGGAAACCAGAGGAAACCTACTCAGATGGGGGAACGCGCACACTCTACACAGAGAGCGCCCCAGGCTGGGAATTGAATTTATAACAAAAGGACTCTAAATGAAACCACATGATTCCAGGACTTTCTGTAATTCCAAGCACTTCAAATGATAGCAGGTGTTCTTGCTTTAGCAATTCTCTGAAGAAAACCACTAAGAATATATGTATGTTTTTTTTTTTATAAGACAAGATTACTTTCTGATTTTTAAAAAGTATGTGTAATCAAGTTTTTTAAACAGGATGATAAATAATCAGCTAAGTTTTACCAATTTTCATAAAAATAAACTGAAATAAACGTCTTTAATTTGTGCTAAAGATATTTGTTTCCCCTGCTGGAAAATACAGCGTGTGATTAGCAGTGCTGTGGTGAGATTCCACACAAGTGAGGCACTCCTGAGACGGTACATGGAGCCCAGGGGAGCAAGGAGGATGAGGTACTGAGTCTGGATGGAAGAGCTGAACAGGCTGGGTTTGGGTTCCTAGACTTCAATATGGATCAAGGTTCAGGCCTGATCGAGTTGACAGACAGGTCCACTATAAGGAGGATGACTACTGCTAAAGGTAGGCATGCAGGGATTGTGGTTGAAGAGGCCAAAATGTTGAGCCCAGCATATATATAATATTTTATAGGTACTGTGTTTCCCCGAAAATAAGACATCCTCCGAAAATAAGACCTAGCGCAACTTTGGGAGAAAAAATTAATATAAGACACTGTCTTATTTTCGGGGAAACAGGGTAGGATTGGAGCTTATTGGGTCATAGGTAGCTCCAACTTGTTAGGCATAATGAAAGTAAGAAGATAAAGGGAAAACCAAAGAGATGTCAGTGGTAGATATAAGAACCCATAGAGTAAGGGGCTGGGGTGGCTGTCATGATCCCAGTGAATTGGGGATAACGGGTCACATTTCCCAAAAAAATAATGCTGGTAGTTTTTTACTGTGGGAACAGATAGTTGATGTAAAATATGCATTATTGGAGAAGACCTTGAGGTCCATGGAGGGGAAAGTAGATGAATGCATAAGCTTGAAGACTTGAGACATTGCAATAACTTGTTATTGATTTGTCTTCAAAGGATACAATGAAATTTAATTAAGAGCCCTTTCTTCTTAACTGAGAAATTCTATGTGAAGTAGTAAATCTTCACCTTTTTCCATAAACACACACTCCATTGAGTTTTATTATTTACTAAATATGTTATATAAGGGATAAGTATTTTACTTATTAAAGTTAATAGTTACTACTGTAAGTAATAATTAATATTCAACTTAGTGACAATATGTAAGCTAATTGCTGAACATATCATTCAAATGAATCACTTTTAAAATATATAATTTAATAATGAAAATAGTTTTAAAACCTATAAATCTATATTCCAATAACAACTGATAATGAAATATAAGAGTCACATTTAAGTAGCTTTTAATAACCAAGTAACTGTAAATGAAAGTGTAAATATAATTGCAAGTAAAATATAAACTCAGGGTCCCATAAGAATCCAAACTACATTTTTTTAAAATTGTGAACTTATTGTGAAATTAAAATAATATAAACATTTTATATTTAATTTAGCAATATTTTTGTAAAAATTTGGGGATTAAGAAGCCCAATTTATTTTTTAACCCAGCAACAATTTACTGAGTTACACACTTTCTTAAGTTTTTATTTATTAACAAAGCCTAAAGGAACCTTAGCTGGAAGAGTTGCCAGACCCATTTGTTAGCCAGCTACTAGACACAAATGCTGAAATGGTAAGTAGATTTCTATTTTTTCAGTAAAGTTACTAAATCTCCCCCATTCTCCAAATTATCAGTTCAATTCACTAAATTAAATCAGGCAACCATTCAAACCTACGGGAAAATAATCAATTTGAGTTGCTCCTCAGTTGCATGGAGAAAAGGAGAGGGGAGGAGTAACAACTGTCCCATTTTTCAGAATATCTGCATTCTTGTTCTATGGCTAATGTTCTTTCTTCCTTATTTCCGCCTTTGTCTCATAGTGGTGGGCACTAACTTCATCCTGTGGAGTCATGTTGCAGAGTTGTCCTTCTACCTGTGAAGGACCAGCTCCCAGGGAAAGACCATTGTTTTAAAAAGCAGATTCTCAAATTCTCACACTTAAGGATGGAACACTGTGAGTGTGGGGATCTGAATTTGCATTTTTAAGAATTTTGTTAAAGACTGGTGAAATCAGGGCTGTTTTCCTGCTGCTCGGAGGCTTAAAAGTAGTAAGAGAGCAGCTGGCAAAGGCTTGACTAAAGCCACTGTTGAGAATATTGGAAAGTAGTCCAAATTTTGAGTTGCACTCTCAGCTCATCTTAGCGTTTATTTAAGCAGCTTGCTTGCCCTCTTGTGAGTTTGGCAGCCCTGTGTTTGTGGATTATCTTCTCACTGCCCAGAGGACCACTTTACCCTACAAGCAGCTGAAGGCAGTGCCCTCCTGGCTATGCCTTGTCTTTCAGGACATTTCCAAGACTTTATGTCCCTAGGCCAAGCATGTCAAATTCAAAGACTAACATGGGCCAAATAAATGAGAAATGTGGTCCGGGGGCCGGGAGTTTGACATGCTTGCCCTAGGTTATCAAAATGATTTCTGTTTTGCTGTTTTACTTCAGGACTTTCATCTATAAGTTTAAACCAGCTAACACATTTTAATCCATCAAGGGGTTCATTAAGTTTCAATTCCATTTAAAATTTTTTGCAGAAGTAATATTTGCTTAAAACAGAATTGGAAAACTCAGCAAAAAATGAACATGTCTTACATAATCTGACTAGTCATGAGCACCCTGCTTATTCTGACCAAGATAATATGTATGTATTCATGTTGTGTGTGTTGTATCTAAGTCTGCAGGATATTGTGTTGTTTTAGCCTCCAATTCTGGAACGAAATTGGCTGAATTTGAATCCTGGCTCTGCGATCTTGGGCAACTCACATGGCCTCCATCAAGGCGAGTTAGTTCACTGGAACTAGACTAATTTATCCTTGTAGACCTTATATTACTTTTGTGTCCTTGTTCATTCTTCATCGTTTAACTGAAAATATCTTCTAAGTGTACATGTTATTTTAAATACATATATTTCTTTTTTAGAGAGGAAGAGAAAGGTGCAGAGCAAAACATTGATGAGAGAAACATTAACGTCTACCTCCTACACATACACACCCCCTACTGGATTCTGAGCCCACAACCCAGGCACGTGTCCTGACTGGGAATTGAACTGGCAACCTCTTGGGAAAGTGCTCAACCAACCAACCAACACCTCCTGGGCAGTATACATATTATTTTGATACTTATCTCTGTTCATTGACCTGAGCTCTGATGCAAGGTATTATTTTAGTTCCCTAAGCACCACTTTTTTTAGCTTAGGATTCTTTTTTTTTTTTTTTTTTTTTTTTTTTTTTAACATAGTATGTCTGTGATAATGTCAGCATTGTGACTAAGGGAGGCCTTTTACCCATCCTGAGAAATCTACATTATTTTAAAAATATCCCTCCATGACACTGATGAAATCCTGCAGAACTGTAAGGATGAAAGGGATGCTGTGGTTTAAAACCCTGCCTGGTCCCCAGAAGGGTGAGTCACTGAGCCTTGCTCTGTGCACAGCATCCATGGGAAGAGCGTACAGAACAGCAGCATTCTTCTGAGCCAGCAGGGAGCTGAAATTAACCAAACCACCCTCCTCTCAGAGGCTCTTCAGAAAAGGACTTGCTTTCTATTCAATAACCTCATGGTTCAAGCAGGGCAGCCGTGGCTTCCGTAGGATGTGCCCATGGACCTTCCTCGGGTGTCTTAGATGAGCCATGAGTCCAGAGGATGCCAAGCAATGATTAGCAGAGAATCTGACGCCTTCCAGAGTTAAAAATTTTAATCGGACCTGGTAGAGTATTTAAAAATTTTAAATACACACATGAGTCCAAAAGCATGTCATTTTGCAACTGAAATTGTAAAACATGTGGCCATTTCCTCCTTTTGGCTGTAACGAGAGTGAGGAAGAGATTTCCTATGAATTGATTCTGATAAATGCTTTTATTAATTGATGAGAGAGAGAGAGAGAGAGAGAGAGAGAGAGAGAGAGAGAGAGAGAGATTAATTTGTTTTCCACTTATTTATGCATTCATTGATTGCTCCTTTCATGTGTCCTGACATGGGATCGAGCTCACAACCTTGGTGTATTGGGATGATGCTCTAAGCAACTCACCTACCTATGCAGGGCCATTCTGATAAATGCTTTTAAACACCTGTCTGACCCATCAACATTTTTAAGAAATTAAACAAGCTCTACTTTCTATTTCATTTTGCCCTCTACCTTTTCACCGAGAATTATTCAGCGTTGGCTAATAATTAATTGTCACGTAAAGGGGTGTTTCAATGTGCCTTGAAAACAGCTGTGCACATTTATAAAATGCGTGGCATGTGTCTCTGAATGTCCACAAAAGGTTGCCCTCTGGGTTTTTAATATGTTATTTCTGGTGATGCCATTTCCTGAGGAGCTCCATGGGAATAGCAAACCCAACAGATTGGCAGTATGTTTTCTCCTGAGATGCCTGTGGAGCTTGTCCTTTGGACAATGAGTACAACCACGCCCTGTGGGGTTTGTTCCTTTGAAATGCGGGAAAGAGGTGGGCCTGCCGGGAGGATTTGCTGGTACAGGCTCACACATGACCTCACTCCCACCAGGTTCTCCAATGAGCCCTACTCAGCACGGGGCGGGAGGCTGACAGGCTGCCGAGGAGGACACAGTGCCCAGAACAGCGGCAGATATTGTCACTGAATGGCAGCTCCAGGTCACCTAACACTCTCTCTCTGGGCTCGGCTCCGCGAGACATGATAACTACCTTGTTATCAGGAAAAGGCAGCAAGCTGAGGCTTTCTGTGAAATAGCCTCGTATTCTCTGCATGCCTCTCTGGGGATGAATTTGTGAGATATATGCAAAAGGGAGGTGAATGCCCAAGGCCCAAAGCAGGTGGCCTTTAAAATGTAAGTGAGCAATTCATGTGGGAAACACATCTTAGAATTCTTCAGTGAATAAAACTCAAAAACAAGTTGGATTTGACTAGGAGATGTGGATTTTCTATTCTTAAAAAAACTAACTTTAAATTTTTTATAAATGACACATATATGTTAATTCTTCTATGTAAAGTAAATAATCACACTAATGTAAGGGCTCTAACTGCAATTAAGATCTGGGGATTAATCCCAGTTACCCCAAAACCCGGAAAAAGAAAGTCAGAGGAGCCATGGGGTTTACGCAGGGCCTTTGCTGCAGGCTTCCGTGGAGTCAGGAAGCACCTGGGTTCTTCTCCCTCACACCTGCGGCTAGTCAAATCCAAAAAAAAAAAGTGACTGTAATGTTCTGACTAAATCTTCATAGATCACTATTTTGAAACAGGGTGAATTCAGTATACCTTTATTTTCAACTAAATTGTAATTTCTTTACATTTAAAAAATATTTTATTGATTTATACAGAGAGAAGGGAGAGGGATAAAGAGTTAGAAATGTCAATGAGAGAGAAACATCGATCAGCTGCCTCCTGCATACCCCCTACTGGGGATATGCCTGCAACCAAGGTACATGCCCTTGATTGGAATCGGACCTGGGACCCTTCAGTCCACAGGTTGATGCTCTATCTACTGAGCTAAACCAGTTAGGGCTATATAAAGTTAACTATTGGACTATTTCTATGTTCAATTTTAGATGATGGCCACTTACTATATTAATAACAATAATAAACTATTATTTACTGAGCACCATCTTATGCATGCATCTCATGTTCCTTCTCTGCTTTGATTCTCCCACTGCAAGGTAAGCTTTGCTATTATCACAGATGAGGAAACTAAGGCTCAGAGAAACAAAGGAACACTAATGCCACATGAGTAGCATGTGTGTGGTGCACAAAGTCCAGCTTTAGTCCTCCGACATGTGATTGCTGCTGGCACACCTTGCCTCTAGTACTGTTAGATCACCTCGTTTCCTTTAAGTACTTTATATGTTCTTTAACTCTGAGACACTATGAAAATATCATTTACTAATGATTTACCAGGGAGCAAGTTTATGGATAAGCAATGGTATTAAATCAACAATTCCATATTCAGTCTTCACTGACTTCTTGATCATTTCTGCCATTTGTTTAGAACATTTGAAAAAGTTAAACAATGACAATTAACTGTATTTTGCCAGAGGATCATTTTAAAAATTTATGGCAGAGTGGACTCTTATTATCTGTATTTATTGTTTATTGAAAATATTAGGATATTAATTCTCTCTGATAATACTATACTTTTCATCCATGCCTACTTTATCTAAAGCAATATTTTCACCTCGGTACTGAGGCATAATTGTTGAATCCAAAATATTGCCAATGGAAAAAAAAAAGGAATAAATAGTATTTCCATTACAGATAGAAAATACTTTCTCTTATTTTTTCCAATTTCCAAAAATGTGTTGGGATAAATAGAACAAAGAATGAAACTGCTTATTCCATCCCAAACAAACCCCAGAATAAAGGGAGTATCAAACATTTATGTAAATATACATACAAAGGAACATGAAAATACAGCTAAGCTCCAGTATCAGCAATAGCTTTAAAACAGAAATAGCCATTCCTTCCTTTCGAAAGTCTTTCTAGATTTTGAGGGGTCTCTGGAGCATGGTTGACAAGCAAACCTGAGGTTGTCACGATCTGCTTAATAAGTGTCTCTTCAACAAGTACCCATGGGGAGTAAACAATGCCTAATGAGGTTTTAGGATGATTTGTTAGATAAGGTTTCCATCAGACTTGGAGTTCTTTAATTAATTATGATACTCCCCCCAAGAGACTAACTAAGCAGTGTCTTCCTATCTTAAAAAATGTCCTCCAAAATACATATGAGTTCATAAAGCAGAAAGTAAAGGCTTCTTCTACTCCTTAAAGATACCTTGCAAACTAGATTAAACAAGACAGTAAGGGTATTTGGAATCCTAAGGACTCTTTTGATCTCAGAGGACAAGACAGGAAGCTAAGTGAATTGAGGTGTGCAGAGAGAGGAGGGTCCCAGTGAGGAGTATGGCAGGAGGTCTTGAAGAGTGTGCTGCTGTGGCCTGGCAATGGTTGGAAAACATGGTATGTGAAGTGAGTGCACATTTTCGGAGACGCATGGGCTTCACTGAAATCGAAAAGATGAATATGTGGTACCATGTCCCTTCAGCTAACAACAAAAAAAAGAGAACAAATTCATTCATAAACATTAAACTTACAATTAAATGTTATATATTTTTTTACTTATCTAGCGAATGCTAAAATTTTTATAATGTGCTATATTATAAAATATTCTGAGAATAAGAGGGTTAATTCGCTATACTAGTAATTTTTTGGAGGACAATTGGTGATGCCTATCAAATTTAAAAAATAGCCAAAATTGGTTTGGCTCAGTGGATAGAGCGTCGGCTTGCCGACTGAGGGGTCCAGGGTTCAATTCCAGTCAAGGGCATGTATGTTGGTTGCGGGCACATCCCCGGTAGGAGGTGTGCAGGAGGCAGCTGGTCAATGTTTCTCTTTCATCAATGTTTCTACCTCTCTATCTCTCACTCCTCCTCTCTGTAAAAAAAATCAATAAAATATATTTAAAAATAGATTAAAAAATAAAAATATATTTACCTCTGACTTAGACATTTCACTGTCAAATTTTAATTCTATAACTGTAATTACTTTATATTCACAAATAATGATGTAAAAAGACAGTCATTCTAACACTGAGTAATGGCAAAAGATGGAAACAACTGAACATGACACTGATGATATTAATTTTATCTCACCCATATAATGGTGACCCCTGAGAGCCCTGTTAAACGTACTGTGGTATCTACATGCACAGTTAGGAATCCACCTCCTTGCTATACCATTAAGGGAAGTAAGCAAGCAGCAAAATGGGTTCTATTAGATCCTTGTATTTAGGTGAGCACATCAAAGGTATCAGGAAATGTAGGAATAGAAGCCACCTGGAAAGGGCAATGAAAAATTGAGAGACTACAGGGTAAGGCAATTCATATTCATGAATATTTTTTGCTACTGAAGAGATTTTTATTCATGTGCTTGTATTACCTATTCAAACTGATTATATTACCTATTCAAACTTTTAGAAAAGACAATGAAAGGAAAAGTTATCTAAAAAAATCAGGTAGCGAAGTCAGGTAAATGTGGCTACCTTGCATCAATAAGATGGCTCTGAGAAGTGGTTTTCAAATAGCCCGGTCTCAGGATCTTTTCACACTGTTAAAAAATATCGAAGACCCAACGAATTTACTGTTTTTGTGAAATATTCCCCATGCTAATGTGTAAAACTAATATATTTAAAGTATTTATTTACTAATGCATTTTTAAAAACAAGAATAAACACACTTTTACAAAACTAATTTTTTTCCAAAAAAAAAAAAAAAAAAAAAAGTGGGAAAATGCTGTTTTCCATTTTTGTAATGTCTGGTTGAATAGAAGCCAGCTGGATGCTCATATCAGCTTCTGTATTCAGTCCTTTGTGACATTATCTGCAACACATTATGTAGCTCCTGGATAACTCTACCAAGAAAAGGTAGAGGACAAACGGTGTGTTGGTATTATTAAATACTATTAATATTATTAATATTAAAATATTAAATATTTTAATATTTAAAATATTGGTAATATTAAAATAATAATACCAACACACCGTTTTGAAACAGGGGGACCATGTTTTGAAATCTGGTCAGAATAACATAGAACATTACAACTGAGTTGCCATGTTAGAAAAAAAAAATTACCTTCTTTAGCTGTAATGTACTTTCCAGAACTGTAACTTCATCAGTAATATTTACCTGTCTTAATAGAGGTTCATGAAACTTAAAAAGGACAAGAATGCTGGATAAAAGCAATACTCTAGGGACAACAGCTTACCAAGTTCAATTTTCTAATAGCATAATCCTAGCAAAATACTCTTTGTGCAGTAGAGTTTTTAACACTGGCCAGATAAGATATCCTCTTTGGAAATAGAAATCTAGCTCTAATGTGTTAATATGTTAACTTAAAAAAAGATACCAAATTACGTCCCCATTTTCTCTAAAACCACCATATTCCCATTATTCAAATGGGAATTGTAGCATCTAAAAGAGGAAATCTGTAGACGTTAACAAATGTCATAATTAGTGTGGCAATAAATAACAGCAGTGTATCCTTTCAGCAGCTCTTTAATTGAATGTGCACTATGGTCATTTTCTGTGCTCTGGTCATTTTCTGTGCTCCAGTAGGGAGCTAATAGTCTCACTGATAGCCATGAAACAAACGTCTCATAAGTAACATTGATGAAAGAAAGTAAGCTCTGAGAGCACATTATAGGCCCTGCCACCCATCAAGATTTGGGGAATTGAGAACACCTTCTCAGAAGTGAGATTTTAGCTGATATCTGAAAGAAGTATAGCAGTTGGGAGAGAGGGGTTTGTCCAGGCAGAGGAAACAGCATGAACAAAGACCAGGAGACAGTCTTTGTGCATGCTGGTAGGTTCCAACTGCTAAAGTTAGGTCAATGTGACTGAATCCCAGAAAGCAATATCAAGAATTACACAAGATAAAGATGTCAACATAACACAGGCAGGGGTTAGGTCAGGGCCTGCAGATTCTTGAATGCCATGCTAAGGATTTAGATATTTACTGGTATACTGAGAGCAAAAGGGAGCTGTTCAAAGGTATTATAGACACTTATTAAGAGTTTTATTGGTATGTTTACAGAATGCAAGATAAGGAGGCTTTGCATCCAGCCTAATGATTAGTTTCCTTGTACCCTGATTTCGATCAACAACATGTGCTATAACATCTTAGCTCCATCACAGAGAGTTTTACTTGAAATTTTCTTTCTAATTGCTATTAAAAGCTTCAAGAAGTGAATTTTCAAGATGACTATCTAAGAAATGTCTTAATATACCTCCAAGACCTCAGATTCTATGAGTTTCATCCAAGAGTTCGTTAATAACCAGAATTGCCCATAGTAGTTTAGTACTTGGGTCACCTTTCCTGAGTTTAGATTCAATGTTCCAGTCACAGCTTTCACTAAAGGCATTTATAAGAAAACTAGAGGCCTGGGTGCATGACATTTGTGCACTGGGGGTGGGGGAATGAAGAAGGGGGGAGTCCTTCAGCTCAGCCTGTGCCCTCTCATAGTCCAGGAGCCCTACCACCAATAGCCCCAAAGATGTAGGCCCCACCCACCCACCACAGCCTGCTGGTGGGTGGCCTGGGCCTCCCTCTTTGGGGTGATCATGGAGCCCCCAGATTGATCGATCATCCGGCCATGTGGTGGCCTGTGCCTTCCTCTGCAGGGCTATCATGTGGTGATGGCCAGGCCCCAACCAATTGCATCACACCTGCCTTGGCTGACTGGTGGCAGTGGGTGTCATAGCATGGTCATCCGGATGGTCATTCTACTGTTCAGCTGTTCAGTCGATTTGCATATTACGCTTTTATTATTATAGATATTTTATATCTGCATTTGGATTTGTTCCCACCATCCTGTAAAGACAAGATCTATTATATTATCTAGAGTCCCCCCATAAAATCGCACATGGAAAAATATGTAATACCTGAAAACACATTGTTTCTTCCAAGGGACTGAGACATTTATTCTTTTGCATGAATGAGAACAAAATAATTGCCACATTGGCCCAACTGTTGCTGTCAGAGTTAAAACTTAAGTTCAGTGGCATTAACTATGATGACTCTTGTGCTTTTTCTTCTTTGCTTCATTCCAATTAAATTCTGCTTACATCACACCAACTTAAAATCTACCTTGTAAACCACACCTAATCCTTTTATGGTGTGACGTGCAGAACACATATACACACATACAGCAAACCTATGACTTCACTTCCAGGAAAGTTACCCACTAAAATGACAAGAGCTAAGAAAATAGGTTTAATGGACCATTTCTTTACAGACGCCTTTTAACCTTGCTGGGGTAGGTAGGACCAAGAAGGGTTAATATATATATATATATATAATCTGCAAGAATGGCTGAATGTTACATAAAATAAAAAATAACAGAAGCTTAAGGAGAGACTATGTATTTAGCTTATTTATATGGTTCCCAATATAAAAATCAGGCTGGTGGCATCACACAAATGGGCCATGGCTTCACTCCAAACTGCTGAAGCTCATTCTGGATCACTAATGATTTACAAAGGCGCATTCACCATTGCTGCCAAGACAGGGGGAATGCATTGAAATGTGCGCTTCAGAGCCAAGTCTAGTATTCTCTTATCTAAGAAAGGTGAAGTCAGGACAGGATGACAGAAAAGTGCTATGACAATAGAAGTAGAAAACTTTCAGGGGAAAAAATATCAAGTAAAAAGGAAAGAGGTATGTAACTGTCACTTGTTTATGGACACTTGTAACTCATTATCTACACACACACACACACACACACACACACACACACACACACTGCATAAACATAGAACATGACTGTGGTAGAAAGAATTCTAAGATGACCCCAATGATATATTCCCTTGCAATATTCTCTCCCCTTGAAAATGGTTAAAATTTCTAACTTGCTTTTAACCAATTTGACAAAGGTGGACGATTTTTTCAAGTCTCTAATCATTTAACTTTAAGTTAATACAAAAGATCATTTTGGTTAGGACTCTCCTAAGTAGGGGAGCCCTTCAAAGGAAGTCAAAAGACTCTCTCCTGCTGGTCTTGGGGAAGCAAACTTTCATGGATTTTCCAACTGGAAGAATATAAATTCCACCAACAACCACATGGACCTGAAAGGGGAGCCTAAGCCTGTGATGGGACTCCAGACCTGGTCAACACTTGATTGCAGCCTTCTGAGGCCCTGAACAGAGCACCCAGCTAAGCCAAGTCCAGGTTGCTAACCATGGATATTGTGAGCCGATAAATGTATTGTATGTATAAAGCTACTAAATTTGTTGTAATTTGTTATGTTGTGATAGAAAACTAATAAAATGATGTAAATGGAATATATGTTGTTTAATTAGTATAATTTCAGTATTTGAAAATAATCATAAGAAACACGAGTGTTTACAAATGCATACACATATTTGCAGACATCTATGCAGACACATATTTGTCAACAAGGAAGAAAAAGAAAACTTGCTTTATTTACCTTCACCCATAAATTCACTCCATTTTTTGTTCTACTCATATTAGTTAAAGGCAAGTACATTCATTTGGTGGTCCAACTAGAAACCTGAGAATCATCATTGACTATTCACTGCTTCAGATTCCTTCTAACATAGTATCACCAAATCCTACCACTCCCTTTAAAAATTTTCATCATATTCTTTAATTCTGTCTCTACTGTCACTCATAAGCTCTTATTTAGAATAAATAGCCTTCTATTTGATCTCTTTATCCAAAATGTTCACACCCCCTCCCCAAGTCCTCTCTTTTCCAATCTTAGATGTGATCCCCAGAAAAGTCAATGGCAAGGAAGTGAAGGAAGTAGAGCAGAACTCGATTGTGAGGTGGTGGGGGTGGGGATGGGGAGATGGAGGGAAGAAAGGCTACAGATGAGATACCAGATTTGCATAGGAAATCATAAATTTATGAATTGAAAAGCAATAAGAAGCCATTGAAAGATTTATGACAGAAGAGTGATTAAAAACAAACATTAAAACAAAAACAAAACTAAAAAACTTAGCATAATCTTCCCTTGCAGAAAATCACTCTAAATACAGAAATGAAGCTTTTATCATGAATCAGCAACTTTCTTAAGAGGGAAACCTGCTTACTAACTTAAACCTTGGATAGATTAGTTAAAATTATAATTTTTGGCAAGTTGGGAAGAATTTGGAAGCTGAAATAAAAATTACTGTAAGGGCCTGGCATCATAATGGTTCAATTAAACTTAGCTCTGGTTCCTTCCCTTCCCCTTGCTCAATGGTGGACATGAAACTGCATTCATTCTATCCATTAATGCTGCATTCAAGCTTCCTGAGTGAGTTGAATCTCAGGGAGTGGGCACATGTAAATAGCAACCAAGATAACATCTAACTAGCAGCCAGTGAATTAAATTAGGAGAATAAGAAAGCCATGTTGTCAATAGGGAATCCTTTTATTTTTGGACATTTGACTTAGTACAGCTCATTAGAAGTAACTCCTACATATATATATATATATATATATATATATATATATATATATATATATATATATATATATATATGCAATGACGTAGAATCTGTGTCCCCTCAATGCAAATAGAAGGATTTTTCATATGCCATCTCTATTCCCTAACTCTGAGCTGCAAAGAAACACCTAGAGACTATATCTGTCCATTCCAAAATAGTCTTAAGAAAAATGGTAGGCACATTTAATCAGCTTCTCCCTATATAATTTGCTAAAGATACATTTCTGGGGCTGAAACATTATACTTGTTCCACCCCTTCATTTCCTATCCCTTCTCATGCCTACACATTTTTCTTTTTATCTGGAGGGGTGTGTGTGTGTGGGGGGGGGGGTAGTTGCAGAGGGAGAGAACATACTACATCAACTCAAATCAGAAAAAAAGTCCAATTCCAATTCTCTAGTTTGTGGTTTGGAAGGACAATTTCTGAGAATTTAAGCAGTGAACAAGAGAACATCCTTCTCATTCTCTATAACCAGATGACATTTTTTTTTTTTTAAGGAAGAACAGTCAAAGGGATGACCAGTCAGATCCTGAAGCAATCTGGTGGTCATGTTGAAACAGCATTTTTCAAGGTCATTCTCACATTTTTGGAATCTGGTTAGTTTAGCCCTGTAGGAAAGCACCAGAGTACTAACTGAACAGCATACCAGTTGCAGGAGTGGGATTTGCCACTCCAAATATGCTCAGCCTGAGATGGAGACAAAAATCTAAAAGGAGAAAATACAAAGAGTGTTCTCTTCTCCAAGGCTGAAAAGGGCATGAAAGTCTATTGGGTTGAACCATGCAAAACTGGAAATACTTGACATGTTTTACTTACATAGATGGTTCAAAGTAAAGAAAGAGGGAGAGGGAGAGGGAGAGGGAGAGGGAGAGAGAGAGAGAGAGAGAGAGAGAGAGAAAGAGGGAGGGAGGGAGGGAGGGAGGGAGAGAGAGAGAGAGAGAGAGAGAGAGAGAGAGAGAGAGAGAGAGAGAGAGAGAGAAGAGCAAGTGCGCAAGAGCGCCCAGCCAGCATGGCTCAGTAGTTGAGCATCAACCTAGGAACCAGGAGGTCATGGTTCAAGTCCTGGTCAGGGCACATGCCTAGGTTGTAGGCTTGGCCCCTCGGTTATGGGCTCCAGTAAATGATGTGCAGGAGGCAGACAATCAATGATTCTCTCTCAATCACTTACGTTTCTATCAGCCTCTGCCTCTCCCTTCTTCTCTGAAATCAATAAAAAATACATTTCTTTAAAAAAAAAAAAAAAAAAGGAGGTGGGTAGCTTTAAGATATCAGTTTGATGGCCCACATATATTTCTAAATTAAACTAATAAAAGTACACAAGCAGAAAAACATATGCTGATATTATCAAGAAACCATGAGTTTTACATTCCTTCCAAAAGATGTTTTTTATGTTTTTAAAATCTAGTAACTTATGCCAATACTTCTAACAAAATCTTCCTAAATAAAAAATTTTGTTGAAATTTTCAAAAATCAAGTAATATAATACAAAACAGCCTGGATAGTTGATTCACATCGCATTTATAAAAGGCAAGATTCAGAGTTGTTTACTCCAGTGGAGTGTTAGTATTCAGATTATGCCCCTTCCCTCTAGTTCTTGGCATCTTCAGGTTCCTCACATAAACATGTCTATTTCCAGTATACTACATAAAATTTTGTCACATCCATTCTTCACCCATACTTTGAAGTAAAACTGAAGTATGAAGACTGGTGAAGTTCCACCAGAAAGGAACTTCAGCTGCCAAAAAGGTGTTCTTATTGTCTAGATAATCTTCACTTAACATTATTGGAATGACTGTGGGTAATAGAATAGTAATCTAAGAGGGTAATATTTATGGAAGGGAATAGACTTAACTGTGTTTCTTTTCTCTCTCTACTGGATAATTTTTATCCATTTGTAAATGAACTAAAAATACAATAATTAGTTAAAGGGTGCCTGAAATAAAAAGATGTAAAATGTGACATCAAAAAATATAAAATGTGTGTCCTAGCTAGTTTGGCTCAGTGACTAGAGCATTGGCCTGCAGACTGAAGGGTCCTGGGTTCAATTCTGGTCAAGGATACATGCCCGGGTCACAGGCTCAATCACCAGTTGGGGGTGTGCAGGAGACAGCTGATCAATGATTCTCTCATATCACTGATGTTCTGATGTTTCTATATCTCTCTCCCTCTCCCTTCCTCTCTGAAATCAATAAAAATATATTTTGCGCGCACACACACACACACACACACACACACACACACATATATATGAATAAAAATGAAAAATTTACTTAACGGACCATTATGTACATTGAATGTTATATGTGAACTGCATGGTAACCACACTGCAAAAACTTACAGTAAAGACACCAAAAGAATAAGATAAAAATCAATATAAACTAAAGAAAGCCATCAAACTACAGAGAAGAGAGAAAAAGAACAGAGAGGAACTATAAAAACATCAGAAAAAATGAACAAAATGGCTATAAGTACATACTTACCTATCAATAATTGCTTTAAATGTAAATAATCTAAATTTTCTACTCAAAATACACATATTGACTTAATGGATTAAAAAAACAAGATCCATCTAGATTTAAAATATATAAAGACTCATAAAACTTAGTAACAGAAAGAAAAATGGACAGAGATCCTGAACAGACATTTTTACAAAGAAGACATGCTATTGGTCAACAGGCACACAAAAAGATGTTTGTCACTAATGATTAGGGAGATGCAGATCAAACCATAATGAGATATTACCTCACACCTGTCAGAATGGTTATTATAAAAAAGACAAGAAATCACAAGAGGTGGATAAAATGGAATCCTTGTACTCTGTTGGTGGAAATGTAAATTGGTATAGTCACTATGGAGGTTCTTCATAAAATTAAGAATAAAAATACATATGATCTATGTATTTCACTTTTGGGTATTTATAAAAAAATATGAGAACAATAATTCAAAAAGATATATGCATTCCTATGTTCACTGAAGCATTATCTACAATACCCAAGATATGGACACAACCTAAGTGCTCATTGTTGAATGAATGGATAAACAAGATGTGATTATTCAAATACTACCTATAATAATAAAAGTGTAATATGCTAATTATACTGGATTTTCTTCCGAACGACCTTCCTAACAAAACTGGACTGTAAGGAAAGCCCGGGTCCAGGTGCCAGAGGGAAGCCGGTGCCTGCAGTCAGGGGAAGGAAGGCCTACTCTTGTACAAATTTCATGCACAGGGCCTCTAGGTCAGCCATAAAAGAGAATGAAATCTTGCCATTTCTGTCAATATGGATGAACTTTGAAGGTGTTATGCTAAATAAAATAGTCACAGTGTATACAGATGTTGAATTTTAATATTGCACCTGAAATTTATATAATGTTATGTGCCAATTTTATCTCAATTTAAAAAAGCTTGGTTAATCAGGAAGTGACAAAATACAATATGGTATTATTGGTAAAAATTAAAATAAAATAAAATAAAATAAAATAAAAGTGATGATGAGCAAATAGCAAGAAAAAGCTTAGACAAGTCTTCAAATGATTTTAAATATGAAGAAAAAAAGTGGTACTATTTCAAACAAGCACACATATGTGCATACACACAGAGACATACACACATACACTGGTGTTTGAAGGACTTCCTGGAATGGATAGCTAGAGAATTAATTGAGATTAGAAAACAAAAGCTGGAAAGACAATTGTAGCTGATCCTAGTTAGAAGAGTGGGAAGGAGGGAGGGAGAGAAAAATGCTATGAAGGAAAAAAGTTCACTATTTTATGATGTCTCCTGAAAGGAAATAGTTTGAAGTGCTGTTATTCACTTTTTTCAAATGAGTTGAAAAAAACCAATTTAACTAAATTAACACAATTAATAATTTGTGATCTGCAATGGGATATATCTATCTATGTATTTATCATAAAAATAAGTTATGTTTAATATAATGGTATAAGTGATTTATCTAAAACAACAACAATGCCAAGTTCATCTGCAGACAAGTAGTTTAAAACTGTCTTACTAATATTTCAATGTGCCCCCACCTAAACAAGCCAAAAATGAGACTGATGACAAGAAAAAAGAAAAAGTAAGATTTTTTAAGTATCCAGAAAAATGACCAGTTTTTAATTATACATCTATAAAAATACAATTATTAAGTTATTTTATCCAATAGCATTAAGACAATCAACAAGTCACATCATTTCTATTTATAAAATCTCTCAACTTCATTTCTTCTTTTCCATTCTTTAAAATTCTTTATTGTTTTAAATATTACATATTAATCCTTTTCCCCCATTGACCTCTCCCCCTCATTCCCACCCCCTCCGCACATGCCCTCACCCCATCCCCCACTGACTTTGTCCATGGGTTATGCTTACTGACACAGCCTTAGTTTCAGATTAGATAATTTATTCCTTATCTGGCTTGCTGTAATAAACACCTAAATCACACCTCCAATTTCTTCCCACTCCATGTTCTATATTTCTGCCAGCATAAGCTTTAAACAATTCAATGCTAAACACATAATTTCCCTGCTGAAAATCTACCAGGGCCTCTTTAACATCTTCAGAGGAGAGTTGAGAAATCTCCCATCCAAGTACTAACCAGGCCCGACCCTGCTTAGCTTCTGAGATCAGACGAGATCGGGCGCGTTCAGGGTGGTATGGCCGTAGATGAGTTGAGTTGAGAAATCTTTAGCAAAGCCTAATATCCTTCTTCCCCCATTCTCCCTGCCTGTTCCACCCGACATAGCCTAACTTCAGTGTGTATTGAACCACTCTCAGACTAGTACCTTAAGAAATACTGTTAGATACTCTTGCCTTTAGCTATCTATGTAACAATCCCAATTATGTAATAAAATTCAGATTACAGTAGCATCCTGGTAAACAAACTGGTAGTGGGCATTTGAGGAGACAGTTCTCAGGTTTTCTAATGTTTATAATTTGCTTGCATTTATTTTTTATAAGCAGATTTTTATAATAGAAGATCCAAAATATTCATTAATTAACTACATCAAATATTTAAAGCAAATGATTAGACACAAGCAGCATCCAAAGCAATATACAGGCTGCCAGACTGGTTGAGGGCCAATGTTGGTCTATCCTGTTGCTTTATTGCTTTTTGCAGACTTTCAGTATAACCTCAATAGCTTCAGGGTGGGTTCAAACACTTCTGGAATTTTTCATGACTTCCCACAGAAGTTGTGATAAACATTCAAAGGAGTATCTGATCCAATATTGTCAATTCAGTCTAATTTGGTGGCTAACTTTATCAATCATTGAGGGATCTAGTTAGTTCAAGTGTTCATATAGTCATGTCTCAGAGATAGTTAAGGAAGTAGAAATATTTTTTTAAATATTTTTTCAAGTATTTAAACATGATATACCAAAAAGCACATTGTATTTTCTCCATCTTGTGTCTAATTAATGAGATACATAATCAATATTTTGGACTCACTGAAAAGTAAATAGCTCTACATCAGAGAGTTAAAGGTAACATGGCTGAGTCTAGTGTTTCTGTGTGAAGGCTGCCATTAAAAACAAACACAAAATTATTTTCCCTATGTAGATTTTTTTCTGAAATATTACAGTAGTGTGATTATTAGACATTTATATTACCTATTATTAATGATACTTATTACACTCCTTTGTGACTTTGGCTTATAAAATATTGCATGTCAACAAAAATAATGACTCATTAACAGCTTCCTACTTTGCTACACCAAAGGTAAAATTAATACGCAAAGTATTAGGACAACATCTAGGAAATTAAAGTGTCATTTTGTCAGAACAGTTGTGTTTTATTTTACTCTTACTTCCCCCCCCCCCCCCCATGATTGTAACAGTTTTTAGACCATCGAATTACCTATTATATTCTCAGGCAGGAATTTATTTTTACTCTTGAATTTCACTATGACAAAGAACAACCAAGTGCTAAGCATTATGGACACTTTATGTTTGTTTGAACCAGATTAAACATAATAAATTTTAGGTAGAATACTTATACTGAATTAGTAATTTTTAAATTATATATAAGCCATCAACACTAAAACAAGTTAACTATAAAAAGTAGCATTAACATTAGTAACTAATACCATTATTTTAGTTTTATTTACAAGCCTTTAAAAATAAGTTTTCTAGCCTTGCCTATTTGGCTGATCTGTTCATAAGTGCAGATAATCTTTTCAAATAAATATCACCATTAATCTTTCTTCCTTTTCGTATTGCCTCTTTATGTCCTTTGTCTATTTTTATCTTCTTTTTAATATTTACTATTAATTTAAAGTGTTTGTCTACATGGTTTGAAGTAAGGATCTTTTTAATTTCAATAAACTAATAAACATATTATAATTTATCCTTGTCTCAATGATTTATAATGTTGGCCTTAGTAAATCCTTAGTTTTAATATATATATTATATTTGACCTTTTTATTCAGTTCTATCAAAATGTCAGTGTATCATACAGTTTGAATTAAAGGATGATATGTTCATATCTTATGAGGTAAAACATATTTTACACTTTTCAAAATGTCCTTTACTATTTTATACCTATTTTTTAATAAAATGTTAAGTAAATTAATTCCCTAAAATCCTACTGGAGATACATCATCTATACTAATAAAAGTCTAGATGGCCCTGCACCCTCACAAGATGGCTGACCCCATGTTGTCATAAGATGGCTGGCAGGGGAGGGAAGTTGTGGGCAATTAGGTCATCAGGGGAGGGCAGTTGAGGGCGACCAGGCCTGCAGGGGAGGGCAGTTAGGAGAGACCAGGCCGGCAGGGGATCAGTTAGGCGTCAATCAGGCAGGCAGGGGAGTGCTTAGGTGGCCATAAAGCTTGCAGGCAGAAGTGATTAGGGGCAATCAAGCAGGAATACAGGCAAGAGGTCAGGAGCCAGCAGTCCTCAATTGTGAGAGGGATGTTCAACTGCTGGCAGTCAAACATCCCCCGAGAGGTCTCAGATTGGAGAGGGTGTAGGCTGGGCTGACCCCCCACCCCCACCCCCAAGTGCATGTATAAGCTGAAGTATTGCATATTTCTAGTTTTTGTATAAGCTGAAGTATTGCATATTTCACAACATCTATTTCAAATTGCTTATTTTCAGCACTCTAGGGAAAATATTACTCCATTGATATAAGATTTTCTAATAATCACTCCCTTAGTGAACTAATCAATGACTTAGTTCACTTTTGAACTGTGCCTTAAAAAATTGTGAATCACGGGTTCTGAGGATTTAACAAATGCTACCCCCAAAATGTGCATCCACCCCCAATGTAATTAAAGACAAAGAACCCAAAGTTGAGAATTTGCTGTGTAAAGGAATCTCTCTAAGTAAAAAAAGACTTTATTCCATCAAAGTTATTTTTATTCCAATGTTGCTTTCTTACAAGCTGGTTCCAAACTGCTATCTTTCTTCATAATCATTATAATTTATCTCTGTCTACATAGCATTAATTACATGATGGTCTACTTTTAATTTAATACCAAGGCATATATATCTCACAGTGAGATGAAAAGACGAGGCTAGGATTTTGAAGGCTCAATTCTGAGTTCTATCTTTGAACATGTATATGTGCCTATATCTCTGTGAGTCAATATTTCCTTTGATCACATATAAAATGAGCAAAATATCACCAGCTCTGTTTATTCCATAAAGATTATTAAAGATTCAAATTTATTCTGAGAGAGCACAAGCTGAAAAGACACGTTTGTTTTTTTTTATTTAAAAACTCATCATTTACTGAGGATCTATGTAAACCATATGCCGTGCAAGAACCTAAATGTACTTAATCAGGAAGACATAAAATTGCAATTGAGAGCTGCTACAGCAGAGATTTTTCAACCAGTGTGCCATGGCACAGTGGTGTGCCACAAGAATTTTTAAAATATGCATTACCTGACTATTTAGGCAGGTACACTGACCTCTTTTCCTTTAGATTGTCAAATAAAAAAGTTACAACATGTAACACAATAGCCATCTGATGTGAATAAATCAAAATAACTATTTTTGGCCAGATTGGCAAAAAATAAATTTTTGGTGAGTCACAAAATATTAGTAATTAATTTATGTGTGCCATGAGATGAAAAAGGTTGAAAAATCACTCAACTAGAGAATAGATATATACAAAATGCTATGTGAAAGCCCAGAGAGAAAAATATTCCTCTGCTTGCAAGGCTAAACATATAAGGGACCATTATATGAACTAAGTTTGTAAGTTTCCCAAACAGATTAGGAGGAGGTGGTGTAAGGCATAAAAAAGCAGTCTTGAAAAAAGAAACAGCTTCAGATTAAAAGAGGTGCCAAAGGACACAGAAGCTCAGCACATGGCAAAAAGTTGAGTGTGGTGGTTCCATAGGGATTATGGAAGACATTCTCTGAGGAAGAGACAGAGCTAATAGTTTGAGGAGTCAGAGGAATAAATTTCGATTTTATCTTGCAGGCAAAAAAATAATCATTCAAAGCTTTCAGACATAGAGATGATGTGATATTGGGTGGCCTGGAGTGTAAAACAGATTGGCATCAGGAGAGATGGGAGCTGGGGAATAGTCATGGGATGTAAAGTACGGCATAGGAAATATAGTCAATCTATATATATAAAAGGCTAAGCCAGCTGATAAGTATGACATGCACTAACCATCAGGGGGCAGACACTCAATGCTGGAGCTGCCAAGCAACAGCAACTTTGCATGCAGAGTGCCCTCTCACACTTCGGGACCCCTCAGGGGATGTCAGACTGCCAGTTTCAGCCCAATCTCCGCAGGCCAGGCTGAGGGACCCCACCTGCTGGAGGGACCCTGCTCACTCCACAAATGCCCTTGGAGCCTCGGCACCCCCAGGTATGGCTAGCTGGGGAGGGACTATGGGAGGTTGGCTCCAGGGTGTGTCTAGCCCATCTTGCCCAGTCCCACCCTGCTGGACACCTTCTAATTAATTTCCTTTCAATGTGCACGAATCCGTGCACTGGGCCTCTAGTAATATTATAATAACTATGTATGGTTCCAGTTTAGTACTAGAATACTCAGGGTATACCTTGAAGTATATTATTGCCTAAAAATTATGCCATACACCTGAAACTAATCTACACTAATAAAAGAGAAACATGCAAATGGACCATACCTCCACTACACCCACAAGCCAAGCCCAATAGCCAATTAAAAGCGAGTATGCAAATTAACCCAACCAAGATGGCTGTGGCCATGGAGTGAGCAGGAGGCTTGGTTTTCCCCTGGTGGCAGTGGAGGAAGCCAAGCTTCCCACCTGCTCTGGCTGGCCCTGGCCTCTGCTCAAGCTACAAAGTTTCAATTATAGAAGATAAATAAATCTCAGATACCAGAGCCTCTGCTTGAGTCAGCAGAGGGGGGTGGCCAGCCTGCAAACCACCACAGGCCCCTCACCCAAGCTGCCCCACACCCCAAGGGAAACCCACCCTGATCCAGGACACCCTTCAGGGCAAACCAGCACGCCCTCTCCCGTGCACCAGGCCTCTATTCTATTTAATAAAAGAGTAATATGCAAATTGACCATCACTCCAACATACAAGATGGATGCCCCCATGTGGTCAAAGATGGCTTCCCCCATGTGGACACAAAATGGCTGCCACAAGATGGCCAGCAGAGAAGGGCAGTTGGGAGGGACCAGGACTGCAAGGGAGGACAGTTGTGGATGATCAAGCCTGTAGCGGAAGGCAGTTAGGGGTGATCAGGCCAGCAGAGGAGGAAAGTTGGGGGTGACAGGGCCTGCAGAGAAGCAAGTCTGGGGGAACCCAGGCCTACAGGGAAGGGCAGTTAGGGGTGACCAGGCCTGCAGGAGAGAGCAGTTAGGGGCAATCAGGCTGGCAGGGGAGTGGTTAAGGTATGATCAGACTGGCAGGCAGAAGCAGTTAGGGGCAATCAGGAAGGCAAGCAGGTGAGTATTTGGGAGCCAGTCATCCTGGATTGAGAGGGATGTCCCAGATTGGAGAGGGTTCAGGCTGGGCTGAGGGACATACACCCCCATAAACACCACCATGTGGACACAAGATAGCTGCCACAAGATGGCCAGCAGGGCAGTTGGGAGGGATCAGGCCTGCAAAAGAGGGGAGGGGAGTTCCAGGTGATCAAGCCTGCAGGGGAGGGTAGTTAGAGGTGATCAGGCTGGCAGAGTAGGGAAGTTGGGGGTGACCAGGCTGGCAGGGGAGGGGCATTAGGGGCAACCAGGAAGGCAGGCAGGCGAGCATTTGGTAGCCTTGGATTGTGAGAGAGATACCAAATTGAAGAGGTTGCAGGCTGGGCTGAGGGACACACACCCCATGCATGAATTTTGTGCACTAGGCCTCTAGTACAAAATAGTATTATATCTGAACAACTCTAATTGAAAAGAAAAAAAGTTTGTGTGTGTTTTAAAGAAGACTAATGTAACTGTTTAGAGGACCATTATAAAGACTGAACTAGGGAAGTGGCAATGGGAGAACATAACAGATATTTCTGGGTAGCATCAAGAGATTCTGGTTGTCACTGAGATGTAGAAGTTAACAAAGATGAGGAGTCTAAGGATACCACTGGCTTGATAAAACTGGAAAAATGATGATACCACACACTGACGTTGATCAATACAGAATTATAAATGCTTATTTAGATGAGAAAGCATACCTTATTTCTTATTTAATGTCCAAAATGATATGATGAGGGTCATGGTAATAGTATATGTGTGTGTAGGGAGTCAAATCAATTTAGCTGATGAGTTTTAAAAAATAATGTCAAATAACCTATTCTCTAGGAAAAATTAGATTTCCTATTTTTAAATGTAGAAAAATATTCTTCTGGGTAAAAATAACCACAACATCTTTTGAAATATAATAGAGTTCTATTTGGTATAATCCCTTAGCAACATTCCTGCTATGAAGCAGTACTAACAGCATTCAAGTTATAGATTCACATATTGTATATCTTGAAACTTGTAAATGGAGAATAAGTTGTGAGAAGGACATAATTTTATTAATGTTTGATTTGAGGAATTTGAATAACCAAAAGTTGCTGACAGTCTTTTTAGATTATCATTGTCTGATTCAAAAACTCTTCTCAAAATACTCTCCAAAACCCACATTAAAGTTAAGAGAGAAATTAGTGACCAAATCATCATTTATGTGTGAGAGAGGGTGTGTGTGAATATATCCATGTTGGAAAGTGAATGTTTTCTTTTTTGAAGTAGTCTCTCTTGCCAATATTTGAATAGCCCATTTTCTCACAAATGCTTTTTTAAAAATAATTTCCAAACTTTTGGTTTCCGGCTATAGCCTGGAAAATGAGGACAGTGATTGTTAAAATATAGCCACAATGAGAAATGTACAGTAATTGTCAGGAGATATGAAAGACATAAATTGTAGTTCTCATTCTGTCAGTCAACTATTGTGTTAAATAAATTAACCCCTCAAGATATATGTTTCTTCAAGTGTAAATGGTGGGTTAGGTTAGCTTCAATCTTAGACCCATAGTGTTCACATGGTCTTATAAAAATGTGTCTTGTGGACATTGTTGGTTATCTATTTCCCTGTTACTGCTCCATAAGTGGACAACTAAACCAAGATGGTCCAATGAAAAGGAAAGAAGGGTTTATGAATAGTCCATGCTTCGTGGACAGGTTTTCGTCTCTCTTTCCCTTCCACCTTCTTCCTCCCAACATTTTCCACCCCCATGAAACAGGGGATGTACATAATTTCAGAATCAAAAATATAAGGTGATAGAGCCATTATATATTTCTTCTGATACACCAAAGTTTCAGAACACACAGAAATGTTGTAATCAGTATTATTTTTTTTAAGTCTACCACTGTTTTTGGCAATATGTAGAAAATATGAAATATATTAATTTTGCCAAACATTTTTGCCTTTTAAATATCCTTAATGGCTTTATTTATTAAAATTTAAAGATGTCAACCTCCTGCCAGTTATCCAATATTTTATTAAGGTGCTGTTTCCTAAAATACAAAGTCTTGGATTCACTAATGTGGACAATTTAAATAACCAACTTTTCAATCAGTTATTTTGACAATGTGACATTCAAATTTTGCATCATGAACTTAGGTTATCACTGCACCTAGCAATGAAAAAATACATTGAAAAACTGATAAAATCAATAGAAAACATGGAGAGCATTATGTTAAATAAAGTAAGACAGTCATAGAAAACAAGAACCATATGATTTCACTCACATAATAGATACTGAGGTTGTTTCCATATCTTGTCTATTGTAAATAATACTGCAATGAACATGGGAATGTATGCATATATTTTTAAAAGTTAATGTTTTCAATTTTCTTTGGATAAATACCCAGAAGTAGCATTGTTGGGTTATATGTTAGCTCTATTTTTAAATTTTTTTTTTAGCAACCCATATACTGTTTTCCACAATTTATATTCCCACCAACAGCACACAAGGATTTCCTTTTCTTCCCTTCCTCGTTACAATAATTTTTTTGTCTTTTTTATAACAGTCATTCTAACAGTTATAAGATGATATATCATTGTGGTTTGATTTGCATTTCCATGATAATTAGTGGTGTTGATAATTAATTTTTATTGAAAATATGTAACTCTTACAGATTTACAAAAGCACAGTACTAATAAAGAAAATACTGTGTTGTATAAAAAGTAAAATATAATTTATCATTTATCAGTTCAGTAAAACTGTTGTTACATTTTGAGGAACTATCATTTAAAATGATTAATTTGATATAAAAATGGATTTAAAAATGGTTTTAACTTTTTAAAATACTTCATTTGGTTCTCTTGGTAACATAGAGACTTATTCCCCTGGTAATTGTTATTTCAAATTTCTTCTATGTTGAGATTGAAAGATAAATCTATCTTGTTAGATTTAATTTAATACAAAATTTATTTAACATACTTTTTTTATGGAATCAAAAGAACTGACTATGAAATGTTTGATGATTGTCTTCTTTCTTTTTATGCAGATTTTTTCATTAAATCAAGTATACCTCTCCCACTGCTTCTCATACTGTAACTAATTCTTAAAATTTCTTAAAATTCTTAAAATTTCAGTTAAGATAATAATATCTGGAAATGCTACTATTGATGCTAAAAACAGCCTTTTTAAAGACATGATTTTCTTGATAACATACAGAGAATCATTCATCTATCCATCCATGTGTGTGTTTTTTTTCCCCAGACATTAACTTAGCAGACAAGTTAAGCCTTTTTGGATGATGGCACACATGTGCACACATACACACACACTTTGTACATGTTTCACATCTTCATTTTTAGAAGATCACTATAAACAAACTGCAGAGTTTTGATAAGCTCTAATTTTCTGAACACTGTTTTATGTTTATTATTATATGCATTGTACAAATTCAGCAAATACACTGGTTTGCTTCCATGGTGATCATTAACACTAGGGTAACAGCTAAAATTTCAAAAGTTAAAAATAAAAGTTAAAGTCTCTCATTACATTCAGAGCCTAGGCTATCTGTCATTCTTTTAAAAAAAAATGTATTTAAACCATATCTCATTTTTCTGTTTTAGACTTCATGTCCTGTAGTATCAATCAATATAAACTTCATGCTTGGTTTCATATATTTCTTGATGCTGTCAACATGCCCAGGCTCTACACACATTTATTTTAGGAACACCCACTGCCTTTGTTGAGCAGGAGACCTGGCTTTCAGTCTCAGCTCTGGTACTCGCAGTTGATATGCTACTGAACAAGTGACTCCCATTCTCTAGGGCTCAGTGGTCTTATCTGTAAAATGGAGATAATACCATTTTGTCTCAGTGTTGCTAATGGTTTCAAATAAGTTAGTAAATGTGGTAGTTTTTAAAAATATATCATTTTAAAGCATTGCTACTGTTCTCTTTAAAGAATAAAAGAAATATGCATGCCCTCCTTGAAAAATAATTACTTGCAAAAGTAACTCTCTTAAGGAAAAGCTTGAGGTGCAGTGTAGGAGTGTTTGGGAAATACATAAATGATGTAACAAATTTTAAGTCCAAGTATACTCATATGGAATAACTACAACTTATTAGATGAACCATAGTAGAAGCTATATGTATATGCGATACATCTTAGTTTTCTATGAACCATTCAAGTAACAAATATCAAATGGAACAATTATTCAGTGTGGAGCTCACAGCCAAAAATAATTTCTAATCAATGATGCGATACCTTTATTCCAATTAGCTTATTTTCCCCCTTCACTCTTCCAGCCATACTCTATTTCATTAAAATATGAACTTAATTAAGAGACTACAAAGTAAATCAACCCACAGATTAAGCTAGAGCTCTTGTTCTTACTTAATGTTCATTAAGGGCTCGGTTTTACAAGTTTTCTATTAATAGGTCAAATACACAAAGTGTCACACTTGCCTTTTTTGCCAACCACATGCATGATACTCAACCTACCTCTTCAAACAAAGGGTAAAACTGGATGTAGGTGTTCCTACATGGGTTGTAAAAATGAAATTTGCATACTAATTTATGAGTGTTTGCAAATCACACCAATCTTTAATTAATCTGAATTGATCATTCTTTGTGTCTAACAGATACAATGACATCAGCACAAAAAATGTCCAGTAAGTAGGGGTGTGAGGATCATGAGATCATGTGTGTACATCAGGGTTAGGATATACTATTGGATGGATTTCCTTTGACCAGAGCGTCTACAGCACGCGCGCGTGCACACGCACACACATACACACACATACACAGGAAAGGAAAAAGAAAGAGATTTGAATACTATTAAGATTTTATGATAAATCCAACCTACTATCAATTAGAGGAGGACAATCTCAGTGCAAGGTTTTCTTGCTTCCATACCCAGTCCTGATTTACAATGTACAATTACCCATCATCCAAATATATGACTTGAACATGTATCCCATGGATGCTTGCCCACATCTAAACTTAGATGATGACAGCTCTACTTTGCCATTAGGCATACCAGCAGCTCCTGAAATCTGTGTGTTGAGGGGGCGGGGGGCGGGGAAAGCAGGGGAATGATCACGTGCACACGCAGCGAGCTCAAGCACCTGTGTGGGGGAGGGGATTCCTGGGTTGGAGGATCTGAGTTTCCAGGAAAGGGACCTAATATGGGCCCAACTTCCACCTCCACACCAGAGTAAAGAAGCTGCAGCTGTAATTGCTCCTTTACACTACTCATTTTCTTGGAAAAGGAGCGGTCAGCATCTATAAGCTCCTGGGTGACAAGCCGCTTCCTTGGCCGCCTTCCGGAGCACTTTACAGTAAGGAGAAATCACTGTCATCAAATCTCTGTGTCTTGCCGGCTGCAAGGAGGTGCTTTTTTCCTGGGACTTTGCAGAGAGACTCCATACACATCACACCCCACACCCCACACCCCACACCCCACACCCCGACACGGTGTAACTCCCCCCGCACCCTGGTTCCTTCCCTTCCATCTCTCCTTCCTTCCTTCCCTTAAGGATGCTCAACATTTTGCGCCAAACTCTCCAAGTCACCCACGTGTTTGTTCTCCCCTTTCGCTGTTCAATTCACTTCCCGACTCAACAAAGAGAAACTCTAGCAGTTGTTCTCAGGCTTTCAGGCTGTAATCCTGAGATCAAAGTGTCTCACCCAAACCCCACCCCCCATCCCAATCAATCTGCCCCGCCAACCCCCCTCTGGAGTGTGTGTGTGTGTGTGTGTGTGTGTGTGTGTACAGATTACTGAGCATTTCTCTGGCTCAACCCAGCCCCCGTCCCCCCGCCCCGTTTTTCCTCCTCCTCCTCCAGAGCGAACTGAATCGTCTGTTTAGCCCACTCCCAGAGCAAGCGGAATGGCAGTGGGTGGGGAAGGGGTGGTGGGTGGTATAGATAACTGGGACTCGCTCAGCCTCTCTCTCTCTCTCTCTCTCTCTCTCTCTCTCTCTCTCTCTCTCTCTCTCTCTCACACACACACACACACACACACACTCACACACACAAACATTTAAGCTCCACTTTCAGGATCTCTCTCTCTCTCACACACACACACCTGAACACTAGCCTCTCTAGCCTCTCTAACAAGAACAGACACGCCCCTGCTCGCCCACCCAATGCCCAGCCTAGACTTTGACCCCGGGTCCAGGATTTCGGGGGATCCACAGACGGACGCGGAGAACTGGAGACCCGGGGAGGTGACCCCTTGCCCGGCTGGGGGAGGAGGGGGCGCTCTCCACTCACCGTCTGAGTCCCTGGAACGACGAGGGCCAGGACATCCTGGATTTCTTCAGGCCGGGCCGGTGGCCGGTCTCCACGGCGTAGGAGGTGCGGTCCATGGCGCCGCAGTACAGGTAGCGCTCGGTGTCCGAGTAGCCGCGGTGCCGGACTCGGCCGGTGGCCCCGCTCGCGGCGTAGCGACCCCGGGCGGACCCGGGCGGCGGCGGGGGCGGCGGCAGGGGCGGCGGCGGCGGCTGCAGCGGGCACTGGGGCTGGGGCTGGGGCGAGGGCGGCGGCGGAGGGGGCGGCAGGTGATGGTGGGGGTGCAAGAGGCGGACCTGGGGCTGCTGCCGGAGGAGCGGGTACTGGTGGTGGTGCTCATGCCTCCAGAGGTGCTTGGGGGCTTTGACGGTGGCCCCGCCGGCGCCGTCGCTGCCCTCGCCGCCTATGCCTGCCCGGGCGGGCACGCTACTCCCCTCTGCCTCCATCCTGGCTCGCGGCGTCGCGCCGGGCTGGGCTGTCCAGCCGGGTGCACCTCGCTGGCCCGCCCGAGCGCCTCCCTTTGCTGCCGCCG
Organism: Pipistrellus hanaki; assembly: GCF_964339955.1. Taxonomy (NCBI): domain Eukaryota; kingdom Metazoa; phylum Chordata; class Mammalia; order Chiroptera; family Vespertilionidae; genus Pipistrellus; species Pipistrellus hanaki. The sequence goes on from NC_140506.1 coordinate 27,004,168, forward strand.
CCGCCGCTGCTTCTGAGCCGCGCGGAGAGGCTCGGCTCCGCTTCCTCCTCGAAGCCACCAGACGCTCCAGGCAACCGGGAGGGGGCTCTGCTAGCGGGAGGGGTCCCAGAGAGCGGCGGGGCTCCCTCTCCCTCCACCGGGCTGTGGCAGGCGCACGCTCCGGGGTTCTCCAAGTCACCAAGAGTAGGGCGTGCGGTGCCCGGTTTCCTCCCAACGGAGGGTCCCACCTTCCTCCTTTTCTTCTTCCCTTTCTTCCCTCGGGCGCCGGCGGAGAGAGCAGGAATTGTCAGCAGCTGGGGATGGAGAAGCAGCGGCAGCTGCTGCCCGGGCCCGGGTTGGTATCCGCCCGCCTCTGTCCGAGGCGCCAGCACACGGATCCCGGAGCTGCTGAAAAGTTGGACAGCTCCCTACTGGCGAGCTGCAGCTGTGACTTTCTCTCCAAAACCGCCGCAGCCAGTCAGGAGTCAGCCCTGTCCTCCGGAGCCTGCCCCCGCCTCGCCCCCGCCTGCCTCCCTCCCCTCTGCCCCCTCTCTCTGCACCCCCCCCACCCCCCCAACTGCCCCTGAGGTTTCCTCTCCACCTGCGCTGGCCTCTGTCCTCTTGGAGAGATGCCCTTTGGTGGTTCCTGGCAGGTTTTCAGAGCTCTGTGGAGGATGAGCCCCATGCTGGGGCTTCCAAAGATAAGAGCTGTCACCTGGCAAAGTTGCCTGGAATGGAGTGTGTGCGCAGCGCTGAAAAAATGGGATCTTGGCGCAGATCCAAGGTTAGGATTCGTTCGGGTCTCTTGCCCTGACATAGAGTTAAATGTTGTGTGGATCTTGCCCATACTAGGGAGACCCTGCCCAACGTTTTTCTTCTTGACGATTTTCCTTCAGCCAGTATATATCCTTTTGCTGCTTCCGTGATTAAGGTCCCCAGGAGTGGTCCTCGCTGGAAACCCAGGGGAGCCTTCACCAGGGTTGAAGCCAGCTGATCACGGTTAAGATGAGGGCGCCTTTTCTATCACAAAAATCTAGTTAGCTTCAGGGGTTTCTACTGTCAGCGCCTTCATGCAATTTTGCCTTCCTTCCACTCCCAGCAGAAGAACACGGCTCAATTACCGAAGTGTTTCAAAACATGTTGTACCGTTATTATTCCACAGAAAGTAGAGTGGTATTTGATACTAAAATCCCAATTTAATTTTTATTTGCCTTCTTTTTATTAGTATTTTCCCCTCGATGTTGAATGTATTTAAGAAGCCCAGAGAATTTCAGAGCAATACATATATAGATAGTTCCTGTACCTTTTTGTATTATCACGCTGCAAAAAGATCAAATGTCACTTACTGTTAAAAATAATTCTAGAAGTAGACTTTGTGGGAGTTACCACTGTACCTTTTAGTATTTGAAATAGAAATACATTTCAGGCTCTCAATAGCTTGTTGGCAGTGTAATTATTCTATTCTTTGCACACAATCAATGTTAAGATAATTGGATATATGCACTTTATGCACATCATATAATGCACACTAGAGCACAAGAACCAGGAACCATCTCCAGAACTCTCCAGAGTGCTAGAAATCTAATGCTCTTAATAGAGTGAGTGCTCAGTATTGATACCATTTGGCAAATAACATCATTGAAAATAAATGTTCACTTTGTTCATTAGTAAGAACAGTCCGTGAAATGCACAAGTGTCTCCTCTAAGTGGGAGCAATTACATTTAATATTGTGCAAAAAGACCCTTGGCATTTGTTTATGGGTTTCTTTCTTTTTATGGTAGAAAACATCCTTTTCTCCACATTTCAGTAGTGGCACTCTACTGAAATTTGTGGCCCATGAACAAAACCTGAAACAGGCCATGTCTTTGAGAGGAATGAAGCAGTCTCCCAAGCAAAATTCTGTGTGTGTAGGACTGAACACACGCTTGACTAAGGCATGTTCCCCTTCAGAGACACCAGGGTGACTAATGGCAATGGCAAGAGCATTTTTCATGCCTAGAAAGGCACTGAGCTGGTATCTTTCCAAATATGAAAGAAGAGAAAAGGAAACTGCTTTAAAAAATATTTTTTAATTCATTGTATTATGAATATTTGGAACGATTTTAAAGAAGTACACAAATGTCTTCTTTCCTCTGAAATGCTTGCACTTTCCCTCTCAGTATAACTATGGCAAAATACCTCTATCTGAAACCCTTTTCACTTCTCAAACACTAACAGTATAAGTACTGTATGATCTTTTCCCCCAGAATAAACAGAACAATTCAAACCAAATCTCCTTCTCACTGTCAGTTCTCTGCTTCCTTTTAATTCATGAACATTTCCCCCCAATAATTTCCATCTATTTAAAAAAGATGCCTTTGTTTTTATTATGTAATTATAAGTCATTTACATTTTTAAAAAATGTATCTATATTACTGAAAGTATTACAGATGTCCCGCTTGCTTTTTCCCCAATTGACCCCCTCCCAGGCCTGCACCACACCATTGTCTGTGCCCATGGGCTATGCATATATGCATATAAATTCCCCAGTTAATCCCTTACCCTCAGCCCCCACCCCTTCATTCTGAGATTTGTCAGTCTGTTCCATGCTTCTGTCTCTCTGGATCTACTTTGTTCATTAGTTTATTTTGTTCATTAGATTCTACACATGAGTGAGATCACTGAGACTTACCTTTCTCTGACTGGCTTATTTCACAATATTCTCCAGGACTATCCATGCTGTCTCAAATAGTAAGAGATTATTCTTTTTTACAGTTGCATAGTATTCCATGGTGTCAATGTAATAAACACAGCTTTTTTATTTTAATCCATTCATCTACTCATCAACACGAACTGTTTCCAGAGCTTAATAATTGTAAATCAGACTGTTATGAACAAGGAGTGCACATTTTCTAACATGTTGTCATCATTAAGAGTTTTTCATTCTTTTATAGTTCCAAAACAATATTGATATTAGTCAGTTATTATGTGACCTTTGAGGTAAGATAGGTTGGGTTCCAATCTACCACTTCTAATTCATATGACCTTAGGTAAATTACTCTCCTGCATGCAAAATAGTGTTATTATTGCCTACTTCACAGAGTGTTGTGATTATTACAATGAAGTAATACTTAGTATTATACAATGCCATGTACTCAATACATGCTTAACAATAGTTACCAGTTTTAATTATTCTTGCCAGATGTGGAAGAATCCTGAATATCATTTTAAGCAGTTGTTCCTAATGCACCTAAGGAGTATCCCCAAGAGAACTTTAAAAACTTGTGATGCTGAACGCTTGATCAATGATTTTAAATTCTGATGTTATCAGGATCACCTAGAAAACAAGTCAAGAATTCAAAGACTTTTAGATACGATAGGGTAGGGTGGGATAGGGTTTGGACTAGTTTACAAGGTGATTCTGATTCAGACTAAAGTTTTAAAATTATTGCTCTGTCTAGATAAATGAAATCAGTATTTCTGGAGGGAGGACCCAAACAGCAGCATTAAAAAAATATCCTTAGGTAATTTTAATATGTCAGTAACCATAGATTCAGACCTATGGTTGCAAAAACACTCTAGGTGCTCTCAGTTGAATTGTGACTCAAATACTTTCTGGGGGGAAAAAACAAAACAGTTCAAGAAGCCAGGTCTCATGAAAACATACACTTGAATTGTTACTCTAGTTCCTTTAATGATAAAATAAAAATTTTTACTGTAAAAATTTGAGTACTCTCAGTCTTCCACTAAATGAAATGAGTTTTAACTCCTTGGTTTTTCATACTTACATGGTCTCCCCCAACTACCCCCATACTGGCCTGGTCACCCCCAACTACCCCCATACTGGCCTGGTCACCCCCAACTGCCCCCCTGCTGGCCTGATTGCCCCCAACTTCCCTCCTTGCCAGCCTGGTAGCTCCCAACTGCCCCACTGCCAGCCTGGTTGCCCCTAACTTCCCCCTCTGCCATCCTGGTCACCTCCACCTGGCCCTCCTCCCTCCCCCAACTGGCCTGGTTGCCCCACACAGCCTGCTGTTTGGTTGTCATTCAGGTTGTTTTGGTCATGACAGCCCCTGGCTTTTTATATATTAGGATTGGGTACACATGAGGCATCCTTGAAAGTTTTCCCTATTGACCATCAGCACAACTGGATAAAAAGTGAAAAATTTAGGTAAATAGTCAGAACATGTTCTCTGAACAAACCTAAGTAAGCAATTAATTGGTGCCAGTAACATGAGACAGAGATTATCATATACCAGCACCAGCACTCTTTTCTGCCAACAAATTTCAAATCTGCCCTGGTGATCCAATCAATTTCTCAATGTACTGCCGGGCAATTAACAAGGAAGAACATTCCTGTCAATAATGAGAGTTCTGGCAGAAATTAAGTCAGTTTAAAGCTAAGAAAGAGCAAGCATAAATTATAAACTAAGGGTCCATTTCTTATTTGGTGATGGGAGGAAGACTTAAGTGGAACTTTCTTTTGTATATTCAAACACACATGTGTTATATGTTAGGATGCATCAATTTGATGCCAAACAATCAATATGAAGTTGGAAATTTTCATTGTCACATATTGTCTTATACAAGGCCAAATTGCTGCCTATTAGAAATAGCCAAAGGATCCATAAAATTTCTTATATTTCATGCAGGTCCAATTTGTAGAAACAGGCTAAGGTTTTTCCCTTAGATATATGAAGGGCTCATAAAGTTGCAAAAAATAGATATATATTAGGTAATTTTGTCAATCTTATCACTATAAATACCAATACTAAATTGTTTCCAATATAGTAGGTCATTTTTTTCAGCATTTTTTCCTCTAATATAAAAGAAACAGCAGAAAACAATAAATGTTAAACTAAGAATTGATTCATTTGAACATATTTGCCTTTGACTAGCACATTGATGTAAATCCAGCAGCAACTGGTTGTTTGGCATTATGGGTTTGGTTACTACCAGAGACCAATTCTGTAACTTTCTAATGACTCTACTCTCAATTCAAGCTATAAAACAATGCTTATATACTATATTAGTGATTTTCAACTGGTGTGTTGGAAGAATTTTTAAAGTTTGCAATACCTGACTATTTAGTAAAGGGCATTGACCTGTTTTTCCTTAGATTAAAAAAAAAAAAAAAAAAAGGAAATAGGCACCACAGCAATAGCTATCCTATATGAATAAATCAAAATTATACTTATTTTTTGTTAGATAAGCAAAGAATATATTTCTTGGGTTGCCACAGAATTTTAGTAATTATTTTATGTGTGCCATGAAATAAAAAGGTTGAAAATCACTCTTCATATGTCAATTTCCATGAAGACTTTGGTATTTCATTGAGAAGCATGAAAAGGAACTTGTTCTCAATGAGCTTAGTGTGTTGAAAGGAAAATAAACACAAATAATAAATTATTATTCAGAGAGAGAGAGAGAGAGAAAGAGAGAGAGTGAGAGAGAGAGAGAGAGAGAGAGAGATCAGTATGGTGTTAGTAGAGACACATGTTTTCTGCTATGTAAACACAGGAAAACCATTCAATTCTTAAACCTCAGGGAGACTTATCAAAGAGAGAATGGCATCTAAACTGAGGCCAAGAGCTCAAGTACAAGTTGAAATTAGCTAATATTTTGGATTAAGATATATGCTTGACTGTGTGTCTTGGGGTGCATCAAAGGGTAAAGGCATTATGGGAATAAATTGGCACCAAAACAAACACACCTGATAGATTGGAGAGTTGGACATTCAGAAAATGTCAAGTATCTTGTAAATCTGTGAGAAGGACAGATGGGAAAGTATGCTATCATCTGACAATGACAATCACCCCTTATGAAGTGATTCCTCAACACAGTATGGTGACTATGGGTAAATTACCAAAATAGCCCCCTTCTGGGAGGATCATGTTTTAAATAAGGTAGGGTGCAAAGAGAGAAAAAGTCAAGGATATGAGAAGAAAAGGGAGAAGTATATATAGTGTGCTGCCCCTAAGAAGGAGAGGATGGATTGAACTCTATAGATGGGAGGGAAGAGGGGGGAATGGATGAAAGAAGGAGAAGGGAATAGCCAAAAGACATATATGCATAGCCCATAGACACAGACAACAGTATGCTGATGGCCAGAAGGAAGAGGGGTCGGAGGAATGGGGGCTTCTCTAATAGTGTCAACAATATCAATAAAGTAAAAACACCAAGAAAAACAAAATAATATCTTTGGAGCAGTGCTCACCCAACTAAAGTTCATATGAATTTATAGGGGATTTTATTAAAATGCAGATTCTGATTCAGTAGATCTGGTGGGGGAGGGGGGAGAGGAGCAGGGCTAAGGTCTGTATGTCTAGTAAGCTCCCAGGTGACCCCAATACTACTGGTTTACAGAACACACTTAAGTTTCAAGGTTTTAGAGGATACATACATATGTGACATTCTATGAAGTTTTAATTAATCGATTGTTTCAAAATTCACAAATTTTAGATTGTTACTTGGAAAGCAGGGAAGGAAAGATGGTCAATAGGAGAAGGAAGAAGCTCACAAGTAGATGCGATGCCTTGATAAGATTGTGGTTCATAAATAATATGTTCTATAACCTATACACTACAAAGATTATTTTGTACAGTATATGTTGAATATGGTATAATAAAAACACAAACATCCACAGGCAATGAATTCACATTATGACCAGCAGAACAGCTAAAGCTGAGGGGGGTAGGAACAAGCGGTGGGCATGTGGAACAAATATTCCATCTGCAGAAGAGAAAGCTGCAGGCCATTTGTAAACACTCTGTATTTGTTAGCTCCCCAAATTAAGCCCCTAGACAAACTCTTAAAACTGTGGCAGCATAAAAAATATGGAGAATCCAAATAGAGTTCTGAGCTAAAAATAATTGTAGCCAAAACTGGTTTGGCTCAGTGGATAGAGCGTCAGCCTGTGGACTGAAAGGTCCCGGGTTCAATTCCAGTCAAGGGCATGTACCTTAGTTGTGGCACATCCTCAGTACAGGGTGTGCAAGAGGCAGCTGATCGATGATTTTCTCTCATTGACGTTTCTAACTCTCTATCCCTCTCTTCCTCTCTGTAGAAAATCAATAATATATATTTAAAAAAATAAATTGCAAACTTCTTTAGAAAACAATTGATCCTCATTTCAAAGTTTAGCTTTTAAATTAATACTGAATTTGGATAAACGTTTTTGTGAAAAGGTATGTGGAACTTCAAATGCAAGGTGAACCTGCCCTATTCTTTCTCTATGATTTGTCCTTTCTCAACACAGATATATTCATAAATACAGGGTGCCCCTCAAAAGGCATAGCACTTTAACAGCTATCAGCTGAAAATGAAATGTATTTTAGTGAACACTGCCTTTATAATTATTCAAAGTGTGTGTATACATTTTGGGGAACACTCTGTATTTACCCTCTGTATCTTCATTTCCAGAAAGTTTTTTTCTTAGGAGCAGGAAAGAGTTTTAATAGTTTAAATATCTGCCCCCAAAATACAGTGTTCCTCATCATCCATTATTTCAGCCATTGCAAACATCACAGCAGGGATTGGTAACAACCAATAACTCAGAATAACTGTCTAAAGATCAAGAAGTGGAGATAGCAGAAAAGAGAGCAGAATTAAAATAGTTTAAAATAAAAGATGGTTAGGACCGAGAAAAAGATGTTCTATCTTCTCATTATTCTCCAGACTGTTTTTGGTGTATAAAAAATTGCAATACATTGCAGAATCAGGCCACTTACTTAATGTCTAATTGCTCTAAGAGGTGAGATTATAAGGCAATAAAGGGCAGAATACTTCAATTTCAGTGACAACTAACACTTTTGTAGTTTACTATGAGCCAATGGTAGTTCGCACTGCTTTTCGGGATTTAATTTATGATTCCCACTGTACATATAAGAAAACGGAAGCACACAGAAAGTAGTAACTTGTCCAAGGTCACAAATATATCATGGGAAAAGCCAGGGTTACAGTTCATACTGCAGCTTACAGGGCTCATGCTATAAACCAGTGTTCAGCTGCCTCTCTGAAGTCCCAGGACCTTATCCTCTATTCTCCTGTCCAATTTCCTCATAAACAAAACAGAACATATGGTTAATAGGATATGTAAAGGAATCAATTAATTTGAATCTCCCAAAGTTGTGTGATTTGGGGGTGAGTTTTGACACTTTGCTAAGCCCTAGTTTCTTCATCTATAAAATACAATAGTGACAAAATATACATGATAGCATTTTATAAGACTTAAATAACATAATTCAAGCATTTAATCCAAGGCTGTCATTTTATTCACTCATAGAATTTGCTGCTACAGTATTGTTGCTCTGATGATGATGATGATGATGATGATGATGATGATTAAATGAGATTATAAATTTAAATCCAGGTTTGTCTTTACTCAGGATCTTGTACAAAATACTGTGCAATTCCACACACACACACACACACACACACACACACACACACACACACATTTTCTTTTTATTGCTTTCTTCTTCCTTTATCTCCCTGAATCAAAAAGCAATTAAGTGTGGAAACACAGTGAAAGAAACTCCAGCAGGCACCCAACTCTCAGGTGCCCAAAATAGAAACCTGCAATAGATAAGGGAAGGGGAAATTGCTCCCACTTTGCAGGAATAAAGCCATTCTAGGAACTGACTGTTCAAATTGAATTCATTAGTCTCCAAGAGGGTCTGAAGGTACTTTTAGATAATTATCCAAGACCACCAAATTCAGAGCCTTCTGTAGCTATGGCTGATATTAATTGAAAGACGAATAAGTTCAACTTATTAAATGAAATGGCTTTTTCTCAAGTGATAACTAATGCATTGTTTTTCAGCAGCATCACAAATGGCTCTTAAGACCTGAAGTAAACAAGACTTCAAAGAGGCTCCTGGTACTGAGGGAAGTCTGGTTTCCTAATCTTTCTCAAGAAATGCATATCCCTTCCATGTGCAGCACACTCACAAGCTAACTTGAATTGCAATCCAGTTATTTCCTTTCATTGTGAATGTAAAACAAATGAAATAATGCATTAACATTTTGGAAAAAGATACTGTTTCTTTTGATAGATTGTAAAAATGGACTAGAAGAAAGTTAGAACCAGGCGAAGAAAAAAATACAATTCATAATTATAGGTAGGCTCTCCAACATGTTATTAATGTTTTTAGTGTATTTGCTTGCTTATTCTATCTTCCCAATGACATGGGATTTTACTTATTTTAAACACTGTAGTTTGGGCATAGTATTTGGAGGGAAAAGAGAAGGAGATGAACCATTATTTTCCTCAGCATGACACCACCATTTTAAAATAAATGGAAAATTCATAGTCCAACATTACTAAGGTTGAGTAATTTCTCTCCCCACTCCTCACCCCAGCTTGGTGTGTGGAAAACAGCATATTTTCTTCATGCATAAATAATGGAAATATCATCTCTGAACACAATGAATTGATCAGAAAGCTTTGGCGAGTAAGGCAAATGTAGATCTAGATTTACTGGCAATGGCCACCATGCAGGTTCAAAGATGTGGACTAATTGACCAATGAGAAACCATGCATTGGACTTAGTAACATAGTTTGTCTTTGATGTTGGTCGAGTAACCCATAAGTGATGGAGGCATTCAGTCAAAATGGTCAAACCAATAATCTTATTGCATCGAAATAATATTTTTATTTTAAAAAGTATGTCATTCATCATCATTGTTAAGAGGATGGGCAGACCACCAGAAAGCCCTGAGTTTCAAGTACAGCTCTAAGACTTTAGATGTGTGACCATAGGTAAGCTACATCAACTTTTCTAAGTGTCAGTTTTCATCTATAACCTAGTGATGATAATAGAATCAACTTTGCAAAGTTACTATTAGGATTAAATGAGGTAAAAGATGCAAAATGCTCAGCATAGTATCTGGCATATAAGTAATACATGTATACATAACTATATGCACATATATACATTATGTTACATATGTATATATGCATATATATGCACATACATTATATATAATTTATATATAATTTAGGAAATCAGGAAAATAAAGTACCCTAACCCATCATAGCATCATTTATGTGCTGAACACTTAAAAACTATGAGCTATGCCCAAACTGGTTTGGCTTGGTGGATAGAGCATCGGCCTGTGGACTGAAAGGTCCCAGGTTCGATTCTGGTCAAGGGCATGTACCTTGGTTGCAGACACATCCCCAGTGTGGGGTGTTCAGGAGGCAACTGGTTGATGTTTCTCTCTCATCAATGTTTCTGGCTCTCTGTCTCTCTCCCTTCCTCTCTGTAAAAAATCATAAGTATATTTTTTAAAAATTATGAGCTACATCCAAGTAGTAAGAGGACTGTGCCTTTAAGTCAGCAATGACTATTTTAGCAAGAAAATATCTGCTATACATCAATACTGAAACTATTGGGTAGGCAACTAAGTAATTGCGGATTTTTTAAAGAAAATCAAAGACAATTTTTTCATGGAACAATGCAAATTCTACTCCATGTTTATCTACTTCTTTTACATTTTTAAAGGAATTTACAGATTCATTTTTTGTCAGGTTTCTATCTGTTTTTAATTTTGTACCTATTTCTTTAGGGAAACTATGCTAGCAAAACTAGCTACCTCATTAGCCAGGAAAAGTGGTATTTTTCTAAACCAGCCTATTAATTCATAATAAAAACACTATATATTGCAATAAAACAGAGGTTGTCAAACTATGGCTACAAGACACATACAGCTTACCACCTGTTTTTGTAAATCGAGTTTTATTGGGGCACAGCCACATCCAGTCATTTACTAATTGTCTATGAATGCTCCCAGGCTGCAATGGCAGAGCTGAGTGGCTATGACAGAGACTGTATAGTCTATGAAGTCTAAAATACAGGGGTGGACAAAAGTAGGTTTACAGGTGTGAGCACATGGAACACAGTTTATTCTTGAATTATTAGTTATTAATATATGATTTGTATTGCAACTGTATTGCCTTTACTCACTTGTATTTACTGATTCTTTATAGAAGCAGTTGGATGACTATTAATAAAATTTTTAAAATACTAGATGAAAAGTTGTGTCACTAACAAACTACCATTTCTAATAATCTCTCTATGGGGAAATACTCCCTGTTGTGGTTGGGCAATAGTGAGGCAGGTACCCAAAGATGATTTTAGTAGCTTCCAAGTCAGCCCAGAAGAGACAGAGGGGATGACAGGCTGTGTGAAATCAAGGGCATATTTCTGATTTAGGCTGACCTCAAAGGAAGAGCCATTCTGTTACAATGTCCAACTACCCAGCACAAATGAAGACACTGCTCGCCTTTTGTCTTCAGACTTTCCTTGTTACATCCTTTTTCCCTGAACAAAACTTCTTCCAAGCCCTCATTCTTTTTTTTCTTTATTGATTAAGGTATTATATATGTGTCCATATACACCCATTACCCCCCCCCCCCCAATCTCCCACTCATGCCCTCACCCCCCTAGTGTCTGTGTCCATCGGTTAGGCTTATATGCATGCATACAAGTCCTTTGGTTGATCTCTCCCCCTTACCCCCACGCTCCCTTATCTTCCCTCTGAGGTTTGACGGTCTGATCAATGATTCTCTGACTCTTGATCTGTTTTTGTTCATCAGTTTATATTGTTCATCATATTCCACAAATGAGTGAGATCATGTGATATTTATCTTTCTCTGACTGACTTATTTCTCTTAGCACAATGCTCTCCAGGTCCTCATTCTTTACTGGACTTCCCCATCCTTCTTTAAAAATCAAAGCCTTCCCACCTTCAAACCAAACAACCTTGCAAAGTGTTAAGGAATATGATTATTACTTACCCTTCACTGAAACGGATTTATTTATAATATTTTAACTTTTCAAAGTTCTTTCTTTCTTTTTTTTCTTTTTCTTCTGTTGGTGAAACTAACAACTTTGAAATGTATGTACTTTTAGGCCATATCCATGTGAAAGAAACATTTCAGTTCCTCATGCCACATTATACCTCATAGTAACTCTGAAGCTAATCTATAAACATGCTTAGATGATATTAACTAAAAGGCCAAATAATTTGTTCATGTGTGTAAATGAAGGTATGAGATAACAAAACTCGACATTTTTTTAAAGGAAAGATGGACTTACTTTTGAAAATGTTTCTTTTACTTATTGGTTATTGTTTCAGTGGAAGAACCACGACTCTAAAATTTGCTTCAACACAAAACTGAAACAGTTCTGGTAATTATTATAATTTCTACTTAAAATTTAATTTCCTCCTATCTTTCATCAGTACCATTTCTAATAGCTTAATGAATAGCTAGAATCTAAAAGTAGAAACCTTCTCAAAATTTCCTTCTGGGTTTGTCCTGGTAACTACCTAAAATATGGTCCATGATTATGTACTTTACTCACTATGAACTGTAAACACAGTAACTACATTGTCCAAACTAAGAACTGGAGTTCATAGTCTGACAGGTCTCTAGGAAATCAAAGCTATTATTATTTGTTATTGAGATAAATATCATTATATTAGTTTCAGGTATGCAGCAATAATATGTACATATTATGAATAATTTCAACGATAAAGAAAAAATTCTACATCTATTTTCAAAAATTAATTTGGGAACCTTGACTAAGAATTTGTTCAATCCATGATGCAGAAAATAATCATTAGAATATATTTAAATATAATACAAAGTGGTGGATTTTTCCTGTATTTCTTCTTTATCTACATGTATAATCATATTAATTAATTCTTATTGTATTTTCTCCTTAGTTAACATTTGGGCATTATCTTTTTGTGTTGACTCTTTTAAGTGAATTAATCGAGTAGGAAATGAACTAATCAAAAATTACCAAATATGTTGAATTAAATACATTGATAACAGCTTAGACTATTTCTTCCCTTTGATTTTTTATATCTAAACACTTCTGAGTCTTACCAACTCTTCCTTAACTATATCCCCTACAGTCATCACTTATTTTTCCTTGCTACTTCCAGAATTATAGTACAAACTTTCACCACTTCACTCCTAGATTGTTGTGATAGACTTCTAATTTAATATTATTCAAAATGTGGTTGGAAAAACCACTTAAATCAGAATCACATTGAAACTTGTTAAAATGAAGATTAAGGGCCCTCTCTAGACTTAATAAGAACTTTGGGGTAAGGTCCTGGAATCTGCAATTTTAACAAGCTACCTCAGTGGATTCTTAAGGACACTAAAGCTTAAGAACCAGTTTTCAAACTGCTTTCTTCCTTTCCCATCTCTCTGTAGTTTCAAGAAACCGTGCACATTTTTATCAGAGTAATCATTCTAACTACTGTCCTTGTCCTTCTATCTCCCTGTAGAAACCCATCCATAATTCTCTATCATTCTCAGAACGAAGTCCAAGTGTCTTAACCTGGCAATCAAGGATCTACACAATGTGTTCAAGAACTCCTTTACAGTTCCCCACCACCTCCCAAAGATAGAACTAATTCCTAGTTTCATGTATTCAGATCAATTTTGAACCACCCCTTGCTCCCAGCTTTGAACAGCATCCACCGCTCCAATTCTATCTCATTCATAATTCAATCCAAAACAAATCAATTACAAGTTTTTCCACAGTGACTTCTTTGGTCTTTATAAGCTCATTTCATTTATTGTTCATATGGCACTTAATCATAGGCTGCTTGTGCTGCCTCTTGAATTGTCATTTAAATTTTAATGTGAGTATGCATGTCTCATTTGTACACCTTGATCATGAAATTCATGAAGGTAAAAATAGTGTGTGTCCAACTGTGTTTCCCAGTATACCTATAAACAATGAATGTTTTTGAAATGACTAAATGAATAAAAATTGACTAAGACTCCTATGATTTAATCAGTTAAATGGCTGACTCAGTTAATTGTTATGGGATTGCATATACTCAGCATTAAGAGACTCCCATATTTAATGAGATTTCACTTCTCTCATTTTCATATGCCAAAGAGTTATTCATGACAACTGAATTAACCCCAAACTAACAAAATACTAGTAATAGAAGCATCAGCAGTTTGGTTCAAATACTGCATAAAGTTCTTGCTGGATTGTTTAACGGGGCTGTAGAACTTGAAGTTTAAAGCTTCATTCTGTCCATGTTATACCTACTCACATAATCACAAAATGCCTCATTTCTTCGTTACTCTAAAAACCCCAAGAGATAATGGCAATGTACTTATATGATTCCCATGTAACCACAGACCACAAATTCCCCATTGGAAGCACTTATATCCATGATACTTACCAATATCTCCTTGCCTCCAAAAGATTTCCATGTTCCAAACACAAAGTTGGATTTCACAATGTAGTGGAATCCTGGGACAGGGATGGGGTCCTCAGCATCTGCTGGTGTCTAGATAGCAAGTTAGCTGGAGGATTACCATAGTGGCATTGATGGACGCTAGGACTGGCTTATCTGTCTGTTAGAATCTAAGGCCCACTTTAACGCTTTCAAACAATTAGAGCTATCTTCATGATTCTCTGGACAATAACTGATAAACTTTGTATATGAATGGCCATTTGATGAGATCTAATTTATAATACAATCCATCTTTAGATGTTTAAATATATTATGTATTTCATGTATAACAGTAATTTGTATGTAGTTATTTCCTATGACCACATAGCCAAATTCTCTATTTGAATGGGTAATTTATTTTTTTGATAAATTGTAAATCTCTTAAAGCTTTATAAGGCTCACAGTTTTTTTTTTTATTATTACTAAACTTTTCATAGAACCCCCCTCCCCAAGCAATAAAGTACAAAGGAAGGCTTTGGAGTAATAAAAATTTATGTTCAAATTTCAACTCTGCCACTACCAGTGTGAATCTGGCTATGCTGTCTTCACTCTTCTGAAGTAATTTCTCTAAGATGTTATTTTAAAAGGAATAATTCCTTTATCAAAGAATTGTAGTAAGGATATAATAAAACGTGAATGGATTGACACATCACTTGCCATACACATAGTTATTTATTGTCTGCTTCTCCCCAAACTCAATGAGAAAAGAGCCTAATGCATAGTAGGTGCTTCATTGAATTAATATAATTAACCTGTGTTATTTTTCTGGTAAGAAAAATTAATTTTCTATATTTTAACATAACTCATGTAAAATACTTGAGTAAAATATTTCATTAAAAGGAAAACATCAAGAAACCAGTCTTTTCCTTTAAATATATATTATTGATTGTTTATAGAGAGGAAGGGAGAGAAACAGTTAGAAACATTGATCAGCTGCCTCCTGCACACTCCCTCCTGGCTATGTGCCCGCAATCAAGATACATGCCCTTGAACCTGGGACCCTTGAGTCTGTAGGCAGATATTTTATCCACTGAGCCAAACTAGTTAGGGCCAATCTTTTCCTTTTCACATGGAGGAAAGCAAGATGGTACTTGGTGATGGGAGGTACATATCAGCAACAAACTAGAAAACATATTGTGATTAACATGTTTATCACAGAGTAGTCTAACAAGATACAAAACATCTGGGCATATTACCCCGATGGCCTCTGAAGATCAGGTCAGGTAACCTGGTGTTTGTTTAATGACCCATGAGGAGCCTGGAGGGGAGCCCTTATTTGTTGGGTTCTACATTCTTAGGTCCCTCTTGGTTTTTAATCATTCATACAAATATGAGAAGTAACAGGGATTATATTTATCCAACAAATAATTATTGAGTACCAACTGACTGCCAGGAAATGTTTTAGTCACTGGGGATATAGCAGTGAACAACACCATCAAGGCTGTAATGTAGTGAGATGAACAATAAACACATAATAAATATAAAAGCAAACACTCCAGAAAGAAGACAGTGAGGCACACTATTCTGAGAATTCTACATAATGGATACGCTAGCAGGTGATTGAAGTCTGCTTTAGATTGGGTTGCCAGGGAAGACCTCTCTGAGCAAGTGACCTTTAAGCTGAGACCAAAATGACAAGAAGGAGCCAGGGATACAAACATCAGAAAAGAATCATTATAGAGGGAACAACTAGATACGTATGGCAGATCTAAAGAAGTGCGAGAACAGTTTTAATAAACTGTTCTCGCACTTCAAGCCACTGCAGAGGAGAGTAAATGAAACCAGCAATTATTCAAGGGTGTGAGGGATATTTCAATTTTTCTTATTGTTATATGAAAGGTATTGGAGGAGATAATTGCCTAGGATCATTTTCTACTAAAAGTAGAAATTTTTTTCCCCCAAAATTTCAGTGGTCAAGATGTTTCTGTTAGTCCCAAATGAACTCTTGATGAGACACTGTGTTTTTCAAGTCCTATCATAGGAAATCCCCAAGCCTGAGCAGCTGCACTTCTGACCCCATGAGGCTGCAGATGTGGCAGTTGGTATAATATTCTATGTTTAGAAATGCCAAACATGACTTCATCCATGTGTGTGAGAGAGCCAGACAAACATGTTTGAATTTTGTATTAATAGACTTCCATTGGAGAGAAGGGAAAAACCCCAAAGACTTAAAAATGTAATACATAAAAGTAAAGTAAAGCTTATTTTCTTTCCTGTAGTCCAAAAGCCTTAATTATAAACATGAGAGCCTTTGTGGAAACAAGTCAGGTAATTAATTGTTACAGCATTCGTTTTCAAAGAGAGTGTAACAAACATGGTGCACATGTGCTTGTCTACCTGGCGTATTACGTGTATATTTCCCTATGGAGATTCTGAGTTAGAACTGATATATTGACTCCCACTTGTGCAAATCAGCTATAAAAAATAGCTTAGTTGTACTTTAAATACTTAATATTTCAAAGAATATAAAATTTAGTGGGACAAATATAAAATGTTAATGCTGGGATAAAGAACAATAATAGCCTTAAAGGATGATAACAGTAATGTCAGGATGTTTTGTCATGAAGTAGTAGTTTTTAAGAGACATAATTTGTCCTCTACTATATCCTTGTAAAAAAATCACCTTTATAATATATAAAGAGGTAATATGCAAATTAGCCAGGACGCTATAAAGTTATGACCGCTCAAGAGGAAGCTGTGCACACAAGTGGGTGGGAGGGGACTGAGTGCACAGTGAGGCAGCCACAGATGGCGCAGGCCCAGAGAAAACAGGGCCTGCCAGCTGCACGCACAGGCAGTCCTGCCTCTACATGTGAGCTGCAGAGGAAGCACTTTTTCTTACCACTCATTGGCTAAGGTCCCCGTATGCTTCTCTCAGAGTTCTTGGTAACTTGGGTAATAAAAATCCAAGAAGGTGATCTAGGTTTTCTCCACCTCACCCCTAGAGGAAAAAACGAAGGTCCACTGCTAGAGGAGCTAAGAAATGTCATATCCTGCCCTAGCTGGTTTGGCTCACTCGATAGAGCCTTGGTCTGCTGACCGCAGGGTCTGGGTTCGATTCTAGTCAAGGGCATGTACCAAAGTTGCAGGCTCCTCCTTGGCTGAGGCCCAGGTCAGGGCTCATGCAGGAGGCAACCAATCAAAGTGTGCCTCTCACTGATGTTTCTCTCTGTCTTTCCCTCTCTCTTCCAAGTTCTCTAAAAATAAATGGAAAAATATCCTAGGTAAGGATAAGAAGAAAAAGAAAAAAAGAAATGTCATATCTTATGAAAGAGACATCTTGAAAATGCCTAAAGAATGTTGTCATTTTTTTGTGGTGAAGGGACTCAAGTCCATGTTGGTGAAAACACCTTGGCAGCTGTGGCAGTCAGCACTGGCAGCAGCAGTGGGGTATTGGGTGGTACCTTCCCCTGATCAGCCTGGTTGCCTACTGCAGAGGGCGGCCAGACTGCGGTTAGGACAGTTAGTAGGACCTCAGCCATCAGTAGGACATCCCCTCAGGGCTCCTGGATTGGAGAGGTATAGGTTAGGCTGAAGGACCTCCCCTCATCCCATGCACAAATTTCATGCACTGGGACTCCAGTATAATAATAAGCCGTTAAATAATATTTCTATTACATCTTTCTTAAATATAGTTTAGGGATAGGCTGGGCTACCTTCGATACAATGTATACCTTTATGGAAATTCTTAGTTAGAATTGACATAGTGACTTCCACTTGTGAAAATCAGCTATACAAATTACTTAATTCAATAACTTATTTATTGAATAAATATAATCACTATATGCCCTAGGTACTAGAGTATGACATATACATAACAAAATTCTGTCATTCTTAAAATAGACAAATAGCAAGTAAACATATTATGTATAGCGCACTTATGTTTATCTTTGGGTCTAAAAAAAAAAAAGGTGTGGGGGAATAAGGACTGTAGGAGAATGCAACATGCAGTTTTATATAATCTGGTCAGGAAAGTCCTCTATGACAAGGTGGTATTTGAACAGAGAGCTGAGAAAAACTAGGAAAAAGCATTATAGGCAGATACCATTGTCAGTACAAAGTCCCTGAGCAGGGCAGTACAGGGCAGGGCAGTAAAAAGGCCTGTGTGATTGGAATGGGTTGAGTGAATGAGAAACCAGAGGAAATAAAATTGGGGCAAGGGCTGTGTATGTTTTGGGGTAAAAGTTTTGGCTTTGACTTAGAATGAGGTGGAAGCCTTTGATAGCTTTTGAGGAGAAGAATGACATGGTCTCGATTACAGCTTAAGAGTATCACACTCGGGCTGCATGTTGAAAACAGACTGTGGAAGCTGCATGTGTGGAGGTAGCAATACAAGGCAGAAAGCTAGTCCAATCATTTACCTGAGAAGTAACTTAGAACAGGTGGAAGAAGTATAAAGGAAGAAAAAGAAGGTAAGAATAGCTAAGGGTTAGGTATATTTTGCTGGATGTATGTAGTATGTCAAAAGAGAAAAGAAAAGAAGTCAACCTCATTTGGTCTTAGTTATTGTGCTTGTGGTGCTGCTGTTTCGTGAGGCTGAGGGATTGAGGGGACAGCAGATTTGGGGGTTATAAATCTGGAGTTTATTTTAGGACAGATTGAGTTTGAGACACCATTAGGCTTCTAAGAGTAGTATAGAAGGTATAGTGCACTTACGTTTATCTATGAGTGATATACAGTATATATAAGTGTAGAAATTCTGAGTCAGAATTGACATCTTGACTCCACTCGTAGTTGGGGCTGGAGAAATACATTTGTGAATTGACAGTCAATGGACAACCAGCTAAGGGAGGACTAGAGACAGGGAAAGGTCTGGAGGCTAAATTGGACAGATTAGAAAAAAACAGAAAAGGACAACGGGGAAAGGGCAGAGCACAGGATAAAAAAAATCATCCTGGAAACCAAGGGAATGGGTAATCCAATTAAACATAAGGTTATTTTGAAATGTGTTATTAGGAACTGACACGAGGTAGTTGCTTCCAAGGACCCAATAGCTTGCTGAGTCTACACTTGGAGAACACAGGGAATAAGCTATGCAGTAGCTACTGGCTTTCGCAGACCTTAGGAAGAAAAATGGTTTGCCCTAGTTTGCTTGATTTAGGCCTGAAGTTTTTTGGGCCATGGACAGTTTTGGGAGCAGGAAGACCACAATTATATGTGATTTCTGGGATGCAATACAAATAATTAGCATTGTTCTTGCTGTTTTCCTCACAATAATTTTAGATTGAACATCGACTCAAACATTTTACTTCATGAGGAACTATATAGCATTGCATTGTGTTATGATTATATTGATTTTTCCCTTCATAGTTGTGTGAGTTATTCTTAACAGGAAATATGAGTACAGAAGATCTTTCTCTGAAGATAATTTTCATTTTTTTTATAGCACTAATTTCTTTTTGGTGATGTGAATTATCTTGAATATTATCAATCCAGAAGAAAAAAGTGCATTTCTTTATCACATTGATCTAAATGTGAAACACATAATACTATTTCTCTGAAATACTTTTATGTAAATAATTTCTCCCCATACTTTTTTTCTTTAATTTTCTAGTATCCTGAACTCTGTATAAACAGGTTTTTTCTATTCTTTAGCTCTGCTCATCACCCCACACTGCCCCCAAAATATGTATAGTCAACTACAGAGTATAATCTATGAGAGAGCTTTTTTTGAATTTTTATATTTTGGGGAGAAAGGGTAATGGTAGAACCTTTCCTAGAAACCCTGCCTGATACACGAAGATTTAAGCTAAATTAAAATTAATCTAGGCGAAAAATTCACACAGTAACTAAGAAATACTAATTGGAAAGCTGCACAACAAGAAAACAAACCAAAGGAGTCAAAAGAATGAGTTATTCTGCTTTTATTATATTTTTATCTTCACTTTTAAAAAAAATATTTTTTATTGATTTTTTACAGAGAAGAAGGGAGAGGGATAGAGAGTTAGAAACATTGATGAGAGAGAACCATCGATCAGCTGCCTCTTGCACACCCCCTACTGGGGATGTGCCTGCACCAAGGTACATGCCCTTGACCGGAATTGAACCCGGGACCTTTCAGTCCGCAGGCCGACGCTCTATCCACTGAGCCAAACCGGTTTCAGCTATCTTCACTTTTTTAACATGAGGAAATTTTATTATACTTTATGCAACCAATTTCATGCAATTTAAAAAAAAAATTGTCATACAGTGAAAATAAGAAATATAAAGTAACTGTGGTCAAAATAACATGTGCCAAATGCTCTTATCAAAAGGTTAACTGTGAGGTCCTGGCCAGGTGGTTCAATTGGTTGGGGCATCATCCCATTTATCAAAAAGTTATTTTTTCAATTCCTGGTCAAGGCACATATTTAGGTTGCAGCTTTGATCTCTGGTTTGGGTGTGTATGGAAGGCAACTGATTGAGAACAGAAAGGCAACCTGTGAGGAAATGAGTTTTTCCAATATGAAATTAATGCATTTAGTAACTGAAATTTGACAAGCCAATCGAATATATATATATATAATTCAGTTTTAAAACCACTAATCAAAGTGTTGTTTCACTGAATTGTTAACACTGATATTATATTTGAAATATTTCTAAATGATGGCTCTGGATATTACCAGTGTATAATAAGCATTTTAAAGAATCACCACAAACATTGGGAATACAGTAATTTTTGTAAATTTATGAGACTAAATAGATTACTTCTTAAAGATGTCTTTTATTACACACTGTTAAACAAAATAGGTGAAGGTCAAATGAAAAGGGGAAAAAAACAGTGTTTAGACTGAATTCTACATTGACATCTATCTATGACATGCTAGCATATTTCAGTAGAGCTTGGTGCTAATGAGGCCAGGCTTGATTTTGAAATATGTCAATTAAACTCATTTTGTTTTGTGTTTCCACACTGCACTCTAACCATCGCCAGCTGACTCACAGCAAAGCTGGTCTCAGTGGGAACCAGGCCTGAGAGTTTGTATGGATCATGCAGCTAGTTCCAGAAAAACAAGTTTAAAGGGTTCTGCCTCCTTATAGCAAGCAGTTCATTAATCACCTTCTCTAAGAAAAGAAGGGCAATTCATTACTTAGGAGCCACAAAAGGCAGCACAATGGCATTAAACTTCGATATAAAATGTGTGAGTTCCATCCCCAATTCTAGGGTCCCTGAAGTTGAGACTTAAAGTATATATATTAAACTCTTTGACTCTTAATGCCCTCATTTATTAATTACTAAAGGCCTAGTGCATGAAATCGTGCACAGGTAGGGTTCTCTAGGCCTGGCTGGTGATTAGGGCTGATCTCTGGGGCAACTGGCAGGGCATTCGGGGTGAGGGGGGACCCACTGACACAAGCCTTGGCCAGCCTGATGCCACCTGCTCACCAGCTCTGCCCCCCTCTGCTGCTACTGGTCAGCTCCCTCTGTGGGATGACCAGTGGGGTGCTGGGCAGGGAGGGCCCCAACTGGCACCCACCTTAGCTGGCCTGAGGCCTGCAGGCTGGGGCAGCTCCTTCATTGAGCATCTGTCCCCTGGTGGTAAGTGTGCATCATAGTGACTGGTTGTTGCACCATTCAGTTGATTTGCATATTAGGCTTTTATTATATAAGATTCAATATTAATACTCATTTAGCCTTCCTCTGAATACTGTATTAAAAATACCAAATCAGATGTGATGTGGTCACCTTGTATTTTAAGCTTCTAGAAAATCTACACTAATAAAAAAGAAACATGCAAATTGACTGTACCTCCACTATGCCCACAGGCCACACCCACCAGCCAATCAGGAGCAAGTATACAAATTAATATAACCAAGATTTCTGCAGATCAAGCAGAAGGCTTGGGTTTCCCCGACAATGGAGGAAGCCAAACTTCCTGCCCGCTCTGGTCGGCCCTGACCTCCACTCAAGGCTACGAAGTTTCACTTATAGAAGATAAATAAGTCCCAGATACCAGGGCCTCCACTAAGGTTGCCAGTGGGTGTGGCTGGCCTGAAAACCACCACAAGCCCCTCACCCAGGCTGCCCCATCTCCCAAGGGAATCGCCACCCTGATCCAGGACACCCTTCAGGACAAACCAGCCAGCCCCCACCAATGCAACAAGCCTCTATCCGATCTAATAAAAGAGTACAGTGGTGCCTCACACAACGAACTTAATTTGTTCCAGGAGCAAGCTTGTTATGCGAAAAGTTCGTTATGTGAAACGTGTTTTCCCATAACAATACATGTTAAAAAAAATAATTCGTTCTGTAGCATAAAATATGCTAAGATGACATAAAAAAAAATATGCTAAGATGACATATTTTTATTTAGATACATCTAAAAACATAATTTTTTTTTAAAAAAACACACATTTTTTTAATTTTAAGACAGACTAGAGTCTACCGAATCTTGCACATCTTCATCCATTTTCTGCTTTTTGGCCGATGGTTTCATGAAAAACCTGTCCAAAGTTTGCTGTGCGAGGCGTTCGTTATGCGAGGCACCACTGAATATGAAAATTGACTGTCACTCCAACACACAAGATGGCTGCCCTATGTGGTCAAAGATGGCTGCCCCCATGTGGACACAAGATGGCCACCACAAGATGGCAAACTGGGGAGGGCAGTTGGGAGGGACCAGGCCTGCAAGGGAGGACAGTTGTGGGTGATCAGGTCAGCAGGGGAAGTTGGGGGTGACTGGGCCTGCAGGGAAGGGCAGTTGGGAGGACCCAGGCCTGGAGGGGAGGTCAGTTAGGGGTGACCAAGCCTTCAGGGGAGGGAAGTTAGGGGAATCAGGCTAGCATAGGAGCAGTTAGGTATTAATCAGGCTGGCATGAGATAGGTTAGGAGTGATCAGGCTGGCAGGCAGAAGCAGTTAGGGGCAATCAGGAAGGCAGGCAGGTGAGCAGTTGGGAGCCAGCAGTCCTGGATTGTGAGAGGGATGTCCAACTGCCCATTTAGGCCCGATCCCGGTGGGAGAGGGTGGAGGCTGGGCTGAGGGACACCCCCCACTCCCAACTCCGTGCACAAATTTCATGCACCAGGCCTCTAGTAAAAGCCTAATATGCTAATTAAACCAGACAGCTGAACAACCTTCTAGATGTCATCCTGGCTGTGGTGGAGGCGAGGCAGAGGCAGTTAGGGGTGATCAGGCAGGCAGGTGAGCAGTTAGGGATGATCAGACAGGCAGGCAAAATGGTTAGGGGTGATCAGGCAGGCAGGCAGAATGGTTAGGGGTGATCAGGCAGGCAGGCAGAAGGGTTAGGGGCTATCAGGCAGGTAGGCAGGCCAGCAGTTAGGAGACAGTGGTCCCAGATTGCGAGAGGGATGTCTGACTGCTGATTTGCAAGAGGGTGCAGGCCGGGGTGAGGAACCCCCCTAACCCCATGAATGAATTTTGTGCATCAGGCCTCTAGTTATAAATAAAACCTTTATAGTCAAATGAATTACATGCATACTTTTTGTCTTGGCTTTAAAATATATATGTTTATGTATATTATATTTTATAAAGGCACAAGATTTTGCAGCAGTTAAATGTCATTTGAACAATCACTTAAATCAATTATCTTCTTACCTGAAAACCTTTTAAAAATGCTTGAGACTAGAATAGATTTTCTTATTAGGAATGTGGCAGGCAGACCTTAAAGTAGCCTCAATCATAATCACAGCTTTGCATAACTCTTTCCATCCTAAGTGTGGGCAGGAACTGTTATTTGCTTCTAACATAGAATATGGAAAAGGTGTTGGGCTGTCTCTTTTGTGTTTGTTTACATTATATGAGACACAGGCATGCTAGCAAACTTTCTTATTTATTTTGAAGAAATGAGCTGCCATGTTGTATGGAGAGGGCAATCTAGCTCAGAAATGAGGATGACCACCAGGACCTGATAGCAGACTCTGACGGCCAGCCACCAAGAAGCCAGTACCCTCATTTTTATAGCTGTAGGAAATATCCAATAAGATGAGTGAGCTCAGAAGTGAATCCAGTCCCAGTCAAGCCTCCAGATAAGAACTCAGCTCTCGCTTACAATTTGTTACACAGCAACAGAAAACTAACATGGAATATTTGAGGAAGTGTAGTATAAGAACAACACCTCTTTGAAAAACTCGTTGAATTCAAGTAAAAAAAAAAATTACTCTATAATTGTTTAAATTTATGTTGATTCCACACACTACTTCCTAAGCTGATGGATAGCATCAGCAATGGGCTCAGTTTATATGCATGAAATAGCCAATTGCCAATATCAGTTTATAAGTTTCAGCTTGGCTTTCAGATGTGTATTTAAGGCTATAGAAATATTCTGAACCCTGGAGCAAGGTTATATTACTCAATTTTCACTTTCCTTCCTCTAATACTACTCTTCCCTAGGGAACCAGTTAAAATCTATACCACATAATTGGCATGAACTTTCTAGGAGGTTATTCTTTTATTAAATTTGCCAAATCCCGATTATCAAACAAATAGGATTAATTATAACTGTGCCTTACTAACAAATACCCTTTCTCCTACTACTCATTGTTAAATTTTGATCAGATCCACATCCTTTGAAAGCCATCACTGGAATTATTCTGTCTAGTCTAATTTAGTATTTTTCACCTGTACTTGAAGAGCATTCAATAGAAATCACTGCACCTGGTAATCAGGCATTTAACGCTCTACTTCTCCTTCAGGGAGAGACCTTGCCTCTTTTCTTCTTCCCTCAGCTCAGTTCTTGGCAGGGAGTCCACACCTAGTGAACATTTAGGAACCTTATTTTTTCAAAATGGTTCTACACATTTTAACCCCACAATACCAGGTTGTCATCTGGTAAAGATTAATTTGTAAATGTATTCGTCTCTTTGGTGATAGAGCAGATGTTTTCTGTAACAATATTGCCCCTTTATTAAATGAAGCATATAGCTATTTCTGCATTGCAGCTGGTAAATTTTAATTAACAGTCTCTGATCACAAAAGATACAGATAAAACTAAATGAACTAAGATTATAAAAAATTAAACGTTTATTTTTTAAGTGCCAAAAATGTGCACTGAATCCATAAATAAAATTCAGATGAAATCTTAATATTGTGCTAGTGTCAACAATCTATGCTGGGGCATTGATGGGGAGCATAAAGAGATGTGTCACTTTTGTCTTGCTTCTCATCTACTTATAATCCTGGAATCAGCTCCAATATTCTATCTCAGTTCAAAACCTATATATGGCCCTTGACAATAACTAATACAAAAATGGATTAGCTTATTATAAACAAACAAAAATTATTTCTGCCACTTTCTAAGCCCATATGTTGAGGAAAAACAGCTACATTTATATCACACCACTATTTTTATTTCTACATAGTATTCTTCCACCCCATGGAAATGTTAAAGCATTGGATATATAGTTATCCTTTACTGTAAATGGACTATGTTGAGGTATTTTATATTTGCCACACACACACACACACACACACACACACACACACACACACAAAAGATCTTGGAACAACTTCTTTAGCTAAAATAGGAAGTTTTTTTTGTTTTTATTTTTGTTTTTGTTTTTGTTTTTGTTTTAATCTCCCTGCTTTTAAACCATCAATATGTAACATCTAGAGTAAGTTGGAAGAGAGACTTCATCTTCATTACAGAATAGTGGTTAAGGGCATAGCCCTTGGAGTCATATTACTGAAGTTTGAATCCTGAGTCCACCACTTACTAGCTGTTTGACTTTGATAAGTTACTTAACTTCTCTGAGGCTTTCGTTTCTTCATGAGTAAAAGACAACTGAAGAGCCTACCTCACAGAATTGGTGAGAACCTTAATTAAGGTAATGGGTGTATAATGCTGCCATATTAAAAACCATCACTGAGCAATGGCTACTAATATTAATAACCCATTTCATACTTAGTCCCCTCTGATGTCAACATTTCAAAATGGGCAGCATATCAGTGTAATAATTGAAACATTATCATTATTAGAGTTACTGAAAATATAAAGATTTAAAATGGATAATATATCTTATTGATAATCTGAGAAGTGATTTTATTACAAACATTAATATTTAGAAAAAGGCATTGAAGCCATACTGGAAAACCCAAAACAATAAAAACAAAAATAAGTTAAAACAAGACTATGAAGGATAAGGAAAATGGTAATGAACAAGGAAAAACTAATTTCCTGAAAAAGATCTTAGATAAATGAGAAAATATTAGAGTTTATAGAAACACATAGAAAATAGAAAAAGTAGTTTAATGTTATCAAACCACACTTTCAAATAATCCTTCTTAAAGCATTTTGACAAATTTTTGAGAGAAAAATAAAAGCTGAGATTTTAATAAGAGCTTACTTTTTATCTTCCAAAAAAAGTATATTCTATTTCATGGACATGTTATCAGTATTAATAAAAATTCAAACCCTCAAGGAAACTAAGTATACTAAATTACATAGAACTGCACTTTCTGAATTTATGAGCACTTTCCCCCATTATAATCATAAAATGCTTACACTGTACCGTTATTCTGAGCTCTCAGTAGCATCTATTTTGGACTGTTTCAAGGTGAAATAACTGAAGTCTATACTCTTGAGAAAGTATTAATAATATTTAAAAGAAAGTTTAAGTAGAGATTAGTTTCATAGTGATTTTTGATACAACAGATCATAATTTCAAACATTTATCACATATTTTTCTCTTACAAAAAACTCTCCCAAGGCCCCAGTCCAAGCGTCTTCTTTATAAATTACAGACATTATTTCACGTATAAAAAACCTTCAAGATATTGTTTCATGTTCAAAATACTATAGACACAAAATTAATATATTTTTTCAATTATATGAACTTGTTTCTCTAAGGGAAGAAGACAATAATGACTCTCCATATAATATTAATAATGGTGTTCATTTTCATTAAACATAAGGCCCAACTATTATAATAAAAACTTGAGGTTATTGTGAATTTCAACAATAGGAAATGGTGTAGATTTGGAGAATAGAGTCTCAAATATATGACATTGATTTCTGGAAAAAAACCTAGTTTATTAACAATATCTGATATAATTTACAAGAGTATGTATAAACACAAGATAATACTTGGAACAAGTCATGTTAACCTCAATCCCTTTTTTGATTAACTTGTAGTTTCAGGGAAGTTTTAAGATATATTGATTTCATTATGATCCTTACAGTCTTCCATGACATCCTTATGAGTAAAATTATAAAATGTGATGTAAGTGATAGTGCTCTTAGTTTAATTAATTGCTGGTTGCTGTTGGATTCAGACAGCATTACTAAATAGCTTGGGACCAACTTGGAAAGATGACTCTAATGAAATCCAAGATTTCAATCCTATATGTTTGCTTTTTAAAATATGTTTTTATTGATTTTATAGGAAGGGAGAGGGATAGAGAAATAGAAACATCAATGAGAGAAACATCAATTGGCCACTTCCTGCACACCCTCTACCAGGGATTGTGCCCTGGCTGGGAATCTATACAGTGACCTCTTGGTTCATGGGTCAATAGTTCAACCTTTAGTTAAAAATAAAAATTTAAAAATGTAAGAAGAGAGAGATCTTGCCATAAGCATTTGATAGGAAAAATGCTGACCACTAAGTCATATAAATTAGAGTATTCTGCAATGATAAGTAATTGGGCCATCTTGGGTGGCATTCAAAGAGAGAAGCACTTAAATTAGATAAATGGTACTTTCCTGTGCTCTGTATTAGTCAGACTACACCTGAATTATTATGGTTATTTCTAATTTATCCTTTAATATTAGAAAACTATGGACAGCTAGGATATCAAAACCCCAAATTTGGAAGGATAATAAAAATATGCACACTTGTGTCTGGGGTTTACTGGTTCTAAATACTTGCTTCTTGCATAGGTATTTGATGGTTTAATAAAAGGAAGGAAGGTTCAGAAGAAGTAGAAAATATGAAAATAAAGGAGACAGTAAGGGTGTATATATTGAAGAAGGAAATTATTAGGAATAGGAATTACAGTTGTTCTTTTAGGCATTCATGGAACTTGATGAGCAGCTGGAGAAAGGAAGGCTGCTGTTATTCTAGAAAGGAGCATTAGTACCAATTGTGGGACATTGCTAAGAGGCAGATGAATGGGTCAGAAAGATCACATAACAATCAGTGTCCTTGAACAGTGGGTGAGGCTGCTTGGTGAAGTAATGAGTCATTGGAAGTATTCAAAGAGAGGCAGGCGGGCTGGCCTTCAGTATAGGAATACTAGAGGGTGAGTCATGAAAACCACAGACTCTGCCTTCAGCTGTTGGGATGGAAGACAGATTTTCAACCATTAGAAAATACACAGGTAATTACTAGAACTGAATATGGCAGTATAGAAGGAGGCTCCAGTTTACATAGAGTTGGAAACACTTGGAATTGAAGGATGAGTGACTTCTGATGGTTTGATGACACTCTGCATTTGAGCTGTGGTGTCCGTGCCTGTAATTATCCTCCCCTCCATACAGTGCCCTACTCCACAATACATTTTTTTCCTTCCATTCCTATCTAACCTCCCCCCTGTCTACTTTCTCTCTTTGATCTCTTAAAGCACCCTTCTAGACCCAGTTCAGATGTCCCTTCAAATGTAAAGCTTCACTTAACTGTCCAGGCCTCCTTTAATTTCTCATTATCCCAAAACCTAGTTAGTGAAACTAATTCATAAACATAACATGTGAATGTGGCAAATACCATCTTGCATTTGTTCAATGATGTTCTTAGGCTGGAATGTAAATGGGCAACCAAAGTACATTGCAGTATATTTGAAGCTACCAGTGTGGTTAATATTTATAAATACCAAGAGAATATGCATACATTCTTGTATTCTAAGAAAACACATAAGCAAAGTGTATTTTTCGTACCTATTTGCTAAAAATCTTTGAACTTGGTACTATTTTTTCCCCTTCCCAGACAGCTTGACTTGGTTTGATTCAAGTGTTGCTCCCTGATTCAGGCGCAGGTGCTAATTAGTATCAAGACACCTACATCTACATAGGAAGGTAAATAGAGAACATATGGAGATAGAAATGTCACCAAAACAAAGGTGTTTTTGATGATATGCCTGGCTTAAAAAGTTTCAAAGTCTGAATGCAAGCTGTTGAATTAGGATGTTTTACGCCCGTCAGACTGAAATAAAGCCGCCAAGAAGAAGCATTTATTACTAAGAAATGTGATTGTCTCGTTGTTCACTGCTTGAATATTTATGAAGTTTATAGTTCGCATGCGGCATTTCCATAAACTGCCTTGATTAATGAATTTAATTGTAAATGTTATGAGCTGGTTTCTTAAATTGTATTTCATTTTGTTTATGTGCTTGGTATAAAAGTAAATTTTCAGGCTGAATCATGCTCAGTGGATTTGAATCGGTTGACAACGTCC
This sequence comes from Pipistrellus hanaki, assembly GCF_964339955.1. Lineage (NCBI taxonomy): Eukaryota > Metazoa > Chordata > Mammalia > Chiroptera > Vespertilionidae > Pipistrellus > Pipistrellus hanaki. The sequence goes on from NC_140506.1 coordinate 27,033,738, forward strand.
TCAAGCTGTGTGACGTGAGTGTGCGTAAGTGAATGTAGCTGCATGACTGTGGGATCTGACCAAAGCAAATGTGTGTGGAGGGCTCAGTGCCACATTTCCTGGGCGAATAGGTATGCTCAGCTGACCCAGAAGTCCATCCAGGGGACTTAGTAAGAGCACATATTAAAAATGAAGAGACTGATAAAAATTTCCCCTCAAGGACAGTTCTTTAAATATGCAGGATTTTGATGGAGAGAAAATTTCACAACTTCTGAGTTTTTGAACTGTAGGAAGGGATAAAGGATGAAAAAAAAAATGGAAGCAGCCCATTGATCATCTTCCCTACTCCTTTGAAATCTATTTTGCCCTGCAAAAGGATGAAATACAACTAATATGAATGAGATTGACATCTAGCCACAGATCTTCTATCCTACTTCCGGGACTACTTCCGCATCTTTCTTTATCTTTTCATATAACATTTGACACCCTCAATAGTTTGGCTCTTAAAACACTTCATCTCCATTTATTAGATCAAATACCCTTGCTCACTTTTGCAATTATCAGTCCCAACTCAGAGCAGAGTGAAGTAAAATAATTTAGTAGATATAAACCTTTTGGTTACAGTAAAAGAGCTTAAATAAGGATTCTCTTTTGGGGCATGAAAAGACAGGTATATTATGTATATATGTATTATGTATATATGCATATATATGTGTGTATAGGTATATATGTATATATGTATATGTTACATTTTACATATATGTATATATATGTATATGTTACATTTTACATTGAATTTTTAATTTTTACAATCTTCAAATGCCCTAATTTTGTATGTACTCATATAAAAATTCATCTTGTTTTAAAACACTTACTATCAGTTTTTCATACCAGCTTAGCTTAGTACAGCCCAGAAAATTATAATCTTGAAAAAGTTTAAACTGTGCCCTTCGCTGTTCTCAGGTAAATTATAACACTGGTTTTAGCAATCTGTCTGGAACCTCATTTATATTCTCTTCTTCCTGAAAATTTAGTGCTACCTTTAAGTCAATTCTTCTGATTCTCAAAACATACATCTTCACGTACATTCCACTTTGATTCATCTGTTAAAAATAGCCCTTGGTACAGAAATTTTAAACAGTTAAAGGATATTGTATCTATAATCTTTTCTATATTCAAAATTGGTTTGCTCCCTGCCCCCAAAGAATCCTAAAAGTTATAAACTATATTATCTGTAATGTTCTTTGACCTGATATATTAAGTGTATAAAAATATAAAAAGGTTTAGGTGTCTCTGAAAATGTAAAAAGATTTAGATAAGCACACAGGCACTTGGTTAATAATATGGAGATGCATGTACCTTTGGAATGCTTCGTATATATATTTATTCCCATTGTATTTAGAGACAATTTCTCTAACATAGCATTTTGATGGACAATCAGTGGACTTGACTTTAGGCATAGTTACTACACAAGCCATGCCCACCTCACAGAAAAGGCCACAAAAGGATAGGACACCTTCTCTCTGGGAAAACGGTCTCGTCAACGTTAATGAATAAGGAAGTTCTGGCTATCTCTTTGGAAGCCATAATATAAATTGGAGCCATGCAATCAAATAGTGCTAAAGAAGGTTGGCTTCCTGCAAATACAGTCTTTGTGCCTGGCACACCCCTGACCGGAGTATAGTGAGCCTTATTCCAAAGGAACCTGTAGTGGATTCAAAATTGATACCATGAATATGTCCACCTAGAACCTGTGAATGTAAACTTATTTGGAAAAAGGATCTTTGCAGATGTGATTAAGTTAAAGATCCTGAGATATTATCCTTGATTAGAAACACTAAATGCAATGCTGAGTTTCCCTAGAGGAAAAGAGGAGAGACACACAGAGAATAGGCCATATGAAGACAGAGGCAGAAAATTGGGTTATGCTTCCATAAGCCAAAGACTGCCTGGAGCTAGGGGACGTGAGAGGGGAGGCAAAGAATGGAATCTCCCCTAGCGACTCCAGAACTAACATTCCCTCCCCACACTTTGATTGCATGCTTCTCGCCTCCAGAATTGTGAGAGAATACATATTAGTTGTTTAAAGTCATTCAAATTGTGGTGATTTGTTACAGCTGCCTTAGAAAACTAATATAGAGCCAAGCTAATTCTGGGGTCTGAACTCTTCCAATGTCATCTGTGCTGGGGAAAGCAGAGAAAACCAGGCAGAATAGATACACCATGGCTCGGGGAGAGGATGCTATTGCTGTACTCAGAAGGAGAAGCAGGGGTTTTATTTAGATTAACTGAAAGACATGATCATTTTTGGACACCAATGTACAGAAATATAGCTGAACAAACCTTCATCTTTGTTAAAGGACCGGCAGTTTTAAGTTCTAGGCAAGAGAAGCAAATTAAAGGAAAAAGAAAAACTTTATTCAGGATCAAAAATTACCATGAAAAATGTGACAGAATTCTTCAGGGATGCCTAATCTTGTCCCTCTATTTTTAAAGCTTTCAGAAGAAAAACAAAACAAAAAACAAACACACAAACAACAACAACAACAAAAAAAACTGCACTCACGTGAAATCTTCCATATATACAAATTGGGCATTAATAAGGAAATATAAATTTTAATCTATGTAATACTTTTCAAGAGGAGAGAATTTGCAAGGTATTTACTTACCTTTCTTATTTTGTTTGATGACATGTTTGTATATGGGAAATTTTATATATGAAAATCTTAGTTTAAATAATGCTTAGAATCATTTCCATATATTTTTTTTAAATTTTATTTTTTATTAAATTATTATCTGTGTACATATTTTACCATTGCCCCCCCTCCCATACATACGTACCTTTCCCAGAGTTTTGTGTCCATTGGTTGTACTCATACATTTCCATATATTTTTAAAATAATGTTTATTTAGCTTTATTTTGTTAGATAAAAAAGTAAAATAAAATATATGTTTATGTTGAGTAATTTGATTTACATACTTCTCTGATATAGCTATATATTTAAATTGTAGCATTAAAAGCTATTTTACTTTACTAAAGCATCCACATTCAGTTAAATTGCATATTAAAAGCATAGTAATCATTACTTTTATGATAATATAAATAGAAAAAAAGGATTTTAAAAGCCACAGCTGACTTCTGTCAAAAATAATGTTGAATTCAGCAGACAACTTGTTGGCTTTGTCTAAAACAACAACAAATAAACATATAATGGCTACTGCTAAAAAAGGAATGATTCACATAATGGGCCAGAGAGATAGCTAACATTTGCTGACAATTTACTATATAGCAGGTCCTATTTAAGAATTGTATATGCATGATCACATTTAACTCTAACAAAACATTATAAAATAGCTACTATTAATATGCCCATTTTCTAGGTGAGAAAACTGATACAGAGTGTGGTTAAATAACCATGTCCAGGGTCAAACAGCTAAGGGGAAATCTGACTTACAAGTTCAAGCTTTAAGGCACAACACTATACTGACTTCCCCACCATGATCAGTAATCAAAAATTCTGATAGGTGCTTTTGTTTTCATGCTCTAGAAATACAGAGGAGGAAATGGTGGTTTGTGCCAGCTTGGGGGAATCTGAAAAGGCATCGGTACCAAGCTGCTTCTACATTGGATTTCAAAAGACACGGAGAAATCTCATACATGGAGAAAAAAAGAATCTTAGCTAAAGAGATCAGTGAACATAATTGGGAAATTTCTAATGAGCCCTTATTGCAGAAGGATTTTGTGCAATTCCAGGGCATAATGGAAATTTCCACATCCCAATTTTCAGTAACTATCTCTCACCTTCTGAGAGTGGCTAACCCATCTGGAAACAATGAAATTTCCTTTTTCTGAGCATAGATCAGACTTCTGGAGACCTGCTCAAACTTGATGGAACTCAGGTCTGAGGTCTAGGTCCCTGCACCATTGCTCTTACACAGGATTCAGAGAATTTGTAACTGGAACAGCTCATACTGCACACACAATGCCTCAAATTCCAGTGATTTTCCTCAGAAACTGCTCAGATTAATTCAGTGGTTTTGATTGCTAGCACTAAGGCAGACGAAAACATTACAATTGAGAAGATACTTCTTTAATTACTTATATGTCTCTAAACTAATGTGTCATTTACTCGTAACACTGAACATTTTAAAGTCCTGATTTCCTGTCTCCTCAATTAAGGGTAGAGCTCTACGGCAATGACTTCAGAGTAAACATGATGATATTGGGAAAGGAAAATCAGAGAATCAAATAGCTCTTGGGATCCTGCAATAAACATTGTATGCAATTTCAATGTCAATAAAAGCTCGCTGTAGTAAACTTTCTTTTTTTGCATTCAACGAATGTTTTAAATGTATACTAAAAGCAGGGCTCCTACCATGTGCCAGGACTCTAACTAAATTATTTTACAGAAATTTTACATTTGTGTGAGGTAAATATTATCATTCTTATGTTATAGGCCAGGAAACTGAGGATCCCCAAGGAAAATGATTTGTCCTAAATTACAAACCTCGAACATGATGGATTAAAAATGTGAACTCTTATTTTTGTGATAAATGAAATGTTTGAAGCTATGGTCTTTTCTCAAATATGTTTTCAACTTAAATGGAAATTAACCGAGACACATACAAAAAAAAAAGTGGATAATAATTTTGCCCGTCTCATGGTACTATAGTAATAAAAATTAATTTACTATGAATTGGTTGACTCAAGACAACTTCAGGACTACAGAATTCCTCCCAGAAACAAAACTGCCATCAAGAACTGCTATTAAGTTGAAAACACTTAAAAACCTATTGCATTACGAATGATGCAATTCTTTTATGTATAACCTAGTCAGGCAAGGTTTGAACAACAACAAACAAGGTGAAACATTCTGCATGAAGTAAAAGAAGTTAAATGCTGACATTTTGGGAGAGTTTATGACCCTGGTAGAAGAGATGGGAGAGAAATGGTCCAGGGGTGGGGAGCCCCATGTCCACAGATGGGCTCCATTAGGGAGTGTCCAATAAATGGTTAAAACTGACTCTGTCCTTCAAATTCCCGGGAACTCCTGCTTATGCTATAATTAACCTGCATTACCCCAAAACTTTCAGTAAAAATCTTTTACTGACAGTAACCTGCTGTTAGCGATGTTTTGGGTAATAACAGAGAAGAGGCTGAGTCTGGCAGTTTTAGATAGTGGCCAACAAAACAAAAGCAGAGACCCAAGGCAGAGCTAGAAGCAGCTGCCAGGGTGTGGGTGAGTGAAGAGAATGGAATTACAAATAAAATGGCTCAGAACAGATATGTGGAAACTCTTCCCCTACATGTAGCAGAGGAATATGAGCCTATAAAGCAAGGAGGATGGTTAGATTCTGTCATTCTAGCAGGGGTCTTCAAACTACGGCCCGCGGGCCACATGCAGCCCCCAGGGGAGTCTGATCCTGCCCGCCAGGTTTTTTGGGCAGTGAGCGCAGCCAAGGTGTTACAGTAGGAATTAGTAGTTCATATAGTCCGGCCCTCCAGCTCTCTGAGGGACCGTGATCTGGCCCCCACTTTAAAAAGTTTGAGGACCCCTGTAGGGATAGGGCTTGAACCATATTCTTTGGATATTAAAGAAAGAAGTGATATCAAAAAGCTGGAGGAGGCGGCACATGCAAATGGCAGATATTTTATTATCTCTATTACACAGCACAGTGTGCGGTGTCATCCAAATTTCACAGAACAAGTATTTTATCAGTGCATAGGAGAAGGAATCCCTTTCAGGTCGGAGAAAACGGAATATACCACAAAGGAAGTAGCATTTCCTATGGACCTTGAGAGATATATAGCATTTTGATAGGCAAAGATTGATGGAAGGGCTTTTACCTCAGAGCAAAAATGGCATGAAGTCTGAAAATGCCAATGTATACTCTGGAAACAGGAGGATTCTGACTAACTGAAGTCAACCACATACTTAAAAGCAATAGAAGACCAAGTGTCGACAAAGACAGTAAAATAACCCGGTGGCTATTGGCAGGTGACCTGGTGTCTAGAGGTAAGAAATGTGAGGACTTGGTTTTTAAACATGTAGAGTTTGAAGCGCTGGCAAGTTTTAACATCTAACCCATTGACCATGTAAGACGAACACTTAGGAAAGCCTTCAGGATGAAAGATATTGATCGAGGAGGGAGTCCAAAAGTGTGAATTCATGATTGACTCGGAGGCAGTGGATGGAGTTCTGAATTAGAGAGTACAAGAATGAAAAGATGCTGGAGAACAGGATTAAGGCATGATTAGCTGGTGAGAACTGAAAATTCAGGAGAGCTTTGCAGGACTTACTGTGTTATGGAGGATACAGATTGGGCAATAAACTTACAGGAGCACTACTTTCCAACTTCATGGACAAGGAATAGAAAGTAAAACCATTGTGAATGATTTAGGAATATACAACATATGGAGAAGCAAATCAAATCATTTAAATTTAAAATGTCTGCAATTAATGTCTTAAAATGTCTGCAATTAAAACAATGTCTCAACAAGTGGCTTTTACATTTTTTCCATTTGTATTAAAATTTTTTTCCATCCAGAGTGCATTTGAGTAAATACAATAATAGATACTCAAAACAACAGCAAAACACAAATAATCTTCAAATAGCAAAATACAAATAATCTTCAACAGCAAAACACAAATAATCTTTAAAATCACTATTGCAAAAATCATCTACATCCTTGCTACACAAAGAGTGGTCTGAGGATCAGCAGACTCAGAATCATCTGGGAGCTTGTTAGAAATGCAGAATTCCAGGTCCCATCCTACACTTCCTGAACTATAACCTGCATGATAACATGCACCTCAGTTAATTCACTCATTAAACTTTGAGAAGCGGTATTGTGCTGTAATACTGCCGTGTTTCCCCGAAAATAAGACATCCTCCAAAAATAAGACCTAGCGCATGGAAAGGTAAGACATCCCCTGAAAATAAGACCTACCGCAACTTTGGGAGAAAAAATTAATATAAGACACTGTCTTATTTTTGGGGAAACAGGATAGTTTGTCTATATATCAGCTTAGGGGTATACGTCAGCACTATATTCCACAATATGCTTATAGATTCCTCACTTCACACTGTGAGGTAATAACTAGGCTGTGAGAAAGTAGTGTTTAGTTCTCAAGTCTACCACTCAACAGCTGTAAGAAAATTACACTCTCAAGGCTTCAGTTTCTTTACAAAAGCAGTAGTCTCTTTCAGCCCTATAAATCTGTGACTTAAATAAATAATGGAGAGAGGGACACTAAGGGCATGCATTAAACAAAAGCAAAAGTGCACAAAGCAAATACCTTGCAGTGACAAAATAAAGATAAGAATGGCTTGGCAAGGACATTTTCAGAGTTCCTAGTTCGAGGAGAAACTGTGATTACTCGCTCCTCCAAGTAGCTCAAGGTCTCCTTTAGAAGGCAAATTCTTACTTAATGCAAAAGATAAAGCTCTGCAAACTTCCACTGGTGACAGTAAACAGATCACATGGAATGCCTCCTGTGTCCACACATATGTACCTGCATATTTCCTTTAATCCTCATGAAACCCTAAGAGGCAGGCAACACTGCTATTATCCCCATTTACAGTAGACAAACTTAGGCATAGAGAAATTAATAACATGGACAACACCATACAGTTTACAAAAGGCAGAGCTGAGAGTCCAACCCAGATTTGTCTGACTAGGAAAAGAATTCTTAAGTCTGACACTATCTAATGAAGGATTAGGAAGGAAAATATAAACAATAGCTATATTACAGTAAGTACCAATGATACGCCAAGCATAATTTCAAAAGCTCAGCATATATGAATACATTCAATCCTCACAAGCACACTATCAAATAGGCATATTATTATCCTCTTTTATAGGTTAGTGTATTAGTCAGATCAGGTTGCCATAAGAAAATACTATAGACTGGGTTATTGAGACAACAGATATTTATTTTCTCAAACTTCTGGAGGCAGGAAACCTAAGATCAGGGTGCCGGCACGGCCGGTGTGAAAGCTCTCTTCCTGGCTTCTCAAACAGCAGCTCTCGTGTGTGTTCACACAGCATTTCTGGTGTGTGCACATAAGGAAAAAGAGAGCACTCCCTCTTCTTCTTATCAGGCCACCAATCCTATCAAAATTGGACCTTAATTTTATGGTTTCATTTAACTCTAATTACCTCAAAAAAGCTCTATCCCTAAATACAGTCACACTGGAGGTTAGGGACTCAATATAAATGTTTCAGGGAACACAACTCAGTCCATAGCAGTGATGAGCATGATTAAATCATTTTATCAAGGTCACCCACTGGTGAATTGTGGAATTTCTATTTAAATCTTGACAGGCTGGCTCTAGGCACCACACTCAGCCACTATACTATATACTAAGGATCAATAAAAAGAAGGCATATTATGCATGACATAATTCTCCCCATTACTGGTTGTTCTGTGGTCAATACTCTGTTGTCATTTTTGGTTAGCAAACAGTTTTATTCAGATATAATTTCCCCCAAATAATCTGTTTCCTGTTAGTAGCACTATAACAGCAGGACTTTCCTTTTTCTTTTCCAAAGCCAGTCAACTAATAAATGTAAGGTGAGAAAAAAAATAAGTTAAACTGTATTGACTGTTATTAGCTTCTAGGGACAGATTGACACCCTTCAATTGCATCCAGGTTTTCATAAAACCTATTATCCTGCATTAGCCTTACCTTTGTATCATTGTTATGGGTCTCTTCACTCAGTTAAGACATTCAAGTACCAATTAAAGGTGAGATTAAAGCACTCACCTCACAACCTGGCAAGGGCATTGGTGTTTAAATGCCCTTGCTCATGGTTTGTAAGTGAGGCTGAAAAGAGGGATTGAGTCAGGTCCAGTTCTGGACTGCTGTGCTGAGAGCCAGGGAGAGAAGCAGCAGATGATCTGGAATTTTATAAATAAAGTATAACTGAGTCAAGGTGACTGAGATGTTGAAAGCCATATACTAAATCTTTTACTCTGAGGATATCCTATATAATAAAAGACTAATATGCAAATGGACAAATGGGGGAACAACTGGTCACTATGATGCGCACTGACCACCTGGGGACAGATGCCCAATGCAGGAGCTGTCCCTGATGGTCAGTGCGCTCCCACAGGGGGAGCACTGCTCAGCCAGAAGCCGGGTTCGTGGCTGGTGAGTGCAGTGGTGGTGTCGGGAGCCTCTCTCACCTTCGTGGCAATGCTAAGGATATCTGACCACCAGCTTAGGTCCATGGGGAATGGGCCTAAGCTGTCAGTTGGACATCCCCCGAAAGCTCTTGGACTGCAAAAGGACATAGGCTGGGCTGAGGTATGTGTGTGTGTCTCCCTGCCCCCTCCTCCGAGTGCACAAATTTTGTGCTCCGGACCTCTAGTTTTCACATGATGATAAAAATAGTTTAAAAAAGGAGCATTAGTATGCTAATGGTCAAAACTGTCACTATGGTCTTATCTCCCATGATCTCTCAGCATACACTCTCAACTTCAGTAAGGCTGATCACTCTTCACTGTGACCTACACACCTACTCATGAGTACCTTTTTCATTATGTTCATGCAACTTTCTGTACTTGCAAATACTTCCTCACCCAGACTATTCAAATATCATTTTTAGCCCAGTTCAATGATATCCTCTTGAGTTTATCTATAATTCCTTAAAATTCAATCTGAATTATAATCATACACAGCTCTATACTAATATGACAGTGGGTAGACTTTTGATGGTCATGCGTGCCTGGGTCTTCCTTTTAGGGAATGAAAGGGTGACATTTCCCTGACTCCTTTATTGACAGGCAGGGCCATGAGACTAATTTTGGCTAATTGATTAAATATAGAGATGAAATATGTCATCAAGGGCTGGAGTATTTAATTACCAGTGTAAAATCATTATTGTCTTTATTTTTCTTAAATAGACAATGTTCTAAGTGGTAGCCTCCATCAGCCTTGGGCCCAGAATAAAGACGGGATGGAGCAGAGTACACTGTTAAAGCACAAGCAGAATGCTGAATGAATGAGAACACTGTTCTGATTCAAGCTTCTGAACTTTGTAAGTGTAAGCGGCTTTGTGGGTGGGGCAGATGGGTTAGAGGGAAATGTTGTTATATAACAGAACCTAGCTTATTACAACGAATATATTATCTTTCTGCTTTGAGATTACATGTATATTATGGTGCCAAAAGCCTTCAGATTCAGCAAAATTTTTCATAGCACTGTGGGCCAGCCAGTGGCCTAGACACGGAGGACACAATGATGAGCAAGACATCGAAAATCACTGACCTCATGGTGATCATGGTCTAGTGAAGGAGATAAATGATAAATGCTCATCACATAATTACATGGACAAATACCAAGGTGAAACCACAATCAGTTCTATAAAGGAAAAGCACATCTGCCCTAGATGAGAGGACTGCAGTGAGTAGTCAGGGAGAGCCTTTCGGGGAAAGTGATTGTTAAGCAGAATTAATTAGTTAATTTTTAAGCAGACTAATTAAGGGTAAAACTAGATAAAGAATAGCAGGAGTGAGCAGGGAAAATGGCATTTCAGGTGCAGCAGGTATATGTGTCCTTACGGTAAGGTGACTAGATTTTAACATTGGCAAAGCGGGACACCATTGACTGGATGTGTGTGTGTGTATGTGTGTGTGTGTGTGTGTGTGTGTGTGTTCTTGATTAAAAATTTGGTCTATACGGAGCAACAAAATTTTTCATAGAATGCAAAAATAGTATTGTAATATATATTTTAAATTTCAACCTAAGTACAATTTACAAAAACAATAAATAAAAAAATTAAAAATAAAATTTAAAAATTTTATGTTTTTAAAACGCCACGGGACATGGGACAAATTGTTAAAAATCGGGACTGTCCCACCAAAAGTGGGACATCTGGTCACCTTAAGAAAGTCTGTTAGAAAAACCAGGAAATCAGAACATTTCAAGGCAAGGATTCTGCTGAAAGATTAAGAGAAGGATTGGAAAATTCATTATATTTAGAGGTATTGAAGTTCTTATTCATCTGAATAAGACCATTCTATTAGTGAAATGGGGATAAGAGACAGAGTAGAATAGTTTCATGGGTGATAGGAAAGTGGGGAAATAGAGACACTGAAAAGAGGCCAAACTATGGGAAAGTGTGGTTTTGCAGAGAAGAGAAATGGCACAAATAATGAGCAGTGGTTTTTGATGGTGGTGATTCCCCCCCCCCCCATGCGATATTTGGCAATTCCTGGATACACTTTTTATTGTCACAGGTGGGGGTGTTGGGAGTATTCTTATGAGTAAGGGCCTGAGATGCTGCTAAACATCCTACAGTGCACAGAACATCCCCACATTAATCAATTATTTAGCGCAAGATGTTGAGAGAAACCCTAACAGTGAGGAAAAAGTGAATGAAGGTGTGGTTTTTGGATTCTTTGGTTTGTGTTTCTTTCTTTGGTTTAATCACAGAAGATGTTTGAATATATCTGAGTCTCGTGGAAAGTATCTAGTTGAGAGGAAGACGCTGCAAGTACAGAAGACTGAATTATTATTATCATTTTTTTTTTATTTTATGGAAGAGGATACCCAGTCTCTGAGAGGATAACTGTTTTGTCCCAGGTGAGGAAATTAGTAAATGGGAGAGCCCAGATTCATACTTCGGCTTATGCTCTAAGCCATTAGCTATAAGAGCTCTTAGTCCTGCCATAATGCCAATTGCATCAACAACAGAAACGAAACTAATATTAAGGGGTTTCTTCTACCTGCCTTCTGAAAGCTCTACTTACCCCTGACCTGAATTTCTTTACTGAAACATGTTTTTAACTTATTATTAAGGCTGAGTATATCATTTAGGCAAGAAGAGTTTCTCCTCGAGTTCAGGCTCCAATCCTTTTAAGGTCTATTTGTAGCCATTTGGCCTCTGCCATCTGGCAAGCATCTTTTCCTCTTGAGGACCTATTTATCTAAGATTCATACGTGCAGTGCAGCACAGCTAAATGGACTGATGCAAATGAAAACTGGACTTTTGGCTGGATCTGATTCTGAACTCTGATTCTGTCTCAGGTGTTCTGATTGCCCCCTACCCCTAAGGAATGATGCTGCAGAATTCTAAGCATTATCATTTATTACAGCCGAATATCTTAATCATACAGTAACAACAACAGTTAGGAGCTAGAAGCACTTATGCTGTACCCCAGGGACTATTATGCAGGAATAAGGGAAGTAAAAAAAAAAATGAATGACAAATGAGGAAATGCACAGAGGAAAGCCCATTTGGAGCCAGATAATGCATTAATATATGGACATATCTGTGGAAGAGACTTTAAAAACCTACACCTCTGGGGCACAGCCCAGGCAGATCCCAAAAGTGTCTAGAGAACACATACCTTCTTCCCAAGGACTCAGGAAACTAGAGAAATGTTAACTTAGTACAGTGAGGTCAAGGGTGAAAAATTAGAAAGAGCCATCTTGTGAGAAAATGCTCACCTATCTGAATTCAAGAACGGATTCAGAGACAGAAAATATGGCAAAAATGAGAATTTAACAACAGGGTCTCAAGAATGGCTGTCTTTGGTCACAGGCACACCTGATGCAGTGAGCACAGGCTATTTATTTAATCCCTCCTCCGGTTCCTCATTGGCTGAGTACTATGGGGTCACCTGTTTCCTCATGTGTCACCCAGGTCTTGCTGTCTCCCATTGGGCCATTTAAAAAAATTGGGCTGAGGTCTTTCTAGCTGCCTCCACCTCCCCTGTCTACTTGCGGAAGGCACCTTGGGGATTTCCACCATGATGCTGGCCCGTGTGCACAGTCCTTTGTTCCTTTTCCCTTCTCTGTACATTCTGTTTGCCCTGGGAAATTCATTAAATTCCATCAAAAACCAATCATGCTGGAGATGGATCACAGAGGTCCATTTCCTACAATGTGTCCACTTCTTGTTATAACAGATTCCATATCTGAGCTATTTTTAAATTACTTGGAAAAGATTTTACAAACTTTCTCTCCTATTTTTTTCCAGTTCTTAATATTTGGTCATTTCAGGAAATTCTTGCATTAGGATTCAATCTAAGCATACTTCCTGTTTGATTACCTTGCAACTATCTCCTGAGATAAAGGTACCCTTCAATTTCACTTGTAAGATAACTCTCTGTAGACTGACCCATTTCTTCTTCCTCTTTCCCATCTTTTTTCTACATATCTTCTTACCTTTTATCTCTCCCTCCATTATTCTTTTCTTTCTCCCTCTCTTCCTTCTTCCCACCAACTTAACTTTTTATCTGCAGTTTTCTTAGAATTTGAACCCAGGCATGTTTGACACAAAATTCCATATATATTAAATGAAGTATAAATAACCACCCTAGACTATAAGGATATTTTTTATTTAAGATATGCAGTCTAGTCTATCAAAATGTTAAACTGCAAATTTTTCTGTAATATTCTCAAATATTAGAATATTGAGAAGCAATATATAACACTAGTATTAATTTGCCAAGTTTTTCAATGGCTTCTTTTGAAAGTGTTTAAGAATAGTTTAGTTAAAATAACATCTCCCCGTTTCTATGTCTTCAACACTGCATCACTGAGCAGAATAAATGGCTGAATGGCAATTTGCCACAAACTTCTACCACTTTGAGAGGAGTGTATCAGAAGAAAATATCGCTTACTATTGACTAAAACATTAATAGGTAAAATAACATTTGAATCAAGTGCTTTTTATGAAAAATCACTAAAGGTCTACCACAAAATATTGAAAATACTTTGTAGCATAGCTTAACCTTTTATTTCAGAACTTGAATTACTGTTTGGAGTTTGTGCTGTTTTCCATAGAGGCCCAGCCTAAGGAAGGCAGGATCCAATGAAGATCTAAGATCCTGTAATCTGAGGATAATTCACTTCTGGATAGTGACTGAGACAAAGATATGAACAATATATATTTTATATTTCAACATAAAATTGAATATGGAAAGGTCACCTCTCTATATCACTTCTCACTCCAGGATCTCTTTACCAAGTGTTGCTTTAATTCTCCTTTCTAACATTTTCTCATACGATGGGCTATGATAGTGACCTGGATGAAACACAAAAGAGTCTTCCATGTGGGAACCATATTCCAAAGCCTAATGCCAAAGATTCCCAAGGGGAAGGTGATCACGTGGCCATGAGGAGTGCTGTAATAAATAATTTGGAGGCTCTGGACAGACTATTGGGCTCCTTTCTTGCAAGCTTAATGGAATGACCCAAAGCTGGTTTGGTGGAGCCATTTGGTCATGTAAACTCTTTGTGGGCAATCGTGTAGCACTAATAGCCCTGAGCAGTCAGTAGAAAGCAGTTTGACCACCTAATCACTGAAAAATTAAAATCTGAGATTGATGGGCTCACAAAATAGCCACCTCTTTTTCAAGAGAAAGTGATGAGGAACAGCTTAGCAGACTTTAATGTGTGGTCACTTGGACAAATAGACTCAGGTCTGAGCTACCTTTCTCATTGTAGGTGGTTCCAGAGTGGGCATGGGGCAGCATTATGGTTAATTAAGCTCATTATATATATATATATATATATATATATATATATATATATATATACACACACACACACACACACACACATATATATATATATATATATATATACACACACACACACACACACACACACACACACACACACATATATATATATATATATATATATATATATATATATACACATATATAATCTGTCACCCTGCCCTCTAATTGCTGAGGCTCAGGCAAGCTGCTAAAATCTTATAAGTTCTTGAAATGTGATATGCAGGTATTGATAAAAAAGAATTTAAATCTTCCAAAGCCATGTTTAAAAGGAAGATTATTTAGGCTACTGATTTTCAAGGATATGGTTGACACTAAAGAGCAAGCATGTCAAACTCAAAAGCTAACACGGGCCAAATAAGCAAGCATGAGGCCCAAAGGCCGTGAGCTTGAGATGCTTGTTTAAGAGTGACTCCAAATGTAATCAAGGTGGTATTCTGTAATGCTTCAGCCACTAATAAAGATATCCAAAATATAACTGAAACACTAGCTTACTAGTGAGTGTAGTTATAGTGCCAAAAATGCATTGTGATTGAAGCTACTTTATGTAAGAATGGTTATACAAACCTAAAAATAATACCCACTGTTGAAATGTTTTACCATTTTTTCCTATGGGCACATGTTATATTCTTGGGATGATCACAATGTAGCCTGGATTATGCATAAATTTACATAACAATAAGCTAAATTATAATGGATTTCTTTTGTGATTGAGTAATACTGTATACAAATTCTACATATGGAGAGACCAAAGCATAGATGAATTATATTATTTTCTTCACATTGCAGAAATGTAATAGGAAACTGTATGCTCTTCTCTGGGGGATTGTGGAGGAAGGAGTTGGTGATTGTGCACTGTGCAATTCTAATTTTGTAATGGCTGATTGATATTATATACTAAACAACTGAAGAAGGAATAAGAAATATAAAATGAATAAAATAATTTCAGATTGTATGTACTGCAGTAAAAGTTCATAATTAACAATTGAATATTGAACCCCCAAATAGCACTAAAGCCTGTGGTTGATGAAAAAATCACTAACCTATGTCTTTAGCCTTTGGGATGCTTATAATTTACTTGGAGAGGCAAGACACACAAATACAAAAGCTATACACAAACGTACATTAACTGCCAATTACTGAGACAGCTTAATGTAAAGAAAAGAGCACTGGGTTGGGAATCACATACCAATTCTAACAGGGATTAGCCATGATCTACTTTAGTAACCTTGAGCAGGTCATGATCTCACTGGGTCTCAGCTTTCTCACCTATTTATAGGTAACATTTATTGAATGTTTACTATGTATAAGAGGCATCTAACACATATTTACTCATTTCATCCTCAAAACCAACCTATGAAGTAAGTAATATTACATTATTGGTCCCCATTTTACTGATAGGTAAACTAAAGCAAAACAAGTTAAAGTTAACTTATCCAGGATTATACTGCTAGTATGTGGTAGAGGATTCAATGTTACATTCACAAACAGGAGGAGGTCGGAGCAAATCAGAATTGTGTGTGTATGTGTGTGTGGGGAGGGGGGGAGAAAGAGAGAGAACAAATGTCTAATGGGTTTTGGGGGTTGTATTACATGATATATGACATCATACACATAAATGAATTAACATACAGAAATTAGCAACTATCTGGACAAGTTATGAGACGTGGCAAGGTTCTGTTCATATCCCAATAGAGAGCCCATTTCTTGAGCCTATCTCTATGTGACCTGATTTTTCAGTTCAAATCTTTAAAATATGATCATGTTAAGGATATATATGTGTGTATATATATATATATATATATATATATATATATCAACATTAAGAAACAACTTTATCATAGAAAGTTACCTGATATATTTTTTAAATTTGAGATAACATGAATTATCCACTCACTAAATTCAGCACACTTGTTTGTGTGTAGACCTGAGTTAGAGGAATTTTTGTTACCTCATGCTATATGCTGTAGTCATGGCATAAAACATTTAGTACTTTTTTTTGCTTGCTTTATATTACTTTAAGGATAAACATATAGATATCTAAACTTAAATATGATAGCACAAAAGGTATGTGTTTATACATGATTAATAAGCATTTTAACTTGTTTTCATTTGTACTGGCAGCTTCAAATATCAGAGTTAAAGTAGCTCCAAACTTTAGGTAAGATTTTCAAAGTGGTTTAAGCAGAGTACAGTACTGTTCTAATGGCATCTAACTTAAATGTTATTTGTATTAATAAATTTTGAAAAATTTGGTTCTTTTTCCATAACTCATTTTAAAGATAATACTTTTCTACTTTTTGCTCTGCGTATTTCACAGTATCTCTGGATAAAAGAAGCAGATCTATGATCTAAGACCACTAACCTAATTTAATATCTTCACTCTCACATCTAGATAGTTAGCTCTACCATTTTGGGGACAATGACAGATAAAAATATGAGAGAATTCCCCATCTTCTGATATACATGATTATATAAACCCAATTAAAATTTTTTTCATTTT
Source organism: Pipistrellus hanaki (assembly GCF_964339955.1). Taxonomy (NCBI): domain Eukaryota; kingdom Metazoa; phylum Chordata; class Mammalia; order Chiroptera; family Vespertilionidae; genus Pipistrellus; species Pipistrellus hanaki. Next base: position 27,050,763 of record NC_140506.1, read on the forward strand.
TATTTATAATTTATTTTATAAGTTGGTTCTCAATAAATATTTATGATTGTTTTAAGATAGATGCTAGCATCTATTTTTCTTGGACTGGATGTGAATATCTTATTTGTCTTTGTTTCTGAGGAACACAGATACTTAATTTTTTGTTGAAATAATAAATTGATGAATAGATAGGTGAGCATCTAATTATGGTAAAGGACATACCATTTGAATAAAGAAATGAAGCTCAGGATATCAGTTAGCATAACCTGGGCTGTCCTTTTTCTTGATTGTTTTAGTCTATACTTTAAGGTCAATAAATTCTTCCTTCTCTATCAATACCTCTGTTTAGTTAAAGTTTATTTTGTCATTACTTTTTTTTTTAATAAACTGACTTTATTTAGTAATTGATATATTTTTCCTATATTTTTTTCTTTTGCTTTACTTTACGTCAATTTAAAATTAAATAGGTAACCATGGACACGGACAATAATCTGGTGAGGGCTCAGGGGAAGGAAGGCCTGCGTCTGGGTGGAAGGGGGCAAAGGGGAAGAAAGTGGGGAACATCTGTAATAATGTCAACAATAAAAATAAGATGTAATTAAAAATAACAGTGAAATGAAATAGGTAAAGTAACATTGCACCAGTTCTTATTTAAGAAACAACAATTAATCCTGCTTACATCTGAATAAAGTAATACTGTGTCTGGCTCAAAACACTTAAACCATAGCATAAATTGGTTGGTTCAGCAAAAGAGCAATTTCAAAAGAATCATTACCAATATCTTCAACAGCAACATTTTTGAGTTTGTACTATGTTCCAGGACTGATTCTAAGTTCTTTATTAGCATTAGCTTTTATAATTCTTACAACAAGCCATTTGAGAAAGATTAATACTGTGCTCTTTATATTTTCATGTAGCCTCAGCTTCAGTAGTAGCTATTATTTGTAGATAGAAGAGAATAACTAAACAATAATCCTTTGGAATTATAAGAAGTAAAGAAAGTATTTTTCATGCATTTAGATAAATTAAGATCATTTTTTACATCCAATTTAAGTAAAAAGTAAAGTGCAAAACAATTGAAATACTTTATACCAAACATATTTGCAATTTAGAAGAGCATTTTTAAGTGTTTTAGAAGCTAATTTTTATTTTTCCAAGAATGGACAGTAAAAATCCAAAATATAAGTACCATCTACTATCACCATCATTTCACTTAAAAAAAGGCTATTTGAAACAAAAAAATGTTGGAAGGATGTAATTACATAATCTAGGTCATTTCCTTCAACTGAATAAATTAGCCTTTGTGAAAGATTCATGATGTTGTCTATTTTCTGATTTCAGAGCCTGCCAATGAAAATTTTACCATTGACTGGCACTAGTCTTTATGCTGGCATTTGAGAACCACCAAACATTATGAGGCCATGACAATCACATTTATGAGTAAATTTTTTTGAAAGCAGATGTAACCTAGATTTGGCAGGCCTCTGCTTTTTCCTTATATGTACACGAGGCTATATTCAGGAACTTATTGCATCTTTAAAAAAAATAAATCCAACCCTATAACTCATTTGGATATTATTTTCTCTAAAGATTATAAGAATACAGAAAAATAATTTTACTTCATGTTACATAATAGGCCCATATTTACTTCATAAATATGCCCTAAAACACCTCTGTTCTTCTTCTCAAAGTTCATTTCTGAATGCCATATGCCTTACCTCCTTTCTCTCCCCTCACCCCCTTTATATTCAAAATTTATAAAATCCTTACACAACCACCTCCTCTAATCACGTCTGGCCCTAAACTTCCATGCCCCACTAAATAAAACTCTATTCTGGCATTAGCTAAACCTACCCCCACTTGTTCAGAGCAGATTGATTATTCAAATGTGGATACATTGATTTTATGCTAACTGATGTTGGAACTACAGAAAGGCAGTACTATGAATCTTAGAGAAAGCTTATGGCTGATATGATCAATAAAGCATGATTGAAGAGATTCTCTGTAGTTTCCAAGGCTAAATCAGAAAAAGGGTAGTGCTTCTAAAAGGTTCTCTCTCTCTCTCTCTCTCTCTCTCTCTCTCTCTCTCTCTCTCTCTCTCTCTCTCTCTCTCTCTCTCTCTCTTTGCACTTAGATTCTAGCTACTATCCTTGAGGATGCTCAAACTAGCCCTGAGGGAGAAAATGCATGGAGAGGAACTAAAGCCGCTAGCCCAGAGTCTGCATCAACCACCAGACATGTGAGTGAATGGTCTTCGAGATGGTTCCAGCTCCCAGGCCTTTAGAGTCTTCAGCTGAAGCCTTAAACATTATAGAGCAGAGACCTGCCCTCTTCACTCCACCTTGTTTAATTTCCTGATTCACAGAAACCAAGAGTTAATAAAATACTGCTGTTGCTTTAAGTCACTAAGTTTTCAGGGGTTTGGGAATGAAGAAGTAAATAAGTAGTACATCTTCTTAGAAAGGAGCTCCACTACCATCTATTATTACTTGTATCTTCCCTTTGGGAAGGTTAAGAAAGTGGGCAGGTAATGTTTCAGCACCCTCTTTGTTAAACTGCTTTGAAAAATATTCACCAAATAAGTGTTGGTCTTACATAATCATAATGTATGATTTGTTCTAGCCACTTATATGGCAATGTTTATAAGTCTTTAAGAAATGTTCTAATGCTTATAACAGAAACATGTGATTTGAAATTATGTCCTAGCCATGCAGAGGAGCTATCTAAGTGTAAATTATATTTTGGTGATTAAATACATTAAAACTATTTATTTTTAAAATATTTATATTCTGTAAAACTTTAAACCATAAAAATAAAGCAGCTAGACTATCATTTTAAATTTAGTTCATATTTTTACAAGAAAAGGAATGCTAACTTTGTTGAAACTAACTAAATTTCTAATTAACATTCTCTTGATAAAATTGGAAAAAATATTGAACTTTAATTTGATCATAAAAGCAACCCTAATGTTTCTGGAATATCTTTTTAAATAAGCTTGGAAATCTGCATTTCCTAACGTAATTTTGCAGTTCTCAATCTATTCTTGGCAAGATATTACAATAGCTGAACCCGCCTAGTGCCTATCAAATTATTTAATTTGCTCACAGTATTACAACTTACAAGGGATATTGTGAACATTTGTAATATTACATAACACATCTATGTAAATGATAACTGAAAAGGAGGCAATACTTTCTCACTCACTTTACATACACAATTTAAACTTTACATATTGTAAGGAATGGGAAGTACTAGAGACAGGCATACTAAAGACATTCAGTCAACAGTCATACTGAATGAAGATCTCACTAAATGCTAAATTCCTTAGAAGGTATATAAATTCCTAATTTAAGGAAGGAGAGGAATAGCAAGAAATTACATGGTGAGGATTTTTACTATCACAGGTTTAGGAAGAACCAGGAATTTACAAAAAGGAGACCTTTCCAAACATTATTTTAGCATATGAAGCCAATTTCCTGGGACAGGATTACTGAACTAATATTTAGGCAGTTATATGAGCAGCCTTCAGCATGAAGGAATGTGTTCATGTGGGAGATTCAGACCCATGGGAAATGGGAAAAAGCAGGACAGACTAAGAAGTCAGAAATGGCTCTTATTAGAAATGACAGGTCGGAGGGTATTTCAGCCTTGACTGTGACACTGGCATATGGAGTCAGAATTCATTCTTTTTTTTTTTTTTTTTTTCCCGAAGCCCCAGCTGCAAAATGCCACTGCCCTGAAGGTGCCCTCTATATCTTCCCCAGATTTCACTGTGGCACCAGGAAAGAGATCACTTTTTAGACAGATTCAGAAGAATGTGCCCCAAGCCCTTTTCTTGGTGGTTCCCATAGTGAAGCCTAGTGAATACTTGCATTAAGTAGGTCTATGCATGTGAATGGTACACAGGACATTGCCTGGAATACAATTAGTGTACAGAAGTAGTTATTTAATCTAAATATCCTACCAGAAATTATGTACCATATATCTGGAAGTCATAACATTATTCCTGTTAAACCTATTAAACTTAGGATGTCTGTTGTCAAAAAGACAAGAGAAAAACGCTGGTGTGGAGTAAAGAGAACCCTGTACATTGCCGGTGGGAATGTATGAATAGTAACTATGGCAAACCTTATGGTGGGCTACCATCAGATCCAGCAATCTTATATCTGGATAGTACATAGATCAAAAGGAAATGAAATCAATTTCCTGAAGAGATATCTGCACTCTTAGGTCATAGCAACATTACTCACAGTAGTCAAGATGGAAACAACCTAAGTATCCATTGACAGATGCATGGATAAAGAAAAGATGGCCTATCTCTAAATGGTGATGGAGGGAGACTTGGCTTGGGGTGGTGAACACACCATACATTTATTTGCCTACTTTAATGCATCAATGTAAGTATTTAATAATTAAAAGTAGTTAAATATGCTAGTACAGATGATGTATTGTAGAATTGTGCATCTGAAACCTTTATAATTTTGTCACCCTAATAAATTCAATAAAAAGGGGGGGAATTTAAAAAGCTAAAATTATTAACAGTTAGTACCCATCAGGTACAGATGAAATAACCTAACCTCTATAAGTAAATTTGTAAAACTACAGGGAAGCATTGGAACTGGGTTAATTTTGGAACTTTTAAAAACTTGAAGATTTTTGCTAAATTATCTCTTATATAGTTTCTCCGTGTTAATTTCTATACATTTCAAAAAAAATTCTTGGTCAAAAAGTATGTGAATAATTTTGTATTTTTTTATATCAATATTTTATTGATTTTTTTAAAGAGAGGAAGGGAGAGGGACAGAGAGCTAGAAACATCAATGAGAAACATCGACCAGCTGCCTCCTGCACACCCCCCACCAAGGATGTGCCCGCAACCAATGTACATGCCCCTGACCGGAATCGAACCCGGAACCCTTCAGTCCGAAGACCAAAGCTTCATCCACTGAGCCAAACCGGTTTTGGCTTTTTGTATTCTTATTTTGAGTTATTAGTAATACTTAATACTATAAACATCATAAAGCTCATAGACCAAGAGAGAAAATTTGAAAAGACTGCTATAAACTCTTTTTCATTCCTTTCTACAGTGTATTATCTTATTTTTACTAATAGTTTATTTGCCTTGCCATGCAATAAAAATGTATTTCCTCACACAAAAAAAAATTAAAGTTCTTGTAATTATTACAATTAAATTAACTTTTTACTTGCCTACTCTAAAAGCATCAATGTATTTAATAATTGAAATTAGTTAAATATGCTAGTGTATGTATAGACTCTATGGTGCTTGTGCCTCAGAGGAGGGACCAGGGCACTAAGAATCTGAATAAGAAAAGGACAGAGCAAGCATGTCAAACTCAAAGGCTAACATGGGCCAAATGAACTAGGCATGAGGCCCATGGGGTGCGAGTTTGACATGCTTGCTCTAGTACATATCCCTCTTGCTTAAATTTTCTATCATCTGCACATAGGTTTTTAAAAATTAAAACACTATGTATGATAGCTGACATTATTAAGTGTCCAATCCATCTAGCTAGTGATCATTTCCATTTTAGCAGGTATTTCCCCTGGCAACGTCTGCTTGGCAATTCAATTGGCATGGGCAGCCCAAGGAGCAATCAGCTATTCTGTTAAGTGGTGCCTGCCAATTTGCAGGAACATGCTGCCCCATCTAAATCCATTCCTCTGATCAGAATAGGGAGGGAATCCCTGGGGACATCACAGAAATTAGCCTGAATCTACTCAGGCTTCCAGCTTCCAGGTCACTGCAGAGATGACTCAGCTAGCCTGAGGATTCCACTCAATATAGCTGAGGGGACTTTCCTGTTTAATATTCTGTCCCAGGCATTTCATCCACAAGAGCCAGCAATGCCTCTCTGTAGCAGGCTAGGCTATTTCTCATAGCATCCTCTTTCTAGTGCAACCATTCTTCTCTTCCTCCTGCAGGAGAAGGTACTCCACTACACAGAGCCACGTCCTTCCTTTACAACCATCCTTCCTGGAGGTCCTTTCATTCTGATACCCCTTCTCTATTGGAAGATTTACCACCAAACAAGATCACCAGGTTCTCTTTGCTGCTACTTAATTAAAATGAATAATTCAATGTTCTTGCTCTCTAAGTTCTTTTTGTGTTGCAATCAGGGAAAGTTGTGCTTCACTTTAGCATGGACAAAGTTTTCTAAGACTGTCTGTAAGAAAGAATAAGAGATCACTTTTAAGATCTCTGTACTTATAGATCCCACAGACAAAGGTGGAAAAGCAATGGACTCAATGGTGCAAAAGCAAGAGTTTCAAATCTAGGTGAGTGGTCCAGGACGCAGATGGCAGAAACACTGAGTAATAAACCTAGAGGTCACAACATCAATAGGATGATGACTAATGGGAGAAAATGAGTTCTGGGTGGGCATAAGAAACCACTGTGCCCTTTGCTTAAATTAGTCAATAGTCTGTGGCCTATAGGACAGGTCTGTGGCCCTGACCACTTGGAGACTAGCTCTGTCCCTTGCTCTTCCTCACAAATACTCCAGCTCCCTGACTGCTCCTCCCAGAGCCTATCAGTCCAGTATTAAAGACTTAATGTGGCTGGGGCTGTGCCACAACCATAGCAGAGGCTTTGTTTTAGAGCAGTGGTTCTCAACCTCTCTAGTGCCGCGGCCCTTTAATACAGTTCCTCATGTTGTGACCCCCAATCATAAAATTATTTTCATTGCTACTTTATAGCTGTAATTTTGCTACTGTTTTGAATTGTAATATAAATATCTGTTTTTCCAATGGTCTTAGGTTCTCCCACCACTGCTGTAGAGCCTAAGACCTTCGGAAAACAGAGATATTCACATTACGATTCATCAGAGTAGCGAAATTACAGTTATGAAGTAGCAACAAAAATAATTTTATGGTTGGGGTCACCACAACATGAGGAACTGTATTAAAGGGTCATTACATTAGAAAGGTTGAGAACCACTGTTTTAGATTAATGTGTTATAAAATCTTTCAATAACACTATAATACCCACTCACCTAAACAGATGAAAAAACACAAACCAAGCAACAGCATGGGAGTGTACAAGTGTATGTCTGGGGAAGGTGCTGGAGAGAAAGAGGGGGCGCATAGGTGGGTTTCAGGTGAAAGTAATGAAGCTTAAGTTGCAGGGCTCCATGCTGACATAAACACCTTCTGAGGTTCTGAGTGAAGCCTGGAAATGTGTTTGTTTAGTCCTGTGCTTTAGTAAAATTTGTAAAAGAAAAATTCATACAATATCAAGTAATGAATTTGGAAAGATGTTTTGAATGCTTTAACAACAGTTGAGAAATCACTGACTTCTGATTTGTACACAAATAGAAGATATTTTGTTATAATCCTTAACATTTTATTTAAAGAACTAGGAATGAATAAATACAGATAAATTTTCTAATGCAGTTATTGGAATATAAAAAATGCAATAAGACCAAATGACTGAATCAATGGATATTATTCAGCCATCAAGCTGCAAATTGTAAGAATTTTTTTTCCAGATCATCTCAAATGTGGTAATTTATTAAGAGAAAGAGATCGATTTCAAATAGAAATGATGAATTGGCTCTTGGATTGCTCAACAACAGAATTAATGAAGAAGAGTAAATCAAATTAACACACTTAAAATTTTTTAATTTGGGGTAGATTTTACATAAAATGCTAGCATTAATAAAGATGATCTAAAATTCATGTTCTGACACTTTAATGGGGACCTCAATGACAAAGTGCTAAGTTAGTTAAACCAGGTGTATATAAAATTAGTCAACACACACACACACACACACACACACACACACACACACACATACACCAGGCCCTGACATACTACTCATATATAAGAAAACTTTACTTACAAAACAGGTGGCAGGGTGGCAGGCAGGATCTGACTATAATGTGCCAACCCTTGGTCTAAGTTGTTTTTTCTGAATCTTAACTCATCTTCTGAACAGAAGAACATGAAAACCAAAGAAGAAACAAAAAGATACACCTGTTCAGGTATGTAGGCTTAGCCCTACCCATTGTCTCACAGGTTCCTTGATTACTCATCCGTTACTCCTACCTCTCCAAGACACCTTCAGGTCACTTTCAGTTTACTACATAAAACTATTTTAGAAAGACAATTAGAGCCAGCAGTAAAGATAAAGAACAGAAAAAGAAAGTCTCTCTATTTGAGGACATCACATGGTTTTTACTGCCAGTATTCCTCAAGTGGCATCACTGTCCCATGTCCCCTCCAAAGAAAGTATATTAGGATTTTTCTTTTTCTGAAGCATTATTAGAAAGATAAACTCAGGAGGAAAAATACCAATTCTTATGATTTCTTTTTAGAGGTGTTTTACTAAAATCCATATTTTTAAATTTCACAGATGATATGTTTCTCTTTAAGTTGTATAGATTTATGTTACTCAAAAAATATTTGTTTGCTTATGTTTAAAAAAATGCTGCCATGGGATAATTTAAATGCAAATTAAAAGCCATCCAAAAACAACTTTATTTTTGATGTGAGGGTAATCAAAGTAGTCAGTTATTTTCCAGGATAAAAATTCGCTTTAAATAAAATAAATGGTACAAATATTTCAATTAATTCTAATTTTATATTTTGCCAATGTCATCTGATTTTGGTTTTCCTTCAATTAATAGACTCTAATAAAGTAGTATAAAAAGTCGCTTCACTAAAAATAATAGTTTTCAATTTGTTAAAGCAATGATCTGTGGCGGTTTAATAACAGATCTTGGTGTTACATGACGATACATTATTTTGAATGGGCAAGTGTTTCAGCTAACAGTGGTAATTTATAACAATGAAAACTAACTGACCATTGTGAAGGCTGGTTTTGACCATGTTTAAGCTGTTCCTAGGACAGATCTTTTATATTTGTTTAAGGTGCATTAACTCCTTCAGACCAAAAAATCTAGGACCATCCAGCACTAAAGATACAATTTCTATTGATAAACTAGGTTCCAGTTGTGGGGGATCTTTATGGAGAGCTGACCTGGAGTTTTCTCAGGATCTCAAATGCGCCAGGAACCCTAGTTACCTCCAATCTCTTTCATACCAGGAAAAGGTTATTTTGACATAATAATCTTCACTTCGTGTCATTGTTTCAGATAACTGTGGATGTTAGTATGACCTTCTTCAAAAACAGGGGAGTGATTTGGGGCAGATGTCAAAGAAAGTTAAGGTGTTTTCAATGAAAGAGTGAAGTTATATGACAGCTTTTATCTATCGTTGGCAGTTGTGAAAATCTGGATAAAATATAGAAGTATAGTGAATCTCAGATTTGATATTCTGGCATATCTTGGTTAAGACCAAGCATATTCAGATCTTGGTTTATGATTCTCAGTGATATTGGGGAAAGTATTTACCTTTTCCAGCCTTCATTGTTTTTTCATCCATAAAAGAAATTAATAATGGTATTAATAATGGTATGGTTGTTGTGTAAAAAAACATAAAACATATCCAATGCTAGTATAGGGTCTGGCATGTGGTAATATATTATTCTTTATCCTTCAACTTTAATTTCAACATTTTGAGATGGAAGATAACATGTTCCAGAAAGAAGAAAAAAAGCTGGAAAAAAAGTAAGCACCATCTTTAATATATAATTTCCTCAACATTGTTATTGGCAATGCTAGAATCTGTTTCTAAAGTATTCCAATTGCAATTTTTTGTTAAACCAATCAATTTTTTTCTCAGCTATAAGAATAGTACTGATATGTGTTTGGTATTCTTAAGAACTGGGAAAATTCAAATATTTAGTCATTCCTTACAATTCCACTATTAACATTGGAAAAAGCATTAAGTTAATTGAAATGATTCCTGTCTTGTAAAGAATAGCCTTATTAAATCCTTTCTACATGAGTAGAAAAGACTGCATAAAGAACACATATTTTATAGAAGTGAATATGAGGAAAGAATACAAATTCTGAAGTATATACTTATAAATGAAGTTAAAAGCTGTGAATATAAATTAGTGTTATTAAGTAGAAAGAAGGTACCAAGAAGACAATGAGTACACTTAGGGGATTCTGAGAATGCTGAGGTGACATGCCTGTGTCCTCTCTGCCAGGAATTGACCTTGCAGATTGAATAGAGTTTGAAAATTATGCTCATGAAATACTTCTTCTGAACTACATTGCATACACGTTCACACACGTACACACACAGACACACAAACAACAACAACAAAAATAAATAACTTCTAAAGGACAAGGACATCTATAATATACATTTAATCAACATTTTCTCGTCTTTCTTCACAATTGTTTTCAAAATTTTATATCAGGAACCACTCTGACAAAGTGAGTAGTAGATGTAAGGAAGAGTTAGATAGACATGTTTCCATATTCAAAGGGAGGTCCTTCTCAGAAAACTAACAACAATCAAAGTTAATTTTCCTTCAGGAAAAAAAACACAACTACAAACTAACTTTAAAATAGAGTGGATGAAAGATGGGAGGGAAGAAAGGAGAGAGAAATAAAATAGTACTTATAAAGGAAGAATATTCTCCAGAGAAAAAAGATGTGGGTTTTATAATTAAAATACACTTAATTAATAGCCCTGGGAACCGCTCTCATTAGGAGTCCATTGTAATGCATGAACAGTCAAAAGGAAATAATTACAAGGAAGTCCAGTCCTCGCCTCCTCCCTAGGAGTCTGACGAACTTTGCCAGGGACATCTCTAGAGACTAATCTCCACCACTCTCCTTTTTGTTAACCTTTTATGCGAAAAGAATCCATTGAAATGAAAATTCAACTTTTCTTTCTAGTTCCTCCCTACTAATTTTTACTACTGATTTTACAATTAAAGTTCTTAAACAGTCAGAGGCCTTCCTTACTTTGTTCTCTAGAATGGTAGAGCCTCACACTAAATTCTTTAAGGGCTGTGTACTTATACAAACAACAGAAATAAACACTTATGAACTTAATTAGGAAGTAGAATTGGTCAAAAGGATGTCAGATACAAGTCAATGGACAGAGAGCTTGAAGAACCAGACTTGAGCAGGATCCCATGGAGGCATGAGCAGCCAGCAGGGAATCAGAGACAGTCTGCCTAGGACCCTGATGCTTACCACATGGGCAGGTACCCTCCCTGGTCACACTGCCAGCAACCACATTTATCATGCCACTAACTTTTCCACTCAATAGTGACCCATGTGATGGTGGGAATCATCAGACTGACCATGCTAGGTCTAACTGCCAGAAGGTGTGGGAAGGGGAGATCTGTCCCCTCTAGCTTTCAGGGTGGAGAGCTGAACCCTCTCTCCTACCTACCCAGAGATTCCCCCAAAACAGAAAAGTGTTGCATCTTGATCAACCAAACAAACTGACTAATGGCATGTTCATCAAGGCTCGCCTTAAGATCCTTACTTCACTTTAAGACGACTCCATTAATTCAAAGCTACTAGGTCCTTCCTTAAATTCTTCTCAATCCAAACCATTTTTGTATCTAACAAGATCAGGTTCCACAACCTTATTAATACATTTTCTTTACTTCCTACTTATGAAATTTTCTAAGTTTAAAAGTGGTGTTCTTTGTTCAGTGTAACTAATATTTATAGTTGCTTGATCAAGAGGTTCTGCTGGTGACCTCTTGGGGAAGTCCGCTGCCAACAGAGGCATAGTCACCCAAGATGATCAGGACTCTGAAAGACCCAAGTACTCCCCCTCACATAATTTCTACTGAATTACATGTGATAAACAAAATACTGCTAATTTTATTTTTACCAATTCATAAGTATACTCTCAGCACCTAAAACAATGTCTATCATATTCCAAAAACTCAACAGATACTTGAATGAGTGAAACTAAAAGTAAATAATGAATGTAATTTTTATGCAGTTTTACTGATTGGACAGACATATCCTAGTTAATAGAAATCAAGATGAGAGGGGGAAATAAGCACAAAACGATTATGAGAAAATCTAATTATTTTCATATTGTTTTCCAGTTCTTAGCCACACGCAGACATATGTTTTTGCAGTGCTGTAACTTTAATATGGATATACTCATGGATTTTGCTTTTCTTCCCAAAAGGTTTGAAGTACTTTAGTATTTCCATGTAGTTATCATAATGATCATCTTAATGACTACATAATGGTCCATGAATGTGAGTTTTCATTATCATCCATTCCCTGTTTGCCAACTGAAAAGTGTGTCTTTTACTTCGGGGTAAATTTTATAGAAATACTTAATAAAACTAAAATCATTAGCCCTCACCTCAGGTTTTTTTCCAGTGGATATTGAACAAAACATACCAGATATTATAAATCAAAATAAGTTTTGAGTTCTGGTCTTTATTTGTTGTAGTAATCCTTTGAAAATCAATTAAACTTTGCATTTCTTCTTAACACAAATGAAGCTCTCTCTACTTGGGTCTCAGAAGAATATAATTAATACCTTTGCCAAGGCATTTTACAAATATGATATGCTCCAGAGTTGCTAAATTCTAGTCACAAATATTTAGTTTAGATATTGATGATTAAAGCAAAACAAAACAAAATGATCCCCACAAAGTCACAGAAAGGACAAGAATTAAAAAATTGTGTTTGCAGAGTTATCATATGAAAAAGTTTAGTCTCAGGTCTCAACAATGCAACTATATCAAATAATTTTAAATTAAAATTAGCAGGAACACAGTTTCCTGTAAGATAGAGTTTGCAAATAATATGCTACATTCAAGTTAAGTAAAAAACCATATGCATATGCCTTAGGATCATGTGTCCTAAGGCCACATTAGTAGTCCAATTATGGGAGAAAGTTTTCTACAAATAGAATTTGTCTACATAGAATTCAGTTTCATTCAAGTCTTTACAGCTACAATTGGAGCATGATAAACTGGGTTAAGGTTTGAATCCCAGAAATGGTATGTAAGAATATTCAAGAAAGTATGATTAAGATAATGATCATTTCTAAGAAAGGAAATTCTTTAAAAAATTTACATATGCTAATTTAAAATACCTAAGTTGTTATTACAATTGGCAAGATAATTAGAGTTAAAAACAAAATAAGTTATTTAAAATAGAATTATACTCTTACTGAAAAAATAATGGACATTATAATACATCAGATCCTTCCCCATAGTCCACAGTCTTTAATAAATTTAGGACACAGCTGTGGAACTTAAAAGATACAAAATTCACCAAACACCAGAAGGTGCTGCTGTTTCCAATAGATGATGAAAGTGCTAAGAGCCAAGGAATAGCATGGTGGACCTCCTTATTTCGACTAGGACAACCCTCCTGGCCTTTCTGAAAAACCTACTAACTAGGTTCCACTGCCCTCTCCCTGAATCTGAGAGCACAGGTAGACCAATTCTTGAAAATGTTTTGGAATGCAGCTATAATGATTAGACCTCAGAGAACCTCCTGTGATAATTATCCCTCTCTTCTGTGTTCTTCCGGTTCCTTATCTCGTTATTGCTCTATGATTCTCTGCCCTGTCCAGATCACCATTGTCATCCCTCTGACATTTTTCAGTTAAGTCTTCTGCAACACTTGTTCCATGGAAAATGGACTTGCATTCATCCTCAGTGTGGACAATGAATAGTCACCCTAAATCCCGCCTTCTTTCACACTTAGCTCTTTGCTGGGAACCTCACTTTCCCTGCAGTGCACTGGAGGGGACAATGCTCTTGTTCTCTCCTCCAAGCATACCCTCCTATCTTTCAGTGTGTTCAGCTATTCTACTTTTACTTGCTTGACAGCATAGAGACTTCTAAAGACCTTGAGCCCATTTTATGTCTGTACCTTTTATATTCACTCATTTTCATACCAAGTCTAATTGCCACAATTCATCACTTCTTTTACTATGTTACCAAATCTCTTTCCAATTTTTCTTACATTGTATCCTGACTTTCCAACTTGGGATCAATCACATTTCTTGATGCCTGTGCCTTGGCTGCTCACACTACTGGAGAGTATTCCAAAGCCTCACATATTGGTTATAAAAAATAAATAAATAAACTCAATCAGATATGTTAAATAAATGGCATAAAACAACTAAATAGCATACTATTTTGAATACATTCCACGGAATAGGACAGATCTAAAAATGCCTGACTTCATCTAATTCTTCAAATGGACTGAAGAGTCTATAAACAAATGAGATAAATTGGTCTGATAAATTTAATAAAAGAATCTAAGCAACTAGCCAGGATTTTTAGCAAAAGCAAAAAAATAAAAATATTTCACACAGGAAGTTATATATTTTTCTATACATCCTTTTCTGTATATAGTTTTATTTTAAAGAAATCTCTTTGCCATTCTGTAGTGCTCATTTGAGAGGGGTGGGGGAGTTTGATAACTTCATTCTTTCTGAATTTCAGCTGAACACAATTTTCTTGTTTCAGCTTTCTCCAAGTAATACACTCTGGTCAATATTAAGTTTGAATCAGCATATGTATTTATGTAGCACATATTAATTAAATAAAAACCATTCCATCAAAATAATTTCATCTTTATCTTTTTTTTTCATAAACACAATATTATTACGAGACAGAAGGACATGACTTTTAAATAAATGTAAACTGTCCCTACACACTTCAGTGATGAGTAATGCTGGGTTACATAAGAATGGTCAAACAAGGTAGCGATTGGATGGGAGAGGGGGAGTGGGAGAGGCGGGCGCGCGGGTGGGGAGGAGAGGGCATGTGAAGCTACTTGGAGAGCTGAAAAATGATGACTTCCTGATGGAAATAATTAAATTTTTTTTTCCAGTTCTGCACTAAGCAATGGCATCATGTTCTTTGATCCTTTTTCATAGCAAAATAAATGCTCCAGAGAGTTCATTTTTAGAAAATATGAAGTCCCCAACTAATATATACTATTAAGCAAGTAACGCTGGCATAAGAAAGATTTGGAAACAGGTACCAGATGCTCTGGTGTGGTAAATACACAAGCTGCCACTCTTGTTAATGTTTTTCAGAACATGGAGCCTGGTGTTACTTTACTGACACACAGACAGAGAGTAAAATACTGCAATATTATATCAGTCCATTTGGGATATTCTTAATTAAGATGCCAGGAAGTACTACAAAAATAAAAAGAAACTATAGTTGTCTGAAAAAGAAATTGGAGTTTAATAAGTACCTTATTCTTTTGGAAATTTAGGGCATGACAAATATCATAAAGCAGTCAGCATTATTTAGCTGTTTACTTTAGATTGGTTTCATGAATTCTGGAAATAGGATGTCATATGTTAAGAGAACACATAGCAAAGATAAAGTGTTCCATTACTCCTGGAGTCTAATTTTGATCTTAAAAGTCACAAATTTCAAAGCAAAAAATAAAATTAGATTGATGAAGTCAGAGTAAAAGCTTTAGAAACAAAAGTTTTACATTTTTTGTGGGGAAGTTTTTACAAACACTGTCAATAAATTGCATTTAAATGAACCAAGTTAGAGAAATCCAGTTTCTTATATGTACATGTATCTTCAAGATTATTGGAAGTATTTCTTTCCAGTTTCTTCACAGTGATTATTTTAAAAGCCAAATCTAGAATACTATTTCACAATCACAATTCTGTTTGTCCATTTCCAATTTGAAAAAGCTTTGCCTAGTGGCTTATAGACCTTCCACATGCTTTTCTATGATAACTTATCAGATAAATCTCTTGAAACTTGAGCACATACCCAATATAAAGGTGCAATTCCCATGGGTACACTGTGAAATATAACTATTTAGCTTCATAAATCCTTGTATCCAAAATATTTCCATTATGAAATATTCAAATACTATTAATACTTTCTTAAGATAAAAAATCAAATTTGAAAGATCAAGCATGTCTGCTTTAGTGAAACTTCTGTTTTCTTTTATTTTATATTCTGCTTGTATTTTTATTTGGTAACATAATGTTGAATATCACCACCTTTATGTTCACTCTAATGTACTGTGTATACTGAAGAACACTAGGAAATGGGTGGTTGATCAGGGAATATAGCATTAATGTCTAACTGGAAGCAGGGACCAGATCCTCTGAGAATGACATATAACTCAAGGAAATATTCCTGGAAGATTCTTGTAAAATGGAGTCTGATTTGACTAAAGTAATCCTTTCCCCTGTTTGGAAGTTATTTTACCCGAGAGTGACTATTTCTTCCTTTAAACTCTTTTCATTTTACTTTTTTTATAGGACACAGTAACACAAATGTACACTGTGCACTCCTCGTACAAGTAATAGGATGCTAGTGATGGGAAAGTACTTACAATATTCACCACTCACACAGACCCTTGAATGTACATCTATCCAGAGGCGTGTCATCCTCTCACCAGGGTCTACTTGCTCCTTGGCTATGCAGGAGTGAAATCCAGCTAGAGAGATTCTGTATCACCCCCCTCTTTACCCTCTCTTTCCTCTCACAACTTCCTACCCGTGTGGAGGGAGCAATTTCCACATGTGTGGCAAGCTAAACCCTCCTCAGAATATCCTGGGGTACATACTAATATATGGACCACCCAAGGAAAGTAAGCCATGTTAGAGTTGGTACAAAAAGGATCTACTAATTTCTCCTCAGGATTCTGAAAGGGAACTAAGTAGAATCCCAACAAAGGGCTGTTAATAGAAGTAGAGCAAGGTGGAAGTAAGGAGTAGTGAGGTCCTCCATTCTCATTCTAAACATAACGGAACAACACATGAAAGCACGGGATGTCTGTGTTCAGAAGTCAAAGCAAGATACAAACTTCTTAACACAAATGTGACAATTCCATAATAACCTTAGATTTCTGATCCAGGAACAAATTTTGGGTTAACTCCTAATCTACTAGAGATAGATTTAGAGTCAATAGATGATCCCTGAGGATGATGCCAATAAGGAAACTAATAAATTCAATAAAAACAAACATAATTTGTTGCATTATTTTTCCTGATAAGATTGTATTAAAGTGGTTGTGGTTATTATATATTAAGTACCTACAGTATGTCCAAAACAGACCTAAGTGCTTTATCTTTCTAACAAATCCATGAGGTAAAAGTGGATACTCCCATTATCCTTATTTTAGCCCTTGAAGAATTAGGAACTGAGGGTGGTTAAGTAACTTTCCCAAGGTCATAGAGCCAGTACATAGTGAGGTAGCACTCAAATTCAGAGTCCCCACTCTTAACACCCTTGTCCCCTGCTATCTGCCCATGAACACATTGTCATTTCCTTCTCAACTTTTCTTCGTAATTCCCCTTAGTACCTGGTAGTTCTATTTGACACCATTCAATATTCAAGGTATCAACTGACCTTGTCTCTAAGTAAAATTGTCCTGTAGGTTAAGTGTCATTTTTGTCACCTCTTTTTCCTTTATCAAGCTGTGTCTATTTATACCCTTTTCATTATTTTCTCCACCTGAACACTTTACTCTTTTCTTTTCACTGTTCTCCCCTCTCTGCTTATCCTTCTCTTTTCTACCATTTAATTTTATTGCCATTCTATTATCCTCTCATCTCTTTCTTTGACCTTTCACTCTGACACTTTTCCATACACACACACACACACACACACACACACACACACACTGAGCGTAGCTGGGATTACCATCATATTAAAAGTAAACTAAGTAAAAAGCAAGTCATGTTCTGAGAGAAAATATTAATTTTACAGTGTATATATCTAACAAAGAGAATATATAAAAACTCCCATAAATCAATAATAAAAGAAAAGGTGGACAAATATTTAAATGGTATAGCACAAAAGAAGATATGCAAATGTTTAATAAGCATATTAGAAGATAAACAACATCACTACCCATCAGGATAATATAACTTAAAACCATAGTAAGATACCACCATAAATTCACCAGAATAACTAAAATGAAAAAGACTGAGAATGCCCAGTGTTGTGTGAGGGTACAGAACAACTACAACTTTGACACAGAATTGTTTAGCAGTAATAAAAATAAATATTTTCTTACCTTTGAATCAGAAATTATACTTCTAAGAATATAACCAAGATAAATGAGTGTATATGTCCACAAAAAGACATGTATAGCAATGTGTACAGTGACTTTATTCATAATAGCCCCAAACTAGAAACAACCCAAATATCCATCAATAAGAGAGCATGGATAAATAAATTATGACATATTCATACAATGGAATACTACACTACAGTAAAAAAGAACAAGCAACTGATATAAGCCCAACACGAATAAATATCTAAAAACATTTTGAATAATAGAAGCCAGACAAAAGAAGCACATATTTATAGGATCCCATTTATATAATGTCCGAAAGGAGGCAAAACAAATCTTTAGTGATAGAAGTTAGGAGAGCGGGTGGCAATTAATTACATGAGTGTATAAACATTGATCCAGATGCATACTTAAAATTTGCAGATTTTACTGCTTGCAAATTATACCTTCATAAAAAGTTGTGTGTTTTTTTTAATGTATATGCATTCCAAATTACTTCACTGCCAAGTTCATAACATTTAATGCAGTTAATGGCTGTCCCTCTTACTTCAGTGAGAGTCAATAAATGGCCATGAAGCCTGAGTGATCTTACTCTACATGGAAACCTAACGGGCACATGAATTGAAGGTTCTCAGCACCCCAACCCTTACAGCTCTGTTTTGTGATGATTGAATGTTTCGAAAGGTTGTCAAACCACAACACACACAACTTAGGGCCTCAGTCATATTCAAAGAGAATTGTTGAATAGTGTACATTTGAACACATTCAGATTGCTTGGGAAAAACCTTAAGTATAATTATGGGAGTGCCTATTTCAAAAAGCCCTCTTGAATGTAGTCTCTTGACCCAAGCATTTCATAAGGAAGCTAATAATTGCCTTTCATAACACTCATCTTTCAAGGCCAAAGTTCCCTGCAGAAACCAATTACAATCGAGGCCACTTCGAGGCTTCCTGGAGGGACGGCGAAGTCGCTAAACCACTGTGTGACATTTGAAAGAGCTAGTGTCTGGTGCACTGAGGCACCAGAAGGAAGAGCAAAAAGTTATGGTGTTAATAAAGTAAGAAAAAATAAATCCAAAGACCATGAAAAGTCTCCCTTCCTATTAAAGATTTACAATTGCCAATGTCTCTGTGTAGGTTGACAATGGGACCAGGGGGCACGCTAACCTTTAATAATGTGGATCTGGGCTGTAGACAACTCTAGCTAAATGTCCCACTAGTTGTTTCTGATAGCTTTGAAGGAATTCGACGTTCTTAGTTAAGTGAAATGGCTACAGAATATAACCCCTACTTTCACCTTCCGTCTCCCTTTCAAAGTTTAGGAGTTCCAGAAAATTATACTCCTAAACTTTCTACTCCTCAAATACTCAATTTACATATATATATATTTGCTTTCTAAGATAACAGCAATCCTTTTAATACATCCTGAGTCCTTGTTTTCTGTTGATTGGGCACTCTCACCCATGGATTCACCTGGCTGCCTAGAAAAGTATTCTTGTTTCATATCTAAAACACAAACTGTCTCCTCCAAAATATTAACTAAATTAGTAAATGATAAACACAATTTTGCTTATACTTGATTCTTAGATTTGTAAGAAATGTTTTTATTAGTTTTTAGAGAGATGAAGGGAGGGGGATAGAGACAATGTTGAGAGAAAACCACTGATGGGCTATCTCCTGTACATTCCCAAAGGGGGTGTTGGATTGAGCTCAAAACCCGGGTATATGCCCTTACTGGAAATCAAACCCACAACCTCTTTTTTTAAAAAAAATATATTTTATTGATTTTCCAAGAAAGGAAGGAAGAGAGATAGAGAGCTAGAAACATCGATGAGAGAGAAACATCAACCAGCTGCCTCCTGCACACCCTCTACTGGGGATATGCCCACAACCAATGTACATGCCCCTGACCGGAATCAAACCTGGGACTTTTCAGTCCGATGCTCTGAGCCAAACCGGTTTTGGCAAACCCACAACCTCTTGGTTCTTGGGTTGATGCTCAATCACGAAGCAACACCAGCCAGGCAATTATTAGATTCTTGACTAAGAAGGAAACAAAGTTGGCACTAACAGAAGTACTATCATACAGACAATTCTGAAGCTCTGAGTTCCTTGGCACTTGGAAACTATTTGTTTTCAGCAACACATTTAAATCTAATAATTAAGCTTAGCTTTTACTTGAGATTTTTAATTATACACATTGCCCAGTTACATAGAGATAGAGTAAATATATTACATCATTTTCTTTTAAGACTATGTGAGAAATCATATTTAGCTACCACATTTTTTAAGATACCAAAGTTAACTGAAATCATCACAGGATTAAATTAGTTTTTTACTTATTTTAGTTATAATTTCTTCTTAGGATGTAGAGAAAAGAAGGTAATGTTTCTAAGATTAAACCTGCTGTGCAGAAAAACTAACATCAGGCCTGAGACTATTATCTTTTTAAAAGCCTGTTTAAAAGGTAGACCCTTAAATGGCATCTATTTTTCTTTTTTGTATTTTTTTAAATAATTTTCACTGTGTTATGAAGTCTACCCTCTTGGAAAACTCTTAAGTGAATAATATACTGATATTAATTATAGGAACAGTGTTGTATAGCAGATTTCTAGAGCTTATTCATCCTGCATAGTTGCAACTACATGCCACTGAATAGCAATTCCCTATCCCCCACCCCCCCCCACCCCCCAGCCCCTGGCAACCACCATTTTACTCTCTGTTTCTGTGTTTGACTATTTTAGGTAACTTATGTAAGCACTGATTCTGCAATAGGCTTCCCAGGTTTAATGTTTCCCTGATGAACACATTTCACATGTGTTGTAACAACTGATTACTAGAGGGATTAAGTGCATCCTTTTTGACTCCACTGGGAGAGGGAGCTCTAGGAAGCTTGTGTCTGGTTTCTTCCAGATTTTGCCCCTTACACATAGTCTTTTGCTGTAGTAAATCGTAGCAATAAATACAACTAGTTGCCGGATCCTGGGAGCTCTCCTAGCAAACCATGGAGCCCCAGAGTGGTCCTGGCTACCCCTGATACACCTGGTATCTCTGAATCCTACCCTCCACACAGATGAATGGCAGTGGTGTTGATATCAAGAGAGGAGAAATCAGAGTTTTTAGACTATTTTTCAAAGAACATTCAGATCAAGCTTCCATAGAAAATCCCCACTTCTTTAGCATGTCTGATCAATAGATAGACACTCTTCTTTGTGTGCATGGCTCATCCAAAACAGCAACAACAATAACAACAACAAAACCCTAAACATTTATTTCCTCTTTCAGTTGCTTCAAAGTAAGAATTTGCTGTCTCTTCATTTATCTAGTAAGTCATTTTCTTATATCCTTTAGTAACATAGGGTCCTTTGAACTGGTCTGTAACAATTCAAAGAGCTAAATTCTATATCTTAAAAGACAGTTACTGGCCAAATTTCTTCTGATCAGAACTTTTCTAACAACTTTTAGGAAAATCCAAAAGGGACCTTTTCTAGAACTTGGCAGGGAATGAATTTACAACATATAAATTATTTTGTTTTTATAGTCCTAGCAAATGTTCAAGAGTCTGTCCAAGTATAGTTTACTGGCTTCCTCTTCTTTCTTTTCTATCCAAGCTTCTTAAAAATGCAAATGTCCTTTGGCCAAAAGAACAAATAATTTATGTGCCCACTATCCTCAGTTTCTTTCACAGTTGTTTACCTGGAGATATTGATATTCATGAGTAAAACCTCATTGATAAACAGAACCAAAAGAATAAAAAGACAAATACTCTGCAAAGTAGGAAATACATATGGTGACATAACTGTGTGTGATTCTTCTATATATCCTAATGCCAAATACGACTGCTGTATGCTGGAAACTGAAACGGTATTCTGGTAACAGATACCTCAAAATGTCAAAGGCCAAATTACTAGGTTCATGAATATAATTGCCTATTTACTTTGATTCTAATTACAGTACAATCTATTCTTGATTCTAAATTTGCTTTGTATCAATAAACGTTGACTACTGTTTCCAGATATTGTATGCCTCTGTGGTAATTTGTCCATAAGTTCTGTTTGTTAAGAATTTTCTATTAAATTATATATGACCAATATTAATTTTGTAAGTCCAAGTCCTCTTTTGCAGATGCTTATTATCCTTCACCAATATCTTTCTTCTCCTCATAAAACATTTTAACTAAACACCTATTCCTGCAGAGATAGTGACTTTACCTGAGAGAAGTCACCCTTCTTTCCTTTGGCTCTAGAAACCCCATTGTCTTCCCACACATGTCAAGCAATGAGCCACCAAGTCTCAAAAGACCACAAAAAGCAATCAACATCCAAAAAATAAAATGGGAAAATGTCGCCCAAGGGCACTCACCCACTAGAGTCTGCAGAAGTGATAGCGATCAGAGGCAGAATCTTCAGGGGGAGGCTGGTGGGTCTTTGAAGATTCTCTGATTCACTTTTCAAGTCAGCTTGCTCCAACTGCCTGAAGGCAAGAGGGGGAAGCTGAATGTTGCGGCAGGAGAGTCTCCGCACAAGATAGGGCTCCATGCCTTTCAGAGGGTCTTCCTCTTCATTACGGGAATGCAGCGTTTCCTCAGAGGCCTAAACCAAAAGTCCAAGAAAGTATATGTAACTAACGAAAGTCCTGTTAGTTTTCATTACCGGATGGCTTTATACTTTTGGAGAAAGACATGCTAAAAATGAAGGCAATGACATTAACAGACAATATTTGGTGAAAAGATTAGAATAACTGGTCTAGATTTATTTTCAAAAATAGTAAATTTGTTCACCAGTATATTTAGAGTGGCTAAGTTGTTGCAGTTAACTGACCTCTTTAATAATATTAGATTATGTAAGCCTTGTGCATAAATTCTATAAAATAGAGAATAAAAATATTCTCTACCTTCCATGAAACCAATTGCAAAAAAATTCACTATAATATATATTTTTGACATAACATGCTCATGCATACAGGTCTATGAAGTGAGAGGAAAAAAATGAGTCCTATTTTTTTCTTCGTACTTAGAACCATACTGTAACATATATTTTCACATGTTTCATGTTACTTGAATATTCTTTGCAAATGTTTACAATAAGATTTTGTGAGGAGAATTTTTAAAAATACTATCTGAGGACCCAGTAGACCATTATTTAAATCACAGCTAAATTTTTTAAATTTGATCCACATTATTCACATGCCAAGGCAAATGAAGTTTAGAATAAAGTAGACATTTTGATAATTTGATTCTAGTTGAAAAACATTTACTGCTCCCTGAGCAATAATTATTTCCAAGTGATTGGAAAGTCTACTCTGGTAACATTTATTACATCCATATACTCAGAATGATTGTGTCACCAAATGTTTTATCAGATAACATTCTGGCTTTTAGAATCCTTGCATTACCACTTTGCTAGAGTGTGCTTAGAGTGTTCTTAATCTCTCCAAGTTTTCTGTTTCTTTATTATAAAAATGGAAATAATATTTACCCACAAGAATGAAATGAGATCATGCATGTAATGTGCATAGCTCATTACCTGCATGCATTATGATAAGCAATAATAAATGGAAATTACTTTCCGTTTTAGCTCTACAGGTGAAGATACTAGCCCGGGGAGTATCAAAGTACACTTTGATCCCAAAGTGTAGTGATTAAAATCACTACACTTTGGGAAAAATACTTTTTCTCAAAGTGTAGTGACTTTGTAGAGCTCAGAGCTAGTTTAGAATCTTTGTAGCACTGCTTTTTATATTATTACCTTTTGGCAAGTAACTTAGGCTCACTGAGGTTGGTACCACATCTGAACAGTAAGGATAATAATATACACTTCTCAGGTTCATTGTGTGGAGCAGAAATATAAAATATTTAAAGCACAAAAATTTGGCACAGTTTTTTACTCCACAAAATAATAACTATTGTTTATTGTTGTTGTTATTATTATTATTCATGCTAATCCCCTTTATCATTTTGTAGCACTATGCTGTCTTAGCTAGTTCATTTATCCATACATCTTTTAAAAAAGAATTTTTTTTATATCGGATTGTGAGAGGGATATTCTACTGCAGGTTTAGGCCCAATTGGGATCAGACCTAACCTGGCAGTAGGACATTGCATAAGGGTCCTGGATAGTGAGAGGGCGCAGGCTGGGCTGAGGGACCCCCTCCCCATCATGCACAAATTTCATGCACTGAGCCTCTAGTAAAATATAATAGCATGTCTTGGTCAAACAACCACGTGGTTAATAAAGTGACCAAAACTTCCAGGTTGCCTGGGACTTTTTGATCTTCACACTGAAAGTCCCATATCTGTGAAAGCAACCCAGTCCTGAGCAAAACAGGATGGTTGACCAGCAATAAGTTGAGGTCTCAAACCAAAATTCAGCTTGAGTTAAAGCTGAAGCTAAAAATCTTCATGCTATACTACCTCTAACGAATATGGTCCCTGGCAGGGTACAAATAATTAATCAATCATAACTTAATAAGTCTTACACTTTCATCTTAAAAAATAGCAGAACTGAGATCAGGACAGTGCTACAATAACATTGGAAATTAATTATAATCTTTACTAGAGGCCTGGTGCATGAAATTTGTACACTTGGGGGGCGGGAGGGTTGTCCCTCAGCCCGGCCTATCCCCTCTTGCAGTTCAAGAGCCCTTAGGGGATGTCCGACTGATGGCTTAGGCCTGCTCCCCCTGAAAGCAGGCCTAAGTTGTCAGTCAGACATCCTTAGTGCTACTGCGGAGGGAGGAGCAGCTCCTGCCACCTCCACTGTGCTTGTCAGCCATGTGCCTGGCTTCTGGCTGAGTGGCGTTCCCCATGTGGGAGCGCACTGACCTCCAGGGGTAGCTCCTGCCTCCAACATCTGCCACCTGGTGGTCAGTGCATGTCATAGCAACCAGTTGTAGCACCATTCAGTCAATTTGCATATTAGCCTTTTATTATATAGGATTAATTGAATCAGGAGTTAAATATTCAGGTCCAACTCTACTACTAATTACTTAGGTGGTGTTAAAAAGTCATTTAACCTTTCTGAGTTTTAGTTTCCTTAGACATTAAATCAAGAGGTTGTAAAAAAAATAAACCTTAAAACCAGTTCCAGTTCTGAAATGATCTGATTTTTTTTACAATAGCCAATGGCAAAATAAATGTTTAGTGACCTGGAATATACAGACAATAAAGAGAAAATATACAATGTGACGTTCTTAACTTTTAGATTGAGGAAGTGAGCCTCTGTGTGTGAAATTCAGTGTATTCATTTAAGGACATGATTGCAAACTGAACCCACACTGCTGGATTACTATCAGGTCGTAACTGACTTCCCATATTTCTCCAGAGAAGTTAATGACTTAAGGGCATAGATGCTCTTCTTCAGGATAAAAATGAAAAAGAAGAAAAAAAGTTGAGTCTAGGAAGAGTTGAGTACTAAATATAGGTGACCAAAGTTAACATCTATAATAATAAAGGTGTAATATGCTAATTAGACTGGGCATCTCTCCAGATGTCCTTCTGGATGAAGCCAGGGCTGTGAGGAAAATCTGGGTCCAGGGTGCCAGAGGGAAGCTGGTACCAGCAGCTGGAGGAAGGAAGACCTACTCTGCCATGAATTTCATGCATCGGGCCTCTAGTTTTTCTATAAGTAGTTAGCTGCTCCCTCTGGTGATAGCATTGCAACTGCAGAAATGTTTTATATAACCTAGATTACCTAATAAAAGATAATATTTTGACATTCTCTGTTAGATAAACCACCTCAAAAAGTAACTTTTTTTTTTTCTTTTACAGAAAACCTCTATTAAAAACAAAGTGTAGTGTTTTTTTATCTGGATTATAAAAATGATGGAAGCAATAATGTGCATATCCTAATGTTCCTATTAAAACAGTATAACAAGTGGATTTTTAAAAAAAATTCCGGATCAATATGTACCAATTATATTTCAAAAATGAATAGAACAACTTTAGCAGGTACAAGGCAGGATGTTAAATAGCCTTACTTTGGAAAGAAATGTAAAACTGAACACCAAGGCAATATGTACCTTATTTTATTGCTGGAGAATGGCATTTTTGCAAGGAATTGAGGGAAAAGATAATATTTATAATATCTCAAAGGGCATTGTTTCTCAGAATGTGATGCTCAAACCCCATCATGAGAATCACAGAAGGTGCTTGCTAAAAGTCAGACTCCCAAGCCATATTCCAGATCTGCCTAATTAGAATCTCTATTATTAAGGCTTGGGAGTGTGAATAGGTCACCAGGATGATTCTGATGCATACTAAAATTTGGGAACTAATGGTTTTGACATTTTAGACATAGTCCAATAAGATTGCCTGGCAAAGATTTAACCACAAATATGTTCACTGCAGTTTACTTGAAATAATGAATGTAATCTGTACTTGTTGTATTAAAGGGTTTGCTTAATGAATTTTAATACATTGTATTATGAAATACTATGAGGTTGTTAAAATAATGCAGAAGAATATGTGATTATGTTCATGATATAATGTTGAGTGAAAAAACAGATTACAAAGTGATCTCATTTTTATAAAAAGAAACAAAACAAAAAAACTAACATATTATATTCATAGAAAAATTCTGAGATGACATTCCAATTCTCTAACATGACTTTCTCTGGACAATAATAAATAATTTTCATATTTTGCTTATTACTATTTTCTATATCCTCTATTAAATGAAAAGAGAAAGTGGATTATTTTTAGATTAAAAAGTAAAATAAAAACAATACTAATAAAATGGAACTTTCAACTTGCTATCGATGGGTCTCAGAAATATCTCTAATTTAGTTTCTAGATATTAACTATGAAATGAGGAAAATATTTGAATGAGCTTAACATAAACCTGTTAACTTGTAATAAAATATAAATTTGCTTTAATAATTAACCAAATTATTTTAAGAAGTTGACAGGAAAATAACTTTAATATCATTCTTTTCACTGCTAGGAAAAATACCTCTCTAAAAGATATACCTAAACAAGGTAATTGCACAATAATTGACAGTTAAAATGAATAAGTATTAAGTATGTTATTATCATTATTATCATTGTTATTTTTATTTTTGTTTATTTCAGTTTGTATGTAAGGTATTTAATGAATCCTTTTATTCTCTTTTTTATTCTCGCAAAGTCATTAACAAACCACTTAACAAGGCTTGAGTGCCAGGATATATCTATAACTGGTGATAATAAATTTCTGTGGTTGGTAATAATCTCACATTTGTTGTTATTTATTTCATATGTGTATATAAGAATGAAATTTTCTATAGAGGAATTGTCTTGAAATGTATATACATTGGCAATTAGAAAGAAAATTGACTGGGTATCTCAATGGTTAGAGCATCATCCCATACACCACCGAAATTATAGTTTCGAGCCCCGATTGGGGACTCAGGGTGTGTATGGGAGAAACCAATCAATCTTTCTCTCTCACAGCAATGTTTCTCTCTCTCTCTTTCCATTTTCCTCTCTAAAATCAATAAAGATATATCCTCAGGTGAACATTAAAAAATACACAAAACAATTTGGGCTACATGAGCCATAAATAATTTTCCATTATCATAAACCACTAAATTTTGGGGTTTGTTTGTTGCAGCTAGTGCTATATTACATACATAGTCACATCTCTATTCTTTGAATTCAGATGAATTATGCACTGCATTTCTCATAAGTATTTATAGTCCGTTTGAGAAAAAAAATCACCAGTGTGTGAAAAGAGCTCTAAGAGGACATAGGGCTCTTTAGGAGGACATAGTCAACATATAGCATATAATTTAGATTGCCCCTAACTGCTTCTACCTGCCAACCTTATCACTCCCTAACTACTCCCCTGCCAGCCTGATTGATGCCTAACTGCTCCCCTGCCAGTCTGATTGCCCCAAACTGCCCTCCCCTGGAGGCCTGGTCACTCCTAACTACCCTTCCCTTCTGGCTTGATTATCCCCAACTGACCTCCCATATATAATAAAAATAAATTATTTCAATCATTCAGTGCTTTCAGAATACATATGCTATGCAGAACACTGTAGAAGTTAGCATGTTAAGTTAGATTAAGTTAAGTTAGCATGTTAAGTTATGCATAGGTTTTCAAGAAGAGGACAGATTGAGCTGAGGATAGGTTTTTATCACTTCCAATATTGCATTCCTTTTTCTGTGTAATTAGTTTTCTGTAAAATTATCCTTTGAAAAAGTAAAATTTTCCTTTTATTTCCTACTATATAGGAAAAAGAAGACATATATAGTAAAAAGAAGATAATTTCTGATAACTGAAAGAGTTATTTAAAATATAGCATATAATTTAATAGGTTGCTATTACAAAGAATTGAAATAATACAATCCAAAAGTACTATATTCCAACAGTATATGTGGTCTTTGTATTATTATTTTATTTTTCTGTGAAATTGTTCACAATACATTAAAGCAATAATTGAAAATCTACCTTAAGATTTTCTAAACCTTATGCCAAATGATTTCCCCTCTATCTCCTTACTCATTATATTTGTTTTGTATTAAAATCCAATGCAATGGTTGCCTAAATAATCTGAGAAAACTCACTAGTCAAAGCAATAAAAATAAATACCTAAATTATTCTCATATGGAAATGGACATTGTACTGAATTAACACAATCCATTTTCAAATTGATATTTGTATATGATATAGAAAAGGCACTCTTGCAAAAATGAATTCCAAATGAAAATGAAAATTTCCACTCCAGATTAACAAAAAGATAGCAGATAGCTCTCAAATATCCACAGAACTTGATCCCCAAATCAGCTGATTTCAAACTGATTAGAAGAGACAGAAATCACTGAAGTTTCTCTAAAGCCACTTCCATTAATTTAATCAGCAAAACTTCTAAAAAGTTTATAAAGGAAATAGAAAAAGTTCTCATTTAGTAATATTCTACTATACATTCTCATCAAGAAGGTTTGTCTGAAACTGTGGGATTCAATTAATTTTCTATAAATATCACTGTGTCTTTCCTGAGGGTCCTTGAAAAATGAAGTAGTTTCTATTTTATTAGCGAAGAAAGGAAAGATCATTGAAGGAAAAACATGACTTCTATCAATTATTTATTTCACAATAATATACAGTAATGGAATTACAACTATTAAAAAAAATAGGAGCTTCCATTGTTTGCTTGACCCCTAAAAATCATGTTTTTTTCTAAAAGATTGGGTTAAAACAGCTGGCTTATTCTCTGTGTTTTGAAAAATCTCTCACTTGACTAATTAGGTTCCAAACCACAACATTAGGGGAAATACAAAGATCTATGATCTTCATTTTCTAATTTTATTTAAATACCAGCATCAATCAAAATATATTTACAAACATAAAAGCAAAAGCTAAAACCATAATTTAAGAGACTGTATATTTATAATAATAAACTAGGACTGTGATTCTAGAACAAACTAACTGAGAAGATAGAGGAGACAAAGTAATGCTAAATTCCCTTTTTCCACAGAGGGAGCTAGAAATCATGACTTTGCTCTTGGCTTTGATGTTCAGATAACCATACAGTATTTAACTGATAAACAAACTATGGATCAAATAATAATGGTATAGTCGATAGTGAAACATAACATTTATTCTTATTAAAATAACTAATAATACAAGAATGCTCCTCATCACTCTTTATTTAGCATCATCAATATTATTTGTTATATTACATGTGCTACATAGGTAGCTACTTATTCCGCATGAAAAACTGCATGAAGAACTGGTGTTATCCTCATTTTACAGATTTGGAAAATGCGGCTTTGGGAGGTCAGTTTGGCACTTAACTCCCACTATAAGGAGATTGCAATGACACTTAGGAAGTGGTAAAGCCAGGTTTGCTGACTAGGTTTACCTGACACCACAGATCATAATTTGAACCCAAATGGCAGCATTGCTCCCACTTTTCAAGAACTACTGGCCAATTTAGAAATGTGGGGGAGAGAAATCAGAGGCACAAAATTATGAAAAAGATAAAGAAATTGTTATTTGATTAAAGCCTTGTTTAATGTAAGAAACAAAAAAATCTATTGAAAAATATTTGAAGAAACAATAATTGAGTTTGTCCAGTTAAAAGTTAAAATATGCAAAAAATTTTCCTTTAAAAATCAAACACCGGTGGATAAAACTACAAGGAAAAATGTCTAATTCATAAAAAATACATTTAGGAGTAAGCTTAAAAAAGACATGGATGGAACTTGTATTCGGAGAACTATATAAATTTTCCAAAATTCACATAAGCAAGCCTAATATTGCAATTGTTTTTTATGTTTAATGTTCTTGCAAAAACCCTCATTTTTTTCCCTTTTTGAGGATAGAGAGGCCTTCAACTACAAGGAGAAAAATAGCTGAGAAAAAAGCTTTATTAAAATAAATAAGATGAGGATGGTTGTGCCATATTCATATAAAATTGTACTATAAAACTACAATAACAAAACAGTATTGTATTTGAAAATAATCAAAGAAAGATCAGTGGAACAATAAAGGGTCCTTTAAATATATTTTTTAAATATGTTTTTATTGATATTTTAGAAAGAGAAGAAGAGAGAGGGAGAGAGAGAGACATCAATGATACAGACACACCAATCAGCTGCTTCCTGGATGCCCCCTACAAGGACTGAGCCAGCAACCCTGGCATGAACCCTGAGAATCAGACCTCTTGGTTCATACGTCGATGCTCAACCACTGCAAAACACTGGCTGAGCTGAATATTTCTTGTATTAGAATCTAATATGTATTAAAGGAAATATTGTCAACTAATAAGGAAGAAAAATTACGTAAGTGTTGAGGAAAGTAGACAATGTAAGATGGAATAAGAAATATTAAATACCACAAAATAATAAATATTTAAAAAGTAAACCATAAAGTGATGTCAGCAAGATAGTGAAATAGAAGCTCCAGACTGCATAACCCCACAAAGACACAAATTTAAAAGAAACAAACAATACCAAAAGGCTGTATGAAAACTCAAAAAATCAATTAAGTTGCAGTATTGCACAGCTTTTGAGAGCTCAGCTTGACAAAAATGGGATTAAAGTCCAATTCATGGGTTTTCATTAGGTAGGGAAATAGAAAAGTGGAATGTGCCAAAACCGGTTTGGTTCAATGGATAGAGCATCGGCTTGGGGACTGAAGGGACCCGGGTTCGATTCTGGTCAAGGGCATGTACCTTAGTTGCGGGCAAATCCCCAATGAGGGATGTGTAAGAGGCAGCTGATTAATGACTCTCTCTCATCGATGTTTCTAACTCTCTGTCTCTCTCCCTTCCTCTCTGTACAAAATCAATAAAATATTTTTTTTTCCTTTTTTTAAAAAGGAAAGAAAAGTGGAATGTATATCTAATATCTCATATTTTCAGGATCATATATTCAGGATATCCCAAGAGACCGGTTTCTGCCTCACCTGACTAAAGCACTGGTGGGAAACCATACTGTTTGAGATATATAGGGGCTTCTGAGAACAAAAGAGAGCTCAGAGTGCAACAGGACCTGCAGTACCATAGACAAGCACCAGAAAAAGCAAGAGATTATAAGCTCTTATAAAAGAAATTCATGAACCCCACTAATTGACAAATTGTAAGCACAAGTCCAGAGAAGATGCATTCCCAGGAAAGGATTGAGAGGTCCCCCAGAATTTCTAGCTATGCTGGCTGATGAAGGTTCTTATTTTTACAAAGCCTGCAGGTTAAGACTAGCAGAACTAGTTGTTTTCAAATATACAAATTCCAGAAGGAAAAAGAAAATAAGGCACATGAAGAAACAAGGTAAAAGACCCATTCAAAAGAACAAAATAGATTTCCAGAAATTGACATGAAAGAAATGAAGATCTCCAGCCCTGTCAAGATGGCTCAGTTGGTTGGAGCATCAGCCCATTCGCCAAGAGGTTGCAATTTTAATTCCTGGTCAGAGTATACACCTCGGACACAGGTTCAATCTTTGGTCAGAGCACACATATGGGAGGCAACTGATTAATGTTCCCTCCTCTTTCTTTCTTCTTTACTCTCTCTAATATTAATAAACATATATTCCAGTGAGGATTTAAGAAACAGAAGGAAAGAAGGAAAGATGAAAGGAAGGAAGGAAGGGAGGTCTTTGAATGACCTGGCCAAAAAATAATAAAAATAATTGTCTTAAAGAATCTCAATGTGCTACAAGAGAACACAGATAGACAAATAAATAAAATCAGAAAAATGATATGTAAACAAAATAAGAATATCAACAAATAAATACTATTAAAAATATTAAAACAAATTATGAGAACTGAAAAACTGAATTGAAATATTTACTAGAGGGATTTAATATTGGACATAATCAAACAGAAGAATCTGCTAACTCAAAGGACAGATCATTTGAAATTACTACATCAGAGAAACAAAGAGAAAAAGAATATAAAAACAAGTGAAGAAAACCCAAGAAAATTATGGAATATCACAAAATACGTAGACTATATTATGCATTAGGGAAGTCTCAGAAAGAGAAGCAAGAAAAAAAGGAACAGAGAACATAGCTGAAGAAATAATTGCTAAAATCTTCCCAATTCTGAGAAAGGAAAGGAACATTCAAATCCAAGAACAGAAAGTACCCCAGGTAAATTAAACTCAAAGAAGCCTACACTGAGACAGGCTATACTCAAACTGTCAAAAGTAAAACAAAACATAACAAAAAAAACCCCACCCCCAAATTTATAAATTACTAAGTATTCCTCAGCAATAATAGCTGTGTATATTTAGCACATGAAGATGATGGTGATGATGATGATGATGATGATGATGATGATGATGGAAGATTCTAAGGTTATGTGGTGCCACCCTTCCGCAGAAATTTTTCCACTGTTCATTATCTATGCTGTAAAAACAATGACTTATAAATATAATCCCACTACTACATATACACTAACCTTTAAACAATAAGGTGCTGCTTTTCTTTCTTTGTCCTAAAGCTAAAAACTCAGAAGAAAATGTTATCACTTATAAATAACATTTAGCAAAATCAATTTACCATATCCCCCTCAAATAAACGGAAAGTTTCCTGAAATTTAATAAGCTATTGTTTTTTATAGTTAGCATACACCCCCTCAAGACATTCTAAATACATTCATCACAGGCATTCAAAATCAGAGCTTTAAACTCATCCTCAAGGTTATAAAGTAAGTTCCTTTTTCTTGATTTTGAGAATACTAAAATTGCTAGCACTTCATAACAAAAGGTGCATAGAATTTTTACAACAATGATTTAAAAACTAGATATTTGTGTTCCTTTGCCACATTTTGGCCTCTAAATATTATCTTCTAGTTATACAATTCTTTTTCAGCATTATCTCCTTCATTAGCCACCCTAAACAATGAAAACTGAAATCAGTTCCCAGTGGTTTGATTTGTTATCATTGGTTTTCTTGAAGGATAGAATAATAAATCACCCCAAACCTCAAGATAATATGGATAAGATAGATTAAAAATATCAGAGGAAAAAAATGAATTCTTATCATATAAGAATGATTAAGCATTTCTAAGCTGGTACAAAACAGCTGAAAAGCACAATAAACACAGACATCAATATGAATATAAGAAATATAAGATATAGTCAAAGATCAGAAAAATCCTAAGCAAATGGTTATTTCAATTAAAAAATCATTTCCTTTTCCACATCAGAAATACATACTTGTCCAAAGCGCTTCACCTCTTGTTAATGAGGAGATCAGGAATTGGGACCATGTGGACAGGGAAATAGAAGTGGAAACCGAACTAGGTGGAGTCACAAAGGCATCCCCAACTGGGTGGGGAAGGAATGGCGTGCTCCAGAGGCATGGACTTTAAAATGTATGAATATTGTTAAGACAGGCATCTGTGGATCACAATCACATGTTAGTAAGGTGTAAAAACCAATCCCAAGGATGTAACTAAGGCTAAATTATTTAAAATGATAAATCAGGAACTAACAAGCATATATATATATATATATATATATATATATATATATATATATATATGCTTGTTAGTTCCTGATTTGGAAGATTCTAAGGTTATGTGGTGCCACCCTTCCGCAGAAATTTTTCCACTGTTCATTATCTATGCTGTAAAAACAATGACTTATAAATATAATCCCACTACTACATATACACTAACCTTTAAACAATAAGGTGCTGCTTTTGTTTATATATGCTTGTTAGTTCCTGATTTATATATATATATGTGTGTGTGTGTGTGTGTGTGTGTGTGTGTGTGTGTTTCCTCTTTTTCTCCCCAGTGCACTGGATGCTCCTACGGCAGGAGATGGGTTCCACTGCATCCACATGGCTTATGGCTATGTGGGCCTCCATACATGGACTAAGACTTAATTAGCGTGGATGCTAAATTACTCCTGACTGTAACATGGAAAGGAAGCTCTGGACCCCAGCCTGCTCCTGGAACCCCAGCTGCGCCTTTTCCAGGACTGGCTTCTCAAATAAACTTTGATTCCACTAACCATTTTTGTCTGCCACTTCATTCTTCAATTTTGAGAGATAATGAATTCAGACTCAAACATCCACATTTTGGTTTCATTACTACACTTACATATTTTTGCTTTTTTAACGTTAATATTTTATATAAAATATATATTCTCATTCCATGTCACTTTTCTGATAGACTCTCAGGATTGGAAGTGACTTTAAATGCCACCGAGTTCAATATTCCCTTTATTTCCTGACACTCCATGTGTAAAGCTAATTGATTTTTCTTACAGTACTAATAAATAGACCATGTATCTACCCTTGACTACACCTTCAATTATGGAAGCTGCAAATATTTCAGGAGCATCAACCATGTGACTCACATGTGTCAAACACAAGGCCCGCGGGCCAAATCCAGCCCGCCAGGCCTTGCAATGTGGCCCGCACTGCGCTGTCATCACTGCACTCCGCTGTCAGTTTATGACATTGTCAGTTTATGACTGTTCAGTAAACCATTCGGCCCGCGATTTAGGCTGGATTTTAGATTTTGGCCCCTTCTCTGATTGAGTTCGACACCCCTAAATTGTGACTGAACAGATGTAGTTAATTGGATTCACATGTAAAGGAGATGATCAAAGATCTTTGGGGAGGGTGAGGATAAGCGGGAGAGGTCAACCAAAGGACTTGTATGCATGCATATAAGCCTAACCAATGGACACAGACACCAGAGGGGGTGAGGACATGAGTGGGCAAGATGGGGGGGTGTAATGGGGAGATAAGGACACATATGTAATACCTTAATCAATAAAGAAAAAAAAAAAGAGCTTACTAGTACATTCTAGTAGTTCCTGGAATGGAATTCGCCACTTACACCTGTATTACCTTATTTATTCAGTAAGTAATCACTGAGTGCTAAAATGTGTCAAAAATGCTTCTCTGTACTCTTGAACCAAAAATGAATAAAATACAGTAAGTCTTAGATCACTATGATAAAATTATTCTTTATATTTAATGGGAATTTTCTTCTCTATAATCATCTCCCTGTGTTTAGCTCTAAGTCTCACAGATTGGGTCTAATTGCTCTGCTCCAAGAAAGCCCTTCAGATATAATTGCCTCTCTAGCACCTCCCACCTTGCATTCCCCAAGGCCTTTTCTTTCAGGTGCTAAGCATTCTATAGGGACCATGAATTTAAAGACAATGAGTGGCCTGGCTGGCATGGCTCTGTTGTGAGCTTCAACATATGAATCAGCATTCAATTCTGGATCAGGACACATGTTCAGGTTGTGGGCTCAATCCCCAGTGTGGGACATGCAGGAGGCAGCTAATCAAAGATTCTCTCTCATCATTGATGTTTTTAACTCTCTCCCTTCATCTTTGAAATCAATAAGATTATATTTAAAAATAAAGCCAAAGAGTGAGGTGAGCTGAGAGGAGTACAAAGACAAGATCACTGATTCTTCACGATTGGTTTTCATGTAGGAATCTAAAATATCTATACATATATAAAGATCCAGGGTCTGTAATGTCCAAAATGACCTAAAGGATGACCAATTGCCAGGCTGCAGTCACAGCAGGCTTGGGTGGGTAGGGACTGGAGAAGAGCTGAACTGCTGATCTCTCCAGGCCTCACCAGCAGCCGAGCCTCTCTCTCTCTCTCTCTCTCTCTCTCTCTCTCTCTCTCTCTCTCTCTCTCTTGCTCTGAGAGGTCAGTAGTTCAGCCCACCTGCCAGCAGCCTGGGGTGTCTGCTGATCAGCCCTGCCTTTCTGATCAGGCCCATAGATAGGTCCAGAGGTGCTGACTGGCATAGAAATCAACCAATCAGAACCAAATCTAGGTGAACTACAAGGAGCCAATAGCTCTCTAGAAGGTGGAGCTTTTGACACTGACTGGCAAAGAAACCAACCAATCAGAACCAAATCTGGGTGAACTGAGAGGAGTCAATGGCTGCCTATGGGGCTGAGCTTCTGACACTGACTGGCATAGAAACTGACCAATCAGAACCTAATCTGGGTGAACTGTGAAGGCAGGTAGGGCTGAGGAGAGGTTTTTTGTTTGTTTGTTTGAAATATATTTTATTGATTTTTCACAGAGAGGAATGGAGAGAGATACAGAGTTAGAAACATTGATGAGAGTCATCAATCAGCTGCCTCTTGCACGCCCCCTACTGGGGATGTGCCCACAACCCAGGTACATGCCCTTGACCAGAATGGAACCTGGGACCTTTCAGTCCGCAGGCCGATGCTCTATCCACTGAGACAAACCAGTTTCAGCAAGAGGAGAGGTTTTAAGGGCAACAGCTGATTGGTGTTGGGTGTAAGAAAACAGTTCAATTTTTTAATGACTGATTTGGCAGTATAGTGCATATGATTGGCTATCAGTCCAGATATGGAAATTATGTATTTTTGTCTGCCAAAAGCATCTCCTCCTGCTGAAAATGGCTTTTCCCCCTCATTTAAGCAATCTATCCCATATAATCTATCTTTACTAATAAAAGGGTAATAGTCTAATTAGATCAGGTTGATTGGCCATCTTCCGAACGTCCAACTTCCTTCTAGACAAATCCATGGCTTTGGGGGCCAAGGCATAGATAGTTAGGGGCAATCAGGCCAGCAGGGGAGAGCCATTGGGGGAAAGATCAGGTCGGCAGGAGAGCAGTTGGGGGTGAGATCAGGCCAGCAGGGGAGAGCAGTTAGGCCAATCAGGCAGGCAGAGACAGTTAGGGGTGATCAGGCTGGTAGGGGAGACCAGTTAGGGCAGTGTTTCCCAACCTTCTCTCATGATGAGAATCACCTGGTGGAGTTGTTAAAACACAGATTCCTGAATCCCAACTAAGAAGTGCTAAACTAGAATTTTTGGGAACATATAGGTAAAATTGTATACTTAACTAGTGCTCTAAGACAGATTTTATATACAGAGCACTAAGTTAGGTATGCAATTTTACCTATATATTCTCAAAAATTCTAGTTTAGCACTTCTTAGTTGGGATTCAGGAATCTGTGTTTTAACAACTCCACCAGGTGATTCTCATCATGAGAGAAGGTTGGGAAACACTGAGTTAGGGCAATATCAGGCCAGCAGAGGAGGGCAATTAGGGCCAATCAGGCAGGCAAGCAGAGGCAGTTAGGGCAATCAGGCAGGCAGGCAGTTGAGCTGTTAGGAGCCAGTGGTCCCAGATTGTGAGAGGGATATCTGACTGCTGGTTCAGGCCTA
This sequence comes from Pipistrellus hanaki, assembly GCF_964339955.1. Taxonomy (NCBI): domain Eukaryota; kingdom Metazoa; phylum Chordata; class Mammalia; order Chiroptera; family Vespertilionidae; genus Pipistrellus; species Pipistrellus hanaki. Next base: position 27,088,276 of record NC_140506.1, read on the forward strand.
AGCTGGCAGTCAGACATCCTCAAAAGGGACCCTGATTGGAGAGGGTGCAGGCTGGGCTGAGGGAACCCTCCTGCTCCCCCCACCCCCAAGGCTGTACACAAATTTTGTGTACCGAGCCACTAGTATATTATATTAACACTTAAAAATACCCCCTTTCTAATGCCTAAGATGTATTCATAATCAAAATCTTTAAAGGAAGCATTGATTTTTTGTAAAGGGTCTAATGATAAGAAAGAAACCACCCTCCCAGCAGGAACTGCATAAATGTGAGCATCTATCTTTTTTAAAAACATATATTTCTTTAGAATGCCACTCTAAATTTCTTCTTTAATGAAGAAACCCTATTTGCCTAAACATGATTTTACATAATTCTGTTTTATTCTATTCAGAATATTTCAATGAAAAATGAAAGTACTAAGTGACTTTATAACCTAGCTTAAGCTTTCAAACTGAACTATTAATCAGCATGAAGAAAGATAAGATGTTCAGAAAGATTCAGAAAACTCTTGACTTTTGTAACGGAGCCTTAGAAATGAGCATTGGTAATTTCAATTTTCCTCTGGATGACAACACATTTAAAGAAGAAAATTGCTATAACCAAAGAATGGACTATTCTGCAGTTGAAACAAAAGATGGAGAAACAGGATTACTTTTTTGAGGCATTTGGCTATTACAGATGCCTTAGACAGCTTTATAGTCTGATAGTGTCTGTGTGGGAGGCCTCTTCTCAGGAAAGCAGTATATTCCCAAACAGAATAAGACTAGATAATTGAAATAACTGAAAGGCCAATTAGCATTTTATAAAAACTTAAAAGGACTCCAACTATCTGTCCCATCCCTATTCTAACAAGATGTCTTTTTCTACATGTTGGTCAAGATTTGCCCATATGCTGAGCCCAATTTCCACTTTTGGCTGCAATAAGGGTTAGTGTCTGTGACCTTAACTTTGCAAGCTATCAAATTTCTCTGTTGCCTGTGGAACCCGTGAGTATCTGCCTAAACATATAGTCTGTATTCTGACTCTTGATTTCCTGAATTCCTAGTGTATGTAGAAACCATGTAGATGAGTGTAGAGATGTCAGGTGTGCAAGTGAAACTTTCTTGGGCCTTCCAGCAAAGACCAGAACAGCTACTGATAAAATGTAGCCAAGCCAGTGTGACCTAATCTTTCTCTGGGAATTCCTGTCCATAATAAATAATAAAGTATTGTCTTAAGGCACAAAATCCAACCTAGGACTTGCTGACTTAGAAAACAAAATATTTCTATTCTCAGCCCCTTAAAAGGCAAAAAGGTTCTCAGAATAAGAGTTAAGTGCTGATTAAGACCAAAGCGCTACTAGTAAAACATAGCCTCAGATTAATATGAAATGAAAAACGTGGCAGTAAGATATCCCTTAAAGCCCTTGTAAGAACCACTCAGCTAGAAGATAATAACTTCTAAAAATCTTAAGGATAATGCTTCACAGCATCTTGACTCTCAGTCTAAAGTAGAAAGGTGTCTTAAAGGAATTGTGGAAGTAGATTGATTTTTACTTAATGGAATGAAATATGATTGGATTCATGGAAAAACCACAATGTGTGTGTTTTGAAGTACCAGCTTGCACTAAAAGGGAGAGAGACTGAAAAAAAAAAACCCTGAAAAGAGACTTCCAAATTTTACTGGCTGAGAAAGCTACTCAGCTACAAACATGGGTCATTTCTTAAGGAAAAGGAAGGATGACTTAGAGGACACAGCCAAGAACAATGGAATAGAAAAATCATTTTTAAAGACTGGAGCCTTTCAAGAAACATTCCTTGAACTCTAGATTTGAGGCAATGGGTAGCATGTTCCCAGTTGGATTCCAGAATTGTTATAAAACAGTGATTGCTATGTGCTTCCTATTTCCCTTCCTTTGAATCGCCAAATATATTGCCAGAGATTCAACAATCTTAGTCTCATCATGATGTATTTGGAGAGAGGGATGTACAAAAATATTGATCTCTTAAGAGATCAAGTTTCTGAATCAAGAGAAACTATCTGAGGAGATTCAACTTCAGATGCACCTAAGTTAGATGGTAAGACCCTGGGCCCAGAACCTGAAAACTAATGCTAAAATGTGATGAACTTTCAGAGACGAGAGACATGAATTGCTTGGCCAGAAGGAAGACTGTGATGTTTGTTACCAACCATTCCTCCCAGCCTTTCCATATATGCTGCTTCTCACATCATGAAATAGAATCTATTTTTCTTCTCCTTGATTATGAAATAAACCTATGACTGGATTTGACCAATAGAATGCAACACGAAATGATGCCCACTACTTCTCAGCACAGGCCTGATAAATTCTACTTCCTCTCTCTGGGTGACAGCCGTCTGCTATAAAGAAGCTTGGGCTGCACTCTCCCCCACATGGAGACTTCAGTGGGGAAATCTGTGTGGTAACTGGGCTAGGCCACAGTACCCAGATATTTGGTCAAACACATCTGGATGTTGCTTTGAAGGTCTATTTTAGATGAGATTAACATTTGATTAAATGTTACTTAGTAGACTTTGAGTAATGCAGATCATCCTCCATAATTGGGTGGGACTCATCCAGTTAGTCAAAGCCCTTAATAAAAAGATTGATATTCCTAAGGAATAGGGAGTTCTACCACAGCCTGACTTCAGTGGCACCATTTAACTTTTCCCTAGGTCTCCAGCTTTGGTTTTGGAATCTCTCCTCTCTCTCGCTCTTCCTCTCTCTCTCTCTCTCTCTCTCTCTCTCTCTCTCTCTCTCTCTCTCTCTCTCTCTCTCGTTAGTTCTATTTTTATGGAGAATCCTTATTTCCATAGAGAGAGGAAGAAATACCATACAACACATCCATGAGGCAAAATCAGCCAAGTTGATACCAAATAAAATAGAAGAATCACCCAAACAATCCCTGTCCAAATATCTGGCCCAAGGAATTGTGAGGAAAAAAAACTCAATATCACTGTCAACCACTAAGTTTGAGGTTCATTACAGAGCATTAAGTAAGGAAAACATCTTCTTTACTTCTAGCCATTCTCTCTCCCATCCAGGCATGAGCTTCATCTTCCTCAGAGCCAAAGCTCTGAGGGCAGTCCAAGGTCAGACAATAACTGGGAATATGTCAGTCTCCAATCTGTAAAGCCTCATTTCATTCAAACCAATAATTTGGGATCATGCTTTCCTCTATAAAATAAACATTTTTGAATATTTAATTGATAAATTGCTCTTACAAACATTTTATAGCTTCAGCTTTCATTTAAAGGTCTATTCATAAAAATTAGAAAGGGGACTAAACCCAAAGATACTCTAAGGGGGAAAGGAAGGTCAACCCTTTTACACAAGTCCTATTGACCCTTAGAGTCTCTTAATCACAATAAATTCAGAATTGGAGTCATTGGATTGCAAGAAGTGCTGCTGCAGGTGTCACCGAGGCACTCAAGGACAGTGCAACAAAAATAATTGGATACAGCTTAAGAGAACAGCATTTATGAATGGAAACAGCCACAGGAGCCTTTGAGAAATGAACAATAATGAGGTCAATTGAGTCTTGCCTATCTCTGTTCAAGGAAAATGTCACGCTGCAGCTACCTTGAGACACAGGCTCAGGGCACAGGCAGTGCTAGAACATGTGGCAAACAACAAGAGCGGCTGCAGAGTTCTGTGCAAAGCTGCTTGGAATAGGAATTCACTGTAATTCTGAGTATGTGATCCATCTGTCAGTGCAGAAAAATAGCACATTTGAGGGTACGTTGATTTATGTGACGAGGGCAAATCCTTATTAACATACTGAGTGAAAGGCTGAAGTAGAATTTCAAGCCAGTTTTCTGGGGCTCTGTGATAGATGTAGGAGCACAACATATAGCAAGTATGCTTTTTATTAACCTTTCTGTAAGTTTAGGCTTTACTATTCTTCCTCATTCTTCCCCCAATAAAAACAAATAAACAAACATGCAAACAAAAACAGGAGTAGACACTCTTTAATGTGTCTTAGGTTGGACAAGTTCATTGTCAAGAAGTACATATTAGCAGTGAATATTGAACTTTTTGTATAATTAATAGGACCATCATCTCTCCCCCTTTACTCCTGGAGCTGTGTTAATGGCTGCTGTCCTGCAGCTGTAGTGTTGTGAAAGCATCCCATTTAGGCATTGAAAGACTGGATAGAATAGCCTGAAAGGTAATTATGGAAGAGGTTCTGGTGGCTGCATTTGCTCCCTCAAACAGAGCTTCTTTGCCAAACCCACTTAACTTAGGAAATGCCATAGAAACTTTCTCCCAGCTCCTCTGCCATCCCTACCCTCTCCTGTTCCCTATAATTCTTGAATAAATAAAATCACAGGGTTTATTGGATTCCCAGAATATGAGAAATATTGCAATAGGAGAAATGGAAAATGTATTGAAGATATGGAGAGTATCTAGACTGAAGAATTTTACAGTCTTTTAGATAAGGTCTGAAAATGCTTTCCTTTAATCAAAATCCATTGTAAAATATGCAAAACAATTGTGGCTGCAACTTTCTGACATACATACCACTTTTTAAAATATATATATTTTTTATTTCAGAAAGGAAGGGAAAGAGTGAGGGAGATGGAAACATCAACGATGAGAAACAACTATTGATTGGCTGCCTCCTCCAAACCACACACTGAGGATCGATTGGCTGCCTCCTCCAAACCATACACTGAGGATCGAGCCTGCAACATTGGCATATGCCCTGACTGGGAATCATACCATGACCCTTTTTGTTCCTAGGTCAATGCTCAACCACTGATCCACACTGGCTGGGCACCTCTTTCTGTTAAAGACAGACACAGCAAGTGAAGCTACTGAGAGCACCCAGCTCTCTTTTTAAGAAGTCATAGTTATATCCTGATATCTCCTTCTCTTCCACGTATGGCCTCAAAGCTGACAGAATCCACACAAACATGTTCTATTGCTTGTACTGGCCCCTCCTTCCTATTTGGTTAATTACCTATTTCTGCCTTAGTTAACTCCTCTCATATAACCCAAAGAGATTATTTCAATTCATGCTATTTTCCTAAGGTGTCTCTTTGGTTTCCCTGCTCTGGTCCTCTAGCTGGTAAGCCATGTCTTTCTGTATCATGTGGAAACCATTAGTCATAGCCTCCCTCTTCTCCATTTCAAATCTCATGCGTCCGCATCTCATTTCCCCTTCTGATTTTTTAGCACACCTGTAATTTCATCCTTGCCTGTGAGCAGCTCAGAGATATTAATGCTCCATGGACTGTGCCTTTCTAGGTAGTATGATGGAGTAGCTAAAAGCCAGCCATTGGAGCTAAACCTTCTGGGTTTAAATTCTGGCACCATCACTTATCCACATGACCTTGAGCAGATTATATAACCTCCCTAGGCCTTAGTTTCCTCTTCTAAAATATGGATAACAATAGAAGTACTTATAGGCTTTTCAGGAAGAGTGAATTAGTTAAAGCATTTAGAACACTGCCTGGTACACAGCAAGCACTCAAATATTGTTAGTTGCTACTATTGTCAACCCTCCTTAAATTCTGTCTCTGCCTCGACTATTTTCTTAATTCTTTCATTTCCTTAAACATCTGTGCTTTCTGTGCTTATTACTTCAATACCAATCTTTTGAAAGAGTGATTTTTATTTACTGATGAATTTTATAGCTTCCTGACTTATTAACTTCTGGCAATTTCAGCTATAGTTCCCAAACATAATTTTCTAGACTTTAGCTTCTAAGACTTTTATTCTGTTCTCTTTCTTCACTTCTCCACAGACTACTGCTTTCATTGTAAACCTTTCTTCCTGCCTCACCAGCACCACTCTGCATGCTCCTGATTTTCCTGTTATCTTTTAGACTTTTTTTCTCTGATTCTCTAAATCCTATCCTTCCCTCCATTCTTAAATCAAGGTGTTCTCTGAGGTTTACTTCTACTCTCTCCACATTTCTGCTGTTCATGATGGGATGCCCCATAAAACTGTATGCAAAAGCACACCTACAGCCTTCGGAAGAACAAGATATGTTTGAGCATCTTGGACAATCGTTGTATTAATTTATTTGGCTAATGTGCTCTTAAACACAAGCAGAATCCTACTTTCCAGCAAATATAGGTCAAATTCTACTAGGTCAGCACATTTTATTTTTTAACACCTGAAGAGAAAATATCAACATGTAGCGAGTGATTGGAAAATGTGGTACTTTAGAGCTGTTGGAGAACCAAGTGTCACTATCACTTTAAGGGAATCAAAGTGAATGTATGTACTAATGTTATCACAGGTGGAACTAATAACTCCCTGCTTTAGGACTAGCAAATCTCCAGAAGAATACTTTTTTGAAAATTCAAGTGTGTATTTTTAACAATCCAGTGTGTTTCCTTAATTTCATTTCATATTGCACACACACACACACACACACACACACAGACACACCATTGGCTCCCATAAATTGGTTGTTTTCTACCACAAATATATATGGACAAATATTCTATTTATGAACATAAAAACTATGTTTAATTACATTTCCCATTTAAGTTAGTCTGAAGTCAGCCACCAGGCTAGAGATTCTAACTTTAGAGAACTAAAGTGTCAGTGTCTATTCTGTCAAAATGTATTTATTTAAAACTAGAAGCCCAATGCACGGTGGCTTCAGCACCGGTTTTTCTCAAGCACCCAGGACCAGGCCTTCGCTCTGGCCAGAGTCTGCCATCTTCGTCTTTTCTGCAGACTCCAGCCGGAGTCTGTCATCTTGTCTTCGTTGTGGCACTCCGCTCCTGTAGATCCCTTCGCCCTCCACCCTCCCTCTCTTAGCAGGCATCTTGCCCCCCTGGCAACTCTGTGCCTGGAGCAGCTGGGTGGCTGCCATGTTTGGCCTTTTAATTTGCATACTCACTCTGATTGGCTGTGCACATAGTGGATGTATGGTCAATTTACATGTTTGTCTATTATCAGGTAAGATTATAGTTTCAATCAAAAATATTTAGAAGTCATTACAAACAGTACTCTTCAGAGCACAAGTCTGTGTGTGCATGGCAATAGTGCAAAAGATTAACAAATAATTCAGAACCATCTTGAACTAGAAAGAGCATCACAGGAAATTTGGTGGCTGGAAAAACCACAGCTCAGGCCCCAACCACACCTAGGGAACTCTAAGTGAGCACTGCAGGTGGCTATAAATTTGCAAGGTGTGTTTTAATGCTCACTTAAGAGCTAAATGGTTTAATCACTGTGAATATGAAATGAGACTAACTTGATAGCCACTGAATTGATAATCCTGAAAAAAAGAGCTCCAATCCAGAGAAAATCCTGAGAAAATATTATACCTCATTAAAAGATGTAATATTTTAACCAATTTTTAAAACCATTTGAAAGTTAAAAGGCAAGAGAGAGAAATCTTGGCTATGTGCAATGCTTCAAAAGCACAATCAAACAAGCAGAGAAAAAATTGCTTGAAGCATCATCAAGGTTAGTTTCAGAATCTGTGTGGGAGGAAGGACTCCTGAGACAGGGGAGGTTGGTGGAGCACAGCATGGCTGGGTAGGTTGAATCTGTTTTGATTCAAAAGAGGCAGTTGAGATGATAAAATATAATTTTTTGCAAGGCAAAGCATCATTGAACAGTCGAGAATCTGAAGATAAACTGTTTTCTGTGTTTTTTTTCCCCTACCTAATATTAGGATGAAAACACAGATATGAATGATATAAGCACTTTGTCATCTACACTTATAATGTAGTCCGTCCAGGAATGCTATTTGTCAGAGTACTTGAAGGTAACACTGGTGAAGAAATTTCCCACAAGGTTTAAGCATTTTAGTTAGCATGATATTAAATGTTGGGCTCAAATCTATATTAAGCAAACCTTTGGAAGCACTAGAATGCATGAAAGACATTATGCCTCTAACTACTCCAGCAACCAATGACTTTATTAATTTATCCAAAAATATTTTTTAGTCTCTATTATTTCAATAACTATGCTAGATTCTAGGTATGCTACTCTGAACAGAACAGACATGGTCCTATCCTTACAGTGTTCACGTTTTCCAACAGCCAGCTTCAAAAGTTTGGGTTGGGTTTTTTTATTTTTTTAATTTTTCTCAGGGTGTTCAACAAATGAGTAAAACTGGTATTGTTTCTGATAAAATTGTAATAAATGAAAAGAGGCTTGGAAAGCTTTCACTATTACCTTGACATCTAGATGTATTCTTGATAAAACAAAAAATAGTACCCATGGTTAGTTTTCTGATTTAGACATAAAGTAGTTTATATCCATGGAAATAACAAAGACATCATGATAAAACAAACAAACAAACAAAAAACACCCTATATATTAAGAGTTAATTTGTTGTTCACACTTATAACAAATTATGGATCCCATAGTTTTTTTTTTTTAGCAGCAAGTTTTCCCACCCTAAGTTGGAATACCCTCATTCAATAATTGCAAAGTAAATTTATAGTGATGCTTTTTATAGAGTGCAACAAATTGTGACATGGGGTAGAAGCTAGAGAATTGCATAGAGATATCCAAATATGAGTAGTTTGAGGCTCAGTTCATTTATTTATATGTGATAAAAAAAAATATAGCATTAGTCACAAAACGAAGATCGTTATTCGCATTTTTCAAATTAAAAATGACATTTCTGAATATTTTCACAGAAGTATATAAAAGTAACCAGTGGACCGGTGACTCTCTTTGTTCACTCCACAATAGACAAGTGAGTCAACAACTTAGTAAGTAGATGACTTCATTAAAATTCTTGGCAAGAGCAGCCTGACAACGTGGCATCATCCTTCCATTTGTAATTCTGGCTTGGTCCTCCTGTGGGATTTCCCATACACAGCTCCTTGTTTAAAAATGAGTTTCTGAGTACCCACATGCACTTGTGAATTTGTTTCCTAAGAATAAGGTAACACTAAGACAGGGAGGAAAAGACATGCTGAACCCAATATACACAATTAGCTATCTTTAGTTCAGTCCAGTTACACATGAAAATGATAAATTCAATGAATAAAATTTAGGGGGTCATTACTTTTCCCCAACAACCAACATGAATCCATTTCCTTCATCTATTTTCCCAGTGTTTACCTCGGGCTCCATGCAACCCATTTTTAACTGGAGAAAAATCGTTTAAAAATCTAAATAAGATTATTTATCCCCTTGCTTAAAGACCTCACAACTTTGCTGTGGCATTTCAAATAAAATCCAGTTCTTGGCTTATTCTGTTACAGAAAACTGAAGAAGAACAATACTTAGAGAGATGGAGTTACATTTATTACGCGCAGGTCCAGAGGAAAATGTATCTCAAATTCTGGGCCCCAACATGCAGGAATTCTCCCTATTTATATGATCCTAATCTCTTTGTCTCCCAAATATGAAGTGTTTCCGGACCCCTTTTTTGCAAGTTCTTAAAGAGCCAGTGTGTACTGGGACCTTGAGACCTCAACCAGAGGCCTGGCCTTGCACCAGCACTGATGACCTTGTCTGGGGAAGGTTAAATCCACAGAAGCCAAATAATAGGGTTAAAATTTCAAACAGCAGTTTTCATACAAGATGGATGCTTCAATTCTTTCAGCTTCATTCTGTACCATAATCCCCTAATCTTCTTTTTGTTATCCACAGTAGCTTCCTCACATCAAAGGTCTTTACACATATGGTTTGTCTTTGCCCAGGTGACTTGTTGCCAGCTCTTGGCTGGACTATATCCTCCTAGTCACTCAGAAGCTTATTGGAGTGCATTTATTGAATTATCTGTCTATGGTCTGACTGCCTCTCCCTAGACAGTAAGCTCCAAGATAGGCTTTGTCTGTCTCTGTCACAGCTGTATTCCTAATGTCTAGTACATGCTGCACACTCAGAAAAGCATTATTGTTTAAATAGGTAAATCTCAATATAGCATTAACGTATCCATGAATAAATCAGGAAGAAATTTAAGTGTGACTAGATCATAGAGTAGAATGAAGAATCTACACATTTTTTTTTAATAAAACACATGATATTGAGAAATCTTTCACTTAAAACTGTGCTACCAAATAACCCGGGTTATAACTTTGATCTCATCTGCATGGAAATGAATTGGAAACTTCGCAGAATTTGGGATATATGTTCTATCTCCGATAATATCACGGCCTTAATTGTCATTCATTTCTGAGCAGAGACCCTTAAACATTTCTCTCATCTCTCATGCTCTACTGCCCAAGCATCATCATTCCTCAGAGCTAAACCCTTTCCCTCTGCTCCTTATCTCTGTAAGCATGGCAGCCTTCAAGAAATTAGCTTTGCCTCTTTCCTCTATAGTCTGCATTTCATCTCTTCCCTTCAATAAGCACCTGGGTAAAATTCTTCAAATTGATCCCTCTGTCTGTATAGTCAATACTCGAATCAGAAGTCCCTCATTGCTTGCCTAAACTATCTTTAAGCTTTTCTAATTAGTCTTCCTTAGTACAATTGTTCCCTACCTCCAATCTATCCATCTCTAAAACATATCTCTATTTATTTCATCCCCCAACTCAGAATCTTCCACTGTTGCTGATGACTACAGAAACTAGTCCCAATCTCTTACCATAAATCTGATCACACTCATGAAATGTCCTTGATAGGTATTTATAGTCTATAATCCTCAATCACCCACTTTCCTTCAATAACTTTTTTACATTCAGAAGTCTCCCTGACTCAACACTATATAAATAGCTTCAGTATTTGTTTCACCTCTGATTTTGCTCTCAGTAATATGTGTGCCCAGTATGTCCTTCCCATGATCCCTGCATTCTTGGTCCTTTATACACATTGATTGGATGAGTATGCCGAGTAAGTAAATCCATGCCTTTTTTCAAAGGTCAAGCCTATGACAACTTGTCCATGAAATCTTTACCAATTTCTCCAGTCAGATGATGCTAACCCTCTAAGAATCTACTGTACTTGACAGCTCCATTTTTGGATATTGCACATACTCTATCTACTTCCTAGTAAATTGTGTTGGATGCATATCTCTCCTTCCCACCAAATTGAAATGTTGACAATGGACAGGACTATTGTTAATTCCTTAATAATTCTTCTATAGTACCAATTAGGTAAATTGAAGGTGAGATGATTGAAGTTAAGATAAGGTTGAAGTATCTGTGGCAGTGGTGGTGATTGTGATGGTGATGGTGGTGGGAAGGATGTGGTAGATAGTGTATGTGACAATGGGGGGTATGGAGGACCCAGTATTATCCTCAGTGATGTCAAAACTTCTTAAACTGTGAATAAATTATAATTCCATATTTGGCTAATTAAAATCCTTCATGAAGCCAGGTATATGTACCAAGAAGTTCTTATACCGTGAATGTAGGTTATATAAGCATTCCAATCATCACCCATTAATGTTTGAAGTACTTGGTTAAAGCATTGGTCAGGATTCAAGTGCAATTGATCTAATTACTTCTCATATATTCTCATATCCTAGAGCCCTAATCACACATCTTTCCTCAATAAAAGTGTCCCAAACTGTGCTGAAAGCATTAGTTAATAATCAGGATTAGTAGAATAGAAAACTCCAAACTAGATACTTCCAGCAAAATATACATTCCTATATTCAGATGAAAAACACATAGTCACATTTTGAAGTTAGCATAAACCAAACTTTTAACAGCTACGTGACTTTAAAATAAACACACTCCACAATCACATTTTCTTCACAGGCAATGTGGCATCTTAAAATTTAGTATTTTGCCAAAAAGGGATATAGAGTAATGGAAACATGAAAATGCAGTGGACAATTCAGAAGCCTTCACATTTTATTTCTGAAAAGGAGATTTCGTTATATTCAGGGATATGTATCTTCCCTGACATCTTCTGCATATTTTGACATTTATATGCAGAAAAGGGTAGAGAAGACCATTACCCACAATGAAAGAAACTCCATCTATTCCATCGATTAGAAGACTTTTATTTAACAAACATTAATAAATGAACAAAACATTTAAAGGTCTTCCATGTGCCAAGTAGGTTGTAAAGGAGATTAAACATTACAGGAGCTATTTGTTTCCTTTATTTCACTTCCACATCAGTTGCCATCACATCCTGACATTGTAGAGTAAATCAAACCAGAGCTGGGAAAACACAGGGGCCAAAACATTGGTGTAAGCCTCCAGGCTGCTGCAGAAATTCTGAACAGCAGGAGCTAGAAGCCCAGGGATACTTTACATGTTCATTCTCTCTCTCTCTCTCTCTCTCTTTCAGTCAGCTAATCCTGCCTCATTGGAAAAAAAAAAGTTTATGGATCTGCTGCTAAATCACTGAGCTTTTTATTTAAATCACACATTCAAAAATTATAAGATATATATATATATATGGAAAGAATATTTGACTACTAAAGCACCAATCCAAATTATACCAAATTTGGACCTATAATGAGGATAAATAAAAGCAAAAGGTATATTTTATAATGTGAGAGAAGCAGAAATGATCTATCATTCACTTCAGGATAATAAAACTGGAATTATTTAGCTCCCAGACAAGATGGTCAAAAACTGATGTAATTATATATAGAGAAAAATTGTATAATAGATTATCAGTAAAGTTGAAGCAAATCCTAAGTAAGAATAATAAAAAGTAGCTTTATTTTCTGGCTATTATCTGGAGAGGCTATAAGAAAGCACTTCATTATCAGCTGGTTATGAGAGACTAAATTATGTTTTTAATAGAATTTAGAAATAGAAGGATTTGGGGAAATACAGTCAAATCTTATTATAAATTAAGCTATATTTAAGAAAAATGATGACTCTTGAAGATGGTAAACAAAAAAATTAATGACTTGCTGGAGAGAATCTATTTCTCTTTAGACTGGTAAGCTGACATTTATGCATCTCATTTGACCAATGTGTACAGTCACACTGAATAACCTAGGCTTTTTACTTTTGTAAAATCACATAATTTCTACTTTTCTATAATGTTCTTATAACAATACTATTTTTTTTTTTACTTCTCCTGGAGGACTTCAAAACACTCCATTTTATAGGATATTTAGAAGAAGAGTAAGACAGTTTAGATATTTAATTGTTCTAAACAGGAAAGATGCACATTCCCCTGATATGTTACTTTGGTGTTATATGAAATACCTTGTGCGCTTTGGGACAATACAGACATGTGTTCAAATCCTACCCTTTCTAGGTTCATCACTAAATCTCTCTGTGCCAGTTCCTTTAACTATCCAATGGGGGTTAATTTACTGAATCAGATAGCTATAATAGATAAATGAGATAACATAGATGAAACACCTGCCATAGAGCTTTCCATTGAGTAGTCATTAAAAAAAATTATTCCCCCCTTAGCCATTTTGTTGTTGGTCCTTTTAGGTGATGATAGAAAGCAAAAGATCCTGCATACACCTGTGAAATTTCATTCCTCTTCAGAATGCCTCACAAAGGAAAAAGTCCATCTTTTATCTATACCGCATATTTTGAAGAACTACAGTTCTTCTTCTTGCAAAATCTTTATGTCTTTGCAGAGAGGTCAGCATAAAACTTAGTATGGCGTCATTCCATGGCTAAGCCATAGTTGCTTCCATGGGATAAAACATCTATGTATCATCATCTGACTCTCCTGAAAGCAGCCATTGTGATGAGAAATCATCTCCAGACTTGGCAAAATCAATTTCTGTGTCAGGACTGCACACAGTCTCTCTCCCAACATACTGTTCATTGAGTGTGTACTCACTGGGATCTACATGTCACTGGTAAAGTGTCTCACCTTCCATCTGTGCTGTTTTTAGGAAGGCACTAATTTTCCTTGAAAGACTCTAAGGGTTGCCTTCATTGTCAAAATTCTTTTGGGGCTTGCATACTGAGAACCCAAACACAGAAGTCCCCAGTAATTTATCTCCAGTGCCCCATAACCACCTAATAAATGATCACTGCAGGTTTAGAAGAGCTTTCAGGAGGAATTCTAAAGGAAAGCTATTCAAACCTCTCTTTAAAAGCCGGTGTAGATGGTTCCACAAGAAGGAAGGCGTATAGGTTTTCCTACCCCATTGTAGTCCAGGAATTCAAAATATACTTTCAAAGAGTGAATAAGATGATGAATTTTATGTTGTGCATTTTTCACCATCATAAAAAAAAAAAGAATGATACTTAGCTAGCTGTGCAATCTCACTGGTAAAAGTCAAGTAATTGCCATTATCCTTGGCCATTAACTTCAGTATTAATTAATTTCACCCATCTGACAGCCAGATGTGTCCTTCATTCTTCATGCACTTCATTTTACCCTAAGGATTTAGGGATTCTGCCCATTAGCAGGTTGCAAACTGGTATGGACTTTTTGGAGGGGGCATTTTGGAAACATTTGGATGAGTCAGATCACAGTTGTCAATACAATTTACAGAATCAATGTGGTAAAAGTGAAGCATAGAGACCAAGTTGGAAATTGGCATGTGAGGGGAAAAACAGTGTACTCATAGTTTTCTTTTTCTCCAATAAAAATATTTCTAGGGTGTCGTTCTTAGATGAAATAAAAATAATACATGCTGTTATCTCAGAATCCTTTCCATGATAAAAAAAAAACCTACAGGGTTTTGTTTTGTTTTTGTTTTTATTTTATAGATAAAGAACTACAAGTTATCAAAAGAGATTAGGACTCCTTTCCTCACTAGCATAATATATCTTCAAAGTTCTTATTCTCCCTCTCAGAGGATAAGTGAAAATGTTCTGGGTAGAGAAGTTGTGAGAAGGCAATAAAGTGGCAGGTGGGGAGGAGTGGAGAGGAAGAACATATATGCAAAAGCTAGAACCATGCAGGTAAAGGTAGAGAGTTCAACCTATTATCAGAAATAAGGTTATAGATAGCAAATGTATTACTTTCCCATTGCCTTTATTCTCTTACAGGTCTGAGGATCAGAAGTCCAAAATTAAGCATACAGTGCTCACATCAAGATGGCACAGGCTGGTTCCTTCAGGAGATGCTGGGAGAGGTGGAGGTGCCAAGGGTAATCCATTCTTTTCCTCTCCTAGCTTCTAGAGGTTACTAACATACCTTGGATTATGGCCATATCACACCAATAGCTACTTCTGCTGTCACACGGCCTTCTTCAAGTATATACCTTTTTGCTTCCTTCTTAAAAAACCTTTAATGATTACATTTAGACCGCACCTGAATAACTGAAGATCATCTCCAGATCTCAAGCTCCTTAAATTAATCACATCTACAGAGTTTCTTTTGCCATATCAGATAATATATTCACAAGTCCCAGGAATATGGGTGTGAATCTCTTTGGGTGGCTATTATCCAGTCTACTACAGGCAATAATAAAAATTATGATAATAGCTATCATTACTAAGTGTTATGCATTACAGTAGGCACTTTACATGCATTATATAGCCATCTTTCTCACTCTCTGCAAGATGGGAATGAATAAGGATGATATTTAAAATATTTAAAAACTTGTAGATCAGGGCTGCATAACCCTTCCCTTGCTGAATGAGAGAGCTCTGCATGGTCCCAGGAAAGCAGTCTGGAAGGTCACGCTCTGGATATTGGACAACACTAATAGCATTATCAGCCTTGGTAGTAGCTTACTGAGCACATGCTGGAGACAGGCCTTCTTGCTAGTTTTTATTTTTATTTTTTTAAACATCTGTTATCATATTTAATCCTTACTTTAACCTTCTTGAGAAAAGACTGCTGTTTTATGAGTAAGTCTGAGAGAAGTTAAATGAATTGCCCGTGTCCATACTGAGACTCACCATGAAAGCCAAGAGCCAAACTCTATGTGACTATAACCCCCTTTTCCTTCCCTTAGGTTACACCAAATCTTATTAAAAAATCTAAAGTAACCATACAATCTGGAGGTATTTAGGGATTATCAAACCAATGCGGTAGTCCATAAAATGTTATACATTAGATTTGTAAAAATAGTGCAGTGGGCCTTTCCTCTACTAGAGAAGTCAGTATAGCATCTCTGCTCCCCAGCAGAGTGGGCCCCATCATTTGAAATGACTAACTTAATTCTTAGGAGGGGCCCAGACAGGCTTATTCCAATGGATTTAAAGTGATAAGATGTGGGCTTCCTGAGCATTGGCCAATATTTCTACCATGGCTTTTCTACCAGTGCTGTTATTACATTCCAGATATTCAAACTGTGATTTTTAAAGTTTCACAACAGTGAAATTAATTACACCTTGTCAATTTTCTTAGGCCTAGAGAATTTAATAGCCACCAAGTATATATGAGACACTGATTGATGAGTTTCAAAACAGTCTGGCTAGAAATATTACTGTTCTCATCCTTCAAAATTACCTAGAAGTCTAATAATTTTTGTTTGATATGCATCAAGTTAATTTATTCATGTGAACCTGAGAGATTTTTGTTAGTTTTCTGGAAAAAAAAGTTATTTTTGTAAAACCATGAAAAACCAACTACAAATTCATAAAATAAACATAATTTAAAATATTTCAAATAATGTGTTATCACTGGTTTCAAGCACAAATGTCCTACAATTCAGGCACACACTCATACAAACACACAGCACATAATGGTGTAAGAACCCACTAACCAGAGTCTAAATGGAGGAAATTTTGTTTATTTTTAGAAACATTTGGCCTCCTGAAATATAATAACTTCAATATTAAAAAAAGAAGGATATGAGCTCATCAGCACAGTGAATCACAATAGCTTGAACAGGGTGGCTAATGAGAAAGTAAAAAGGTACTAGTAAATTTACATAGGCTATTGACCTAATCATTTATTCAACTTTCTCTGCAAATTTCCATGAATATATTAAAAAAGGCATATAGCCCTAGCCAGTTTAGTTCAGTGGATAGTGTCGGCTTGCAGACAAAGGGTCCAAGGTTCTTTTCTGGTCAAGGGTATGTACTTTGGTTGCAGGCTCTTTCCCTGCCCGGGGCCCTGGTTGGGGCACATGGAGAAGGCAACTAATCAATGTGTTTCTCTCACATCTATGTTTTTCTCTGTCTTTCCCTCTCTCATCACTCTCCCTAAAAAATCAATGGAAAAATATCCTTGAGTGAGGATTAATAACAACAACAAAAAAAGCATGTATACTTATACCTTCAAGATAGAGTTATCAAATCATTGGGGAATTCATAAAATACACAGAATTTGTAAAAACAAATTGAACATGTCCTGAGTATTCTTTATGACCTAACATTGGTGTTGGAGTTATCTCGCTATCAAACAGACTTGACAAAGGACTAGTTACCTCATGTCCTCTCAGGCCTGGGAGCCTACCTCTGTGGGGGAAAAAATTACATCTAGTAAATGAACCCTGACATGGACACTTAAGGGTCTATAGGTTTTCTTAAACCAAATAGTATTTGTTTATAAATGGTCTTACAATTTTATTCATGCCTTTGAGAGTAGAGGCAAGGGAAGGATAGAAGAGGAAAACATGAAATACTTACAAAATCCAAAATGCATAATTTTTCTAAATATTATATCTTATAATAAACATTAATGTCATCTTTGGCTGCAAGCATGGTAATTTATTATGAGATGTTATCAGAGACCAGAAGAATCCCATGCATTTCAATTAACTGCATGCTAGGTTAACTCAAACAGGATGTTACATATGGTTCTCCATTACAGCACTAAACCAAAGGAAACATAAATATATGATGATACTACCTTGTATGTAGAGGCAGTATGGGAAATAGGCCATTATAAAATCCTGAACGTTAGGGAATGAGAGAATACTATAAGCATTATAACTTACAGTGTTTAGCACCTATAATTTAACTTGCAATAGATGTATATGGTACAGAACTAAAAAGCTAACTTAAATGTTTTCCAAACCATGCCAATGAAGAAATAAAGGATGAACACTATTATTTTCATTTTATAGGCACTAGTTCTTTACAGAAAATTTTAAGATTTATAAATTATCCCTATTATGTTTCAGTTTTAAGTTAGAGATTAATTTATAATTGGCTCTCACTAATACTTGCAATATATCTTTTCTAGTCTGGGCTCATTTACTCATTGATTTACTCATTCATTTGACTTGTTAATATTTATGAGTATGTACTCTGTGCCAATAGCTATAATATGTCTCAAAAATTCAAAGGTGGACCAGAGGGGAAATGCTCTCTGCTCTCTAAGTAGAGAAGACAGATATTGGAAAATGATTCCAAATATAATTGATAAATTAATTGAATAAATAGTATTATTAAAGAAGACATATAGCACCTTATGAAAGCATATAAGTATAATATATTTCAGCTGAAGAAATCAAGCTGGTACTGAACTATGGAACATAAGTGGACAGATTTTCTTCTGACACTTTACTTTTAAAGTACTTTAACATTAAAAGATCTTAAGATAACTACATATTAAATTTATACAAAATAAAATTTATATTAAAAAGTAAACAAAATCAAAATGAAATATAAATGATACATTTATATCAGTATAATTTTGAGGATTGGGGAAAATTAGCTCTACTTTTTCTTTTTGCAAGTCATATCTATTTTTCAAAAACAAGGTTCTTAATATTCATGTCTAAGTTGTCTGTGGCCCTAAAATCATAATCTTATGTCTTTAGTTTAATCAACACCAAAATATTTATTTATAATTTCTGGTTTTTAAGATGCTTTCTAGGTTTACCAGAACCTCATAGATGTTCTTCCTCTGCAGTAAGATGGAAAGAGCCACCACAAGGAACTTCTGCTATTGCATTAATGTTCCTTTCATTCTGTTTTGGATGATAACAAACAGAGCCAGTTAAAGCACAATGGCTGTTCAGGCTGCTCCACTGAACATTCTCAAACATACTATTTGTTGCAGGAAATAAATTCTGATTATACTGTTAGATATTTTTATCATTTGCTTAGAAATAGATTTTAAATGCCAAATCCTCTCTCCTCACCAAGCTGGACACACTTCCTCTTTCAAGTTGCATAAGGTTTTTATTTCTTGGAGTGAATTCTTTAAATTCACCAAGTACAAAAACTCTAGACTCATTTATCTATCTGCAGCTCCCCTCAACCACAAGTTTCACATGTTTTTAGGGTATAAGCAAAATCCTCTTGGAGTTTTTCTAATATTTGTGTTTTGCCAGGACAATATTAGAAAGTTATTCCAACTTTAATGCTAACATTTGAAAATAACTGAATTGTAAACTAGCGAATGCTCATCAAAGCTTCATTTGCTTTCTCAATTTAAAGCATTCTCTCCTAAATTAGCTTATTTTGTTCTATTGCAAATGCTCTTCTCTTGCCTGGATATTTCTCGCAGCAGGAAACAAACCAAATTAAAACAAAATTGTAATAAATAGAGTGTCTAGAATGCTGTAATAATTCAGCATTAAAGAGAGCACAAGAAACAACTCAACAAATATAGAGATAATTATAGATGTAAAGTTATTATCAAAGATTAATAAGGAGAAAAAGGTTCATTTAAGACATCACAAAGACCAATGGCATCAACAAATATAGCCATACATTCTAAATCTCTTATCACTCAACATTCCCAGAACATTGGCAGCTCCCAGAGGGCAGCTCCCAAACAATATACTTATTGATTTAGCAGGATTATATTACATTGAACTATAGATTGCAGATATCTATTACATTTAATTAAACATCTGAAGAAAATTACAAAATCACAAAAAATGTATTACTTTTCAAATGAAGTCTCTGTTGACTCACAGGTTCTTCTCTCCACTACCTCATATAAGCTCCAACCTTGCAGCAATAGTGGCAAATTTTCATAGGAGTCCGGACAGAGGAGGGGCACGGGGAATTCAGTGTAGCTAAATTATAATAATAAAGCATGCTCATGTCTCTGTGGTTGATATTCTCATGCCTTTCTTCAAACCCAAGATGAATAAATTCTAAAACTTGGTTTAGAACCCAGCCCTTTCTTCTTTCTATTAGTATTAAATGGTTGAAGTAGAAGTATTATAAGTATAATATATGATAATAAGTATTATATATGATATATTTATATATAATAGGTATTATATATGATATCTTATATATCTCACATAATACATTATTATGTAATAAATATATGTAAAGTAAATTACATATATAACATATTATAATTATAATACACAGGCATGATTTCACATATATATACATATATGTATTAAAAAATAACTAGGTACATGACTTGTCCCAAGCACCTTTAAATATGATCTCATTTCATCCTCATAATAACTCTAAAAGATAGATACTATTATTCTATAGAAAGATAAGAAAATTGAAAATTTTG
Organism: Pipistrellus hanaki; assembly: GCF_964339955.1. Lineage (NCBI taxonomy): Eukaryota > Metazoa > Chordata > Mammalia > Chiroptera > Vespertilionidae > Pipistrellus > Pipistrellus hanaki. The sequence continues at coordinate 27,108,444 of NC_140506.1, forward strand.
AAGTTAAGTGACTTATCAAAGGTGACCCAGTTAGTAAGTGGCAGCGCCAGGATTCAAAGCCAGAAAGTTTGACTACAGTGCCTGGTCTGTTAATCTATACTCTATACTGTGTTCATCTTATAGCATAGGATGGCAACAATAAGAAGCAAAATCACTTACAAGAAGGAATTAAAAGGAAGAGAAAAGCTTAGCCAAGAAACCAAGAGACGTTGGAGAGAAGAGTGGAGAGATGAGAAAGAGAAAGGTAGAAAGTGAAGAAAAACAATATATAGATACTCATAAAAGAAGGAAATAGCATGAACTTCTATGTCCTTGTTTTACGATTTTCCTAATGAAATTGTAGGGAAATGAGAAATCCTTCAGTAACTGCTCATTACTTTTCATCTCATCTCAGCATAACACTTGGGTAACTGCCACATCAAAAAACTCATAAAAGAAAATACCAATTTACACATGAATCATACTCCCACTTCTACCCTCCAAAATTGCCGGATTTCTTTATTGTAAGTAATATATCGGGTCTCCCTTGAGTGAACCCATCACAGTATTTTGTATCTCAGCTTAAAATACAGAGAGCCACGGTCCTGTGCTAAACATCTTGTCCAAATGAGACTTGTAGGCTGCATGGAGAATCAGAAGCGCTGACCCCAAATGGAAGTTTATACAGAGACTCTTTTCAGATGTCTGTCATAATGAGTGACAGAGGAAAGGGGGAAGCAGCAGTAACAGCATAATCTGTGGGAAAAGCCTGGGTAGCCACAGTAATCAGTTTTTGTGCAAAATGGAGTTCCTCTGGAAAAGAGACAGCAGAGTGTTTTAGTTTTAGGGGTGGGCAATTGGAGGATGCTGTAAACAAACTGGGTAATCACAGTTTCGGCTTGTTCTGTGATTTCATATCTAGAATTTGAAAGCACAATTTATTTCAAAAGAAAAATTAAGATGCTCAAGTTCTGGATTCTGCTCTCAATCTTGGGCAGAATTGTATCTAGCCTTTCTGGGCCCGAGTTTTCATATCTTTAAAATAAACTTTCCTTTTTATTGTCTGTAAACTCTGCCTTTTTTTTTTTTTTCTGTTCACAAGTACTTTTGGTGATCACCATTTCACACATTAAACATAGGTGCGCGCGCACGCGCGCGCGCACACACACACACACACACACACACACACACACACACACCAAGTTCTATCTTTATATCATTATCGCTTTCTATCTCTGGTTGAATTATACCAATTTTGTTCAAGATCAGTGTTTACCTGACCAAAAGATTTCTTGGGTAGCACAATTAGCATGTTACTAGGAAACCTATTCCATTTTCTAATAATATCAACTGAAAGGAATTCTTTCACATAAAAAAATAATTCCTTTAGAATTGGAATTTAAGCCATATATTTAGGTTAATAAAGATGTTGAGTTATTTTATAACTTATAGAGGTAATTAAGTGCCAGCTTATATTTGATGAAACCAAAGTCTTTGTACAGAAGAAATTGCAAACTTACAGACATTTAGATAATAAAGTAAAAGCTGGATCAAGCCAGGATTATCAGTGAAGATGTTATGTAAAATAGAAATAAAAACCACTAATGAATCCAGCAAATACCCATAAGGTTTAAAACTTGAGAAGTAACAAAATATAAGTGGTAGGATATATTTATCTTCACATAAATTTATACAGGTTATCTGCAATGTGGCATCTGAAGGCTCATTGGTCTTAGGGCCCTAAATGATGCAAGTTTTATTTAGTCATGAAAAAAATTTAGAAGAGTGATGTGGACCAATAAAACAGCAACAAAAATTTGTCCAAAATGATCCTGAAAATGAAGGTATTTTCTTGTGCCTGGAACATTACTCAGGGATACTCTTCTTTCACCCACCTATTGAAATTTATTGTTGCCAGGATCCCACCCTCATAATGTCACTCACATTTACAAGTGCAACAGCAACTTATATCTGATGACTTCTAAAAATGTACCTCCAGGTGCAACTGGTACATCTCCAGGCCTGAGTCTCTGCAGCCTGTGTGTCTTCTAAGAACCTCAAAGGCAACATGTTCAAATTTAACTTATTATCTTCTTCTTCCGAATAGCTCTTTCTCCTATTTCATTATCTCTCTTGAAAATATGATCATCCATAAAGGAAAACAAGTTAGAAAAATAGAAATCATTCCTGGTTCCTCTTTCACTCTCCACAACCAAACCTCTACCAAGTCATGCTGATTTTTACTTTATATTTTTTATCTAATTTATCTTCTCATTCTTACTACCTTTATACAGGTTTTTACCTGTTGCCTTAGCTATCAAGACAACATGCTAGTTAATCTTTGCCTTTGAAATGTATTCAACAGAGTGATCTTTGAAAAACCTACATACATTCATGTCCCACCCTTACTGCAAATACTGGAAGCTCCACCCTTAGAATTGCCTATGGAAATGTTCCCTTTGATCTGACCCCCATCAGCCAATCCCTCCAGTCTTATCTCTCCTACTCCATGACTCACCATTGTTTTGTTTTAGCAACACAAATATACTTAGATTCCTCCACACACCTGGCCTTTGTGATTTCAAAATGCATTCTTTGCAAATCCCAGTCAAAAAAAAAATTATGACCTTCTTTTTTAATTTTTTCCATATCAACCAAAATATATCTTTCACATATTTTAATACAAGTCTGGCAATGCCTCCTCTCAGAAGCTTTTCTCCATTCACTTCTTCAGCCCTATCTCTAGTGCTTCCCAGCCATGTGGAACTATCTGTGTCTTATCCCTGCCATACTGTATTGCTCTTATTTTTTTTATTCTTGTGCTGGAATTTCTCATTGGCTAGCTGTCAGATCCTTGAGGGCAGAGAATATGCATTACTAGTATTTGACATGCACAGTGTCTAGCACTTCATAAATACTGAGTTAAATAGCTAAGTAATATAAATATGATACTGGACTCCTATCTTTAGTGTTTTGATAACATAAAGTATATGTAAATGAGATTGGGATCTAGGTACTTATGACTGAAGCAATTTTTCATTTTAAGGAAATAGATGCCATAATTAGACAAGTTATATAATTCCTGTCCTTAGGTTTGGAACACAATATTACAACTGAGTGCAATCCTGTTAATAGGAAGAAGAACTTAACCTTGGTTATATATAGAACAGTTGATGGACTCTTAAAATTGTTTATAATATATTTGTGCAAGTATGAATAGTTTTGGAGAAAAACTTAATAAGATTCACAAATCTGCTGCTTTATAGTTTGTTGGTTTTAAGTCCTCTTTTGAAAATATAGAAAAATGACAAGAAAATACATTATATTTGACCTTCAGGTTAACCAAACTCATAGAAAAGCAAGATGCCAAAAACTGATATTTAAAGGACACTTGAAAACAACAGTGAGATTTTAAAGCATCCTGAATACATACTAAAGTTTTGAGCATTTTGAGCTTTATTTATTATTCCCATTCCCGTTTCTTCTTAGAATCACATTGTCCCTGAGTATGAAGTTATAAATAGTGTACTAAACTCTGGGCCTTGTATTTTTGTGGGTTTCTTTTTTGTTTTGGGGTGGTGTTTTTTTTTTTTTTTTGCATTTGATTTGTTGATTTTATGTTTTGATAAGAGAATACTATTCTATAAGTGGTCTCTCAAACAAAAATAATAAAAAGTGAAAAAAACATAAGCCTTCAGAGATCAATGATAACATCTGCTTAAGAATCATACTTTTCAAAGTCTTCATATTTTTGTTTAAATAAAGGTAATATCTCCAGGAAATGTGATATACCTTCTTAACTTGTCTCCTGAGGAGGGAAGATGAAATAAACTTAAAAATTGTTAAGAACTATTTCTAAAGGAGACTCTTTTATGAAATGAAGCTAAGTGAGAACAGATGAAACAAAGATCACAAAAGTTAGAACATCCCTGTAATAACATCTACAAATTAACTGTTAAAATACAGTAAAAGGCAGTTTATATTGCAAACTTTTAGAGAAAAAAGCAAACACAGTATTGTCATCTATAAAATAGATGCCAAATGCTAATATCATAATATGAAAATTCCCCTTGTTCATTTTTATGAAGAAATAGAAATCTCAAATTATAGTTACATATTGTTCTAGATTCTAGAACTTTAGGTATTGACACTAATTCAATATATATATAACGAAATATATATAACGAAATGTATATAACGAAATGTATATATATATATATATACACACACACACAAATATATACACTAGAGGCCTGGTGCACTGGGAGGGGGGGTCCCTCAGCCTGGCCTGCACCCTCACACAGTCCCGGAGCCCCTGTCATCAGTTGGACATCCTTAGCGCTGCTGTGAAGGTGGGAGAGGCTCCTGCCCCCACCACTGTGCTCTGTGCTCACCAGCCCCTGGTGGTCAGTGCACATATTGACAGGTCATTCCACCTTCCGGTCAATTTGTATATTAGAATTTTATATTATAGAGGAAATATAGATATAGATATAGATATAGATATAGATATAGATATAGATATAGATATAGATATAGTATAGATATAGATATAGTATAGATATAGTATAGATATAGATATAGATGATATAGATATAGGTATAGATATAGATATAGATATAGATATAGATATAGATATAGATATAGATATAGATATAGATATAGATAGATAGATGTGTATTTGTATATATATGTATATGTATATGTATATGTACAATATATGTATATGTATACACATATAAATTATTTTTTGAAAGGTGGCACCCATTTGGGTACATTACTTCTAGACTCTTCAGGAAACTAGAACATCAATGAAATAAAAAGTTCTATCTATTTGAGCTTTGTTTTATACATATTCAATAAAAATGTGCTTTCTCTATTCTGCATGATACTCTAATAGTAGATATATGATATTATGCATTTGACAAACCCCATGAAACACTAAAATCTTTGCTGAAAATTGTTCACCTCTGTGCTATGAGCATCTGAGGACACTGGTGGCAGTTGCCTGTGATGTTTGCATTACCTCCTTTCTGGAATTCTAGTAGCAATTTCCTTAATTCCCTAATTCCAAGGTCTTGGAATTACTATGAAGCTTCTAATTGCTTGCATTATACACTGTCCTTTGTGAAATTTCTAGAATGGTTTCTGCTTCCTTGACTAATATGGCCATATGTATATTTTACTTTTTCCATCTCAGTTACCACTAAAGGGGAGAAAAGTGCAAAATCATGCCAGTAAGGAACTAGAACAGAATCATCAGAAAACAGATTTCAACAAATGTATAGGAACCAAAGCATATAAAAATGTAATAACCAATGAAATAGAGTAAACCACAGCTTGAAGTGTCTGGAGAGAGGAGAAAGAAAGAGAAGGAGAGAGAGAGAAGGAGAGAGAGAGAAGAGAGAGAGAGAGAGAGAGAGAGAGAGAGAGAGAGAGAGAGAGAGAGAGAGAGAGAGAGAGAGCCTTTCACAATCAAAAAGGCTCAAAATTCCAAAACACAAATTATAGTGAAGTCAGGAAAGAGGTCAGGAGTGAAGAGGGGAACTGACAATAGGAGCTATAACTGTAAGACTCTCTAGAAGTAGAAATAGCCACTATCCATACTTGTAGAAAATTGTACACCCGGTGGTTAAGTGTCTCTGACATGGAGAAACATTTGAGGACTCTTCACTAAAAATGAAAATAGTAAGTTTCAGAAAAAAGACCTCCACAATCAGGCATGTTCTGATCTTCCCCCAAAAAACTGTCCATTGACAGACAGCCCTGTCACCCTATCATGAAGTACAAATCAGAGTCCATTCAGCTTTTCATCCCTTGAACTTGAATAAAAAGATGGTCATGGTAATCAGGCATCTGAAGAAAAGTTGCCTTGGAAGACACAGCCAAAGATACATAAGCAAGATAAAACAACCCCAAATAAAGCATAACTTGGAGGAACTTTAATAATTCTAATTGTTACATTAAGAGAGATTTAAGAAAGCAATGCTTCTATTTAACAAGAAAAATATATCATGATAATATAACAATTAGAGAATAAGATAGAACTAATAAAATTGCAAACAGGACTGCTAAAACAAAAGATGTAATATGGAAGGGTTAGAATATAAATATGAGAAAAGTTCCTAGAAAGTAGAGTTTTTTAAAGATGAAAAATAAAAAGTATTATAGGAAAGATAAGGGACTGTAAAGGTCATCTAAGAGATCCTACATCCAACTATTATTCCTGGAATAAGAAAATGGAGAAAATTGAAGATGGTAAGTTATAAAAGCAACCCTATCTAATAAAGAGGTAATATGCAGATTGCTGCCACTCCAACACACAAGATGACTGCCCCCATGTAGACACAAGATTGCCACCACAAGATGGCCTACAGAAGAGGGCAGTTGTGGGTTATCAGCACTGCAGGAAGGGCAGTTAGGGGTGACCAGGCTGGCAGGGGAGGGCAGTTAGGCATTGATCAGGCTGTCAGGGGAGTGTTTAGGGGATGATCAAGTTGGCAGGCAGAAGCTGTTAAGGGAAATCAGGCAGGTAGGCAGGTGAGCGGTTAGGAGCCAGCTGTCTTGGATTGTGAGAGGGATGTCCAACTGCCTGTTTAGGCCCGATCCCAGTGGGCAGTTGGACATCCCTTGGGGGATCCCAGATTGGAGAGTGTGCAGGCTGGGCTGAGGAACACCCCCCCCCCCTTCTGTGCATAAATTTTGTGTACCGGGCCTCTAGTACTATATAAGACAGTTTCCCAGGGCTTATGGACCCAAGCCTAGAGATTGCAAAGACCCACAGCAATGGCAAAGGTTGCATCAAGAAGCTAAGGCTGCACAAGGAAAGCTGCATCTACTCCCAAGAGAAGCCATATGAGTGAGGCGTCGTACTGAAGACCACTGCAGCCACTGCTTTATTCCACCCTCCGGGAATCGTTCTGATCATTCTTACAAATTTAAGCACAATTTCTGCCTGGTGACTCCTGAATGTGTATCTGCAGCTGTAACTTCCATATCTCTATATATCCTAGAGAAACCTCAATTGCAGCATGTTCAGGTTTGAGTCACCATCCTCCCACACAGACTAGCTATTTCTCCAGTTTCTTTATTCTTCCTGGTTCTTTTTCTCTTGATGGGACACTCATCCCTCCGAGAGTCATCTTTCACTCTTCTCTCTTCACTGTCAGCATATGAGCAAACACTGAGTTGTGCCAATTTTACTTTCTTTTTTAAAAAAAATCTAATCTATTGTATCTTTTCAATTACCAGCTCTATGTAGATTTATATAAATTGGCAGTAATCAATAATAATACTGACAAGGCACTAGACAAGTTGATTCTAGAACAGAAAACAGGTCAAAACTACCCCACATATAATGGAAACTTACCACAATAATATGGAAATCTTACCACAACAAATGTGAAATTTCAAAACATGGCAATGAAAAACTTGGTTAACAATTTAGAAGAAAATAGAGCTATAATCCTTCTTTATATAATCATGATCACTATTATAGATGGATTTAAAACTTAAATGTAAAAAAAAACCAAAACCCGCAAATCTATGTGCACTGATAAATTCCCAAAAATGGAATCACTGGATCATAAGGCAGTTCCATTTTCAAAAAATTTCAATCTTCATCTGAGGATATTTTTTCATTGATTTTTAGAGAGCGTGGGAGAGAGAGAAATAGTGATGTGAGAGAAATACATCGATTGGTTGCCTTCCTGCATGAATCTCCACAGCAGGGCTCCAGGATTATGGCACTACCCACAACTACCTTTCACTGCAAAGCAAAATGTCAATGATCAGAGCTCTCTGTGTACTATTTCCAATTAGAAGACATCCAGGCAGTATTAATGACAGGCACAGGCAGCCCTCTCGCTTGGCAATCTTCTCATGTTCTGCTCTTCCACTTTATTATTTCTAATATTGGCCACCAGCATTAAGCCATGAGTATCTGATATCATGCCATTAAAAATCTGTTAGCATGCTCTCTTCTGAACACCATGCATATGAAATCAAACCCCTCCTGTATTATTCCTCCATCTTTATGCTTAGATTGAAGCAATGGATAATTCATCACCTCTTGTCAAAGGACCATTTCCAAACCCTTCAATTATATTGGCATTTCTGCTCTCAATATAAATGTCATGCCTCATCAGGGTCAGATAATGAAATGCGATGTCGCCTATTTGCCTGATTTTGCAAGGGCATTTGGTAACTGCTGTTCTGTACCCCTTATCCATCATTCTGCATAGCTGTGACTACAATAAGAGTAGGAATAGTGAAGCATTCCTAATAAACCTTGAATACAAACTTTACATTATAACTTTTAACACACCTTTTTTATTTCCTTTTTTTACTCAACACAAAGGGTCTCAGGAAAGCAGGTTTTGAGTGATAAGCCTCTTTCTCCCAAGAAGCTCTTTATTCTATTATTAAGAAATTGAATAAGTCAGATAGAATCTAAGCTTAATCTGGATTCCTTAATAGCTAGATTATTGCAAATATAGTAGTACATGTGTATGTCCTATTTCTTTCATGTATGAAATTTATGTTTTACTAGAGGCCCATGCACGAAACTTGTGCATAGGGGGAGGGTATCCCTAGGCCCAGCCTGCACCCTCTTCAATCTGGGACATTACTCTCACAATCCAGGACTGCTGGCTCCCAACTGCTTGCCTGCCTGCCTTCCTGATTGCCCCTAACTGCTTCTGCTTACCAGTCTGATCACCCCCTAACCATTCCCCTGACAGCCTGATTGATTTCTAACTGCTCCCCTGCCAGCCTGTTTTCCCTAATTGCCCTCCTCTGCAGGCCTGGTCACCCCTAATTGTCCTCCCCTGCAGGCCTGGGTCCCCCTCAACTGCCCTTTCCTGCAGGCCTGGTCCCTCCCAATTGCCCTCCCCTGCTGGCCACCTTGTGGTGGCCATCTTGTGTCCACATGGGGGCAGCCATCTTTGACCACATGGGGGCAGCTATCTTGTGTGTTGAAGTGATGGTCAATTTGCATATTGTTCTTTTATTAGATAAGATAGAGGCCTGGTGCACAGGTGGGGGCCAGCTGGTTTGCCCTAAAGGGTGTCCTGGATCAGGGTGAGGGTTCCCTTGGGGTGTGCGGTGGCCTGGGCATGGGGCCTATAGTGGTTTGTAGGCCGGCCACGCCCCCCCAGTGATCCAAGTGGAGGCCCTGGTATCTGGGATTTATTTATCTTCTATAATTGAAACTTTGTAGCCCTGAGTGGAGCCAAGCCTCCTGCTTGCTCCATGGCCACAACCATTTTTGTTGGGATTTATTTATCTTCTATAATTGAAACTTCATAGCCTTGAGTGAAGACCAAGGCAGGCCAGGGCTGCTAAAGCTTGGCTTTCTCCATCGCTTGGGGGTTGCCGGGGGGGGGGGGGGGGGGGGGGGGGGGGAGGGAAAGCAACTCAAGCCTCCTGCTCTCTTCAGCTTTGTGGCTGCTGCCATTTTTGTTGGGATTTATTTATCTTCTATACAGTGGTGCCTCGCATAACGAACGCCTCGCACAGCGAACTTTGGACAGGTTTTTCATGAAACCATCGGCCAAAAAGCAGAAAATGGATAAAGATGTGCAAGATTCGGTAGACTCTACTTAGTCTGTCTTAAAATTAAAAAAATGTGTGTTTTTTTTAAAAAAAATTATGTTTTTAGATGTATCTAAATAAAAATATGTCATCTTAGCATATTTTTTTATGTCATCTTAGCATATTTTATGCTACAGAACGAATTATTTTTTTTAACATGTATTGTTATGGGAAAACGCGTTTCACATAACGAACTTTTCGCATAACAAGCTTGCTCCTGGAACGAATTAAGTTCGTTGTGTGAGGCACCACTGTAATTGAAATTTTGTAGTCTGGAGTGGAGGCCTGGGCCAACCAGGGTATTTGGAAAGCTTGGCTTCCTCCATTGCCCAAGAAACTCAAGCCTCCTGCTCTCTCTGTGGCTGCAGCCATCTTGGTTGAGTTAATTTGCATATCCACTCCTAATTGGATATTGGGTGTGGCTTGTGAGTGATGGTTAATTTGCATATTATTCTTTTCTTAGATAGGATAGGCACATTCTGTATTATATCTTATGGCAATTAACTATATGAGTAGGTTACATCATCTTAAACTTTTTATCAATACTTTAAAAAATATTACATGTTCCTATACACAATATATTTTTACATGATAGCTTTATTTAGTACATGGATATGACTTCTTGATAACAGAGTAGAGTTTTTACAACTATAATAACTCATTTCCGCCAAAACTGGTTTGGCTCAATGGATAGAGCGTCGGCTTGGGGACTGAAAGGTCCCGGGTTCGATTCCTGTCAAGGGCATGTACCTTGGTTGCGGGCATATCCCTAGTAGGGGGTGTGCAAGAGGCAGCTGATCGATGACTCTCTCTCATCGATGTTTCTAACTCTCTATCTCTCTCCCTTCCTCGCTGTACAAAATCAATAAAATATATTTTTTTAAAAAATAACTCATTTCATTGGAACAATGTAGACAATTGACCTGGAAAATAGAAACAATATATTCAATTTGGGGTCTAGAATCATTTAATTCAAATAATCATATATTACATCTCTTTGTCTCATTTTGTAATGTCTGGCTCCTTCCTAAAGCATAATTCACCTCAGGAAAATGACCAAGAAAATTTAAGATGAAATAACACTTTCTTTCTTATGCTTTTATTAGGTGAGTCATCTCATTTGTAATCATTATTCTGGGTTGGTCTATGTCATTTAAGTTCCTTCTTTTAACTAATCTCCTTTGCTTCCATCTATGCTGATATGTTTTCTCCTGAGAGCCGGTGAAAAAGAAAATTGTTGTGCTTTTATCTATTCATGTGTTCTTTCTATCATCTGGCAGGGAGCTCAGTACTCAAGACAGCACTTTCTAGTCTCAAGATTATGCCATCACCCATCACCCATCACCTGTCACCCATCTATAATTTCTCCTGAGAAATTATTCTGCTTCTCTGTAGTTTCTGATGCTTTAACAAAAGAGCATAGACAATCCTATATAATAAAAGGCTAATATACAAATAGACCAAACAGTTGAACAACAGAAACAACCAAACAACCGGTTGCTATGATGTGTGCTGCCCACCAGGGGACGTGCACAGAATATGGAGGTCATTGACCATGGCAGGATGGTGGAGCAGGTGATTGGGGGTGCCAGACCAAAGAGGGGCACCCCCAATCACCAGCTCCACCATCCTGCCATGTTGCTGTCATTGGGGCAAGCCTCTGGTAGTTACTGAAAATGATTTGCTCTTGCATGCCACAGTCCTGTCTGGTGCTTGCACCTGCTGTCGGTGTTGCCCCCACTCTCACTCTCTGCTGGCACTGGAGCTGCTGCTCACACCCACTGGCAATGCCTGGTGACTACCCCAATCGTTCCATGCATTTGAGCAGCAGTGAGAGGAGCAGGGCTGTCAGCAGACAGGGGACTGGGGGCTCCGGCAGGAGGGGCCGGGCAGGGGCGAGGAGGATGTATTGAGACCCACCCCTGTGCCTACTACAGCCTCACCGCCCACAGTTCTTTTCAAGGTGCATGAATTTGTGCATTGGACCCTTAGTAACATAATAAAAGAGGAAAAAGAAATTTCAAAAACAAGGCAATAAAAGGACAGCCTTCTCTGCCATTTTTACATTACTATAGGTTCTGTTCTCTGACATCTGATATATTCACTCATATACACTACATTTTACTTAGTCATGTACCTCAATGCCCTTAAGCCTGAAAAAATGCTGAGCTATCCCATATACTCCAGTGCAACTCCATTGCTGATGTGATGTGTATAGCGGCAGACTATGAGGCAGACTAGGAGAGTAGGAAATAAGATTGGATGGGCCCAGAAACAGGTCTTTCTTTGTGTGTGGCTTTGCAAATACAAACTAGGATGGAAAGAGACAGGGAGGAAAGTGCAGTCTATTTTCTTGAATGTCAGAAAGGAAGACGTACTAAAGTTCTCATTTAATTTGCTTATAAATTGTTCTATGTCTCAAAGTAACAAATGAACTATATTAATGGTATAAATGTAAGAACATGCCCCAAATTTAGAAAATCTAAATTGAGCTCAAGAAGAGAAAGTATATAACACTGTGTCTTGAGAGGAGCAAAATATCCAACATTTTGATAATTTTAGCACCTTGTTAACTATCTAATTTAGTTATGGTTTTCCAAACCTTTTTCTTCTAAAAACTTTGTAGTTTCTTTTGATGACTGACAAGATTACTTGGATTACTTCAAAATAACCCCTTAAATAGATTTATTCTTTTTCTTCTTCTAAGCATCATATATCAAGTTACTAATGCATGTTCTGGGCATAATCCTGGATGCATGTTACATCATTACCTCTAATTTTCACCAGTTCTGGGGGGAAAAAAGTATTATTTATTCTCTTTTGCTGAAAAATAAAAGTGTTGGAGAGGTTCTATCATTTGTCAAGTTCTGGCAGGTAATAAATAATGCAGTTTGCAAACTTGTGCTCATTCTCCAATTCCAGAATGTATCAGTAGGCTTAACTGGACTCATAGAGTCTTCCCCCATAACAATAGAGAGCCGTTGGTTAGAGTTAGGATTGTTGAGGTAGGCAAGGAAATATTTCAGAATGAACATAAGTGTTCAATGTCACAGAGAAGTTATGAATCCTGGGATACCTATTATATCCATAGTTATCCTAACTGTGCTTAAAATGGAATTTGAAACATGGCTACTTGCTTTAGTGACACCAATTTGTCTGAGACAATTTGCACAGCCACTGTTATTTTGTGAGATAGAAAGAAATTTTATTCTTAGGATTCACAATTGGTGGTGTTAAAGGGAGGGGAGTAAGAGACAAGAGAATAGTGGGTGCTGTGAACTGAATTGTGTCCTCTTAAAAATTCACATTTTGAAGTCCTAACCCCCAATGTGAATATATTTGGAGATAGGTAGGGCTTTTAGGAAATATTAAAGTTAATTGAGGTCATAAAAACAGGCTCTAATCCAAATAGGTCTGGTTCCTCATAAGAAAAGGAAGAGATACCAGAGTGTGTGCCTTCTCTCTTTCTCCACCCCCACCCTCCCCCCCCCCACCCCTTGTCCCATGTGAGGACACAACAAGAAAGCAACAATCCAAAAAACAGAAAGGGAGACCTCACCAGAAACCTGAACCAGAAGAAACCAGGCTCTCCTACTTCTAGCCTTCAGAACTATACGAAAATTGATTTCAATCATTTAGACCAATCATTCTGTGGAATTTTGCTGTGCAGCCTCAGTGGATGCACACTGCAGGGGTGTGAAGAATGTCATGGTATCTGCCACCTTTCTTACTTCCTAGCCTGACTTAATAGTTGAGATTTTAGCCCAAATGGAGAGAGGGGTTATAGTTGCATGATGAAGTAACTGTACTCATCTAAAAACAAAACAAACACACTAACTAAAACATCTGAGCAAAACAGTTCTGCTTTGTGGTTTCTGTTACAAAATACAGCATGGAGTTGGAGAAATGGTCAATTCCTTTTCCACATACGGGCATTAGAGACCACAGAGGCGCTGTTGGAACAGAGAGGGATGGGCCCCACCAGCTTGGTCCTGTCTAGAAGGACAGCCTTCCTATAGGGCAGCAGGTAGAAGAGCTGGGATGAGCAAAGACAAGGAGCACACTTATCTTCAGCTCAGAGAGAACATCAGAGGATCTCACTTACTGTATAGAGGGAGGATATCCGGACAGGGGCGGGGAGATGGATAAGACAAGAGGGTCTGAGGTGCTGTAGCCAGGCAGGTGAGGTGCTGAGACACAGCAATTAGGTACCTGCTGTGAATGTAGTCTCACAGGCTTTGTGAGACCTGGGGATACTGATATTCAAATAGTGACATTTTACAATATACATAAATGCTTGCTCTATATAACATGTTTATCATAACACTGACTTTTAAAAGTTCTCCCAGAAATATAGTAATGGGATAGTACTACTAAAGTAATTGGATTCTTTTTCTTTTTCTTTATTTAGAGAAGAGACTTTTATTAACTATGTCACATAGTTTTGCCTGATAGTTTACTCTGACATGCCACTAAAAAGCACACATTCTTCTTTTAACTTCTATAAACGTCTAGTTCACTCAGACATTTCTCTGCTTCTAGAAATGCATGTCTTAATGCAAAATGATCTTCCCAGGAAAAAAAAAAACATTGCCAGAAAAAACTAAGTGACAGGAGGCTCACAAAGCCGGAACCTCTCTGAAAAGGCATAGAAGGAATCTGACAAGATATTGTCAGGTATCCCACTTAAGAAATACTCACTAACAGACAGCCACATCAGATTCCTTGACATATCTGCAGTCGTTTTAAAGCAAATGATTTAAGCTTTCAGGTTACTTCATATACATACCCATGCTTCAGCTAAAATTAATTCATCACTACTGAACATTTTAGACAAAAGACCATAGTAGGAAAAGACAATGGTCTCCGTGGCCTTTGAAATAGCAGCATCTGTAGGGCCCATGGGTGAGGGGAATTCCCACTCCCAGAGTGGTGATAGGGGCATGAGGAAAATGCGGAAGCTTTGCTTTGATAGGCAGTGTGTGACTCAAGCTACAGGGAACGGCTAAGGACCACTAGAAGAGAAATTGGCTCTATAAAAAATAAATTAATTTTAAAAGTGTGAGAGAGAGAGAGAGAGAGAGAGAGCGAGAGCGAGAGAGATCCAAATCAAATGCCCCTTTCCTTCACCTCAAATTTGGCCAGATTCCGATTCCTAAGGATTTCCTTTCCCTAACTGGTCAGCATGCACTTTGGGGACACTCTGGGCCCTAGACTGGACTAAGATTCAGATTCCCACTCACTGCAGTGGACAGAACGATGTGAGAAATCCCTTCTTCAGTTAAGAGCATCAGAAGTGGGAGGGCACAGATCTGCTTCTCTTTGGGAATAGGGATGAAGAGAGAAAGGTTCTAAAAGGTTCTATTCTTTTATTCCCCCAAGACCCTCTTTTTTGGCGACAGGGACAACCAACATTACAGTGGGCTAATAAGGCAATGTAAAAAAGGTGCATCTTAGAGGTGATGCAAGGTCCTACAATCCCTGTTCTCCCATGCCAGCCTGCCAAGCTATCACTTGCCTTATGTAGGCAGGAATATCCATTCTTAATAATCTTTTCAACTCAGTGTTAAAATATATGATAACTGCTTGCCTGCGGCCAAGCTCAGCCACTTCCCTGCCTTAGCTATCTGTATTAAAGAAACATGGCTAACCTTGTAAGGACACCCCGTTCATTGGAGTACAACTTATCAGCCCTTATTGGAAGGGAGAGAGAGAAGAAGGGAGAGAAGAAGGGAGAGAGAGAAGGTCACACTCCTCTCTCTTTAATGTGCTCTGAATTCTTGTTCTCCACCCATTTTTTTTTTCTACCACCACTTCTACATCCAGCTGGTAACTATTTATTTTTAAAGGTTTTTAGTTCAATATATATTACTTTTTTAAGGTCTATATTTCTTAATCTCTAATTTAAGTCACTTTTATAGTTAAGTGCCACATATAAATAAGTATACAGGAATGGAAGGAGTTTCATTATGGGAATAATATTAAATCCTTTGAAATTCTAATACATTCCAAGAAAACACCCCCAAAACCCAGTGATGCTGTGATATAAAAAAATAAATTTCAACTATCTATCAGCTATAGACTTGAAATCAGTCCTCATTTTGTTAACAGCAAAGAATTTATAACCATTTTTCTTGCATAAAATGTTGTTACTCAATTCTTACAGTTATTCAGCATTTTAATACCATTATCAAAACAGAATTTTAAATTGTTTCTTTCATTTCTCTTAAAAAATTATGGATTTTCCATGGCAATGCCCCATTGTAAAATTATGTGTGGGGAAGAGGTGAACCTTTATTTTGTAAAGTGGAAGAGGGACGATTATTAAAAGGGAAATTGGGAAAGGAGAACTTGCAACTCCATTTGAAGGGTTCTCAGACAGATCTATTTAGGAAAGGTAACACATGTTAACTTAGAGTTTGAAAATTATGTTCTTAACATTGTCCCCTCTCAGGTAACCTTTGTAATGCCTTCCCATACCCAGTTTGAAGACCACAGACCAATGTAACGTTTCCTGTCTGACTTTAGGAAGGGGATGCAACATGTTAAGTCTCCCCAAAGGCATTCCTGGGAGAAGGTGTATTGATTCCCAGGTGGGCCGCAGGCACAGCTCCACACCAGGTGGAGTTGGACACATACTGAAAGATGAGGTCACCTGCCTTCTCAACGGGGCCACAAGATTTTGAGTTCTGATCAATAGGCTGCCCTTGAGACCCTGGGAAATGTCTCAGTACCCAGGAAGGTTACTAACACTTTACTTGCATTTTTTTATTATTTATTTCTTAATTCCTATGTGGCAATTAGAGTCTGAGAACGGCAACGCCATTACTTCACTTCCTTTCCTTCCTTCTTCACTTTGAGGAAAAGTTTTCCCCATTCCCCCTTCATCCCCCTCATTTCAGCAGAACCTGCTCTGACATAACACAAAATGGTTTGACCCCTCAAACCTGTAAGAGATCTTTGTCTCTCCTTCTTGACCTCTGTTCTTCTCATGTAGTGCCCAATACCATTTTTCTCTTTATTTTTCATGCCATTCTCTCTCCCACTCATTTCAGCCATGCTGGCTCCCTCAGTTTCTCAGTTGACCTTTTACATGCTGCTCAGATTTTCCTTGATCTATTTTTTGCTTACACCTTCTCATTCTTTAGCTCATAGCTAAAATAAGTCCTTCCCAAGGAAGTGTTCTATAACATCTATCCTCTCTCTAGCTGAAGTAACCCTTTCTATTACTTTTTTAAAGGTCTCTGAATTTTTTTAGCTGATGTACACTTGTAATTGTATGGTTATGTATTCGCCTGATTAACTCATGTCAGCCTCCTCCATTTAACCATGAACATTCTAAGAGAGGACATCAGATCTATTTTGTTGACTGCTATTAATATAGCTAATACCTAACTTATAATTGTATAATAAATCTTCGTTGAATAAGTGAATAAACCCAGTACCTTTTAGAATTTCACCTTAACTACCTTTGGAAAGAAATTTTTCCCTCATTGCATACCAACAAATTGTGTTATTTTAGATACAAAATATGGGGTTAGTGCTACATTTAACAAAATGTGTTGATATCAAAAACATCAGAAAACAAAGAACAAGAAAAAATAGGCTAGACTAGAATAGAAACATACAAAAGAAAACTGTAGAAGAAGCCACTCATGAATTTAATATAGTGCAACTCTACAAAATTGTATGTTCTTTCAAAACAAACTCAGTACAATAAATTTATATGGGAAAACCTGAGCTTCGTCATCAGATGTAATAAGCGAGGAAGATTGGAAACTTTACAAAATGTTGAGTACTAGATTTTCATGACCAAATGTAATACACAAAAAGTTTCTTCTCCTTAACTTTTCAAAATAGAATCATTGGCTCCGATTTGTATAATCCTTACTCACTTATTACCTGAGCCCTAGGAATACTCTTTCATATTATGTAGCTTTGCCTAAAAAAAAGTCAAGATAAATAAACACACATAAAACTGTCTAAGGAAGTGCTCATAGAACTGTTTAAGTTTTAGTCTTAATAATAGGCTTGTTCCTTACCAACTGTTTCTCTTTAGTAACTTTAAAGGTAGACCATGGTCTACCCTAGCAGGAACCAAAGGTTAGACTTCTCTATTTGTCAAAGAGACAGTACTGACTCCATTTTGTTTTCAATCTTTTGGCTTATTACACATTCTCTCTAAAGTTTACGCTAGTTTTTGTCATTATAAATTACAAACTGAGATTTTTATGTTTGACTTTTTGGTTTAGTGTTCTATAAAAGAAATAAACAAGCTTTAGGCCCAATGATCTTTGATATTGAGCATTGTATCATATCTTAATCACCTGTGGGGAAATTATTGAGAACCAATACAAGAATATGAATAGCCTTTACCAGTGAGTTCATGTGAATTAGAATTGGTAATCGATTAAGCTAAAAGGATACAAAATAAACCCCTTATTTGACCATTAATATGGTTGCAAGCGTAAACATGGAAATGGCATAGCCATTAGAGAGAAATTTTCAGTGAAGTACCACTGGCACATGCTATGACCGCACTCCTTTTTAAATTGTAAGTTAATTATTTGACACTACTCTTATATGATCTTGATGTATTTGCCACAATTTACCAAAATTACAAATATGACATTTTATGACAGTGATTCTTAACAGTGTGTGTGTGTGTGTGTGTGTGTGTGTGTGTGTGTGTGTGTGTAGCAATAGGTTTGTTAGAGAATTTGGTAAAATTCTGGGGGTGGTCTTCTGGAGGGTGAGGGGGGGTCATACATATACCATTTACCCATCAAAATTTCAATATAATTTCATGGTGTTTAGTGAACTATTTGAAGTAAAAACAAACAAACAAAAAAAAAAAACCCACATAAACAAACAAAAACAAGCTACAGAACAACTGTTTTAAAGATGTGTTATTTTTGGTTGATGTCCCAAACATTTAATTCTCTTAATGTCAGTTATGCAGAATTTATTCTCAAAAGAACTGTTAATCCTACACACTTACATGGTAACACAGATTGAATAGTCAGCGGCTCCTTATCATTGCAAAAGATATTAGAATAGTCTCTTTGTTGATAATTAGCTGCTGCTTTGAGCTCCCCTAAATCCCCAACTTTATTAACTGCCCAGCCCCAGGACACCCAGGACCCTGTCACCACCCAGCAACTTGGAAACTAAAGCCTGGCTTACAGCAGGGGCCTCCAGGATCAAGTGTCAACATGAAAATCAATACCAATTCTGCTTGTTTAGTGCCCATACCTTATGCGGGTACTATAAAATATTTTTAATATTACCTCTGAATTTGTCCAGCTCATTTCTCCTAAGAATGATTTAAGAGTAATAATCTACTGGGAGGACAAAAGCAAGACTAGGTACAATTTTTTAGTCCTTTAAAATTGGAAGCAAAATGAAGCAGCTAGCTTGATCCTATCTGTAGGACCAAATGGGGATGCAAGAAATGAGAGGGAAAGAGAATATTCTGGGTACACTGGGGCAAAGGGTAAGGAAAAGGGAATATAGCCTTAGGATGTGCAGCCAGAGATTTTTTGTTGCCTCGCCTCCTGTCCTTTGGGAAACCATCACACCCTCATTTTACCTGAGGCTCCTATATCTGTTCCGCCAACTTCCGGGAATGCCTAGTCATATTATCTCATTTTTCCTATAAACAGCAATGTTCCCACCAAAAAAAATGAGCCAGGCAGAATCCTTCCCTGTGTTGATACATTAATGATAGAGAAAAAGCTCCTTTTGAGAGCAGAGAGTGCTGCCATCTTCCTTTTCTGGTAGAAAAAAAAATGCCTGTGTGTGGATGAAGTTAAGAAGAGGTAGGAGACCGATGGAGAAAAAAGTCCCATTAATAATGAGATCAGTCTCTGAAGTTCTGGCTCTCCAATTATGTCTAAGTCTTCAGGTATCCTCCCAGCTGAGATAACTAATACATTGTCATCATTGTTATTTTTATTTTCAAAAGCTTAAGCTGCTTTCAGTTGTATTTCTATCACCTGCAACCAAAAAAGTCCCGACTAATTAAGAGGGCGAGGCTAGAGGCCACATCTCTGTAACAAGGGGTCCTGAGAATAATGCAATTATTTGTGACAGGATACAAAATGCTAAACAGAAGGGAGAGCTTGGCAATATTAGCACAACAAACTTTACAGCTATCTGAGATCACTTTTTAACTAAAATGCTCTAATAATTCCTAATTACTCAACAATAAAAGGCATGAGAACCACTTATTATACTCTGCAGCTTAGAAATGCCATATCTATTCTGATGGCCAACACACACACACACACACACACACACACACACACACTTAGTTAAATGTTAGTTAAACTAGAAAAAAAAACACATTTTAAAATTACATTTGTTTGGGTAACATTGGTTAATAAGATCATACAGGCTTCAAGTATGATACATGATCAGTATATTGCAGTGTGCCCATTACTAAAGTCAAATCATCTTCCATTATTATATATTTAGACCCCTTTTCCCTTTACTATTCCCCACCCCCATTCCCTCTGGTTACCACTTACTGTTGTCTGTACCTATGAGTTTCAGCAGTTTTATATCCCTCATATGAGTGAAATCATAATGGTTCTTAGCTTTTTGTGACTGACTTACTTTGATTAGCATAATATTCTCAAGGTCCATCTGTGTTGTTGTCAGTTTTTGACAATTTATGTTAAGAAAGTCTTCAAGATTCCACATGCAACCATAGAAAGGCTGAGGTGGACTTTCTCAGATACCTTTTCCAGTAAGATAGAATATATGGAAGCTTAATTTTTCAGAGAAGCTCTAGTCTTTCTGATATAAAATCAAACAACAAACTATTGCTTTGATTATTAAGCCCTTTGTTACTGTATCTCCAAGGAGCTTCAGAAACGAAAGAACCGTTCAATAAAGCTCTTTTGCCTGAGACTTTTTTTTTTCACATTTAAGAATCTGTATTCTAGCCTTTCTAATGACTAAACAAGACCATGAGTACATTTTATGAACCAGCACATAATTATTTCCATTCAGTAGAGTGTGTGAGCTTCATAGCACTTACTAAGAGCTTTAACCATGAAAGGAATCTTCCATAAGAGTAGAAACTTGTCACAATGATTTTAAAAAGATCAGAAGGTAGAATAGGGACAAAGAGGTAGAAAGTAAATGAGCTGCAGTGATTCCATCTGCCACCTAATGCAGACACACAACTGCAGACTCAAGAGTGCATGGGGGAGGGCAGTAGGAACAGAGTCAGGACCTTGTACTACAGAACAACCTTAAGCAATTGCAGTGGAAACACCGCAGAGATCTCATTCTCGCTGGCAGTGAGGTTTCTTTCACTCTATTCCAGTGAGGACTACAAGTGAACCACCACGCTCCTATCACCTCCAAGGCCACATTAATGTGAATAGACTCGAGGGCCATTTACAAGCCTTAGAACAAGATCCAGGGGCCTGAGCCCTTAGTGGCTCTGGGGCTATTGTAAACACCCACATCTGTAAGGGGAGTGTTATATAACCACAAGCCAACCCTAGCCTGCCTGATTTTAGCATTTCATCAGGACTGATTCCAGACTTACCACACCAAAACTTTCAGAATCATACCTAAACACCAGATTACAAATTGTTAAATGTCAGACAGATCTAAAGTGCTTAGAAAAAGATACCGTCAGGGTTAAGTGTGTAAGTGACATAACATAAAAAGACAAGATAGTGAGGCAGGTTTGATATTTCCTTGGAGAGTCCTTGAAATGATCTTATGATCAAACAAAAAGAATGTATTGGGCCTAGATCCGGTCCTCAGTTCTGCGCTGGGTGCTATACATCTGACATAATTTAGGTCCCCCAGTTATCCTCTGAAAAAATTCAATGGGCTCTCTAAGTTTTCTAATATCTAATAGATATGGTTGCCATGGACATCATACGCTTCTGGGTTCTTCTCTTAGTGTTCAAGAGGGTGACCAAAAGGTTTCTGCTTGTTTCTGCCTCAGAAATTTTGGAAGGCTCTTCTTCTCAGATATACTATTCCAGTTTTTAATAAACTAATTATTCAAGTACCTTCATGCCTGCTTAGAAGTCCTGGCTTCTGAAATGAGCTGGAAAATAGAAAATCAAAAAAGTGTTGGCTGTTGCTCCTTCCCTCATTCTGTCTTGGGCATGAGTATTCCTTGATACTCTGCAGCAGCAAGAGCAGAAAGTTAAATTCCTGATGCAACTTTACAGGCTGGTGTTTTATTCTCCAGAAGAATACAAAAAGGGAAATAATTCTTATTTTTAAAAATTTACAAATAATTCTTCAGCAAAATTTGGGTGATTTTTAATTGGACAAATAATTCAAGACTTAAAAATGTTTTTGCAAACAACTTCCAGTACCATGTGGAATTACATATGGAATTCTACAGATATAAATACACAAATTGAGCTATAAAAATATTTGTACATGCATTCTAAAAGTTAACATATTAAAATTATTTCTGGATGGTGAAAGTATGGGTGATTTTAATATTCATTACTATAATTTGGGAAATGTCCCACCTAAATTTTCTTCAGTAAGTACATGCTATATTTATAATGAGGAAAATCCGTAATTTTATTTAAAAGATATGTAGTAAACGAACATTTTAAAATAGATTATTGTTGGCCATGCAAATAACTTAAACTTCAGTCAATCAGATATATATTTTAATCTCAGCTCTGTCACATATTAATTATATTAATCTATCAAGACTATTTCCATCCATCATGTATCTCAAAGTATGCATCATTGAATCTCAGGGAATGGTCTGTCATGGTGAAGAGTGAATGATTAAAAGCAGTTCCTGAATGGGTAGTTTATAAAACATACAAAAAATGTTGAAAGTAACCTAATATTAACAAAGATATAAAAATCTGTTTTGTGTTACTTTTAAATAGTATACACTGAGATATATTGTAGAGGGACTTCAAATTGAAAGGAAAAGAATGTTCATATTTCAATGACTACTGTTATGAGTTGGATTGTCCACCCCCCACAAAACCATTCACATGATTTAGCCTTAATCCCTAGTACCTTAGAATATAACCTTATTTGAGATAGGGTCTTTACAGAGGCAATCAACTTAAATGAGGTCATTTGGGTGAGCCCTGATCTAATATGACTGATGTCCTTATAATAAAAAGGGAAACTTGAACACAGAGACATGCATAGCAGGAAGATGATGTAAACAGACATAGAGAGAAGATGGCCATCTACAACCCAACTGAGAGAGGCCTGGAATGAATCCTGCCCTCACAGCCCTCAGAAGGAACCAACTCTGCCAATCCCTGATTTCAGTCTTCTAGCTTCTTATTCTGAGATAATAAATCTCTGTTGTTGAATGCACTCAAGTTGTACTTTGTTACAGCAGCTGAGAACAATAATATTTACTTTATTTTTTAAAAAATAACTTAGATTTTATATGAGAATTAGTCATTTGTCTTTACCTCATGGAAGAAATGCACAATGAGAAATGTGTGAAAACACTTAGCATGAAACAAGAAAATAAAAAACTATAAAGTAGAATTTGTAATAAATATTTAACCCAGTTCCTCATAGAAGGAATTTCTAAATGTGCTACTCCTTTTCTTTCAAAAGGAGAAAACAAAACTTCAAGTTTTATAAAGACAAAATACTTATTTTATGACTCAAGTTTACTGTGCATTAAGAATAAATAGGAATATATAGGATGAGAGAAAGCAACATTAAATTGTGATCCACATATCATATATTCTTTTAGAAATATTTTATAGGACAGGCACACAAAACTATCTGGAAGCAAGTTTACTTTTACAAGTCACTGAATGCTAATGGATAGTTTTAATGAGACCAGAAATATGCTTGCTTAGGCTGAAATTCTGAAAGCTAATGACTGAGGCAATTGTGTTGTTTCCATGGGGGAATAATGGAATTCTGAGCCTCGATGGTATTTAATTACATGGCTTCTGGGCCATTAGTTTATAAGAAAAAATTTAATTCTTTTTTCTCATGCTCAGAACTCCTTACCAACTCTCTTTTTCCTTTTCAGAATAACAGCTAGTGCCTGGGAAACATCATTAGAATGGGCATTTCTACACTTAGTGAGACCCTTACTATGCCTGTCAACAGGGTTTTGAACAGACAATGTATTTTCAGGGCTTTAGAGTTGTGAACTCTTGATATTCGTTTCAACTAAATAGAGAGTAATATGTTTAGGTTAAAAATGAATGTGACCCAGTAATACTCTTATTCTGAGAACTTTCAGAATAGAGTTCTAAACATGGTGGAGAGTGGAAAATGAGAATGGAAGAAAAATGAAGGAGAGATAGGAAAACTAGGGCTTCATGATAGCCATGTATTAGATACTGTTTCATTGAATGCTGTGAGGTAAAATATCTTTATTTACAAATAAAAACAAAGGCTTGGAAATATTAAGTCCATTGTTGAAGGACAAATAAAGAGAGCAAGTCAGGGAACTGGACTATGAAGCTTTGTCTTTCTGATTCCAATTCCCATCCATATCTGAAAAAAATATACACAGTATATACAATTTAAGTAAAAATGTATTATAAACTTTTCTGGACTTCTCAATAAAAGGTCATTAGATTATGTTTTTCAGTATATGACCTAATTATTGGAGTTAATTCAGTCTTACCATTTTGGTATAAGATATTTTATATTTGAGTGTTTGACATGACATAGTAAATTTGTGTATAATTTAAGATTGATACTCATTTACTTCCCAAGATACATAAAATCAATAACTATCACAATAATAAATTGATATGAGAGATCAGTTAATATCAACTCTTCTGTCTGTTAATGTATTCACTCAAGTGTGTGTGTGTGTGTGTGTGTGTGTGTGTGTGTGTGTGTGTGTGTGGTGCTGGGATGGTCATTAGGATTCCAGTAATAGACAAGGCAGAAAAAATTCTCCATTCTGAAGTTTAAGAACCCTGAAAACCAGAAGGAAACCAAATATATACCTGCTTGTAGAGGCTAATGGAGATAAAAGAAAACTAGAAAATGCTCTCTCTAGTCAACAATTTCAACTTCACCACATGTGAAGTGAAGTTACTTACTTAAGGAACACTGCTTATTTACTTATTAGAGTTGAACTGTTTCTCATCAAGCTCTGAATCTATCTTCAGCAACTAGTACCCAATGAATGTCCAACCAAACTGAATCTTTCCCTTTAAACCTTTTATCACAGGTAACAGCCCAACATGGTGAATTAAGATTGACTTTCACTTACTCCTTATCTTAGGCAATCTCTGTAAAACTACCAACATAAAGCCTAAACCAAACAAATCTACAGGAGGGAGCTTGATTGGTCTTTGAATAATGAATGGAAAGCTGAGTAGAATGTTTATTGCACATGTAGGCTGAATCAGGCCTGAGTTTTTCAGCTAAGGCTTCTGTTTTTTCTGACTACAGTGGAATGCCACATTATTCCATTAGCAGGCCATTCTTTGCCTTTGTCAATAGTAACTTCTGTGAGACTAAGAAAATAGGACTAACATAAACTGAAATGTTATGGAATTGCCTCATAGAATTACAGAATCCATAGGTTGCTCTAGGCCTTACATGTAAGGGCTTCTCTCTGGTATAGGAATGGAGAAACAGGACTTATCTTGGCAAAAGAGATGGCAAGAATGGAATGAGAATTGAGAATCTTGCTCTTTCTCTTCTTTATCTCTCAGCATTTTATATCTTTGAGAAGTGTTACTAAGTTCCAATTCTTCTCTTTAAAACTAAGTAGAGCAACAAAGAAAGTGAAAACCATCCTTCCTGCCTACACACACACATACACATACATACCGTATTTTTAGCAAAATTAAAGGAGAGAACCTACCATCACCATAAATACCAAATTACTTGTAAGCATGGTCTGGGCCTGAACACCCCAAACCAGCCAAATTGGTAGGGGTGAGGAGAAGGGTGCTGAATGTTCTAGGCTATGGAGGGGAAGAATGAGGACTGCTCAGGACCCTGGTACTAAGAGCCAAAGCACATCTGGCTGCACAAAGCGCCATGTAGCAGCAGAAGGGGGAGCCCTTTGGCTAAGAAATTGGGAAAGCAGTACTCTAGTACCTCCCATTCCCTTCTTCCACAGTATCCTCCTTAGATTGGTGGTTCAGGGAAAAGCAACTCATTCTAATCAAAGTGTTCTTTTTTAAGAAATGATCATATCCACACCAAGACACCATTGAAAAGAAAAAGGAAAGTACTCCACCTTATTTCAGATGAAGAAACAAACCAGGAAAATATTACAACAGTGCAGAGAAAAAGTATAACTTGATATTCAAACATGATTTTTTTTAAGTTATGGAAACAAATATAAATCTAAAAGAGTAAAATTTTGAAATACACACACATATAATATATATAACACATATATATACAAAAATAACATATATATATACATGTGTACATATGTCTTCCAGTCAAAAGGAGATGAAGTGATGTCCAAACAACAGGAAGATGTAAAATGAAACTAACAGAATTCAGGAAAGTGAGAATGGACAGCCATCTTTAATTAAAAACACACACACAAACACAAAGACTCCATTACAATGACTACAAGGTAAAATAGAATAGAAAGCACATCAGATATGGAAGGGGAAATGGAGAAAATAAAAATAAGTAAGACCAAAGAAAGAATTTAAAAATATTCAAAGGAAAGTGATAAAGAAAACAAAGGAGATAATATATATTATTCTGAGTCACTGAAGAAGGAAACAAAGGTGATTAGAAATTACTTATCTATAATTTAGAGAAAAATCCTCCTCCCCCCAAAAAAATAAATTTAAAGGGCACATTATATACATTAAAAAATTGATTCAGATGGTAAACACTAAGCTATCCTGCTAATGTTATTAAATATTAAAAATAAAAAAGAACCCTTTGTGTCTACAAGCAAAACTATCTAGTCATTAATAAAAAGTAAATAAAATGAGTTTTGCATCAGTCTTTGTAACAGAAAGTGTTAAGAGCAGAAAACAGTGGAGCAATACCTAAAAAGCACTCAAGGAACAAAATTTTAAGTCAAGCTGTTCTTCAAGTATAAAAATTATGGATACAGTTACTGTCCACAAACACAAGTAATTTTGTTCTTATGATCCATTTCTGAGAGAACTGATAGAGGATGATGAGAAATTTTGGGAGAAAATATAAAGGATGAACACTGACTGAATTTAATTGTGAAATATTTAATTGTGAAAAAAATGAGGATAAGACTGAGAGAACAACACAGAAATATAATATATCCTGCATGATAATATGGAAATGCTACTAAGTAAAATGGAAGAAAAAAGAGTGAAGAATAATTGTTGATTAACTCAAGTATAATAATTGGAAGTAAAATGTATTATTTAAAGTTTGAGATTATAAAGGCAAACATTAAGCAAGATAAGGAAAGAGAAAAACAAAGAAGAGGTTACTAACTCACTATACCAATGCTCACTTAGAGAAAATAGATTTTATCTAAAGAAAACATATAAACACAAAATATAAAAGGATCTCTGGGAAAAACAAAATAAAACAAAACCCTTTGTGTACACTGGAAGATCACACCAATAAAATATTTTAAAATAAGCAATATGTAAATATGTAAAATATAAAATAATATGAAAAAACTAAGTTCAAACATTTATTATATCAATAAATGAGAAGGGCTTAAATCATCTATTATAATAAAATGATTTTCAGGTTGTAAGCTCTATGCTACATATAAGGCATACATGAAAACATAGTGTTTGCAAAAAATTAAAAATAAAAGGATGAGCAAATACCACACAAATGAATAAAGGAAATGGGTTGTGACCTTCCCATCCAACAATGTAGAGGACAGGAGTAAAACGTTACATGGGACAATAAAGAAGATAGGCAAGTTATAATGACAAAGTCTACAATTTACAATGAAGAGCTAATACTTATATAAATTTTATATGCAATATAACACAGCAGCAATTCTCATAAAACATAAATGCCAAAAGATTCAAGAAAGCAGAAAAAAATCGTAATGCAAACTTTCTAGAAAACAACTATAATGAAAATACTACACAGTCTGTGGAACACAGCTAATACTGCACTCAGAGGAAAATAAATAACCTTTAGTACTTAACCTATATAATAAAAGCCTAATATGCAAATTGACCAAATAGCAGAACGATTGATTGCTATGATAGGCACTGACCGGGCTGAAGGACCCCCTCCACCAAGTGTACAGTGTTCGTGCACCAGGCCTCTAGTGTTGATATAAAGAATGGAATAAAATGACTCAAACTTTCTTACTAAAAACAAGAAAGAGAACAATAAAATAAAGAGCAATAAATGAAGGAATAAATTAATAAGTCTATTTATTTATTAAGCTGAAATGGAAGGAAAAAGGGAAAGGGATGGGAGAGGGAAAGAGAGAGGGAGGGAGTGGGGGTAGAGAGAGAGAAAGGAGAGAAAGAGAGGGAGAAAGGAAGAGAAAAAAAAGGAAGAAAAGAGTTCTGCTTGTAGCCTGAAGTCATTTGGTTACATTATCCATCCTTATTAATTGATTACACTCTTTATAGGAGACACGCTGACATTTGACATTAGACACTACTCTGGAACAACAACTGAAAAGAAGCTATCACTCTTCAGGGTTCTTTAATCTTGCATTCTTTCATACAAAAGAATATCTAATTTACAGCTAGATTGGCTATTCTACTAAAAGAAGGTGATATGAGCTGATGCATTAAATGCTTCAATCATTTATCTACATCCCTACAGTGAAACAACATGGACAAACATCAGCTCTTAGCAAACATGTTTACACATACATACTGAAGCACGCATTTCTTTAATTGAGCTATTTTCAACCTTTTTCATCTCATGACACACATAAACTAATTACTAAAATTCTGTGGCAACACCAAAACATATATTATATATTTTTGCCTACCTGACAAAAAAATTTAGGTATAATTTTGATTCATTCACACCAGATAACTATTGTTGTGTTAGCTGTTGTCATTTTTCCCCCCTACAATCTAACTAAAAAGCGGTCAGTGCCCCCAACTAAATAGTCAAGTACTGCATGTTTTAAAAATTCTCGCAGAACACTCGTTGAAAATCGCTGCTTTAATTCAAAGCTGAGACCTGTGGAATGTGCCCAGGTCAACTTCAAGGAGTTCTTGCCATGAGATCTGAAATTCTAAAGAGGTAATTAATCTAAGAATGAGAAAACAGGTCCTTAGGGCCTATGGTAGTTCCATGCATGCTAAATGTGTCCATGAAAGGATCAAGCATGCTTTTGCTGATGGCACAAACACAGTCAGAAAGTTCAATTAAAAACATGAAATGGTTTTTTTTTTAAGTAATAAAAACAATTAAAAGAAAAAGTATGTTAAACTTCCAGCTATATAAATAATCAAAGCAATTTGTGAGGAGACTTTGAAATGTATTTTTACAAAAGGTGAATTGGAATTAACAGCTTCTTGTGATTTGGAAGTTGGCAGAGACACCCAACATGTAGAAATTATCAAAGTGATCATGTTCCTAAGAGATTAAGATCATTGGTAATAGTGTTGATTCTAAAAGACCTATTGCATTGTTGGTGGAGAATGAAGTGACATAAATTGGTATAGCTAGTTGTGTGGCCCAGCATGAGCCAAAATCAGAGAATCTTCCCTGGATGAGATCTTAACAATCTGCACTATAATAGAATCTATTACACATCAATATTTAGAAGAAAAAGAGAAAGGCAACCTTTCTGGAGAAATGGAATTCAAAGCTAGGGGAATGCGATTCGATATTTGGTTGTATGCACCTCTGCATTCACCTATAAGATGTACAACATCTTACATTTATTTATTTACCTACTAAAAGCAAGGCAAATATAGTCTAAAATATTATCTAGTCTAAAATATTGTTTCTGAAGTTATTTGAATCAACTTAATTAAATCAATTAAATTAAAGTCTAATCCTTTGCCATTACTAACTAGGTATGAGACCTTGGGCCAATTGTTAACATTTCCTCAACTGAAAAATAAGAATATTTGGGCTAGGTGCTAACAAATCTTTCATTCTTAAGAATTCTATGAGACTAAGTGCATACTGTCTCAGAATATTTTCATGGCTGAGCTGAACCCTTGGAAACTAGGAGCTGAATCCTAAATCATTTAGTGAAGTAATTGTCTCTAAAAATGCTAATAGAATTTCACAAATGCTTCCTGCCACACCCACTCTTTTTCAGAGAATAAACAAGAGTATAAATTTATGGTAATAGAGCAAATACCCAAATACTGTGAAGTTTAATTTTCTTTTATTATTATATATTTAATTTACTGTGGATGACTAACATTTATTAGTATTCTTCGCTGCCAATGACTCTGGAAGCTGCCTTCTGTCTGGGTCTTGCCAAAGCATGAAAGTAAACAATTCTTTAAACTATACACAAGTCAAGAAAATTGAGAGATGGTTTCAACTGTGTTTGTAGTCACTGAAATTCAGATATGCTTTCAATTCATTTTAGAAACCTGATCTAGGTAGCATACCAGAGAACTAAAAAATAATTAATTTTTAAAATCACAATATACTGCAAATCATCTAACCAAGCTCTGCAGTCCAGATGGCTTTTAATTTACCAGGGAAATAGATCACTGGAAGTCTGATTATAAACCAGAGTTTTTAAATTCAACCTGCAAAAAAGAAATCTTTCAAACAGCCCACTAGCTACCCAATGCTGGCAATGAAAGTGGGGGTGGAAAGGGATAAAAGAAGTGGGGAGGGAGTTTGGGGTGGGTGGGTGAGTACTGTTGCATAATAACAGTCTTTTACAACACGGTGCTTTAACTGAATTGGTAAGAGTACATTTTAAATTGTCTGGCAACCTCTAGAGGAATCTTAAGTCTCTAGAACTGAAGTAACTATGGAATTAGTTTATCAGTAGTCGCCATTTTCAGATACACTGATGGAGGATAGAAAGAAAACTAACAAAAAAAAAGAAAAGATAGCTATGAGGACCAAGAAGTCTGAAACAGGATACAGACAGAAGTCTTTCTTCGCTCTCAGGATTACTAACAACAGGACTGTCCACAATCACGAGTCACATTCAATATATCTTACAACCAATATGCTTGAGCACAAGCCAAGGCCTGATATGAAACTATATATAGAGAACTAAAAATTAATTAATAAAACAACATGATACTGACATAAAAATAGACATATAAATCAATGGAACAGAATAAAGAGCCCAGAAACAAATCCACATCTTTATGGTCAATCAATACTTAACAAAGGAGGCAATAACACACAATGGGGCACAGATAGTCTAGTCAATAAATGATGTTGAGAAAACTGGACAGATATATGCAAAAAAAATGAAGTTAGAACACATTCTCAAACCATGCAGAGAACAAACTCAAAATAGATAACAGACTTATACTCAAAATCATAAAAATCTTAAAAGAAAACATAGGCAGTAAAATATCAGACATTTCTCTTAGCAATATATTTTTTTACATATCTCTTCAGACAAAGGGGGAAAGAAAAAAGAAACAAACTAAAACGTCCTTACACAGCAAAGTGAACCATCAACAAAATGAAAAGACAAAGCAATGAATAGGAAAACATATTCACCATTGATACATCTGATAAGGCCATAGTCCGCAAACAACGGCTCGTGAGCTACATGTGGCTCTTTGGCCCCTTGAGTGTGACTCTTCCACAACATACCAAGACCTGGGCGAGTCTATTTTAAAGAAGTTGCATTAGAAGAAGTTTAAATTTAAAAGCTTTGGCTCTCAAAAGAAATTTCAAAAGTTGTACTGTTGATATTTGGCTCTGTTGACTAATGAGTTTGCCGACAACTATAATAAGGAATTAATATCCAAACTTTAAAATAAACTTATAAAACTCAACATCAAAAAAAGGAAACAGTCCAAAAAAAATGGGCAAAGGACCTCAATAGACACTTCTCCAAAAGGACATACAGTTGGCCAGTAGACATATGAAAAGATGCTCAACATCACTAACCATCAGAGAAATGCAAATTAAAACCACAAAGCAATATCACCTCACATCTGTCAGAATGGCTATCATCAATAAATCAACAAACAAGTGTTGGTGAGGATGTGAAGAAAAGGGAACCCTCGTGTACCACTGGTGGGAATGCAGACTGGTGTAGCCACTGTGGTAAGCAGTATGGAGTTACCTCAAAAAGTTAAAAATGGAACTGCATTATGACTCAGTGATTCTGCTTTGGGGAATATGCCTCTATAAACCTGAAACACTAATTTAAAAGCATATGTGCACCCCTATGTTCATTGCAAAATCATTTACAATAGCCAAGATTTGGAAGCTACCAAAATGTCCATCAGTAGATGAGTGGAAAAAAAAGCAGTGGTACATTTAGACAATGGAATACTACTTGTTCTTATCTTTTGTGACAACATGGATGGGATTGGAAAGTATTATGCTAAGTGAAATATTCCAGTCAGAGAAAGACAAGTAGCATATGATTTCACTTACTATTATATGTGGAATCTAATGGACATAAACTAACAAACAAAACAGAAACAGACTCATAGATAAAGAGAAGAGGTTGATAGCTATCAGAGTGAAGGGGTTAGGGAGCCTGGGTGAAAAAGGTGAAGGGATTAAAGCAAAATAAAAGGAATTTTCCAAAAGCAGAGCTGGCCCATTCCAGATGAAAACTTACAATGGAATTAGGTACAACTACAAGAGGAGACTTTGGAGAAGAACCGCCCTGGGTTTATAAGAAATTGCACATAAGATGGCTCACATATACCTTGGCTTGCATTTTACCATGTCACAGAAAATATCACCACTATCAAAACAGTTGGGTGTGTTTTATTGGGAAATTTTTGAAAAAAAATATTTTTCTGTTTGTTAATATTTTTCTGCACTAGTAGATGGGTTCAGAAATAAATATAGGGGTTAGCAAAAGTATGTTTATAATTGTGAGTATGTGAAATATACCATACCCTTGTATTTATTTATTAATTATTGTTTTACATATTACTATCATTATTAACTTATTTTTGCCCATCCCTATCTGTTAGAGCTTTAAAACTCCAAAAATAAATTTTCCAGTTAAGCAAAAGCTAAATATAATAGTAAAAGTAGTAGATCAATAAAGGTTAAAAGACAAAAGTAATAAAGTTAACTAAAACTACAATAATTAAAGGACACATAAAATTAAAAGATGTAAAAAGTAACATAAAAATGTAAAATGGGGAAGGAACAAGAATTTAAAGTTTTGG
Organism: Pipistrellus hanaki; assembly: GCF_964339955.1. Lineage (NCBI taxonomy): Eukaryota > Metazoa > Chordata > Mammalia > Chiroptera > Vespertilionidae > Pipistrellus > Pipistrellus hanaki. The sequence goes on from NC_140506.1 coordinate 27,141,260, forward strand.
AATGTGTTCAGTGGGGAAGGGACAAGAATTTAAAGTTTTGGAATGTGTTCAAGGTGAATATCCAAATACGATTTTCTTAAAATCTATTCATTATGCTTGGCTGGTTTTCTTGAAATGAAAAGAGGAGAAAGTAAATACCAAAGCTATTACCTGAAGAAAATAAACAACTATCGAACCAGGATGCTTTTAATTATATTTTAAATGTCAACAATAATATTAATGATATTATAAGCACTGAGCTCAAAGCACACCAGAAAATTATTTTGGGCATTCACCTAGTAAAAAAAAAAAAAAAGAACACACATAGTGTTCATTTATCAAACATCTTACCTAAAAATGCCTGCATTTGGGAATATTTGGGAGTAATTATCCAATTTTAAAGCTAAGTATTTTTTAGCCATCTCTATAGGAATGTGTTTCACTTCAATGTTCTAGTCAGAGCAAATTCTCTAGACATAACACTCGTCCTCAACCTGGCATTTAACTAATCAACATAATAACTGCAAAATGTATTTTCTATATTACATGCATATCTTACAGTAGCATTTATTTTTCTAAAATTACATAACTAAAATTAATCTATCAGTCACACAAGAATGTTACTAGGTTTCTTATAAAGACATATAATAAAAAAAAAATGTATCTTATGATAAAGTAAATAACAACAACAATGTTATTTAATATAGTGAAAAAGATAAAATTAATAAAATTGCTATTTTTTCATCTTCTGGGAATAATAAATAATTGCTTTATACTCAGACTACTTATATTTTTATAGAGATTTTTTCTTTACCAAAAATCTAGGTTTAATTCATGATATGAATGCTAGTTAAACTTAATTTAAATTTAATGTTAATTTGATTACAAAATATTTTTACATTATTTCAGCTTTATGACATCTATTTTGATCACATGGCTTTAAAGGCAATCTAATTTATGGGAAATCTCTGATCCCACAGTTTTACAAGGGGTATCCAAATGACATGGTTAGGCCTTTTATCAACCAGCTGCTTCAAAGAGGTGTGGTTAATGGAAGAGGAAGTCAGTCACAAATTTCTTTATATTTTATATCAAAACATATTAATGTTAGGTGGTTTTTTTTTTGTTGTTTGTTTTGTTTTTTTACATTTTACATTTTCCACCTAGAGTGAGTAATGAGCACTATTTTTTAAAGATGTTTTCTTTTATTTTAGAAAGAGAGAAAAGAAAGAGAGAGAGTGAGAGCATTGATGAGAGAGAACCACACTGGTGGGCTGTCTCCTGCACGTCCCCCACTGCGGATTAGCAGCAACCCAGGCATGAGCCTTGACTGGGAATCATTCCTTCCACCTCTGGGTGCCTGGGACAACCCTCAACTCACTGAACCACACCAGCCAGGGAAAATTAGTATTTTTTTGAGCTTTGTGGAGTTGTATTTAGAAAAAAATTATGAATAATATGATAAACAGAATGACTCACTTCTGATTTGTTATATAATGTTTGCTCACCTTGGTCCCATAAAGACCATGTGAACTTTGAAGTCACAACTTGATGAATCCTTTCTTTATATCTTCTACTTATTCAAAATAACATTTGCCTGATTTAATTGTTTTGAAACTTTTACTTAGGGCAAACTTAACACTAAACTTATAACAAAGAAGTAAGTCCAAAAAAATTATTTAGGTCTTATCATAAGATCATATCATTGGGTCCTTTTCCTCAAAACCATACTCAGGAAGAGTATTTATAGCCAGGAGTTATAAATCAGTAAATGACATAACTGTATCAATTATTTAAAGTAAAGGCCAGCTTGCCCAGTATGGTTCAGCAGTTGAGTGTCAACCTATGAACCAGGAGGTCAAAGTTCAATTACGGTGTTAGCGAGGGGATGAGGGGGAGGTAAGAGGGAGCAACATGCCTGAGTTGCAGGCTTGATCTACAGTGAGGGTGTGCAGGAGGCAGCCAATCAATGATTTTTTTCTCATCACTGATGTTTCTCCCTCTCTCTCTCTGCCTCTTCCTCGCTCTCTGAAATAAATAAAAATACATTTTAAAAATAAAATAATGGCTAGTCCTAACAGAAGAGTCAAATTTGAATTATTATTCCTCTACCCCATCATCTCTCTTCTTAAAAAACAATGTGCCCATCTCTTTTGAACACAATAAATATTTTATACATATTAAACACCAACCATATATCAAGATTGGGATGGATGTAACAAATATCACAAATGTGAACATAAAATAGACTTTGATCTCAAGAAGCTGTAAGATACACTTTCTCTCACCCAGACCCACACCTTACTTGCATTCTTCTTAATGTCTTTGTGCTGCTCTTTAGGAATGAATCATGGCAGAGGCTTTACTAGAGGTTCCTTCACTTCTGCCTACCCAGAAACCTTGCCACAACAATCAGCTTCTTATTCTCACCATGTCTTCACTTCTCCTCCCAAGCCAGCTCTTTGCACAAGCATTTAAACATATAGTATTTAACAAAAACGACAATGTTTTCCTTTGATCCTGTAATCTCTAGGGGCTGTCCAAAGCTTCCCTGTCTATTGGGGTTTTGAAGAGCACCAGTAACACCTTCACGAAGTTAGACTCCAAGGATACACCTGGCTGTCCAAAAACACTTCTGGAACATGATGGCAATATTTCCTGGACTGTGGGAGCATTTAGACTGCCTGCTCTATTTTCGCAGAACTAAGCACAGTGCCTCACACATGGAAGATGTTTGATAAAAGTCTGTTGAAATGAATGCATACAACTGAGGCTATGATGTAAAGCACATATGTGAAACACAAGGCCCGCGGGCCAAATCCAGCCCGCCAGGCCTTGCAATGTGGCCCGCACCGCGCTGTCATCACTGCACTCCGCTGTCAGTTTATGACATTGTCAGTTTATGACTGTTCAGTAAACCATTCGGCCCGCGATTTAGGCTGGATTTTAGATTTTGGCCCCTTCTCTGATTGAGTTCGACACCCCTAATGTAAAGAATGGGTAATCTATGAGAGTAATGAACTTGATTCTCTGACTCATTGAATCTCTCATGCTTATAGTGACTATCAGCATGTCATGGACTCAGTACACAATAGATGTTCACAATGAACTGAAATTGCCTGTAGAATACAGCCAGGTATGTATGTTTACAAGAAGGCAAATTGGATTTTTTCATAGAAGTGATGTGGTATTACATTCGTGTTTTTATTTTTTATTTTATTTTTTAAAATCTTTGTGCATTTGTGGGTTTTTTTTTGTATTTTTTTAAAAATATATATTTTATTGATTTTTTTTACAGAGAAGGGAGAGAGGGCTAGAGAGCTAGAAACATCGATAAGAGAGAAACAGCAACCAGCTGCCTCCTGCATACCCCTTATTGGGGATGTGCCCACAATCAATGTACATGCCCTTGACTGGAATTGAACCTGGGACCCTTCAGTCCTCAGACCGATGCTCTATCCACTAAGCCAAACCAGTTTCGGCACATTCATGTTTTTAAATGTAAGTAAACATCTGCGTTGGCACTTAGAAAATACAAAGCACTATTGCAAAAAATTGTGATTGGTCATTATCTACCTTTTAATGTCTTAATGGCTAAAGCAGCATAATTCAGATTAGCCAAATGTAGAACAATGGCATCCTCAATTTACTTGGCCCTGCAGAATTTCACAAACACAATCAGCGTCTCTCACAAAATCTGTTGTTTCAGAGCTAGAGGTTAAGACATGTTGATCGGTATAAACCAGAGAACATAATTATTGATTCTGGTCCCAAGTGGTAGATGGGGTATTTTGAAGAAAAACAAATGATTAATTCCCTACACTTATCCCTGATGGCTCCCAAAAATGCTTTGCTTTACATGAAGATAAAATCTCACTAGGCTGCAAAGGAACTCCATTCTGTTATTGGTTTGCTTGCTAAAATCCTATTGAAATAATATAGAGTCACAGTGTATTTGAAAGAGTAAGTAGTGCAATATAGCTATCACTTTTAAATCCATATTTAAACTGATATGTGCATATATAAACATTTGCATGGATGGTTATGTTAACACTATACATATATATCTAATACCTAGATAGATAGATAGATAGATAGATAGAGATATAGATATTAGAAAAAGAAAGATAGCCTTGACCTGTTTGGCTCAATATATATATAGCGTCGGCCTGTGGACTGTAGGGTCCTAGGTTTGATTCCGGTCAAGGGCATGTACTCTGGATGAGGGCACATCCCCAGTGGGAGGCGTGCAGGAGGCAGCTGATCGAAGTTTCTCTCTCATCGATGTTTCTAGCTCTCTCTCCCTCTCTCTTCCTCTCTGTAAAAAGCAATAAAATACATTTTTTAAAAAAGAAAAAGAAAGATAAAGAAAGAAAAGATGAAGGAAGGAACTCAGAACTTTTTTTTTCTAAAAAGCTACTTATAGGAAAAAAAAAATAAATGTGGTCACTAGATTGAAAGACAGATGGTATTTTCTAATACCAAAGTTCATATAGTCCGGAGTATTTTGAAGAAACTTTCCAAGTATACTAATAGAATGGGGTTCCTCTCTTCTTGTAAATAGGTCCACCTCTTAGCATAGAACTAATTTTCTAGACCTCTACCTGAAAGTAGCCATCCTTGTATATAGCCATCCTTTTATTGATCCATTTGGTAGCAACACTGGGGTAGTTGGGAATCACTGCCACATTCAGAATTATCACCAGGATAAGAGCAGCTGCCATGATTTCTCCCCATAGGAGGAAATCTCTGAGGGAATCTGACAAAGATCATCCTCAGTGGTACAGCTCATTAATGAAGGATTAATTAAATTTAATTTTAATTGACTACATAAAAAAGTGGAGACAACAAATGATAAAGCACTTTACATTCATTATCTATATATATAAAAGCCTAAGCAACCAGCCAACCAGCCAACCGGTAGCTATGACTCACAATGACCACCAGGGAGACAGATGCTCAATGCAGGAGCGGCTGAACGACAGCAACTTGGCAGAGTGCTCTCTCACTCCAAGACCCATTGAAAATGTCAGAAGGCCAATTTTGACTTGATCCCCGCAGGCCAGGCCAAGGGACACCACCTGCTGGAGGAACTCTGCTCACTCCACAGATGCCCTTCGAGTCCCAGTGCCACCCTAGGTGCAGCCAGCCAGAGAGGGACGGTGGGAGGTTGGCTTCAAGGTGTATCTGGCCCGTCTCACCCAGTCCGATCCTGCTGGCCACCTTCTAATTCATTTACTTTCACTGTGCACAAATCCACAATATAACCCTATGACAGAAGTTTCAATTCTATTTCTAAATGATGAATCTAAATGCTATAATGCTTAAGTGAAATCTACCCAAATCAAAGAGCCAGTTAGTTAGAATTCAAACACCTGGTTCTTTGCATGTTTTGTCTCCATATTTCAGATTGAGGGTTTTAAATCACTTAAAATCTGGAAATACAGAGAATGGCACCTGCCACAATTATTGGTCTATATATTTTTAACCCATCTCCAGGAGAGGGCTTCTTCACAATAGAGTCCCTAGGCTAAGTGGGATGGCAAACAACAACTTTGAGTTAAAGCTTGAAGAATAGCACCTAACCAGTAATCTCTCTTACTTCTGCAGCAGTTATAAGCAACAGTGATTAGCTCAGATGGTGTTGGATATGTGAAGGTTGAGACTCAGAGTTCCACAGGTATAACAACAGCACATAAAAATTCTATACATTTAATTCTGAGCATCTAAAATATGTTAACAATGAAATTCCCCCCTGCATATTAGCATTCCTAAATGCCACACAGTACCATCAGCACAACACAATCCTTTGGAAGCCTCCCAACTTTTTCTAAAGCCATTCATACAGGAATTGACCAATATGTTGTCCTGGATAGGGAGGAGTGAGGAAAACACATTTTTAATTCTGTCCATTTTGTAAATGTTTAATAATGCAGAAACTAGTAAACAGTCCATAATTGGGTTAATTATTTGTGAGAAAATAATTAGGTTAATAAGATCTTTCTTTATGGAAAAAGTTGGTTGCTGCTTCTAAATGGAAGAAAAATTAGGACCTTACAGGTATCATAAATTAAAGCACACACAGAAAAAAATTCTTAACACTTGGAAAGTTGCAAACTCAGAGCCCAGGAAACATGACAGCTGTTATGCAGAAATAACTACATATACTGTAATCGACTGAACAGGGGTTTGCATCCATCATGTCAATGAGCACAGCTACCCATGCAGGATGGTAGGAAGCAAGCAATGTTTTTATTAATCCCTTTGCAACCCACCCAAAAAATGTGCAACTCGGAGACCTGAATAAAACATCTAGCTTGCTATAAGTGTGAACTAATATTGGCTATATTTTTAAGAGATTTTTCACAAAAATATTATAGTTATAACAGAAAAATAATTTAACATTACTCAAAATCATATAGTCCCAACAAAACAACCATATATCCTCCCAACTCTTACCTATATGCATAAGTAATTTTAAATAATTATAATTATAGCAGTGATGTAATAGCAGCAATACAATATTCTTAACATTATAGTTTGTTTTGGGTTTAGATTATTGAAGAGTAACTGTGATGGATTGCTGTTAGTGCTCTCCCAAAATTCATATGTTGAAGCTCCCACCCCCCAATGTGATAATATTCGGAGGTAGGGCCTTTGAGAGATAATTATGTGTAGATGAAGTAATGAGAAGGGGCTCCCGTGACTGGGACAGTGTCCCTCTAAAAAGCAAAGACCCCCCTCTCTCTGCCATCTAATGAGAAAACAGAAGCCAGGAAGAGAACCCTTACTGGAACCTGACCACGCAGTCACTGGCCTCCAAAACTGAAAGAAATACATTTCTGTTTTTAACCCACCCCATCTACAGTATATTGTTATGGCAACCAGAGCTACAGTTACTAACATTTCCCCAAAAAGTAAATGAATGATTCTAATATGAATGGCAATATTGGTCTATCTTTTCCCCCTGTTAATCTTTAAGAGTTATCAGCCCTCTTTCTTCTACAAGTCCTACTAGCTCATCTTTTTTCTTGCAGTACCTTTAGACTTAATATATCCCAGGTTACTGCATACTTTCAAAGTCTGCAACAAAGACTTTCCTTTTAACTTCAGTCCTACTAGTAAGATTTCATTTCCTTGATCTTTACCCTACCATCTCAAAAATAATGCCAACATTTTATAATTTAGTCCCTGTTAAACAACATGTTAAAATATGAAACTATCATATTAGTGTCTTTATATTTATAGAACTAAGGAATTATAATTAGATCTAATGGGATATTCTGCATCATGGCCCTGAAACATGATTTATATTAGTCTCAAAGAGACCCTGATCTCACAACACATGATCCATCATCAACCATCACCTTCCTCCCCACTATCTTGAATATTGCCTTATTCACCTCTCTGGCTCTTTCTGTTCTCTCCCAGATGTTAAGAGAAGACCCCAGAGCTATAAAAAAAATACCCATTACTCTTGCAGCTACCAACCCTCTTTTCTTCCCTTTTGCTTCCAAACTCACAAGTGATAGTTACTAATCAATCCTTGATGACTTCACTTCTTCATTCCTTACTCCAACCCTCATTTTAGCTAAATCCACCCCACTCTGTTGAAAACTCACAAAGTTGACCATGACCACTGACTTGCCAAACCATTGATTTATTTTCAATCCACATGTTATTTAAAATTTCTATATCTTGTGGCAATTTAACCAATTTCTCTTGAAAACCACTGATATACAATATTTTTGCTTCCAGATCACTGGATCAATGTCAAGTTTCCTATCAGTTCTGTTGTCCATCTGTTCCCCATTTCCTGAAAATGAGCATTACTCAAGCATGTTTCTATCATCAATTATCTTTTCTTGATTTTAGCAGTCCTATTCCAAACTGATCCACTGCAACAGAGCTAGTCAATCCACATCCCAGGGAGACCGCTCTGGAGACCTCTGATTCTTTCTGACTTTATTAAGGTGGAGGCTTACTATCCTAACTTATGTATGGCTGCCCTTGTTCTGGTTCTTCCAACTCTATCTTTGAGAATTGGTGAGGCTTTCCAGGGAGTCTCAGGCACTTGCTTCTCTGGAAGGCCTTTTTATTTGTGCTTGGTTGCTTTCCTTAGCTTGGTCCTCCCTACGCTACATATAGCAGATATACTTCACAGTTCTTAAAGCCTACCTGGAAATATTTCCTTTTTCCGATTAAATGCTGTGTGTGTGTGTGTGTGTGTGTGTGTGTGTGTGTGTGTTTTCGGTGAGATTCTGTGAGGGAGAAAGCAAAATATGTGGGCTTCATAAGCTATTCTGAATTAAAATTATACCTCTTACTTTCCCACTTTCCTAGTTCAAGTCTTTTTTTTTTACCTGACATTGTACTAATCTCTTAGCCTCCGGAGCAGTATTTCTCAACCATCTGCGTCATAATTTTTCATGTGTGTTTACTAAAATACATTTTCTTTCATTTTAAATCCATCTCTACTGAAATAAAATCCCAGGATAATATACAGAGGTAGGCAAAGGTAGGTTTACAGTTGTTCATGTGGAAAATAATACAATAATTACTAACTGACAAAATGAGAATAAACTCTGTGTTTCGCATATTCACAACTGTAAACCTCCTTTTGCCCAATCCTGTATAACGAGCTTCCCCATGATATTCTGACTGCAGCTGGGGAACCACAGTGCCAGGGTAGGGGGAAGAGCACTCAAGGTCTGTACATTTTCCAAGTTCAAAAAGTGCTAGTACATGGTCAACTGGTTCTTCCTAAAACATGGTCTGAATCTCATGTCATTCCTTTGATGTGGTTTCCTTTACCAATTTGGGGGGAATGAAGACTAAGTTGCATTTAAAGAGGCCAGGAAAGGCAGGGAAATGTTTGACAAGTGTTGATTTCCAACTCATAAAATCACCTCTCTAAAAGTATCACATGATGTTTAGTGACCACTGAAAAGAAAAGAACGGGCATTAGACACTTAAGGAGCTGTCCAGATTTTTCTTAGGAAGATGAATTAAATGGCAGGAAAACTCTGAAGTCCCATGGAAATTCTCTGAGTTTACTCTAAAGTCCTTCTTCCAGCATTTGAATTGCAAAATAAAATTGGGCTAAGGTAAAGACCTACAGCATTTTAATTAAATTTTAAACCGTGACCAACAGAAAATATAATGCTATATTGATATCTCCCACTTTAATAATTAAAAGATAAAACTAAAACATTATCATTTAATATCTCAACACAAATGGTCAGATTCTTAAAGTCCCATTTTAGTACAATGTGTTTATAGAAATTTTTAATATGTCACTGAACCATAAAATGTAATTACTGAATCTAATTGGCCCAAGTCTCTTTTAAAAACATTCTAATGTACATAATATCTTCTTAGTTTAATTTTCTATAATTATTTTTTGTTTAATACTGTGAATATAGATAATTTGACATAACTTTTTTTTCCCATATTCTTTGTGATTGTTTTTATATAATGCTTTTCTCTAACCTCAAGTTCTTGGGACTTCCTGAGATTATTTCTTAGAATTTGTAAGCCCTCAGAACTGTCTGGAAATCTCACTAACATTTTCTTAGTTCATTCACTTTCCTACCCTCCAGTGACTATTTCACAACTCTCTTCAGAATTTCAACAGTTTCATTCTTTCTCTCAGTTCAGTTAATAACTTGATTTCTATTTCATTGAAAAAAACAATAGCAAAATATAAAATAATTTTCCTCTTCTTTCTCCATCATAGTTACCAAACTTTCTATTTATGTACCTAGCCTCCTCTCTTTTCACCTGCTTAAGAACATTTCTCTATATATTTCTCTTCCTTGCATAAGTGATTTCTCCTTCTCTGAATTATTCATATCAACATAAAATTCCACTGTGATATATCTGATTTAGGTCTCAACTACCATCTGTATCATTTTTCTCACTTGTTTTGAATAAGACTACTCAAAAGAGTTGTCCAACTCATGATCTTCACTTCCTACCTTCCCACTTGCTCTTGAATCCATTCCAACCATGCTTTTATCTTCAGCATTTCACTGCAACAGCTTTTATTAAGTTCACTCAAAATCTCCAAAATGCTAAATCCACCAGTCAATTCCCAGTTGTCACTCATACAATCAGCAGCATTCAGCAATCAATCACTCTTTCCTTTTGACATATTGTTTTCACTTGACTTTCAAGACTTTCCTTACTATAGGTCATCTTCTAGTTGCTTCTTAACAATATTCTTTCTTGTATTATTTTTGTAATTCCAACCCCAACACTTTGTATTGGCTTCTCTTATTTATCTAGTATAGCAGTGATTTTTAACTGGTGTGCCATGGTACACTGGTGTGCACAAAGAATTTTTAAAACATGTAATACCTAACTATTCAGTCAGGGGCACTGATCTCATTTAGATTAGCAAATAGAAAATGACAACAGCCCACATTACAATAGCCATCCAGTGTGAATGTCCTATCTTGAACAATAACTACATAGGTCATAATAGAGTTGTATCTTATTTGTCACATTACATAATAAGGTTGCATCTGATTGGTTAATTCTTGTTACCCTAAATTCCTATGTACAAGTATAGGCACTTGATTTTTTTAAAAGTCACTTGAGAATTTTTTTGGGGGGGTAAAACAAAAATTATACCTATTTTTGTCATGTCAGCAAAAAATATACTTTTTGGTGTGCTGCAGAATTCTAGCAATTAGTTTATGTGAGCCATAAGATAAAAATGGTGAAAATTGCTGATCTACAGTAACTCCTTAACTTTAAAATCATAAATACTCAAATTATATTTGTAAATAAAACCTAAAATCCAGACCCATAAAACCAACTGTCTACTTGCCAGAGCCAGTTCCAACATGTCATAATTTCAAGAGTTTCATCAAAAGGGTTGATGGAACTTGGGTACTCAACAAGGGTTGAGTCACATATGTCCATCACCTGTTGGAATGGCTGAAAGGGATTTTCCCCACACCTGAATAGGATGATTGTTTGCTGCCAGACAGCTCAGGGCATCTTAATCTACATGTTATTGCCTCCTGCTGGCCAAACACCTGAACAGCTGCAGGCTATTCCCCATTCTGACAATGCTTCTGTAACCTACCCTTTGAAGTGTATTATATCCACCTTGTCTTAGGACAAACTGTGTTAATAAAAAGCAAGGGTCCTGAGACAAGGAGAACTTAGCTCCTTTAGCTAAAGCACCTCTGACCCCCAATGCCTTTCAATTTTATCTTTTGTCTTTGGACTCTTACTCGACAAGAGTAAAACAAGTATGAATTTAAATGTACAAATTTAACACAGAAATCCTGATCTCTTCTTTTCCATTTCAGTAAATAGCAACTCTATTTGTGCAGGTTCTCTCACCTTTTATTTCTCTCATATATGCAGCTGACATCAATCCAGAAACAATTATTGTCAACTCTACCAACAAAATACATCTCTATCTTATCTGTCTTACCTCAAACACAGCTACCACCCTGGTCCAAGTCATCATTATCTCCCACCTAGAAAATGTATTTATGTTCTCTAAAAATGCTATTGGTGCTCTGCCCAGATACCCTTTACTGGACAAGTGCACTCACCATCCAGATGTTGTATTGACTGCTAAATAACTAATAGCGGCAACCCCAGAGATTGCTTCAGAAGACTTAAAGGGGCCTTCTCCAGAGATGCCCATGATTTATGACCCCCTCTAAAGTTGACAAAGGCCAATGCTCTACTAAAACAGGGATATAAAATCCAGCCCTTAACTCAAAGTGAGACAATTCTGTGGCACTACTATTCATACTCCAGAGCTCTCCTTTTGATTTGAATTAAGCTGAGGCTAGACTTAGATGAAACTACATTTTTTATTTGCTTCTTCACTTATCCTACTACCCTTACTTCTTAGTAGGTTTCTTCTGAGTGCATGCCCTTAATAAATTACTTGCACAAAAACTTTCATCTCAGGCTCTGCTTCGATGAAACCTAATGTAAGATACTTTTTAACTGGTCTGCTTTGCATTTTCATTGATATTTTCTTTTCTCAACACAGTGTACAATGTGGTCCCCATAAATCTTACAGTCAGATTGCATCCTGTCTCTGGACAATACCTTTCAGTTGTATTCCATCTCATTCACAATAAAAGCAAATCATTTCCACTGATCTATTCAGTCTTATATGAACTCTCTGACTAACCCCCTATAATTCTTTTCTTTTGTCTTTCTGCTCTAGGCCCACCTGCATTCTCAGGGTTCATAAAATATTTCAAATATAAATATTTATGGAGAGGTTGATGCAATTTGATAAATAAGTATAGAGATAGATATAGGTGTATATGTACTTATACCTACGCCCCCCCCCTCTCTCTCTCTCTCTCTCTCTCTCTCTCTCTCTCTCTATATATATATATATATATATATATATATATATAGTCTCTTACTTATCTTTCATAATTTAAGCTCTGTGAGGGTAGAAATTTTCAACCCCTCACTGGTACATTCTCAGTACCTAGAAGGATTTTGTGCACATAGTAGGAATAAGTTGAATCGACAAATAATCTAGTTTATGCCCTTCAATGCTCTCCCAATCTTGTCTTCCTTGTCAGTCACCAAATGAGAAATGGAATTTTATTTAGGGCAAAGAAGTGCTAAGAATTAAATGTCAAAGACCATCCTCCTCAATAAGATGATAAGGGCTTGCTTTAAGCTACTTTTAGCTAAAAGGTCCTAGCATGAAGGAAGCGACAGTTTAAGAAAGAGAAATACTGGGGACATAGTACTTTTGAGTTAGCTTTTGATTATAATTTCTTCTCCATTAGCTTCAGAAAATTAGGTGCCTAAGTTAATAAAGCATCAAGTATGCCCTAAATTATAATACATATTCAACATTTGAGTCCAATAGGAAAATACATTTGTCAGAGCAGATAGACATCCTGGTTTCTGCTATGGAAAGTTTATAACTGTCTGTCTGAAATTCAGCCATATTTGAAAAATGAAATCCAAATTTAAGCCTGAGGTCTTAAATAAGTCAAAGATGCCAAAACAATACCCTAAATATCCAACAGAAACAGTTATACTTCTATTCTATAATACTCCTATTTTTTACAAAAGCACTAAAACTTACATCCATTTTTTAAAAACTTTATTTATTGATGAGAGAGAGAAAGAGAGAGAGAGAGAGAGAGAGAGAGAGAGAGAGAGAGAGAGAGAGAAAGAGAGAGAGAAAGAGAGCTGATATTCTACTTACCTATGCATTCATTGGCTGATTCTTACCTGTGCCCTGACTGGGGTTTGAACCTGAAACCTTGGTGTATCTGGACAATGTCCAACCAACTGAGCTACCTAACCAGGGCCTTACATTAAACTTTTATTACACAAATATTTTGTCTAAGTATTTATTACTCCTTTTACCAAATCCCTGTGTGTTTTTTGTTTTGTCTTTAGAAATAGATGGTTGATGAAATGAGGATAAATTAACTTGATATCTTCAAGGCAGTCTAAAGCCAAAAATGAGAACCTAGCTCCTAAATGGAAACCTCACATGTCTATCTGAAACAAAATAGAAGACTTGCATTTTGAATAGGAGTCAAAGTGGACTGGCCAACAGAGTGGTTTTGTGAAGCATGCCACTAAAATATAATATTTAAATGACACCATTAATATTCAGTTCAATTAAATGAATATTTATTGTAGATCACTCTGTGCTAGGTGATAGGTAGAGCTTAGATTCAAAACCAAGGAACTGCTAAAAAAAAAAAAAAAAAAAAAAAAAAAAAGAGAGAGAGAGAGAGAAATGTTTATTGGATGTAGGCATTGTTCTAGGCACTACTGATGTATGACCAGGAGCTAGCCACTTTTCAGTAGATAAAAGATATATTAACTATTTCAGATCATACATATGATTAACACATCTTTTATAGTAGAAAAAATACATAGGGTTCTGTGATAGCAATCTAGCAATTCAGGGAAGGGAATTTGATAGGGAAGGGAATTTTCTAAGATGAGAAGGATGAGGACTCACTGAGTAAAGAGAAAAGAGAGGTGAGAACAGGGGTTTCTGGGAAAGAGAACAGTAGGAGCAAAGGACTAGAAGCACAGCATGGAAAGTCTGTGATGGAGCTTAGAGAGTGAAGCAGAGAATGGGTCAAACAGATCAGACAGACAGGAGGCTGGAGACAGGTGTGATTCTGATTACAGAAGACCTGGAATACTACTTTGAGAAGATGTGAATAATCTTAAGAATAAAGGGAAATAATTAACAAGTTTAAAACAAGGATGTCTATCGAATAATACGGTTTGATTGGTATTTTGAAAGGATGGCTATGATTGCAACGCAGAAAATAGATTTGACAGAGGGCAAGAGCAGAATGCCAGGAAATGGACTGAGGAAGCTATTAACTGTGGTTCAGGGAAGAGATCATGTCAATTCAGATATGCTAGCTCCAGAAAAGATGAAGAGAGAATTCAACAAATAACTGGAAGGTAAAATTGACAGGTCCTAGTGATAGAATGCTTATAGCAGTTAAGGGAGGAGGATGGAGCTAATGCATTGGATAGATGTTGATTTTCATAGATATAAAGTTCATAGGAGAAAAATCTGGCATGATGAGCAGGAATGGAAAGCAGACCATAATTTCAGTTTTGAATATTTTGGCTATAAGGTAGGATCCAAGTGGGAGATACTAAGAAAGCAGTAGGATATACAGGTCTAAACTGCACAGATATATGAGTATATAAGTTAGTGAGTTTTTGGTATATAAGTGATATTCAAAGTCAGAGGCATAGAAAGTATAAAGTAAGAAAAAAAAGATAAAAGAAAGATGGGAAGATTTTATTCCAAGATGATCTAGAATCAAGCTTGGAATAAAATCTAAGGAATATTATTTCCCAAAAGGAATGGATATATATTATTAAAATTATAATGTAAATGCAACATAGTTTAAGGATTATAGAAAGAAACATTGAGATATGGCATCATGTCATTTGATCAGAGAATGGCAGAAAGTCAGCAAAAGCCTGGCCCTCTTTTCTGGGCCCACAGCTAGAACACATTTCCCATACACTGACATAGGAATGTAAAACTAGTGGGGGAAAAATATATATCACTTCTGGGTCTGCTCTTAGAAATAGCTCTGATTTCCCTACACACCTGGCAATGAGGGAGAAGTTCGAAGCTTGAGAAGAGAAAGGGGAAAAAAGGGAGAGAGAAGGGAGTTATACATTCATAGGAAGCAACACAGGTGCCATAATGATCAAGTGGAAGACAGCCCACCAATCAGAAATACCAGCTAACTTTGACTGCATGAGAGATAAACTTCAATTGCTTAGCCCCTGGAATTTGGTGATTTATCTGTACTGTAGTTAGTATTGGTTAATCTAACTGACACACTGAGGTTGACTATTTTGGAAGCTACTCAGATGGGCAGCTTTTATCTCACAGTCCACAGTCACCTTTCACCCCATTGATTCACCAGTGAACCATGTTTCTATGATACAGACATAATGTTCAAAGTCAAAAGACAGTTATTTTGCTAGTAAGTATTTTCTTAAATCTGAAAGAGATAGAATAAAGTCTTCCTTTCTCTGGCCAAAAGAATACTTTCTTGAAGTAAACTATACTTAAACTACACTCTTAGCAGAAGAGTATAGTTTAACTATTCCTCCCACTGACAGTTAATTAAAAAACAAACGCTAATTTTGTCATCAATATTGTGTTACAGAGATTTAAATAGTAATTAAGCAAAATGTAGTTATCGCAAATTGAAAAACTCTATGTTTTTTAAATATGTACTATTTGCTTTGAAAGGCCCCAACATTTATTTAAAATATGTGTATATATAACAACATGCAAGTGCTCAGAAGACAGCTTGGAAAAGCTGCTGGGGAATATTTAGCAAAAAACTTACATAAATATTCTTCATCATAACTTCTTTCTTAAGTCTTTGGATTGGGGAAGAAAGAGGTAATGATGCCTCAGTGATGAAACCTGAAGAGTTCTTCAGGTGGAGAGCAAACAGGAAAGAAAGAATGCTGAATGCATGGGGAAAAGTATTACTAGCATATTTGAGATGTTCTCTAGCTTATCAATATTTTTAAGGCTTGATTTCAGTATATGATCAGTCATTTGATAATCCCAATTTGACTTTAACTCTCTTTTATCTAGGATCAGGTACATCATTTGAGAAACCCATTCTAAGTGTGGGACCCTATGTGAATGGACAGGTTGCATAGCCATGAAGCTGAGCCTGCCCATTTAACTATCTTTTAAAAAAAATAATAATCCTATATAATAAAAGCTTAATATGTACATTGACCAAATAGTGGAATGACTGGTGGAACAACCGGTTACTATGATGCACACTGACCACCAGGTGGCAGGTGCTCAATGCAGGAGCTTCCCCCAACTTACTGGTCCAATGCCAGCCAAGGCAGGTGCCAGCAGGGGTCCCCCGCCACTGGTCACCCACAAATTGGCCCTGATCACCAGCCAGGCCTGGGACCCTATCCAAGCACAGATTTCGTGCACTGGGCCTCTAGTGCAAAAGAACAAACCTTAAGTCAAGATTTTTCAAATGTGAAAAAAATATATTGTTGTAGCTGTTAGAGTTTTTATATTGACTGTGGCTATTAATCAATATTGTCCCATAAAGACTCTAAAATCATTTAACATCGTTGGTTTCCTGACTTTCTTTTTATCGTGTTATACAGGTAATAAAAATATAGCTAGAAAGAAAAGTTATCTGAAGCAAAACAATGCCATATCATTTGTCCTAAACTTAGACTGCACAAAACAGGATGGTGTGCATTACTGATTCAAGAGTGAACCTACTTGAGAGATTACCAAACATTGTCAAGCTTAAAGTAGAACAGTACCTTGGTAAGAACAATGTTATTGAAATTCCTAAGACAAGTTCTATTGGTCACAGATATCAATCCTGGTACAATGTGAAGGAAGATGGCACAAATGTGAGAATACCAGGAGGTGGGCTCATTGGAGGGCACCATGGTGACTGTCTATAACAGAATGTTTCTTAAGGTGCCCATTTTCTATGAGGTTGATAACGGGGAAGCTATGCATGAGTCGGGGGTAGGAAATATATAGGAAAGCTCTGTAACTTCTATTCAATTTTGATGTGAACCAACAACTGCTCTAAAAAATAAAATCTAATTTTAAAGTATTTAAATTTCTTACTTACTACTATATCATTCTATTTGAGAAAAATTTTACATGTTACATTTTTAACACTTAAAAATATGTACTTTAATAAAGTATATAAACAATTGAGCAAGCTTGGAGAAGGTGACCAAGATACATAAATTAGATCAAGTATCCATCTAGATTTTCTATATTTCTCTTTTTTACAGAATACTTATTAAGGTTGCTTGATGTCAAATTTCTCATTTGTCATTTTGGAAGTTTTTTATTGTAAAAATTATTCTTTTGTCTGATAACAAACAGCAGCCACAGTCTCAGTGATTAAGCTGGACCTCATGTTGAATAAATTCAATTTCTTGTTGAGACATGTTTCCTTCTGTATTTCTGAGTTAATGTTTTAATATTTCTGCAGTGTCTGGTGGACCCTGGTGCATCAGCAATTTGGCAATTTACTTCCCTTAGAATGCTGTGAAATTGAAGAAGAGTGAGATAGTAATCCTTCTGACCTCAAAACTTCTGATACATTGAATTTAGGATTGTCTAGGAACCTTATTAATAAGTATGTAGCTTGAATATTCCTACTAGCAGATGCCAACATTTTTTTTCTTTCCTTCTTTCATTTTCTTTTTTGATTAATCACCTAAGGATGTTCTTTCCATTGATTTTTTTTTTTTTTTGGTCTTTTTTTAGAGAGAATGGAAAGAAGGGGGAGAGACAGAGAGAAACATCAATGTGAGAGAGATACATCAACTGGATGTCTCCTACATGCGCACCTATCAGGGCCAGGGATTGAACCTGCAACTGAAGTATGCGCCCTGCAACAGGTTGACCAGAATCAAACTCGTGATTCTTCAATCCCTAGGTCAATGTTCTAACCACTGAAAACCAGCCAGGGCAGCAAGATGCCATCTTATTGCCCATGATAACCCATGAGAAAAAAAATAAACAAACACACAAACATATTAGATTTTTAAGTAATTTAGATAATTCCTTCCTTCATTATAAACAAGTAGTAAATTTAAGTATAATTATATTTCAGTTGAAAAATAGAATCAGAAGATTATAAATACTAAATTACCTGGTGAGTTTGAGTAGAAATTAAAGGAAACCAGCAAACCAAGCTATAGCACTTATTGATTCATGCATTAGACTTGGGATTCACAATATGTCAGAGAGATACTTGCAATGGTACAAAATTGATAAGGACCTTAGCTATTAGGTAATAATATAAATAACATAATTATATCAAAGGCACAAGTTTTAGTACTGGCTAATTCACTATTTGTTACATTTAAAATATTTTTAAAGTAACTTTATCTGTATAAAGAATAAATGCACTAAATCAGGTAAAGGCACTTTGAGACATATCTGTGTTTTCTAAAAGAAGTGGCAAAAGATTATATACTCTATTTCAAACCATAGTGTCTTCCATTATCTCTTCCTTCAGGCTATGCTTGGCTTCTACCAGATTTTGAGCAGGACATAACCAAGGGGAGCACATTGTGACTCATTAGGATTTATCCAATACATTGGACTTACATTTGTTCAACCCACCTCATTTATAATAATAAAAGCATAATATGCTTATTAGACTGGACATTCTTCCAGATGTTCTTCCAGAAAACCTGGTTTCCATGTGCCTACCAGTGGCTGGAGGGAATCCTGGGTCCCGGGTGCCAGAGGGAACCCAGGGCTGGCAGCCAGGGGAAGGAAGGCCTACTTTTTCATGAATTTTGTGCATCAGGCCTCTAGTATCTATATAATTTCATTGAACTAGAACCAGTCTAAATTTTTTTACAATATCTATATTGCTGGTAGTCCTATGATTCCATATCTATGGTTTCTTGATTTTTTTCCCCCCCTCTTTTTTGAAAGCTGAAAATATTTGTAGATATTCTAAAGAATCATTTCCTCCTTATAACACTCAGGCAAACACTGGCACACATACATTAAATCATTAATTATATTATTCTTTGAACTAAATACTATTTCACTGAAGTTGCCTGTGTATATACATGTATGTATCCTCAAAGATTTCTGAAGTGCCTTCAAATGTGAGTCAAACTTCATCAAACCATGTTATGCATTCTTTATAGCCAAGATTAAAACCACAATAATTAAAATTAGTATAAATGGTAAGAAAATTGATATGTGCTATAAGTAGCTCTTTCTAATCATTAGTTATCATTGTAATGTTAGCATCTACATTCATACTGTTGCATGTAATGGAACAAATTGTGCTCTGGATAGTGAAATTGTGCCATTAAGGGGTTTTATTGTTGAATACAATATTAAATATATATATATATATATATATATATATATATATATATATATATACACACACACACATATATATATATATTATTTTTATAATTCTCACCTGAGGATATGTTTTTACTGACTTTAGAGAGAGTGCAGGGAAAGAGAGAGAGAGAGAGAGAGAGAGAGAGAGAGAGAGAGAGAAAACACCAACATGAGAGATAATATCCATTGATTGCCTCCCGAGTGTACTCCAGTGATGATAGAACCAGTAACCTAAGTCTATGCCCTGACTAAGTCAAACCTGCAAGCTTTGGGGTACATGATAATGCTCTAACCAACTGAGCCACCCAGCCAGAGCATATATTTTCACTCAGTAAATACACATTTTAAAAACTGGCAATTTCTCCATTTTGCTCACTCAAGTATTTGCAGAGGGATCTTGGAAGCTTTGGTGTCTCTAGGACTGATAAATTTATCCCTAAAAGTGGAAGTTTAAAACTTCAAAACGATGAAGCTATTGTTATACAATGCTGCAGTTTCTTCATGACATTTGGTTCTTTGAGTAGGAAATTCAATTCATCACTAAGCCCAAGGATTTCTTAAATAGATAAATTAATTCAAGATAATTGAAGTTTAGGTTTATTACATAAAGGATTAGTCACAAAATCGCAAGGCTATAGTCATCGTTTCCCCCCTCCTCAAAATATATGGAAGAAACAACAAACCAATGATTAAGTACAATTTACTCTTTTAATCTATGCACCTTAAGTTCTTAGTAGGAGGACTATAATCTAACTATATTGAGTAAAATAGCAAAACTATTCTCAAGGGATATAATGTGGTTGGGTAAATTTAATCCTATCCAAGGACCACTTCCATTGATGTGTACAACATTTCAGTACTAGGCACTGCTACAAAATATAGGTAATGGCACAGAATTCAAAAGTCCCTGGGAAATGAATCAATATAATAATTGTACATGCAAGCATGTGGGCAGTGAAGGGAGGAGGAAGGGAAATATAGGCTATTCATTGGAAACCTATAAGTATTTAGGTCAGCTTTTCTCAAACTCCAAGATGTTGAAGTATTCCAAGAAAAAAATTTCAACAATATTATTAATCATAAAATATATTTAATGTATTTAAGCACATTTATATAATAACTAGTGGCCCAGTACATGGATTCATGCACATTGAAAGGAAATTAATGAGAAGAAATATTTTAATATCACTATTTGTCCTTTCTCTATGATAGAAGTGTCAGAGATGAAAGAAAATTACTAAAATGTAAATGAAAATAATATATAAATTTATTAATAAATAAACAATAACAACACGATATAACAACAACAAAGACATGATATAAAAACAACAAAAGCATGATAGAAAAACAACAAAACATGATATAAAAACATTGATAAAAACAATGACTGATAAATTGATTAAATTTATTCTAATATCTTCCTGTATACCACATTAAGAGTAAAAACACTTTCAGAGTAGTTGACTAATTTCCCTTGTGATGAAGTATTTACAATTTTAACTTTAATGTCACACGCTCTTCAAACTAAAGAGAAAGAAACATATAATTGACCATGTCTGAAAATGGGTTTAGGTGGGAATATTCCTACTCTATCTAGGGTTTGTCCTTGCGATTTATTAATAGTCATTGCAAATGCTGGCACCACGGGAAACTGTCTTCAAATTAATTTAAATGGGAGGCCAGTATCAGACGGGGACAAATCAATTCTTAAAATCAGGACAACCTCCATTTCCACAGATCCTGTTAATATTTCAGTTTTGATTATGTTAGATCACAATCTTTTAATAAATCTAGTACCATTACAAAGACCCCATTCACTATTAAGATTTCTCAGTAGCATGATTATTGCACCTAGCTTTAATTAATGACATGGTCTTTAGATACATTCTGTCAATGATGCCAGCTTCTTTCAGCTTCAGAGGTATGCTGTGCCAATAGTCTTCAGACATATTCCAAGGACACTGCTTTCTTTCAGCTTCAGAATGTCAGGAAAAACAACCAAATTCAAGATTGACAATGACAGAGTGAAGCACATGCATGCAATTGGTACCAGCAAGAGTTTTATATGTATCAGCTCAGTTTATTCAATAAGTTGAACTAAGGATGCCTTTCTAGTTTCCAATTCTATGCTCTTCTTCTGGGTTCTTGACTCCCTGATAACAGAGAGAGAGAGAGAGAGAGAGAGAGAGAGAGAGAGAGAGAGAGAGAGAGAGAGAGAGAGAGGGAGAGAGAGAGAGAGAGGGAGAGAGAGAGAGAGAGAGAGAGAGAACGAACACGTAGCATCAAAAATAGAAGAGTTGAGATTAAGTTAAATGTGCTTGCTATGCAACAAAAGCATTTAAAACCAATTTTAAACTCCATAAATAATCAGTTTATGTATCCTAGAGGTCACTGTAGATTCTAATAAAGCATGAGATCATGGGGACTAGGCACAGATTAGTGACACAGCTTGAGCAAAAGCAAATTAAACTTGAATTTTGAGACTGGTTTAAAATCGTGAATTTTGAGACTGGTTTAAAAATGATTGCCGAAACTGGTTTGGCTCAATGGATAGAGCATCAGTCTGCAAACTGAAAGGTTCCAGGTTTGATTCTGGTCAAGGTCATGTACCTTGGTTATGGGCACATCCCCAGTAGAGGGTGTGCAAGAGGCAGCTGATCGATGATTCTTTCTCATCAATGTTTCTAACTCTCTATCCCTCTCTCTTCCTCTCTGTAAAAAAATCAATAAAATATATTTTAAAAATAAAAATAAAAATCTAGATGATTAACTCAGATGATTGTTTAGCTGAAAGAAACAGAATCCATTCATGATAGCTTAAACTGAAAGGAGAAATTTATTACAAGTTTATAAGATTATTTTAAAGAACTCAAGCCAGGGAGGCAACTAAGCTTCCTGAGGGACTAGAACCCAACTAGAAAGCTATCAAGAATCAAAGTAGCTACTCTGTCTCTTTTCCCCTAGAGTTCACAATTTCTCATCTAGTTGTGTCTGGCACATCAGTTTCGCTCTCTTCCTTCTAGGAATGCTGGCTCTTCAATTTCAAGCCCCAGGAAAGAGAGAGTAGAATCAATGTGTCCCAAATCCACGATCCTCAGAGAGAGAATCTGTTTTTGTATTGTAGGTGATTGACAAGGGCAAGCAATGTTTTTTTAAAAAATAGAAAAGACGGGTCCTCTAAATGACAACTATGGAAGCAGACCCTCTGCTGGATTGACATTATTGAAAGTCTCTATAGAATACACCACTGCAGAAAATAACCACTGACAAGGAAAGCATTTAACTTCTTTAGGGCAAAACACCTCTTGGGGAAAGGGTAAATACTGGCCATAAGAAAAGTAAAAATTCTCAGATAATAGGCTAAGGGAGGGGATAGGAAAAAAGAGTCTATACTAACTTCTTGGAGGATCAATAACCCATCCCAGTCCTTAGGACAGAAGGAGGGAGAGAGAAAGAAGAAAGAAGGAAAGATAATTTTTAAAAGTATCTGTCTACTCTGAATTATGCTCTACACATTTATGATCTCATTTACTCTTCATAAATCATCTTTTAAGTTGGTATTATTCCCATTTTACAAATAAGTGAATAGCCTCTGAAGGATTAAGATACTTTTGAGAAATATTTAAAACATGGTGCAGATAAAATGTTGTCATAGGATCACCATAGGAAAACATTGCTTTTAGCTGAGAGGTTCGGGGTTTTGTAAAGCAGATGAAATTTGAGCCTTCCATACTAAATAGGTTCGAGGTGTTGGCAGGAATACCAACATGAATGAGAGTACTGGGAGGAGAGAAAAACATAGCCATGTGTGAGCAGCTAGATCAGTTCCACAGCACTATGGAGAAGGGAAGTCATCTGAAGATACAGGATTGGGGAGCTTGAATGCTTGGCAAATGAGTTATGATAATTTTGTGGACAGTGGAGAACTACCAAGGTGAGCAAAGGGCTAAGGCTATGTCTAAGAAAAATTGGATTAGACATCATATAACAATCACCAAAGCAAAAGATAGTAAGCGAGTAATTTAGAATAATAGCCACAGCAATGGAGAAATGTTAAAGGTGCGAAAGGAAATTGCAGGGGTAGATTCAGCATATCTTGCATTTGATTGGATGGTCAAGAGAGAAAAAATGACTAAAGATGTCATGTGTTTTGAAAATAAAGGCCTCCCATAGCTAGGAGGGAACAAAAATCAGACTCTTCTCTCTTCTACTCTTTAGACTTTCTGTTTAACAGGAAGCTAATTTTGAAGCTGTTTCTATACTAACAAAGATGAAGCATATTGTTTTCATAAACTTTTGTAAAATCTGGTGCATTCTCTGGCATGTTTGCAAATAACACCACAGTCTTCAGACAGTTTTTATGTAACATGCTTCATGTAACTAACAGAGACATCGCTAAAATATTCTACAACAAATTTATAAAGGTCATTCTTTAAAAGACTTTTAAAAAATGGAAATGCATTTGTTGAGGACTGTTAATAATTTGATATTTATATATTTGATACACATATGTAGAGGGCACTCTGGGAAGGCACATGGACATTCTTTAAATGGATGTCAGCTGAGCCCTGAGGCACTGGCAGAGCCCTGTCCCGGTTAAAGTTTGTTTGGTGAAACCCCTTGTATTTTGGAATATAAATAAATGCACTGTGTCAGCTGAGGCGTGGCTGTCTCTCCATCAGAATGACAACATCCCACCCAGCTCCCAGCTTATTTCTATTTCTGCCTCTCCTCTCTTTCTTTCTTTTATTTCTTAATCCCCAGCTCCTCCATTCAGAAACTTGACCTGTTTCCTTTTACATGCTGGATGTGGAAAAGAGAGAAACACCCCACACAGACATATATTTTCACCCAGTTTGGGTTTATTATTCATCCTCAAAAAAATTTTGAACAGTGATTATCAACTCCAGCTACACACTAAAATCACCCATAGAGCTTTAAAGTGTGCTGGTGCCTGAGTCCTAACCCCAAGGTTTTGATATAATTGGCCAGTGAGCAGCCTGGGAACTGGGATTTTGTTTGGAAGTCTCTAGGTGGTTCTGGTGCCACACAGGGACTCAAGAAAAAAAAAAAAAGATTTTCTTATATTAGATATAATTAAGAAGTTTTTCTTTACATTAAAAGGACTTATCAGCTACACTTACATAAATTATACACACATGATTCAAATCAGTCTTGTCCTAACATTAAATAAGATATGAGAAAAGTTATATCAAGAAGCATGAGCCGAGGGGGGTGGGGGGAAGAGGGGTGGTGATGGAGGTAGGAGGACAAAGTGCAGATAAGAACACATATGTAACACCTTAATCAGTAAAGAAAATAAAAATTAAAAAGGAGGATTAGATGGATTGAGTGGTCAGAATTTGGAGAATCTATAATAATAGAAGCAAATATGCTAATTAGACCAGACATCCTTCCAGATGTCCTTCCTTCCAGACAAAACCACAGTGGGCAGGGCTCTGGTAGAGGTGGCAGAGTTCCCACCCCACCCCCCATCATGGTGGCAGAAGGTGGGGGCCAGGGCCAAGGCCCTTATACAAATTTTGTACATTAGCCTCTAGTAAATTAATAATCAAGAAAGATATGAAATATGACTTCTGGAGCATTTTGGTTATTTTTCTGCCTCAATAGCAGCCTCTGAAAGATTACAAAGGGGAAGTTCTCCTCTGCTCCTCCCCAATTCCCCTACAAACGTTGGGTTATGGACTTCTCACCCCAGATTCCAAATTCCCCTACTCACCATCTCAAGGGCAGCTGCCCTCACTTTAATGTGTACACAGACAAGACTTTGTACACATTAAAATTAAGTAAACCTGGAGAGGGAGTGTTGGCTATTGGCCCTGTTTTATCATATTTAGAGGAATGCTGAAAGGTCTATTTGTTTTCACATCTCGTTTTCCTCCTCTCATGCACTAACTAAAGTGCCAATTAATTCCATTTAAAACACAAATCCTATATTCAATGTACCTATTGCCCAAGAAGAGTAAAGCATTTCCTTCCATTGCTCACCACTGCTGATGAGAAAGTTGCCACCCTTCCTCTAACAGGCAGGGCTGTGAGGGAACAGGACCAGGTGAGCAGTGACGGCAATGGGAAATTTCTAGGGAGCACTACAATGCAGTGACCTCTGTCTCTTTTGAACTGCCCACCAATATTCCACTAACAAGCTTTGCTTTCTAGCTTGACTCTGGCTATTGCTCATTTTATTACTTTTCCATGAAGGGACCTCCTCTCCAATGTTCACAATTGGAATTCTATCCTTTTCTCAAATCCCAGATCAAATAATCACTTACCCATTTGACCACACCAAATTAAATCAATCTTCCTTTCCTCTCTCAGCTTTGGAGTTGAATGCCTCTGCACCTGTCATTCTTCCTTACTAGATCTCACCACCACAAGAGACAAAATTCTGCCTTTTATGAACATATAATAGAGTCAAGACAGTCTCTTCAATAAATGGTGTTGGAAAATTGGACAGATAGATGCAAAAAATAAAACTAGACCATCAACTTACACCATAAACAAAAATAAACTCAAAATAGATCAAGGACTTAAACATAAGATGGGAAACCATAAAAACCACAGGCAGCAAATCTCAGACATATGCCAAAGCAATTTCTTCACTGATATTGCTCCTAGGGCAATGGAAGCTAAAGTGAAAATAAACAAATGGGACTACATCAAAGTAAAAAGCTTTTTTTTTCACAGCAAAAGAAACTATCAACAAAACAACAAGAAAGCCCTGCATGGGAGAACATATTTGCCAATGATAACACCAATAAGGGTTTAATCTCCAACATCTACAGGGAACTCATACAACTTAAGAAAAGGAAGATAAACAACACAATCAAAAAAATGGGCAACAGACTTAAATAGATACTTTTCTAAAGGAGACAGAAGGAAGGCCAAGAGATATATGAAAACCTGCTCAAAGTCACTAATCATCTGAGAGATGCGAATCAAAACAACAGTGTGCAGTACCATCTCACACCTGTCAGAATGGCTATCATCAACAAATCAACAAATGACAAGTGTTGCCAAGGATGCGGGGAAAAAAGGAACCGTCATGTACTGCTGGTGGGAATGCAGACTGGTACAGCCACTGTGGAGAACAGTATGGAATTTCCTGAAAAACTAAAAATGAAACTTACATTTGATCCAGTGATCCCACTTCTAGGAATATACCCCAAGAAACTAGAAACACCAATCAAAAAGGATATATGCACCCCTATGTTCATAGCAGCACAATTTACAATAGCTACGATTTGGAAACGGTCTAGGTACCTGTCAGATGACTGGATCAGAAAACTGTGGTCCTCTACACAATGGAATACTATGCTGTGATTAAAAAAAAAAAAAGGAGTTTTTACCATTTGCAACAACATAGATGGAGCTGGAGAGTATTATGCTAAGTGAAATAAGCCAGTCAGAGAAAGATAAATATCACATGATCTCACTCATTAATGGAAAACAATGAACAACATAAACTGATGAACAAAAACAGATCCAGAGACAGAGAAACATCTATCAGAATGTCAAATGTAAGGAAAGGTAGGGGAGGGTGGGGGTAAAGAGGAGAGATCAACCAAAGGACTTGTATGCATGCATATAAGCCTAACCAATGGACACAAATAACAGGGAGGTAAGTGCATTAATTGGAGGATGGGGGTAGGGGGTAATGGGGGAATAAGGACACATGTAATACCCTAATTAATAAAGAAATCTTTTTTAAATTGCTAGAGAAGAAAAATAAATTAATTAAGTTAAAAAAATTCTGCCTTTTCC
The DNA here is from genome assembly GCF_964339955.1 of Pipistrellus hanaki. Taxonomy (NCBI): domain Eukaryota; kingdom Metazoa; phylum Chordata; class Mammalia; order Chiroptera; family Vespertilionidae; genus Pipistrellus; species Pipistrellus hanaki. Next base: position 27,168,465 of record NC_140506.1, read on the forward strand.
CAAATGTATATACACACACCATGCAGCACCAATTGCACACAGGTACTTTATCAATCTCATCAATAAATTAGCTGGGTCAATATCAATATCAACAAAGGCTTCATTCACAACTGGAATTCTCCCAATCTTAAAATAACTAAGTTTGGGTGTGAAACTAATAAAGGTTCAAGAGCCTCTCCTGGATTGGACATCAATTAGGGCATTGGATTATTCCACATAAATAATGGACTCATATCTGAAAGCAAACATGAATGTTCTCAACTAACTTTGCCTTGTGGATTACAGTTGTTATATCATGAATCTTTAACAGTAGCATCTGTTCTTTCCTGAAACATTATTTAAATAAGCTTGGTTTATGCAAGTCCCAGTAGTCCCTTCTTATAATTGTACCACCATGATCACTAATTTCTTGGTTTAAAGAAGCTAACATTTTTTTCTGTGAGGGTGACAAGAGGGTCATCACTTATCTCTGTGCCCTGCATGTAGCACACTCAAGAACGGCTTCTCCATCTCCAGGGACTGACAAACTGCATGTTTATTTATGAGACCTTGGTTCAAAGTACCCTTGACTTCCTGAATGCTGACGATCTATGGGGAGGACACTTAATTACCAAAGTCCTCACCAGTTCTAATTTACTTACGGGTCATTTCTGCATCGCTTCCACTGAAATCCATAGAGTTTTAGCTTGGTTACTGTTGCTTTGCTTTCACTTCAAGAACCTTGTTTGACCCAAATTAACCTTGTTCCTATCTGAAAACATCATAAAATTTGAAGAGGTATATGGAGAGTATTAGTTTCCAAACATCCTGTTAAAACTTTACTATCTCCCAAAGTACCTAGCACAGAGCTTTTATTGCAGTATTCAGCATAATTGGTGGAGGGGAAAAACAAGTGAATTAGTGAATGGTATTTACATTTTGCCAGCAGAACTAATTGAAGTCAGAATTTGAGATATTTTGGCATTTGAGTCAAAAAAAACATGGCAACATCATGGGATTTTTGGCTGAAAAATTTCATTTGAGTCCTATTAAGTATCTTGTAGATAAGATGTTCACTTGCCTTTTCCTACTGGATAACTTTGGCTACAAAAATCTTATCTTTCAACTTGATTATAAATTTTGGAAAAACTGTTTGTTGCTTAGCACAGAACTTTGTCCCTAGCAGATGTTTTATAAATGTATGCAGTGATTGACTGACAACTATATCATACATAATTTCTCCCTGCGCTTGTGTCTTCCACACCTCCAATTCCTCAAGTACAGCCTGCTGGATGCATTATAGTGTTCCAAGATCAGACAGAGCCATTCACATAAACATATGGCAAGGCCCACCCCTTGAGAAAATTGCAAAGTGGCAAAGAATGTCCTCATTGACTGTTTTCTTCACTGTTTTCCCCTTCTCTACCAAGTACTCATTGATTCTCTACTCACTTCCAAAAATAATCTGTGGCATTCATCAATACAAAGGTATATTACAAACTTAATATTACCCTTCATGTGTCTTTTATAGTTTAAAATAAAACATAATGCTCAACTCAATGATAGAGAATGACATAACATTACAAGCTCAGGGACTTACTTTAGTTGTAATGAAAACTATGAGCTTGGACTGACCATAGAAGGCAGTTTCACTCCTTCTCTCTTTCTAGTTGTCTTTAGCATCCAATGCAAACTAAAGAATCACCACAGTCCTTCTGTGTTTTGATACTCAGCTTCCTCTGCCTGCCTGCCAGTACTCCCTGTTCAGACTCATGGTGGGATCACCACTTTCCCTTTGTCCAAGGTCAGTCTCCATTTCTCTCAACACTTACTAGGGGGCCTGTCACATGCCTCCTTGAGGGTGCAGGCTCTGCAAGCATTGCAAAATCACCAGCTACCGCTACTGCGGATAGTGGGTGCTGCTTACTCATGGGCACAGCATCATGGCCAGTTACCACATCAACCCCATTCCCTGCTCATAGACTAGTCTCAGATCCTTCTGGCACCAAGGAAAGGAAAAAGCCCCATGCTCACCCTAGCTGGTTTGGCTCAGTGGATAGAGTGTCAGTCTATGGAATAAAGGGTCCCAGTTTTGATTCCCATCAAGGGCACAAGCCTGGATTATGGGTTTGGTCCCCAGTAGGGGGCATGCAGGAGGCAGCCAATCAATTATTCTCATCATTGATGTTTCTAGCTCCCTCTCCAATTCTCTCTGAAATGAATAAAAATATTTTTAAAAGCCCCTTGCTCCACAAATACCATCCTTAAAAAAACAAAAAAAAAACAACAAAACAAAACAAAACAAAACAAAAAAACGGATCTCTGTTCTAGCCTGAGGGTTAGTGACTTTCTGAAATGATTGGGAGTGAAAAGTGCATTCACTTCAGGAAAACCATTCCATCCCTATGCGGTAATGTCACCACTGCCCTACCACAACAGAGTCCCTCACCAGAATAGTTCTCAAAGTCTGAATTTTTATTTATTTTTATTTTTCCATAAACAAAATGTTGCAAAACAGTAGCTTTCAAGTGATTTGACTCTAAGACATAGCAAAAAAATACATTTTATATCTCCTGTAGTACACATAGGCATTAAAATATGCATAGAGCTAACACAAAATAACTACTTACCTTATTATGTATTATATTCTGAAATGTCTTATTCTATTTCATTTAAAAATATGCTGGAACCAACTGATTGGTTGCCATTTCACTAAAGAGTCCCTTACACACTTTTAAAATACTGCCTCAGAACAAAGCCCTTGGCAGCCCAAGAGCTGGATAAATTGGTTTCCTAGTAAAGGGAACATAATCAAAAGAAGAAAAATACAACAATTGTTGCTGTTTGGAGAATCCTTCCATTTTACACAGCTACTTTCACTAAAAGCAACAGAGTATATTTTACTAGGTGTTTTATTCTATTTCTTTGCTATGACCAATCATTAGAGAATTGAGTTGTTTTCTTCCTCTTTCCTCTTTCCCAGGTGAAGTTTCTTCTTCACAGATAGCTACCAGAACAAGCACCCTTAACGTGTGTGCCACCATTTAAGCTAGCCATGACTACAGAAAACTAACAGCTGTGAAACTTGCTGGAGGACTATGAGAGGCCCTACTGCTTACAAAAATTACATTAGTACCTCCCATGATCACTTGGCAAAACATGAATTCTCTGTTGAACCAATTGTACTTGAAGGAAATATAAGAAAGATTTCCCCAGGACACATTTGAAAGCCGGTGCCTTTTAAAATGAAACAGAGAAATCACTTAAAAAGAAAGATTGGTTTTTTCTGCCACAAGGTTGCGTCTTGCTGTGGGACCACAATGGTTACCAGGTGCCAGCCGTAAAGGGGCCACATGGTGCTATTTACCAGTAAGAGGAAAGTAGTGACTTGCACATTCTCACTTCCAGTAATAATTTCCCAAGATCAATAGGGAAAGTTGGCATTGTATCATGGTGATTAGTCAAGATCATGTGCATTAGGGATCTCTTGTTCTGTAACAAGCTATCCCAAAATACAGCAACTTAAAGCAACAAACATCTTTCCTCTAGCACAGTTTCTAAGGATCATGAATGCAGGGGCAGCTTCGCTGCATGGCTGTGGCTCAGGGCCTTTGGAGAGGTTGTAGTCTATGGCCAGTTGGACAGCAGTCATCTCAAGGCTCAAATAAGGCTGGAGAATCCTTTCAGAGTCACCCACATGAATGTTGTGAAGCCTCCGCCCTTCCACGCTAACTGTTGGCCAGAGGCCTCCGTTCCTGACCTTGTGGGCTTCTTCATAGGCTGCCCAAGTTCCTCATGAGCTAGCAACTGGCTTCCGCCAAAGTGAGGAGAGAGAGAGAGAGAGAGAGAGAGAGAGAGAGAGAGAGAGAGAGAGAGAGTACAAACCCAAGACATAAGCCACAGTCTTTTATAACCTAATCTCAGTAGTGACATACTATCACTTCCACTTTATTCCAATGGTCACAGAGATAAACTGTGGTACAGTGTCAAAGGGGATCACTGGGGCCACCTTGGAAGCTGGCTCTAACAGAATGTTTTCTTAGATGCCAAGTGTCTATGATGTACCCAAAAAATCTGATGTTCAAATGGCTACTGTACTGCTTCCCACCACCAAACAGCAGTCTCTATCTTTTGTGAAGGGAAGGCAATGGTCTCTTTGGAAAGCTATGGATGTACTCCTTAGGAGACTGTACAAATGAGCCATGAAACTTTTGCATACCATCTCTCAGAATCCAAGGATTCGCTGAAAACTTTCCAAAGACCTCAGGTTCAGCACATTGCTCTCAATGGTTACCTTCTTCTTACAATTGCTAAGATCAAGGGCATGGTTGTTGTTGGAAACTTACAGTGGGATATACTTTTTAATCACTAACTGATAGCTTTAACCAGAAATTCAAAGGGCCTGGCCGTCTTCTGAGTCAGCCACAAAAATGCTCCAATATGGAAAACCCTTGTTTATGCTGCAGATAAAGAAGCCTTGGGCATACTGATTCTTTCATGACAAGGTAAAGAGAGAAGGGGGTTGTCTACAGACTGATTCATATGCTTTTCACCATAACAATTATTGCTTGTCTCATTTTTTATTCTTATATTTCCAGTAGGACATGATCTCACTCATCTAGGGGAAATGGTGAACAACATAGACTGATCAACAAGAATAGACCCAGAGTTAAGGAGCCATGGGTCAGACTGTTGGACCTCAAAGAGAGGCTGGGGATAAAAGGGAGAGATCAACCAAAGGACTTATGTGCATACATATGAGCCTAACCAGTGGTCGAGGACAATAGGGAGGTGGAGGCATGAGTGGGGGGGGGGGGATTGAAATGGGGGGTTGAGGACAAATATATAATACCTTAATCAATAAAGAAAATTTAAAAAAAGAGAGAGAGAGAGATGGACAATGTTTGCTATGGGGAGCCTTTATGAATAAATATTTAGTGTTTCACCACAAGCAGTTGATGATATCTGAGAGCAGTCTATGTTAAAACTGTGGTCAGTAAGGTTCACTTTTGTTATAAGCTACTGTTCTCCTTCTTTCCTTTTCCAGGATGACATTTTTAAATACAGAGCCTAAACCATGATCACTTATCTTCAGCCAAACAGCTTCTTTTATTGAGTTTATAATCTTCCTTCTCTACTCTATGTAATTTTTAAGCATATTTCTCAAATATTACTTCCCTCCTCCACTGGTCATCTAAAATATCTAGTAGGTTCTATTTTCTGATATAATTATTAAAACACATTAGATACAGAGTGAAAGCTTGTAACAATCTAGGATAGGATTATGTGCCCTTCCTGTGCCTTTCCGTGGTACCCATGTACTTAGCATAGTGCATAAAAGATGATAAATACAGGTGGTATGTTTCTATTTTAATTGCTCAGTTATTTGTCTGGACTCCCCATGAGCTCTGTCAGGGTAGGGCCTCTTCTATCTTGTTCCTTCTATCTCCCACAGCCAGCCCATTATTTGACACACGGGAAGCACATCATATGCATTGAGTCAACTGACTATCATGCTACAAAAAAATTCTTATTCCGTAGTTGTACATGGAAGGCAAATACAACTAGGAATCTTACGGGGCTGGAATAAAACCCAAAGAGCTTGGGGTTGAGTTGAAAAACCTGGCCTTGCCGAAACCGGTTTGGCTCAGTGGATAGAGCGTCAGCTTGGGGACTGAAGGGACCCGGGTTCAATTCCGGTCAAGGGCATGTACCTTGGTTGCAGGCATATCCCCAGTAGGGGGTGTGCAAGAGGCAGCTGATCGATGACTTTCTCTCATTGATGTTTCTAACTCTCTATCTCTCTCCCTTCCTCTCTGTACAAAATCAATAAAATATTTTTTTTTTAAAAGAAAAACCTGGCCTTGATCCATCTTGCTGTGCAAATTAAACTCAGTCTGTAATTCTGTTTGCTCCTCTGCAAAACGGCATAGTATGTGCACTTTACAGAATTTTGTCCAATGGAACAATTAATATGTAAAAAATTTTGTAAACCATAAAATGCAAAAGGTTTTCATTTTTCATTATTGCCATTATTATTAAATTGCATGGAATACTTGGCAGAAATGCTGTGTAACGTGATAAATTGGTGATGGTTTTTAAAGGGGCTCTCAGAGAGAAGTCTATACTTACTGGTCTGAGAGTGTCAGAAGAAGTACTTACACAAGGTAAATAAGCAGTCATTTCTATGGGCAGAATTCTGTGCTCTCTGTCATTATAAAACCAGTTATTGATCTTGACAAGTACAGAAGGTGCTTTGCGGAAAACAGATATGGCAAGGTCCCTAACTGCTAGCTTGCATCTAAACAAAGGCATAGGACTTGGTCTCGTCAATAAAGCTCACACACTTTCTTCAGAGCATGGCCATGCATTCCTACCTTCTTCAACTATAATCCCGAGCTGTGGGAAATCTACGAATACACAATAAAAGGCAATAACCTTATGAGTTTGTCATTGCTATCTATGTAGGTAAAACTGCTATTGCTTTTATGAAGCATAGTCTCTTCTCACTGACGGGAACTTGGAAATGGTCCATAGAGACACTTTGTGGGACGTAGTAGCACTGACAAATGAAGGCTTATGTTTCTAACCTTAAAACCTTTTATAAAAAACCTACTTAATCTTTTACAAAGTAAATTGTCATCAATGTACAATCTACAGGTAACTCACCCTACTGATTTGATAACGGTGTTGTTTTTATTCCCTCTAACAAAGTATACTAGTAAGTTCCCATCCCAATGTGACTGAAGAGGTTTAGCCATTAATTAAACTCAGAGAAGAAGAAGAAAAAATTTTCAAAAATTGCTCTTCAAAGCAAAATATTTCCCTTGGCTCCCTTGTTATGTTTTTTTTTTTTTTTTAAAGCAGCTCTTTATTCTCCACTTTAAACGATTGTACTAAATGACTCAGGCTTAGAGAATAGAGAATAGAGAATCTAAGACTTATTGTTTGCCATAGCTTTGTGAGATCACATTTGGAGACATTCTGGGACTACTTCATGTGGTCACATTGTAAGCTCAATACCAGAATTTGCTAGTTAATTGAAAAAAAAATGATAAAACTTCTTTTAACTCTTTATTTAATAACATCCATGCCAAAAGATACACAAATCATATGTGTAGAGCTCAATAAACTTTTACAAAGACTACATCATAAAGCTAGTACCCAGATGAAAATACAAAATACTATAAGCACCTGAACATTCATCCATATCCCCACTAGCTACATCCCTCAGGAGGGATAACCACTATTTTGATTTCTAGCACCCAAACAATAGTTTTGCCTATTTTTTGCCCTTTATTTAAAGGGGAAGAGACAATAGGCATACCTCTTATATCTGAAAGATTCATCAATATTTATTTATTCATTCTTATGGCTGATTAGTATTGCACTGTGCATATACATTACAAATTAGGCATGGTTCTTTTTTGATGGACAACTGAATACTTTCCAGCTTTTCTCTATTGCAAATAGTGCTGCCATGAGCATTTTTGTAGTCTTTTGATGAACATCTGTGTGCAATTCTGTTTGCAAAGTACGTAGCAGTGGAGTTGCTGGGTCAAAGGCTAGAAACATGTTAAGCATTAGTAAATGCTGCTTTTGAAAATTGGTACATTTTTTTCAAAGAAATGTACCAATTCACACTCTCACAGTGACCAAAGGTTCTGGTTGCTCTGCACTCCTGCCAACTCCAGGTATCTTCTGTCTCTCTAATTTCAGTGGTTCTTGTGGGTATGTAGTGATATTGAATTGCAGTTTTGTTTTCTCTTGATGAGTAGATTGAACCCCCTTTTATACGTTTACTGGCCATATGAACATCCTCTTTGGTAAAGTGCCCCTTCAAGTCATTTGCTCATTTTCCCATTGAGATATCTGTATAATTCTTATTTATTTACCAGAGGCCCGATGCATGAAATTCATGCAAGGGACCTGGCCCTCACAGCCCCAGCTTCATCAGGAAGGCCGTCTGGAAGGCCATCTGAAAGGTCATTCAACTGTCTAGTGACCAGGGGTCCTCAAACTTTTTAAAGTGGGGGCCAGATCACGGTCCCTCAGAGAGCTGGAGGGCCGGACTATATGAACTACTAATTCCTACTGTAACACCTCGGCTGCACTCACTGCCCAAAAAACCTGGCGGGCCGGATCAGACTCCTCTGCGGGCCGCATGTGGCCCGCGAGCTGTAGTTTGAAGACCCCTGGTCTAGTCTAATTCGCATATTACGCTTTTATTATTATAGATCGTAGTTCTTTGCATATTTCGGATGCAAGTCTGGGGTGAGTTTTGCATTCTTAAATTACTAGTGTAAGGATATATGGCTCAATTACATGAATGAGTTAAAAACAAGATAAAGTGTTGGAAATTCACTTGATAAATACTTATCAATGTCTACCACATGCCAGACTGCGCTAGGCTGTGTGAAGTGACTCATAACATTGAAACCCTTGGCTCAAAAAGTATTAGACAGTAGATTATAAGTGTGGGAGTTCAGGTAGGATGAATTTTCTCATTGCATCTTTCCTCTTTTGCAACACCCGAGTTCAATCAATGTCAGGGGTCTTCCACTTCCATAGGTCTGAAAACCAGCACAAGAATTAGGACATGTTTTTGAACCAAATCCAATAGCTCATACAGCCTTGAATCAAATGAATCAACTGATAGGGGAGCCTTCCTATTAAATGCTGTGGTTTGGCCTGCTGGCTGAGTTTGCTAGCTGTGTCTGGTCAAGGATGCGGATCATGAGAGAAGGAGGAACTTGTGAGCCCAAGCTGATGAACGTAGGTACGAGAAACGCTGGGGCAGAGCCACAAATGGAAATGTGTCTAACAATCCAGTCTTCAAAGCTGATAAAGAAAGAGGCCAGAAAAAGCTTTCTGTCTGGGAGCTGGACTAACCACGAGACAGAACTATAGAAATGGTTGCTGTCACCACTTCATGGGTGGTCCTCCTGCTTCCTAAGACCAGGCAGCTCAGGCCTCTCACCCTGGCTTCTGTCAAAATTAAATCTTTTTTACTAGTCTCTTTCCAAGCTCACTCAATGGCCATTACACTGGTCTTAAATGAGAATAATATTTATAGTTATTAAATCAAGTCACTCCTCTCTCTTCATTGACCAGAATCCGTTAAAGTTTAGGTTTTCTTACCCATATGGTGAGCACTCCACTAGCAGTCCCAGGAATATGCTAAAATGTAATATTACTTAGAAATTCTTCAGTTACATGTGCATTCTTAGGTAAGAAAAATAATACTAGACTATAATCATTTCTTCATATAAAGCCAAAAGTCCATACTATAAAACATAATGAATTATAGATTATGAACAGTCTAATGTAAAGTTATTTTAAAGTTATTTTCTGATCATAAAACTTTCAATCTAGAAAACATGGAAAATAAAAGTATAGCAAAATATAATACAAAATCACCTATATATACCAACTATAATATAAATTACTCCTACCTGGCCTGGTCTAAGTTAATATTTTGGCATAATTTGTACCAATTATTTTTATGTTTGGTTTTAAAATAAAATAATATTATGTATTCAAATCTTCACAACATTTCTAAAATTAATTTCAATTCATACCATCAGTTTTTCCATGTTTAAACACTGAGTATACCTAACTTATAATGTATTTAATCTACCATTACAGCGATGCATCATAATTTATTTAACTACCCCGTTACCTGCAGGCATTTAGGATTCTTTAACTTGTTTCACTAAGTAAGTAGAATTGAAAGTGTCTGTATAACAAAAGCTGTTTTTAAATTTTGGATTTTTTCCTCAATATACTAGTATTCTAGAATTAAAGTGTGGTGGAAAAAAGTTTTTAAAGACACATATTTCCAAAGTCCTTTCCAGGAAGATGGTTTTAAATTTAGTATGAATATCTGTTTTACTTCATTCTCCTGAGCATTGGGTATATATCTTTTTGTATATATTTCGTACATTGATAGATGGAATCACTAATTGTTTTTTAATTAGTTTTACTTATATTGGTTTCTAGCAAGTGGATCATTTTTCAATTTTTATTAGCCACATGTATTTCCTCATTTCATTTATACATTTATTTAAATACATTTATTAAGCAGCTACTAAGTGCCAGGCAGTGTTCCAAGCTCTAGAGAAACATCAGTGAACAAAGCAAAGCAATTTCCTGCCTTTATGAAGCTAGTGGGGAGAAACAGTTCATAAACAAACTACCATGAAGTGTGTCAGGTAGTGAAAAGTACAGTACTTCAAAAAAATAAAATTTAAAAGGTGAAGAGTTGAGAATGAAAGGAGTGCTATTTCAGACAAGTGGTTAAGAAGGGTATTCTTAGGTAATAACATTTTTTTTTTAAAAAGTACTTGTGACTTTTTGTTTATTTCCTGGGCTAATCCCTTTACAGGAGACTTCTCTATTAAATAGTGATTCAAAAAATAATCACCATCTATAGTATTTTACACTATAAAAACAACATAATTGCTTAAGTTTCCTAAATTTTGTATTCTTTCTTCTCAGGAAGCATGATGATACTTAACTACCAGTCATCCAAACTTACTTCACCGTTCCAATTCACGTAGCTTTTTTCTGTCAATAATAACATGATATATCATTATATGTATACCCAGATAATGCATACACAGCTGTACGTATACCCTGACAATCACAGCAAACTGGCTTTGCTATTTACACAACACATCTGTGAAGAACTAACTGGTATTAATGATTTATCTTGACTAAGTTCAGTTTTTCTGTGATTATATGAAAACCAGATGGTTTGGAAATGGACACTATGAAGGAAAACAAATGGTGTTAATTAACAATACTGGACTCATTCATAGGTTATTGTGAGAATTACAGGACTTAGTCAAATGTGTAAGTAGGAGTCTAGTATATATTAAATACTTAAGTGTTTCAAAAATGTTAGAATTATCTTAATTATCACCATATACTACTAAACTGGGCACAGCAGCCCACATTTGATTCTCATCTTTCTCTTGCATTGGCTTCTGGGAAATAGAAGAACGAGCTATCAGAATTTGATTGTGATGTTGGCTGCCATTTAAATTATAACAGTACTTGATCCAGTCTGCCCCCAAACTGTGTGTGTAAGGGTTAATGAGAATAATTTGAAATGTTACAGATTTTTATCAACTTTAATTATTCTTCTATTTTCTCTTGAAAATCTCATAAAAAATGTATTGGGAATCAGGAATTAATCAAAAATATGAGTTTCAAGGACTTTCAACTATTTCATGTAAAAGTACTAACGAAAAAGAGGGAAAACATTTTGGTAGTACCATTAATTTATTCAAGTATTTATTGAGATGACTTCCTCATTAATCCTTCCTTTTTAAACTACCAAATCTCAATGCTTCATCTCCCAAAAAGTTTCCTCACTATGAAATGGAAATTTCCAGAATCTATTATTTCCCCATGATCTTCATTGTTAAGGCCTCATGGAATTTTATTTTTAAAGAGATCTAACACAAGTAACCAGGAACTCTCTCACCTAGCCCCTTGTCTTATCATCCTCTCCATGCCTCTGTCTCTGCTCTATATGTGAACATTGACAAATGAAAGTTAAAAGTTTTCTATGCTTTTAAAGGACTGACTTACAGCTTTAGTAAGTTGTTTTTTAAGTTCTATGAAAACATCTTGAATCCATAAGTGGGTCAATAAAAACACGTGAAGCAGAGCCCAGGTAACATTAGCAATCAAAATTCATCAAGATGTGCTTGGCACAAAAGATTTTCTTAATGAATTATCCATTAAGATGTCAGCTAAATTAATTGGTATGGACTTTCCTAAAAGAAAGTGGAAGGAGAGGAAAACAGTGCCGTGCCCCGGATGGAAAAGGAAATCGATAGGCCTGGGAGAGAGGGCTGCCTGACTGTCATGGCTCCTTTCCACCCTCTGGCCTCCCATGAACTTATTCTTCTGTTCTCCTAACCTCACGTACTTCACTTCCTTAACAGTCCATTTTGGCTTTTGATTCCTAAATGGAAATGTTATATTAATATCAAAATTTGCAGTGGTATGTTACATTAACTGCATCACCCGTGTGCCCCTTCTTCCTCATTGCACAGAACTAGAAAAGAAACTAAGAGTCTGGCCACTGAAAGATGTTGTACTCTATAAAAGGAGAGTATCTCGTACCAATTAATTTCAGACTGAGAAAAACAATGAGTTTTAAGTTACTTCATTTGAAAATGCTACTTCCCACTCTTCAACTACACCACCTAATGGCCAGAGGTGGAATAGCAGCCATTTACTTCAGCCCATAGTTGAGAACCCAAGAATAATCTTCCTTAACTATGCAAACTTGTAGTGTTATGATTAAAACATATATTTTTCTCCCCTCCCTTTCACAGTCCTACACTCCACTCTAAGTCAATTTCTACCAAACAGCGCAGGGCAAAGCAATCACAAATAAGAACTCTGAAGGCCAAAGTGGAGAAGGTTTCCATGGTAAAGAACATGGGTTAGAATTCAGCAATGCCACTTGCAAGTGTGGCATGAACTTAGATTCTGTTAAATCCATCTTCCTTTTTGATTTATCTCTAATGGCAATTAACTGCTTTCTCATTAGAGATGAAGGTTGCAGCGAGGTTTACATGAGAGAACAGATGGGAGTTTAGCACATTCTCATCCTCTTTAGCATTAGAGAAGACCAAAGAAATCATCCACTATCCACTGATCCCATTTTTCAGAGGAGGAAACTGAGGCCCAACGAGGTTAAATACTTTTCTAGAAAGCACATATATCTTCAGTTGCAGAATCCATGTCCTGGAGAAAGACCATATTCTCTAGCCTATTGCATCCACCATGGCTGGGAAGGAACGCCCATCACCATTTGCTGATAAGTAGATCCTCCCAGTCTTTTACTCTTAAGTAGTAAAAGTTGTATTATATCCCTCAGGACGTTAGGGGAGATAGTGATGGGGAGCATATTTTTTGGTTAGAAACTTGAGTTAAAACAAAAGAAATTAGAATATATACCCAATAAAATACAGCACCGTATTGCAAAAGGAACTTTAACAAGATAGATTTACCCAGCATACCACATAGATGGCAGATTAACATATTGTGTAAAACTGATAATGCTTTCCAGGGCATAGAGCTTGGTGTCAATAACTAAAATTAACTATGGTCTTTTGAAAGGTTTTCCATTATCCTCCATATTAACTTAGAGTTGGCTTCTGTGTCTCAGCGGCTGAATTTGATCAGATTCCATTATACCTCTAAGGACCTATTTAAAATCCATTATTGGCTTTTGCTTTGCTTTGAGCCTTTGCTTTGTTGTTATACTATTTGTGGTTTATTTTTCTGGGGTTATGTGTACGTGTATGTGTTTGTGTGTATGTTAAATTCTTAGTAGAAATAGTTGAGCTACAGAATACCAGAATACCGGTCCTGTCCTGAATTTACCTGCCAAATCTACTTATCGTTCCAAAAAACAGTGTTAGTCCAAGGAAGGTCTTCAGAATGCCTACATCCAATCACCTGGGGACATTTAACTGTGGAGGCTCCTGGCCGCTTCCTAGACAGACTGATCAGTCTCTTGAGGTGAATTTCAAGAAAATGCATTTTAAGCACTCTTTCCTAATGATTCAAATGCACATTAAATTGCGAGAGACACTGCCAGGAAGATAAAAAAGATGCCACCCAGACACAAAGGGTAAAGGAAGAAATTAATTTTCTGCTTTTCCGAGAAAGCCCAGCACTTGACAGCCTTTTCAACTGGGTACTAGACTGGGTTTGTAGAACTTAAATTAATGAGCGGCTTCCATGGCAGGAGTTTCAATGATTTGTTACTAGTCCCTGTCCTAAGAACAAATTACACAGAAACACAAACAGATGGTTTTCAGTTATCTGTTTTTTAAACAATCTAAGTAGATTGGAAAACACAATGTGTTATTATCAAATAACAGCTGCACCAAAACCTACTAAACTCAAATTCAAGGTCATTTTGAAAGGAGAAGAAGAAGAAAAAAAGAGGTATCTGGAATTAAGCATCTCTTTTTAATTGAAAGCCTGGCATAAGTCCTGAGCTAGCAATTTTGTTTCATTAACTGCTTTGGTCAGTTATTTTAAATGTAAGGGTGCTCCCTTCTTCTTCCCATCATTATCATTCTCTCTATTCGTTCCCATTTCTATTCCTCCTGTTTTGTCTATTTATTACTCTGTATTTCACATCTGGAGAAATTCCTTGAGCTCACTTCTACATGTTTTTTTACTAGACAGGTTTAGCTACACAACATTCATTTCCTCTGAGCAACCCATGGGGCTGATTCTAAAACAGAAAAGGTGAACAAAGAACTGGGTGACCCTGAACTATACTATATCTATCCTCTTCTGATGAGTATAAAATTGCCCTCTTCACTCCAGGGAAGCACGGGTTTAAGCTATAGCAGTGCTCTGGGAGGAGACGCAGGTGAAGTGGAGAACAGTTGGTCATAGTGAGACTGTACAAAGACACCTCCTTTACTGAGTGTGCCCATCACCAGTGCTATCAAGATTATAAGCTAGCCGAAACCGGTTTGGCTCAGTGTCAGTTTGCAGACTGAAAGGTCCCGGGTTCGATTCCGGTCAAGGGCATGTACCTTGGTTGCGGGCACATCCCCAGTAGGGGGTGTGCAAGAGGCAGCTGATCGATGATTGTCTCTCATTGATGTTTCTAACTCTCTGTCCCTCTCTCTTCCTCTTTGTAAAAAATCAGTAAAATATATTTTAAAAAAGATTATAAAAGATTTCCTCCAACCTTTAATATAAGGAGGTACTATAATATTTATACCTCCTGCCCAAGACTTGAGCTAAGCTGGAGAGGGGTAAGATTGGGAAAGAGAATATCGACCTTGAATAGAAAAGATGAGAAGACTACTCCTAGGGCATCCCCACTGCCTTGCTGGAAATCTGTGCACAATGAAAAGAAGGAGAACGTATCAGAGGAGGAAGCATTCAAGCTGCAACCATCTGGTAAAGACTGGTCTCTTGGTTGGTGGAGGCTTTTCTTAAAATGAATGCATTATGTAAATATATTAACCTCAAAAGATGCCTCAAAGGTATCTTTAAATCCCCTTAGTTTCCAAATAACTATTTATTCTCCAATTTATCCACTTAGTCCACCTTTTGTAATACTTTGCTTTTAAAGAAAATTATCATGTAATAAAATTCAATATGAAGATGAACCAAGCAATGGTTTAAGAGAAATTAACCATAAATGTATTCCTAAATTACAAATAATACTAGTAAATATTAAATAAGGGATAAAACTACATGTTCAAAAGAACAAGATGTTCAAAAGAAATCCTTTATTTACAACAACAGAGAAGCTTCCCAGAGAAAAACCACCAGGGGACAGGGTTTAGCACTTTAATGTCAGTTCAAAATGGAATCTTTCAGGAGGCTGGGTGGAAATGTTCTTATGTGACAAAAAAGCAAAAAAAGCTAGTGAAATCTCAAAGTTAATTATTTTCCTTTTTGCCTTCCTATAAAAAAGTCCACTTCCATTAAAAAGATAAATTTTTCACAATAAATGGTGCAGAATTAAGAAGATGCCAATTTTGGGGGGGGCAGGAGTATGACTCCATGTCTACGTCACTCCTCACACATAAATACTGATTAGAAAGGGACTAAAATACTACATGTCAAAAAATAAAACATAAATTAAACCACACTCATAAAATGACTCTAGTCAACGGGGAACGTACAAAGAAGATGTGATGGAAAACAAAGGCACATCTGTAATACTTTCAACAATAAAGATAAATCAAATTTTTTAAAAAAGATATGATGGAAATGTTGGTTTACTTAGACCATGCTGTGCTTCCTAAGAAGTTGTAGGAGGACATAGCTGTTTGCTAGATCTCAGGGCTGCAACCCAGTTGTTAGCTGAAGGTGTCACTGTATGGTATACAGGATTCAGATCACAGGAGGCTGTGCAATCAGGATGAAAACCCTTAGACATTAGCTACATCAAGGTCAACCAGCAGAGACTGACATGAGTGTGAGCAAAGCCAAAGTGCAATTGAAAATCCAAAAGAGTTAATCAAAATTTAATAGTGTTAAAAGCAATAACTCATGCCCCAGTCGGTTTTGCTTAGTGGATAATCAGCCTGTGGACTGGAGGGTCTAAGGTTTGATTCCAGGCATGTGAGCACATGCCTGGGTTGTAGGCTCCATTCCCAGTAGGGGGTGTGCAGGAGGCAGCCAATCAATGATTCTCTCTCATCATTGATCTCTCTCTTTCCTTCTTTCTTCCTCTCTAAAGGCAATACAAATATATTTTAAAAAATAAAAGGAACACCTTGTGAAGAAGACCATTATTCTGGTTGGGGATTTGGGGCAGAATTTCTGTTGGGCACGGCATCTGTAGAAGAAATTTGATGACTACATTTTCCCAACTCCATCTTCTCTGTCTTTTCCTCTCTCACACTGGAAATACTAATTCTCTTTTCAAGCCAACTTGCCTCATTAAGCTCCACTCTTCTTCGGGAGATATGGATCTCTTTACTGTGTGTGTGTGTGTGTGTGTGTGTGTGTGTGTTAGTACTTATCCTATACAGTATAATAAAAAGCCTAGGGACTGAAACAGCGAAATGGCCAGAACAACCAGAGACGAGAAAGATCACGGCCCCTTATCCCTGGCCAGCCCTGCCCCCTAGCGGGGGACCCCCAACCTGATTCAGGGCCTTCATCAGGGCAGACTGGACAGCCCCAACCCGTACACCGGGACTCTATCCTATATAATAAAATGGTAATATGCAAATTGACCCTAATGGAGGAACAACCAGAATGCACTATGAGGCGCAATGACCACCCCTTGGTCCCTCCCCCCGCGGCCTCTCCCTCCCTCCCCTGCAGGCAGGCTCCAATTGCCCCAAGGCAAATGGGAAATGAGGTGGGAGGCAGGGGATGGGCGTGGCACCAGGTCAAGGCCCCCAACCCACCAGTCATCCCACACATACAGGGCAACCTACAGCCGGGGCGGAGCCAGTGAGGGGGTGGGAACAGCCGACCTTTCAGTCCCCTCCCCGGCCTTCAGGCTCCAATCCCCTGATGGCAAATGGGGAACCAGGATGGGTGGCAGCAGGGGAGCAGGGCCAGCTGTGAGCAGCCAGGGAAGATGGCCCTGTTCCCAGGCCAGGCCTAGGGAGCATACCCATGCACGAATTCCATGAGCCGGGCCTCTAGTTTGCTAATATGACTGTATCTCATGCAACAAGCTAATTAAAAGGAAAAAATAGAAGGAAAGAATGCTATTTTTTCTCAATACACTCCCTCTAGCTTTTGTTATTACTTTTGTTATAACTATGAAATATGTCTTATTTTTCTCTTCTGTACAACAGCCTATCAGAATATGTATAAAATAGTTCACCATGGAGAATTAATAATTTTTAAAACCTGTTTCAAATAGCTATCCTTTCATCATCTAATGCATTTAGAAAGAAGATAAATTTGTCAAGTTTTGTGGAAAAAAGAAAAACTACAAGTGGTGGAAAGCAAGGGTGAAACGATCTATAATCTTGGAGCAGAAAAGTCTTGCCAACCAGAATACAAAAATGAGGATACCATAAAGGAAAAGATCAATTACATTATTATAACACAAAAGATCTTATTACTTAACTTTTATCATAGATTTATACAAAAAAATCTTAAATACTAGTAAATTAGCTTGACTTTTATCAAATGAAACATTTAATTACCATACTACTTCCTCTTCCATCACAAAAACAACAAAAATAAACACAAGGAATTTTTTAGGGGATTCGATTCTGAGTCTATTGAATCTATGTAATAGAATCCATTATCACTGTAGAATGGAGAAAGAGAAAAGCTGAATTAAGATAAGATATAAAGAAATTGAATAGTTTTCTAATTCCATCTTCTTTGATTCCAATAGTCAGTTAACAAAGATATTTTTTCATTAAATCAGGCATGTCCATGTTGTTTGAGCTATAAGTATAAAAACATTTCAAATCCAAATAAATTATTTTCTTATCATCTATCCCTCTGTTCCCTTTTATTAATGGAGAGACAGATTCTGAAGGAATTGAGAGAGTGCACTAACAAGAATAAAATAAGCTATTTCATTAATTTTCATTCCTTTGGATTTTAGCACAATTTTATATAATTTATTTTTTTTTGTAAACCTACAATTTATTTTTATTTTGCACTATCCAATATGTAAGACTAAGAAACTGAATTCACATTAATGTTGCAGAAAATTGCTCAGAGCTTTTATTGTTTTTTTTGTGTTTTTTTTTTTTTTGTGTGTGTGTGTGTGTGTGTGTGATTTTATTTTATTTTTTTTTTGCTCTTGCATCTTTACCATATAAATTACACTAATCATAAATTTTTAAGTCTAATTTTTAGCCTTGGTTTGGTGGTGCAGTTGATTGGAGTATTGTCCCATACACCAAAAGTCTGTCGGTTCAATTCCCAGTCAGGGGACATACCCAGGTTGGGTTGCATATGGGAGGCAAAAAATGAATTTCTCTCTCTCTCTCTCTCTCTCTCTCTCTCTCTCTCTCTCTCTCTCTCTCTCTCTCTCTCTCTCTTAAAATGAATAGAAACATATTCTTGAGTGAAAAATTAAAAAAAAAATTAAGGTGGTTGGCAGAAGCTGGGATGGAGGGGAAAATGGTGAGTTATCATTTAATTATAAAGTTTTAGTTTTACAAGATGAATAATAGTGATGGTTGCAAAACAATATGAAGGTAATTAATACCACTGAACTGTACACTTAAAAATAGTTAAGATAAATTTTAGGTTATGTGCATTTTATCATCATATAATAAATTTAAATCAATGCAGGCAAATAGATGAAAGCAGTATATATCAGAGAAAAATTAGAACTTCTTGAGGAAACAAATTTGAGTTCTCAGGTATCAAGGGAATCTGCTCCCTCTTAATAAAATGATTCTTTAGTTCCTGATTAAAAGAAAAATCAGAAGAAATAAAGTTAAAATAGTAGTTAGGAGTAAGGAAATCTAGTATTTATGATGCAGCTACTAGAGTTAGAATGATGTGCTAGACATTTTAACATGCCTTATCTCATGTAGTTTTCATAACAACCCTCTGATGTAGTTATAAATCTACATTATTTGTGCTGATTCAACTAAGGCTCAGTTTAGTGAAGTAATGGCTGGTACCTGATAGGCTGCCTTTGAACACTGATCTACATAATTTCAAGGACTGAGAGTGGATGGGGACAAATTTTAAAAGAGGTAGGAAGAGTGAACAGATCTGAGGGTTTGGATTTTAATGTTTTTAGTTTAAATGCCTTCCCCATTGCCTGATAAAAGTGTTGTTTTATCCACATAAAAATGATAATGGCACCGTCTAATTTACAAGGTCATTATGAATCTCAAATAGGGCAATGCTTGTGAAAATTACTTTATAAACTGAAAAGCATCAGATAAAATTTTGGTTTAGCAATTATCACAGTGAGGTCTCTGTACACACACATACAAATAACACTTTCTAAGAGAATTGAAATGCTTCAGGAAAAATAAGGAAAGAAATACAGGTAATGACAAATGATACATAATGACATAATAGATGAAATAACAGATAACATTTTACTAAATTACAATAAATTGTTTATTGAATTCTGAGAATATACATTTATCTCTGACTCTTTAGTTTCATAATGTACATAATAAAAGAAAATATTCAGTGGTTTAGTTTTAAAGGGAATAAAAATATTAGGAAAGCTTATGGAAAAACAGAAAGGAATGAAAGATAGAAAATACAATAATCTCATCACAGAAATATTTTCAAGTTTTGGAATCAAAACATGTACCTGCCAACACATTTAAGGACCATAATCGGTGAAATAAACTATTTTCTAGATGCAAAATCACTTTACCTTCAGAAGTTAAACTGCAGTGAAATCTGGAACAAATTTCATGTGGCTGCATGCATTGGCTGGTTGCAAAGGTTAAGCAAAAGTAGTGTATACAAGTGAAACTTGGTTGCTCCTTTTGTAAGGAAGTAAACTATACAAAGATACAGCAATTATTTTAGAGCAAAAAATAAACAAACAAAAAAGACATAAATTTCTAAGTAGATAGAGTTGAGTCCTGAAATATCTTGTGCAGAACAATAAAGAAAAATGCTCCTACAAAGAGTGACATTGATTAAGATTGTTTTTGAGCTGGGGTAGAAGGAAGGGTTTAAGTCATCCAAGGAGTGACCTTTACTATTCCAAAGCCTACATGTGCTTTATAAATTGCTTTTACAGGAAGGATGAAAAGATATCCAGCAACTTCAACAAAACCACTCAAATCTAAAAGACCATGCTCTAATTAGAAATGGAACATTGGAGAAAGCATGTTCAAAAGGTCATGTGGCCCATATAGCCAATTATCTTTGAGAAATTGCTATTTGCCTAGGTACCATCTTACCATTTATTTAAAGTTATAAGAAAGAAAGTGAATAACTTGATATTTTTCAGCCTGACATTCAGACAGCAAGTCTAAAATCCACTTTAGATCAAGATGTATGCATATAATAACCTCAAGGTTTTAAAATACCTTGACTATTCCATTTTATGTTTAAAATCTTCATGGATTTTTTGGCATTTTCATCATATTCTGTGCTATTATTTAAAATATTTATGTTTTAGGTATTTTAATCACAAGTAGCAGCTCCTTTTTGTACCTCAGTTTGTTCATCCATCAAATAGAGACAAATACAGTACTCACATCATAGAATCATTTTCAGGACCAAATAAGAGTCAATATATATAAAGTGTTGGCGTTTTGTGTTCATTCAATAAATTTTTATTACAAAAATATTACATTAAAATATTTTAATATATTTTATTGATTTTTTTATGGGGAGGAAGTGAGAGGGATAGAGAGTTAGAAACATTGATGGGAGAGAAACATCAATCAGCTGCCTCCTGCACACTACCTACTGGGTATATGCCCACAACCACGGTACATGCCCTTAACCGGAATTGAATAGGGAACCCTTGAGTCTGCAGGCCGATGCTCTATCCATTGGGCAAAACTGGTTAGGGCACAAAAATATTTTATAAAATAATTTGAAGTAGCATCATCTTATACCAAATACTGGAGTACCAGTACATACACATATATGTATGTATACATCTATATATAAAAGCCTAAGTGACTGGTCAACTGGCAGACAGGAAGACTGGCAGATGGGCAGACTGGCCAGTAGCTATGCTGCACACTGACCACCAGGGGCAGATGCTCAACACAGGAGTTGTTGAGCTGTGGTCACTTGGCAGTGGTGGTTCTCAGGTGATGAATCTGGAACCAGAGAGAAGGAAGCCCAATTTTGGGGTACATCACCCAAGAACTGCCCTCTCACAATCCAGGACCCCTTGGGGGATGTCGGAGAGCCAGTTTCAGCCCAATATCCACAGGCCAAACTGAGGGACCCCATCATTGCACAAATCCATGCACCGGGCCTCTAGTGTAAATATATATGTGTGTGTGTATATATGAAAGAGTGAATGTACACACACACACACACACATGTCCCCAAGTATTCAGACTGCTATAAGCAAATAAAATCAGCTAAGCCCTCTTCCCAGATAACCATGTGATATTCACAGCCTTTCCCAGTATTTCTGGGCATACCCAAAACAAAGTACTTCCTTGTACCTAGTCAACATTTGTCAGAGCTCCCTCTCAACAGTTGTCCCAGCTACTGCCATACCTGCTTCCTCACTGCTCCCTGCTCTATTCTTCCCTGCCAGTCTCAAGTATGCACATAGCCTTCACACCCTGGGTCAAAAATGTTACCTTATTGTCCTAATTGCATATGGTTTAAAAGAATGCTTAAAAAAAACACAAAAAAACAAAAAAAAAAAACACCTTTAAACCTATTAATTCAATACTCCTAAAATGGTTCTAACTAGGCCATCTCTGCTGTGAGGGCTATTGGTGTCCCTCTCCTAAGACCAGCCCTTCGCCATATGGCTCTATGCTGAAACTTCCTCACATCTATGTACTTCCCAGATTGTTCCAGAGCACTGTGTCTTCCCAAACTCTCTCTTTTGAGCATCCAGGGCAGGTTTTAAAATTCTAATACTTTCTTATATGATCGAGTTTACCTTCCTCGGGCACCATTCACAGTTAAAATGTCTTCCTAAACAAAGCACCCCATTTCTTGTCACATTAAAGAATACAAAAGCCTTTGGAGTTCACAAGGCAATAATGCACCTTAAGAATGGAGATACATTTTGAGAAATACATCACTAGGTGATTTCAGCATCGAGTGAACATAGTAGAGTGCACTTACACAAGCGTAGGTGGTATAGCCTCCTACACACCTAGGGTACATGGTACAGCCTAATGACCTGTGTATCACGTTATTGTGCAAAACAACACTAGATTAAATTAAGCACAAGAGAAAATGATGCTATCAATAAACATGGTAAATATGATATGTATGAGGCTGCTACCAGTGTCACTAGATATACTGTTTTACAGCAAACATTTTTTTTGTAAATAAAAGAACACACTTTAAAATGGGGATTAAAAGTATAGTATATTAAATACATAAACTAATAACAGTTTTTGGTTAGCATTATCAAGTATTATGTACTGTATATAAGTACTACACTTTTATACAACTGGCAGTGCAATATGTTGGTGTATACCAGCATCACCACAAAAGTATGAGCAATATATTGGGCTATGAAACTACAATGTCACTAGGTGATAGGAATTTTTCAGCTCCATTATAGTCTTATTATATATTGTATATGCAGATGGTCGTTGACTGAGACATTGTTATGTGGTGCATGATATTGTGGTTTAACTGCATATATAGCTATAAATACAGATTCTAATTGATATGCTACAGTTTATTCTCAGCAGACATATGGTGTAAGGATTATTAGCATACGAGTGATGCCTACAATTACATATATAAGGGTTAGTGGTGCAGTGATTAGAGTAAGGAATTTGGACTTAGATCTGAAAATACATCTAGGCTTCTCCATTACTAGCTGTGTAAGCCTTACTCAATTTGACTATGATTTATTTTGAATCTTTGTAAAATGAGGATAAAAATAACTGCCTTTCCTACCTCTAATTTTTGTGAGAAAAACTAAATAAAATGTCAGGATGGAACATTTCATTGCATTTTGCAATTATATATTATTATTATTACTACTACTAGAGGCCAAATGCACAAAATTTATGCAAGACTAGGCCCTCGCAGCCCTGGCTGCCTCTCGGCCCTGCAGCACTGCCCACCACCCACTGGTCATTCCAGAAGGTCATTCCAGAAGGTTGTTCTGGAAGGTCATCCGCCATCCAGTCTAATTAGCATATTACTTCTTTATTACCTCTTAATTCCATTTGCTACCTGGTATTAAAATCTAACATTCAATGTAACCAGCTTATATACAAAATCATAAATGCATTATCAGTCTTTACAATAATTATTCCCTAAAAATCAACAAATTATGAGACAAATTATGAATGATATCTAAAAATTATAAATAAAATTATAATAAAAATTATACACACACATCCATATAAAATCAACTTCTACTTTGTTGTGAATTTAGTCTTTAAGAACTAGCTTAACTTCTAATCAAAAGCAAATGTGAAAAGATATAGATTGAAAACAAGACTAAGTACCCTGACAAAAGGAAAAACTAAGATTTGCCATGAAATAGATAATATAACAAATGTTAGCAGCCTCCACATACAACACATATAATTTTACTAGTTCTCGCTACTCATTATGTTTTGATGAGACCCAGATTGGTAAGAAAAAATAACATGATTCCCAGCAGTAGAGTTAGTATGAGGAGGGCTCAGAAAGGTGTAGCACACAAATGTATGCAATAACACTTGTTGCTTGTTTAGATGTTGGGAGGATTGATGAGCAAGAAGGTTGGAGAAGCTTCCAGATCTCTAACTTAGGCCATTAACTGATGGCTGGGATAGCAAGTAAAATAGAAAACAGAAAAGCAGCAAAATGTTTAGAGAAAAGAAAGAATAGTGGATGAATCTAGTTTGAGAAATGCTGTGTGTAAAAGTCCAATCGGCAACTCAATACAGTTCTGAGACTCAAACCAGAATATACTGGACATAGTGATTTAGAAATAGTAAAATAAAATATAGTTAAAGACAGGAAAGGAGATAAAATTATCTTAAAATATTATGTGGGCCAAGGACAGAATCTGAAGGACAAAGTCTGAGGGACATGCAGACCAGAAAGGAAATACAGAAATAATCATCAGGAAGAGAAGAGGAGTACTAGAATTGTCAAAAGAGATATGGGTGGCCAGCAGTATCAAAGACACATCAGTATCATAGATACAGGTAAAAAGAGATAAAAACAGATAAGTGAAATTGCCATTAATGAACATGTTCATTCTATCAGACTTGAATAATGAAAATAAAAAATCATGAGAACATATATGCATGATACTTTGGGGATATTAGAGAGGATAGGAAGGTGAAAAATCTCACTCTGAGAAAGTAGTTTTATTTTACATTTAAAGCAGTCTTATTGGACATAGAATTCTGGGCTAAGTTTTCTCTTTCATTCTTTTAAAGATGCCACTTCTTTGTCTTCTTGCTTGCATAGCTTCTGGGGGTATCTACTGTAATTCTTTTGTTCCTCTGTGTTAATTTGTCTCCCCCGCCCGCACACACACCCCTCCTGACTGCCTTCAGGATTTTCTTTCTTTTTTTAATCCTCACTTTAGGATATTTTTTCCATCGATTTTTTTAGAGAGAGTGGA
Organism: Pipistrellus hanaki; assembly: GCF_964339955.1. NCBI lineage: Eukaryota > Metazoa > Chordata > Mammalia > Chiroptera > Vespertilionidae > Pipistrellus > Pipistrellus hanaki. Next base: position 27,193,180 of record NC_140506.1, read on the forward strand.
TGATACAGGTAAAGAGAGAAACATCTATGTGAGAGAGACACATCACATCTATCAGTTGCCTCCCACACATGTCCCAACCCGGTTGAGAATCAAACTTGTAACTGAGGTACATGCCTTTGAATGGGAACCAAATTTATGACCTATGACCTCTCAGTCTGAGTGCTGACCCTCTAACTGTTGAGTCAAACCTGCCAGGACATGATTTTCTTTGTCTTTGGTTTTTAGAAATTTTAATATGATATGTGGTGTGTATGTGTGTGTGTGTGTGTGTGTGTGTGTGTGTGTGTGTGTACGATGTTCTAACTTAGCAACTTTCTACGTCTCCGAACTTAACGCAGAGGCTAGATAGGTCACTCCAGAATTCGTCAATACTCTAAAATTAAAAAATCAAGTTTATCTTCTGGGAGTAATAGAAGTGATAGGGATAGGGTAAGAATGATGACTGGATTCACTGATGATTCAGTGCCTATGGATATTTTTAGTGAAATGAGAACTGACTCTAATATTTTCTAAGGTCTTTGGGAAGGTCCTTGCTTGAACATACAAATGCTTTCAGAATAGACAACAACGCTACCCACTAGAGGACATGCTCCTCTTGACTACTCTGCCAATTACTTCATTCACTTTGAGTGAGAAAACACTAGTACTTGTTCTGAATTACTGCATGATTTTTTAAAAAATGTATTTTGCTTTTCTAGTCTTTAAATGCACGCATACTGTGGATTTCTCATCTTTTCCTAAATTCCCTTATCTTTTAGTATCCTTCTGAGATTACTGTTTATAAGCAATGTCTAGGTCTCTAATAGTATGATTTATATTATGTTGGTATGCAAGCCTGCTGGTAAATTAATGCTACATAATGGCCTCTTCTAGAAAAATGCAAGTTTGCTATTTAATAATATTTTAATCCATGTGCACTAAACAGAGATGAAGAACTCTAAACCTTGTAATTTGTTTTATGTCAAATGACTTTGTGGAATTGTTTTTGTTGTGGCATTGTGGTGTTTTAATTTGTTTTCAATAGTTTTAATACATTTGGTATTTTATGTTTTTACATTTTTAACACTCAGTGAGCCAGATTCTCTGCAAATCCAAACCTGAAAATGAATTGGTGAAGTATTCACTTTCTGAACCTCTGGGATACCATCTGGTGCACAGCTCCATGGGATATGACTGCTGTAGAGCAGTCAATATTTGGTGAGGGCGTAATAAATATTATTAACTGGATTAAATTCAGGATGTTGAGGGATATAAACATGCCCAAATTATTAAGCAATGATGCCAAAACAGAAGCCCAGACTTCTATAATAGTAAGAATGGGAAGGGGGTATGATCATCAGAGAGTCATAAGCTAAATAGGTTATTCCCAGCCCTTATGCTTTTAATGGGGTTATACTGCCAATTCAAGGTGTATGGTTTGGGACCCAACCCAGGTGACAGAAAGAATTAGAAAGCAGGGTCAGGGCGTCTCTAACTACATAACCATTAAATATTCTTGGTCCTGGCATCATGACTTTTAATATGCACAATTTAGGGAAACATGAGAACTGACAAGTTCCCAACAATGCAAGTAAAGCTGGTTCTTCCTTACTCTGTTTATTAATTGGCCCATTCTATTTTTTTAAAGATCCCTAAGACTTAAATCACTTGGTACAGAAGAAGAAAATATAATTAAATATTGCATAACATTATTTTGAGGGGTATTTTTGCTTGTTAGGTTTATTTTTTATTTTGCAATGTACTTTAATTACTGTTTCTCATTTTACCTTTGAAGCAATCATAGTAGACATAGGGAGAATTTGATTATAATCCAACTATTTATGGTTTTCTCACCCTCTTCTTCCACCAAAACATAGATACAAAATGACAAAAGCAAGTCTATAAAGTCAGGACCTTCAGTATTATCCCCCATGCTGCCCTTGAAAGTATTTATCTTAGAAAACCATGTAAACATATCAATAATTTTAATTTAAATCATATTTGTTTACTGACATACAACCCTGAATGTGCCTGATCTTATTTGATCTCAGAAACCATTTTTAATCTTCAATACCCTTGAGTATAAGTTGCCATTTCAATAGTAAAAATTTATATTTAACCCAATTTTTTATTTTTTATTTTTATTGATTATGGTATCACATAATTGTCCTCATCTCCCCATTCCCATTCCAAACTCCTCCTCACATATGCCCCCACCCCTCTGTTGTCCATGGCCATTGGCCAGGCCCATATGCATGCACACAAGTCCTGTGGTTGATCTCTTCCCTTACTCCCATCCTCCCCTACTTTCCCTCTGAGGTTTGAGAGTCTGATCACTGCTTCTCTTTCTCTGGGTCTGTTTTTGTTCATCAAATTATGTTGTTCATTATTTCCTCTAGATGTGTAAGATCATGTGATCCAAGAAATACCATTGTAAAAACTGAAACTGAGACAAGCCATAATGGTTATGCTGAGAGACAAATGAATCAGTCTGTAGTGACTTCCTTTCTGGGCCAACAGTTCTTTTGAGTCCCAACTTCAATGTCGAACAGTTTCTTATGTGTACATGTCAGCCATCATATTTCAGATCTGGTTGGTAGACAAATGGTGGTGATGTAAGATTTGACTTTAAAAATAATAAGCCTTTATAATCACTTTTTTCTAGAGGAAAAATAATACTAATAGAAAACTCTAACAATACTAATAGAAAACCAAATTATTAGGCTTTTCTTCATAACTTAAGTGTGTTATAGGGCAATTCTGTCCTTAGGAGTCATTCTTTAATATTCATAATCAATTCTTCCATCCATTTGTATGTATATATATTTGGTGTTTACATTGTTAAGTGCAATATATGCAATTTTTTCCTGGGTATAATTATTTGCAATTCAACTTCAACTAGAAATTGTCCAAAAATGAGATAGCAAACGCATCACAATATTGAAAAATGTGAATAATTTTCTAAGGCAACAATGTAATGATTGGCTTTATCCACTAAAGCTGTCTTGTGATTGATTTCAAAGCAAATGTTTGCTGATCATTCCCTATTCTTTCAGCTCTTTCCTCTATACTAACGTTTATTTATACCCTCATCTATTCTTATACTATTGCTGATTATATGAGAACAGTTCTTTTTAATCACTCTAAAATAGTCTATGTTTCTGCAACAATGAACATAATTGACAATTATGGCACATTTTTCACAGATCAAAATATCTCTGCCAAACAAGATAACCACGATGCATTGAAGAACATATTCACAGAGTTATGAGAGGATTGGGATGAATTAAAGATTAAAATGGATAGGCTTGGTTAGTTAGGCTCAGACTGGGTTCAGACGGTAATAACAATAAAAATTATACATATAGTTTTTAAATATGCTTTATAACAATAGAGACCACATGTATCTTACTCACAACTGGATGGATACCGACAGCCTAGCGCAGTTCTTGATACAAATTAGTCACTCAATAAACATTTGTTGAATTTCATTAAAAAAGGGCACAAGCCAGAAGATAAGAATAATAACCAAAGATATAAAACCTCTAAAAGTACAAATCCTCAATTCAAATTCTTGCAAATAAAGATACAAGCCAAGAATATGATTTTGGTTTTTCTTTATACTTTGCACTTTTCAAAGCATATTTACCTGTAGTATATCCTTTAACTTTCTTTGGACTCTAATAAGTGACTGCAAGTGAAAAATCCATTTTCCATATACTTCACTTTATCAAGATTATAAACTGTGACCACTTTGCCAATCTTATATCTTGGGAGATAATTGATATAGTAGAGAAAGGGGGTCAGTCTGGGAAAAGATCCATTATTTTTATTTAACCATAAAACTCCCAAAATAATCATCCTTATAGGGTAATTTTGAGGAACAGTAAATGCAGATATCTCTATAGTGTTATACAAAGCCTATCATCCTTTCCAAATTGCTTCTTGGTCTGCCTTTCCCAGAGAGGCACTGATGGAATAAAATGGCCTAAATTACTCACCCTCGACCATTGAAAGAACAATTTTGAAATGTAAAAGTACAATTATAATGTTTTTATCTTTTTAAGAATAAGATAAATCTGGTTTAGAATCTTTGGACAACATTTTTAAAGTCTGCTCTGAAAAGAGGCAATTCTATGGCACCTGCTGGCCTGCTTCCCAGGTGGGCTCCTGTCCCCTGTACTCAAAACCAGCAGCCCATTTAGGTTGGCTGAAATCCAGTATACAAATACTTTTCCAGATAGCCTACACCAAGCATGCCAACCTCACTCGTGGCCCGCAGGCTGCATGGGCCCACAAGGAACATTTTTGTGGCCCAGCCAATATAACGATATGTAAGAAATGTTTTAATAAAAATTTTGTAACTTAATTTTTACCATATCCTGTCATACAAAATTATTAATAATGAACTATAACATTTGCTAATGAATAATTACTATAATTGTGTTGCATTCATTTCCCTTAAGCGCCTTATGCACAGGTGCACCATTTTTCTCCACTAATACTGGCAGCGAATATTTTAGCAGCCAATTGCCACGTCAGTGGACTGACAACAAGCAGTGGACTGACATGTTTGATGTGCACAACAGGAAATATTTTGCTTTCAGAGCAGAAGAAAAATAGGTTTAGTTGTGTTATGCTTATTAATTTGTACAGCTATTCAGTGTCTAGTAAGTTAATGTTCAAGAAAAAAAGATTAATTTTTATTAAAATGTTCTATTGCTTTATGTTAATGGTTACTCATTTATTTCAGCCCTTTGAATTCAGCATGTCTCTATAAGCCAACATTTCTATGAAAATTGAAGCTTTTGGCTTTTTGCGGCCCACATAAACTTAAACCCTTGAGTTTGATATGCTTGGCTACACCTTCCCAACAGCCAGGATTTGCTTCCAGTTTTTGACAAACACTAAACAAATAGAAAAACAGGGAACCTCAATTAAAAGACATCTGGTGAGTGACAATCTTACCCAAATGTAGAACATCCAAAAGAGTCCTAAGTCAAACTGAGGGCAATTTCATCAAGAAACTAACAAATCCAATTGAGCAGAAGATATCCTGAATCATTCCAAACTGGAAGGAAGAAAATTGTACAGGCTACTAGGAAACTAAGAGTTTAATGGAAAATAGCAAATGATATCTTAGAATTCAATTAGAATTGATTAATAGAGAAGAATTTAAATTTAGTTCATTCTTCAAATGAGAAGATTTATAAAAATTCATGAGTTCAGAGACTATCAACAGAGATATTATAAGGATAGTTGCTTTAAAATATTTTAAAATAACCCCCAATTTAAATACATACTATAATTATAGAAATTTTTATGTGCCACTTCCCTTGCCTGTACCTTTACTTCCCACTCATTGTTAGCAATAAAATCGGTGGCATTGCTAGAGGCAATGAGATGACTCAGATAGTCAACTTTGGAAGTTTCGAACCTCTGAAAGTTAGCTTAACTAGTAAATCCACTGGCAGGACAGGTAATTTCATAGGCCTATGTCCTTGGACTGGATGTTATGAACAAACAATATAAAACAAACAAAACAAGAATCATAAAAGAAGAGAAAATATTTTTGAGTAAAATTCAAATTAGCCCTACGTCTATGAAGAGATGATTAATTAGTACCTTGCAAATCACCATTGAGTCTCCTAACAAAATCTAGAAAATAGAAACGAAGAGAAAGATGTTAATCAGATCAATTCCAGTGTTATCCAACTGAGAGAATATGAGGGCTTCAGATTTCACTGGTAACCATTCTCTGGGCATAAATATCAATGACTTATTAAAATCATTTGTTAAGAATCAAGCTCTCTATTGTAAATGGAATGTTTGTATTCCCCCAAAATGAGTATGTCAAAGCCCTCTACTCCAATATGATACTATTTGTAGATGGGGCCTTTGGGGGGATAATGAGGGTTAGAAGAGGCCTCTCTTTAGGAACTTAATCAAGATAGCACCTGGATCTTGAACTTCCCAGCCTCCAGAACTCTGAGAAAATAAATGTCTGTTGTTTAAGCCATCTAGACATGTATTTTTTTATGACAGCCTGAGATGGCTAACGTAGTCTTTTGCCTCAATGCTTTGATTTTATATTTATTTGGGAATTGATCTTCAATTCAGTTTATGAATAGGCACACATGACCTAGAATCAAGAAACTCATAGCTGGTAGGAAACAGAACACTTGCCTAGTTTAATCACCATCTTCTGCCTGAATCTTTTATATGATATGGAGATCTTAAAGTACAAGTGACTCCGAGGACTGAATCCAGATCCTTGAATTCAATAACTATTCTCTTTTCACTGCACCAATGATATCTACACTATTTTGACTACACACCCCATCAGTAAAAATATTTTTAATGTATTTTCCAATGTATATATGTATTTATTGTATACATGTGCTACTGTATATTTATTAAATATATACAAAACACTGAAATTTAAAAAATAATGACATTAAAAGTAAATATAAGTAAAAGTCCTGGCAGTGCCCTTGGCAGACCCGAGTCTGTCTCCTGCTTCAACTGTGTTTGAATGGAATAGACCCAGGGATGCCCCTTCCAGCCTCCGGCCACTCTCCAGCATCTTATCCAGTCACCACCTTCAGAACCACCTCTGGGACCAGCCAACATGCTGTTGTTGTTTTTTATCTTAACTCCTTATTGCCGAACAACCATGAGCGCCCCAAATTTTTCCACCGAGGGGGAGTCTGTGGTCAACCACCTGGCCGACCTGTATCTGTGGGCCGCCCATGCCTACCTCCCTCTGGGCTTCTATTTCAACCTCCCTGGTGAGGATGTGGCACCCCAGGGCATGGGCTACTTTTTTTGAGAGTTGGCTGAGAAGAATCGCAAGGGTGGATTCTCTTTCAGGACTTCCTGCAGCCTCCCAATATGACTGGACAAAACTCAGTCATCATTGGTCCATCATTGAACCAAATGGTAGGCGCCCTAGCCTTGGAGAGGAACCTAAACCTGGCCCTTTTGGAGCTGTAGGCCCTGGGTTTTACCCTCTCAGGCACTCATCTCTGTGACTTCCTGCAGAACCACTTCCTGGATGAGGAGGTGAAACTCATCAAGAAGATGGGCAACATCAGACTCGCCCCCGCAGGCTGGCTTGGCTGGGTGAGTATCACTCAAGCACCACTAGGAGTCTTTGGAGCCCAGAGGCCTTTACGAGGCCCCTCTGCATCCCCCTTGTGTCTGGATTTTACCTGAATCTCTCCCCAAAACTACTAGGTGTTATTTAACCCCCTGAAGCCCTCTCCCAAGAATGAACCAAATGAAACAATAAAGTATTTTGCAGAAAAAAGAAAAAAAGTCCTAATACACCTTTTAAAGCCCACATTAGAGACTGCTACACTTTCTCACATTGGCTCTCATACTAGGAAGTTAGTAAAAAGCTGGATCAGTGAAAGCATATCACAGTATTAAAAAATGCCAGAGTCTAATGTTGGGAGATTGTGATTATTATTCTTAATACAAGAATAGTAAATCTGTTGTTTTAAAAAATTAGTATCAAGAGAAGTACAGGCTGCTAAAATTAAATCTTCAACCTAAGAAAAGTCATACTATGTCAATACTTCATTGAAGAAATGCCAAGGAAAACTTGAGCCATGAATTTTATGCTGGGGTCGCTATAAATGACTCCTATCCTTTTGGGACCAGTGGATTGATAAGAGCCAATGGAGTTAACACAGGTGGCTAAAGGGCCGGGGTAAAGTTTTGACCACTATAGCAAATTAAACTTTTTAATTAAAAGCAGAGTTGTTTCTATAGCACTTTTTCATAAAAAATTCTAACAGTCTTAGAAGGTATATTATATATTAATTAGAGGCTAAGTGCACAAAATTTGTGCATGGGTAGGGTCCCTAGGCCTGGTGACGATCGGGGCCAATCTGTGGGGCAACCAGTGGGGCAATTGGGGGCCCCCGCTGGCACCTGCCTTGGCTGGCTTGGTGCCACCCACTTGCCAGCCCCATTCCGCTGCCTCTGCCTCTGGTTGCCTCCCTCTGCAGGGCAACCAAGAGGGCAATAAGGGATCCTCTTACTGGTACCCACCTTGGCTGGCTTGGGGCCTGCAGGCTGGGAGCAGCTCCTGCATTGAGAGTCTGCCCCTGGTGGTCAGGGCACATCATAGCGACTGGTTGTTCCACCAATCATTCTACTGTTCAGTCAATTTGTATATTGGGCTTTTATTATATAGAATTACCCTGCCTCTTTCTGTTCTAAATTGCTATGCTACATAAGTAGAAAGAAAATTAGATGTTTACAACTAAATGCTCCTCTAAATTAAATTAAATGACTTCATGAAAACATATTGCTGGTAGTGAAAGGTAAGCTTTAAGTAGAAAAATCAGTGGAGTCATTACAACTCAACAGTGGATAAAAATTAGGCATCCCATCTGCATGGCCTATTCTGGCTACGAACCCTTGAGTAATACCTTACCAAACCTCAGTTTACCACTCATAGTTTTGAGATAGAATGATCTTATATAAAAATCGTTAAATCTGTCATTGTTGTACAAATGAGACTCATTCAGTCTCATTTAAGCAAAAGTCAGAGCTGCAAGCATTGCCCCCAGCTTTCACAGAAGGCAAAGACACTTCCAAAGGTTAGCACAAGAGAAACCCATTCCTGCTCTGCTCTTTCAGTATAAACAAAGCACCAGCATCAAAAAGAAGGAAAAAAAAAAAGTGATCTGAAGCATCCCAAGAGGTGTAAAACCCCAAGCAGTCACACAAAATCTTTGGTAAGACCTGTTAAAGTAAAATGTCAGTCCAATATGAGGTGGCTTAAAAGCATTAAAAAGAAATAAAGCCTTCATACCACACAATTGATGGGAGAGTCTCTGCTGGGACACTTCATAAATACTTCAAGACAAAGGTTACCTACTAGGTCAAGGTTTTTTCTTTTCTCCTTTCCCCCCTAATTATTATTAAGTCAGAAAATCCAGTTTTTAAAGCAGCAGATTATATCTAAATAATCATTTTTAATTTTATCATGTTTTCATTTATTTTTCCTTTAATGTCCTAATTTTTATAGACTTGATCTAGACAACATGGTTTACAATTGGTGTTTGTTTGTTTTTTTAGGTACTTAAAAGAGGTTAAATAGGGCAATAGATTTTTTTTAAATCCCAGATTTAACTACATTTTAGGAATCAGAAAGAGAAAAGAACACAGGGAATCTTACTTATAAGCTATGGAGTCTAGGGCAATGCTAAAGATAGAACTGATTAGGTACCTTTAATGTATCAAGCATTGAGTGTTGCTATCATTCTCTTATCACCCTTTAGAATACTGGGGTCAGTAACTTACCAAATGTCCCACAACTATAAAGTTGAAAGAGCCAAATATTGAACTTAATTCTTTATGAGTTATTTCTTAATTTAATTTATTGGGGTGAAACAAAACATAGAAGGGTGTGCACACATGGTCTGGAAGTGCGTGCACATCAACCTTCCTTGCTTTTGGTCCTGGCCAACCTGCAGCAATGCACAGGTGCTGACTGCTAAGATGGCAAGGCATCTTCACTATTTTTATTTTTGGACTACTTCACCTCTGTTCTTGTAGGCCATTACTTATTCTGTGGCTGGAACAGCTCTTAAAATTATATAGGTTTCAGGTATATAATTCTATAATACATAATCTATATATTGTATTATTGACATGCCAAGTCAACTCTCCTTCTATCACCATTTATCTCCCCTTTACCTTCTTTTATCTCCCCCCCACGCCCTCCCCCCCCCCCCTCGCGCCTTTACTTTCTTCTACCTGCCCCCAAAACCCTTCCCTCTGGCAATCACTGCACTGTGGTCTGTGTCTACGAGTCTTTCTTCTTTTTTTCTTGGCTTAATTAATCCCTTCACTCTTCTCACCCAGCCACCAACCCCCTCTCCTCTGACAGCTGACAGTCTGTTCTCTGTATCCACAAGTTTGTCTCCACTTGTTAGTTAATTTGGCTTATTTGATACCACATGTAAGTGAAAACATCTGGGATTATATCCATAGAAATCTGAAACACTGATTTGAAAGAATATATGCACCCCTAAGTTCATTGCACCATTATTTACAATAGCCAAATTTTGGAAGCAGCCCAAGTGGCCATCCTATATAATAAAAGGCTAATATGCAAATAAACCAAATGGCGGAATGACCGGTCAATGCAGGAGCTTCCCCCTGGTGGTCAGTGCACTCCCACAGAGGGAGCACTTTATATTCTGTCCTCAGGCACTTTATATTCTAGCATGAGGAAAGAGGCCATTCCATATGATGTCAGGTTGAAAGGAGACATGGTGAAGACTTATTGTTACACTTGTTTGTGTGATTTGATGAATGTTTGTCTCCCACAGCAGACCAAAAGTGTATAGACATGGGGCCATGCCTTACTTTTGTAACACCCACATGCTCAGTTCCTCCCTTTCTTACCCACTGCAACCTCAAATTATCTTCCCAAACTAGCAAAATGTCACTTTAAATTTTAAAAAATGGCTTGTTTATATTTTTATAGCTAAAATGGTTCATGGGCCCTCCCAAATAAAGGAAGAATTCAGAGCATTAACACAGGACCAGGTCTTAGCTATGAGTAGAAAAATATGAACATTGATCTAAGTGTTCAGGGATATAAGATGATCATGTAAAGGAAGTCTCTTTTCCTCCTCCTTTGTATGCCTTTGCACAATGACAGGTACAAGATAGACAGAGACACACGGGGAGAAGCAGGGGCTGTTCTAACAGTTAGAACATTCTCGTTGGCTTTTCAAATGTCATAATGCCAAAGAAAAACATTCTCAGATTCTAAATCAAATTAATGCTTTAAACTTTCCTCATTGAACACAGAAAAGACCTACTTTTAAGTGTGCATTTTTGGATTTTTATTACGGCAAAGATTTAAGGGGTGGGAGGTTGACATTTTTAGACCAGTGCAAAATAAACTTTTGAAACTCTAAGGTAACAATGTCTAACTAATCAAAACATTGGATTCTTTTCTCTGATAAATGATAGTCACCTGCTTAGAGTCTTTTAATTAAGTGGAAGCATGCTCTTTATGCCAGTGGATTTTCAAGAAGCTGAGAAGCAGTGAAGTGACAGCTCTACTGTTTACATTTGGATAAATGTAGGCAGCTCCATTCCTCCTAATCTGGGCAGCATGAGCCTTTCCACCAAGATGAACATTTTTGCATTAAGCAAGTTTAAATAGGAAATCTCCCTAGCATCATTCTGTACCAGCAGTTCCTTAAAGTCATGGCTCAGTTAATCATTTGCTTTTAGAATGTTTTCCTCCAAGAACAGGGATATCCTTAATGATATATTTTTAATTATCCAAAATATTCTCCCTTTTGCCTTTACAGATTTTTTTTTTCATATCACATGTCTCTGGAATTCAATAAAAGAAGAAACAACTAAGTGAGTGATTTGCTTTCACATTTAACTTAAATAAGAAAAGCTCAGCAACAGAAAGATGTGTTTGCAGTGTTTTTTTTTTAATTGGTATGCAGGTCACCTCCTTTTCCAACGAGCAACTGTTTAATAATAGAGGGAATTCCAGCCTCCAAGACATGGCTCTTTATTTTATATAATGCATACAACCAAACACCAACTGATAAATGAATCTGAACATTCCCTCGGAATTCGTTGAATTTCCTGATTGGGTATTAAACACAATTAGTATTCAGTCAAAGAACTGGCACACTTGTGGATATATCCCCATTTTTTAAGAAAGCCTATTGGGCACATCATACTTTCCTTTCCACATAATTCTGCCTTAGTCACCCTTAAAAGCTGGGAGGTAACTACAGGAAGAATTAAAGATGGTCTTGGGCATCACAACAGAATTACTGTTGAAACACAAAGAATCTCCATGCTAGAGAAATGTGTTTGCATTTGTGGTTTTTCTGATGCCTTCAAATGAATGTGCCTACGTCACAGCTACATCTGTTTGGATGCTTTTCCCCCCTTGGGTAAATGAACAAAGGCAAATGTTCTTAGAACTTGTCTCATGGAAATTAACAGCCTACTTTTAACCCTGCCTTGTATAGCTTTGAATTGCTCTACTTGTTTATGTTTTCTTTCATAAGTTAATGAAATCTAAAACATATCACTCACTTGGTGCCTTAAGAACACTCACTTGGTAATTGGAAATAAGGGTCAATCTCCTTCAGGCCCTGAGAATGTTTACTTAAAATGCTTTTTAAAGGAGGAGAGAGATTAAAGACATATGCCAGGATAGAAAGCTCCTGAAAGTTATGCCCCACAGACCAAGTGTTTGCATTATTCTCGTATACATGAACTCACAGAATGTGATGGATTGAAGTACCTCGTGATGTTAAATTCAATTTATTCTTTTAGTCTCACTTACAAAGTTTGATATATAAGACATAACTCTCTTTGGTTTCCATTTCAAGCATATTTCTGCATGCATCTGAAAAGCAGGGTGTCTAATATCATGCGAGTAGGCTAATGAATGGTAAGGCATATAAAGGCTGGGAGAGAATTCACATCAAATGTCAACCAAGTCACATAGATGAACAAATCCTCACTTGTTCATAAGCTGAACACAGTCTGAGAACTAAAAGTGAACCAAAGGTTGCTCCCCAGCCTGATTATGATAGCACGGTATTAAAATACAAACAGTAAAAAGTTACATGTACACATTGTTTTTACAAAAGAAATGCAAACAAAAAGTACTCACACTTTTGTTCCGAGAAAGCAAATCGGAAGTATTTCTTTGCATGGTGGCGTCTTAAGTAACTCAAACAGGCAATGGTTGTTTCCAACGTCACTGCTCTCACTGCAACAATTATCCACTCAAAAGCCAACTGGCATTCTGAAGAGAAAGGCAAGGAAATGTTTAATCAAGTATATGATTAACATGTGTGCTTCAAAATACTGTCTTAGAGTGGGACAGCAACTCTTAAATCATTCATCAGAACAGGCTACAAGGATGCTGTGTTTAAAGCAGTCAAAGTGCACACAAGCAACATTTCCAAAACAGCTTTTGTTAAATTTAAGTTTAGAGATTTCAAGTACCATTTGTTTTCTATTAAACATTCAAGCCTACATTTCTAGTAGCTGAAACAAAAAGTAGATATGGTAGTCACAACCTAACGTTACATGTATGTAAGGAAAACACAGACTGTATTGGGTATTTGATAATTCTTGCTGGTACAGCTAGGGACCCCTCAAATTTCCACCCATGGATCACAAAGGTAGCTTTGTCCACTGCCGGAGGACTCTTGTCTACATCTGAGAGCCCTCTGACCACTACATCATGGCCTCCTGGTTTATTAGCAATGATCCACAGTACAGTGAGCCATCCCAGTGGCTCTTAGGTACATTTAGTGAGTTCTATACCATTTTGATTCAAAGAGATTATACAGAATGGTTTGGAGGAAGTGCTTACCGAGTTAAGCAATAACTAACTTGCAATGAATATTCTAGAGCAGTTGCCACTTGAGTGACAGAAAAGCCTCATCACCTAACCTACACTTTCCATTAGACGCTAAAAAGGAAATTCTTGATTTTGATTAGGAAGAAAAAGCAAATAGAATGACTATGGTGCTCTGCTCATTCTGATATTCAGCTATATTTGGACATTACTTACAAATTCATAGGATATATTTGTATGTGGGTTGAGGTGCCTTTTAGGAAAGAAATCACTCTAAGGGAACAAAGATAAGGCAAACATGCTTGACCAAAACTCTGACCTTGCAGATGTGGGCAGATATTATAAGGGCAGACTGATTCTAACAACAGCATGTATTCTATCATTTGGGTTTCTTCTAAGCATCTGTGGTTTTTGTGCCTGAGGTTTATGGAAAAGAATAACAATGATCAAGATCTGAGGAGCTTGTTTTTGGTAAAATGGTTGAAAAATATCAAAGCACAGAGCAGTGTGAATTATATATTCAAAAAATAAACAACATGAAGTGACTATATGTATTTTTAAAAGCATACACACCAAAAGGAGGGAGGACTCCATGGAACACAGCATCTCTGGGGGCCCCTGGAGGAGGCCAGCCCCCAACAGCAGGAGAGCCCAGTGGTTCCCCACCCCAGTGGGAAGGACCTTCCCCAAGCTCTCCAGCAATCAGCAGAGGCACACTCTCAAGGATCAAAGATTTGTTTGAAACAGGAAAGCAGTCCTAAAGACTTATAAAAATAAAAGGAAAATATTTTTTTAAAGGCCAGAGACCCCACCACAGCAAAGTAGAGCTAGAATTAGAGAAATGAAGTTTATTATTGCTGAGAATATGCCTAGAGGCATAAGAATATACCTAGATGCAATGCCCTAAAGGGCGGTGAGGAACAATGCTTTCTTCTGGGGTCAATGAGAATGCTTACCTGAAGTTAGAGAAAAATGCACAGTGAATAGGAGTTGCTAGGATAACTATGGTTCTTTGAGTGTGTATGGATTTTTTAAGAGTGTAGGGTTTACTCCTGGGACCCTGACTGACACATTGAGCAGATCCACAAATACAAACTTCTCAGCTAGTGTACTTCCAGGAATTCAGTCACCTCTACTGATTAGTTACAATGCCAAGCATGTTATTAGCTCTCAGAAAATGTAAAATCATGTTAATCACCTAGATCAATTTAAGAAGTGGGCAGAAATAATATAAACTGTGAACTAACTAAATATTCCATACCTGGGGGGTGGGGAGGATGAAGTCCCCTAAATGCTGTGGAAAGCTTACATCCTATCAAAGAAAAACTCATTCAAAATATTTCATTACCCATTTAGTATTTAATGAGTACCCTTGGGGGCAACCATGGGATAGTGGGCTAGAGATGCAATGGTTCTGAGTTAAGTAAAATCAGACAACTTATGGATTTGACCTGAGGCTTTCCTAAATGAATCATACTTTTAACAAATTTATCTTGACATCATTTAAAGACCATTATTAATAGATAATTTCCTGCAGGAATTTGTAACATAAAGAAATTGAAAGAGGAAAATGGACTTCATTGAAAAATCAGAGCTGATGGGGTGGCCCTTCTCAGCCTTTATAACTACCTAGGAGGCACCAGGGCCTCACTAAAACAGCTTGGACCTTGGAACCAAATAGGCAAATAGAGCTAAAGCTTTTTAATTGCATTCTGTGTCGCTTTAGGTAAGTTACTTAACCTGTCTGAGCTTTCTCCAGACCTGCAAAAGGGAGATAATAATACTCATGCTGTTGCTTGCCACATTTCAATGAGTTTTAATGTGTAAAAGTAGTAACATCGCAATCCTTCATTACTATCTTTTTCTTCTCTTCTTTCAAATGGCAAACAACCACAACCATCCATTCTTATTTTTTCCTAAAAGTGCCAAACTCTCTCAAATAAGACAAACTTAGGCAGATATACATTCATTTTTTTTAAAATTTACTTATTGACAAAAGAAGGGAGAGAGAAACTTCAATTTTGTTGCATTATGATTCTTATATGTGCCCTCACTAAAGATGGAACCCACAACCTTGGTGTGCCAGGATGCTGCTCTAACAGCAAATATACTTTCAACTACACAATAATGAACAATGTGTCAGTTAGGGTCCCAGGAGTAATAAGACACTCCCCTCATATTAAGGTCATTAAAGGAGGGCTTGGAAAGAGACTATTAAAGAAGATAAGAGCAGAGAAGAGGAACCTACGGAGGATGGTGCAGTTCTTGCACAAGTAACAATGCAGTTCTTACCACCTCCAAGCTATAGGGACAAGGAGCGGGATGGGCCACCAATCCCTAAGAGCAGACAGTCATAGAACTGCCTTGAAAATGAGATTATTCTCTGGGACACAGCCTGGGGCAATGCTGAAAGGAAGGAGATGAACATGATCTCTTCTGCTGCCTCCTTCTGATCTCCTGCTAGGACTCCCCACTGCCAAAATACAACAGAGCCAACAGAGCGGTCAGCCCCCAAGGACAGAAAGCCTCCTAGGGTGGGGTAGGGAAGGGAGTAGAGCTGGAGGGGACATAGAAGAGGTGCCACACAAATCTGACCTGATTGCTCTGGAGAGGACTGCACTTTTCTGCTATCTCAGTTCATCCTAAAAAAAAATACCTCCTATTTATCCTTAATCCTCACAGTAACTATATCTGTGAGAAAGATATCATTACTATATGACCCCATTGTGAAAAAGGGGAAATCAGCTCCAACAAGTTAACTTAAATTGCCCGGAAATAGCAGAGCCAAGATTCAAACCCTATTTGTCTGGCTTCAAAGTCCATGTTTTTTCTACCCTGCCACAGTGCTTAGCTGCCAATATCACGAACCAGTGCATTTTAATTATCAACAAGTGGTAACCTCTGCAAATATCAAAGTTGTGCCTAAGCCAAAGAATGTTTGATTTAAAAGGTTTACTTTCAGGAAGGCAGTTCCTACAAATTCCTCCCTCAGCAAAGACAAAGCTGTAAGACCACAGAAATGCGTTCTCCCTCCAGGTGCACGATAAAGAAACCAGGTGAGAGAACTCTCACAAATGCAATTTCATTACTTCAGGAATTTGCACATAAAAGTTAATTGGGGAGAAGTAGAGTCAGCTCCTGCAGGGGGAACACTTTAGAAATAGAAATGAACAGAGCCGGTGGGTAAGACAGATGGTTCTAAAACATTCTGAGAAGGAATCTGAGCTGGAGCACCTGAATAAATTTTGCTGCTTTGATGAAAGGATAAGGGAGTTAAGACAGGTTCTTTCCTAAAGATTAAGGATTTTTATAATGGAAAAACCCGGGGACTGGGCACTAGAAGAAATAAATTCTACTTTCATCCCAATGTCATATACACCAGCTGTATAGAATTAGAAAACTCTCTTCTTTTTTCTTTATCTACCATTTGTTTGCTCCTTGTAGATTGGAGATATTTTCACAACCCGCCTCACAGGGTTGTTCTGAGCACCCATTAGATAGATGATTCCTCAGAAAGTGAAGGGACAGCCTTCACAGGGCACCCTGAAGGAAAGACCGTAGGAAACCTCTGTGGTCATCATTAGATCTGGATCAAGAAAGAGTTTTTTCTCTAAATTCACAGCTTTAGAAGGAATGAGGAACTATGAGGGACTTAGACACTATGGCAAATGTATGTTACCTGTCTTAAGTGTGGGAGATCAAATTAGCAGGCACCTCAGAGTACATGAGAATAACTCAATCTTTCCCATGAAAAGTCTGGGTTTTTTAAAGAATATTTTTAATTTTTTAAATTGCAGTTGACATTCACTATTATTATATAGGTGTACACATAGTAATTAGACACATAATTTACTTAGAAATCTAGTACTCATTTGGCACCATGCACAGTCAGTAGAATATTATTGACTATAAATCCATTTTATATATTGCTTATCAGCTTCATAATAACTTAAGTCTTTGGAAAGGAATTTGATAATAAGTACAAAACTATAATGGTGTTACACATTTTTATAGGGATTCAGAAAATAATCTGAAGTACAGAAAGTGCTTTATATTCAAAGGTATTCTTAACAATGCTACTTATAATAATGAAAATTGGGAAATAATTTAGATGTCCAACAAGTTAACTAAATAGCCTAGTAAATAGCAGAGCCAGGATTTAGCTAAGTAAATAGTTAACTAAAATATGAGAAACCTCATGATGTACTATGCATTTAAAATATATATACTAGTATATGTCCATAAAATATTTTCATATGTATTATAAATAGGAAAAAATACAATGGAGAGGATATGTCCGTCACAACTTGCAACAGAAAAATTCATAAAATAAATTAACAATTGACTTCTTTATCTAGGTTTAGCTTCAATAAGCTTTAAACTGTTTGAGCCTCTTCTTAATGTCTTCCTTAACATTGGAACAAAAATTGAACTCAGTTTCCTGTCTCACTCCATTTCACTTTTTCTTACCTCCTTGAGAGGATGAAGGAATTTCTCCTGTCTGAGAGGATGAAGTGTTTTTCTATCCATGTTCAGTCATGTCTTCTACTTACTATCTCCCCTCCCCTATTTGCTCTATCTTTCTGGCTCTCTCCTCTCATATTTTCACTACTGTCTCCAGAATCTCTCCTCTAGGAAAAAAATAATCAAGTTATTTGAAAAGATTGTCTATTGTTTTCTCCACCTCCTTACTCCTACCCTCTACCTGTCAATCCACTGCAACCTCATGTTGCTCTTTCTACATTTCAACTTCTTTCTAAAAATTCCTGACCTCCATATTGCCAAATATAACAAAATCTTCACAAATTCTCTTAGTAGGCTTCCTTACTATAACATTGGGAATTTTTTTTCTAGAAACTCTCTCCTCCCTTGTCTCCTGTGATATCACTTTCTGCTGGTTCAGTTGCTTGACTTCTTTCTACTCCATGGAGGTCTTCTTGTATTTTCCTTAAATGTGAATAAAACCATGGTTCTTACTCTTCTCCTCAAACATGACTCCATACCAAAATTACCCAAGGGATTCTTTAAAAAGCAGATTTCTGACCCTCCACTAATAAATCAGAATTTCCAGGAGAGTTCCAGAGGAATATATTTTTTTTACCAGTTCTCTAGATCAGTGTTTCCCAACCTTCTCTCATGATGAGAATCACCTGGTGGAGTTGTTAAAACACAGATTCCTGAATCCCAACTAAGAAGTGCTAAACTAGAATTTTTGGGAACATATAGGTAAAATTGCATACCTAACTTAGTGCTCTGTATATAACATCTGTCTTAGAGCACTAGTTAAGTATACAATTTTACCTATATGTTCCCCAAAATTCTAGTTTAGCACTTCTTAGTTGGGATTCAGGAATCTGTGTTTTAACAACTCCACCAGGTGATTCTCATCATGAGAGAAGGTTGGGAAACACTGCTCTAGATAATACTCACGAAGCTTACAGAGCACCATATTATTGATTGGCACTTGAAAATCTCTGCTCTACTTTATATTCCTGGAAAATCCATTAGTTTTCATTGTTTGATCTGCTAAATGTTTGATAATACTAGTAATACATGTAGGTATGCAAATAATGTATATGCATATATCACACCTTGATTTCTCCTGAGCTTCCAAATTTTTACATTCAGAAGCCTGCCAGAGATCTTCACTTAGAAGACCCACAAGTATCACAAATACAACATGATCATATATGAACTCAACTTTTTTTTCTTTCTTCACTCATAATTATATTTCTTCTCTTATTCTCTCTTTCTCAGTTAATGGTACCACAATCCACCCAAGCCAAAATCAAGCTGAGCTCTTCCCACTCCCTGATCACCCACACTCAATCAGTGATCATGTCCTGCTGTAGTACCTAGCAAATATTTCTCAGCTCTATCTTCTCTTTGCAAGTCTACTGCCAATACCCTCTTTCAGACTTTTACCTACAGTATTTCAGGTACATACCTCCTAATCAATGTCATTTTTACTGCCTATTCATCCTCCCATATTTTCCTTATTTGTTATACTGAACCCTACATACTTCATGCTGTTTCCGACATGTAAGTCCTTGTTCTTTATTGTTTCTTCCTCTTCTTCTTCCTCATCCTCAAATCCACTTCCTCCACCTTCACTTACCTACTCCTACTTCAACACTTAGCTGAGATGTCATCTCCTCCTGAATTTCTTGATTCTCCCAATATCCCCAGCCTAAACCCTATTGCAAACCTGAACCAAAGCCTTTCTATAATGCCTTCTGAATGCTCCCAACAGTGTATTTGTCAAACATACTGAAGTGTTCTGTATCTCACTGCCACTGCTGCCCTGGACTCTAAGACCCTTGAGAGTAGAAAACATTTTACGTTTGTATATATAATCACAATGTAACATACGCTCAATAAATTTTTACTGAATTCTGCCAAATTGAACTGCTTCCCTTGACTAGAATTATGAGAAGGAAAGCACATTTTGTCTCCAGACTAAAGAGAATCCAATATTTTTCTTTGTAGCTTATACTCATACAAAACCATCATTCTATTCCTTTCTCCCCCCCAAAATGATAACAGCAGTCCCTCTTACTCACTCAATAGACATTTACTAGGCACTTGTGGTAAGCAATGAACTGTGCTGGTGTCCAGGGATGCAAAGATAAATATGATAAAATCTCGCTCTACAAGGAGCTCATAGATGAGTGGGGGAGAAAGACAAATAGCACAACACGCTAAGTGCTCTGACAGAGGCTCAGAATAGCTGGTGTGGGACCCAGAGGAGGCAGAGAGTGATTCATACACCTAATGGCTTCAAAGACTGTTCTGAGTTATTCTGCTCTTGCGAACACTTTGCTTTAAGTTGTTCAAATGCTATTTCATATAGTGATGTTGTTTCCCACATAGAAGGAAAAGAACATGAGAGTAGAGACTAGCAGTTCCTTTCATCTTGTTTGCACATCTGGCCAGACCTCTGTGTCTGCAGAAGAGGGGGCCATAGAAGTCCACACCCACAAAGTGTTTCATAATATCGTTAAATGAATAATATGCAGGTGATCACACTTATGTAAGAGAACACAAGCCCCTTTTGATGTCAGTACAAATTTATTATAAAATAATTGACATTTTGGAAAACAAACTACATCATTTGGCTCCCAGGTAGGCCAATTCTTCAGTTCCAAGGGTATGGAAATGCCAAAATACCCTGTCTTTCAATGCTCTCCTTGACCAGCATTTCAAAATGGTCAAGCTGAGTCATTTAGCAGCAAATAAATTACATTTCTTTCTAAAATTCCATGCTTTGTAACTTTTCCCCCACCTGAAATAATTGCAGCACTCCATGAGACAACTCTTCACCTAAATAAAAGGTCAGGGACTTTCCATTTCATCTCTCACAAATGAGAATGCTCTGCTCTGGTTTTAGTTTCCTGCTGCAGCAAGAACAGTTGCAACAGAAGCTTCTTTTCAACAACTTTCCTAACCATATCCTCCCACTGCCGCGTAATGGTGCCCTTCCAGGCCTGGGCAGTGGGAGGTGACGGGAGCAGTTTTGTCCTGTGAATCATAGGACAGCGTGGTGCATAATCTGCTGGCCTGAGGCTTAAGAAGGAAGGAGCCTCTTATGGGATGTGTCATCGCTTGCTGAGTTATAATGCATTCATTGAGAGCCTCGGGACAAAACCCCCTGAGTCACCACGAGGGAAAACAAAATGATGGCAAGACAAACCCCACAAAATCTCTGGTTTAAGTGGCACGCTACTTACAAAATCTCCTTTTTCAATACTTCTCTGCCCTATATGGGATTAAAGTCCACCATTTGAGTACTTTTAAATGTGAGAAGTGTTTAAATGGCATTATCACTGAAGGCTGTGGGGATGTAGGCACAGAATGTAATTTAAATTCAGGCATTACAAATCATAATCGGTACTTTCCATCATGAGATGAGCTCAGTTCTAAATATGAACCATTCTAAACCGAGCCGGTTTGGCTCAGTGGATAGAGCATCAGCCTGCAGACCAAAGGGTCCCGGGTTCAATTCTGGTCAAGGGTATGTACCTTGGTTGCAGGCTCCTACACGGCTAGGGCCTAGTCGGGGCTCATGCAGGAGGCAACCAACTGATGTGTTTCTCTCACATCACATTGATGTTTCTCTCTGAATTTCCCTCTCTCTTCCACTCTCTCTAAAATTCAATGGAAACATATCCTCGAATGAGAATTAACAAAAAAAATAAAAATAAAATGAATTGTTCTACCTCCCTAGTTAAACAAACAAACAAAAAACATTATGTAGATGATAGATAGAAAGATGATAGATAGATGGATAGATAGATAGATGGATAGATAGATAGGTAGATAAGAGATAGATGAGATAAATAAAAATAGATAATGAATAGATAAATAAGAGAGACACAGACAGAAAAAGAAAAAAGAAAAAAAGGAGGTGGGGATGGGGACATATAGCCATATCATAGCTTCTGAATTCTATTATGTACTTCTTCTCAGTCTAAGCTTTAGAAGCAAACCTATTCTTTCTAAGTTATCATGAGCCAGATCCTTTCAGATGTTCCCTCTTAAACCAGCACACCCCTTTGTTCTTTAGTTGCTTCCATTCATCAATTAGCAAAAAGTTCTGCCTTTAATCTTCTTGTAAAATTTACATGGTGAACAGCCCCCTTAAGAAAAATTACAACTGAATTGTTTTAAGACCTAGTACTATTATTTTCATTATATAAGATACATTGAGAAGTTGCGGGGGGGGGGGGGGGGGGGGGGGAATAAGCCAGTTAAAGATAAAAGAGACTAGGGCTGTTGGCAAGGCATCATGCAGATCTTACTTAAGGGATGTATGTGGAAGTTCTTCTAATGAGTTTTCAATAGAAAAACTTTTATCCTATCATCAAGTAACTCAGGACCCTCAAGCTCTCATTTCTCCCTGATTAACAATTGCTACCCAAGGAGTCTCTGCTTGCTGACTATACAAACGCAAGAAAAAACAAGGCATAAAATGAAAAAGTTCAATGTTAATTAAAAGAAACATAAACAAGGACATTAACACAACCAAGAAACCAAAGAGCAGAAGCAAAAACCCAAACCTATCAGTACTCTGCTCCTTAGGAAGTGACAACCTATTAGCATCCCTCGAGGGAATGGGCCCACTGTGGTGGAGTCATTAACACACAGAGTGAAAATGCACATGCCTCTTAGTTTTAGTGGGAGCCAAGGAACAAACTATTAATCAAGAGTAAAAAGCAGTTGTTCTTCTATGTTAAAATTAAAACAAAAGCAGAAAAGAAGCTGGACAACAAATGCAGATATTTTTCCTGTTTGGACATTTTACTATTTATAATTTTTTTTATGGCATTAAAGGTAACAAAGTTAAGGCCTATTAAGAAGTAATAATATTCTTTTGCCATGAAAGAGTCATTTTCAATGTATTCTTTCTCCTTCATAGTCAAGGTATATTAGGGAGACAGAATCACACCAACCCCTTCAGCTGAGTACCTTTTTATTTAAAATATGTTCACTCTTGCCGAAACCGGTTTGGCTCAGCGGATAGAGCGTCGGCCTGCAGACTGAAAGGTCCCAGGTTTGATTCCGGTCAAGGGCATGTACCTTGGTTGTGGGCACATCCCCAGTAGGGGATATGCAATAGGCAGCTGATTGATGATTCTCATCGATGTTTCTAGCTCTCTATCGCTCTCTCTTCCTCTCTGTAAAAAATCAATAAAATATATTTTTTTAAAAATATGTTCACTCTTTTGCAGTTCATTTCATTTTAAAGAAGAAATTTTAAGATATCATCTGAAGAAGAAGAATTTAAATTAGAAATGTTTGGAGAAGAAAAAAAAAAGGCAAAATGAATTATTAGAATTTTGGAATTAGTCATACCTGGATTCAAATTCTGATTTGGCCACTTTCAGATTTTGTGACCTTGAGGAAGTTATTTAAGCCTTTTGAATGTTAAGTTCATGGTCCATACAAGTATAATAATTGAATCCCACACTACAGGGCTACAGTGCCGATTAAATGATGGACTGATGGTCAGCATAAACTAAGCACCACACCTGGATCAAAGAAGGTTTTCCTTCAATGCTAGATTTTATTTTTACTTTGTTTACCCTGTAGTCAAATAAGCAAGCACTGGGTTTTTTTAGGAGACCTGGGTTTTACTAATGCTACAAAACTATTTCATTTTTAAAAATGGACTCTTCCCCCTTGTGAACTGTTGGTAGGAATGCAGATTTTTGCAGCAACTATGGAAAACAGTGTGTAGGTTCCTCAAAAAACTAAGATAGAACTGTTTTATGACCCAGAATTTCTGCTTCTGGGTATATATTCAAAGAAATCCAAAACATGAATTCAAAAGCTTATATGCACTCATTGTTCACTGCAGCATTATTTATAATAAACAAGATATGGAAGCAACCTAAGTGTGTGTCAATAGATGAGAGGGTAAAAAAAAAATCTGTGATACATATATACAATGGAATATTACTCAGCCATAGAAAATGAAATCTTACCATTTATGACAGTATAGATGAATCTAAAGGAATAACTGAAATAAGTCAGATACAGAAAGACAAATATATGATTTCACTTATATGTGGAATCACTGGATAAAATTAATGAACAAACAAAATAGAAAAAGACTCATAGATACAAAGAAGAAACTGATGGTTGCTAGAGAAAAGGGGGGCTAGGGGACTGGGTAAAAAGGGTGAAGGAATGAAAAAGTAAAACTTGGTAGTTATGAAATAGTTGCAGGGTTGTAAAAGTACAGCATTGGAAATAAAGTCAATAACTCTGTAATAATTATATGTGGTTTCAAGTGCGTACTGAAAGTATGGGTAGGGGAGACACTGTAAAATATTTGTCTAACCATTATGCTGAAACTAATCTATATATATAAAAGCCTAAGTGACCATTCTGACCAGACAATTGGACAACTGGACAACCAGTCACTATGACAACGCACTGACCACCAGGAGGCAGATGCTTAATGCAGGAGCTGCCCCCTGGTGGTCATTGCACTCCCACAGCCAACTTCTCATGGCCAGCCAACCTCCCTCAGTCCCTCCCCTCAGTCAGCCAGGACTATCAGCCCAATTGGCCCAATTGCTGGCCAGGCTGAGGGACCCCACCTGTGCACGAATTCATGCACCAGGCCTCTAGTACAAAATGATATTGAATATAAACTGTAGCTGAAAAATATTTTTTTTTCTGAAAATGAACTCTTCTCAGAATTATTATTCTGCATTTGTTCTGGCACAGAATGAGAGGAGCCTGTCCTAATTCTCAGGACACTCGAGTGCAGTACAAGATTTAATCTTTAGTTTCTGTGTCTAGACATAAGCTCTCCCATGGCCTTCTGTAAGGTCAAAAGAACGTTTCAAACTTTACATCCTGGGGTTTGAAATTCTTTTCACCCTGATGTTTCCTTCTTTAAGTACACATGGAATGAGCATCCTCATTAAACAACACTTTTCCAGCAAGAAGTTAATTGTAATACCCACTCTGAGTTGCCAGCACTAAGCAACCACCACATTTCTCAGCAAATCTTAAAGGCCCTGAGCATAGAGAAAGGACAAGCAAAGAATCTTGACAGACAGAAGAAAATTCACCTCAGTTCACCATGATCCCTATGATTACTCAAAAACTGCTCAGAGCTTGATTGCTCTAATCGAAGCCTGTGCTGAATCACTGCCATTCATGAGGTACCCATCTGGCACCTGAAATTAGATTTTCTTTCCTCTTTATTCATAATGATGATGAGGGATAGAGGCACATAACAGCAAAACCCTTAAAGATTATTTTTCTAATAGATTAATTTCTTAGCGAAAATGGAAAATGGCAGTTTCTTCTCTAAGGATCTTGCTATCTTTTATCACCCAATGGTTTATTAGCTCAATTTTTCAAAATGGCAATGACACTTGAAAAGCTGGAGTTTCATCTTTAAAAATCTCTTTAATTCACTGAAGAAGTAATCTAAACTAAAGCATATAAATGACAAAATAAAACAGAATTTAATGTCTGAAATCTAAATAGCCAAGGGAAAGAGACTTAGGATTAAAAAGATCTTTAAATTTCTAGCTCATCTGAAACCCTGTCATAAAGATAAGGTTATACTATACCACACCATACCAAACCAAACCAAACCAAATTGCACCATACCATACTATGGATATTGTTATTGGTCATCTTATTCTTAAATGGTACTAGGGAAAAGTCTTTTAGCCTAATTATTCTACAGTGAACATATGCTGTGTGTATTATAAACTTTAATTAACAAAAATGTATATATAATTATATCTTTAAGTATATAGTTTGCAGATAGGACCAAAGTTGTAGGAGGAAAGAATGATCATGGAATTCCTTAGTCAGAATTAGGGTGATGTTTTTAATATGTAAGATGATGCAGTCTAGCCATGACTAGTCAGGAGATAGAATATTTCAGGTTGCTAACACATATGCCCTGGTTGCTATAAAAAAAAAAAATGAAGCAGGATTAGAAATACAGTCATAATCATAGAAATTCAAATGTACAGTCCCTACAGCTAGTTCTCCAGAATACTAACAAAGACAATGATAGCAAGATATCTTAAAATAATAGATTATTATATGTTTATAAAAATGTACAATATTTAAGTTTACTAATTATTATTCTTAAAGTGAGCATTAGCTTACACATTTCAGATGCAAAGTTTCATGGACTGAATTAATTATATACAAATGCACTTGCCAAAACATGCTTCTGTAAATTAAAAGAAGAGAGCAAGCATACTGTGTGACCTGAGCAGGCAGGAAGCATTCTGGTGCCATATGCACACACACACACCCCGCCCCTCCACAGCCTTCGAGATCCTTGATCATGCCAAACTTGGCCCAGCTCTGTCCCCAGGATCAATTTGATTCCCAATCAGCAGAAATTTAAAGAGCTCTCTATTGATGGGCATTTAGAGAGGAAAAAGAAAACAGACATCTGAGTGGCTGCTTTTTTCCTGACATGGTGTTATTAGCTTTTATCAAGTATTCCAGTTAGTTCTTCAAAATCCATGGAGTAGGTAGCATCCCCATTCTGCAGATGAGAAACCAAGCCTAAGACAAATAACATGATTTTCCAGAAATATCACAACTAACAGGTAGCGATTCAAATCCATATCTCCCTGGCTCGAAGTCCCTGCCCTTTCTGAAAGGCTATAAGGATGAATATGATTTTGTCACTCCGTAGTAATTTGGAGGTGAGGTGGCTTAGAGGTTAATCAAACCCACTTTTGAGATGAAATGCCTGTATTGAAATCCCCACCTTGCCACTTGTTAGATGTTAGGCCCTGAATATGCTTCTCAACTTTCCTGTGACTCAGTTTCTTCCCATATAAAGTGGGCATGATAAGTATTGATCAGAGGTAAGATATATAAAGGAGTTAGGACTTTCCTGACATAGAGTATCAGTAAGTGTTAACTATCTTTGTTACTATTTGTGGAGGTTTTGTGTTTTGTGGCCACTTTGTGCTCCATTTTCAACAGCTTGTCTTGGTCTTGTTCCCCGCCTTCTTTGTCCATTGGCTTTCTCTCTGACCGCTCCACAGACTGCATTTTTGATTCCCAGCTCAGGGCTGGGCCCTGACTGCTGCCAGGCCTTCCTGAGGTCAGCTGCGCACTGGCTGCCTAAAACGCCAAGACAGCCTAAGCTCAGGCTCTGTCTTCCTGTGCTCTGCCAGCCTGTGGGGTGCCACCTGAGAGCCTTTGTAGGACCTTGGCTGTGCCATCCACCCCTTATCACCCACCTCTCAGTACACTGCTTTGCTTGCAAACTGTCAAAACATCCTTCTGTCTCTACCAGTGGCTCCTGCTCTTCCCTCATAACATACCTAGTATTCTGGCAGTACAACATTGAAAAATACTTCCAGTCTGACCCACCACTGTCCACTGAGCTTACACTCACAGAGGAAGACTAAAGAGAAAGTTTCTTGGGCCTTCTAATCTCCAGAGTATTTCAAAAGGCAGAAGACAGTGCACCGTGGGAATTTTCAATGCACTTCGCTATCAAAACTGGATAAAGTGCACACTATTTAATTCATGCCATTAAGTGAAGTTATCACCAAACATGTGTGATTCTGTACAAAGAAATTCTGTTGGAAGTTTCCTTGAGAAAATACTGTCTTCTGCATACTGACCCTCTCAGCTTCTTTTCTTTCTATCAAAACAAAACAAAACCACCATTAATTGGCTCAGTGCACTTTGTTGGATTCATCTCACCAAAAAGAGGATTTGCAGTGTGACCCCTGATTTGAAATCACCTGCAGATCTAGCATTGCTTTTGCCACCTTTAATCTTATGTTAATAAGTACTTAACAGTGCCTCAGAGGTTCAGATCCTTCCAGATTATCTTTAATGCTACAGGCATCTCCCTCAAGGAAACAACGAAGTGTTTTCCCTTACACCAGGCTACACAGAAAAATAAAATATTCTAAAGGGAGAGATTTCCCACCCTTCACTAGTGCCCTACAAATGAAACAATAAATTCCTTGGCCCTATTACTCACTCAAAGCTTCCTGTATTTTGTCTTAAAATTTCTAAATATTAGCATTTTCATTTTGATTTTTGAAGATGAATACTTTGTATCTACACTATGCCTTTCACCCAAAATTCTCAAAATTACACAAAAATTTCAAAATGTGGAGTGGGTTTTCAAATAATAAAAAGAAAGCAAAATCTTCCAATGACTCCTCAAAAATATATCTGTATACAAGATATGTGCACATAGAGCTGATATTAGATGGAAGGAATTACTGTTGGATAAACACATTTTACTCTCTGTCCTACAATGATGTCATGGTTCTAGCAGCACTCAATAAATATTCAAGATAAAAAGCCAAGAATTTGCTGAGCATTTCTTAATGGTGCAGCATCTACTCTAGAAAGCATTGTACGGATAAAATAAACATGTATATATGACATAAAATTATTTAAATACTGTCTTGTTTAGAGACTGAGACTGACACTATAAACAATTAAAGAACACAAGTCTATAATTAGTGCTTAATAAATTGTCTGGCACAACTAATAAGTTTAAAAGTAATTAAGAAAAGAAAAATGAGAGAAGCTATTGTATGCTAGGGATGTGGGGGGAAAAAACACAAAGTATGTAGCTTTTAAACAGACCTTCAAAAGTGATAAGGGTATGGATGGACAGAAAAGAAAGGGAATGGCATTCATACCTGAAAGGAACATCAGGGCAGAGACTAAAATAAGTATATAATAGGGGAATGATAGAAAGAATTTTTTTCCCTACTGAATCTGGGGATTTGCTGCAGAGAATAGAAGGAAATGATCTTGGATAATTAAGTGGAAAGGAGACTGTATGTGGCATTGAGTGCCAATTGGGTTTGATCCAGTAGGGAACAATACAGACTCTCAGCAATCAATGGCAAGGCAAGGCTGTTTTAAGACATATATCCAGGCCTAGCTGGCTTGGCTTAATAGATAGAGCAACAGCCTGCAGACTGAAAGGTCCCAGGTTCAATTCTGGTCTGCGGGCTCGATCCCCAGTGTGGGACATTCAGGAGGCAGCCAATCAATGATTCTCTCTCATCATTGATGTTCCTATCTCTCTCTTCTTCTCCCTTCTTCTCTGAAATCAATAAAAATATATTAAACAAACAAACAAACAAGTATATCCAGCCAACAAAAGATGAATAAATGAGAGGTGATCTAATTTATTGGTTGGTTTGTATTTTATAGAAGTTCTTATTTTATATCATAAATTGGAAAGATTAAGTCTTCTCATATTATTTCTGAAACCTGGGTAATTTCAGACATTCAAAATCTTGGTTTAAATAGGAATAATAGCACATTTTTTTACATTATTTTTATATAAGAATTAGATCAGATTACATATGAGAAGTGGTTAGTATATAGAAAACACTGAACATCAATTCTCTTCCCAATAAGCTATTTCAATCTTCTACAAATATTCAAAGATGAGTTCTAAAAAGAGATTCAGATATTTAGACAAGGCTGTTACAGGGAGTGCCTAAGAAGTTATAAAATAATTAAACTTTTTAATTAATCAATCAATCAATGGTCTGATCTTATTTCAGTATAATCATATAGACCTAGGACTATTGCTCATTCAAATGGTTTTATAAATGAATAAGTATATTGCATTTTGTCCCCAAATTTGAGTATGCTAAGAACTTACAGCATCTCTGGTAAATTCATGTAGACTTAAATTAAGAAATAGATATAGCAAGTATAGGGATTCTACCCATCATTTGTTCTTTCAAAAAACATTTACTGAACATCTACTAAGTACTTTAGCAAAGCTCTGAGCATTAGTTCTACCTAGTTTCCCCCAAAATAAGACAGTGTCTTATATTAATTTTTGTTCCAAAGATGCGCTAGATCTTATTTTCAGGGGATGTCTTATTTTTCCATGTGCTAGGTCTTATTTTCGGAGGATGTCTTATTTTCGGAGAAACACGGTATATCAGTGAACAACAAGATAAAAATTTCTTCACTCATTTACCTTCTAGAAGACAGAATAAATTAACATATACATAATATAAAACAAACAATGAGTAAACTATGTATTACATGAAATGGTCATATGTGTGCAAACAAAAACAGAACATGTATGCATAAAGGGTATTGCAATTTTAGATAGAATTGTTAGCATTGGTAGCTAGATGTTAATAAAGGAGGAGAACAAAGCAATCAAGCACACTATACTAGGGAGGTGAATCTGACAATAAGCCTGTTTCTTTAGGAAGCTACAGCTCCACACACTCCCCAGGGGAATTTCTGCATCCTCTGCCCTTGGGACTAATCCCTAAATGGACAGGAAGGATCATTTCTGATCTTTACCAGGGGGAGGAATAACAACAGCAAGAGAAATTCTTTTGCTGGGCACATGCGCAGTAGAAGCCAAGATGATGCAGGAGGAGGATCTTCTACTATGAGATATGCGCAGTAAGAGTTAAGATGGTGACCACAGAGGCCTGTCTGTCTAGTCTGGGAAAAGTATTGGATTGGATAAGAGACACAGAACCCCAGAAAATCTAGGAAATGTATTGGTTAGGGAGAGGACACAATGCCAGCCCGTAAAACATTGGGAAGTTGATTGCTTAGTTTGAAAGAGGACCTGGTCCTTCCCAAGTCCGAGATAATATAATTCAAGCTTAACAAAGAACTCTTTCTTTCATTCAGTAACATGCACTCATTCCATTCATTCATTCACGTGTTCTCTCTCCATAGCAGCCATGTGGTCCTAGCAGCCAGGAGAGCGCCAAGCACGGGCCTGGGCACAGTGCCAGCCAAAGCACAACCAGGGGCAGACTAAGCTAGCCAGATAGGACAGGGCCTGAGCTGGACTGAACCAATGGCACAGATGGGTGGGCCCTGGCATATGTTCTGGGCTTGATGAAGACAAAGCTGGACTTTCGCCAATGGCAAGATGGACGTGATGAGACACTGGGAACCCAGGGACAGTCCTTTGATTTTGCATCTACAATAAACCTTATCCTCCCATATGTGGATCCCTGGAATGTTTTCCTTGTGACTCTGTGAAAAGACTCCATTTCAATTGACAACAGAATGGCCAGAAAGAGATTCTCTGAAAACATACCATTTGAATAAAAGCCTTAAGGACGTGTGGGAGGGAGCCTTGGTGTGTTAGAAGCAGAGTCAGGGCAGCGGGAGCTGCGATAGCCAGGGAAGAGGAGCTAAGATGGATGCAGAGAGGTACAGTGTCCTTAGGCCAAGCAAATCTCTGGAAACATGGCCCCTGGCAAAACAGAAGAGAGCAGCACGCAGGGGCTGGACCTTATCTGGACCTAATTGGGCACAGGAATCACAAAAGTGGAAGAAAATGGCACAAAGCTCCACCCTGGTGAAGGGACCAAAATTCTGCCCCCCTGAAGCTGTTTTGGAAGATACTGATTTTAAGCTGCAATTAAGAAAGGACCTTTGACCCTCCTCTTTTTCCTG
This sequence comes from Pipistrellus hanaki, assembly GCF_964339955.1. Classification (NCBI taxonomy): domain Eukaryota; kingdom Metazoa; phylum Chordata; class Mammalia; order Chiroptera; family Vespertilionidae; genus Pipistrellus; species Pipistrellus hanaki. The sequence goes on from NC_140506.1 coordinate 27,224,504, forward strand.
TCCAAAAGATTCAGTGAAACCTGCTTCAGGAAGGAGAGCTAGCTGAGGATGCTGCTTTAGACTCTTTTGAATTAAGTATGGTAAACAAGCAGGCTTCAGTTAGGTGCCTGTTAGCTAGCTAACCCCTGTGTCCCATTGTTTCTGAGTCGCCTAGCAAGGATGTGTCTGCCCCCTTATGTTCTGTTCTTCCTCAATTACCTGTAAATCACCCATTCCTACTTCTGAAATCTAAGACTCCATTCTCCTCTCTTTCTCCTTTGTCCAAAATGTCTTATTTACCCAATGTTGCCACACTGTCTTTAGAATTCTCATAGGACAATCATACCTTGTGAATTTCGCATGCACATATTTTAATCTTCGATTTTCTCCTTAGTCTCTGTTATTATCCCAGCCAAAAGCATTTAGAAGGTAGGCAGAAAAAGATTCATACTTTTTTTAGCCCCCACACTGGCAATAACCAGGTTTACTCTCCCACTGCTGCCTACTTTTATTTTTAATATAGTTTTATTGATTTCAGACAGAGGAAAGGAAAGGGAGATAGATGGAAACACCAATGATGAAAGGGAATCATTGATCAGCTGCCTCCTGCAGGCCCCCCACTGGGACTTATCCCAAACCTGGGCATGTGCCCTGACCTGGAATCGAACTGTGACCTCCTGGTTCATAGGTCAATACTCAACCACTGAGCCACGTTGGCTGGGCACTGCTGCCTAATTTTAAACGGCTCCCTCCAACACCCAGATTCAGAATCCACTCTCCACTAACATGCAGCAACAATGAGAGATAGAATAGAGTAAAAACATAGTCATGGAGCAATTGTGAATGCATCAAAGTGCAGGCCATGAACTGGCAATGGCACCAGGTCACCCTTTAAGAACCACTCTCCCAGAACTGATAGGACACTTCGCAGCAAGCTGAGGTGCCAACAAGGGCAGAAGGTGTCAGGAAGGACAGATGGTGTCTGCAGGAAGCCTACTTCACGGGGGTTGGGCAGCATAAAAGGTGAAGAAAAAGGCAACTCGAGGTTTATAAATTAAAACTGATTTCTGAGCTCTTCCCCTCTCCTTTCCCACCACTGATGGAAAGGCAAGCTGGATGGACTCTCGTTTCACTGACTACCTGTAAGAAAAATCTGTGCTAAAAACCTCCATTTTACTTCATTAGTGTTTGTGTCCTGGGTGCCTGGTTTGCTCCTTATCTAATACTTGAATCATTATTCTTTATATTAATAAATAAGGAAATTCCTAGTGATATGTAGCCTCCTATTTCCCAGAGACAACGAAAGGTAATCATACTGTTAAAACAGGAAAAGCATCATCTTGTTTCTCTCTGGGTAACAATGGGGATTTTGGAAAAGCTTCCTGTTGACAATTTTGGCACTCACCTAAGAAACAAAAACACTAGAATTCTGTCAACATAGCAAACTGCCTATTGTTGTACGCATTCAATAAAGGAACAACTGGAAATGGTAATGTCACAGGATGACAAAATGTCACCATTATCTTATGGCAATTTTCTCACCATCATTCTAGCGGAGGATTTTTTCCCCTACGATGCAGTTTGTAAATACGGTAGCATTTATTTCCTGGATGTAGTTGGAGGTTACTGCACTTAAATTGGCAGATGAGAGAAAGCTAGAAGAAGGAAGAATAAGAAAGCTAGGGAGAGAGGGAAGGAGAGAAGGTGAGAAGTGAGAAAGAGAAATTAAAAGAAAAAGAGCGGGAGAGACTGATCATGATTGCAGCTACACTGGTTGTGTGTAATTATCTTGAAACTGATGAAGTGTTTGCTTTAAGTTGGGGACTTCCCTAAAATAATTACCTTACTTGAGAATTTAATAAAAGTATCATAACATGATCAGAAGCCTTGCTGAGTAAGTAAATTACTTAGTTATAAGTAATTACATTGCTATTTTGCAGCTATAACATAAAATACACTCAAAACAAAGAAAATGCACAGCCGTTCAGGCTGATTTTCCTCTGTGTGAATTACAAGGGCAAATTTTGAAATCCATTTTAAGTTAGAATCTGCAAATGTCAAAGTAGTGAAGTTGTGGGGGTGGGGGAATAAATGCTACCAGTTTCCTTAACTACTCAACAAATGAACCCAATCCATGTTAACTCAGCCTGAGACCACATAGTTTTAGTTTATATTGCTAACTGTGGCAAGTTATAGCAAATGTTAGGGATTGTTCAAAATCCAATAATTCTGGTAAAGAGAAACTGAGAACCGAAAGTTATATGTAAACCCTCAAGCTTTTCACTGAACCTCAACAAAGAGATATTACTTTTTGTTGGAAAGATAGTTTTTTTAACCTGTTTTCAAAAACAAAAATGCAGCCTTATAAAATCAAACTTAAATTGGAAACAGCAAAGTAACAAAATACCTAACAAATACATTAAGTTCTTAAGTCAGGGAAAACAAAACTGGATTCCATCCAAGAGCAAGTTAAATCACTCTAGACTGCTCCTGGTATTTACCAGAAGACTATAAGGCCTAGCCCCACAAATAGAAAGATCTATGCATTGAAAGGAGACACACACCCCCAAAAAGGAACCTGGAAGCTCCTTTGTAAATGTCTAAGGAACCAACTTGACTGTTTCAAAAACCAGTTCCAATCCCCCTGCAAGCACTTCATGACACAGTATCATTTTTATAGGGTTTTGTTAAAACCAGATTACAATTCACGTATTTCTAGACGACTAGAGTGACAGGGTGGGTTACAGAGGGGCCTGGTGACCAAGACCAGTTTCACATCGGTGTTTCTAAGAGCTTCATTTCTGAGGTTCCAGGTTCATCACAACTGGAAGGCCAGCTTATGGCAAGAAGCCTAAGCTGAGAAGTGACCGAGCCACAGCCGGGGCAGTGGTGCAGGGCTAAGGCTCCCACAGGGCACAGCCAGCAGGTGGGGCCCAGCTCACCAGGCACTTGTCCTCCAACTCTGCACTGAAATCCCCAAACCCAGTTACTCTGCTAAAATGACAGAGGAGCCCTCAGGCTGCCAGACAATCCTGCAGACCAACAAGCAAACAGTCATTCTGGAAACACTGCGCCAATGTAATTCTCTCACTCACAGACTACTTAATAGCAGCCAGTATTTGCTGGGGCAACATGTCTCTTCCTGGGAGGCTGAGGCATTATGTGTGGACTCCTCACTTCTGAGAGTCCTATTTGAAAGCCCACCTCTTCAGCCTTTCCCGTGCTTTTACAATTCCTATGGAAAAGCTAGAGGAAGTGTATGCCACCCAGTTTCTCCAGAATTTGCCCCATTGACAATAGGATCAAATAAAAACTTTTAATAACCCATAAGGCCATATGTCATGCAGTCACTATTTCCCAGGCTAGCTTTATTTCCTGCCAGTTTCCCCTTTACACATTCACACACTAAGCCAGTCCTCTCTATGCCCCTGTCCTTCCTTGTCATACATTCCTCTGTATTCCTGCATCCTCCACTCCCTATTCATGTCCCTGCAGCCTTCAGAGGCTCTTCCAGAGACATCTATTTAGGCATCTATTTGTAGGCACCGCAGGACTTAAGGCTCAGCACTTTTAGAACACGGTATTATATTAGAATTTTTGTTTCCATGTTCACCTTTCCACTAGAATTGACATTTGTTGAGGGCATGAGTAGTGAATTTTTTATTGGTTTCTCTAAGCCTATCAGAGTATATGATACACAAATGAACAGAATGAGAACTAAACTCTCCCTCAATTTATGAAATATTGCAGAGGCCTCAAAGTATCTCCCTCAGCTCCATCTCCTGGGAGAGCTAACAGGACAAGAAATAAAATGTTTTTTGCTTTGAGAAGACAGTACATACACGTGAAATCGTTATTGGTATCACTTCTAACATAGCTTTGAGAATGTTCTTCAACACCACACAGCACCATCACACAAAGCCAAGGAAACTTCAACTGTTTCCTCAAATCCACACAACCTCGATTCTGCCCTTCTAGTCTTTCTAGTCTTTCCCTCAAATTCATGGAAAGAGAACAGTCTACCCTAACAACCTCTCTCCTGCAGTTATCAGTGCTCTCTATTTTGTATGTTTATGTAATTTATAGAGTTCTTTTTTAAACCAGATTTAAATGGAGGTATCCCCCATTTATTATCTGGGACTAAGGTGGTGGGCATAGGGAACTCTTACCAAACATAATACAAATGAGTTCAGTTCAACTACCAAACCATTTTAGTAAGACTATTTTTCCATAATTTGAGAATAGTTAAAATGTACTTGTTAGTGCAAAAGTGCAAAAAACAAACAAACAAACAAACACAACAACAAAACAAGCAAATAAAAAAGTGCAAATCACAAAGTATAAAACAGTGATGTTAGGGGGGATACCACACTATCATGGTGTTTATGGGTATTTTAACCATGACACATGGTCCTCAGCAACTAAATAAAAGCCTGCTCCTAATGATCCTCAATATTTACTTAGAAGAGAGAAAATACCACATTCCAAACTGGAGTTGGACATAATAGAAGACATTTAAATCTCAAAGTCCTCAAGGAAAAAAGAAAACCTCTGGAGCAGACTCTTTAAACCCCTGAGTCCTCAGGGCAATGCAGTACTTAAACTTCCTTCCTCCAAAATGGCACAGAGTGAGTGAGGCCATCATCTGAGGCAGTTATTGTTATTGCATTTCTACTTCCTCTCTCCATCATGCTACTCTCAGCATGATCTCCTGTGAGCCAACATCAACCCAACATTGCTATAAAAAAATAAAAATAAAAATAAAAAGTCCTTAATTCCAGATTTTAATATCCAAGGTAGGCTAACTGTATTCCTCAGTCACGATTGATGGGAGGAGAGTGGTGTGATTCAGTCCTCCACAGCAGTTTCTATGATTCATCAGTGACCAAGTCTGGAACTGGCAGAATTTAGCATTAGCCCTTTTAATCTTGGTTGGAAGTGCTGTTTAGTGACAATGATTCCTGGTATACACAAAACAAGAAGATGCAAAAAATAAAAACAAAAAACAAACTAACAAACTGGAAAATCCTAGCAGGCTGAACAGATAAGGAATTTAGAACAGAGACGAAGATTACTTGCCACTATTCCTGTCAATTGTCCTTATTGTTACCTATAAGGATATTAATTTTATTTCTTATATATGTTGTATGACCTCCAAGAAGTTAATTTTATATAAAAACTAGAGTTCTGGTGCACAAAATTCATGTGTGTGTGTGTGGGGGGGGGGGGGGGGGTTCCTCAGCCCAGCCTGCACCCTCTTTCATCTGGGACCCCTCGGGGAATATCCGACTATCAGGTTTGGGCCTAAATCGGCAATCAGACATCCCTCTCACATTCCTGGATTGCTGGCTCCTAACCACTCGCCTGCCTGCCTGCCTGCCTGCCTGATTGCCCCCAACTGCTTTTGACTGCTAGCCTGATTGATGTCTAACTGGTCTCCTGCCAGCCTGATCACCCCCAACTACCCTCCCCTACTGGCCTGATCACCCACAACTGCCCTCCCCTGCTGGCCATCTTGTGCCAACATGGGGGTGGCCATCTTGTGATGATGTGGGGGCAGCCATCTTGTGACAATGTGTGGGCGGCCATCTTGTGATGACATGAGAGCACAAGGGCCACGTAGGCTTTTATTAGTATAGATTAACCCTGCACCTCAATTCTCATGCAAATCATAATGCAAAAGTTAATAGAGAAGCAATTGGTTTTGTTTTTATAATAAGGGCCCTTTATTTTTCAAGGAAGATAGGGTTTATTAGAATTACAAGTTTGTTTCCCTAGTGATTGAAAATATGATGTATCAAAGTCTTACTTGTGCCCACATTTTTAGGAATGTATCTTTTATTTAGTTCTTAAAGTGTGGTCCCTGGACAAGCAACAGCAACACATTACTAAGAACTTGTTTAAAATGGCAGTTTGGAGCCCCATTCCAGCTATGGTATTACAAACTCTGGGAGGTTGCACCCAGCAATCTGTATTTTAACAAGCCCTCCTGGTGATTCTGATGCAAATGTTAAAGTCTGAGGACTACGGGTCCCCAGATAAATATTTTATGGAGGGAAATAAGAACTGAAGAGGGAATGAGTTAACTGGGAAGAGCTGAATGCCAGGAATACTCTAAGTGGCAATGGTTCAAAAGCAATCATGTTATTTATTTGTGACATTTATCAACTGCCTAAATTACAGCCATCATATTTCTATACTGGTAGCTGAAAAACTTTGGAAAGTAAGGAGTTGAACATTACTAAAGCTAGATACTTTAGGGATAAAGACTTGGGAGATTTTGGGCCACTCCCTGGATCAGTAGGAGGGAATTGAGGCTGAGCTTTGTCGGGGCATGTGTAATATAGAGACCCACTTTTGAGAAAAATCCAAGAAAGTCATGTCCAAGTAAGAGCCTGGAGCAGAATCTTAGGTTCCTGTTTTTTCTTAGGCCTGCCATGACCACCTCTGGGGATCCAATTCTGAGAGCAACAGATAAAAAAGTTTTTGAGATCCCCATTATAGTCTATATTCAATAAATAAGCAGTGTGTCTCTACCTTGTTGCAGGCACTTTCAAATAATTCTCTGATTGAGACTTCAAGAGCCAGCACTTGTAAGTTAAGCATTCTCATTCCCTTTGTGGCGTCCATCTATTATTTGTGTCTGCCCTGCACCTATTTCCCTTCTCTTGGCAACAGCCTATCTATTTCTTTGCGGGAACTGTTTTCTTCTCCATTTCATCCTGGGATTAATAACAATGATCTTTCTGTCCCCTTTGTTCGCGTGGGTAGACAGATGACTCAGGACTACCCGGAGTTCTTCACTAGGATGATATATACTGAAGAGATCAAGACAGAGAGGCGCTTTCTTTTATTCTTTTGAGATTCTCGGCTGGGGTGTTGTAAGCCTGGAGCTTGCTACAGAAAACCTTTCTGCTGCCAGTGAGAAGGAGGCCAACACAAAGAGAAAAGCAAAGATATGAGTGTCCTGGTGGTGACTGGGACCCTGTGATGATCTATGCTAACAAAAGGTTAGGTAGCTTTTCTGATCCTAGGTGCCACCCTCCTTCCAGATCACCTTTTCTTGCTTGAGCTAGATGTATTAGTTTTCTGCTAATTGCAACTGAAAAAGTTTTGACCATACTCTGAATATATGAATACCAAATATGAATGACTAAAAAAACTTACAGGATTAGGTGCATTATCTACGGTACATATTTGGGAACTGAAAAAGATAGGACACCAAGCTCTTCATAAAGTCCAATATATTTTCTGCTACAACCCAGCTAGTTAACATCTTTAAAAATAAGCTTAGAATCTGTCTAATTGAATGCATTATGTGGTGACTGAACTTGAAAATCACATATTGAAACAGAACACAGAAAGCATGAACCATAAAAGAAAATAATGATAATTTGGACTTCATTAAAATTAAGAACATCTGTTCATCAATAGAAAATAAATATATTCATATATTTATCAGAATACATAAAGACAAATCAGTAACAAAAAGGCAATTATCCACTGAGCCAAACCGGCACTAACCGGTTTGGCTCAGTGATAGAGCGTCAGCTTGTGGACTGAAGGGTCCCAGATTTGATTCCAGTCAAGAGCATGTACCTTTGTTGTGGGCACATCCTTAGTGGGGGATGTGCAGGAGGCAGCTGATCAATGTTTCTCTCTCATTGATGTTTCTAAGTCTCTATTCCTCTCCCTTCCTCTCTGTCAAAAGTCAATAAAATATATATTTTTTAAAAAGAGAATTAATGGCTAAAATATTTTAACAGAATTTTATAAAAGAGGTTTCAAAGTTTCAAAAAGATCAAGTATATGAAAAGATACTCAGCATCATTCATTATTCATCAGGGAAATGAAAACTAAAATTATAACGAGCTTCTACCACTCATTCATCAAAATGACTAAAATTAAAAACATTGACAATACCACATATTGGCACAAATGCAGAGGGACAAGGGCTCTCATACACTACTGATGGGAAGAAATATTAGTACTACCTCTTTGGGAAAACATTTGGCAGCAAGTACTTGTTACATTATGCCTACCTTATGAACATACAACCCTAATCCCAGCTGTACCTATTAAAAAAGAATAAGTACATATATGTATATATGCCTAAGCGACCATCTGACCAGCCGACTGGCCAGTAATTATGACACACACTGACCAACATGGGGGCAGATGCTCAATGCAGGAATGGAAACCACAGGTATGGAAACATGGAACAAACTGATCAATCTCAGAGGGAAGGGCACTGGTGGGGTCCCTTGGCCTAGCTAGCAGGGATCAGGCCAACCCAGCTCTCCAACATCCCCCGTGGGGTCCAGATTGCAAGAGGGCACTGGCCAGGCTGAGGGACCCCAGCAGTGCCTGAATCCATGTCCCAGGCCTCTAGTCAACTATAACAGCAGACATTCATAGTAACTGAAAAATATAAATAAAGCAAATAACCATCAAGAGGAGAATAATATTTCCAAACAGTAGACTACTACATAGAAATAAAAAGCAGGCAAGCCTAGCTGTGGTTAGAGACATGAGAATGCTAGTAATGGAGGAAAATTAACTGGGAAGAGACAGGAGGAATTTTTTAAACCTTGCTTTGTATCTTAGCCTAGGCGGTGGTTATACAAGTGCACACATGTGTAAAAAATTTATTGAATTATACTCTAAGATTTATGTACTTTCCTGTCTGTTCATTATACCTGATTAAAGGCGGAAGAGAACAAATTAAGAAAATGCATATCCTAATTCTTTATGTGTTATCATTTTAAAAATTTTCTTGAGGACTCAGAAACATAGGAACCCACAAGGGAATAGAATTAAGACAATTTCTAATGGAGTGTCTTTGTGATACAACTGTGAAGTTTAGATGTCTGCAGAGATAAGTTGTTTAATACAAAAGAGTTTAGAACATATTTAAGTACTTCAGAGTTTTTTGGTGACAGGTTGTAATAAAATGATGAACAGAAATAATTTACACATTGTTTAATCACCTTTCATGATCCAAGTTGAATTTATATGCTCCTTAAAAATAGGGAAAAATAAAATTCATCCTTCACAAACCCTCCCTATGTACTACATATACTGGTGAACTCTATTTTGAGTTATTAAATTACCTCTTCCCAAAACACTCTCAAATAATTATATTTTATCTGTATCTCCAAGTTGCCTTGGAATAACCCATAAATGGCAGAGCATTAATAAAAGAGGATATACAGCAGCTTTACTATTTTTAGTTAATCATTAAAATACAATAAACATGACAAAAAGCATGTCTTGGCAACTATACACACACACAAATATTATTCAATCTCTTTTCAAATCTCCTGAATGCTGACCTTATCAACCCAATTACACAGATGCACATTTCCAAAGCAACATTAAAAGCAGTAAACATATTATTAAGACAAATGGGCAAAGGTTTTCTTCCTGGAGACATCATTCTGGAGAAATGTTCTTACACTAAGTGTATGATTTTTGTCAATTTGTTTTGAGAAGTGATAATTGCTATCAGAATAATCTGTTGTATACTTCTTTCACTAATGTAATCTAGCACATACTGCTGAATATAACATTTTAGAACTGAAAATGACCTTAAGGATAATTTGATTCTTCCTCATTCTATAGTATAACTGAAAGAAATTATGTTTCACAAAAGAAATTTTGTGAAGAACCTACCATTTCTAGCCCATCTTCATTCATACACTGGCACAACCCTTGAGTTTACATCATGAAATACAGACCAGTGATTCTAATCCTCAAAAATAATGGGGGTCTAAACTAATGCAGGGGCCCTGAAAATGGCAGGAAAAGGACATTTTTCAAATATAAGAAATGGAGAAGGATGATTCCTGAGTTCCCTGGTTAATGGTTACTGTGATAGTCTTCAATCTTACACCCTACCTACATTCATTCATTGTTTTAATCATCCTTCAGAATGATCTTCCTAAAGCACAGGTTTCACCTTCCAACAAAATCCTCATTGCCTATTTTTAGAATATATATATGTTTATTGATTTTAGCAAGGAAGAGAGAGGGTGAGAGAGATAGAAACATCAATGATGAGAGAGAATCATTGATCAGCTGTCTCCTTCATGCCCCCTACTGATGATTGAGTCATCAACCCTGGCATTTAAACTGCTATTCATTCTTTAAGGCTCAATTCAACTGCCATTTTATCAATTACAATGATTATTAAACACATGATCAAAGTGTTCAACATACTTAATACATAACCAAAGTATAGTGAAATATCCTTTTATACATTCCTGGTAGATTATAGTGTAACTTAAACCCCCTAAAAAGTAATTTGAATATGTGAATCCTATGCTTTGAACTAGAACATTTCTGAAACTCTAGTATAAGAAAATTATCCAAAATGCTAAAGAAAAAAACCTTCATGTTCAACTCCACTGCATTATTTAAAGAATGAGAAACAACTTAAAAGTCCATCCTTAACAAAACACTTACATAACCATGTCACAGTCCTATAATGGAATATAACAATTGAAAATGTGTCTGCCAGTTTTCCCAACACAATTTATTAAAGAGACCAGCTTATGTCCTTGGCATCTTTGTTACAAATTAATTACCTATATATGTGTAGGTTTATTTCTGGGCTCCCAATTTTGCTCTATTGGTCTCTGTCTATTTTTGTGCTAATACCATACGGTTTTGATACTATAGCTGTGTGGAAGAGTTTTAAATATGGGAGTGTGGTACCTCCAGCTTTGAGTTCCCCCCCCCCCCCAAGATTTCTTTGGTTATTTGGGATCTTTTATGGTTCCATACAAATTTTAGAATTATTTGTTCTAGTTCTGTGAAATATGCCATTGGGATTCTGATAGAAATTGTATTAAATCTGAAGGTTTCTTTGGATTGTATTGACGTTTCAAAAATATTTATTTTTCCAATCCATGAGCAGGAATAGATTTCCATTTATCTGTGGCATGTTCAACTTTTTAAGGGATACTGAAAGTTTTCCAAGGTGGTTGTCCATTTTACATTTCCAGAGTTACAGTTGGTCCACATCCTTGCTAATACTTGGTATCATCAATCTTTTTCATTTTAGCTGTTCTGGTAGGTGTGTAGTGGTATCTTATTGGGCTATAATTTAGATTTTTCTGATGACTAACGACATCGAGCATTTCATGTGCTTTACTGTGTACCTTGTATTTTATGTATTGTTTAAACTCCTTTCACAAGAATTTGAAGAACCATCTACCCTGGAGCTTGGTACTATTAAGGGTTAATATTTGATTAATAAATGAATGAATGAATGAGCAGGGTTTTTTTCTGTTGATACTTACAGAGGCAACCCTGAGCTTTTTCAAACATAGAAATTATAAATTACTATAATACAGCTTAATTACAAGGTGGTAGAAATTTATAATGTTCAAAGTTTTCCTTCTTTTCATCTCTTAGGAAAAAAATATATCACACTTCCCCTTTTTTATTTGGAACTTTTTTGCTCAATGCACTTGGCATTACACTGAAAGTCTTGCAGGATAGCTTGGGAATAGAGTGACCCTCTCAGGCAGACAATGAAGGCAACTGAGACATGAGTTAAGTTAGAAAAATCAACACAAATTAAATCAAATATCTGAGGAGATAGTTTTAAAATACATTATGTTTCAAAGCCCAAAACAGGCAGGCCTTGAGCATAACCTAATTAACTGTAAATATATCTATAGATTAAACTTGCTATTATTGGTAGAATGGTCACATTAGAAAGAGATCAAAGGTAACCAGGAAGCAAGGATTTGCTATAATTTATTTAGTATGCATAGAAGACAGCGATATTGATTGAGGAGCAGGGCACAGCAAAAGAATTCTAATCACTAAAGAGGTGGTTCAACTGGTCTGTCATCATGGCCTACATGACAGAACTTGTCCTTTTACCTTGGTTCAGTGCCCACGATAACCAAATAGTCTGATGACTAATTTAGCTTCCCAGTGAGACTATGCACTGGAGCAGACCCAAAGGCTCTGATCTCAACAAAAGAAACAGTTTCCACTGTAAACGAATAAATGGTCCCAGGAAGAGATGAGCTAATCAGATAATGAGCACATTCTAATTGGCTTACCACTGTATTCCCCATATTTAATTAATATGGCAGATACTGATTTCACAAGCTGCAAACTTAGTTGTGCTACGAAAATAACTGTCTTAATTTTTTTATTACTGTACTTAATTTCTATCTTAAACCCCAATTTGCCTAGTGACAAACAACTTAGTCATTTCAACAATTCAAGGTAATTTTTTAGTCACATTTTGGGTTCTTGTGTCATATGAGAATTTTCCCAGTGTAATCAAGGTTCCCCACCTTCCCCTCCCTTCATCTCTGTGTGCAGTACCTTAAACTTAAGAGTTAGATGCCTGGCAAGGCCATCGTGTTGAGTAACTCCAAAAATACCAAGCATGGCAGTAATAATGTTTGCTTCTTGGGCAACATTTGTCCATGCTCGTGCCCACTGTTAATGGGAAAGTAATTGGGCTCTTCCTGCCAACACTTAGGAATAGAAACCCCTCCCTCTCTGGAAGGCAGCGATTGTGTAATCCTCTCCACACAATTCAGCCTACAAATCCCCCTCTAACCAAAAGGCTTGTTCAGGTCAAAACTGCACAACTCTCTCTACCTACTTCTATGCGATACTATGGGCATGTGAAGAGGTGTGTACTGGTTCTCTATTGAGCAAACTACCCAGAATTTAATGGCTTACAACAATAATCATTTGACCTGTGGGTCAGATCTTCAAGGGTCTGGCTGGGTGTTTCTCAGTGGTTTTTAACTGATAGCTGGACTACTCTAGAAGTCCAAAATGGTTTAGCTCACCTTCCTGTTGTCTTGGTGGAAAGGAATGGCGGGGTGGGGCTTATCTGGGCCTCTCTCCCTATTTAAGCAGTTTTGGAGCTTCTCCAGACAGGATCTCCAACAGGATAATCAGCCTTCTTCCAATGCAGCTAGCTTTCCCCTAAGATCCAAGAGAAAGCTGCAAAACTTCTTGTTACCTTGCCTTAGAAGCCACAGAAGCTCACTTCTGCTGCCTTCTATTGATCAACTAAGGCACTAAAGCAGCCCACATTTATTCAAGTGAAAGGACATTAGTCTCTGCCTCTCAATGGGAAATAGCAAAAAATTTGTGGCCATTTTTAACCTGGCTAGGAGAGGGAAATAGCAAGATTCTTCCAAGCCACTCTGAGCAATCAGAAGAAACCCAGTGAGGTCAACTCAAACTCTCATGGCCTTGACATAACATATTATGTCATGTTATACCATCATGCCTGCTCAACTGGTGTCATTCCATCTCAGTGAATGATCAGAACCCACCTGAGAAACAAAACACAGGTGCTATCTGCTCTTAGAGCCCTAAATTAATTCTGGATCAGTGACACCACCTTCTCAGGGCTCAGCTTTGGAGGAGTCTGCAAGGCAGAGAACTTCTTTTGAGGGACCAATAACCACATCTACTCCATTCCCATCTTCCCCAGATCTTTTTTTCTACCCAAGCCAGGAGGATCTTCATCTTTACCCAGCAATCATGACAAGCAGGGCTTGACTGAATAAATTTTCTTGCTTGTCTAGTATTTATTCCAGGGTTTTAGCATTAGAAACTCAAATGCCAACAATAAACTTTGTTTTCTTTTTCTCTGTGATATTCAGAAGCCTCCATCCTCTGAGTCACAGAGACCGATATCCAGATCAAAGACACAAACAGAACTACAGGTAAAAGTGATTGTATGAGGGGGGTGGGCGGGAATCACCCCAGTAATTGCTTTAAGATATTTTTCTGTCACTTTTATAAATGGGGCTTCTGGCTTTTACATTATTCACTTTTGAGTTTGTTCATTCCTTCTCTCAGAAACTGTGAGCTGATTAAATCTGGGAGCACTGATAAAAGTAAATCACCAGGCCTGCAAAGTTGAGAATCGAACTCCTCACTTGTTGAATCTAACAAAGGCACTCTCTGGGGCTCTACTTCATAACAATGGTAATTGGAAGCTATCTTTTTTTTTTTTTTTTTAAATGACACCTAACACTGTACTAAGTGCTTTTTGCATATTACTTTTTTTTAAAAAATATATGTTTTTATAAATTTGAGAGAGGAAGAGATAGAAACATCAATGCTTCAAGATCCACTGGCTGCCTCCTGCATGCCTCCTGCTTGGGATCAGGCCTGAAACCAGGACATATGCCCTGACTGGGAATCCATCAAGTGACTTCTTAGTGCATGGGTCAACACTAAACCACTGAGCAACACCGGCCGGGCCATATTATTTTGTTTATATATGATAAAAAAAACAAAAACCTGTGAGATACGTCATATTATGATTTCCACATTACAGGGAAGGAAAGTGAAACTCAAAGAGATTAAGCAATTTGCCAATGGTCACACAGTGCCAGAGTTCATCTAACTGAGGGGACCTGGCTCTAGAGATCATGCTCTACACCACTGTGCTACTAACTCTTTAGTGTCTGTTTTGAAACTGCAACAAAATGTAATTCTATACTTGTAACAACTTTCTGACAAGACTTTATTTTTATTATACTAAATTTTGGCTATAATCATGAAGCCAAATATCTCTTGCAGCATACCAACCAGGAATTTTAATGAATCAGTTATATGGATATGAATGCTCAACATAGCTTTAAAAAAGTTTAATAATAGTAAATCTATGAAACATAAATAGAATATATAACATCAAAATAGCCTGTGTCAATTTAACTTATTTAAATATAAACCTCAAAATAATTTAAGTAAACAGGTGAATATTTTTTAAAGAAAAATAACCTTTGGGTTGACTATTATAACTTTGCTTTTTATTATAACCTTGCCTTTTATTGAGATGAAAGGATTCTTTAAACTGTGGCAAGAAATCTTTCTTTACATCCTTGTCACATCTGGACAGTAAAGCTTACTTGCTAATCCCCAGGTGTGGGCTATAAAAACAAAATATTAGACTTCAAGAGAGTAGAGCTGTAATAATAAAGTAACAGTGAATCATTTATCCCAAATCTCAGCTGCTGAAATAAATAAAATAAGTGCCCCAGAAAACCCAAAGAAAAGACCCAATTGGAATTGACCTTCACAAAAATATTAGCCTTCATGCACCAAGCCTTGACTCCAAATGTTTTTATAAATACTGAAAAGGTATCTTGAAATGCATTTAATTTTTTAATTGAGAAAAGCCTTTTCTTGTTAAAATTCACTCTGAGCAATCTTTTTTATGTTGCAAATAAAACCATATATAAGTGAAGTCTATACAGATACCAACAGTTAGAAGAAAGCAGACTGAAATCAGAATTAAGGCTGAATGGGCTCTGTCTCCTGTCATAAATAGTCACCTCCACAAAAATAAGATCATGTATGCTCTACTCACCATGATTGACATGTGTAAGATATTTTGTACATACTAACAAAAACTATTCAGAGCCATAGGAATAGAAACTAGGTCTAACCAAATCCATCTACCTAGGACACAAGAGAGTATATGGATTAGTTATAAGTGTTTCTCATAACAAATATGAAAATATTGCATGTCATTTGAATGAATCAGTAAATTCTGATGCAGAAGATTGTTACTTTGGTGGCCCCAAATAAATCATGCTTCCTGATACCACATCCCCATGCTATCCTCTCCCCTTGAATTTGAGATGGCCCTGTGACTTGCTCTAACCAATAGAATGCTGCAAATGTGCTGCTGTGCCAGTTCTGGGCTAAATATACAGAAGGCCTGGAAATGTTTACTCCTACACTCATGGGTACCCTAGACTGCTGTGTAAAAAGTCCCACTACTAGAAAGATCACATGGAAAGACCATGTGAAAGAGGAAAGGTGCTGAAACTATATGGAAGGAGAGAAGCTCAGTCATCCCAATATCCCAGCTGAGCCTGGCCCCAATACACTGCTGGCCCACCAGCTAAATTCAGCCACATGAGTGACAACCAGGAAGGCCAGGAAAATAACTGACTACTGAGTCCAATCCAAGTTTAAGCATCATGAGAAATAGTAAAAACGGTTATTTTTTAAGCCATCAAGTCTAAGGTATTTGAATGTAGTTATAAAATAATAGCTAAAAACTAAAAATAATCAGATATCAATCAAAAGGAACTCCCATGTAAGTTCAGTGATGTATCTGGATTTTAATGTCAATATTTTATTTTGTGGTTAAAATAAGAAGCAAAAAATACTAAGTTGAAAAATTTTAGACACTAGAAGATTGAAATTTAATAGCAGACATAAATGTAGCTTACTGCTCTTAAATAATACACAATCTGTCAACTTTGGTATATTAATTTCAGACTTTAGTCCTCTTTTAATACTAATAATTCTCTAGTATTACTTTTAAAGCTTATAATGTGTTATTTGTATACAGAAATTAAAACCACAAAATCAAATCATTCCTCTCAGAAGCTTAACAAATCTATTCTTCTTATAAAGCATTGTTTTTTTATTTATTTATTTTTTAAATTTATTTTTTTAAACAGAGTCACCATGTTTTCCCCTGAGAGTAGGCCATAAAAGTTGCTTGGTTTCTAAGTTCTTAAAGATTGATAACATACAGTTATTTTACAGTGAAAGACGAAAAACATTTACTAGTATATCACCCATTGAATATTATGAATTTCAGAACATTTCAGAGAGGGAGATGCAAAACCATTATCCTTAATTTATAAATGATGTGCTAAGTTCAGAAAGATGCCATTATTTACCCCAAATGCCAATGGGAAAATGCATGCTATCAAACAGATCTCCTTCAATAAAAGTTGTAATAACTAAAATGCTCAGGGATGGCCCTCTTACTGTCCTCAAAAGAAATTCCCATATAATCAAGTTATTTGAACAATTCTTGGGTTTAGCTTTTAGAACTCTAGTTTTGAAATAGTTGATCAAATGGCAAGAATCAACACTTGATTTTGAATACTTTCATATCTGCAAGCATAGCAGGTATTCAGCAGAATTTCATTAGAGAAATCTGGAATTCAGCCCAATCATTTTGGACAGAAACGGTCTTACATAACTCTTCTTCAATCTAAAGGCAGTTTAGCCTCCTCCCATAAGGAGCTATTTCTGCTGAAGGGACGTTTTCAGTCTATTACATTAATTGTTTGGACAGTGCAGACCATATAACACCCAACCTCTTCAAAGAAAAGAGCACATCAGAATAGTTCACGCAACAACAAGCATCATGGGAGGCTGTCCTGGCTACAATTTAGATTTTGTTCTTAGTGTTGATTTTGTTTTAAATTAATGATAAATTATGTGAGAAAAAATTTAATAATAACAAAAAATATTTTAGAGTAAAATACTAAAATGAGGATCTAGAAAAACTACTTAAAAATTTCTTGAGGGCTTTACTCATTTCCTGAATACTGTAGTCTGCGTAAAATGGGATGACATAATGTTTTTTGCAACGAGGAAATTTATTCTGCTGAATTCCGTGGAGCCATTATATCCTGACTGGGTGGATCATTTTAGATCTTACTTTGTCATTAGAAAAAGCATACTGACCACTGATGTAACTATTGTTTTGCAGAAAAACAAAAACTGATTTCATGCTGGGTCTTACGAGAAAAGAAGTAATTGGGAACTTTCTACATTGCAAAAGCATTTCTTGGTCTTTGTCTGTAATGATGCTTGACTAAAGAGAAGAACTTTGGGCCAATGGTAAAGGAGAAAATGTTAAGACTAAGTGAATAGGATAGCTCAAGAAAATGCCTCAACTTCTACTATGTTTACAAAACCTTCCTTGAGGGGTTTTTCAAAATCACTTGGCAACTTAAAGTGCACTAAGGCTTAGAAAGCAATGGAATGGTAAACATCATCCATCAGAAGTAGGCTGACTTTGGCACATGCTCTAAAAGGTGTCAGATGAAACCCTTGGTTCTGGTATAAACAGGTTTTTAGGTTATTCTTGTCACTGATCTTCCATTACTCCCCCCCTGATTTCATGGAGATGCTAAAAGGTTGAAGATTGTAGAGAAAAGAGAATGTATGTTCATGCAGAAAAGCGAAGCAGACATAATTGGAAATAGGTCATAAAGGTAGGAATAAATTAAATCTGTATTTTTGGAAGGAGGTAGGACATCATTCTGCCATTTCCAATAGTGATAATCCATTATGATGATTTAACTTAGGGAAATCATACTTCCTCATCTCAGGTAAGCTTGGGGCATGACCTTCCTCTGGCCACAATGATGATCATGTGATCTCCATGAGTTCATTGAGATTCATTCTTGAGATTTTTATCAAAATCATTAAAACACAGAAGTCATTCCATTGAGGTTGCTGAAGCAATAGGATGTAAACTTCATGACCAAATGTATAAGTTGGTATTAAGGTTATGTTCATGGAATCTACTTGAATGATGCTAGTGCAGAGAAAAACTGAGATATTTTATAGACAAATGGTTCCAACAATATCTGAGAAGTACTGGGTCCAGATATACCCCCTGGGTTTTTCAATGATCTGTTCCATTTAAATTTAACTATCATCACTTACAACCAGTATCTCCAACAAAATCCACCCCTACAACAATACACAGTAACATGTCAAAAAGACAAGATAACCAAAGTCTATGGGGAAAAAATACCCCAAAGGGTCAGAGTAACTTATTCAAATGATACTATAACAAACCCATCAAATTATTCTCTTCTCTGAGACCAAAGGGGCCTCTCAGAATAAAGATCCCAAATCCTCTGTCTTGACCTATGACCACCACATTGCCAGCTCTGCCCTACACTGGCACTAGGAGGAACTTGATTTTACAGTTAAAATCAAGACCACAGTTCAGCTGTCGAGATGAGATATAATTGAAGTAGTTGCATAATAGTTTAAGTGATTATGGGTCAAAATATGTTACATAGACAGCAAAGGTTGGAGATGTCCCGCTGTGAGCTGACATAGTGTGAAAGAAGAACCCTTAATTGTTTAATAAATTTCCTCTAATCATTCTCTTATGAGCTGTTTTTGTGTCTGGTTTTCACAAATAGGATCTATAACCAACTGTGTCTAACTTTGTTATCTATAAAAAAGAACCACTTTCCCATTTAGTGCTTCATGCACAAAATGGCTCAGTGGGATATGTAGATTTAAACTGCTTCAATTAAAGCAGTTTTAACTAATTGCAATATAAAGTTTAGTAACACTAAAACAATGAAATACTCTGAGAAATACTCTAAAATAGCAATAGATATTTAGCAATACTCTAGTTATCATTATGGTTCTTTTCTCTTAAGACAACAGTTTAGTTGCTGATAGAGGTGTAAGCAGGTTTTACTAAGCCCTATGAGTCAATGAATAATCCTACTTTCTTGTAACTTTAATTCTTTAAGTCTCCCATCAATTCTTTTTGGATTACCATGAGGATCAGCAAGAATTCTCTTGGCACTGATGTTTTGCCTTAGTCAAACATTATGGTCTAAAATACTGCAGTTGTATTCCTTAATCTCATGTGTTGGTAAATTCAGACCTGGGAAGCCACATCAAAGGTGTGCTCTGGAGACACAGATGTGATGTCTGAATGCCCATGCTCTCAGCCTGGCACTGCCTCCTTCTACAGACACATTCCAAAGAGAAAGACCCCAGATGTTTCTCAACAACGTGTGTGCTAGATTGGGTAAAGCAGGTTCTTTTACAAAGGTCCAGGAAGCATAGCTATTGCTAAGCATTTTCTTAGCAGTCAGTGTGGTCTTAACTGCTCAGAGCACACACAAAAAGGCCTAAGACTCAGTCCATGAAGTAGAGAAGGTAAACTGAAATCTGCTCTATGGAGCTAAGATGTTTTCAAGTTTCTCTCTGAGAAATTAAAAGCACAAAGGGTGACACAGAACAAATACAATTATTTAAAAGGTCTTCAGAGACTAAACAGAAGAGCCAGAATATTTTTAATAAAAACTTAAGAAATCAAAATAGTGAACACATGCAAATACAGTAGTGGCCATACCACAAATAGAAAACATTACTAGAAATTGGAGTAAAGGGTATAACATTATTCTTCAATATTAGGACGAGATGATTATTGAAACTCAATTAAAAGAACAGAACCAGGCTGGCAGTTATGGCTCAATTGATGAGCATCCACATGTGAACTAGGAGATCAAGCTTGATTCCTGGTCAGGGCATATGTTAGGGTTGCAGACTCAATTCCCAATTTGGGGCATGCTAATCGATGATTCTCTCTCATCATTGATGTTCCTATTTCTCTCTCCTCCCTTCCTCTCTGAAATCAATAATATATATATATATATATATATATATATATATATATATATATATATATATATATATATATTAAAAAGCTCAGATCCCATTAAATATTTCAAAGTAAATTCTAATGGGAGTAAGATTAGCAAGAAACATGTAAACTCATACACACCAGATGTGACTGTATAGGCTTAAAAGAGAATAGCTGAAGGAGGCTATGACTACACACACATTCACACACATACATACATACACATATTCCAAGAGTAAGTCATACACTTGTGATCCTCTTTTGTCATTCATTCCAACACATACCCATTAAGTCAATGATGTGATCAGTATTTTGCTAAGCATTTGAAAATCTATAATGCCCTTCTAATGGTAAAACTTTAATGGTTATTATTTTTCTTAAAGCTAACAGGTTCTCAGGGCCTTTGAATAGGGACAACGTTCTTAAACCAGTGGTTCCCAGGTTCAGGTTTACATGAAACAATAAAATTTATAGATTAAAAAATACTTTGGGATTAATATAGGAGTGAGTATATTTAATTTGACAAATTAAAGGCATTACAAAATAACTGTCATCTACTATAACATTTCCTCTTTTTTTCCTACAAAGGAAAATGGTAACAATATGAAATAGGAAGGTCAGACTCTCATTAGAAAAGGCAATTTCCCAATGAATAAATACTGTGGTCTTCAAATACTTTTTCTAGCCCATTCCCTCTGTTTTCTACTTTCTGGTACTTCAATTATGCATATATTGAAATGCCTAATGGTGTCTCACATTTCTTTGAAGTTCCACTTATTTTTCTTCATTACATTTTCTCTCTGTTCTTAAGATTGCATAACCTCTATCAATATATCTTTACTCATACTTTCTATTGCCAGGTCAAATCTTTTGTTGAACCCCTTTTCATTTAAATTTTAACTCCACAATTTTTATTTGGTTCTTTTTTATAACTTGTATTTCTTTCTTGACATTCATATATACAATATATAGAAGCATAATCAGCTGCCTCCTGCATGCCCCTCACTTGAGACTGAGCCCACAACCCAGGATTGTGCCATGACTGGGAATTGAACCGTGACCTCCTGGTTCATAGGTCAACCCTCAACCACTGAACCATGTTGGCACGACTTGACATTCTTTATGTGGTCATACCTTTCTTTATTTTTTAAAGCATGATTTCCTTCAATTCTTTATACATTTAGAATACTTATTTAGATGTATTGCTAAGTTTGACATCTTGGTTCTTTCAAATGCAGGTTCTCTTGCCTCTTCTTTTATTTCTGTGCATGCACCTTCCCTTGTTTCTTTGCACACCTCTCATAATGTTTTTGTTAGAAACTGAATTTTTAAGACAATATATCTCAGCAACTCTGGATACTGATTCCTATAACTTGGGGCTTGTCATTGTTGTTTCCTTGTGTTAATTGTTTAGTTACTTGCCTGGACTATTTCAGTGAAGTCTACTTCTCCTGAAGCTTGTAGCCTCTGGTGGCACTCAAAGAGGGTAAGGGATAGAGTGCCCTGCTTCTCTGAGTGGCCCCCGCTTTATAAGCAGGGTGCTGACTGGAGACAGTAGCCTCTGATCTTCTAGACTTGCCTCTCCTGGCATGGAACCTCTGTCCTATGAGTAAGTGGAGGTGAGACTGATTGGTACCCATTTTCCTTGGTTTGCTATGCCTAGGGTCAAGATTTTACCATATAAGAAAGCATGGGACCCCAAACCATTAAGTCCTCTTGCTTGAAGATCTACACAGAGCTGGGGAGAGGGATTAGAAATGCTGGTGGCCTGCACCTTCAGGGGAGGTACTATAGCCCTATGCTGGAAGCTTGGGGGAGAGAGGGATGAGCATGGCTTAAATGTCATAAAGTGGCTGTTGTAACCTCAACTTAGAACATTTCCTCCAGCCAATATTTCTCCATTTGCTATATGCCAATAGGAAAATTTCCAGAGACTTAAATGGTTATGTTTTTAAAACAAGTTCCACCAGTTATAGCTGTTTTACTGAAGAGCCAGTCCACCCGGCAACTCCTGGTGCCATTTCACAAGTTAATCACTGGTTTTTCCCTCATTGTGTTTTAGAGGTGAACATTTTATAACGGCCCTGACTCTGTCAATAGATTAGAATTTATATAGCAAAGCCAAATACCTTTTAATACATGTTCCAAAGAAAGGCAACTTCTGAAATAAAGCTCAAGCTAGGATTCTCACACTATATGCCAATCATGAAAGAAACATTTTTTTTAAGTTCAGAATTCAATCTCCAGCCCAGCAATTCTGTTTTAAGAGGTCTGGGGTAAGGCCACAAACCTTGCATTTTTAAAGAGTGCTTCTAAATTTTAATATGCAAATGAATCACCTGAGATATTTTTTAAAGACCTTTATTTTGGAAAAGTTTTAAATTTCAAAGAGTTGCAAAGAGGATTCTCATATACCCTTCACCCAGCTTCCCGCTAGTATTAACATCTTACATAATAACCATGGTACATTGCCAAAACTAAGAAATTAACATAAATGTAATGTTATTAACTAAACAACAGACTCT
This sequence comes from Pipistrellus hanaki, assembly GCF_964339955.1. Lineage (NCBI taxonomy): Eukaryota > Metazoa > Chordata > Mammalia > Chiroptera > Vespertilionidae > Pipistrellus > Pipistrellus hanaki. Next base: position 27,247,244 of record NC_140506.1, read on the forward strand.
CCTAAGATTTTACCAGTTTTCCCTCTATATATATTTTTTCTATTGCAGTTAGTCTGGGATCTTCTTAAAATGCAGATTCTACATTTTATGTAATGATATCTTAAAGATTATTATGATTATTTACATGTATATTGAAACTTCCCTGAGTTTTCCTACCTGCTGCCCCACCCCACAAACCTCTAGTTAACTATGCAGCCTCTATTTAGGGATATAAAGTCTCTAAATTTTAGACTATAAGCCAGAATGACAGCCTGGTTTCCTCTCCTCCTATCTTATTTTAAACTCAGTGATAAGTATTCATACATACTCTCTGAGCATTAGCATTGCAATGAGCTCTAGGAAGTGATCTAGTCCACCACTGTTAGTTCACAGAAAGTGAATCTGAAACTCAGAGAGAGACATGACCTTGATCAAAGTAATATAGCCATTAGTCTTCAATTCACTGTGATTCTTATCTTAGCACATCATCTCAGACTCTCCCAATATTTTCAGACTTTGAGAATGCAAACACCTCCTTTATATGTTCCTACTATGAACTATTTCAATGCTATAGAAAAACAGCATATTACTGTGCCTTGGGCCTTATTAAACTTTCACAGTTTATTATATTCTCCTTTTTTAAAGAATAAATAAATTCATTCCCACACAAACATGGCCAATTTATCTTTGACAAAGGTATAAAAACAATTCAATGGAGGAAGCATAGACTTTTCAACAAATGGTGCAACTTTACCATTTATTTTAAAATTAACTCAAATTAGATGATAGACTTAAATATAAAATATAAAAGCATAAAAATTTAGAAGGTGACATTTTCAGGATTTAGGGCTTAGTGATTGACACCAAAAGCATGATCCATAAAAGAAAAATATAAATTATTCTTCAGCAAAATAAAAACTGTTGTTCAGTAAATGACCCTGTTAAGAAGATGAAAAGATAAGCTACAAACTGAGAGAAAATATTTGTAAACTTAATTATAGACAGAGCTCACACCTATAATTTGAAAAATAAAATTTAAAAAATCTTCTCAAAACTCATCCTAAAGGATAATACGCAAATCGACCAGATGGCAGAATGATCAGTCACTATGATGGTCACTGACCACCAGGGGACAGACATTCAATGCACAGACATGGGAACATGGAACAGACTGATAAATCTCAGAGGGAAAAGGGAAGGGGGGAGGGAAGGAAGAGGTTAACCAAAGGTCTTATTTGCATACTTGAGGCCCAGTGTATAGATTCATGCACTGGTGGGGTCCCTTGGCCTGTCCTTCCCCCTCTGGCAATCCAAGACCCTTCAGGGGATGTCAGACTGCCAGTTTCAGCCCAATCCCCACAGGCCAGGCTGAATGATCCCACCTATGCACGAATCTGTGCAACAGGCCTCTAGTTAATAATAAAACAATAATTCAATAAGAAAAAGGTCAAAAGACATACGGTAGACACTTCACTGAAGTGAATGTATGAATTGCACATAAGCACATGAAAAGATGCTCAACATCTTGAACCATAGTAGGTAGCCTAACGCCCCCCCACCCTTAAAGATGTCCTTATCTAATTCCCAGATCCTATCAATATGTTATGTTACATAGCAAAGAAAAAATAAGATGGCAGTTGGAATTAAGTTGCTACTCAACTGATCTTTTAAATAGAGCATTTAACCAGAATTATCTGGGTGGATCTGATGTAATCACAAGGATCCTTAAAAGTGGAAACCCAAGGTAGAAGAGATCTGGATGATATGATATGGGGAGGGCCCACTGTTGATGGATTTGAAGAGAGAAGGGGGCCATGACCCAAGTAATATAGAAGCTGAAGAAGGAAAGGAAACGGATTCTCCCCTAGAGCTTCCAGAATGGAGCCCATACTGCCAACACCTTGATTTCAGCCCCGTGAGACCTGTGTTAGACTTCTAATCTATAGAATGGTAAGATAATAAATTTGTATTGCTTTAAGCCACCAAGTTTGTGGTCATTTGTTTACAGCTGCAATAGAAAATGAAATTACTATTTATTAGAGAAATGTAAAGTATGATATCACTACCTATCTATACACTTAGACTAAAAATAGTGATAATACCAAATGCTTGCAAAGGAGCAGAAAAACTGTATTTCATACATTGTTGGGAGAACATAAAACAATATATGCACTGTGGAAAATAGTTTAGAATTTTCTTAAAGAACTAAACATACATTAACCATATGACCTAATAATTCACTCTGGGGCATTTATCCCAGAGAAATAGACATTTATGTCTGCACAAAAACCTATCTGCAACTGTACATAGCAGCTTTATTTGTAACAGCCCAAAACTGAAAAGCCCAAAATGTCTCTCAATTGTTGGATGGTAAAAAAAACTGTGATACATCCATTTCATAGCACACTATTAAGCAATAAAAATAAATGAGCTTATCATACAATTTGGATGGATCTCAGGTACATGATGTTGAGTAAAAAAAAAAAAAAAAAGAAAGCCAATTTCAATAGAAGTCACATACCCTATGGTTCAATTTATATAGCACTCAAAACAACAAAATTTTATAGAAATGGAAAACAAATTAGGTGGTTGCCTGAAGTGAGGGACCATAGGGGGAAGAGAATGGCTTGACTGAAAAAAACATAGCACAAGGGTTCAGATATTCATAATGACAGGACTATTCTGAATCTTGATTGGGGTGGTGGTTATATAAATCTAGTTACCATATGTGGTAAAATGACAAAAAAAGTTACACACACACACACACACACACACACACACACACACACACATATATATATATATATATATATATATATATATATATATATTGTATATATGTATATATATATATATGCACACACATACACACATTGGACTAGTAAGCATTGGGAGAAATTTGGTATAGGATAAAAAAGACATCTCTGTATTATCTTTGCAACTTTTCTAATTATCCCATCTAATAAAAGAGTAATATGCAAATTAACCTTCACTCAACTATACCAACAAGCCATGTACACAAGCCACGCCCTCAAGCCAATCAGGAGAGAGTATGAAAATTAACCCAACCAAGATGGCTGTGGTCACAGAGAGAGCAGGAGGGAGGCTTGGGTTTCCCCAGCAATGGAGGAAGCCAAGCTTTCTGCATACCCTAGCCAGCCCAGGCCTCCGCTAAAGGCTACATAGTTTCAATTATAGAAGATAAATAAATCCCAACAGAAATGGCTGCTACCACAGAGCAAGCAGAAGGCTTGGCTCTGCTCCAGGCTACAAAGTTTCAATTGTAGAAGACAAATAAATCCCACAAACCAGGGCCTCCGCTTGGATTGCCAGGGGGCATGGCCAGCCTGCAAACCACCACAGGCCCCTTGCCCAGCCCACCCCACACCCTAAGGGAACCCCCATCCTGATCAGGACCACCCTTCAAGCCAAATCAGCTGGTCCCCACCCATGCACCAGGCCTCTATCCTATCTAATAAAAGAGTAATATGCAGATTGACCATCACTCCAAAACACAAGATGGCTGCCCCATGTGGTCAAAGATCCTGCCCCCATGTGGACACAAGATGGCCACCATAAGATGGCCAGCAAGGGAGGGCAATTGGGAGGGACCAGGTCTGCAAGGGAGGATAGCTGGGGGTGATCAAGCCTTCAGGGGAGGGCAGTTAGGGGTGACCAGGCCAGCAGAGGAGGAAAGTTGGGGGCAAACAGGTTGGGAGGAGAGCAGTTAGACATCAATCAGACTGTCAAGAGAGTGGTTTGGGAATAATCAGGCTGGCAGGAAGAAATGGTTAGGGGCAATCAGGAAGGCAGACAGTTAAGTAGTTGGGAGCCAGAAGTCCTTGATTGTGAGAGGGATGTCCGACTGGCTTAAATGGGCAGTCGGACATCCCTCAAGGGGTCCCAGACTGGAGAGATTGCAGGCTGGGCTGAGGGATCCCTCCCCCCCAAAATGCATGAATTTCATGCACCAGGCCTCTAGTCCTATATAATAAAAGCTTAATTTACAAATTGTCGCCTCAGGCAGTGGTTTGATGGTGAGTTCAACCACTCGCCATGATGTGCTCTGACCACCAGGGAGCAGCACAGAATATGGTGGGTATCAGCGATGCAGTGCTGGCAGCAGGTGGCAGTGTAGGCACTCCTGGCCCCAATGGGCCCTGAGGAAAGCGGGAACACAGTGGGATGGTGGAGCAGGTGGGAGGACAGCACCAGGCCAAGGCAGGTGTGAGTGGAGGCCCAATTGCATGGCCCATCACCCCCGCAGACAGCAACCAGCAGCAGCAGCAGTGTTGGGACTGCTGCCCAACTCCCAGGCACTGAGGGAGACAGGTGGGGAACCAATAACCCCACAGATCACTCCACAGACAGGCGACCAGACAGGGCCACCACCTGGCTCCAGACAGAGAAAGAAAGGGCAAACAATATTAAAATATTTCTTCTAATTATTTCCCTTTCAACATGCACGAATCCATGCACTGGGTCACTGGTCATCAAATAAAGAGCTGGGGAAAAACACATTTCAGACAGATTTGAAGCTTCAGTATACCCATCCCTCTCTGTTCCCATTTCCCTCCTTATCTATCTCACATCACATAAGTGTCCTAAAATTAATGTATAGAATTTTCATTTTAATTATTTTACTACTTATAAATTTATGTTTTGAAAATACAGAATATTGTTCTGTATGTTCTAAAACTGTATGTAAATAATATCATATCAAAAATAAATATCATATTAATCCCTCTATAAACTGTTTTTCTTTGTTTGCTTTTGTTGTTTAACCCATTTTGTTATGTATTATTTTAATTAATGTTAACCATAAGTTTTAAATATTTTCTAATCTTCATTATATTGTGGCTTATTTTTGCTTTGAATTTTAAGTTGTTTAAAGTGTGCTTATTAGTTTTTAAATCTATCTGGGATTTTTTCATTTCCTTTCCTTAAGTTTTTAATTTAATTGCAAATCAGTCAGATATTATCCCTTCCCAATTCTCCCTATTCTTTTCTTCTTGAATGCCTACCAAACATTCACTGAATTTTCTCATTCTTTCCAACATATCTCTGAATTTTCCATTCACATTTTCTTTGTTCTCTTTAATGCATTCTGCTTGATTTCTTCAAATTAATTCCTCAGCTGTGTCTAATTTGTTGTTTAACCCATTTTTATCACTTTTTAATTTTAATTACTAAATTTTTCACTTTTTGAATTTCAGTTTATTATTTTCAAACCTAATTTTTCTCATATTTACAATTCCTATGTCATCATTTTCAGTATTCTTATTTTATAGTACTCTCTGTGTGATGGTTTCATCATTTCAAGGTAGCCTTGTTCTAACTCAGGTCTTTGTTGTATTTTATAAGTCTGACTCATTGGGGGATTTTAGCCTTCATTTTATCATTTTAGGTTATGAGTTAACCTTTAGAAAGATTCTTTCTGTAAGAAAACTGTGAAGCTTGGTTTAATAACAATCTTCTTCCCAAAAAGTTTTCAGCTGCCTCTGCCAGATGTTTGTTAACAGTGGTCTGGGATCTTTTGGGTTAATTTCTCAAGTTGTGGTTTCTTCTCTCCCCTTACTACACAGGTAGTAAAGATTCAAATCCCAAACCCAAATGAGGTACAAATGCACAGGGGAAGCATTATTTTCTAAGGCATAGCTATCTTGTCTCTTCTGTGCTGATGGTGAATTATTTCCAAGAGCCTTCCACTCAAAGGTCACAACTTTGTGCTGAGGATGTCTGTTCCAATCAACAGAGTCACCGTTTTCCATCTCATGTCTCCACATGATGGTTAACACTGGAGCCCTTGGTTAGGGAGACTAGCTACATACTCCCAAGGGCAGCCACACCATCAACTTATCCCTGAGCTTTTCAATTCCAACTTTATTTCTGACCCTTGTTGATGCCCTTATTTCCTTTCAAAATCCGAGATGCATACAGAGGCTATTTAGTTTATTTTCTAAAGTATTCCTAAATGTTTATACAAGGCATGATTATCAACCATGTTTCTAGAACTGGAAGTAAAAAATACTTCACTTTCCTAGTGAATATCAATTAATATCACAGTTGGCAAGCTGAATCCTTATAACTTAACCAATTGTGAATCTTCAGTTTAGAAGTATTTTATCCAAAAATAGTTTTATCTTTCTTAGTCCCAGTTTTAGGAAACCATATAGAAAATATATAATTAAAGTCCATACATAGAGCAGAGCTCCAATTAGATAGACATTTTATGCTACTTCACATGGGTCTAAATATGTCCTTTAATTTTCTGGACTCTCTCAGAAGATCTCCCCATCACATTTTTCTAGAATGTCTAAGCACAGGCCATTTTCCATATAAGTTTTCTTTGTTCACTATCAACAAATTTCACCAGGCTTTTTTTTTTTTTTTTTCATTCAATACAGCTTTTCTAAGTGCCTGCTATATTCTAGACATTAAGGATATTGCCCAAAACAAAACCCAGAGCTCACAGAGTTTATATCCTAGTTCAGGGAAAAAATAAAAATAATAAGTTAAAATATATTTTAGGATAAAAATAAATTCATAAATATATTTTAGATTAAACCATATAAAATGGCCTATATCTGACTACTATTAACCCTCAATAAGGCAATTTTGTATTATTCAACTTAAAATATGACAAGTGGTGATAAGTTGTAATGAAGAAGAAAAAGGCAAAATAGATAGAGAATGATCTGTGCTATTTTAGATAGCATGGCCACCAAAGTCTCTCTTAGAGAGTACTGTCTGAATAGAGATGGAAATGAGGTAAAAAAGTTAGTATATGGATATCTAGGGGAAGCACATCCAATGAGAAGGATTATACGTGGAGAGGTTCTGAGAAGGGAATGTATATGCCATGTTCAAGAAACAGCAAGGAAAGCAGAGGGTCCTAAATGAAATAAATAAGAGTAGTGCAAAATGCGGGCAGAGAGGCGACAAAAGTCAAGCCCAGTAATGCCATCAGCCACAGTAAAAGCTTTCTATCTTATTGCTAGTAAGATGGGTGGTAGCCTTTGGAACTTTGGACAGAGGAGTTGCAAAACCTGAATTGTATTTCCAATGGTGCGGAGGCCAGCCTCCAGGGGGCAGGATGGACACTGGGAGCTTAGGAGGCTATTGAATCATCAGCCCAGGAGTGATACCGTGCTAACATAGACCCTGGTGGTAGCAAACAAAATAATGAGGAAAGGCTGGATACTCATAATACTTTTATAACTCTTCTAATCTTTCTTTTCCAAAACTTATTTGTCCATCAACATCTTATCTCCAAGTATATATTCAAATTTTCTTATCCTTACTTTGGTTGATCCTGGGTCAAAATCATCTTGTCTGCCTGATGTCTGATTCCAGTAAGAAACCTCTAGATCATCCTAAATTCCGTACCCCCCAAATATACATTTGCATGTACCATAGCCTTACACATCTGCATTGCCACTTCTAACTCTAATCATTCTCAAGACCATGACACCATACCTGATCAAGGAGGTACTGGCATTCAATCAAGAATAAACATGTAGCTCCAAAGGCCACCACCATGCTTCTGACTCTGCCCTCAGACTATAACTGACGGGTGGGCTGGGTCTGAGTCATAGCAGGAAAGGGCCACGCATGGTCCGCTGTGATGCAAGGTGGCTTCTCTGAGTAGGAAAGCTGCCTAACCTATCTCTGCAGCTGGGCCCCTTCCTCAAAAGTTTCTATGCTCTGCAACTCCCCAAAGAGGAAGTTGCCTAAGGGGGGTGCAACCCTAAGTGGTTGAAGCTAACCACAGCTTAATGGCATATATATGCAATTTCTACAACTTCTGGCCTCATTTCCCCCTCATACCCACAAAGGGCTAATTGTATTTCTATTAAATATTTAGGACAAAGTAATAAGTAACTAGTTGAGCAAGATCAATACCAGGTAACCAAGGCATGATATAAATCCTTTTCTGTCTTTCAGTGCAATGTGTGATTCAAGAGTAAAAAATAAAAATGTTTATAATATACTAGTGTTGTGGTGCACAATGAAAGGAAATTAATTAGAAAAAAGAATTTTAATACAGCTATTCGAGTCTTGCTAATGAAAAGAAAATAGGATTCTACTGAGTCTCCTATCTACTAGTCTAGTATCTACTAGAGCAAATGAGATGAGGCACAGGAAAATGCTTCACAAACATTTGGTTAAACTGTAAAATGTTTGTACCTGGCTAAAAATCAAGTCAGGTTCCTGGGCTGAAGAAGCTCCAAGGAGGCTAGTTGCTAGGGAGAGAAAGCTGGGCATTGCTATGTGACTTCATTCCCTGGCATCCACAGCAACTGTTTCCGGGATGGGCTGGGCTGTGTGCCACATTTTGCACCATGGAGTTTTGGCAGCATTGGCTGCAATTTAGTAGGGTGTCACTCTGGAATAGTGGTGGGGCCTATGGCCCACTCGGGGGAAACCAAGTGTTGGTTTGTCATTGCCAGAACCATGGTGCTGTTTATTTTTAAATGGCCAGTGTGCATCATGGCAGCTCCTGCATTGAGCGTCTGCCCCCTGGTGGTCAGTGTATATCATAGCTACCAGTCAGACAGAAGGACACTTAGCTTTTTATATATAGACTAGAGGCCCCATGCATGACATTCATGCACTGTGGTGGTGGTAGGGGGTGTCTGTTCCTCAGCCTGGCTTGAGCCCGCTTGCAGTCTGGGAGCCCTCGGCTGATGTCCACCTGCTGGCTTACACCCTGCTCCTTAGGGAGCAGGCCCAAGCCAGCAGGCAGACATCCCCCATGGGGCCATTAAGTTCTGCCACAGGGGCAGAGATGCTCCCTCCATTGTCACTGTGCTCTCAACCATTAGCCCAGCCCCTGCATTGAGCATCTGTCCTCTGGTGGTCATTGTGCGTCATAGTGACTGGCCATTTGGTCTATTATCATATCAGCCTTTTATTATATAGGATAGTTAGTCTAAGAGGACAAGTCGTGTCAAAATCATTTACCAACATATATTTTTTTAAAACCTAAAGTATACCTTGCATGTAATATGCAAACAGCCTGGTAAGGAAAGGTTATGACATTAAAATGTCACCAAAATCATTGTTCAGCCATAAAAACGTGCACACTTAAAATTTAGCAGCACAGAGCCTACACAGGTTCACAAGAAATAATATTTAAATGAGTATTCCAAAGCCTATTTTCTGAAAAGACATTTTGCAAAGATACAACTAGGCTCACCTTTTTCTGAAAAATAATATTCATGAAATTAAACAAAAAATAGAAATTAAAATATATTTGTCACCCTTGTCTCTCCTTTTCTTGTAACTAGAACAGAAAATACACATTAAGAAAATTAAGCTAGGTCTGAAATGATAATATTTAAGAATACCAAGGCTGAAAACTATAGACAGTATTCAGCCTATTATCAAAAGCATCTATAATGCCAGTTAATGTGAAAGAAATGTGAAGTAACTATCAAACACTCATTGGTATGATTTTTCATTAAATTTCATTGCTGAAAGCCCTCCACTGCTAAAATTTCAAGGTTTCTTACAATATACTCTCTGACCCCATTAACCAGAAACCTATCTTTTCCCTAGACACTGACTCTATCATTAGTCATTGATTCTGCTGAAAACTGGAATCAATTTTAAAGGAGTTCTTCACAGCATGGATATTTTTCCACTTATAAATTATCATTCATTTGTCCTAATACTATGCTAATTATATAACAATAACACACTGAAAAAAATGTTTTTGTTGTTTGAAAGTTCCTAGCACATAAAAGCATGTTCTTTTGATGTGTCTGTGTCAGGTCACCAGTCCTTGATCAATGAAAATAAGCCTTTCTAGAGGCAGGCAGGATGTGTCACCAAGCAGGCAGTAATCTGGGCATGGCTTGTCTCAAAGAAGCAATGATTTTCACAGAAGTGACCCTGCATTCCTGGCCTTCTCAACCTAATAACTTTGATTATTTTCAAATACTAAGATTAGATGGATACCAAAGCTAAAAATGCACTAGGGGATGGAGAATATGACATTGATATACTTTTTAAGAAATATGCTTTTCTCCCTTATAAATGAAATGTCTTCTTTTGTAAAAATTCCACTCCAGTTTGGACAATCAATACAATTCCACAGCTGACTTTGTGCACATATATATGGTCAAATTTCAGCTGTAAACTCACTCCAGTTCATTTGGTTAGATTATTTCTAATAACATTTCAAAATAGCTGAAGTTCTAAAAGAGGAGAACCTTTGAAGTGCATGGAAAACTAGTCATTAGATGTTGAGGAGTGTTGAAAGACTTTGAAAATGTGGTGGTGGTGATGACAAGGGTATAGACTGATAATGAGACATAGAAATAATGCTGCTACACACTCAATATTCTAGTGTTTGGTTACACATATATGCATATAAGTTCCTCAGTTAGTTTCTCCCCTCCACCCCCACCTTCCCTCTGAAATTTGTCAGTCTGTTCCATGGCTTCTACGTCTCTGGTTCTATTTTGTTCATCAGTTAATTTTTTTCATTAATTTTGTCCCTGAGGAGGGAATAGAGAATTAGAGCAATATCTAAGAGAGCAAGAACCAACTAGATAAAAAGTAGAATACCCAATATCTCTGGCTTGCCTCTTTTCTTACTCATGGATTCTTTCCATCAGTAAATTTTAAATAGTGCTTATACCACTTCTAGACTGTTTTCCATCGCATGCCACATTTCAGGAGGAAAGTGTTAGGAAAAACAAATGTGAACTACAATGAGATTTTGCTTCCTACCACTTGGGACTTGACTAGAATGTTTAATTGACTGGATGGTATTTTGGTGATTGTATACATTGCTGAATTAAGTCAATGCTTTGAAAAGCCAAAAATAAGGAAACAAATGACCAGCAAATAGGTCACTATGAGTTATGAAAAGTACCCAAAGCCAACTTTTTGAAACTAATCAGATGGCACAAAGTTAACCAGAAGTGCCATGGTTCTGCTGATAGCAGTTAATCTGGGTCCCTATAGCAAAGGCTGTGCATTATGCCCCAGAGATTGTGAGTAAATGCATTTTATTTTTAGGTGTTTTCTCTCTTGACACTGGGTTCCACAAATATGAAAGAACAAGTCATCCCCCAGATCTGCTAGGAGTTGTCTCTTCTCTTTTCCTTTGTGGTCTCCTGCAAGCATATAAAATAACAAAAGGACAAGAAATGATTTCTTTCAGAACAAGCTGGTGCCCTAAAATGAGTATGTTAAAAGTACTGAGTTGCTTTGAAACATTAGGTTGGCCCTTTTTGATTAATCAAAGTTCTTCAGAGTTGAGAGGCTATCTCAATTTTACAGTAATGAGCTATCTGATGAGAAAGGAAGAAAAACCTCAGGTGATATTTTATTTTATTAATGCTAAGCAAAATAAGCCAGTTAGAGAAAGATAAGTATCACATTATCTCACTCATATGTGGAATCTAATGAACAAAATTAACTGATGAATAAAATAGATCCAGAGATCTATAGAAGCCATGGAATAGACTGGCAAATTTCATAGGGAAGGCGGGAGTGGGGAGGAGAGGAACTTATATGTGTGTAGTCCATTGACACAGACAATAGTGTGGTAAAGGCTTGAGAAGGGAGGGTGTGGGGTGGATGGGGTCAATGGGGCCAAAAAACAAAGGGTACATCTTTAATACTTTCAACAATGAAGATAAATTTAAAAAGTTAAAAATACTATTATTGCCATTCTAACAAAAGACTGGATTGCAAAAAGTCACACCATCATATTTAATACTATTTTCTTATCTTTACAGATGCTCAGATAATACCACACATTTGATAGGCCTGGAATTATTACTGAAGTCAAAGGTATCATATGAAAAGGAGCCAAATGACTTGATTATTTCTAAAATAATAATTCAAAATTGGTTTGTCAATGTTTCCGAATTTATATGCTCCAGATTAACCTGTAATAATGAAACTGTATATAAAGGAACCTGACTCAATGATAAATTACTCACAGAACTATGTTGTGTGATAAAGGGCTAATTCAACAAAGCCATCAATATAGTATGCCTTTAAAATCTTTCAATAGTCTTAAAACAATTATCAATCATACTTGATTCTTAGAAAACTATATTTTAGACAGATCTCTTCTATTAAATCCTTCTAAAATAATTATTTTAGCCAGGGATAATGAGTAAAAGATAGATAACATATCATTGTCAAAGTGAAGATGATGTTTCTCACAGGAGAGATATTATGTTGGAGACTAGATATAATCCCTTTGTTCTTTATCTAAGACCCTTTGATTACTACAGAATCCAGGGTTCAACTAAAAGTGTCAACATTACACTAAGAGGTAAGAAAAAATTTCTTTCTATCCTGCCTTCATTATACCCAGGTCATGCTCTTTCATGCATAAGTCAGTACCTCCAACCCCCCAAAGAACACAGGGAATGTATTATTCTGTGGCCACCTGGTCACAGATGTTCTCTTGGTCAGCCCCACCTTCAGGCAGATGAAGCATTAGTCATTCCACTTTACAGATAAAGGAAGTGATTCCCAGAGCATGTCTACTGCCAGAACTTGCCTGTTCTTCCAATTACACAAAAAAATAATAGTAATTAATAATAATGTTCAGGGTTTCCATGGTGTCCCTCAATATAATCTTTTACTTATATCTTGATAGGGGCTTCAAACCATTTAGGTAAACCATGTGCAAAAACATGTGTAGAAAGCTTAAGGTGCATGAAGCAGGAGATACATGTCAATTACATAAACTATGTCATCATGACACTTAGACATAATCTGATTCATCCAATAATGAGATATGTGGTCTTGGAAAAGTCAGTTAATCTTTTTTTTGCCTCATGCTCTTAACCTGTGAAATGGAAATATTACATTGTAAGGTCATTGTAAAGATAAAATGAGGGTCCTAACCAGTTTGACTCAGTGGATAGAGCGTCGGCCTGCAGACTAAAGTGTCCTGGGTTTGATTCCGGTCAAGGATATATATCTTGGTTGCGGGCACATCCCCAGTAGGAGGTGTGAAGGAGGCAAATATATATATTTTTTAGATAAAATGAGGAAACACACATTAAGCGTTTAATGCAATACCTGGCATATGGTAAATGCTCGATTCGTACAGCTATTAACGTGCAATTTTCACTATTAAAAAATACTAGCATAGTTCAAACACTTCCTAAAAGAGAAATGCTACCTCAATTTATACTTTGTTTCCTCAGATCAGACAATGTTATATTCACCCTTTCTACTTTCTGCAAGTTTAGCAATCATCCCTGTGTATTAGACCATGTCAATCACATCAGCTGTGATTAGAAAGAGCACATCTATTTCAATTTTGCCAATAATTACTTACTGGAACAATGCAGAAATCACAAGGAATTCCTCCTTTATATGCCATTATATCCATTCATGACTAATTTTCAATTTCCTTGAAAACTTCTCAATATCTCAAGATATTGGTCTTTAGAGTCCATGAGAAATGGGTTCAAGAATAGATCGATCTAGAGACAAATGGCAGGGGGTGGGAGGCTAAGAGCAACTAAAGGACTTGCATGCATGCATATTAGCATAACCAATAGATACAGACAGCCTGGGCGGTGGGGAATTGCCTGGGGAATGGCTTGTGGGGGGGAGGGGGGTAGTCAATTGGGGGAAAAGGAGACATATGTTAAACTCTAGACAATTGAAAAGAATTTTTAAAAGAAAGAAAGCAGTATTACACACACACACACACAAACACAGAAATGGGTTCAAATCCTAACTTTTCTGCTTACTGGCTATGTGACCTGAACAATCCAGTCTTCATGATGCTCAATTTCTTCATTTATAATTGGACATATTATAACCTAGGAGGTTGCTATAAGGATTAAAAATTTCAAGTTCACAATTAATTGCTTTTTGTCAACATTATTATCAAGTCCTGAAGAAAAAGCTTGCATTTAGCCATGATTTATTCCTGGGCCAAGACAGTATCCTATCCCATGTACTTTCCAACCAGACCTCAGCGAGTGAATCCTCAAACATTGATCCCGGACATCTTTTTTACTCTTCTCCAAATTGATGGTATCATGTTGAATTATAATCCTGACGTTTAAAAGTTCACCATCTATCTAGACACACTAATTGTCAAAGAAGGAGCTCATAATTTCAGCATTACATTTGGAATCTTGGAATTTAGTTTTAGCAGATACAAATCAAAGTTCTCCCATGCATCGTCACCAAGCCTGACTTTCATGGACTCTCCTGTAAGGTCATGCCACCAGATTCTACTGTCACTCCAGTTGTCCAAAGTAGTATTCTCTATTCTAAACTGTTGCCAGAACTTATTTCTTATGCAGAGTTCCAAAATCACATAATCATCATACCCCAAGGATATTATTTCAAATTTTATCATCAGCTGGTCCATTGCTTCCATAGAGTTTAAATATCTTTTAAACCTTTTTTTCAACAGCTACTATTTATTGAGTCAAGGTCTGGCATTTTCTACATGTCACCTCTTAGGCCCTCAGTATAACCCCCTAAAAATTATCTGGCTGGTTTTGCACTTGAGGAAATTGGGGGGCAGACAGCCTAGGTGGGCACACAGCCATCAGCAATAGAGCAGTTGGTCTACAAAGTCGGTGCTCTATCCATCCACTCATACAATAGATGTTTGCTGAGCATATACTATTTGCCAGACATCATGCTGGGGCTATTTGCAGAACAAAAACATAGCTTAAATATTTTTTACATGACCTCATTAGAGATTTGAAAACATATTTAAAAGAATTATTTTTAAAAAACACTTATTTAAAGATTAAGGAGCAGACAAAAATACCAGAATGTATTTTATTTCATAAATGCTTAAATTGTGGTCTTATTTAAAATATGAGATCAGCAACCCTAAACCCAAATCTCCCCCAACCACCTGGAAACATGCTCACAGTCTGAATCTTGTGAATATTTTAGAATGAAACATAGACAAACTACATTTATTTGGATCCATACTACATGCAAAACTTTCTAGTCAACACAATGAAGAGTCTTAAGAGAACTGGCCTACTTTCAAGGAAATAATTATAATACACCCACATAACCAAGAGGATTCTTAAGCAACATATTTTGAATATATGAGCCTACTTAGCCTGGATAAGACAGAATGTGACAGAGGTAACTTAGGGGGAAGATGTCTTAAGAAGCGAAGCCTACATTGCCAGAGATAGGAGTGAGCTTGCTTCTTGGGGAAGAAATGCACTGGGGTGGAAACAGGGAAGATGATTTTAAGACTACTTAATAGTGGAGTCTAAAATTCACATAGAGAAGGTGGCCAAGGAGAAATTTAGATTTAATCATACTTGAAAATAGGAGACATTGTAGAATATTAAGAAGAGTGGGAAAAGATTTAAAAAATAGTTAGGAAAGACTTCTATCCTCAAATCATTTCCACCTCTTAAATGTTCTGCACAAAACTTTTGCTATGAAGGTAAGAGAGCTTTTTGTTTTCTTTCTATGGGATAATTTTTGTGGCACTAGTAACATCCAAACTATTTCTGAGTGTGCCAATGAACACAAAAATATGATATGACTGAGTGCCACCTTCATGCTTTGCTGTAGTTTTTAAAGTTTTTGTCCAGCTTTTTTCTTTTTTTCTTTTAATTAAAAGATTGTTAATATTGACATTATTCCAGGCTTCTCCCTTCCCCGCCCTCTTTTCCCCCTCCACCCACCTTGGCTTCCCACTCCTTTGGCCTTTTATCAGGCAGCTAAATGCTAAGTGCCTGCAGACACAGAGTGAAGGCATTTAGCATTCAGCTTCCAGATGAAAATGGCAAGGGACTGAACTAGACTGCAGAGATCTAACATTAACTTCTGTCATGTCCGGGGCTGTGCGGAGTGAAGCCATATTAGAGAGAGTTCACGCCAGCACATGCTGACAGAACTCAGCAGCTCCTCAGACAAAGTGGGCATTTCCCTGTCAATATGGGCCCCTCGCCTCCCTGGAGTGTCTTAGGCAATCCCAGCTGCAGAAGGATGTGGGTTGCCAAACACAGACACAATCTGTCCACTCTCCTAAAATGAGGTTGATTCTCATTATTCTTAAGGAGTCACACAAGCTGTTGGCAATTTGCTCAAGTGAAGAGCAAGCCATATTGAATAGCTGTGACACTTCAGCACTCAGACAGTGGCAGAAACTGAATGTGCCCACAGCCCCAATTTACTGGTAATTTCTGGACCAATCTAATAATAGCTGAGACAGAGGGAAGAATGAAGCCCGTCACACACACACACCTCCCGAGCCTGGCTTTTGCAATGCTCAACTAACAGAAAGAGGGCCCTGTTTAGTAACTCCCTCCCTTCTCTCTGCTGTTACAAAACAGTCCCAGAACTGGCTGCTCTGGCTGCCCACGCAGATGGCAGCATTACCTGCTTCATAGGCTCTCCTTGGGCAACCACTAAAGCAATGGTATGAGAGTACACCTGCAAGAAATAGCATACTTTATGGAATGACTCAGTCATACAATTCAATAAGAAAAATAAATGGCCGGGACCGGTTTGGCTCAGTGGATAGAGTGTTGGCCTGCGGACTGAAAGGTCCCGGGTTCGATTCCAGTCAAGGGCATGTACCTTGGTTGCAGGCACATCCCCAGTGGGGGGTGTGCAAGAGGCAGCTGGTTGATGTTTCTCTCTCATCGACGTTTCTAACCCTCTGTCCCTCTCAATTCCTCTCTGTGTAAAATCAATAAAATATATTTAAAAAAAAAAAGAAAAGAAAAATAAATGGAAAGACATGAATGGAAAGCTCATCTATATATATAAAGAGGTAATATGCAAATTAGGCATGGGCCCAGAACCTGAGAGAGCAACATGCAGGGGGGCCGGCCCCAGCCCCAGCCCCACGTCCCCTGTGCTGGGCTACTGGAGCCAGAGCAGAGACACAAACCTGTAGGGGGGCCAGGTTCGATTCTGATCAAGGGCATGTACCTAGGTTGCAGGCTCCTCCCTGGCCAGGGCCCAGGTCAGGGCTCATGCAGAAGGCAACCAATCTAAGTGTGCCTCTCACATTGATGTTTCTCTCTTCCCCCTCTCTTCCACGCTCTCTAAAAATCAATGGGAAAATATCCTCAGGTGAGGATTAAAGGAAAAAAAAAGTAAAAGAAAAAAAATGTCATATCCTATGAAAGAGACATCTTGAAAATGCCTAAAGAAAGTTGTCGTTTTTTCATGGTGAAGGGACTGGAGTCCATGTTGATGAAAACACCTTGGCAGCTGCGAAGGCCTGCAGTGGCAGCAGCAGTGGGGCGATGGGGGAGGCGCTTTCCCCGGATCAGCTCGGTTGCCTCCTACAGAGGGAGGCCAGACTGAGGCTTAGCCCCCTCAATAGGGAGCGGGCCTAAGCTGTCAGTAGGACATCCCCTGAGGGCTCCCGGACTTTGAGAGGGGGTAGGCTGGGTTGAGGGACCCCCCCACCCACAAGTGCACGAATTTCATACACCTGGCCTCTAGTAAACAAATAAAAATATAAAAAAAAAAAGGTTTGGCCTCATTAATGAAACCAAATAAGAAACAGTTTTGCCATTAAAATTTGTCAATATTTCAAAAGTAAAAAATATTCATTTTGTCATCCACCATGGCTCAATGGTTGACCGTGCATGAACCAGGAGGTCACAGTTCAATTCCTGGTCAGGGCACATGATCGGATTGCAAGCTCAATCCAAGGGGGAGAGGTATGTGTGTATGTGTGTGTGTTTGTGTGTGTGAGGCGAGGGAGGGTGGGATGGGTCATGCAGGAAGTAGTTGATTGATGATTCTTTCTCATCACTGATGTTTCTACCTCTCTCTCCCTCTCCTTTCCTCTCTCTGAAATCAATAAAAACATATATTTTTTAAAAATTCATTGCCAGAAAATACACAATAAATTTCGATGTTTGTACATTTTGATTAGAAATAGCAAATATTAACACAAACTTTTAAAAGCAGCTTATCAATAGGTACATTGTGTTCTGAAAATATACAAAAGGAAAAACAGGAAAATGTTCATGTTAAAATTTTTGCTACAGCCTATTATATAGCAAAATAAACAAGTAAAAATAAAATGAGAAATAAGCCTATTAAGAAATATGACAAAAGAATCAGTGCTTAGGAAAACCAGGCACGAACAATTTAGAAATTGTTTGTGAAAACTATATAACCTGGGGCTTCTATGGTTTTTAAAATTTTGTTGTGAAATATTCCTTACATACAAAATAATAGATATAATTATTATAGACTTCAAGTGAAATTATATATACTATATATATATATTGTATATATATATATATATTACTATATATAATATACATATATACTACCACATATAAAAATTTGCTGTATGTCAGAGGGATATAATCTAAAGTCCAAACAGTGGTATTTTTTAATAGTAAAATGACAGGTAATTTTTTTTCCTGTATTTCCTACTTTCCAAATCTTATCCAACTTCTGTTTAAATATAAGCTCATCATATTTACTATCTCTAACTTCAAGTGTTAAATTAGAAAAATGTCAAAACCACCATACTTATCTATTTTTTCAGCAAATATTTATTGAGTTTTTCCCATGATCACAAAATACTGAGTATCAAAGGAGAGATAAACACATGTGAGCTATATTTCACATTCTCTGGAAGCTTATAAGAAATACAGCAGTGTAATGGACTAGAAGAGTAGAAAAATAAACTCATCATAAATTTAAGGAATTGAATTCATAAATATAAAGCAGCATTGTACAAGTAAAAGATGAGGTACATTTATTTCATGGTGTCTTTTCCCTTCCTTGATGTCATGGTAATCCGACAAACCGTCCTACTTAACAATTCCACATTCTCAGGCAGAATCTGGGATCAAGATGACCAGAAAATTTATCTAGACCAAGGAAAGAGCCAGAACTGCCTACAAAGATATGCTCTGCACTTCTCTAATCTATAATACCTGTGGTTACGTATGAATAATTTTATTATGATACTATCTTTATAACCATAGGAAACTCATAAATTCCTGACCTATCATTTTGAATACAAAATCTACCCATTTCAAAAACCTGCTCTACAATAACATTTTCTGTAACAAACAGCTCAAAACTTTCCAAGGCAGTACCTTCCATTTATGGAACATTTTACTCAATTCAACACATTTGTTAAGACATTTTCTAGGTGTCCAATGCTGGATTAGACCCTCTTTACATAAGGTGAATAAGAAAAGGCCCTGACCCTCGAAGAAGCTTATATGCAAAGGAGAAGCCATGGTTCATGGAGTGCATGAACTCTTGTCTATCTTTTGTCTATAGTCTATAGAGCCCCAAATGTTCTCCTGGCTATTTTACCACATTCCTGGGATAGGCACTAAGAAGAGAATGGCTACTTCTGCTTCTCAGTTGAGCTTGGTCAAGAGTGGGTGGCAAAGTCATTTTAGAAGGAAAAATTGGAACCATAGTTGAATAGCTTTAGGAAACCTAGCTTGAAGATTTGAAGTTTTACAATGAACTATTTTTTTTTTAAGACTTAAGTTTTTCAGTGAAGAAAACCTGGAAAGCTGCTGTAATCTGCCCATATATGTAATAGTAATAAATTGAGGCTCAGAGACACAGTAAATTTCCCACTCAAAGTCATACCAGTAGCTGTGGCAAAAACAAGAGTTAGAGTCCAATGCTAACCTGTGTCCTATGGATCATAGACACCCGGGGTCAGATTTTTCAGAAATCACATATTTGGATATTGATGGACAGAACCAGCACAATTTTAGCACTGAGCGAGGAAATACCATCCATGCAAAGAGCTGGAAAAAAAAAAAAAAAAAAAAAAAAAAATATATATATATATATATATATATATATATATATATTAAGTTTAAAGTGAACTAAGTCAACCATGTAACATGAATTTCCAATAGAAAAGCCTGCATTCTCAATCAGTAAGAGAGAAGACAAACCAGTCGCGGTGAAGAGACTGGATTAGTTGCTCCCTAGGGTAGTCCTGCCCTCTAACTGTCAGTCTGTGCATGTGCCCTAGACTACAGCATTGCATGGGTGCTACTCTGTTTATCTGAAGGTGATCATCCCAGGGGAGGGGTCCAATAACAGAAATTGACAATAACAATCCTTCTCTAAAAGCCATCTAACTTTGTAATGAGTTCCGGAGGGAGCTTGTGTCCTCTACATTGAAGTTTTCATTAAAAAAGTAGAATAGGCTATCATTTACTGTGAAAAGTATGAGAATAGACCTGCCTACAGGAAAAGAGATGGACGTGATAAAATTTCTAAGTCATTTCCAACCTTTTGAGACAGCCTGTGAGTCAGATGCTGGCCCTCCTGTCTGTCTGCTACCCAAAGATGCTGCCTCACATTCTGCTTCTTTGCCTCACCTTTTGATCATTTCATTGTTTATGGCATCTCTGTGTATCCTGTGGGAGACTTGAAGAAAAAAAAAGACTGGAAACAAATTATATTGAATTTCTTCCCAGAGAGATTTATTTTTTAACACAGAATACAACAAAAGGTAAAATTTGTGGCTAAAATATATTTTGAATTATATATGCATTTTTTATCCCATTTCTTGATTTAATAGAAACAACCCTGAATATAGGGGTAGTAATCATTGACCAAGCTACAGTAGAGAGGAATTGTTCTAGTCAATATTCCAAATGTAGATTTCAGAATTTAATTTTTCTACTCCCAATCAGAATCCATAAAAGTTGAAACTAATTCTCTTTCTCCCATATATCCTTCTCTGTGTCTCTTTTTATAATTGACTGCTAAAAGGAAATTATTGTGAGAAGCATAACAGGAGTTTCAACATGTAACTAAATTGAGTCCCTTTCTGTTTAATTTAACTTCAGATGAAAGTAATATAAAAACAACCACAATACTAGAATCTCTCTCATTTAAAAATAGGAATGGTAGATATGCTTTTGGCTTATCTGAATTAATTAACTTATGTCTTCCAGATTAATTTTGCTCATCATGAGACAAAGGATAGACTGATTTTTAGCACTTGCAACCTAAAGACAATGCCCAAGGTTTAAAGATTTTAATGATTTTTTAAAATCAATATGCATCGATCCAACTATAAGCACTACCCAAAAAGAAAAGCCTCTTAAATTAAGTACATAAAAAGAGGAAATTGAAAACTTCCTGAGCCCCATGTGTGCATAAAACAGATAAAAGTCAGATTTCTGCAGTTTGTTATTCCTTTAAAGTCCTCCAACCCTGCATCTCACATCACACATTCACCAGAGAGAAGTAATGAAGTTCCCTATACTGTATATCCTCTTGGCACTAATCATGTCCTATAACTAGGTGGCTGACAGAACTTTAGCTCAGTTTGTGCAATTCTGGCACAGAAAACATCTCCCCAAGTCTCTCTGGTCTACTCACCAATCTTCTACTTCAGTGTAAGAAAGAAGGGAGGAAGATAAACATGCTAAGGTCTATCTGATCTACCTCATTAAACACAAAGCTTATTATCACCTGGATATAGCAATAATAAATACTGATTGCATTATGGTCCTAAGACATATTATATGAAATAACACAATTGTGGAATGGTTAGCCAACTACATCTGAGTTGATCCTGTGCCTCAAGCATTAGAAAGAACACCTAGTCTGATTAGTAATTTAAATGAAAGTGGGGCTAAAAGACTTTGGACAAACATATAGCAAAAGTGTAGCAAGAGCATAATTGTTAAGAGAGTGGGTTTTTGGAGTCAGGGAAACCCAAGTTCAAATCCTGGCACTGACACATAATTGTTCTGGGGCCTTGATCTCTGACCATCAATTTCTTCCTCTAAAGCTGACCATGGTGGATTCTCACTCGTAAGTGCTTATGAAGTGATAGCTGCAATTGTCATTATCTTCTTAACAAAAGACTCCCTGGACCACAGAAAGGCTGTCTTTGTTTCGCATCCAATATCCTGTGTACAAAAGAGGATTTTCTTGTCCTGTGATTTAATCTTAAAATATAATGGTTTAACAAAAAAATATTCCGTGAGACTAAGAACATCAGTTTTAAGCAGAGTAGAATCAGAGTCACATTCTAGAAACCAGAAATCACCTCTTAAGATGCACCGACATTACACATTTATTTTCAACAGTTCTTTCCAGCTTTGCCAGCCAACCTCGAGAGCATCCCTCCCACATGACAGTATTGTTTTACACTCACAGTTGTAGTGGGGGGAAGGACAGGGGAGAGGAAATCTCACATCTCATTCTGAAAGATACCCTGGGGAGAAAGGAGCGGGAGGAAAAAAAATGCATTTGGAACTGAAGTAAGATGTGCCTCGCCTCTAATTTTCTGTACTTTGGGGTTACCATTTGTTATTTATGCAAGGAGAGGTAGAAGGGATGGGGGTGGAGAAGGAACAGTAGAGGAGAAATCACCACGAATTATAAACAACAACTCTGGCTTTGCAACTGATAGCTTTCCTTGGGACTTCCCAGGGGAGCCAATTAGTGCTAGTTGCTGAGGTGGGTTCTGTCACTTAAACCTCTGATAATGCCTACCTGTGCTACACCTACCCCTGATGAAGTGACAAGGCCTCTGTTAATGAGGTTTGCGTCCGTCTCCCACAGCTCTAAAAAGTCTCACTAAGGACTCTAAATCAGAGGTCTTAGGGTTACCGGCAGAGAAACGCTGGTGCCTTATTAGAAACCACGGCATTTTAAAATAATAATTTGGTTGATTCCCTCTGCTGCTCTTTTCCTTTGTGCCTTATCACCTGAGGCAACAGTGGCCACATGCCTGTATAAGTTCTAACCCACTGCTCCTCAAACTGCTGGGCCCGACTCTTATCATACGTGGGAGAAGGGATGTCACAAGGAACAGATCATAAATCCAAGCATAGAAGAAATGGCAAGAATTGGTAATAACTCTAGTCACTGTCTCCAGCAGCAGTGGGAGACACAGCGAACACAAGCTCCACAAAACAGTTAAAGCAGCGTTTAGCTACATCTGGGAAGCTGCCTGGCTGAATGGTTCTTGCAATAAAATTCTTCATAGTATTCCTACTGCTTCAATATATCAAAGCTTGGGATGCCTTGTGAATCCATTTAGTGCGCCCTTGGACATACGGATGCTAGTTTTATTGTCTTGCCTCCCAATGAACACCACTCATCCCTGGGGAGGCACATCTCCTTGGTTCCTACAACCCAACAATCAAGCAGCAGCTATTGATTAAAGCCACGGAAAGTAGGGCACAGTATAAGGCACCCAGAAAGAACAGAAAATGCGTCAGAGTCCTTGACTTTGGAAAGCACAATGAATAAAATCAGCACATTGGCTGATACCACCTGTGAAAAATAGTAAACTGAAAAACCTCAGGGAGTTCTGAAAAAGGAAACGAGCTAAAATGTATGCAGGACCTCCCTAGAGAAGATCAGATATGAATTTAATTTTTTAAACGGTGACACTTAGATTGGAGGATTGAGTAACCATTTAGGAGCAGAGCCTTAGAAGAGGGGATGCACAAAATGTGAAGCCCTCTGTTTACCCTCAAGCTCAAATCTTCATGGAACAATCAAAGGGAAATAAAAGAGAGAGGTCTCTAAATGTTGTGCATGCTAAATTCTGCCTGCATTGAGTGTCTGCCTCCTTGTGGTCAGTGCCAATCATAGCGACCGGTTGTTCTGCTGTTAGGTCAATTTGCATATTATTTTTTTATTATATAGGACACACACACACACACACACACACACACACACACCTTTTTTATGAACACACTTAAATTGTTTCCACATCTGAACATATGAGTGCATATATCTTCAAATTAGTGTTTTTATTTTATTTGAATAAATCCTCAGAAGTGAAATGGCTGAAATATATGGTAGTTATATTTTTCACTTTTTGAGGAACTTCCATACTGTTTTCCATAATGGCTGCACCATTTTACACTTTTCTACCAACATTCATTGTTTTTTCTCTTTTTGGAAATAGTCATTTGACAGTTGTGAGGCGACTGTGATTTTCATGTGCATTTCCTAATGATTAGTGATATTGAACGTCTTTTCATGTGTCTGTTGCTCATCTCTATGTCTTCTTTGGAAAACATCTGTTTATGTCCTCTGCCCATCTTTAATGTTTTTTTAAATATTAAGTTGTGGGTAGTAACTAAAATATGTAATATCCAAAATATAGAAAGAAGACTTTGAGAGACACAGAAAGTGGAATCAGGTACCTGTTCGTAGGACTGAATAAAAAAGGAAACCCTGAAGTTTGAGAGTCTGGCAATCTAAAAGGTTATATAAGAAAAAGGTCAGCTTCTGAAGAGAAAAGTGCTAGCTGGTGTCTCCCTAATACGCTTCCTTTTCCTCCTCTACCCCTGCGTGGCCAGCGGCTTCCCCGGGCAGGTGGGGATTCACATCTGGCACCAGGTGCCTGGGAGGGTGCTTGCGGGGACTGTGGGAGGCCAGGAAACTGGGCAACCTCCACACTCCCGACTCCTGCTCTCTGACACTGTCCACATTTGGCTGTACAGCAGTTTCCCAAATAACGTCATTTTGTTCAGCCTCGTTTCCATAAACTATGTGCGTCCAGTTCTCACTTCTGGGTGGATATACAACCTAGCATAAGACACTTAAAATGTTCACTTCTAAGAGCATAGAAAAAAGACATCTGAAAGTCACACCCACCTGCCTGTCCTTTCAGGGCTATCAATGAGGTGGAAACAGAAAGGCAGTGGATACATATTCTCTAGCATTCCATGCTCAGCCAAAACTCATAACATTCTCCTGTGCCACAGACCAAATGGTAATGAGCCAACCACCTTCCTTCAGAGCAGGCTGAGAGGACTGAGGAAAAAAGCATGTGGGCAGCATCAAACCCTGCATATTTCTGCCCAGACCACTCAGCGTCTGCTTTCCTCTTTCTGCTTCTCCTTTTACCAAATGTTACTTAAATGACAGCAGGAGAACTCTAAAGTAGGTGACAGAATGAAGCACTATGCAAAAAAGTAATTGGTTAAGGAGTTAAAACTGTGTTTACATTTTGATTATACTCACATTAGAAATATGCTTGAAGGGAAAGGAGTGGAAATAAATACAACTGTATAATTAGCAAAGGGGAATAGAGAAGAAAGGAAATCGCTACTATTAATCAGCTTCTGCAAGTGGTTATGGTTAGGACAGAACTACTTCGTGTGTGTGTGTGTGTGTGTGTGTGTGTGTGTGTGTGCCATGTTAATAGCTTTATGTATTTTCTAATTTTCATGAATAAGATTATAGTACATATATATTGAAAAACATACATACACATAAAAGATAATTAGAACATCCAAAATAATATGCCACCATATTGCTATTTATTAAATGGGAGGAAGGACTTGTATTGGAAGCAGACACCCTCTGGTTGTCTCTTATTGTGTGTCTTTGAGCAACACACTTACGCTTTAGGCCTAAGTTTCCTCACCTACAGAAACAAGGATAACACCAGCTACCCCATAGCATTTCCTCGGGATTAAATGTTATACCATCTGTGAAAGCACCCCAGCATACTGGCATTTGGAAGTACTCAAAAATGCTCATTTCCTTACCTTTATGGAACTCTTCTGTTCACAGCAGGGGTTCCATCCTCTGATTTGATTCAGGGCTTTCTGCAGAGGTTATAATGTGGAGGGCCTAACAACTTGCTAAAAAATTACCAGACAGCTGTTTCTAGATCCGTGTTTGCAGCTTTATGGCCCCAAAGAAGACATGTTTCCTTTATCTACAAAATCTGCTGTCCAGTGGCAAGATTTATCAGGGCCCTGCAGGGCTTTCTGATAAAGTAAAGGCATCTCACCTTTCCAGTTGAAAGGCTAGCTCTACTCTGTGTGGTGGTGCTTTTCCCCTCACCTAACTGAATGCTGTGAAAAGACAGAATCACCCAATACCAGGCAGGGAATGGTGTCCAGTGTGGTGAACGGTCCAAGCACAGCACAGACACAGAGACCGGCCTCCATCCTGCCTTTGATCATCGTCATCGTGATCAAGCTTATATGACAGAAACTGCCAGACAATGTTAGAAAACAAGCAATCTCAAAGCAAATGTCTCTATCATCCTTGCACACAATAAAATTGCAAAGTGTCTGGGGAGATGGTAATGGGTACCAAATGCCGTGCTCTCGGACACATTATAGTATTCACTTACTTAT
Source organism: Pipistrellus hanaki (assembly GCF_964339955.1). Lineage (NCBI taxonomy): Eukaryota > Metazoa > Chordata > Mammalia > Chiroptera > Vespertilionidae > Pipistrellus > Pipistrellus hanaki. Next base: position 27,273,328 of record NC_140506.1, read on the forward strand.
AGGAGGCGTCAGTATCTAGAAGCTATTCCTCTTGGTCTCTCCAATAAGACCTGTTGTTACAGGAAGGAGTAAGGGAGCTGCTCCGCAGAACAACAGCAACAACCACCACGAATGTGGTTCCTCTGAGGAGAGAAAGGGAGCCTTTCCAGGTGTGCTCTGGTACCTCAGGCTTAGCAATTTACAGAGCATCGCGAGGACCACATGACTGAAGGGATGCTTGCAATGTGATCCCAGTCTTCTGGACAGCCTAGTTTTAAGTCAAAGTTTAGAAGCCCAAAATCTAGGTCTGACTTTTTCCATTATCTTCTAAATGTGAGAATTATTCTGCTAAAAGCGTATTAAGCTGGGATCCAAAATCTTGTTGCTTTGTGTCAAATTTCTGTCTCTGGGCAGATATTCTTTGTTTTTGTTTTTGTTTTTTAGAAGAGTTCCATGTCATTCATCAGATCCTCAAGGGAAATCATGGTCAAAAAATATATTAAAAGCAACTAAACTAAACAAGTCATAACTTCCCTTCCAGATTGCATTGTCAGAGCAAGTTTTCTTTGATTATAAGAGCAATACACGCTGAAACCGGTTTGGCTCAGTGGATAGAGTGTCGGCCTGCAGACTGAAAGGTCCCAGGTTCAATTCCCATCAAGGGCATGTACCTTGGTTGCTGGCACATCCCCAGTAGGGGGTGTGCAAGAGGCAGCTGATTGATGTTTCTCTCTCATCGATGTTTCTAATTCTATCCCTCTCCCTTTCTCTTTGTAAAAAAACTCAATAAAAAATATATATATTTTTTTAGAAGGGCAATACGCACTTATTGTAAAAAAAATTTTAAATGTAGCCATAATTGGGCCACCCAGAAATAACAGTTATATATGTGTGTGTGTGTGTGTGTGTGTGTGTGTGTGTGTATTTCATATTTATGATGGTATGTTCAATGCTATATTCTGCTACATTCCGCATTTTCACACATTGGTAATGCTTCAGAAGTAGGACTTTTGTCAAATATTATTTCATCATGAGTACTAATTTTATTTTAACTATTCCTGTTGTAGAACATCAATGTTGATTCTAATGTTTTGACATTATAGATAATGCTGTTGTGAACATTCTTGAGAGTCAAATTTTGTATGTTATGTTTTTGGAAGTAAGGAGAAGCTACTAAAAGTTTTTGAGCAAGAAAATAGCAAAATCAATATTTGTCTTATGACAAATACCGGAGATGAATTGAAGTGGGACAGGCTTGGTGATAAGGTAGAAGGTTATTATCTGAGAACCTGAACTAAAAAAAGGATATTGAGACTAGATACAGATCTGGATGTAGAACACGGGCTAAGGGGAACTTACCATGAGCCAGTGGTTCGAAGGAAGAGGGGAGAGTCCAAAACTAAGCTGAGGTTTGTACCACCAACCAGAATAGGAAATACGACTAGGAGACCAATTTAGTGAAGATTTTTTGACATAGTAAAGTTATTAGGAAAGAGAAGTAGAGATTTTTTCTTTCTGACTGGCTCACTCATATATTGAATCTAATGAACAAAATAGATCCATAGACATAGAAGCATGGAATAGACTGTTGAATTTCAAAAGGAATGCGGGGGAGGGTGGGTGGGTGGGCAGAGATCAACCAAAGAACTTGTATACATATATACATAACCCATGGACACAAACAATAGAATGGTAAAGGCCTGGGGCTGGGGGTGGGGTGGGCAAGAAGAGGTCAATGGGTGAGAAAAGGGGTCATATGTAATACTTTCGACAATCAAGATTAAAATATGTTTTTTAAATGGAAAAAAAAATTTTAAGTAGAGATTTTTTTCAAAGGTGTCTCTGCTTCTCATTAAAGTCCCTCTGAAATAGTAACTCTGAACTTAGATTTAAAATGTCATCTTCTATTTAAATATTTACTATGTAAAATTTTCTACATCATTTTTGATTACTGGAATATAGTTTTTCTAAAAACCATCTTGCCAAGCAAGGATATATATGCATTTTTCATAAGATTCTTTGAAAATACAATTTTACTGATTCCAGAATACCAAAGACAAAGAAGTAGATAGTGACTGATTGGCAGGGAGGCTGCTGATGTTATTTTCGTTAACTGAGGTTATTTTTCTAGCCACCCTCACTAGTGTGATAAATTTCTTCAACAAGTATTTATTGAAAGGCTTTTCTCCTGAGCCAGGCATTGGCACTAGGGATTGATGGTATTAAGTTGAAGAAAACTGGGGTCAGGCTCAGAGAAAGGTAGTTGATCCAATTTTTTCCTTATAACTGAAAATTAGGGGAACAAAGAAGTTAACCTGTTTCTTCGAACCTCTAATCCTCCAATTTCACCTTCTAATTCTTTCCTGCACAGTTCCATACTGTGTGAGAGGAAAACTGATTAGTTAAATTGAGAGCCAGAGAGAGATAAATCCCCACAAAAGAAAAATCCCTCTAACAATTGTGAAAGTCAGAGAAAGTTCTAGGAGAATGTTTTGATGGTCCCAAGTCTTGCTTATGCTAACCCAGTTTCCAGGTAAGACAGTGGGAAATGTGATAAGAACAGCTCAATGGGTCAATTCAAATGAAGCAGGGCACTTAAATGGCCTCAAACTGAGTGATAGACTACATAGGTCATACATTTTCATAGAAAGTAAAAAAACAACCTCTATTCGAAAGAAACACGAAATAATTTCAGAGAATGGCACAAAGCAGAAGATTCAACATTGATTCTAGAAAATAAGGGATAAAACCTTCTTAGGTGACCAAGAAGCAACTTAAGTCAGTTCCCTTTAAAGAAAATAAATAGCATGTGCTCTTTAAGGACTCCACAACCTAAAGTACAAAGCACCTGGGAAAGTCCATTCAAATCCCATGCGCTATTGGCAGTCTCACATAGAGCTATCTAGATTGGTTGTTCTCAACTTTGGCCACATTGCCACTTGGGAAATTTTAAAATACAAATGTCCAGATGTCATATAAACCCTTGTTATTCAAATTGGGGCTGCCAACCAGCATCATTAGGATCCTGTAGAAGTCTGCTAATAAAAATCTCAGGCCTCATATCAGACCACCAATAAAATATGTATATTTGTAAGATTCCCCAGGAGATTTATATGCACTTTAAAATTTAAGACATGCTGGCTCAGAATTACTTGAAAGGCTTGTTAAAATATAGACAGCTAAGTCAGGACTGGGGTTTGTGAATTTGCATTTTTAATAAGTTCCCAAGTGAGGCTGCTGCTGCAGGTCTGAGACCATATTTTGAAAATTTTTGCCGCAGAGCAATTAAATCAGAATCTCCCGAGATGGGACCCAGGCATCAGCATATTTCAAAGCTCACTAAATGATCCTAATTTGCAGCCAATGTTGAGAACCGCTAGCAACAACAATTTCTGTTTTTGATTATAAGGAAATAAATGTGAAAATATCTTAGCTATTCTCTAAACATCAACTTAAACTCATGATAAAAATATTCTTTAATATAAGATGAATTTTGATTAACCAAAGAAGAAAGAAAAATGCTGCTTCATGTTTAGTGACTCATTTTCAGAAATATGTTTGGTTATAATATTTTTTAAAAGATCACAGTAAGTAATCATTATCTTAGTCATCACAGTAACCATCAAGTCAATTTATTAACTTTATTTTCTTGTGATTCTTATTTAATTGGGTATTGGCATTTTGAAGTCCACAGTATATTTTTATCATCTTTTAGAAGCCATTTTGAATAAATCCTTATTTCCAATCAGCCTATGAAACCAATTCTCTCCTTCTCTCTTCTTGCTTTAAGTTCCTCCCCCCTCCCCCCCCCCCCCCCCCCAGGTTCTTGAGATAGGAGTGTAAGTTATTTATTTCAGGTGTTTCCTCTTTTGGAATGTGTACACTTGGTGCTATAAATTTCCCTCTCAGAACTTTAGCTGTGTCCCACAAATTATATATTGCATTTTTAGTTTTTATTTCATTTGATATATATTTTTTGTTTCCCAAGATACCCTCTTCGATCCATGGATAATTTAAAGATGTTGTTTAGTTGTCAAGAGTTATTGTTATTGATTTCCTGTTTAATTCCATTGTGGTTTAAGAACCACGTCTCTATGGTTTTAATTATTTTTACATTGGTTGAAGTTTTTTTTTTATATCTTGGGATATGTGTCTATTTTGGTATAAGTTCTATAAAAACTTGAAAAATGTGTATTTTGCTGTTGTTGGGTAAAAAGTTCTCTAAATGTTGCTTAGTTCCTATTGGCTAATGATGTAGTTCAGTTCTTTTATATCCTTCGTGATTTTCTAACTAATTGTTCTACCAATTATTGAGAGAGATGTTGATATCCTCAACTATAATTGTGGAATATCTATTCCTCTTTTTATTCCAGTCTTTGCTTCCATATTTTAAGCTTTGTCATTTGCTTCATACACATTTAGGAATGCTATGTCTTCTTTTTGGAGTGACCCTTGACCATTACCTAGTGACTTTCTCTCTCTGTTGGCTCTGAAGTCCACTTTATCTCATCATAATATAGCTACTTCTGCTTTCCTTTCATTAATTATACCTGATATATGTTTTTATCTCTTTTTATTAAACCTGCTTAAATCGTTGCATTTGAAGTATTTTTCTTGTAGACAGCATATAGTTGTGTCATGGTTTTTAGCCCACAATGTCAATCTCATTTTACAATGTTTTTTCATTGGTGCATTTGGACCATTCACATCTAATGTAACAACATGCATGGCTTAAGCCTGCCATTTTATTATTTGTTATCTGTTAATATTCTGTTTTCATTCCTCTTGTTTTCCTTATTTTGTCTTCCTGTGGGTTACTTGAAAAGTTTTTAACTCTACTTTGATTTATCTATAGTGCCTTAGAGCATATTTTTTTTGTGCAACTGTTCAAATGGCTGCTCTAGGTATTACATTATGTATACATAACTTACCACAGTCTACTGGTGGTGTCATTTTTCTAGTTCAAATGAATTATAGAAACCTTACCTCCCTTAGCATCTCTTTGCCTTTCTGCATTTAAAATTCTTTTTAAAAAAATATTTTTCTATATTTTTATTGATTTCAGAGAGAGAGGAAGGAAGAGGGAGATAGAAACACCAATGATGAGCATCATTGATCAGCTGCCTCCTGCACACCCCCTACTGGGGATCAGGCCGTGATCTCCTGGTTCATGGATCAACCATGTGACCTGATCAGAATCAAACCATGACCTCCTGGTTCATGGGTCAATGCTAACTCAGTGAACCACTCTGGCCAGGTTCATTATAATTCTTAAATAATCCCTCTACATACTTTTAGAACTACATCAGAAAATAATATAAATGTTGTCAACCATCAAATATAATTTAGAAAACTCAAGAGAAAAGGAAAGTCAATTGTATTTATACTTTTGTTTACCATATTCCTTTTTTCTTCCTAAATGTCCAAGGTTCCATTGTTTCTTTTCACTTAAAGAATTTCCTATAGCTATTCTTTCAGTGAAGGTCTACTTTTAACAAATCCTTTTGTTTCATGGAATGTCTTGATTTCCTCTTCACTCATGGAGAGAATAAAGAGAGTATTTTCACTGAATATAGGATTTTGGCTTGACAATTCTTCCCCCCCCCCACCCCTCCCCCCCACCCCGCCCTTCCCCCCCCCTCCCCCCCCAGTACATAAATATAGTGTGCCGTTTCCTTATGGCCTACATGGTTTCTTATGAGAAATCTGATGCCATTTAAGTGATTTTTTCTTTGTTCATAAGGTGTCATTTTTCTCAGGCTGCTTTCAAGATTTATTTTCCTCTTTAGTTTTTAAGTTTAATTTTGAAATGTCTTGGCTTGGATTTCTTTGGGGTTATTCTGTTTGTGGTTCATTCAGCTTCTTGAATATGTAGGTTTATGTTTTTTGTCAAATTTAGGAAGTATTGAGGAATTATTTCTACAAGTGCATTTTAGCCCATCCCTCTTTCTCCTCTCTTTCTGGATTCTGATGAGATGAATGTTAGATCTTTTTTCTCTATATATTTTGGCCCATCCATTGAGATTTTTGTTTCAGGTATGAGCTTTTCTAGTTCTTTGCTGAGAATTTCTACTTTATCATTTATTTCAAAAGGTATTCAGAATTGCTCGTTGAACCATTTTTTTATTTATTTTTATTGTTTAAAGTATTATATGTAGTATTACATATATATCTTTTTTCCCCCATTGACCTTCCCCCACCCCAGACACCCTCACTCTCCAGCACATGCCATTGCCCCTTAGTATCTTTGGTTATGCTTATATGCATGCATTCAAGTCCTTTGTTTGATATCTTACCCTCTCCCTCACTCCTGCCCTTCAACTAAAGTTTGACAGACCCTTCGATGCTTCTGTCTCTGTATCTATTTTTGTTCATCAGTTTATGTTGTTCATTATATTTCACAATGAACCATTTTTATCATGGCTATTTTAAAATCTTTGTCAGATAAGTCTAATGTCTTTGCCATCTCAGTGTTGGTTGATGTCCAATAATTGCCTTTGACTTTCAGTTTGAGATCTTCCTGGTTCTTGGCATGTCAAGTGATGTTTTATTGAAATCTGTACATATTTATTATGATACAAGACTCAATATCTTATCTAAACCTTCTGTTTTAACCAGATATCTGATACTGTCCTGATGCTGCCCCACGATTGCCATGTGGAAGCAGAAACCCAAGTCCCCCACTCAGCATCCTAGTGGAATGGTCCTCACTTCTGTTGAGTGGAGGTAAGAATTTTGGGAGTCCACGCTTTGATCGTGACACGACCAGAGTATGCCAGAAGACACAGCAAAGTAATTTAGATTCAGATGACGCACCATCACACACTTCAAAACCAGTTAGAGACAAGTTAAAAGATCTTGCCTGGGAAATATTAACCTACCCACCTTATTCACCAGACCTTGCTCCTTCAGATTACCACTTGTTCTGTTCCATGGCGCACACACTTTCTGAGCAGAACTTCAAAACCTACAAAGAAGTGGAAAATTGGGTTTCTGAATGGTTTGCCTCAAAACAAGAAAAGTTCTATTGGGACGGTATCCACAAATTACCTAAAAGATGGGGGAAAGGTGTAGCTAACAATGGACAGTACTTTGAATAAAGCACTTTTGATGTTTCTCTTGAAATTATCGTGTTTTCTTTGATTACAAAATCTGTCATTATTAACCAGTACACCTGGTATCCCCGTTTTCCCCTCCCCTGGATCAAGGCTGTAGCCAGATTAAGAAGTTTGCTGCCCCCCCAACCCAATGCCTTTGCACATGTGGTTCCCACTGCTTGAATTGCCTTCTCCCTCTTCCCTTTGTAATTCCACCTGGCAAACTCCTATTCACTCTTAAAAAAACAAGTTGAATAATTCTTTTCATTTCCCTAATAAACATAGATCCTATCCCTTTTGGCCCTTTTTCTATCATCTCTATCTTCCCTCCACTAAGCTGTAAGTTTCTTAAGCTCAGGGACATGTATTATTCATCTTTATAGCCTTAGTGCTATTGGAAAAGGTGGACCTTGAACTCTAAGAAACTTGAAATCAAACTTTAGCTTTGTCGTTTTCAACTGTGTGACCTTGAATAGTTTACTTTATATCTTGTCAACTAATTGGGCTGATAATAGATTATAGTTTGCAGAGATGTTGATCCTGTCAACCTCGAGTTACATGGGTGACACAGGGAGCCAAAAAAGGCCTTAAGCTAATAGCCTATGATTAATCTTAAATGCCCTTAAAATATATGTATCATTTCTGTGTGTAATAAGACCAGAGAAGGCTAAACACTAAATTACTTACTGGCTGGTTTATGTATATGAAATCACTGATAATAATACCTAATTCAGAAGACTATTAAAGGGCTCAAGTAGCACAAAGTCTGGGATGTGGTTGGTACTTAGTAAATGTTAATTCTGTTTATCCTCTTTTCATTTTTCTCTCTATAAAGCCTTTTTCCACTTGTTTTTCCTATGCTCTTCCTTTTTCCCTCCTGTACATTCTTCAATCGTTTCCACTTCTACTTCCTCTTTTTCTATTTCATTTACTTTTCTTTATGCAAACCATCACTTCCTTGTATCCTCACTCTATCCTCATTCAAACTCAAGAAAACACATTTCAAAATCTGGCTTTCCTTTACTAATTCTGCATGCATACTAACATTGCACCACCACCACTAAACAAAGCAACTTTGAATATTGAAAAATATTTATCCAGCATTTTCCAAATAAAAAATTCTATGAGAGGGAGGAGGATGTATTTTCAAGGAGAACATGTCTTATACAGTTTTTAACAAAACCAAAACTCAGAAAAGAAAAGCAAAAGAAAGGAGAAGTAATAGAAAGAGTAAGAACAAGAGATTGTGTTACAGTAGAAATAACATTGCTTCAAACAATATTTTCAATATATGAAACAAAGAAGTCATTATCATTCTTGGAGTAAAGAAACTAAATTGATTAAAATTCATGTGGTATAACAGTGAATCTCTTAAAAGAATGAGAGAGAAATCTAAAAAACATATATTACCTTAGATGAGTTATAATAAACATTAGTTTTAGGAACTAGTCACCCAAGATGATTCAGGGGGAAATAGTCTATGCATGTAGGCTCAACTTTAATATTAAAGTTTGAATTAAGATACAATATGCATGCTGAGAAACACTTGCATTATGCTACATTCGATCTCCACTTCACTGATGGAGATTGAAGACCTCCATTAGCATATTATAGGTTGGAAATCCTATAATTTTTTCAGTTTGGTCTAATATGAAGCTTCTAAAGCTTCAGTAGTAGTGGAATCATTATTTTTTCTTAAAGTAGTATCTCATTTTAAAAACTTATGAACTCTGGATTAGAAACCAAATGTTGCCAATCATTACCAAAAATGTACTATTTTTAATTAATTCATTACTGAATTGTTATAGAATGTACAATATGTGCCAAGCACATATGGATATTGTGGTATCAACGAGAGAGAAAAAAATAAAAAAAACAAACAAAAAAAATCCCTGCCCTTCTGGAGCTCATATACTAGTGGGTTAGAGGAAGATAATACACTTAATAAATCACTAAATTGTATGTTAGATTATAAGGTATCTAGCATTGTTGACCCTTAACCAATGAGGTGCTAACCCACTGCACAATTGAAAACCCACATATAATTTTTAGTCCCCCAAACGTAACTACCAATAGCCTGGCTACTGTTGACTAGAAGCCTTACCAATCACACAAACAATTGATTTAACACATTTTGTAGAAATATCATAGTCTGTATTCTTACAATAAAGTAAGCTAGAGAAAAGAAAATGTTATTAAGATAATAATAAGGAAGAAAAAATTAATTTATAATATCTATTGAAAAAAATTCACATACAAGTGGACCCTGGGTTGTTCAAACCTGGTTTGTTCAAGGTTCAACTATACTGGAGAGAATAAATAGTGCAGCAACATTATGATTACACTTTTAAATAAGAGAGTTAGGGTAGGCCTCAAAGGAAGGGTGACCTTTGTACAAAATCCTGAAGGAAATGGAAGAATGAGTCAAGTGAAGATCTTAAAGGGAAAACTATCCCAGGTGAACTTACAGCCAGTAAAAAATGCCCTATAATGGTAATATGTCTGACATGTCCTAAGATCAGTGACAAGGCTGGCACAGCCGGATAGATTAAGAGTCTAGGTAGTAGAATATGAGGTCAAGGAAGTATTGCAGGGCCAGATTAAGTACGATGTTATGGACTGAATTGTGTTACATCAAAATTCACATATTGAAGCCCTCCCTAACCTCCAATACCTCGTAATGTGACTACATGTGGACATAGTGCCTTTAAAGGAGTAATTAAGTTAAACCTGGGTCATATTAACTTAATCAGCATAGGCTCTAGTCTATATAATAAAAGCCTAATTGAGCATTATGGCAGAATGACCAAAACGATCGGTCACTATAATGCACACTGACCACCAGGGGGCAGATGCTCAATGCAGGAGCTGCTCTGTGGTAGTGCACTCCCACAGGGGAAGCACCACTCAGCCAGAAGCTGGGCTCATGGCTGGCGAATGTAGTGGCAGTAGTCTGAGCCTCTCCATAGATGTGCAAAGGAGCAGTGAGCCAAGCAGTAAGGAATGAGCAGGAAGGCAGTAAGGAATGAGGGATCCAGATTGTGAAAGGGATGTCCGCTTGCTGTCTTAGGCCCAATCCTCAGGGGGAGCAGGCCTAAGCCTGCAAGTAGACATCCCCTGAGGGGTCCCAGACTGCAAGAGGGCGCAGGCCAGGCTGAGGGACCTCCCCCCGCCCACCCCTTCCCAGTGCACGATTTTCATGCACCAGGCCTCTAGTCTAATATAACTGGTGTCATTATAAGAAAAGGAGTATGGGACACAGAGAGAGTGACAACCATGTGAGGACACAGTGAGGAGGTCTACATCTACAAACCATGAAGAGATGCCTCAGAGGAAGGCAAACCTGCCAACATTCTTGATCTAGCCTCTAGAATATCTGTGATTTTAGTCACACGGTCCAAAGTATTTTGTTATGACAGCCCATCCCTCCTAACTTCACAACAAGAACAAGCCAAATTTGTTCCACAACTATGTTTGCTTGTTTGTTTATTTCAATCCCCAGAGAACTGAGGGTAGAACAAATGTTAAATTAACTAAATTCCAGAAAAGAAGAAATCCTTCCTCTTAAAGAACAAACAGCCCATGGCTGCTTTTTATCCCCAGTTTAAGGAGAAGAGCACATCTGCTATTGACAGGGTAAGGAGAAAGCCAAACTTGTAAAAATGTGAAACACTACATGTGGGCGGTGTATGGATTAGATCCTACAAAACCTCACTCACAGAGGGAGGCCACAGGGACACCCAGGCCTTTCCGGAGAGTAAGGCAGGGCTGCTCTAAAGGCTGGAGACACGAAAAGACAGCTGAGAAACAACCCACTCCTCCATTATCCTTTATTATGTCCCTGTTCTCCTTTCAATAGCTATGAAATCTGTAGTGATATCACCTCTCATTCCTGGTACCGGTCATTTTTGTGTTTTCTTTTATTTCCTGCTCCATCCTGACTAGCGGTTTATCAGTCCCAGCAATTTTCACCTGGTGTGCCGCAAGAATTTTTAAAGCATGTGATACCTGATTATTTAGTCAGGGACACTGATCTCTTTTCCCTTAAATTACCAACACAATAGCCACCTGGTACGAATAAATGAAAATTATATTCAATACCTAGTTTTTGTCAGGTTGGCAAAAATATATATAATTTTTGGGATGCTTACTAATTACTAATTTTAGTAATTAGTTTATATGCGCCATGAGATGAAAAAAGTTGAAAATTGCTGATCAATGCTGTTAATCTTCTCAAAGAATCAATTTTCATCGATTTCCCCATTGTTTTCCTGTCTTCTATGCTCTTGATTTCTGCTTTGATCTTTATTACTTCCTTTCTTCTGCTTACTTAGGGTTTCAATTTCTCTTTTCTATTTTCTAAAGGTAGAAGCTGGGGTCACTGATTTGAGACCTTTCTCCTTTTCTAAGATGGGCATCTAGTGCTATAAATATTTTCCTAATTACTGCTTCATGAGCATGCAGCAAATGCTGTATATACACTTTCATTTCATTCAAAATACTTCCTACTTTCCCTTCACATTTATTCTTTGACCAATATGTAATATTTTCTTATGGCTATCTCAACAAATTACCACAAACTGGGTGGCTTAAAACAAACCAATTTTATTTTTTCATAGTTCTGGAAGCCAAGAGTTCAAAATTAGGGTGCTGGCAGAGCTACGCTTTCTCTGAAAGCTCTAAGGGAGATTGCATTCCTCGAATCTTTCAGCTTCTGGTGGCTCCATGTGTTATTTGATGTGTGGCTCTCTAACTCCAGTCTCTCCCTCTGTCTTCACATGGCCTTCTCCTCTGTGTCTGTGTGTTCTCCTCTCTTCTTCTCCTTTCTCCTTCCTCCTCCTCCTCCTCCTCCTCCTCCTCCTCCTCCTCCTCCTCCTCCTCCTCCTCCTCTTCCTCCTCCTCCTCCTCCTCCTCTTGCTCCTCTTGCTCCTCCTCCTCCTCCTCCTTCTCCTTCTTCTCCTCCTCCTCTTCTTCTTCTCTTCTTCTACAAGGACACCATTGTTTCAGTTCAGGACCTCCACCTGGATAATCCAAGATTACCTCATCTTGAGATCCTTAACTTAATTGCTTTTGCAAAGACCCTTTTCCCACAAAAGGTCACATTCGGAGGTTCTAGAAATTAAGACATGGGTATAGCACTTTGGAAGCCACAGATCAACCCACCGCACATGGGTTATTGAGAAGTATGCTATCTAGTGTCCAGATGGTTGAAGACTTTCCCAATACCTTTCTGTTGTTGATTTTTTTATTTCATTTCACTGTGTTTAGAGAACATAATCTGCAATATTTTTAAATGTAGTGAGACTTACTTTTATGGCCCAAATTATAATTTATATTGGTAAGTGTTCTGTGAGCATTTGAAAAGAACATATATTCTATTGTTTTGGGATGGAGTGCTCTAAAAAAAACACCAATAGGTCAAGCTAATTGATTTGCTTTTCAAGTCTTCTAAGTCTTTATTGATTTTCTGTCTACTTATTCTATCAACTAACAAGAGAGGGGTAATGACATTTCTGACTATAATTACTAGTAGTATGTACTACAATATATTACTATCTTTTTTGACATTTTCTACATATTATGCCCATAGGTTCACTGATATCTACACAGGTGGATTCTCCCTAACATATTCTTCCTCTTTTAAATTAGGAGTCATCTGCCAATATTTTGTCCTTAGTTCTAGGTATTTTTCCCAAAATGTTGGCTGATACATAGGAGATATCCAATTGCAAAAATGTCAACTTCAGGTTTTTATTCATACTTTGAAAATCAAAATATGTTTTTTTCTTATGTTAAAAATTATGTTTATGTCCTTGGTTTCATGAGCTGTCTGCTCCTGACCTTTTGACATAATTCTTCATGGAATCAATGCTGCTTACAAAGTTTTGTAAGAGGTATTAAATGTTCTATTAAAAAGTTCTGTGTCTTAAATATTTAATAGAAGTGAGATACCAGCAAATTCAAGAAGCAGATTATACTAATTACCATCGCTAAGAGTTACACATCATGAACTCAAATTTCTCTTTATGAGGTTTAATGTAGCTTAACGCTTTACCTCATGGGAATTACAATATGGAAAGAAGATATAAAAGACTTGGGTTGATTGGTTTGTATCACAGCAGGGTCTGCAAAATGTGCCAGGTCTCCCAGGGTGGCCACACTGTTTGAATGATTTACCTCTGGGCTGTTGTTGGATTTGAGGGAGGCAAATGAAGGTCCATGAGCAACCATCTGCAGAAAAGGAAAAGGCAGGCCAGGACTGCATGAATTTCACATGCACCCAGCCAAGCTTACTACTGACAATAGAAATATCTGTCTCAGAGTCAGATAGTTCTGAGAAACCAACTGAATGAATACAGTGTAGTCACATCTCAACATTAAAATACACAGTATCATCTATAGTGGTTAGCACAATGAATAAAAGGGTAAGATCAGAGCTAACAAATCAATATGATAAGACCAAAATTTGTCTTAGGAGATAAATTTCTGTTATAATTGTCATACAAAAGAGCGACATTTTAAAAAAAAATATTCCAGTTTGAGAACATGATCATTATTTCTATGTCTATTCAGTATTTACTCAGGGTCAGGTGGTATGAATTATTAATCTGACTATTATTTGATCTTAAAGAAACTGAAAATTAGTTGATGATAAAATGCATAGTAATGAAAGACAAGATAGCCAGTATTTATGCTTTTATATCATCTCTCAATAACAGTGTTATCATCTGGACAAGAAGGCCTTGAGATAATCAGCTTCCTAAGGGTGAGAACCCCCAAGGAGTTGTACTTTTTTTTTTTTTTAAATATATTTTATTGATTTTTTACAGAGAGGAAGGGAGAGAGATAGAGAGCTAGAAATGTCGATGAGAGAGAAACATCGACCAGCTGCCTCTTGCACACCCCCTATCGGGTATGTGCTCACAACCAACGTACACGCCCCTGACCAGAATCTAACCTAGGACCTTTCAGTCCACAGACTGATGCTCTACAGCTGAGCCAAACCGGTTTTGGCAGGAGTTGTACTTTTAAGGACACATTCTTTAGTCACCGAACTGCTCCCTAAAACAGTTTATGTGTGTAGGCCTTAACTTTAATATTAAAGTTTGAGTTAAGATACAAATGTGGTATATGAGAAATAAGTGTGTGATTTGCTGTTAGCTGAAGGTGCACAATGACTGGTGGTTTTCTTTGGCATGGGCTGTGTCATAAAAGGAGGCCTTAGAGGCATTTCTCCAGCACAGCTTAAGGCAAAAAGACACCCACCCCATCTGTGTCACTGATCTTGCATTTGCTGAGAGTGACTGATGCAAACACTTTCTTCTGGGTCCAGACCAGACAGTTCCAAAACAGACAATTATTAGGAACCCAGAGTCATGAGAATCTGTAACCCTTCACTCACTTTTCCTCCTCACATGTAAAGCATGACATTTTTGCAATTGGTAAGAATTTATCCTCTTGTTAGAAGCCTTCTTAACTGACATACTCCTAATAGGTAGTTGGAAAATTTAATCAATAAATATATTAAAGTCAAGAATCTTGCCAAAACCGGTTTGGCTCAGTGAATAGAGCGTCGGTCTGTGGACTGAAAGGTCCTGAGTTTGATTCCGGTCAAGGGCATGTACCTTGGTTGTGGGCACATCTCCAGTAGGGGGTGTGAAAGTGGCAGCTGATCGATGTTTCTCTCTCATCAATGTTTCTAACTCTCTATCCCTCTCTCTTCCTCTCTGTAAAAAATCAATAAAAAATATATTTAAAGTCAAGAATCTTTAAAAATAATACTTTAAACCTTTTTAGAGACACTTAAGTGCACGTAGTTTGTGATTCTTTTGCTGTAGGGTCAAGACCTTTGCTTTATGTGCCAGTCTGCTAATTATATTTCCACATCATACATAAAGCATAGCCATTAAGCATCATAGATGACTTCCAGTTTCATTTCCTTATAATAAACTAGAGGCCTGGTGTATGAAATTTGGGCACTGGAGGGGGGAGGGGTCCCTCAGTTTGGCCTGTGCTTTTGTAGTCTGGGACCCCTCAGGAGATGTCCCCTGATGGCTGTGGCCCGATCCTCTCACAATCTGGGCTCCCTCTCACAATCTGGGATCCCTCATTCCTTACCGCCCCCTGCTTGCTGCTTCTTACCTCTTGGCTCGCTGCTCCTTAGCTCTGCCAGAGGCGGGAGAGGCTCCCGCCACCACAGTTGTGCTCACCCGCTGTGAGCTGGCTTCGAGGTGAGCAGTGCTCTCCCTGTGGGAGCACAGTGACCACCAGGGGGCATCTCCTGTGTTGAGCATCTGCCCCCTGGTGGTCAATGCACATCATAGTAAACAGTCATTCTGGTCTTTCTGCCGTAATGGTTGTTTAGGCTTTTATTATATAGACTAGTGGCCCATTGCAGGAAGATTTCTACTGAGGTCGCTACCCTGCCTGCTTTCCTCCCTTCTCCCCTTCCTGCTTACTTCTCTGCAGCTTTGCTCCCTTCTGCAGGCTTGGCTTCTTTCTATGCTGTATTGATATGCAAATTAACCACCATATTGGTTGGGTTAATTTGCATCATCGCCCTGATTGACTGGTGGGCGTGGCTTGTGTAGCGGAGTGATGATTAATTTCCATATTACTCTATTATTAGGTTAGATTGAAAAAATTAAAAACACTTGATAAACAATCTAAACTAAGAATCTATCTATAATTCTTAGTCATTTACTTTTTTCCCAAAGTTTTATGATTGGCTCAGGCATGCCTACATCAATTTTTTTAGCAAACGGACTAGCATCCTATTTTAGTTTTCATATAAGCAGTTTTCTTTACTTGTCTATATTATAAATTTACTTAATAATTAATTATATCATAAAATATCAATCACAATGGTCATCAACAGATTTGGGAGTCAGTAAACAGACACTACCACAAGAGGGAACTGAAGCACACAGGTGTACAAAAGAACAGCCTTCTAGAATGTCACAGGCATTAGAGTGTAGACTTTACGGACGAAATGGAGAGCATCAGTTAACTCACTTCTTAGCTGAGTAAGAGGGATTCTGCTATTACTTCTTAAGCTTGTGACTTTTTGTAAAGGCCTACTCATTTAGGAAAGAAAGTCATAAATAAGAGCCTGTCA
Source organism: Pipistrellus hanaki (assembly GCF_964339955.1). NCBI lineage: Eukaryota > Metazoa > Chordata > Mammalia > Chiroptera > Vespertilionidae > Pipistrellus > Pipistrellus hanaki. The sequence continues at coordinate 27,289,522 of NC_140506.1, forward strand.
AAAGTTCCCTCCTACAACTAGAAAATTACCATAGTCGATATAGACAAATATACAGAGAAAGAAACAATCAATTCTGTCTAATGAATAAGGAAATTAAATTTCAGGAAAATGGAAAAATGGAGGCAAAGGAGGAGCAGCAGAGGAAGACATCTATCCCACTGTTTCGTTTGAAGAAAAGCTGATGTGAACTCAACCCTATTTGTGAAAACGAAGAGCTATTACCTGTCTCCCAGTTCACTTCCACACAAGTTCCTAGGGTGACGTGGTGCCTACAATTTCCCAATGTCATCAATGGTGGGTGGCAATCAAAATGACCTTGTGTGTTCCTTTCTGGTCTATTTGTACAAACTTTGACAAATGAAGGCCAGCATACCACATGACTGGCTTTGCATGTTTATGCAACTGTTTAAATGCCATCACCAGGTTCCAAGATTTGAAAAGCATTTGAAACGTCTCATAGCACATGTAAAAGTAACAGTGATTTCAGCATCTCTGACCAAATATAGAGCTTTGAAGAAAAAGCTGGTGTCATGAAGACACGTTGGTTGAACAACTTCATGTAAACAGGATGCTCACTTAGTACTGCACTTGCTCCCTCCCTTCCCCATGAGTTCAGACCTGGCTACAAACAATCTGAGTCACAGCAATCCAGAAAACATGATTATCCTCAAAAGTGTCATAAGAAACTATTTAAGAACTTGTAGAATTAGTCTGTTTCCTTAGTGACAGAGGAGATTAACACACACCCTGGAAGAACTGAAAGACGCTATACATATGAAATGGAATAAGCAATGGTAGATATTTAAGATATATTTTCCAAAGAAATAACATTCTCAAAGGCTATTTATGACAACAATGAATCCAAGTCATAGCTTTTTCTTCTTATACTTGATCTCCATAGACTTTCACATTCCAAAGATATATAGATACTTGTTCCATAAAATAAAACATAATAAATTACCAGCTAGGGTAAGATGTGTGTCATAACACCAGCAAATGATATCTTTGTAGAAACCATAACAAAATCTTTTGAGGTCACTAAATGATTTTAGTTTTGAAACTCCAGTCCATTACACTGACTACCATTACAGCTAATTAAGCATGGAGTGTTTGCCCTCATTTTTACTCATATATTTCATGGACCATTTACTGTCAGCTATAAAATCATTTGAAAGGTAATTGTGTTTACAGCTGAGAAAAATAAGAAGCCTCCTACGCAATCTCAGAATTTTGACAGCATCTTGTAGGTAAAAATAAACTTAAATTGAATGTGAATTTGGGGTAAAAAGTGACTTTTTTTTAAAACAAATGCCTTTAAAAAAAATAAGTGAACAGAGTAGCTTGCTAATGTTCATCTTTTTCCCGCTTATTAAGAAAAAGCATAGGCACAGAGCAATGAGAACTTCAATATACCAGAAGTCTTCATACTTCAAAAATAATATCAAGGGCTAAATGTGAGTTCAATACCACACTAGTTCTCTTTAGATTCAGACACACAACACAGCTATAAAAACTGTGACAGCATGAATTAGTGAGGCTGACAACATGAAGAAACAGAACACCTGTCTCATAGAAATGCCCTCTACAAGATGTTTCATTTTTTTAAAAAATGTAAAACTTAATTACATCCCAAAACTCTTCAATGCCCACTGTGCATTCAAAGCTCTGTTCTAGACACCACAAAGGGATACAAAGATGATAAAACCTAACGTTATGGCCTCCATGAACTTATTAAGGTCTTGAGGAAAGAAAAATACGTAAATAACTTTAGTACAAAGCAGAGTATAAGAAGGGCTGCAAACAAACAAAATGCACCTGGGGTACACATCTCACCTAGCTGACAGTGGGCTGAGGAGCCCTGAGAATGAACCCCACCCACCCTGTGGAAGAGGCATCCCCTTCAGGCCTCAGAGCACCAAGGGCCAGCCTCTAGCACACAACCTCACAATCCTCATACATGTGCCTCCCCCGCTGTGGGAGCGCTTCAAAGACAAGAACTAAAATTCTTCTTTATCCTGTGCTTCCAGCATCTAGTTTAGTATTTAGTACAGAAGAGGCAATCAATACATGTAGAATAGAAAAACAAAGTCCCTCAATCTGGAATGAGGCACTATTCCTCTCCCCACTTTTCTCTACACACACCAGGCACATTCCTGAATATAAAAATCCTAACCAGCTCAAAAGCCACTTCTTCCTTAAAGCAATATCTACTCTTGCCTCATGTTACCACCCTAGGCAGAAGTTTTTTTTAATCTTTTCCCTGAATTTTTCTATTAATTATATCCTTCAAATATTTCAAATAATTGAATTCCTAAGTCAATTGTTGTTTATAGTCCACATTTGACAGCCCCTCTCACTATTTTGTGTGATTATTGTTAATTGTCTACCGTTGCTTTTGCCTTCAGCATGCTAAGGGCTATCCATTTGTTAGTTTAATAAAATATTGTTTAGCATCAATATTTATCCTGGAGCTAACTAAAATTTTGATTCAATGAATTACTATGTTTCTTTTCTTTTTTATCCTCATCCAAGGCTATATTTATTGATTTTTTTTCTTTTTTTCTTTTTTTAGAGAGAGAGAAAATGGAAGGAAGAGACAGAGAGAAACATTAATGTGAGAGATAAACATTGATTGGATGCCTCTTTATGCATGCCAACCTGGATTGAACCCACAAACCTAGCTGTGTGCCCTGATTGGGAACTGAACCCACAACCATTTTGGTGTATGGAAAATGCTCCAACCATCTGAGCCACCTGGCCAGGGCTGAAATTATATTTTTTGAAAAAATTCAGATATTTCAGGGGTCTTCTTAATCTCTCAGCCTTTTGTTTGCTCTAATCCAGTGCTATGTTTACTAAAGGCGGTTGCATACAGGGTTGCTCTGACACTAACTACTCCATCTAATTTTCCCCCTTCAAATCTCCTAACATTATTTTCTTCTGATTCCATCTCCCCCGACCCCTGAATAACATCACAGATGACATACATTAATGACCCTTCATCCATGTCTTATTTAACATGAAATACTTCACGAAAGAGGTTAAATGATCATTTACCCCAAATGGTGGGTAGCTTCTATCTTTGACCTCCAAAACTCTGATGCACATTTTTTTAGTTTATCCAACCTAAACTAATCTCCAGTAGAAAATGCCTGAATTAAAAATGCAAATGTGCTTTCCCCCCTCCAAAAGTTTCATGCTCTTTATTTGGTCCATCATATCTCTATACATAGCAAAATAAAACAACATATAAATTAAGAGTGCATTAAATGCACAGCTTTTAGCACATTGCTAGGCACCTAGGAAGAATGAGACTAAAAACAGTTAATTAATAAAACATGCAAAAAATTCTAATTATAATATATCATCTATGTAACTGGGTATTTTTTCACTGACAAATCTCATATAGTCAGAGAACTCAAAACTCAACACTCAAAAAATTTCATTTTATAAACTTTAAGAGTCATGCTGAGCAGTTTATAGCTGGTATTTTATGTGCTTTCATTTTGAAGTTTCTCTTTTATAATGAATCATTTATATTTTCTCGAGAGAACAGAAAACATTAGGTTAAGGCTGACACACCCCCACTTGCAATCACATGTCAAATCAGTTTTATTATCGGCACTATGACCGTAATTGCAACAGAAACATTGAAGATCATAGTGAGATGGTTGTTTCGCTGGAGCTTTTCATAACCACCAGATTATGCCATGTATAATACTATAATGTACCTTGTATTTCTGAGAATTAATTCTACAGAATCATCTTATAGATAGCTAGTTTTCATAATAAACTAAAGCTGCTGATTCACCTAAGAGAAACCAGAGAAGGAATGTGTATAATTATATTTGAATCAACAGCTGCTGTACTCACTGAAATTGTCCCCCTGTCTCACATTAAAGACATCATCACGATGTTTCTGCAACTAAACGAAGGTTGCTCTAAATGCCGATAATCTAAGAATCAGTCATCTTACTTTCCTGTCTTTCCCCAGAGTGGTCTAAAAGAAAATGTTTCAGAAAACATTCATAATGTTAAAATTTATCAGTTGCTAAAAACACTGCAAGCCCTGAGTAGCTTTCTAAAATTCCTTGAAGAACCAAAGAAACATAACAGAATCCAAGGTCCAGCATAAATGCATTAAATGTGTTGACAAGAGCTCAAAATAAGCATGACATTTTGCCCTAACTGGTAAAAAATAGAAAATTCTAGCATAAATTTCAGACAATTTGAGTGATCCTAAAATTTATTATAATCTGTCACCATCTGTCTCTTCTAATTTTTCCATTCCTAACTTCTGTTCTGTTTTCCTCATCACAGCCCCAAAGTGAAGAGCCTCTTTTGAAGGTTATCAGTTCTTTCCCAACCCCTGTAGGGAAGACTTCCCTACTGCTAAAATAGCAATAAAAAATAATTCTTCCCTACCAATTATGGAGATAGTTATAGAATCTCCTTTGGACCATCCTCTGACTGAATGTTTAAAGCTCAACTAAAAATGCAAATTAACAGCAGACAATATAGCAATTATGGCTATAGCATGACAAGAGAAAAAGCCAGTTTCTCCAAAAATGCAAATTTTTGAAACTGTAATCAAATTGGTAATTACTTCCATTTTATAGAAAACTTGATGGCCTGGAAAAGAACCATGAAATCCCAACTAAAATAATGTCACATTAGGATTACCAGTCTGATCCCAAAAATACGTCAGGTTAGAGACTGTACAAATATGGCAGTACATCTTTTAATTTAATGTCACTGAGTTGACTTTTCCTGAATTGTTAGATCAGGTTAGTTAAAGTATCAAAGTTGGTTAAAGTCTGAGCTCTTCTGGGAAAGATGAAGGCTATTTGGTATAGTAGTTAAATGACAAGGAAAAAACATGTCTCTAGATATGTTTAGAGATGCTTGCTGATTCACAGGCATTGATATTTGCCCATCTCATATGAGTGAGTAGGAGTTATATCTACTACTGGCTTTAGTAAAATTTATGCATTCATACAGAATATATGCTTATTTCATATGGCCAGACATTTCATATGATAGTGGCCAATGGTGTGTGCAGGGTGGGAAAAAAAGTGAAGTTAAAATGATAGATAGAAGAGAATAACAGAAGGCACAAGATACCAAGGAGGAAATCATACAAGAAGCAGATGATTATAAATCAGGACAGACTGGAGATTGATTCATATTCTGAAGATCTCACGGAGACAAAATATATGAGGAAGGAAAACAACTTTTGATTGGTAAAAATTAAGAAATGACACCCAAATAAGAAATGACAGTGAATGAATGGGGAATTATTAATGGTTTCTCAAAATAGAATAATCCATATTTTAAAAAATCTATATATTCACATAAAATCTATACTAATAAAAGGGTAATATGATAATTAGATCAGGAGACCTTCCCGATGTCCTTTCAGACAAAGCCATGGTGGCAGGGCCCAGGCAGAGGCGGTTAGAGGCAATCAGGCCAGGAGGGGAGGGCAGTTGGTGGTGGTCAGGTCAGTGGGGGTGGGGGGGGACAGTTGGGGGTAAGCAAGCTGGTAAGGGGGGCAGTTGAAGGCAAGCAGGCCAGCAGTGGGGGAGGGGAGTTGGTGGCAAGCAGGCTGGCAGAGGGGAACAGTTGGGGGTGAGCAGGATGGCAGGTGGAAGTGATCAGGTGAGGGGGGGGCAGTTGGGGGCAAGCAGGCTGATGAGGGGGGCAGTTAGGGGTGATCAGACCAGAAGGGGGGCAGTTTGGGGCAAGCATGCCAGCAGGGAGAATGGTTAGGGGCAATCAGGCAGGCAAGCAGGTGAGCGGTTAGGAGCCAGCAGTCCTGGATTGTGAGAGGGATGTCTGACTGCCAGTTTAGGCCTGTTTAGGCCTGATCACCTGAGGGGTCCCAGATTGGAGAGGATTCAGGCCAGGCTGAGAGACAATCCCCCCTCCCCATGCACAAATTTCATGCACGAGGCCACAAGTAGATATATAATAACTAATAAGAGTGTATATATATATATGTGTGTGTGTGTTATATATATATATATATATATATATATATATATATATATATATATATATATATATGTGTGTGTGTGTGTGTGTGTGTGTGTGTGTGTGTGTGTGTGTGTGGCTAATATGCTTAGTGTCGGTCCAGGTAATGATGTCATGTAGCAACACTGCTTCCTCTCTCTAGTGACATCTAGCCTCCTTGCAGTTTCTTCAGCCCAGGAACATGACTTGCTTTATAGCCAGGTGCAAACATTTCACACATTAACCGAATGTCTGTGAAGTGCTTTCCTATGCCTCATGTTATTTGATCCTCATAGAAGTCCTGGAGTAGGTAGATAAGAGACTAAATGGAATCCTATTTTCTCTTCATTTGTTGGAAAACAGAAATTTAGAAAGCTTAGAAATTTGACCTGACTGAAAAGAAATAAGAAATGGAGTAGCTTGAAAATGACTTCAGGTTTTCTCACTGTGCAGAATATAGTCAAACACTGCTGCAGTTAAATATTTTACCCTTTGTTCTCCCTGAGTGATCTACAATAATAATATGCTTCATGTTGATATTTGCTGCTGTGTTGCTGACAATTACCTGAGAGAGAAGTTGAGATGCTTCACTGGGCTGGAAAAAGTTTAGCTACATCAGAAAGCAGGTCTAATTAGCAAATTTATTCTTTTCTTTTTTTAAATATATTTTATTGATTTTTTTTTTTTACAGAGAGGAAGGGAGAGGGATAGAGAGCTAGAAACATGGATGAGAGAGAATCATCAACCAGCTGCCTTCTGCACAACCCCACCGGGGATGTGCCCGCAACCAAAGTATATGCCCCTGACCGGAATCAAACCTGGAACCCTTCAGTCCGCAGGCCAACGCTCTATCCACTGAGCCAAACCGGTTCCGGCAGCAAATTTATTCTTATCTATAAAAGGCTAAGTTGACTCATGCATGCATGATACATATAGAGAAAGTTCTTCCTGGTGCCAATTGCATGAGTGTGTTTCGATCTATCATTGTTGATAGTAAATTTGGTTGACATTTCTATTATAGAGAAAGGGCAAATAGCACTATTAATTCTAATTAATTTCCTTTCAATGTGCACAAATCTGTACACTGGGCCACTAGTAGTTACATAAAGCAAAGACATAATGGTTTTTTAAAATGACTTTTTCCCAAAAGTATTCTTTTTGTTTTTCTTTTCTTTTTTTAAGTACAGACCAATAATACAAATAGGCAAATAGTAAGAGCTGTAACAGAAGAAAAGAGGCCTGAATATTTTCTGAAGAACAAAATGTTCTGCACTGTCTACAAGGGATATGAGGAGGCATCAGAAACTGTTAGGATCCTGTTGCTAGGTTTCCCATTGGTCCAAAGAACAGCATCTTTAACAAGCAATGACCTGGGCACTGACTCGACATCTTGACATGACCACAAACCATCTTGACATTGCTAACCTCCATTAGAGAATGATAAGACTGGTTCCAATCTTGAATATTTTCAGGGAAGTGGAAAACAACTTAGCCATCTGCCTCCCCTTAGCTGTAGGTTTACAGAGATGCTGTTCCAAAAATAAAAGCTAACTATATGCCACAGCTTAAAAATTAAACTACTAATGATATCTACTCCTCAGGTGATGCACATGTAAGATTCTTTTTGCCCTAAGAGTTCTTTGCACAAAATAATCAGTGTTTTAATACTGTTTGACTGCATTAAAAATGTACTTCTCCAAATTAAAAATTAAAAACATAACTAAAAAGTAAATGCTTAAATGTGAAAAATATCTGTCACAATATGATAGACAAGAATAAAATCCTTAGGAAAGAAAGAGATAAAGTTAACCAAGAAGAAAACCTAAAACCATACAGACAAAGGCATAAAAGATAGTTTTTAAAAAATATCAACCTCAATAGTCACTTATAAAATGCAATATTATTCCACTTATAAAAATAAAAATTATAATATATAAGTCTGGTAAGTGAACAATAAAACAAGCATATTTATATATCTCTACTGATAGAATACAATGAAAAGCAATATTGGAAAAACTTTTGACCTGGCAGTTTCACAGCTGGGAATATATTCTAAGTCAATAAGCTAAAATGAGGTTAAAATGCATCACAGATGTTCCCTAGAAATTTGTATATAAGAAAATGCCCAACAATAAAAAAAACTTAAGTAAATTATGATAAGCTCATATTATACAGACATATTATACAGAGTATTTAGTTATAGGAAAATGTTTATGATACATTGCTAAGTAGAAAAGCAAGAGTCAACATTTTATATTATGATGTCAAACTACTAGTATGTGTATGTATTTATGCCCATACCCACACATACACATAGAAAACTATGTGCTTAAGTAACTATAAAAACACATATTATTTTAGTGGGGAAAATATGACTAAGAAATAAAATTTTCAATATTTTGTTTCTTTTATAATATTATGCATCAATAACTACCATTTTGGACTTAATTAAGTTTACAATACCTAAGGATTATGAGAATTCTGAAAGTGCCTACACAGGGCTAAGTAAAGCCTATCTTCACTAAATGTAAATTAGCCACTTAAACAAAATTGAAAGCCAAACATTTTCAGGATATTAAATAACTTTTCTACTGAGACGTATTTGATATACTAAATACAAATCATTCTCTTGTACTTAGCTTTGCCAAGAATTTATATTAATTAGCTTATAAACCTTAAAACAATGCAGTATACAGTACTGTATATTTTGGAAATAGTTAGTTTTCCTGATAAGAAAAATAAAAGGAATTTATATACTTATAAATGAGCATGATCAAAGAGAAATATGCAATGGCAGGAGAAAAGATCCCCCAAATCATCAGTACACTATATATTTGAAATAGCATAATACATATTTCTTACTGAGTCAGAAGGACTCTACAGTTTTTCCAAACAAATCTAAATTTAGTCAACATTTAATTCTATCAAACATTCTTAATTTTTTTCCCAAGAGTTATGAAGGCTACTTCTCAAAATTATAGCTTTTAGATTTAATTACAAAGAAAATTATATGCAAAATATTTTATTTTTAAAATGTGGAGTATGCCTAATTAGATGAATAGATCCTATTCCCCTGACTCAACAAGATATATTCAAAGGATCGTATTGTCAATGGATTGACTAGTATTATTTCCCAATAAAAGTGGAAAGGCTTTAACTTCTCTCATTTCTATGACTAGCTTCCTTACCATGTTGTCATTGGAATATATGAATAATTCTAAAATGTCTCTTCTTTAATATGACATGGTCCAAATTAAAAACAGGTTCTTGTTTTGCAATATATGTTGAAGAACTCTAAAGATTCCTGATGATTTGGGGGTTCTGTTCTCCTGTTATTGTGTATTTCTATTTTGTCATGCTCATTTATAAGTATACTAGAGGCCTAGTGCACAGATCTGTGCACTTGTGGGTCCCTCAGCCTGGCCTGTGCCTTCTTGCAATCCGTGACCCCTTGTGGGATGTCGGATAGCCAGTTTTGGCCCAATCCCTGTAGGCCTAATCCAGACAGGAGGAGGTCAATCCCTGCAGGCCTGATCTAGACAGAAGAGACAGAAGAGAGCCCAATCCTGTGTGATGAGCTTCTGTCCACTGGTGGCAGTGCACATCATAGAGATCGGTCCACCAGTCGATTGGTTGCTTGGGCTTTTATATTAATCTATACTAATAAAAGGGTAATATGCTAATTAGACTGGATAGACTGGCCATCTTCCAGACATCCAACTTCCTTCCAAACAAATCATGGTGGTGGGGACTAAGGCAGAGGCAGTTAGGGGTGATCAGGTCAGCAGGGGAGGCAATTGGGGGTGAAATCAGGCTGGCAGGGGAGGGCAGTTGGGTGCAAGAACAGGCCGGCAGAGGAGGGCAGTTAGGGGAGATCAAGCAGGCAAGTAGAGGCAGTTAGGGGCAATCAGGAAGGCAGAGAGGTTAGGGGCAATCAGGCTGGCAGGGTGACAAGATAGGGGGTGATCAGGCTAGCAGGGGGGCAAGGTAGGGACAATCAGGCCAGCAAGTAGAGGGGTTAGGGGCAATCAGGAAGGCAGGCAGGCAAGTGGTTAGGAGCCAGTCATCCCAGATTGTGAGAGGGATGTCTGACTGACAGTGGAATCGGGCCTAAACCAGCAGTTGGAAATCCCCCGGGGGGTCCCAGATTTGAGGGGGTGCAAGCCAGGCTGAGGAACCCCCTCTTTATATACAAATAAATAAAGAGGTAATATGAAAATTGTCTGGGACAACATAACATCACGACCACTCAGAAGGAGGCTGCGCATGCAAGGAAGGGACTGTATGTGCAGTGAGGCAAGCCATGGATGGTGCAGGCCCACAGAGAACAGGGCCTGCCTGCTGCCACCACGGCAAACAGGTCTGCAGAGAACAGGGCCTGCCAGTCACCATGAGCCAGCAGTCCCACCTCTACATGTGAGCTGCGAGAAAACACCTTTTCTGACCGCTCATTGGCTAAGCTCCCTGTATGCCACTCTCAGTGTTCCTGGTCACTTGGGTAATAAGAATCCAAGAAAGTGACCTAGGGTTTTTCCATCTCATTCCTGGAGGAAAAAATGAAGGTCTGCTGATGGAGGGGCTAAGAAATGTCATATCCTTCCCTAACCAGTTTGGTTCAATGGATAGAGCCTTGACCTGCCAACTGCAGGGTCAGGGTTTGATTCTGATCAAGGGCATGTACCTAGGTTGTAGGCTCCTCCCTGGCCAGGGCCCAGGTCAGGGCTCATGCAGAAGGCAACTAATCGAAGAGTCCCTCTCACATTGATGCTTCTCTGTCTTTCCCTCTCTCTTCTACGCTCCCTAAAAATCAATTGAAAAATATCCTCAGGTGAGGATAAAAAAAAAAAAAGAAAAGAAAAAAAGAAATGTCATATCCTATGAAACAGATATCTTGAAAATGCCTAAAGAAGGTTTTCTTTTTCTTTTCTATTTTTTTTTTTTTGTGGTGAAGGGACTGGAGTCCACATTGATGAAAACATCTTGGCAGCTGTGATGGCCAGCAGTGGCAGCAGCAGTGGGGTGATGAGAGTGGCACCTTCTCCTGATCAGCCTGATCACTACCTGCAGAGGGAGACCAGACTGTGGCTTAGGCCCACATTTCATGGGGAGCAGGCCTAAGCCATCAGTAGGACATCCCCTAAAGGGTCCTGGATTGGAAATGGTGTAGGTCAGGCCAAGGGACCCCTGCCCCCCATGCATGAATTTCGTGCACCAGGCTTCTAGTATATAGATAAGTTCTTTTTATTTTTTTAATCAGGAAAACTGATGAACTATTTCTTAAGCTATTCCTATTAAAGAGTAATTATAAATAAGCATTGACTATCAGCTTATTTATAATACCTTTTTTTAAAGTATTAAACAGAGATAAATGGAATACCCACATCCATTTATATTGTGGAACTTTAGGACAATATATTTATCTGACTACTTGTGAAATGTAATAAGAATCAAATCCAAATAGAATCCTCCAAAATAAGGAAGAAAAATTAATGAGGTATATATTTTGAAGGATCACTAAAATTATAAAATATGACTAATTAAATAATTGACTCAACCTCCTTTCTAAGGTAATTTCCAACTTTGGAAATGTAACTCAAAGACAGATTTTTTTAAAGACCATTTAAATAATTTTTCCCAAAATTTTTGATGGTTAGAAATATTGTAGTTTTCAGAACTTTAACTTATCACATTTTTCTACTTAGTTTTCATTCTCTGATGCTACTTGCATTTCCTTTTTTTTTTTTTTTTAATATTCATCACCCTATACAACCTATATTTTCTAATATTATTGTAAATATAATTTAAAATCTTCACTTCCAATTGTTCACTGCAAGTATTTATAAATATAATTGAATTTGTACTGACTTAGAAACTGAGACCTTGCTCATCTCACTTATTAAGTCGTCACTTTTATTGAAATCATTTATTATGATTACTTATGCACATGTTCATGTCACCTATGAATAAAGGCCACTTCTTCATTTGCAAACTATCCCTTTCAGTTCTTTTTCCTGCATAATTTCCAGCAAAATACAGAATGAAGGTGTGACAAAAGATATTATTGCCTTGCTCGAACCTTTAAATATAATGTTATCTATAGGGTTCCACTTTTTTTTTTTTTTTTAAGATAGCATTTACCAAATATTTCTGTAGACGATACTATGTTGGGTTAGGGGTAAATGCTGTCCTGTGCAATATTGAATGTTTGATCCCTACCTACTATATGGCAATAGCACCCTTCCCCTAGTTATCATAACCAAAAATATCTCTGGACATTTGCCCTGTGATCAAAATTACCCCCATTTGAGAACCACTGAATTAAAATGAGGCAGAGCCCTAGCTGGTTTCTCAGTGTATAGAGCTTCGGCCTGCAGAGTGAAGGGTCCTGGGTTTGATTCTGGTCAAGGACACATGCCAGGGTTGCAGGGACAATCTCCAACAGGGAGTATGCAGGAGGCATCCAATCAATGATTCTCATCTTTGATGTTTCTATCTCTCTCTCCCTCTTCCTGCCTCTCTGAAATCAATAAAAATATTTTTAAAACATTTTCTTAAATATATTTAATTGATTTTTTATAGAGGAAGGGAGAGGGATAGAGAGCTAGAAACATTGATGAGAGAGAAACATCGACCAGCTGCCTCCTGCACACCCCCAACTGGGGATGTGCCCACAACCAATGTACATGCCCTTGACCAGAATCGAACCTGGGACCTTTTAGTCCACAGACCGACGCTCTATCCACTGAGCCAAACTGGTTTCGGCATAAAAAAATTTTTTTTTTAAATAAAGAAAACTACAGTGTGGTGAACTAGGAATCACTGGAGAGTTTTCTAAGAGTCACAATGAATAGAACCGGTTAACGTAGATGGGGGAAAGTAGTACAAAACTTAAAATGTGGTGAAAGAAAAATAAGCAGCTGGAAGTACATTCGGGTCAAACATGCTACAATTTTGAACACTGTCTTGATTTTATCACCAAAGTGGTGTTTTTAACTACTCAATCTTCTAAGGAATTATTTTTCATGAGATTGTACTTCCAATTGCATAATAAACACAGGATTCCAATTGATGAAATGTACTTTATAATATAATCAATGATACAATTCTATAACCAAATGTCAGTAGGCTTACCTTCATATAAAAAGCCAAAGCATTTTTATTTACAAGAGAGAATTTCAATTCCAAGTCACTTTTGCAGGAAATGCCAATAATGAGATTTTTATTGTGGAAAAGTTAACACAATATAGTTTCAATGCATGCTTAGTTTGTCTCATCCAAAGAAGAAACACCTTCAAGATGTTCATGCATGAAGCCCACTTCAATTGTAAATGACTCACATTATGGCTGTGATTAACAGACTGGCAGTGCATTCAGCTGTAGAGTAGGATTTTTAGCTAGTTCAAATGTGCATTCAAAATAATGTACTCCCAGAGAACCAAGTACTTTTTGTAACTGTATTTCAGAGAATACTTCCACTTGAGGAAAAACTATGAAATCTTTATTTGGCCATGGTTTATATGTAGTTTGACAATTTTGTTTTTTACCTTTCTTCAAATCAATAAACATCTTCCAGTAAAACAAAAGCAGATTATGGGCAAAATCAAATTAACTGATCAGGTAAAGAAAATGCATTAAATGTCTTGTTTTTCCTTAATGACTCCTGTTTATGACTAACTGCCTACTATCCAAGTAACATAAATGTGTTTTTCTAAAAGATCAGAATTTTCTTCACCATTTAAAAGAAGAAAAATCTTTCTACTTTTTCCAAAATGGGATGTAAACACATTCCTAAAGCAATTTCAAGTAAATGTATTACATCTCTAAAATTTGTTTTTTTCTTAATACATAACTGAAAATTACACAAGAGAATACTTAAAATAAATCATAACCATGGAATAAGAATTACTACATGTGGATATATAGTTAGGTGACTATTTCAAAAATGCAATTGCACACTCAAATAGATAGATATTCACTATCTTCCTCCATTTTCCCTCCCACCCACTTCAAGTCCTCAACTTTTTCCTGTGTACTCTATGTCAATTTTGGCTACATGTTATTTTTTTCTCTACTAAGAACAATTTGTTGACTGGTTCCATTTTTCTAACACACAGTTCAATTATGTTTCTTGTTAATATGTCTCACAGTGAGGACAGTTTGTGCAGATGATGTGTACCTTTGCAAGTAATGACACAAAGGAAATGCTTGCTCTGTAGTTGTATCATCTATCAGAATAAGTAAAAATTTATCAAATAAATGAAAACCATTTGAACTATATTACAGTGGATTCAAATGCAATGCAATTCTGTTACATTTTAATAGCCATCATTGAGTTTTTAGGTCTTTATTTTACTTTATTCATTTGAAGGATACTTACATTAAAGAAGGAAAGGCAGGAAGAAAATTATATTAAATACTAGAGGCCTGATGCATGAAAATCATGCAAGAGTAGGCCTTCCTTCCCCCAGCTGCAAATACCAGCTTCCCTCTGACACATGGTACCCGGGCTTCCCTCCAGCTGGTGTGGCTCAGTGGCTGAGCATTGACCCAGGAACCAAGAAGTCACCAATTTCGTCAGGGCGCATGCCTGGGTTGTGTGTTTGATCCCCAGTGTGCATGTAAGGGGGGAGGCAGGGTGCACAGGAGGCAGATTGATGTGTCTCTTTCATCGATGTTTCTATTTCTCTATTCCTCTCTCTCTAAAAAGCAATAAAAACATAGTTTAAAAAAACAGACAACCAATTCCATAATCTAGAATAAATAGATTAAACTTTTAGATTAATTTTTAATCGAATTTATTATGGTGACATTTATATATATAAAATCCTAAGCGACCATTATGACCAAATGACCAGAATTACCAGAACAACCGGTTGACCAGTCTCTATGACACACACTTACCACCAGGGGGGCAGATGCTCGATGCAGGAGCTGCCCCCTGGTGGCCAGTGCGCTCCTATCGGGGGCTCGCCACTCAGCCAAAAGCCCTGAACTAGGCTCACAGCTGGCGAGCACAGCAGCAGTGGCAGGAGCCTCTCCCACTTCAGTGGCAGTGCTAAGGATGTCAAACTGCTGGCTTAGGATATCCCCCTAGGGCTCCCAGATTATTGAGAGGGCTCAGGCTGGGCTGAGCCCCACCCCACCCCCCCAGAGTGAACAAATTTTGTGCACCAGGCCTCTAGTACAATGATAAACAGGAGTGACATAAACGCCTGCCCTCAAATGGGGCTATAGTCTAGCAAGGAAGACAGATAAATCAGCCAAAACATGTAAGAACACATGGGGGAAATACCACGACTAGTCTATAGCAGGAGTTAGGGAAGTGTTCCAAGGCATTCTGCCAACAGCAGAGAATGGTCTTGGCATCTTTGATTCATGGGAGGGAGCACAAGGAAAGACAAAGCTGAGGAACTGCACAGCGGAATGTTCCAGGAGGGAACAACATGAACAAGACACACATGTGGAATAAAAATACAGCACAGGAAAGCCAAGAATGGAGGCCTCACCAGCAGAGTGCCAATCAATCCATGAGAGGCAGGCATTTTGACAACCCTCTTGAATCACCTTAACACCCAAAGTTTGTGTCATTTTAAGGAAAAGAAAATTGCAGCATACATGTGTTTGTTAATATTTTCTCTGAATAAAAGTTCCTCCTGAGACATTTGAGTCCATGCTAGCCAGAAAACTTACAGCATGTTTCTGGCTAGCTAGTGCAGGCATGAGCCCAGAATGCCATAGTATCTAGGCAATAGCATAAATAGATCCAGAGTGAAATGTCCCCCTTTGCCACATTTCCATGGAATTTCCCACCTATATTCCCACATGATTATACTCTACATCCTATTATTAGTAAAGGTGAACAAATAGTGTGTTTCACAGTCTTAGGTGTTCAAAAAATCTTTATTGCATATCAATATGTGCCAAGGTCTTGGGGAGAACGGAGACAGTATAAAGACAAAGATGCTGATAAAGGGCAGTCTAACAAAGTGAAAACAACTATGTACTTTGGAACCTGATCGCCTGAGGTTTAAATCCTGGCTCAATTTCTTACTAACTCAGTGGCCTTGGATTAGATACTTAACTCCCCTCAGCCTGATTCCCATGATGTAAGGATAAAACACTACCCTGAAGTGTTCTGTAGGATTAAACAGGATAATGTGTGCAAAGCACCTAGGAAAAGTTTAATGCCAGAATGTAAGGTTCAGAAAGAGCCAGCCCTCCAGGCTCTGGCACACCCCCTTTCCCTTTGTACAAACTCCCTCACTAGGATTTGCAAGTACAGATATGGACACCATGGTTTGGCAGCCATCCACACTCCTTGTCCTACAAACAACTGCCCTTGGCTACCCCTTGTGTGGAGTGCAACCTATTCTGAAGGACAGACCTTGTCTTGATTTAGGAACATTGGGGCAGGAAATTCCAGGGGCCTAATACCCAACCATCCATCATCTATAAAAGAGAAGGACATGATTCCTCAATGCACCAGAACCAGTGGAGAATGATGTGACCAGAGGATGGCTACATTGGGGTTCTCCAACAAGCCAGGCCGGGCAGGGAACCCTCTACACCCAAGTCTAAGGGCAGTATGATTTGGAAGTAAATGCTACAGGAGTATGAGAATTTTTAAGAAACAAGTCTTTCTAGCAGATTATTTCACTAGCTGTGTTTCTACTACAATCTGCCTCCCAAAGATACCATACTCCTATAGCTACTTTATAGTAGTGCTACTCATGTTCTTTCCTTTTCTTGTTTGAAATTCACTCTGAATCTAACAAGTCCAAGATCTTGAGGTATTTTCTCATTGCTCAGTATATTTCACAATATTCTTTGGATAAAAGAAATAAAATCTAACCCAAATTGTGTTCACTATGGTTGTGGTTAGTTGTATGGATTTAAAAAAATATTTTAACTACTGTTAATTATATTTTGCATATTGATCATTTTAAAGGTGGAAAATGTTTTAAACAAGTAAAACTAAGTCCAATAAAAAATACCCATAAAGTTAAAAGAAAAAAAATCAATATTAGCTAAGGCTAATACATTCTGATATTATCTGATGACAGAGTGAGGATTATTTTGTGTGAGTCAGGGCTATCTTTATGGACATATAATTATCTAAAATATGTTTATTCAAATTAACAACAACAAATATTTAAACAGCCAATTCAATGGTCATATACATAGCCCTGACTCACACAAAACAATCCTCACTCTGTCATCAGATAATCATAAGGAGAAGAGTAGAAATCCCCAACACAAAAGTCAAAGGTTAGGATACTCTGAACTCAGAAATGATAGCCCAAGCTCAGAGTCAGGGTAATCCAGGGAAAGGGTCCTGACATTTAAGGGTAGTATGCAAAGCTTGGTACAACCTGCCAAGGTTGCCTCCAAGACCAGGGCAGTAAGGTTCATGAGCTGGAGAGTCAAAAACAAAATGACAAAAGTCCATGGCCTTCTACTCGACTGCATTCTTACACTGATCTCTCAATAAGGTGCTCTCATCTCTCCTCCCAGATCCACATATGACTCGCTGTCCTCACTGATTCACTGCCGGGCTCATCTTTGAAATACAGATGCTAACCTGCTGAAATATTCCCAAGGTTGAAAGCTTAAAATATATGAAAGATGAGTAAGTGCACCTGGGGTTCCAAGGACGAATGCCATAAAACTGTCATTATTTTCCACCAAACGTTATTTCGCCCACTCACTCGGTGTACATCTGCGGCCCGTTCGCACTGCATATGGCTGTGGACAAGAAAATGCCTCATTTCAAAACTAGCACAGTGGGTCTGGAAGCGGCTTCTGCTGCAGTGTTGGCTCCTTCGTTTTAGCTCCAAACTCTGTCACCCTAACATAAGGACGCAGAACAAGCCTACATGGGGGCTCAGGAGGTTCCAACTCTGTGGCTGACTTACTCATGTGTGGCTTGAGCAAAGTATTATTTAAAAAGCTAAAATGTCAAAAGCATCTATTCTATCTCTGCTACCTTTAAACATGGCAACATTTTCAACCAACTCATTTTCAACCAACCAACCAACCAACCAACCTATTCTAGATGTAAAGGACGTTGAGGCAAGCATTCCTTAGGCTCTCCCAGGAGCCTTTGGAGGTCCTTAAAACTCTTGTCAGGAATTATTTACAGTCTCAACACAATGAATGCTGCCCTTTCATCTGTTTTCTTCTCTCCTGAGTACTTAGAAGATGATAGTGCTCTGACAATACTGAGCAACTAATTATTCTAGTTCTTGCTTTCCTTCACTTTTCTTGGATGAATATTGTTTCATTAATTCATTCAATGAGAATGCACAGAATAAATTTATAAAACACTTAAAAGAATGAAAAGAACAGAAAAATATTACTTCTATCTTTAAGAAGCTTAGAATATAGTTGCAGATGTACAGAATGTTTTAAAATGTATGTAATAATATAAAACAGACTGTGATTAAGTTCTGAGATGAGTAATTTAAACAGGTGCCATAAGCACTCAGGTGGAAGAAATGACTGTCGTTGG
Organism: Pipistrellus hanaki; assembly: GCF_964339955.1. Lineage (NCBI taxonomy): Eukaryota > Metazoa > Chordata > Mammalia > Chiroptera > Vespertilionidae > Pipistrellus > Pipistrellus hanaki. The sequence goes on from NC_140506.1 coordinate 27,308,048, forward strand.
GGTGGGGTGGGCAGCAATGAGGGGATGGAAGCACGCTCCATAGAGGAGTTGCCGGTATTTGAGCTGCCTAAATTGAAAGGGTCTGTCAGAGCAAGGATCCCTGACCCTCACTGTGCAATGGGCCTTGTGTAAGCCTAAAGTCTCTGCAACCTTCTCACATTTTTAAATATACAAAATAAAATACATTGAATCAAGTATTGGCATTTCTTCTATAATGCTTTCAAAACATGAATTTGTTCTCCAAGACAATTGACATATTGAGGAACAATTTAGATTAACACAGATTTCACATTTGCTTATGAATCATTCCATCCACAAAAAGCACTAGGTGAATGCAAATCAGTACCCACATCAGAGAACACAAAACATATAGACATGCACATCCCAAACTTCTATCAGCTCCCCCAGTTCACCACAGGTGTTGTCTGCTGTTCCAATCATAACTGGTGCTACAACTTTCCATCTGAGTTCACAGAACCCCATTTCACAATACCTCACAGCCTTGACCACTTCCACAGCATATTTCAGGTCTTTTTCAAGGTGAGGAACCAGTTACAGATATCTCTATATATCATTTGTGCTCCAGTATTATTCCAGTATTTATGACTTTAAAAATGGATCCCATTTACATCAAAACAAAAGGTTGAAAACCACTGAATGAGATGGCTTCCAAGCTTTCTAGAGTAAGAAACACACCAAGGGCCTATTCTTTAAGCATAAGTAGACAGCCACCTGTATGTGATAAGAAATCAAATGCTTAACATATAACTGTGTATGACTGTGCCACCATTTTTGTTAGGCTTTTATCACTTTTTATGATAAAAGTTTTTTATTGACAAAGTTTTGAGTGCTATGCCCTGAACTCCATGTTTCCCATGAGCCTATGGTTTTCACTGTGTGATTTTTCATAGCAGGGTGATTTTAGGAACATGTATGTTGCAATACAGCATAACTGACTATATTAAAAGAGATAGAGGAAGATATAAACAGATGGAAGAACATAAAATGTCCATACTACCCAAAGGAATCTATAGATTTAATGCACTCCCCTCTAAAATACCAACGGCATATTTTACAAACCTAGAACGAACTTTCCAAAAATTCATCTGGAATAAAAAATTTTTAAAAAGACCCTGAATAGCTGCAGCAATCCTGAAAAAGAAGAACCAAGTAAGTGGGATCTCATTACCAGATATCAAGCTGTATTACCAAGCCACTGTTTTCAAAATAGCCTGCTACTAGCACAAGGACAGACAGATAGATAAATGGAATAGAATAGAGCACCCAGAAATTGACCCAAACCACTATGCTCAATTAATATTTCACAAAGGAGGCAAGAACATACAATGGAGTCAAGACAGTCTCTTCAATAAATGGTGTTGGGAAAAATTGGACAGATAAATGCAAAAAAACAAAACAAAAAAAGACACCTGAAACTAGATCACCAACTTACCCCATGCACAAAATAAACTCAAAACAGATAAAGGACTTAAACATAAAATGGGAAACCATAAAATACTAGAGGAATCCACAGGCAGCAAAATCACAAACATATGCCAATTTCTTCACCGATACAGCTCCTAGGGCAATGAAAACTACTGTAAAGAGAAAATAAACAAATGGGACTATATCAAAATAAAAAGCTTTTGCCCAGCAAAGGAAACCATCAACAAAACATCAAGAAAGCCCACTGCATGGAAGAACATACTCATCAATGTTATCACCAATAAGGGTTTAATCTCCAACATTTACAGGGAACTCATACAACTTAACAAAAGGAAGATAAACAACCCAATCAAAAAATGGGCAACGGACCTAAATAGATACTTTTCGAAAGAAGACAGAGAAAGGCCAAGAGACTTATGCAAACATCCTCAAAGTCACTAATTATCTGAGAGATGCAAATCAAAATGACAATGTGGGACCATCTCACACCTGTCAGAATGGCTATCATCAACAAATCAACAAAAGACAAGTGCTGATGAGGATGTGAAGAAAAAAGGAACCCTCTTGCATTGCTGGTGAAGAATGAGGACTGGTGCAGCCACTGTGGAGGACAATATGAAGTATTCAGCAAAAAATTAAAAATGGAACTGCCATTTGACACAATGATCCCACTTCTAGGATTATATCCCAAGAAACTAGAAACACCAATCAGAAAGGATATATACACCCCTATGTTCATAGCAGGACAATTCACCATAGCTATGATTTGGAAACGGCCTAAGTGCCCATTTGCAGATGAGTGGATTAAAAAAACTGTGGTACATTTATACAATGGAATACTACGCTGCAGTAAAAAAGAAGGAATTCTTACCATTTGCACAGTATGGAAGGAACTGGAGAGCATTATGCTAAGTGAAATAAGCCAGTCAGAGAAAGATAAATATCATATGATCTCACTCATTTATGGAATTTAATGAACAACACAAACAGATAAACAAAAAACAGATCCAGAGACAGAGAAACATTGATCAGAATGTCAAACCTAAGGAAAGGTAGGGGAGGGTGGGGGTAAGGGTGAGAGATTAACCAAAGGACTTATATGCATGCATATAAGCCTAACCAATGGACACAGATAACAGGGGGGTGAGGGCATGAGTGGGAGTGTGACGGATCAATGGGGGGATAAGAACACTTATGTAATACCTTAATCAATATAGAAATTTAAAATATATAAAAGGAAAAATATTTTAAAAACAAATTTATAAAATAATAATATATATATGCTTTTTAAATCAACACATTAAATTACAAGATCTAATAGATGGCCAAATAAACTACTAGAATTTCAATATATGATGAGCACAAATGATAGGTAGGGATATCTATAACTATAAAATGACATGAGAATACTGTGATTTCACTACTGACAAAGGTACTGCTAATATTCCTGTGATTTGTGCCAATTGATAATTGAAGAAAATGTGAAATTTCAGTAACATATTAACAATGATGATGATACAATTTTCCTCATCCAGCTTCACTGATGTCCTAAATTTTATCTTACTCTCCAGGTAAAGAATCCCTACTATAGACAGAGCAGAGGGGAGGAACATTTCTATCAAAGAAATTAATTAAAGTAGTCAAGAGCATTATGCGATGGGAATTGTTTAGCTGAAATCAATAACTCACAATAGAGAAGAGCAGATGTAAGGGAAGAATAGTAAGGGGATAAGAGAAAAGAAAGAACATATAAAAATACTATACAGGCCAATATCAAGTCCAGATAAGATTTCCTCAGGACATTTACATGTGAGAGAGTTATACCGCCAGGGTTACCCTTCCTGTCTTAGTCATGTATTATGTATCAGAATCAAGTCACTGCCTCACACTCACATAACCAACCAACATATAGCCTTTACAACCATAACTGGACACATCGTGCCTTTTCAATATGAATTTGTCCATACGCTTTTTCTTTCCCAAGTATGATATAATGGAAAGATCACTTTAAATGTTTCTGTTGCCTAGACACCAATTTTATCTTCTTGAAGTCTTGGTTATGCAAACATGCCCCATATCCATCATGAAAGGAAAATTTGATACCTCATAGCCAATCGCAGTTGATTAATAGTGCCCTTTTGATAACTGCTTCTAACCTGATAACCCACCATAGCCCAGCTCCCCGTGGACCCACCTAATAATGATCATCTTCCAATTTTAGAACTAATAGCATTAACTTGCTCATCTTTTCAGGTTGAGGGGGTTGGATAGAATAGTTATTATAAATCACATTACATATTTCAGCAGCTACAGAGTAATGTCATTAAGCATCAACATGTCTGAGTCACCTCCTGCTCTGACTCTATGCCAAGCCCTGCCACCAGGTTTACACAAGACATATCCTCTCGGTCCTCATCGGCAGAGTCCTTCCTCTCTGGTCCATGTGGACGCTCTTTTAGGAGGCGCATGCCAGGGATACAGAAGCTATCTCCCCAGAAAGCTGCTGAGCCAACTGAGCTGGGGTGGTAGAAAGAACTCTGAAGGGAAGGGACTTGGTTCTCTTGCAAACATGTGTGTGACTTTTCCTGCTTCCATTTATAGCAATTCTGATATTTTTCCAAATAAGCATAGAGGGAAAAGGAGAAATTAACAAAACTCTGGAATTCTTAAGCCTGTTTCGATCAGAGCTGTTGGCTTCTCTCTCCTTTGTTTTTGTGCATTCAATGTAATTTAAAAAATTGATCCCATTTACATCAAAACAAAAGGTTGAAAACCACTGAATGAGATGCCCTCCAAAGTCCCTTCTAGTCCCAGCTTTCTAGAGTAGGACACACCAAGGGCCTGTTCTTTAAGCACAAGGAGACAGCCACCTTTATGTGATAAGAAATCAAAGATGCCTCCCCCTTGTCCTCTCTTTTCCATGCTCCTCATAATTTGCATCTTCAAACCCAGGAGACAAAGATACTATTTATAAAGCATTAATTAATAGCATTAAAGTGCTAAATCATTCATAACTATTATCCATTCAGCATCAACCAAGTTGGCAGCAGAGGCTCTTGGGCAGGGATGTAAGGCTGGAGATTGTCATGCAGGGCAGCTTAGTTTTAAAGAGCTGGGAAAAGAATGAAGTTTAAGCATGAAGGGCTACCACCCAGACCAAATACTAACAATCTATTTCCAAGCAACTGTTCTGCCAAGCTTACCTTAATACAGGAAGGTAGACTCCTCTGTGGTATAAACAATGGACTTGCCAAAAGTCTTTTTAAAGAGTTTATTCTTTAATGTAGAATAAGAAGAACATGCTTGAAAGTGTCTTTCTTTGGCTCTGCTTAGTAAGCCCTTCTGTCCCAATAATGTAAAAACAAACAGAAGCCAGTCAGTTTGAATATCATCAACTTGAATCAGAAGAATAGTTTACGATAACATTACTGTATGGCCGCCCTGAGAAACAGCAGGCAGTACACTCTCTTTGATAACTCACTAAAAGTTCATGTTCTTAAGGGTGGAAACCTAGCATATGCTTCACCGTTTCCATAGCATGCATTTCACATACTTCAGGGGGCCTAATGACTTCCTGAGATGCACTTCTCCACAACACAGCTTGGCAGCAAGCTGCCTAGATAGAAGCTTATGTTGGTTTACAAATTGGAACATTGAGAACCTTGGTCTTAAAAGCAGTCTTGCATATATCATTCAGGTACAAGCAAGTGAATTTCTTCTTTCATACAAAAATCTCATCCCCTCATCTCCTTTTAGGTTTTCCCAACGTGTCTTAATAGTGGGCTGGGACTGCTGATGATCTATGACCTCTATTCTTTGTGTTTTTCTTCCTTTTATTCCCTCCTCTGTGTGCTAATTTCACACTTAACCTCAACTTTAACATTTCCCACAGTGGCCATACCCTCCAAGATAGGGTTTCCAGATAAAATACAGAATGTCAAGTTAAATTAGAATGTCACATAAACAATGAATAATGGTTAGCCTAAGTGCTATATTAATTTGCGAATTCTGGTAATTCTATACCAAGGTAAGATTCACTATCCAATTACTTTTTCTAGTTTCACAGAACAAAACTGCTCTACAAAATTGTAAAACTATGCTAGCTGCTTAAACTATAAATTGTATAGAGCAGTGGTTTCCAGGAGCTGGGAGTGTGAAGAATGGCTACAAGGGGGCACAAGGGAATGTGGGGAGGGCTCAAACTGTTTGAATATCTTAATTCTGGTGGTGTTTACATGATTGTATGGATGTGTTAATATTTTCTAGAACTGTATGATAAAGAGAGTGAATTCTACTGTAAATAGATAACACCTAAATAAACCTGCCTTTAAAAAGTGGAAAATAAAGATATACTATTCAATCTCAGATGGGCCTCACACATTTCCTAGACTATTTTATTCCATCCTGGGTATCACCAGGGTAAATGTCTTACGACAGCTATTCCAGTTTGTTTTTTAATTCTTTTTAAGTGCACAAGTCCAACCTCACATCTCTCCCTGAAAACAGATTTGTTCATTCATGCAACAGGCATTTTATGTTAACTGAATCTGTGCCAGGCTCTAGAAAAACAAAGATGAAGACAGAGTCCCTACAAAAGAAATTACTCACTGGCTAGTGGACAGAGAGACAAGAATTTATTTTTTTTTAAAAAGACATATAAAAATATTATAATTACAAGATGGAGGAATAGCAAGCACAGAACTCTTTTTGATAACTTGGGAAAAACTCAAAATGTTTGAGCTCAACCTTCAAAGTAGAGAGTTATACTAAATAGAGGAGGACAAGGACCCAGGAAAAAAAAGCAGCAGAACATGAGCTAGACAAGTGGGTCAGTACCAATGATGAAAGCCCTTGGCATTCAGTTGCTGCCACAATTCTTGCTTGTTGTAACAGAAATTGACTCTGGCCAGCCAGGTGAACTCTGTTGACAGGTCATGCTGGTTTACAGAATCAGTGGGAGGCTAAAGCTCAAAATACATAAAATGGACACAAACAAACAAACCATCCCAGGGTACTCTGGAGGCCAAGGAGTAAAAAATCACAAGAGCCATCCTACAGCAGGAATAATGACTGGGCTGCTGCTACTGCCACCACTGAAAATGAATGGATACCACCACAAACACCAGGAATCAATTCTAACAGCTCCTTGCATTGACCCATTCACTAGAGAGTGAGCAGAAGAACCTGATTGGCTGAGCTTTGGGTCAAAGGACTGTACCTAGGACCTGGTTGTCTGAGACAGAGAGAGGTACAAACAGCCTTCTTTCAAGACTGTACACAGCAAACAACTGCCCGAAATTGGAAAGAGGGTTGAATCCGGGCATTCAAAACATGACAGCTGTCAAATTTACTCTACTCTCTTTAGGATAGTCAGTCTCCAGAGCATCTAATAATTGGACTCGACTGATACTACTAACCCTGATTCCTGCAGCTGGAAAGAAAAGGTCTCCTCCAACTCGGTGGGTCTTGTACCGTTGCACAAATGTACACTGAATGGTATTCTTTGTGCATCTTTGGCTTGTCCTTCCAACTCAGTATGTGCTTATTGAAGGTAAGTATTTCATGGGAGTCATCTGTCTTTCAATTCTCCCTTGTGCTCAGCACAGCCCTTCCACAACCGAGCTGCCTAATGCACGTCTGTGTTCGCATGGATGTGTTCCAAGGCCACTCAGCGTGTGCAGTTGGAAATGCGCCACTTTCATTTGGCAGGATCCAATCTCGTCCAAATCAGACCTTTTTATTTCAGCTCACAGGAGACAGATGCCCTAAAGGCCTTGAACTAAACCTCAGCAGAGCAGATTATAAACCAGCCCAAACCACTGAAGATTATATCGATGTGCATGTGGCTTTGGGGCCGCCTGAGAGCTGGCACAAAGCAGGGCTGAGGCTGCCAGCGAGCTCTCCGAAGAAAGCCAAACAGGGATTCGGGCCCTCGGTGCTATGCTCAGGGGAGCTCTGCTTACGGTGGCTTCCCTGGCACCGCAGAAACTAAACAAAAGAAACAGTCTGAATTATCAGTTGTTTGACGAACTGAATAAAAGAAAGTGTGGAACATTGCGTTATTATTTTTTCTAATCTGCGGGAAAGAAACAATGTGTTTTACTTGGCTCGGGAAGAAAAGAGATGACATTTTTGGAGAGGATAGTTTCACTACCCCACACAAACGCAGACATAATGAAAGAGGTTATAATGGGAATTTTATCTCCAGCCTCAGACATCCCCCTCATACAATAGTTTCTCCTTTCAGCCATGATTAGCAGCACACGGGGAGGCTTCGGTCCTCCACCTCTCCAGGAAATTATAACAGCCTTCTTTTCTAACGTATTGAAAGGAAGAGAACAGAACACAGCTCCATTATGTCCCTTCATAAAGCAGTTACATCATTTTTTAAAAGCAAACAAGTGTATCGAAGGTACCCCCAGTTGCAGTCACGTTCAGGTTTTGACCAAATTTGCAGATGAAGGTGCCTAAGTGGAGTTCTATGAACATTCCAGATAAGAAATATGATGAAAAGTTACAAAGTTCAGGGAAGAGTTGGAACAACCCAATTGTGTACAAAAACTTGATAATAATATAGACAAGGACATTGACCTCAGAAAGGGTCATAAACACATCAATACGTGCCTTTGCTCTTCTCTGTGTGAGAGAGAGAAGAACAGCTATTTTTCTGGTTTTACACACCCTGTGAGTTTTTATTCTGTACTTCTGTTATCACCCAGTTCGCACGTTAGTGTGAGAGGGCTCTCTGGAGAACTTTATTTTCTCAACAAAGACACCATAGAGCACTGTGCTGGCTGAAAGGAATGCAAAACATTAAAAAAAAAAAAGGGGGGGGGGGCACTTTTGTTTTGATTAACCATCTAAGTGAGTCAGAGCAACATCATAAAACTGATCGGAATGGAAATGACATTTTTTTTCTGTCAAAATCATGATCGTGCTTTAAAGATCATTAAAAGCCATACAATTCTAGAGCCACAAAGATCATCGAACTCATATTGTATTGCAGGAGAGTAAACGGGGCTTAAAGTAGTCAAATGACCGAACCAAAGGCATATTCCAGACCTGGGCAGATGTCCACGCCTCCTGTCTCTCGTCCAGGGCCCCTCCTGATGCCCCTCTGTTTTCCATCCACACCGTAGTGACCAGGGTCATTGCCTTTCCCAGCAGTGACTGAATCTGGATTCTGAAGGATTCTGTTCCAAAGAGCAGGGTCACCAGTGGTCAGTTCATGCTAACCCCAAGGTAGAGCGAGAAGGGGTCAGGAAGAGCTCCTGTCACTGTGATTCTCGCAGCGTTCAGGGCTCTCACTCACACACTTTTCCTCCCACCGTGTGCCTCACCTGCAGAGTAACTCCCAGCATTCCCAAGTGTCAGGACTCAAATACGGGTATCAGAGTTAAACTTCCTGAAAGAGCCTTATAAAAACCAAAAGCCAAGGACAATTAAAAACCAAAGCACAGCACCTTCCATCCTCACCACCTTGTTGAGCCTTAAAACTGAAAGAAGAATCCATACCCAGGGCATTTACCAAGCAAAACCAATGTGTTATTTGCTTTTGGATAATTGTTCTGAATGAAAGAATAAAATCTCTTTGAATAGTTTTATAGGGACACCAATACCAAAGTAAAATAAATGGCATCTATTGATAATCACATGTACATGTTATTTTTCTCTCCATTCTCTTCTGTCTTGTTTTTCAAGTATGCAAATTAATCATTAAAATATTTGTCCTATTATAGGCATTCAAATAAAGTTATTTAATAAAGAGGGTGGGGAGAGCACCATTTCTTTTAAATAAATAATAAAACAAGAGAGCCAGTTACAAAGCTAACCCAAAAGAGGGTCATACCAGAGAAAGATAGGAGAGACTCAGGTCTAGGCACCAAATTGAAAAATGCAGGAAATATGTATTCTGGAGTCAACTTACCAGCAGCCTTTTAGCCCACACACCAATGTTTGGTGAACATTAATTATGAGGCAAAAAAGAGCAACAAGTAGCCACTCCTGGATCCCATGAGTCTTAATTCCTCCTTAGATAACTGTGGCACACACAGCAAACACAAGCAACACATTCCACCCCATGTGCAGGCATTTGCTCCTTTGGAACAAAGGGAGGGATGACATTTTCAACCTCAGCCTGTGAATGTCACTGGATATGGTCATAACTCTGTGTTCTGGAAGACAGAGGAGAATGTGAGACCTGGTACGTGGGGGTTAGTCTTCATTATTAGGAGGCTCATTTCTTTTACTGGAGATCAGTTTTCTTCAAGGTAGAGAGGGGAGAGTGAACTAGAAGTGTTTTAAAATCCTTTCCTGCTTTGACATTTTCGGAACCTATAATTCTGAGGTATTCACACACTGTTTTCCATTTACCTCGTTCTCCCTCCATTTCTGCTTCTCTATTTAACATTCACATTAATGTGTTAACATTACCACAGAGTGATTTAGAGTGTGAATCTGGCAGCATGGTGATGTGAATTTGGAGGAGGTTTTTAACTTTTCAGCTTCAGTTTCCTAATTTTTAAAACAAGGCACCTGTTTCATGAGGTTATTGTAAGTCCAGAAAGCACAAGAGAAGGAGAGAATGAACACAAAATGCAAGAGCAGTAGGTGACACGGAGAAAGCACTCAAAACTATTATCTTTCATCATACCTATTTAGGATCTTGTTTTAAACAGGAAGAATACAGCAATGACGAAAACCAGACGACTCTTAATTCCTTAAGATCAATAAATGTTCTTTCTGAGAATGCGTATAATTGAAAAGCCAATGTGTAAAAGACTAACAATATTTTACAACCCATAAAAGCTGCCATTTTTCATACTGATAAACATCTCTCAGGAAGGAGATTCCCGGGACTTCACAAAATGCTACAATGACTGGTGCGATTTCAAAAGGCAAGCAACTCAAGGGAGCCCTTTGGCAAAGCCTTGTGATATGTTTGGATGAAATTTTTTATTTTATGTCTACGCTTTAAAGAAACAGCTATGTAATTCTTCCTGGTGGCCTGTTAGGACATCTTGTCAAACTTTTGATTTCCTTAAGTTCATTCATTTTAATATCGAGCTATGGCAAATACACACAAAGATATGTATGCTTTCAGTTTTGTAGGACACAGATAAACTCAAGTCCTGCAGGATTACAATATGTGAGAAAATCATTATTTTAAAGCTAATTTGCAAGGGTCTGCCTGTAGGGTTATGAATACTATCAAACTCTCAAAAGTGCCTGGATTATTTGGAACTGGCCATGGCTTGGTTCTGTCATCTCTGAGCTAGGTTTGGTCACTCTACCCAAACTCAGCATAGGGCAGATTAGAACAGGAAAATGAAAAAGGCATGGGGAACACCACTGTCTGGGCAGGCACTGAAAATGCTGAAATGACTAGCAACCTGACCATGGCAGAGCCCAGAAAAGAGGAAACTATACCAGAAATAACCTCCTGCCACCCAATACGTAAAGTATATTCACAAAGCCCGCTGGCTTTGCTCAGTGGTTGAGCATCAACCTATGAACCAGGAAGTCAAGGTTCGATTCTCAGTTGGGGCACATGCCCAGGTTGCAGGCTTGATCCTCAGTGTGGGGTGTGCAGGAGGCAGCCAATCAATGATTCTCTCTCATCGTTGATGTTTCTATCTCTCTCCCTCTCTTCTCCTCTCTGATATCAATAAAAATATATTAAAATAAATAAAAAAGTATATTCATGAAAAGGTGTTATTACTCTGCAAATGGCACTGACAATGATAATGATTATCATGGTAGTATGATTGGCCACATATTTGTCAGGGACAGTTCAAATGCTATAGACACAATGCCTCATGTAATCCTCACAAGACTCAGAGGTAGGAATTTTTGCTCATCTCAGAGCCATGTCGCTCTGTATCACAGAGGGGCTGATGCTCCCAGCTAATGCTAATATTTGGGCTGGTTAGTGATGCTGCTTGGCTTCTCTGCTCTTCCCAGACCCACATAACCAATTAAATTCCCTCAGGGTACTTTAGATGATTTGTTTCATTTCTTTTTCAGACCATTATTCTCATTTTATAGGTGAGAAAATTGAAAGGTGGCTTTCTCAAGATTACATAGTTAGAAACTGGCAAATTTGGCTCCAATGATTCTGAAGCCAATGCTGTTGGCTGCTGATTACATTGTCACTTCCTAATGAAACAATATAAAGGCATTAAATTAGAAGTATAAAAAGGGTCTCCTATCTGCCCTCTACTTCATGAATAATGATTCCTTCACATACTTGCTATCTTGCTGCCAGTCTTCCCCAGAGAACATAACCAAGGTTTTTCTCTGGACTGTGAACTTTGCTTAAGAGGGTCTAAGTTTAACGATTTTTTTTTTAAATATATTTTATTGATTTTTCACAGAGAGGAAAGGAGAGAGATAGAGAGCTAGAAACGTCGATGAGAGAGAAACATCGACCAGCTGCCTCTTGCACACCCCCCACTGGGGATGTGCCCGCAACCAACGTACATGCCCCTGACCGGAATCGAACCTGGGACCTTCCAGTCCGCAGACCGACGCTCTACCACTGAGCCAAACCGGTTTCGGCAAGAGGGTCTAAGTTTATATTTAAGATAATAACAATAGAATTCTCCATTGATGAGTTCGGGTCCTTGATTTATCCTGGACACCTAAAATTTAATGTTACAAAGTAAATATAACATGACCTTCCTCACTAAGTACTAATTTCTTAAGGGTGTATCAGTGGTATATTAGGCAAAGGTGTTTGTGAACACTGAAGAACACATAAAGCCCTTTGAGTTTCCACCAAGTACTATTCTACAAAACATTTCTTTGCCGTATATTCTATAATCCAAATAATGAAATCTTTATGCAAGAGTTGTTCTGTAACTCTGAATTAGTTCCCACCAACTAATTCAGTTTTATGGCAAAAGCAACAATAAGATATAAATAGCATACAAGAAATAAATACTTTAAATACACACACACACAAACATGAATTTACTAAATTTTAAGTTGTCATAATTTCTGGTAAAGATTTTCTGTATAAGAGAAGCTATTTACGTAAGTAAAAGAAATTATATAAAAATATATGTATATACTGAACATATATAATAATCTTCTATAAAGAAGTTTACATAATTCAAACCATATTTTGACATAATTCATTCACTTGTATTCATTTGCTAAGATTTAAAATAAATTCTATTGTTTTCAGATTTTCAATAAATGCATATTATAGAACCAAAAAGTGAAACTACAAAGAAGAAAATAATAATCATTAAAGTCCTAGAGATAATCTCTATTAACATTTTGGCTTCTTTTCTTCTTTTGTTCATTGATTTTTACATAGTTGAGTCAATTTATTTATTATTTAAATAATTATAAGTATTGAAATTTGTTAAACAGCTGTATAGACCTATATCAATGGGTCTGCCACAAATTATCTTATACCTATATTTAAGTACTAGGTGAGTCCAACTTTTGTTATTGTAACTAATATTGCTGTAAACATCATTCTGAAAGTTAACTCAATTTCAGATTTTGCTTTAGGCTGGGTACCTAAGGTAGGATAAATTTGTAAAAAGGCAATTACTGAGCCAAGGGAGTAAATATGTTCAAATACTTGAAACATATTGCCCAACTGTTTTTCAAAATAATGCAAATATTTATTTAGATTATAAAACCATTGAAGTACTTCTGAAATACACTGAGTGGCCAGATTATTATTATTTCTGAACACATAATAATCTGGCCACTTAGTGTACATCCTATATAATAAAAGGCTAATATGCAAATTGTCCCCTCCACCAAAAGTTCTACCAGCAGGCAAGCTGGCCAACGGCCCATGTCCCCTCCCCCTGGCCAGGCTGGCCAGACCAGGCTGGCCGGATCCCACTCATTTCACAAATTCATGCACAAATTAATGCACTAGGCCTCTAATATATATATACTGAGTGGTCAGATTATTATGTGTTCAGAGATCATAATAATCTGGCCACTGAGTGTATATTTATAGTCTCCAAACAAATTCATTTTCTTTTTTAAAAAAGCCTAAGTTTATATTCATTGAGTAAATTACAAAGCTGCTAGTTCAATTAAGAACTTTAAACTACTGTTTTCCCATTTTCTACAGGTTGTAAAACCTCACAAGGACAAAGAAATAAAGAATATATATGCAACACACTTGAGTATGTAATAGATTTTTTAATTTGTCAGAATGAATTTTCCCATTTGCATCAAAATTATGATGATTAATCACATTTTTCATTTGTTTTATACCTACTGCTCTTTCTAAGAAAATTCAACTAGAATATCCTGCTTGGTGATGAGTGAGTCTGATTCTGACAGTACAGAGTATGTGAGAAGATGTAAATCCTACTCATGACATTCTAGGCAAGCGGAAATAATCTGTTGACATTCAAAAAGCAATTGGAGAAAGGAAAGCTACAACTTTCTTTCTATATTCACCTTGCAGAATTTTAGAAAAAGTATTCAGATGCTTTTCTCTAATATCCTAAAATATAATATAGTACCCCCGCCCCCATTCATGGGATATGTTCCAAGACCCTCAGTGGATGCCTGAAACTGCAGATAGTACCTGTGAACCCTGGGAAAGAAGGTACTTATTAAGAAAGGGCGCTGGTGGCTAACTGGGCTAAAATAAAACAGAACCAAGCAGCCATTCCTACATAGGAACCTCTCAAGCAAACTGCACTTCACAGAGAAGTGTCTACACTAGACTATCTGCCTCTACTAAACTACCTGCTTTCAAGCTAGAATGCCCACCTTTGCACTGAACTGCCTGCCTGCACTGTGTTTCTGCCATCTGAGCCAGCCCTTGTAAAGGAGATCCTGGAATTTTAATTCAACCAATAGGACTGAAACTTTTCCCACCCAACCAGAACTGTGCAGATCTACCAATCAGAGTGGCTCTATTCTGGCCAATCAGGATAATGCACACAAATAATGCCTTTTGGACCAATCAAACTGTGAGGATTTGGAGTCCTCATTTGCATGAGGATGGACTAGTCAGGAACTGGGGGTATAGAGGAGGACTTCTCTCCATATAAGCCAGCTCCCCTCTGGCTCAGGAAGCACACTTTCCACCAAAGACTAAAGACTGTTTCCCTGGCTAGAGCTAATATCCAAGATATCTCCTTAGAGCAGAGGGGAGTAGACCATACTGAAAAAGAGCTGCCTAGCTGAAGAGAGGTCTGGCTCCAGGGCAACCTCACCACTATGCTATTTTCACAGCCCTGCTGCATCAATCTGAACTGTTCTACAGCCGCACTGTAGCACTACTGAGCTGTTCCATAGCAGTGCTGTTTTCATAGCCATGCTTTATCACTGTTATGCTGTTTACAATGAATAAAGTTTCCTTCTTCACAGCACCCAAAATTGGAGATTCCTGTTAGTGTTGAATTTTCACCAATAACCATCAATTGACATACTGAATCCTATATATACCATTTTTTTCCTATACTTATCTACCAATAATAGCTTAATTTACAGATTAGGCATAGCATGAGACTAACAATGATAACTTATAACAAAATGGAATAATTATAACAATAAACCGTAATAAAAGTAGTGTGAATGTGATCTCTCTCAATATCTTATCGTACTGTACTCACTCTTTCATTTAAAGGAAGCACTTTGCGGCTTCTCTCTGGCATATCCAAATTACCAGCATCGCTATTCTTGCACTTTGGGGCTATCATTAAGTAAAATAAGGGTTACTTTAGCACGAGCACTGAAATACCACAACACTCAATCTGATCATCAAGGTGTCCATTAAGTGACTAACTGGTGAGGAGCACATACAGAGTGGAGATGTGTGCATGGCGATGTGATTGACATCCCAGGAGGGACAGAGCAGGTCTAGCGAGATTTCATCACATTACTCAAAATGGCATGCAATTTTAAGACT
The DNA here is from genome assembly GCF_964339955.1 of Pipistrellus hanaki. NCBI lineage: Eukaryota > Metazoa > Chordata > Mammalia > Chiroptera > Vespertilionidae > Pipistrellus > Pipistrellus hanaki. Next base: position 27,323,400 of record NC_140506.1, read on the forward strand.
TACAAATTGTTTCTGGAATTTTTTATTTAATATTTTGGGCCCACTGTTGAGCATGGGCAACTGAAACTGCAGAAAACAAAACTGCAAATAAAGTGGGAGTAGTTATATCATCATTTATTGGCTCTTTAAAAATTGACAGGAAGTTATGTTCAATCCATTTCCCCATAGTTTTGTGAAATCTAGAGCAAATGGCCACCCTAATATTCATTGTTATGACCAATCCACTGGGTGGTGGCCATGACTCATGAGATCGTAAGCAGCACCCAGGAGGTAGGAATCAGGGGTATACCACCTGGCCCCAGCTCTACCACGCACAGAATCTCTGGGTCTTTTTTATATCTGTAAAGAAAGAGTCTGAGCTAAAGGAAACAAACACCTTTTTGTGTTCTAACATCCCATTATTTTAATGAGTTCTGAGAAACCATTGCATTTTTAATGCTAATTAAGTATCCCTTTCATTTTTTCTACATCCCAATATCCCTTATCAATTAAATTTTAATAATGATATTCTGTCATCTTTGGAAATGACATGATATGCACTAATGATTTAATTCATCCCCAGAACATGCATTTATTGGCACTATGCTAGTCCTGAGCTTGAGGCAATGAACTAGAGAGAGGAGGTCCCTCCTCCCATAGAGTTCATTTTCTGAATTGTAAATGAGTGAAGAAATAGACAAAATAATTTCAGGCAGACAAACAAGGTGATGGGATAGTGATTGGGTAAGGGAAAAACATGCTACTTTTAGTAGGGTGGTCATCAAAGATTTTTCTGAGGAGGACATTTGAGCCGTGACCTGAGCCATGTGAAGGGCCAGCATATCAAGGCAGCCAGGCAGAGGAAACAGCCATGTCAAAGGCTCCCAGAAGAAATGAGTTTGGCTAGTTCAGGAAACAGAGAAGGCCAATGTGGCTGGAAGTCAATGAGCAGGAGAGGAGTGAAGAGATAAAGTCGAAGGAGCAAGATCATGCAGACATTTGTAGAAAATGATAAGGAGTTTTGCTTTTAATCTAAGATCAATGAAAAGCCATGAAGGTTTTAAGCAGGTGACTGGTGTGATCTGACTTATATCTTACAAGCTCACCCTGGCTGCTGTGTAGACAATGGGTGGCATAGTTTATTTCCAGAAATACTGAAAGGACTCCTGTTCTCTCACAAATATTGATAGTACATGTTCAGGTGAAAAACAACAAAAAATGGTGAATATTTAAAAACATTTAAGTGTAGGCATGATTTAGAAACAAAGAAAAGGAAATGTTTGGCCATCAAAATCAGTGGGAAAGCACAAATCTAGAGAGTTAAGTGTACTTCTGTAGCCAGCCTCTGGCCTGGTAGCATCAGCCCACCTTGATGACCTAGAATAAAAACCACTGCAGAAGAGCCAAGCTGCACGAGAATTTGGACCGGAATTGACCATCTGTGAGGTCCCATCACCCCAGATCTGGGATGCACAGAGCACCATCTCTTCTTTCTCTTCTCATCTGTCCACAGTATGGAGAGGTGGTTCTCAACCTTCACAAGTATGAAAGCTGCTTTTTAACATCAAAAATCTTTTTTCATTCCCCTTCAAAGACACACACACACACACACACACACACACACACACACACACACACACACTCACACACAGTATTCTCATTTATTTAATTCATTTTCCTTGCCTAAAGGACTTAAGGATTAACAGAGCCTGGAGAATAATTTTGAGCACACTGACTAGTTCAGTTACCATACTGGGAAAAAAGTGTAGCAGAGGAAAGAAAGCCAAAAGCCATTAAGGTGCAAAAACTCAGCATTATTCAAGACCTCCAAAGAACTGTAACCAGGACAGTTACCTCCTCAGTTGCTTTCTATTGACTTTGGGGTAATCACAATCAGCCCAATCATTAATAATGGTCTCAAATTCAGTGGGAAAGCCCCAGACAACCACCTACCTACTTTGCTGTGAGATCTGCTCTGCAAAGTACACAGTAAACTCTTGAGTGTTTATTAACTTGACTGGTTCCAATAAAATCTCAGAAGTCTTGGTATTGTCTCTGGGCCCTCAGAGCTCAAAGTAAAAACACAGATTTGGGACAAGCTTGTTCAACTGTCTCCCCTTCTGCCATCAAATCCTTTTCAGTTAATAAGCAAGGTCTGGGTAGCAAAACCCTACAATGGTTCTTATAATTTCTTCTTCCTTTCCCACTGTTTCTCCTCCCAGCTTCTCATGAGGCCCACACACAATAAAAAGCCAGGCAGGGTATTAAAAATATGTTTCTGCTTCCTGCAAAGCAATATTAAATAAAATATATCCCTGGAGCTATTAAATCTACCTTTGGAATTCCAACTTTTAAAAATCTAAAATATGGAAATAGTTTCTACCTACAAGTGTTCCAGCACTAGTCTTGGTAGAAAAAAAAATTGATAGAAACAACTGATCTATGACACGTCCCTTGATGGAATGGTTATGTATACATTACAGATAAAAATTCTCACAAAGTATTTTTAAGTGCAATTGCTTAAAATTCAATTTCCAGTATGATGAATTTCATGGATTTCTAAGATATTTATTCTTTCTTTTCTTTCTCCAGCTTGACTCTATTTTATATATTTAAAAAACATACTTTAAGAGACTTGTATCATTTTTGAAACATATATTTGAAAGACAAACATATATAAAACAGAATTTAGATGTTAGCCTTAGCACCTTAATATTAGATTTGGAATAGAAAGAAATCCCAAATACATACATAAGTGTTCTCTTAAAAACAGAATCTGTAGTTCTGTCTTACTAAGATTAAAATTTAGAGAGGATTAGAATATTTAAGTGGTATTAATTTATATATTAATATATATTAATTATATTATATAATTATATATTAATATATATTAATATATATTAAATACATATTTAATTTATATATTAAATATATATGGCTAATATGCTAAATGTCCAACCATCTGACTGGTCACTATGACATGCACTGACCACCAGGGGCCAGACACTCAATGCAGGAGTTTCTGTGATGCACACTAGATATTTACAGAGGAAGGGCACCATGGACCTGGCACCCACAAAACAATACTCAGCTTCCCCCAAGTGGGACACAGGCCCTGCCACCAGCCCAGAATGACAGATCACCAAATCCCAGCCAATGCTGTAGAGACCCCATGGTGCAAAATGTGGTGTGTGGGCACTGAATAATGATGTCACATAGCAACACCTGGCTTCCTCTCCCTAGTGACAACTAGCCTCCTTGCAGTTTCTTCAGTCCAGGAACACAATTTGCTTTATAGCCAGGTGCAAATGCCTGTGAAGTGTTTTCCTATGCCTCATCTCATTTGATCCTCACAGAAGTCCTGGAGTAGGTAGATAGGAGACTCTGTAGAATCCTATTTTCTTTTCATTAGCTAGAAAAGGGATATTTAAAAAGCTTAGAAACTTAACCTGACTGAAAAGAAATAAGAAATGGTGGGCCTTGAAAAGGATGTCAGGTTTTCTCACTATACAGAATATAGTCAAACACTGCTATAGTTAAATATTTTACCCTGTTATTCCTGTGTGAACTACAATAATAATCTGCTTGGTGTTGATATTTACTGCTGTGTTGCTCACAATTACCTGAAAGAGAAGTTGAGGTGCTTCACTGGACTGGAAAAAGTTTAGCTAAATCAGAAAGCATATCTAATTAAGCAATTTTATAATATATATATAAAAGGCTAAGTTGACTAACCCATGCATGATACATATAAAGCTCTCGCTGGTGCCAATTGCATGCATGTGTTTTGATCTGTCATTGTCGATCATGAATTTATTGACACTTCTATTATAGAGAAATGGTGAATAGCAATATTAAAATATTTCTTCTAATTAATTTACTTTAAATGTGTATGAATTCATGCACTAGGCCACTAGTATAAATATAAAAGGGTATCTTCAAAGTAAGCTTCCCAAACTATATGGAAATTAATAAATTAAAACCTAATACTACAAAGTAAATTTAGAATAAAATATGTAAACTACTATATAAAGTGGAGCACAGCACTATTGGAAAATGTTGAATTCATTAGGATACAGCCATAATAAATATTAGTAGTAAAGCCAAATAAAAAGCAAGTTGCTATTTTTCTCCTGTGCAGATTGTAGTTTAATAAACTGTGCCTCACCATTGAATGCATCTCATTTCAAGTACTAGAAAAATTAACCTTTAGCTGAGCAAACCTCTGTATAATTTTTTATATCAATTAAATACACCCAAGAAAAATGTTAAAACTCAAAGCACTGAAGTAAAAATGATGTACTTTCTGTCACCATTGCTAATTACAGTACTGCAGCTTTCCCAGTTATAATGAATAAAATGAGATCTTACAATTACAGATCTCACATTCTAAAGAAAGTCAAATAGAGATTGCACATGTTTCTCAATGTAGCAAATAGTTTTTATTTTCCTTTTCTATTCTGTGGCATTCAACAGTATGGCAAATTTAGAGATAAGAATTAAGCCACTTTAAATTATTGACATTTACTATCTGCTAGGTAGAGCTAAAAGATTTCACTTCAATTAAAGTCCAAGGGTACAAATACCACTAGAATGACTTACTTGGGCTGGGAGAAGACAGGATTTTTTCTGAAATGTATAAATATGGTCCCTAAATAAAGTTTCAAATGATGAAAATGTATTTCCTCAAACCATTCAGTCCAACATAGCTTGAAGCACCATGTTTCTTTTTATAAATAATAAGTATCTGAATCCTATAGCTTTTTAAGGGTTCTTTTTTCTTCATCTTTTGGACATTAAAATTAAAGTGATTTTCAAGGGAATTTTTAAAAAATATTTTTATTGATTTTAGAGAAAGAGGAAGGGAGAGAGAGATAGGGAGAGAAAGAGAACATCGATGAGAGAAAAAAATCAATTGGCTTCACACCCCTTACTGGGAATTGAGCCCGAAACCCAGGCATGTGCCCTGACTGGGAATCAAACCAGTGACTTCTCAGTACACAGAATAATGCCCAACCTACTGAGCCATACCAGCCATGATTTAAAGGGAATTTTTAAGGGTTGCAAAAATGTACATGAGTGTATCAGTAATGTGCTGGGGTGAGGGTGGCTTGGAAAGAAGTTGTATACATCTCTTTCTTTAAAAAATTTAATACCCACCTCACACATTCCGATAACACTGTCAATAAACAGATTGCCATCCAGTTGGAATGTAGGCTTGGATTGTGAACCCCTGGGATAAGCCTCGTAAGTATGTTACAGAGCCATTCCTGGAGATTGTAGGGAAGGATTTGAAACAGCACCATCTGTTAGGGCCACAACCCTAAAAACATTACCTGGGCCAATTACCACTTCAAAACTCCATAGAGTTCGATCACCTGTGTTGAAACAACTTGACTGCAATCTACAGTCACATTCTGGCTCTAGCTTTGTAAACCAAGTCTTGTAAACCACTTAGTCATGAGATACCAGGTACACAGAGGGTGCGATTAGGTGTCTTCTCATGGTTGATCCCTGAAGTCATCATACTGGACAAGCCTTCAGGCCCTCCTTGTCAGGCTCTTTTCTTGTAAAACCCCAGCCTCCACTCAAAACTTTTCTCACCTCACCCTGCCTGGAGTCCTCCACACATGCCTCCCACTCAGGAACTGAGGCAGGCCAGCAACCATCCCAACCCCACCCTCCATATCCCACGCTATGCACTAGCTACCTTCTGAGCCATCCCTGGCAAATGGCACAAGCCAATATGCTTACAGATGCCCAGCAAGTTACATAAATGAGTAAAAGGTGGGCTAGATCTAGTCATATCAAACACATGTGGATGGTTGAGAGCCAGCAAACGCAGGCCCCATCTATAGGGGACAGTTACTGCTCAGCCCCAGGAGGTTGTCAACATGTAGGATGGGTGTCATCGAATGATCTAATTATTCTAATATATATGAGATAAACTACTTTGCAAATGTTGATCTATTTTTCTCCCTTAAACTGTTTTGGGCAAACAAAACTTTAGTCTTTTTATAATAGGCAATGTGTCTTTATTCAGGTTTGAGATTCTGTGGCTCTTAAATCCCCTGAATATACTTCATGACTGTGACCTCAAAAAAGATTCCTACCTTTTTTCCTCTTCTTAGAAACTTTTTTAGAGCTTCAGTCAGTGCAAGCATTTGTTTGAGGGCCTTAGACAAGATACCCAGGCAGAATGCCAAAGAATTCCCACGTACACCTGCTATCGTTGCAATTGATTAAACTCTATAACAGGCAGATAAAAGGATCTCTGCTGCCATTGCCAAACTCACACAGCTATGTGTTCTGCTCAGCCATTTTTGGCAGTATTCTCTGAAAACTGCTCTAGTTTCCTGGGTTATCCAGAAGTAAAGGTAAGAAACTCCATTTCTAGTGGGTAGAGCTCAGCCTTTGTGACAAAGATCATGAGTTGCTTACCAAATAGCCTCTCTCCTTCCTTCCTTAGTAATAGAACATTTTTTATTTATCATTACTATTATTATTATTATTATTATTATTATTATTATTATTATTTTGGTGGGCATAATTCTGCTTGGCAAATGAGGTAATTTCACAGCCTCCCTTGCAGCTAAGTAAGGTCATGTGCCTAAATTTTGGCCTATGAGATGCAAGAAGGGGTACTCTATGAGCCTCTAGGAAGGCAAGGACTGCCTGCTGGCTGGAATGGGAAATTGCTATCTAGAACTCAGGCAGCTTATCTTCAATCTTGAGTTGACCTTGAGAATGAAAGTTTGTGTTGAGAACATGGGTAACAGAAATAGAAGTACTATATTACACACATGAAAATACTAGTATGTCAACTGTAATTGAAAAGTAAGTAAATAAATTTTTTAAAAAGGAAATTGGGTCCATGATTATCTTTCAGCATTGCTATGCCAGCCCCAAATGGCCTATTTTGAGGGGTTTTTATAACAGAAGATCAAACGCCACAATTTTGAAAGGAATCTGTATTATTCACAGCCAACTATAATTCTTAAGCAGTATAGTCTCTCTCCTTTCCTGAGCTATCGTTGCTCCACCAAGTCCTTTTTCACTTTTAAACTCCCATTCTGTTGTGTATTAAATTCTCCCATGTGCTCAAAATGTTTCTATCATTCTTCCACTTTAATCTATACATGCCATTTCTCCTGATAATAAAAACTTCTTCCCAAGGCAAGGCAGTGAGCTTCCTTCCTCTATGCTTATCTGTTCGGCTGGGTGAGGCTCACAGTTACGTATAGTTTGCATTTCTCTCTTCTCTCTCTGAGACTAACTGGCATGTACAGTCCCCCAGGTATGAAAATGAGGCTGCTCATCCATCATCACTAAAGCATCTTGCAAAAGTTTTCATTTTCCTTTTCTTCTTTTTTGCCACCTTTCTATCATTCTCTGTGTTCTCAAAGACGGGCAATACCAGTAGTCAGTGAAAGTTAAAAGAGTAAATGTAAATGGCTCACATGGCAACAGGCCCCACTGCTTTGACCTCTAGCTGGCACTGTGTCTTAACCCACAGACATAAGCAGGCTTAGACATTTGTTAGAATATAGTTATTTCAATCTCTAGTTTGAATGACAGGACCCTGGAGGCAAGATATTTCCTGTGGAGATTCTGCACTGTTGCCTGCTTTTGCTTTTCTACCTCAAACAACTCAATTTTGTTGGGCTTCAAAGTACAACTCAAGGGACATTTTATAAGTCAATTTATAAATGGGCCTGGGGATATCACAATGTAAATCATGGATTAGAGGCGGAAATCTGTTATGTGTAAACATTTGCAATGGGTTTGAAAAAAACCCACTTATAATTATATTTGTGATTATTTCTGGTGATACTTTCACAACTTTCCATGCAGTAATATAATGGCCAATGTTGACCTTGGAACATTTTGGAGAGTGTACATGGCCCATTGGGGTACTGGCCACAGTATAGTTAAGAACGGAATTTATTTTAAAAAGAAATGCATTTATACAGATAATTAATTGGCTTAGAGAATCACTGCAAAGGCTAAAAGAAATACATCTAAGCTGAGCCTTCAGAAATAATTCCCATGCCACACCACAAAACTGGGCCAGTGGAAAAAGCTCTGCCTCTACTGTCATCGGCTGCCTGCCGCCTTGGGACACTGCCAGTTCCATAACCACAGTGCCTCACCACAATTAGAAACCCCACAGGCAGGCAGCTGGATCATGAAATCACTGTGACCCAGGGGCCACCCTATTGGGAAGCTACTGACCCCGCTGCCACTCTGTCTGCTTCCAAATGATACAGTGTCTGCTATGTTCTTCACCAGCACAAGGATCCCTCACATCCTGCCTCTCAACAACCACGTAGCTAGTGAGCGAGCCTGGGACTTGCTCCAATGCTGAGAGCAAAGAAACAAAACATCCCCATGGCCACTCACGACCTTCTCTTCAAGGAAGTCTTAGATTTATTTTTATTTATTTATTTATTTATTTATTTATTTATTTATTTATTTATTTATTTTGTGTGTGTGTGTGTGTGTGTGTATATGTGTGTGTGTGTGTGTGTGTGTGTGTGTGTTTAACTTTTCAGATTTTACAGGGCCCAGTGGTACACTAGTAGGAACTTGGAATGCATCTTGAAAGACACTATATCTTAAAAGTTTGCTTTTAACATGTCATATTACTAAGTACATGCAAAATAGCCCTTAGGCACTCAACACGACTATACATGGCCCAGGCAGTCGTTAGCATTTGGTGAGAAAGTGACCTGGACAGAGTCCTCCATTTTCATCAACTAGAGGACATCGCATCAGAACCATTCCATATTGATGCCACCATTTACTGAACCATAGGAAACAGCCACCTCAGGAGTGCTTATGAATAAGAATGATCCCTGAATCAGCCCAAGGATAGAGAGCAGGGTGAGTGCTCTCAATACCTATAAAAAGCTATTTTTTCCCAAGAAACTTAATATCCAGTAAGAGAATGTAGTGCAAACATAATATCTGCGAACAAAATGACAGAAATATTTAAATTGTTCCAAACCAAACTTAAAATTTAGTTACAATCATTTTAGAGTTAAATAATCCAGAAAGAAAATAGGGCAAAATAAGTGTATTTAAATCTGCACCCCCATTTGACTATTTAAGAAACATCATTGACCACTTTCTTCCAAAGAAGCACATCAAAGTACTTCAAAGTAACAGAAGTCCATGCAGAGATCAAGGCGTCTTACAAAAAACACTAGGCACACTGTTAAATACTGTGAATTGATTTTCAGACCAATGCCGAGATGTCTTTGAAAAGAATGGTCCAGGACATTCCTTGCATTCTGTTGAATATACCTAGTAATAAATCTGTCCTTTTATAATCACTGGGGAAAACAACAGTTTGACCACTGATTCGGCTGCCCTTTGCGCAGGAACCACTCTATTGCACAATCCCGTTTGCAATAAGTCATGCAGGGAAGGAAGGTGGTAAAGGCCATATACTGTGATTACCATTCACACAGCAAATTCTTATTATTAACCCAAATGAGAATTATGCAAATGCCATGGGACATAGCAGGCATAACTCATATTTTCTGAAAGTTATTTGTTTGGTATTGTTGTTTTTGGTTTTTATGTTTACCACAAACCCCCAAAAATACAAGAAATTACAAACTGTACATTGAAAATACTACAAAAAAACTAAAATAAGCTCCAGGGACTTTTGTCAGGACACCAAACCCAAGAAAGGCCACTGTGAGTCTCCCTACACCTTACAAATGTATTTCACTGCACATTAGACTAATACTGTAGCATTCATGGGCAAATATTTACATTACCAGCAAGGATATCTGGATGTACACAGGACTAGCTGTATGATGATAACCCACTCTCCCAAGAGCCTCCTGGCAGAGGGCCATGTGCCCATGAAAGTCAAAGCGCTGTTTCTTTGACTCCTCAGAACTCAGGTTGGCTCCTAAGCTCCCTGTATCAGCCCAAGGATAGAGAATTATCCAGACCAGGAAACACCTGCATTTATCCCTACCTCTCGCCTGGTTCTCAGTTCAGAGGAACTCGAAAATAGAGTCTGTCTTCCCATGTCCACCTTCCCCCAACACGAGTACTAAGAAGGCCACAGGAGAGGTCCTGGGAGTTCACCCAAGAGAGTGGAGGAGCCCATAATTAATTTATCAGGGGACCTCACAGCCACATGCAAGTCTCACAGATCTGGAGCTGCCCTTTTATGTATCCCCGGGATCTTGAGTATTACATTCTCATTAATATTAACAGTGTTCTCACTAACAAGACAGAGTAATTATTATGTTCTCTCTGGCTTTGCTTATTGAGCAGGTCAAATTATTACCCTCAACATTTTATTATCAAGATGAACATTCAGCACTGTACCTAATAATGATTGCCCATGCTTTTCTTCAAAAGCCATTTTCCTTATTTCCTATGGTTTATGTAGACTTCCTTTGGCTACAGTCATTTTTATATAACTTATAAATTTTGAGTAATCCAAATAGTGATAATTATCTGCATATTCATGTTTGAACAATAATTTTCCTGGACATTTTATTTTACTCTGGTTATCCCAAAATGTACCTATGATTTTAAAATGTCCTCTTGAAACCATTTGCTATGGTTTCTATCGTCTTCTAACTTCTCCGCTCCTTATGAGAAATTTGCTAATTTTTTCTCTTTAATCTCTCATCACTTTAATCTCTCATCATTTACTAAAGAAATAATCATTATTGAATAAATGAGGTAACAATGAGTGTTGAATATATGATATTGATGTTGATGTTGATACCTTCAACATTAAATTTGTTTGACTTAGCATTCATTCGCTGGACTTGTTTGATTAAAAGTGTACATTTCTGGGGACTCCATGGCTTGAAAGGACGAGAAACAAGAAATTGGCAGGTTTTTATATTATGTCCAGCCATGCTAGCAGTGTCTCTGTAAGCTCTATTACACTGCTATTCATCTGGCACAAAGCTGTGGAACTAGATATGCATGTCCATCAGCTCAGCTACCAGTGCCAAAGTCAGAAATTGGCTGGTAATGTTTTTACAGGTCAGGAAAAAAAAATGAATTTGATTTAACAAAACAAAAAAAAAAAATACAGCAACTACAGGTAGAAATAGAGGAAAAAAGAGTTTCAGCCCCAGCGGAAAACATTCAGAGAGGGCAGAGAGAGGGCACCAGAAGACAGATGTATTTCAGCAATACAAAAAGGAAGGCAGTAATGGAAATTAGAGGCAGGGAAGCTGCTTCTGGGTTAGATGGAGTCCCAAGAATTCACCTTCCTCCTGCCCCTGCCCCACAGAACTACAGTTCGTATGGCTAGGCTCTTCTCATATACCTCTGCTGTGAATAATAATTTTGAACTTCATTATATTTATGAATGCTGAATCAAGCTGCGCAGTGAATTCATTTTTAAACTGCCTGGCTTATTTTTCTGAGTTGACTTTGTAAAAATAAAGCTTCACTATTGCCCTTTTCACACCTATTATGAATAATCCATGGCATGCCTTCCGTTCATATTCGCTAATCTCTGTATTTGATGTTCTATTAGGGCAATTTCAGTTCATTAAAAAATTATATCATCCTGGGATTAAAGTTGTATTCTTATTTTTTATGCCAAAGCAATTATATTTCAAAGAGTAAAATTTTTATGTGCCTCTCTACTTGGGATTCTTACCAGAGTCTTGTTTCCTGATTGCTGCTCCATCTCAGTAGAGTTGAGAACAAAAACATTTGAAAAACTCAAGCACTGGGAATTGGGAGCTTGGATAATATTATTCACCTCATGTATGAAGTAGGATTTATGATATACATAGAAATATTTTTTACATCTCCTTGGTAATAACATCAATAGGGATGGTAACAATATAAGTCATAGTAATAATATTTTTTTCTTCAGCTGTGTTTCTGATACATCCTAGATACTAAACTGAGGTGGTCAACCACACATATTTCATATCTTTATTTACCATTCATATGTAGTCTTCCTGACTCTGCCATTATTAATGACAATACTATGCTAGGCAATAAAAATGCAATATCTGATTTAATCTTCATAATAGCCCTATAAAATAATGTCACTACTTTCTCCATTTTAGAGGTCAAAACACTGGGGCACCAAGGGTCAAGTCATTTCCTGGCTAGTGAGTAGTAAAGCAGGGGATCTGAATCCAGGCAGCCTGCCAATGAGCCTGCTCATTTCACCACCCTGCTATATTGTGGTGGTCCCTTGTCTGCTTCCCAGTGACTGATCTGGTCAGAAGTAGGAGGACTCAGAGATGAGTGGCCCTATACTCACAGAGAAGATGGATTACATGTGGAAGCAGAAGAAGTTCCCACACCACTGATTCTAAAGAAACAAGACAGATAACTAAGCGAAACATAGATTCCTGGCTTATTTTCTCTCTCTCTCTCTCTCTCTTATTCTTTTGTCTTTTACATATCTAGTTGTCTTTTTGATCACTGCATTTTGTTTTTTGGTTCTCTTAGTCAGCCCTGGTAGCTGGCAGAGACACTGATAAATGGTTATATTTTCGCTGGCTACATCACACACATTATGGTGCATTATGCTGAGCCAAGACAATATCTTATTCTGATAGAGTACCCTCTGGGTGGTACCAAGCACTTGTGTTGGCACAGTAAATTTAGTAGACACATTACATCATAGCCATTCATCTCTTCCAGCTCATATCACCATGGTGGCATAGACCTGCCATTCCAGGGCCAAAGCCTTCTAGATCAGCCTAGTAGGTTACCCAAGCAAAATGCCAAAGCCCCTTGGAAGCTAAACATAGCATTCATTTTGCACATTATTAAATATAAGGTTTCATTCAAAGTTAGTTTGGAGATATTACACACAAAAAAATAATTGTCCACATATTTTTCCTGAATTTACACAAGAAGTAAATAAATAAGAAGTAAATAAATAAACAAACAAACAAGATATGTGTGATGGTATCATATGTGATATTTAGGTAATCTCCTCCCTGAAGAAGAGAAGAGCAAACAGAAAAAGGTTTTTATTCTCTTTTCATTGGGAATCCTGAGGCTGCATTTATTCAGTTAATCAATCAATCAAAAGATATTAGAGGGGCACATACTATGCGAAGATTACAACAGTGAAGATATAACCTCTGTCTTCAGGTAGGTTCTATTCTAAATGTTAAAATGAGGACATTTGAGGTATTCATTAGGAAAGTCAGAGCTATCAATGCATGTAAGGGAAAATACTGTTCTAGACTAAGAATTTTGAAAATGTAGCATAAACAAAATATTGTTATAAAAGTAAGATATTTTGAAAAAAAATGATTTTCAAAGTAAGTCCATATAAGGAAGTAGTAACTGATTTTTCCCTGCAAAGATTTGTATAAAACAAATGAAAGGATGGAACTTCCTATTTCTATTCCAGTCTTAGAAAGGACAACAAAGAGAACTGATTGTTTCCTAAAGACTTCTTCAAATACTTGCTCAAAACCTGTTTGAAGGACAATAATTTTAGTAAAACACATCAAATAATGCATCTTCTGGCCTTTATAGAAAGCCAGCTCACATTTCCCAAATATGTTCTTGTGCTCATTATTTGTAAATTAATATTTTAGAATCATTTGGTAAACCATCACCTTTGTCTTATCAAGCCACTCTTTTTCTTTCCCATGTATACACACACACACACACACACACACACACACACACACACACACACCCTTCATGTTTCTAGCCACATATTTTCTTATCTAACAAGACATTCTCACTTTTGCAAATACCTTTTGTTAACTTGGAAGCAAGTAGGGGAATAGAATGTTCCTGCAGAGGCAACAGTGAATGTGGTTTGTTGCTAGAATACAAGGTCTCTGCTATCAACAGTTTTTATCTGTAACCTGAGACCAGGGTGAGAACTGAATCAAAGAAGCAAGTGCGATTGCTTACACAGAAATCACGCAAAGCAAACCTGGGCTTTTGAAGCCCTTTTACAAAAGCGTGCTCATAACCCTTTATTTCTCAGACAAAAAAGTGAAACACTAGCCATAAGTCCCAAATTCAGATCTGTGCAGAAGGAAACCTCACCCAGTCGGCCTTATTTGACAGCATTACTCTGAGGAAACCACAAAAAGAATTTTCACAGTCAACTTAGTTGTTCTAGGAAACAGCTAAGGAAGGATGCACAACTTTATAAGAAGGAGCTCACAATCCTCAGGCAGAAGATCTGCCTTTAACACAAACACAAAACAAGCTTGTCACCAAATGCACAGCTGCTGTTTATCAAGGGGAAATGTGGGGAAGCGTGGTCAGCAGAAGGGAATCCTTGAGGCTAAGTGAAGATGCCGTTAAGGGACAACCTCAATGTCCAATGGACCAGAAAGTGGAAGATAGGAGTTAAGGGTTTATGAGTAATGAAGCTTACATTTAAGCACCTCTAGCCATATCTAACATCGTACCTAGCTGCACATTAGTCATCTCAGAGGCACAGTGCTGAGTCATCAAGTCTTCTCACAGAAGCCACTGCATGTGCAGTTGATGTTTGTGCTCATGTTATCACTAGGACTGAACCATAATTAAGTGTCGAAACTCAGTAGACCACAAGTGGAGAATGAATGGAGAGTTTCAGGAGGCAGTCCTGACTTCATGACTAATGGTCAATGAGCATTGCTCAATTTAATTACCAGTTAAATGAAAGTTATTTCAGGAAATTAATTATAATATACAGATCAAATTGTAACATCATCATCACTATGGCCAGTACTAGGTACCTTGAAAACATGATCTCAGGTGTTCAACAATGCCCTAGAAAGTGAGTAAACCTCACAAAAACCTTATATGCCTGAACTGAAATGTATCTATTTCTGGAATTAGCTAAGTGAGTGATAATTTAGCAAATTCATCCAAGGTGGTATTTAGCATAGTGACTGAGCACATAGTAGGCGTTCCACAAATGTTGGCCAAATTTAAGAATGGGTGCATTGATCAGCAGATCGATAAAAATTATTCAATATATCTGTGAAAATCAATCAACTATGTAAAATATATTAAGGAATGAAATCATGATTAAATAAATCAATGGTAATTCTGAATGAAAAAAGAGACATTCTCTGATAATCAGCCTACCTTCTCTACCCTAATAAATCAATATGTGCTAAACACAAGGAGTAAAGTACTAAGTCAATGTCTTTAGTTCTGTTCACGATTACACTTTTCATGCCTCCTGTGAAGCCAGGCACTATGACTTCTATTCAATGAGGTGTGTGTTTTTCTAATATTTCAAAACTTTTATTGCTATTGTAAATGGGATTTTACATTGTTGACACTATTACATATGTCCCATTTCTCCCCTTCCCACCCATACCCATCTCCTCCCAGCCACCACCCCGCTCTGACCATCACCACATTGCTGCCTGTGTCCATGGGCTATGCATATATGTTCTTTGGCTAATCTCTTCACCTTCTTTAATCCAGTGTCCCTCATCCCTCCCCTCTGATTTCTGTCAGTTTGTTCCATGTATCCATGCCTCTGGTTCTATTTGGTTTATCAGTTTATTTTGTTCAGTGGGCCTGGAGATTGTTCAATGAGTTTTAAGTTGAAGTGCCTAATGCTGTTTCTGTACAAAAACACTTAACCACTTAGGGGGAGACCACTTCACAGCTCATTTTCCCCTCAACCATGGCAATTTCCAACAGTTGAGATGTTGGCTACGCCATTAACCCATGTCCCTGTGTGACAATGATGAGCAGCACCCAGCAAACTCACAATGAACACACAGCCTGAGCAAGAAATAAATTTCTGTTGCTTAGTCCCTGACACCGCATTGTGACTACAGCAATGCATGTAGCCCATCCCAACTAACAAAGTGAATAAAGCCTCAAGACTCAGAAGCTTCTATAAAATAACAGTGAGCTAGAACCATGTCACAGCCCTGATTCACTATTTCTGATTTTTCTCAGCTCTATCCCAGACTATCTCCTAATCTCCCATTACTATCCTTACTCTTATCTGCTTATTAATCCCATAAAAATTTAAAATTCTGCTTCCTGCAGAAGACTGTAATCAGTGCTGGAAAGAGAGGAGAGCAGGCAATTTATGTCCCACTAAAATGAAATACATATTCTTGATGAGGAGATTACATTAGAGCTCTGCTCAAGAGATGCAAAATAGACCAAATATTGTATATCCCTCCTCTCCCCCGTGTTTGATCTGCTCCTATAGACACACTTGTGTTGATAAAAGACTTTTAATCACAGAAAACCATTTGGCTTTTGTTTCAGATCTTGAAGAGGTGGCAGGCGGGTCAGATGAGTCATTGTTTGGGAACCTGAGAATTTGCAGTTGTACTTTCATGTTCACATTTTTCTGTAATTATTTATTTACATGTTTCTGCCACATGAAGGGTTAAATCTTAATGGGTTATTTTATTCATTAGTTAAAAGTTCATCAGCATCATGGAACATCTCTGGTCCAACACATCTTAGGGTACAGATAAGAAATAACATCTTACTTGTTTGATGTTTAAAAGATTAATTCTGTTTGTCCTTGGTCCCAGATGACGCATTTGCAAACAACTATACAGATAATCGCAGAGTTTCAGGGTGGTGGGAGGAAGGCTCCTTTGAAAAAACTGGCACTAGCTATGGGCTCTGCCACTGGTTGCTTATTATCTTGAATGCATCTTTTCTCCTCCTAGCGTGAAAGCATTTATCCGTCATGCAAGATAGGAGCAAAGCAAACTTTAAGCCCTCGTGTTTATTTAATGCTCTGCACAAATGTCATCAGCATCCCATTCTTGTCAGAATTGTGAAGACAAATCTTTGGGTGTGTATGATTCACACAATTACATCTACTGTAAGGTTATATTAGAGTCTGACTTTCAGGCATTATATATTGGTTTCTTTTTTTGTTTTAAAGCAATGTTTGTGATTCACTGCTCAAATCATGTAGCCAAATTCACCATTCTCATATATTTCCATTTTCTCACCGCCCACTAACCCTGTTGACCCCCATCCCTGCCGAATAGTAAAATTATATTCCAATCAAGAGTATGACAGCATGCAAGAGCATCCACTGAATGGAGGAAATTGAATTCAACTTTCTTAGATTCTGTAAATACAGCAATAAAGTATGATAGAGAAGGTCCTACTCCCATGAGGCTTACATTTTAATAGAGAGACAAATAATAAGTAATATTAATTCAAATAAGTGCTATGAAGAAAATGAAACAGAGTAATGGGATAGTCACCAAAGGAAACCTCTCAAGCAAATCATATTTGAGTCAAAGCCCAAATGAAAAGAAGCCAAGGATCTGAGGAAATAATCATCTAGAAAGGGGGACCAACACATTTAGCACAGAGCCTGAAGTGAGAAAGAAAACCTGAGTAGCTGGAAATGAGGTACAATAGGAAGGCAGAGGTCAGCTCAAGATGAGCCATGCAATTAAAGGTAAACATCTTGGATCTTATCCCCAATCCAATGAGATGCTACTGGAGAATTTTATGTAGGAGAGTGACATTAAGTTATAGATATGCAAATATCAGTCCAAATGTCTAACAACATTGGTCAAACTTCTCAAGTTTTCATATTTTAATGCTGGTCCTGCCAGTTCTACAGGGAAAGGACAGGGATCCTCCCCAAGTGTGCAGCAGAAAATTCCTGCATTCCTGCTTCTCATTAGGGCTCCGAGGCTCACAGTTGGCAAAAGACCCAAAAGGAACATGCACTCGCCTTTTCAGAAGGGCCACAAGCTGGGGTATCCAGTTGAGCTTCTTCCTGAATTACTCTGTCAGCATGATGTGTTAGCCAACCCAGGATCTACAGAAAATAACTGTCAACTGCTGCCTGGAGGATGAACAAGAGGGGAAAACGAAGCTAGGGTCATAGAGTGTTTTATCATCACTGGTGCTGCATCACATGGGCCTGCACAGAATTCCCTTAGAAGGGGATGGGAACACAACCAGCTGTATTGTAAAATACGTAATGATTTGTATTAAAACATAAAATACAAATCACAAAATATATTGTAAACTGTGAATGAATTTATAATGTTTCGTTCGGATCCTAATAGTCTTTCATAAAACTTTAAAAGGTTTTCTGCCATGATATCAGTGAAATGTCTTTTGTTTCCTTTAAGTAAAAAGATAAAATTTATGAGCCATCGCATGTGCCAGTTCTGTGACATGCCAACTTGGTTAAAATTTCCCCAAATTTGCTTTCAACTTGGCAGAATGCTACTGGTGTTCAGACATTAAATCAGGTGACATATTGTCAAGAAGTTTTCTATTTCTTTCTAGATGTACATTAAAGTGGCTTGCTTCAAAATCCCTGCTCTCAAAACCAATATACACAGAATGGCTGTATTCCCAAAAAGCAAAAGTGTTTTCTTGCCATCCCTGGATTTTTAAAAAAATATATTTTATTCATTTTTCTACAGAAAGGAAGGGAGAGGGATAGAGAGCTAGAAACATTGATGAGAGAGAAACATCAATCAGCTAGCTCCTGCACACTCCCCACTGGGTATGTGCCTGCAACCAAGGTACACGCCCTTGACTGGAATCAAACCTGGGACCCTTCAGTCGGCAGGCCAATACTCCCACTCAGGGCCCATCCATGGATTTTCCCTGCCAACCCTAAACTCCTTTGTAAGCCTGTGGAGGACCACATTGAAGCCTCTTGATAGACTTGCATCAGATAATGTGGAAGTACTTGGAGTAACAGTTATTTTTTAAAACACCCACCAACAAAGTTTATTCTGTATAATAGTACTATACCCAGCCTATCCTCCAAAAAGTAAGGGAATAAATGGATGATACCTATACTACAATATAAGACTCACTAAGAGTAGAGAAGCTTCCCACTCAATTATAATACAGGACGCCTTTCTCCTGGCATACATCTATCCCATAGGGGCAGAGGTCACAACTGGCACATTGACACCTCATACAACCAACACATTTTCCCCACTAGGGTATGCAACAACATGGGGGGAAACTTCACAATGTTTGCAAAGTGTCTTTTATTCTTTTTTCTTAATAAATCTTTATTCGTTTTATTATTTTATTTTTATTGTTTGAAATATTAGATATAGTAGTACATATATCTCCTTTTTCCCCCCTTTGATCTCCCCCCAGCCTCCCCTACCCCCTGTCGCATGCCCTCATCCCAACCCCCAGTGACTTGTGTTTATTGGTTGTGCTTATATGCATGCACACAAGTCCTTTGGTTGATCTATTTTCCCCCTCCCCAACATTCCCAAGGCTTCCCGCTGTAATTTGACAGTCTGTTCGATGCTTTACTGCCTCTGTATCTATCTTTGTGTTTATCATGTTATAATGTTCTTTATTTTCCATAAATGAGTGAGATCAGGTGGTATGTTTCTTTCATTGTCTGGCTTATTTCACTTAACATAACGTTCTCCAGGTTCATTCCATGCTGCTGCAAATGATAAGAATTCCTTCTTTTTTATGGCATTGTAGTATTCCATTGTGTAGGTGTACCATAGTTTTATTATCCATTCATCTGCTGATGAGCACTTAGGCTGTTTCCAAATCTTAGCTATGGTGAATTGTGCTGCTGCTATGAACATAGGGGTGCATATATCATTTCTGATTGGTATTTCCAGTTTCTTGGGATATATTCCTAGAATTGGGATCACTGGGTCAAATGGGAGTTCCATTTTAAGTTTTTTGAGGAAACTCTATACTGTTCTCCACAGTTGCTGCACTAGTCTGTATTCCTACCAGCAGTGCACAAGGGTTCCTTTTTCTCTGCATCCTCGCCAGCACTTGTTCTGACAGGTGTGAGATGATACTGCATTGTCATTTTGATTTGCATCTTTCTGATAATTAGTGACATTGAGCATGTTTCTTTCAAAAAGATTTGTCTTCTGTCTTCTTTCAAAAAGATTCTATTTAGGTCCATTGATCATTTTTAAATTTATCTTTATTGTTGAAAGTATTACAGATGTCCCTCTTTTTACCGCCAAGAACCCCTCCACCCTGCTCCTGTCCTTCCCTATTCTATTGTTTGTCCATGGACAGCGCATATATGCATATAACTTATTTGGTTAATCTCTTTCTGCCATCCAACCCCTACCCCTTTCCTCTGCTATTCATCAGTCTGTTGCTTGCTTCAATGTCTCTTTTTTATTTTGTTCATCAGTTTATGTTGTTCATTCAGCACAGAGCCACATATAAGTGAGATCATCTGTGTGATACTTGTCTTTTTCTGACTGGCTTCTCTCAGCATAATACTCTATGGTACTTTTTAAACGTTTGAACTGTTTGTAAATATTTTAAAATCAGGATATTTTTACATCATGATTTCCAGATTCTTTGGGGGGAAAAAATCAAAAGATCTGAAGTCACTGGAGGTGCATGTTTGCTTTTCTACAAAACAACAATATTCCTGAGAATGAGTAGTGGCCACTCCCTACAGATGGGAAATGCTCTATTTGCCAATCTCTACCACATTCTAATGTTTTGTAATCCCTCCCTGGATCATTTGCTTACACCTGCCTGACCAGTTAAAGGCCTCCAATAAAGAGGCATATTGGATGGCTGGCTGGCTGGCTGGCTGGCTGGATGGATGGATGGATGAACGAATTTCACTTAAGCCCCAAATTATCAAGTGTCCCTGAAAAGTGAAATTTTATAACAAGTACTCCTTTGTACCAAACATGTTGAGGTTTCAAGACTTCCTTAAAATTAGAACTTTGAATTCCTTAAGTTAAATAAATTGAGTAATAGGCTTAAATAAGTGAGACTATCTAAGAATCTGGCCACTTCCAGAACTCTAGCTCCTACCATTTCTGCCTGCTCTTCACCACAATAGGAGACCTTAGGGGCAATCCAGGCCACTTGCTAGCCCATATGGCACCTTTCTGGGAAACAGAAAAGAGTTGCCCCTTCCTCTGGGTTGACACAGATCCACACCATATGACACAGCTTGGCAAGCAGAGTGTGATTGCCTTTCTCTTCTCACTCCCTGCAGCCCAACCCACGTGTATAGTAAATAATCTTCACAAATATATGCAGCACCACAGTGCTAGAAGCAGATTTTAAAGAAAACACAAATACTAGTAAAATCAACTCGCACATGAAATTCAATCAGAAGTTATACCTGGCAAGTCCAGAGAGTAAAGGAATGTGAAGATGTGGGTGTTATTTTATTGATAGACTGGGTTTTTAATCTCTCAGATGAAACAGATTCTGAAAGCTTTGAAAAAGGGAATAAGTTGAGTACCAAACCAGACCAAGAGAGGTGAAAATTAAACCCAAGCCCAAACCACACTACCTAATCTCAGAGCTCATTCTGTCCTGATGAGCATGTCTCCCATATGGAGAGATTCACAGTCCATTTAGAAAACCAAGTTGTTGGGGTTAAAAGTATTGTAATTTACAAAAATCTTTGCATCAATAAGAATTCTACACAAAATGGGAACTTTGGAAATACAATTTCTTTTCTTTTTTTTCAGCCTACATGACACAGTCTAGGTCATCTTTCCTACTTCTTTTTTTAAAATATATTTTATTGATTTTTAACAGAGAGGAAGAGAGAGGGATAGAGAGTTAGAAACATCGATGAGAGAATCGTCGATCAGCTGCCTCTTGCACACCCCCGACTGGGGATATGCCCACAACAAAGATACATGCCCTTGACCGGAATCAAACCTGGGACCTTTCAGTCCGCAGGCGAAGCTCTATCCACTGAGCCAAACCGGTTTTGGCTTTCCTACTTCTTAATGGAATATAAGTTTCAGCAAGTTATGCCAGTCTTACCTGAACTTTCTCCTGCCCTGTCTCACTGTTCAATTTCATGTTTATTCTTCCTCTAGGACCGGATTACCCTGGATTTTCAGTGGGCGTTCTGACACTGGGGGTCAGCATGTTAGTTAATACAATGTTCTGTACTGTTTGAATGTGCAGCATAAGCACTTAACACTGAATTGATTTCTTTCCTAGCCCTTTGGAAGTACACGTGTTAAGTGCTCCATTGACTCTCTTAGGAACCACCAGGGCTAAGCCTCCAGTCCCAACGTGACCATGTGCTTCCACTTGGACTGAAAAAGCTGCCCTGCCCTGCCCTAGAAGGCCCTCTCCAACGAACGCATTTTGAATTATGCATGTCATCCCTGAGAGTCCTTTTTCAGATTTTATAGATGATGGGAATAAAAAAAGCATGTGGAGAAAGAAAATCATTTTGCTTCTTTGAAATATCTTTGATCCTCTACCATTCCCCAGATTTATTCAAGGATAAAATATTTCAAAGAATGGTATCCATCATGCTTGTGCAATATTCCCTTTTATAAAATAATGTAATACTGAAGTTTTCTTTCTCTAAAATATAAAGTGTTGTACCCTTCTCCTGCAGACTGAGAGCTGATATTTTGCCATTTGCTGGTGACAAAGATGTGGCCTTACATTCCTCAGTGTCCATGTGGGAAAGGCATGGTGGTTGCCCAGGGTTCTCACAGTAACCCCCAGGACACTGCAGGTTAAATGGTTAAATAGGAATACTCTGGCAGCCGAGTCTCAGGTTGTACTTTATTCAGTTTCACAGGAAATATCACAACCTGTATTGGCTGTGGCAGGATATGGAAGGGGATTCCTTCTCTCTCTCTCTCTTTCTTCCTTTCTGTATTTTGATTGCTTGATCCCACTTTTTCCCTTACCATTCCCCTGTCTTTCTTCCTCTCTCCTCCCTCTTTCCATGCCTAGTTGAGCATAATTCTTCTTCCCCACTTCTTTTCCACTTGCCCTTCGATCATCCTGAAATCACAGATGTTCTTCTTCCTCCTTGCTTAAAGCCACAGGCACAGGCCCATCTGCTTTGTTTGTCTCCAAGGAGCTACGTTCACTATGAAGGGGAGATGGTGGGAAGCCCACTGGGCCCAGCCCCATAATGCAGATGTGCCAGTATTAAAGAAGAGATTCTGATCTTCATCTCACTTCTATGTCTTTGTTTTTCCATTAGTCCAAAACTCACAGGAGAATGAGGTGTGATTAAGCCTTAGATTCCCAACAACTCCCGTGGCTGAGAACAGAGTGCACAGACAGAAGAATGAGTCAGCTGACCTGGAGCCAAGAAAGGGGGAATGTAGGACTTACATGGGGGCCCGGTGATCAGTGAGAAATAGCAAACATACTGCATGCTACATACAGAGATTCTGACCCCAGTCATTAAAAGAAAAATCCTGTGTTTGACAAGACTGAGGCTTTATCTGTTCATAGTCATAACACTCTGAAAGATAAAAGTAAGGAAAATCAGAAAGAAAAATCAGACCCAGTCAGGCCAGACACAAATAGAGGTGAATCTATTAGTGCTACTTTGTTATGAGTTTTCACCAGAATTTCAATAGGAAGAATTGAAAAGTAAGAGCCAAAACTAGTCATGTAGCATCATTGATGTTGTTTGTCATTAGTCCTTACAGTTCTCATCTCGAGAGAGAAATGAGCCTCAGTTCAGAGTGGGCAGAAAAGGTAACCAGCTTCCCTAATAGAACAGAGTGATCACAAGACATTCCTGCCAGAAGCTCTGCCTAGAGCAATCAACATACTATTTTGCCCAAGACAGTGCTGGTTCATACCTGCTTCCCAGCCCAATTATTAGCTTCCCTTTTTATTCTCAAAATATCTCAATTTGCATGTGCTATATAATGGACTCTTTAAAATCTATTAGAGGTACCATTACAGTATATCAGAATACATTCAACAGAATCTCTGGAACTAAGGAAAATTCTAAACAAAACTTATCTAGAAATTGTCTTCATGAAACTTTTGAGATAAGCAATATATAAGAAAAGACAGAATCCAAACCAACCAACAAGAGAGAAGGAAGCAATAAGAGGAAAGAAAATGCAACCCTGACCTTAATTGTTCACCATCCTCATTAACAATGACTGCTAAGATCTGGTCAGCCATGATATTTGGAAAGCAAACTTGGAAATTAGTATAATTATTTTAAGAACAATTTTCTTGCCCTAGCCAGTTTGGCTCAGTGGATAGAGTATTGGCCTGGGGACTCAAGGATCCCAAGTTTGATTCTGGTCAAGGGCATGTACCTTGGTTGCTGGAACATACCCAGTATGGGATGTGCAGGAGGCAGCTGATTGATGTTTCTCTCTCAATGATGTTTCTAACTCTCTCTCCCTTTCCCTTCCTCTTTGTAAAAAAAGCATAACTGTTATATATATGAGTTTTCCTTAAAAAACTCATATATATAACAGTTTTCCTAATCTTTGGTTCATGAGACAAATGGTCTTTCTATTTTAACCAAGATACCTAGCAAATACAGAAACATTACTAAAACTAAGATTGCAAATCTAGTTTTCTGAGAAAGGGGTGGGGAAGGTGCTTTCAGTGAATGAATTGCTTCCTTCCTTTAAAAGTCACACAGGGAACATAACTGTTTACATTATCATCTACCTGCTGCATTCCTCTTACTAAGAGACCACAGACCAGGAAAAGCCAGGTTCAAGCTCACAGATATAGCAGAAGCTTTGTTTACATGGCACATAAGTTACTTAATATGACACTGCAGCCTTCCATTTCCTTGTACAGAGTTCTAGTACCTAGTTAACAGGCAAAAATTAATCAAGGTCAAGAGCTATGAGGGTCTCCTTGGTATGTACCTTAACAACCAACTCCTTCCCGTGTTGTGCAATGAGAATGGCCTTTGCCGACTTACAGAGCAGGATTAGATAAAGCCACAATGCTGATGCAATATTGTATCTTCAATCCCACAACAGCTAGACAGCCAAACTTTGTCATAGTAAGCTGCCACTCTGCATCCAATACCCCAAAAAAGGCGATTCTCCCTCTCTCATTATAGCCCTAATTTCCCCAGTCTCCCACAACCACCATAACTGGGGACACATTCGATAATTCAATCCTTTCTCATGCTTGCACTTGTAAACGACTTCAGTAATGCCTGTCATGATACTAGACTCCCATCCACACCTTATGTATTTTTGTTCTTATTACTCTATTGAAATACAATATATGGACAGGAAAGGGCAGTGAATTTTTCACAAAGTCAACACAACCATATAATAATTTTTTTTTTAAATTAGAATATTGTGGCACCCTAGAAGCCCCCCCTTGTGTCCTATCTCAGTCACTTCCTTCCTTGAATGTTAACCACGGTCCTGAATTCTAATACCAAAAGTGTGTTTCTTCCTTTATTTAAATGGAGTCGTATGGCACATATTGTTCGGTGTCTGGCTCCTTTTCTCAACATCGTATTGTTTAGATTTATTCATATTGTGTGATTGTACCTCATTTCTCATTCTTACTATAGAGTATTTTATTTTATGAGTAGACCATAAATTAGCAAGGTTTGTTTTTTTTCCCCTCACCATTACAGATAAGGCTATTATGAACATTCTTATGCATGTCTTTTGATACTCAAATGTAGTATACATTTTTGCTGGACACATACCTAGGAATGGAAATACTAGGCTATCAGCTATTACATATATTCAGCCTTCATAGATACTGAAAACAATTTTCCAACATGAATCTACCAATTTACACTCTTGCCAGCAGTGTGTAAATTACTTAAACTCTCGAGAATTAAATATTACAATAATTTGTATTAAAATTCCAAAATGCGGACATAGGCTTCTTTAGAAAAAGCCAGAAGATCTATCAAGAGTGTTCATATGCTGAAACCGGTTTGGCTCAGTGAATAGAGCATCAGCCTGTGGACTGAAAGGTCCCAGGTTCGATTCCAGTCAAGGGCATGTGCTTAGGTTGAGGACACATCCCCAGTAGGGGGTGTATAGGAGGCAGCTGATCAATGTTTCTCTCTCATCGATGTTTCTAACTCTCTATCCCCTCTCTCTTCCTCTCTGTAAAAAAAACAAATAAAATATATTAATA
Source organism: Pipistrellus hanaki (assembly GCF_964339955.1). NCBI lineage: Eukaryota > Metazoa > Chordata > Mammalia > Chiroptera > Vespertilionidae > Pipistrellus > Pipistrellus hanaki. Next base: position 27,349,224 of record NC_140506.1, read on the forward strand.
AATAAAAAAAGAAAGAAAATAAAGAAAATAAAAAAACAAATAAAATATATTAATAAATAAAAAAAGAAAGAAAATAAAGAAAGTTCATATTCCCTCATGGCAACAAGCATTGGAGCTGAGCAGGTCCTACCCTCCCATATATGGCCATAAACTCTCTGGTCTACCATACTCCTTCCCCCTCCTTATTCTTTCCCACAGGCCAGCTCCCTCATTTATACACATCTTTAGACCTTCAAAGTTGTTTTTTCATTTGCTATCTCTTCCCTAGATTGCTACTGAACTAATGACTAACTGTCTAAGGGTTAAAGGACACCTGTAAATGTATTTACATTGTCTTCTACAGATAAACTTCCTGTTCTCTAGATTCTTACACTTTGCAATTGTCAGATCTCATTAGCTTGTTGCTATAAAACAAATAATCACAAACTTGGTGACTTAAAACAATATGAACATATTATCTTACAGTTATGGACATGACTCAGCACATAGTAGGCTCTCAAACATTCCAGAATAAATGAGTGAACAAGCAGAAGTAACTGACTCCTTCAGAGTAAAACTTCTCTCTCTATTATTACTGCCATAAATGGCATCAATGAATTGAAGAATTTTTCTACTTTTAACCACTTTAAAGAAATAGAATATATATATATGGAGCATTGAGAGACAGCAGCTTCAAAATATAAGTCAATATTGTTCACCAGCCACAAAGTCAGAGGTCCAACTCAGTCCCAGATGAAAACTGACCTGACACCTTAGTCAAAAGTCTCATGAGTGACCACTCTAACTGAAAACTCAGAATCTACTAAACAAAACCTGAGGAGACAAGGCCAGGAACTACAGAGGGTTATCTCAGAGGGACTCTATCATGCTCACCAATAGGGACTCTATCATTACTCCTCATCAAAGGGAAGTCCTGGGGACACAAATCCCTCTAAGTTGATAATTAAATGACTACTGATCATTCTGAGGGGGGAAATGCATTTTAACATAAAGGGCAAAGGCAAAGTAAAATATGTTACCTAATAGCATCCTATAAGCATCTCGTAAGACTATAGAGAAACCATTCCTGAAAATGAGATTTGCTTCATGGGATATATGTATTTTTTTAAATATACAGACTATTTCATGGAGGCAACAATATGCCATATTTTGACCTGGTTTCAGAAAGTCTGATCAGACTTGAAAATAAGAAGGCAATGTTTTGCCCACTGGGTGAGTCATGATTGTCAATTTGTATTTAAGGAACTTCAGAGCAGTCTTGGAGGCCATAACTATGAAGCATGAATAGTTATATCATGTTAATGACAGTGATCCTAAAATACACGGTGGCATTTTATTAAATTAATAAGAATATTTCATGGCAACACGGATGTCCTTGCCTAGGGGTATAATTCAAAGCAAGGTCTCTCTTTCCAGCCACAAATCAATGAGCTCCACACTCCACTTCTAGTACCAGTGTTTTAAACCTAAGAATCTAAAAATTTACCTACTGGATTTACCTTCATTCAATATCGCTGTCTTGCTGCTCAGCATCTCATTAGGGATGGAGTTAATCCCTTACCATGAATGGCACTGATTTTTCTTAGATTTATTACCTTAATAATCTAATAACCTAACCCTTGTGACACAAAATAGGATCATGAGTAAAAGGTTAAATTAAAAACAAAGCAAAACAAAAAGGAAACCAGCATGTTGCTGACAACATGCACAGTGGTTTCATCTGCTTTACAGCTATTCTGAGTCTATGATTTTTTTTTCACTTATATGTGGAATCTAATGAACAAAATAACTAAGAAACAAAATAGAAACAGACCCTAGATAGAGAACAGACTGACTGCTGTTAGAGGGGAGGGGGATTTCGAGGCTGGGTGATAAAGGTGAAGGGATTAAGCAAAAAGAGAAGGGGAAAAACAACGTCATAGACACCAACTGAGACTTTACTCCCAGAGCTGAAGCACTTCCCAGGCAGTAGTAAAGGTCTCACCCCAGTTACCCTGCCTGGGGCAATGAAAGTGCTTTCCCACTCCGGACTATTGTGCTGGCCAGTAGGCAATGTTCCCCTTCAGTATTGAATTTGGAACAGATTTCTTTTGGAGCCATAATTGAAACAAAGAAAAACTTTAAAAATCACTCAACCAAAGACATCATTTTGGCTATTTATTGCATTGCCAGGGACTGGTTTTTATTTTTAGGAATTTTCATGAAGCAAGGTCTTACATCTTTTTCAAAGCATAAACGATCCAATTTTCTTCAATCTCACTCACAGTCTGCTATTTTGGGCCACAAGAGTCATTTTCTCCAGTAAGAGAGGTGCTGCCCCCCAAGATAACTAAAACTTGAATGGGTCAAAACAGCAAAGTCCATCAATCCCTGCTTCCTTCTCCTGAAGCCCAAAGCAGCTTGAGGGTCCAATCTCATGAAGATGTCCTGAGTCATAGACATTCAAAGGATACTGAGTAGGTGGATAACTTAATGAACTAAAACTTGAAAATTTCAGAAAAGCAGAGCCAAAACAACATTTTTCTCCCATTGCTATAATAATTCCCATATGTACAGTCCTTTGGGGGACGGACACAAAGCTCCTATAGAAGAGGTCTTCTTTTAATAGACAAAGACCTGGGGAAATGCCATTGCTACCCCATTGAGTACTCTTCTGTGAATTAGAAAAATATATCTTCCTCCACAATCAGAGTGTGAGCAAAGATGGGTTTTGATTTCAGACTGTCTGCACCCCATTGCCTGGTCTCGCATTGTCATTGAATAAAGCTGTATTTCTTTGTTACATTGGGGCAACACTTATTCTCCATTCATTCATCATATGTCTCACGCATGACTATGGGAAGGGCACTCAGGCTCTGTAGAGAATTTAGAAGTAAATAAAATGACAGCTTTCTTCTGAAAAGGGTTCTCATTCTCCATGAATGGATGTCGTGAGCAATAATGTAGAGGTGCTAAGATAAAATGTGCATTGTGTTGGTGAATATTCTCGTTTCACTGGGGTACAGGAGAGTCATGGGTGATTGAGTTTAAAAGGGGGCTTACATGAATGGAAGACCATAAATTAAAGCAATGTCAGGGAAGAAAAATAATTTGCCAACACTGAGCCTTGAAGACACAGAGTTGGTGATAATCAATAAGCTAGATGGGAGTGTGTCAAGGATAGAGGGATCCAGGAGGCAGAGATAGATTAGGAAGTTAATAGATTATATTAGTGCTCAAATATTTACTACCAAAAAAATATTATGTATCCCTTTTCCATTAACCTCAGGCCTGGCGATGTATCATTCTTCAGACAATAAGTGGGAATAAGTAGAATATGTGCCACTTCCAAGCAAACCTTTGAGCACCATTGTGTGGTTTCATCACATGCCATTTTATCTTCACCACTGTATCCTGGAATAGGACTGCTCTTTCCCTCTGGGTCCCAGAATGAGAATAACTAAAGGAGAGTTGCAGCCAACACATAATGAACAAGTACCAGGATCTAGAAATAATTTTTATTTATATATTAGCTACTCATATTTGGGGATTGTTTGTTAGTGCAGCATAACATCCTAAATTCACTGACATAGGAACTAACAGTCTAAGAACCAATAAGGTTCTTAAACTACATAGACAAGAAAGAGTGGATTGGATAGGAAAGGGCAGCGACAATAATAATCATAATAATAACAACAAAAAAGCCATCATTTAACGTTCATTTGGTATTAATGTATCCAGCATACGTTAATCACATCTCATTTGATACTCACAGAGCTAGAAACGCATATCTGTTTTATACCACAGGACGTGCTCTTTCCCAACAACCATATACTAGTAGCTTGGTGATCTTGGTGACTGCATGTGTATGCGAGGTTAGCTCAGCAGATCTAGGTTGCTCAACTCCTGCACATTCTCAAAAAAACAGATGTCTTCAAGATTAGCCCTTGGCCAGTTTCTGGGATATAAGCTTTGAGCTCTTACTGGTAAGAAGTGTTGTATGCCTGAGGCCTTGGGCCACACAGTATCAATTGGGTCAAATAATTTATGCTAACAATCTGATTTATGGTGAATGCCTGTTTTCCCCTGGGGATCTGGAGTCTGAGTAGCTGACGTAAGTCATGCTGGCACTGCATGCCTACATAACTGACCCCCAATAAAAATCCTGGACCTCAAATCTCAGTTCAGTTTCCTTGGTTGGCAATACTTACACACGTTATCACACATCATTGTTCAGAGAAGTAAGCTCATCCATATGACTCCAGGGGAAAAGAATTTTTGGAAGCTTGTACCTGGTTTCTCCTGGACTTTGCCCAATGAATCTTTATTCTTTCTGATTTTAATTTGTATCTTTTCATTGCAATAAATCATAACCTCAAGTATAATAGCTTTCCTGAGTCCCAGGAGTCCTTTTAGCAAGGCATTGGTCCTGAGGATGGACTTGGAGACTTCGGACACAGCACAGAACATGAGATAGGTGAATGTCAAAGATGACCTCAAATTTTTAAGGTCACATGGCTCAAACACTGGTGATTCAAGAGCAGAAATGAGGAAGTAAAGAAAACTGGTGAGCTGAGATAAGGGGTAAAGGAAGGAAGGGAGGTTTGGTGGTCAACTTATTAAATTTGACTTTCATAACCAAGTGGGAATGTGCAATGAATAATAGAAATGTACAACTGAAGTTATATGATGGAATGGTTGAAACCATGAGAATTAATGAAAAAAAGATCAGAGTAAAATAACAGCAAGGAGTTGAAAACAAACTGCAAAGAATGTTACTTGGCTGCCTAGGGAGGAAAAAAAAATAATGAGAAGGGAGGCAATGTTTACCTATTTCCCAATTCATTTCAAAGAATGGTAGGACTAATTTTATATAAATTTTATATAAATTTATATTAACTCAGTTATACCATAGACTTTACACAAGCCTATGGTATGACTGCTAAAGATTTATATTAATTCAGTTATACCATAGACCTTACACAAGTCTATGGTATAACTGCTAAAGATTTTTTGTCAATATACAAATAGCACTAAAAAACCAGCCTAATTGCCCTGGGCAGGCAACTCAGTTGGTTGGATTATCATCCCATACACCAAAAGGTTGTGCAAAAGATTGTGGGTTTGATTCCTAGTCAGAACACATATGATCTATGCTTCTCTTGCATCAATGTCTTTCTCTCTTTCTCATTATCACTCTCACTTTCTCTTTCTCTCTCCCATCCTCTCTCTCCAATTTCAATAAAATTGTGTGAAGACCAAAAAAAATCAGCAGTATTGATTTCCTTATAGAATCATCATTTTCAAGTGCATTTAAAAATCTAATCTCTAAGCAAAGCATTCAGAAATGACTGTGATAACCACTGATAATTCCAAATAAAGCAGGGCAGAGAGAAGTCACAGTCATTCATAATACTCCCTCAGGCATCTAAGGGGCTGCCACCAGGGCTATTTTTTATATGTTTATTTAAGCTTTTAAACACCCAAAAACTGAAGTTGAAAGAAAGACACCCCTCCCCCAATAAAGCCAGTTAAGGGCTTTATTTCACTTAATTCAGATATTTCACTTCACTTAACGCAGTATTTCCAATTTTTCTGAATTCCCCTCAAACAGAAAATAGAGCTGGAAGTCAAGAGCATCAGGCTTACCCCCAAAGCCTTTCTCTTTTGCTTCTGCTCCCTCCAGGTGTGAATTGTTTCCTATTCCAATGTACTGTTAGATTTTTCTTTCTCAACAGAAAGAAATAGATTTGGGATCATTTCAGAGGCTCCTTTATTAATGTTGCTGTGGAAGTCAGAGTTCTTGCCTAATGTCCCCCTATTTCACCTGAAAAGAGTCTCCACATTTATATCCCATGTATTTCTTACTGGAGCATCAGAAGATACTGAATTTGCCTTAAATTTCCCTTTTCCCTTTTTAGCTTTACCGTTTCTGCTAGAGAATACACATCGATTGATACTTTTAGAAGAGAAGAGAATTGTTAATTGGGTCTAGGACCTCATATTAGACAGCAAACACTGGGGAAATCTAAGTCAGTTCTCTAGCTAGTCTTGCCCTGTTAAAACACTTCCTACCATGGAGAATTCTACTCCATCACCTCAGGCTCAAGCTGTGGAGAAAGTGGTTCAGACCAGTGTCTCAAAAGCTCCCCCATGTGGACAGATAAAAATTAACTCACCAGAGGAAAAGTTCATGAGAATAACTGCAGAATTAAAAACAGAGACCAAATTTCAGATCTCAAAGTGTACTAAAACACACACACACACACACACACACACACACACAAAAAAAAACAAAAAAAAAAAAACTATGTTACATATTAGTATTTAATTTACATGTGCCATGTTTAAAACCTAAAAGAATAATTTAAGCAGGCTGGTTTTGTACAGACCATGGCATCAGCAAATAAAATGGGTGCATGAACATTTTTATTTTTCTATAAAAAGTATGAAAATGGAGCAAAAATTAATTGGATTCATTTCAATTATAAGTACAATCAAAAATTAAAAAAAATCCACCTTAATATAACTAAGAGACGAATGTGAAAATAAGCCACAACATTTGTTGTAATTTCCAGAGAACATGTGCCCAGTGAAAATATCTTCCAACTTCCCCTTTTGCCCATCACCGATACTGCTGTGTAACTCAGCTGCTCCCAAGCAAAAGGTAGGCTTCCAGAATATTAAAACCAAGACTGGCAAAGATTTTCTATTCAAATCCCCACGTTTTACAAATAAAGAAAGTGAGCTCAAAGACATGAGTGGACTTGCTAAGCCCACAAAGCTGACAGGAAAACTATGAGCAGACCCCTAGTCTTGTGTTTTCTAGGCCAATCATTATTCCTTTATACCAGTTGTCTCCCAGTTTTTACTAATAACAATTGATCAATTTTCAAAATATTAATAGAACTTCTAATATTAAAAGACAGTAAGCACTTAGTCTGTACCAAACATATTTCTAAGTTAATTACATAAATTAACTCACTTGGTACTGAGAAGAATCCTCTGGCGTATTATTGTCTCCATTTTGAAGATGAGGAAACTGAGGCATAGAGAAGTAAATAATCTCCCCAGGAAAGTGCGGGAGCCACCATAAATTAGCCAAGCAGTCTAATTCTAGGGATTAAATTCTTAACCATGGGTAACTAAATAGGATCCCGTAAGTAGAATTATTATTCAAAATTTAAAGAGGCTCCAACTATAGAATTAAACCTTGCTCTTTAAGCAACAGGAAATTGAAAGCTGAGATAATTAAAACAGAAGTAGGATCAACTTAAAAGAAAAAAATAACAACTGGATTAGAAAGAAAATCCTTATCCAATTAGTAGCTTTGTACATATTCTATTTCACATAAATCATCTAAAGAGAGGGCAGCATTCTTTAGTAAACTAACTGAAATCATGTTTATCTATAATTAGAAAATAGTCTTATCTATTGATTAAAGCAATCTCTCTTTAGCAATTCTTGTTGAGCCTACTTTTTGAGTAATAAAACCAGATTTCTTAAGGGAGGAAAAACTCTTCTGCCTCTCTAATTGACCCAAAGCAATACAAACTTTCTACAGTCACCAGTGACTGCCCAGTTTCCAGATCCAATGCAAATGTTTCGTCTTACCTCTCCGTTGTTTTCTCCTTCTCTCGACAGTTTCCCTGTCTTGGCTTCTATGATGTCACTCTCTTGGCTTCTGCCTGGTCTTTCACTCCTTCTCTTTTGCCGGTTCCTCCTCATAAATTTGCTTGTTAAAGGTTGAGACTCCCAGAGTCCTGTTCTTAGTGGGTTCTCCTCACTTAGCTGGAGTGGCTACGCTCATACCGTTTCCACTGCTACACAGAGGTTGCTGCCTAGCCTTCAAACTGGGGTCTCCAAGCTACTTCTCTTTTCTAAGCTCCGCAATGTTTGGGTCAACACCTCAAAGTCAACATAATCAAATCCAAATCCCTTATAGTTCACCAACAATCTACCCTCCATCCTGTATTTCTTACCTTATTCCAGGGATTTCCCCAGTCAACAAGCCTAAACCTTGAGTCACCAGAGACTCCTGCCCTCCCTCCCAGGACACATGCAGCCAGGTTGTCTTTTCTATGAACTATATTTTCTAAATCGCTCTTGTGTCTTTCCCTCTCACTTCCATTTCTGTGAAAACCATCTAGAGTCCCCCTTCATCATCATCTCGTCTCTCCCCATATAGAAATCTGTCTTAGGTTGGGTTCCTCCAGAAGTGCAGGGGATTTCTGCTAGCCTCAGTGCTAACGCAGCATGGCCTGGTTGTCATCCTGCCCCTCAACTTTCACAGGAGTTATTATAAGCAACGTATTTATATGCAAATGTATCCAAATATTAATAAAGATTGCATTCGGATTCTGGGGATTTTTTTTTAAGATACTAAGAGGACAAAAAGGACAAAGAGGTGATGGATTATTTCTAAAGGCCATTTAGTTCGGCCAACATTGACTATTTACACTGATGTGAAAACTAAGCCTATTGTGGATATCTTTGACCTGGGATCCTGAGACACAGTTTGTGCTGGGTAAAGGGTGTTTGAGATTTTGCGATTCATCGATCACTGTCACCATGTCTGGTGGAAACTAAATTGTATTCGATCCATGGGGACGCGTTTGGGCTTTTACTCCCCTTCCTCTCCCCAGCCTTCCTTACTGCTTCACAATGGGAAGGAAAACTATCCCGTGGATCTCGCTGAAGGTTTTAACTTTGGGTTTTGCCTTCCATCACCTGTGTTTTGGTTTTGCCCTGAGCAACACAGGAGCCTTTAATCTGAGAGGACAGACATCTACAAACACAGTAACAATGCAGTCTGTTACAACAGAAAGCAAAGAAGGAATCTTGGAACGCCCTGCTCATAAGTCAAGTCTGCTGTTTATGCTTTATTTCATATTTTCAGACCCACTCTAGGCAGCCAAGGAGTTGCTATTCAAAATGTTTTGCTGACCTCATAAGAACCAATGTAAATAGACTTTGTACCCAGTGACGCCAATGCTGAAGCCAGTGTCTGTGTGCTTTTATTTTATGTGAGATTTCTGTGTATATTGCTTCTAATTCCTTGTGCTGGTGAGCAGGGTTTGCTTTGGTGTAACTGATACCAATCTTTGCAGGCTACTGTTCCTCCTAGTTTCTCTCCACTGACTGCAAAACTAAGGATAACAAAGAGTGAAAAGTAACACAGGCAGGGAGGGGTGGAGAGGGGGGACACTGCACTGAACTCCCCTTTCCATTCCTACACTCCCTGGCACTCTTGCACTGGGATCCGTTGTTTTATGGGCAAAACCTTGCTCTTTAAGGTTTGAGCTGCCTAATCAAGCAATGCGTAATGGATAACAACAGGTAACAATGAATTCGACAAATATTCGTTGAGTACCTGTAAGGGTCAAGTTATGAATTTTCTAAGCATGGTCACTTCCAGTTTTGGTTTGTTTGCTTTTTTAATCTGAACATTCCTTTAAGGAAAGGAAGGACAGGATTTAATTCACATTTTACCATCCAAGAAATTGTGATAGAGTGAGGTTTTGTGCTTTAGCCATGATCACAGAGCAAGCCTGTGAAATGATGGAATAAAACATAAGACTAATAATAGAAAGTCTAGTGTGCTTTCCTCAGGGTTCCCTAAGCTTACCCAAATACACCTTTACATATTACAAATGTGGAGATGGAGTAGAGTCTCATCACAGGTGTTCTCACCCTGCATCTACATGCCCATGGTGAACATAGGTCTTGAGATTTCTTTCTTTTTTTAAATATATTTTTTAAATATATTTTATTGATTTTTTTTTGCCCCCCTCCCTCCCTCCCACACATACCCTCCCTCCCCAGAGTTTTATGTCCATTGGTTGATCTATTATCTCCCCTCTCCACTGTAATTTGACAGTCTGCCTGTTGCTTTACTGTCTCTTTTTTTTTTAAATATATTTTTATTGATTTTTTTACAGAGAGGAAGGGAGAGGGATAGAAAGTTAGAAACATCGATTAGCTGCCTCCTGCATACCTCCCACTGGGTACATGCCCGCAACCAAGGTACATGCCCTTGACTGGAATCGAACCCGGGACCCTTTAGTCTGCAGGAGAACAGTCTATCCACTGAGCCAATCCGGTTTTGGCATCTTGAGATTTCTGAAACCATATTAAAAAAGGTTGATATATGTGTATTTTTATAGAGAGAGTCAATAACTCCAAGTGGTTAAGAATTATCTTGATCACATGATTTATATTATCTATACTTGAAAAACAAAGCATCCCAATTATGCATGAGGCCTGACATTTCTCCTTCCAATCACCTTGTTGCAATTAGCCATGTATAACAAGTTACCTCAAAAGTTAGTAGCTTTAGCCGAAGCCGGTTTGGCTCAGTGGTAGAGCGTTGGTCTGCAAACTGAAAGGTCCCAGGTTCGATTCCGGGCAAGGGCATGTACATTGGTTGTGGGCACACTCCTGGTAGAGAGTGTGCAAGAGGCAGCTAGTTGATGTTTCTCTCTCATCGACATTTCTAGCTCTCTATCTCTCTCCCTTATTCTCTGTGAAAAAAATCAATTTTATATATATATAAAAGTTAGTAGCTTTAGGGGTATATTGACTGTGGGTTCTGCCTGAAGACTGAGGGATGAAAGTTACTCTGAGGAGTTTATAATGGATATGAGCAATGTGGAGAGAGAAAAAGAGACTGACCTTTTCCAACTTCACTCTGTAGACTGCTGGCTGGGCTCAGAGCATTCTCAATCCTGCCTGTTTCCAGTCACTAACCAACCACACTACCCTTTGGTAAATCAAAGTTATTCAAATTTCCCAGGAAATGCCAACCAGTACTTACATTATTTGCATCACTTTCCCCATGCTTTTTATTAATTCAAATGACTGATCCATAAAATTGGATTATCAGCACAGAAAAATTCTTTGATATTATCTGCTTCAGTCTCCCTCAAGTAAGCCTTTGGAAATGGTCAGCTTTTTCTCTGCAGCAGAAATAAATTTTTAAAAATACCAGCTGAGCCCTAACTGGTTTGGCTCAGTGGATAGAGTGTCAGCCTACAGACTGAAGGGTCCCAGGTTCAATTCTGGTCAAGGGCATGTACCTTAGTTGCAGGCATATCCCCAGTAGGGGGCGTGCAGGAGGCAGCTGATCAATGTTTCTCTCTCATGGATGTTTCTAACTTTCTATCCTTCTCCCTTCCTCTCTGTAAAAAAATCAATAAAATATATTTTTAAATAATAATAAAATATTTTTTCTTCATTTTTTATTAAGGTATTATATGTGTACTTATCTTACCATTGCCCCCCCCCCCCAATCCCATACTTGCCCTCCCTCTCCAGAGTTTTGTGTCCACTGGTTATGCTTATATGCATGCATACAAGTCCTTCTATTGATCTCTTATCTCCCCATATCTCCCTACCCTCCCCGCTGAAATTTGACAGTCTGTTTGTTGCTTTGCTGTCTCTGTATCTATCTTTTTGTTCATCAGTTTATAATGTTCTTTATTATCCATAAATGAGTGAGATCATGTGGTGTTTTTTTTAAAAAAAAAAAAAAAAAAAAACTACCAGCTGAGGAGAAAAGGTTCCAACTCTAAGGGGACTAAAGCCACAGTTTAAAAGATCAACAAGGCACCCTGCCAGTTTACCTGCATTCTGGTGTACCCACTCTTTTCATCTATCAGCATGCCAGGACCCCACTCTCCTCAGAGCCTTTGCTTTCTCTTTGCTCTGAACGATCTTTCCCCAGAAAGCACCTGGCATGCCTCCTCCTTTTCAACGTAAGTCTTCAAGTCTTTATTTATACATCACCTTCTTAGGGAACCTGCCCTGGAAGCTCCATCTAAAATTTACAAACCACTGTGTGTGCGCGTGGGCACACACACACACACACACACACCACAAACACCAATCCTATCACCCTTCTCTCCATATCATTCCCTTAATGTTCCCTATTTATCCTATTTATTGCCTGTCTTCCCTTCTACAATGATAGCTTCATGAAGGCAGGATTTCTTTATTCTTATTTATTGTTGGGCCTAGAGTAGCACCTGGCATCAAGTAGACATGCAAGACACATTTGCTAATAAATAATTTCATGAACTCCTGATCCCATCGGTAACTGCTCCCACTCGGTGGTTACAAAGGGTTCCTAGTCACACTGTCTGCTCTGGAGGCGGAGCTGTAGATCTGACTCTAACAGCCACCCTCTCTGCATTCGTTTCCTACTCCTGCTGTAACAAGTTACCACAAATTTAGTGGGATGAAACAACAACAGTTTATAATCTCCCAGTTAAACTGCAATACGCTTAACTGGTTCTTCACCTACGCTACCTGTAACTATTGCTCTTATGAATATAGGGAGGATTTCTTAGAGATGAGAAGCGTTTTTAGTGGACAAAGATCTGACTGTGAACCTCCTGGCCTTTTCTTGGCCTCGACCGGAGGAGGGTTCTTATCCCAGGGGTCAGTGGATAACACACCATCAGAGGGCTTCCAATGAATCGAGGGCTTACACAAATCTCAGAACCTACTTTTTTGGGCGCAAGCTACAACCAATTTAAACCTCCATAGGGAGGATGCTTCACAGATTGGAACAACTTCACAGGAAGACAGTGGGAGCTGGGCCCTTGATGTTCCACACTGTCCGATTTGCCAAAAGGGGAGAGAGTCTTTTCTCAGCTGAGAATCTTTGAGCACTGCACATCTGTGCCCAATACTTAGGGGTATCAATTCCATTCCTTTTCCCTTTAAAGCACAGGAAGACTTAAGAAAAAAGACCCCGTGACTAGCACATTGCAATCAGAAAACATTGCTAATTGGATCAAGAAGTTAAAAGGATAAGATGTTTTATTGACTTTCCCCTAAAATACTTTTGAATTTAGGAGATAAAGGGAAAGAGAATTTGGCAATGTGAATTTTTGCTGGCATCAGAAAATTTCAATTCAACAGTTTAATTCCACAATAATCATTTTGCCAAATCACAGTAAATGTCTCTGTATTCACCCAAACCTAATACCACAAGGTAGCATTTCAGACTTTGGGCACTCATAAACATTGAGATGGCCAGGGCAAGTTAGAAACTCTTACCCTTACGAGTTTTCTTTACCAACTTACCATAAACTGTGGTGTGAAAAAAGATCATTTCAAGTGAAAGATTCATATAACTCTGTTAGGGAACTAATTCATAAGTTGAAGGAAAAAAAGAATTAATTAAATGTTGCCCTGAAAGGGTTATCTACAAACTTGCCTAAGTTTTCAAAGTCTATGGACATTTTCAACTAATATAACCTTTTATTTATTGTAATTTAAGAGCTAACTAGAAATTTAATCAGCAAAAGATGAAATGTGTTTCAATTATCTGAATTTTTATTCATCTAATTTACACTTATTCAAATCCAGTTCCCCAAGTTTTTTAGCAAAATCCACCTTTGTCAAGTGTGATAGTTCCCATAATTTTAATAGGGATCTTCTAAAGATGCACAAAGATTCTCAAGCACACACATACACACACTCATAAAAAAATGTTTTGTCATGAATGCCAATTTTTCCTATCACAAGATTGTTTAGTAAACTGGTTTCAAAATGAATAGGAAAAAAGAGAGAACAATATATTTTTCTTTTTATTGAATTTATTGGGATAACACTGGTCAACAAAATTACACATTTCATGTGCACAGTTCCATAACACATCATCCGTACACTATTGTGTATTCACCACCCCAAGTCAAGTCTATGTCACCATTTATCTACCCTTTACTCTCCTTCACTTCCCCCCACAACCAGCCCCCTAATCCCAACCTGGCAATGATCACACTGTTGTCTGTTGTCCATGTCCATGAGTTTTTCTCTCTCTTTTTCTTTGACCCTTTTGTTCAATATCTCCACTCCTCACCCCCCAACCACCACATCCCAACAGCTGTCAGCTCTATGAGTCTGTTTCTATTTTTCTTGTTAGCTCATTTTGTTCATAATATATTTTAAGTTACAGTGACAGCTCTTTCCTCTTCTTTCACATTTTTTTTCACCATACCTTGAGTTTTTATCACTGAAGTGGGGATAATAATGTTCATTTTTAATTTATTTTAAAATCAATTTAGCAATTGTGTTTTTATTTTAAAAAGTGAATTCTTTGGAGATTTCACACATTGTAAAAAGAACTCATTTCCCAAAACAGGCTGTTGCTATTGTCTACAGATTCACTTAAATTTTCTAAATCCTTGTGTATTTTCAACTCATCATACTTCTTATTTTCTGCAGTTTTAAGAATGAACTTGAATTCTAAATTTAAAAAAAGTAGAATAAGTTTTATCATCTAAATTTTTATTCTATCTTATTTACATCAAATTAAATATGTGGTACCCTAACTTTTCCCTAACAAACTCAGGTAACCACTGAGCCAAACCAAGTAAATGCTTTCGTCTGCAACATTTCAAATTCCGAAGTTGTGTTACCTATTTGCACACGTTTACGACCTTTCTTTGCAGATGGAGCAGCACCAAGGACATTACTTTGGCAGAGCCCATGAGCCTTAATGACTATCCACTGACCTGGGGTTTTCTATACATTACTTTGAGGCAAACATTTTATTGAAAGCAAAAACCAATTCACCAAACCAAAGAATTCTTGCAGAGAAATAATAACTCTCTGCACCTCCACCTTCAGGGCAGTTCTAAAACACACTGTTGTTTAGGGTTATACTAACACTCTTAACATAACCCATAAGACCCAGATTTTCTGCAAATGGCTAAGTCCCAAGCCCTTTCCTTGTGCCCCATCTCAATGTACCAGCGCGCAGTGGAATTCTTCAAAACCAAACCCTGTTCAAGCAAAAAGGTGTTGGTAAGATCCACGCAGACCCCACTTCAGTTACAACAGCTGTACCAGTAGAAAGCTGCAATAACTTGTTGGAAACCCATCACCACAGACAGCTGAGTAATCCGAATACTTTAAAAATGTAAGGTATTTCTTAATTTTTGGAAACTTGGCTTCTGTTACTTAAGATGGCTCACTCCACAACAATGGCTCATAATTAGATCTATTAATTTTGACAGTCCATAGCTCCCGAAGAAAGACTAACTGCAACATTTTCAAGTTAAGGACTTTTCCTACAAAGAACATTACTATGCACATCATGAAATATTGAGGCTTGAAAGGGAAGTGTAATCAAAGACCACAACATAAAATTCCATTATCGTGCTTTCTGGTTTTGCCTCTCAATTTGAAGTGGGAGAACTAGCAGTAAATAAAATACAGTAACTAATGAGACATAAAGGATAGGGAATGGAATTGCTAAGGTACATTACAAATATCCCAACAGCAAAGATTGAGCTTTTTCTTTCTCTTCCTTTCAAGTCTACAAAACATAGTACACGTTCTGCACTGTGTCCTTTTAATACAGGGTACTAAGATTGTGGGGAGAGGGTGAGCAAACAAACAAAACTCCTCTTCAGAACCCTCCCAACCTTCTGACTCAGCATCCCTTTACCCCACGTGGGTACCCATTCCATAAGTTGAGCACCCTTCTTAATACCATATTCATCAGACCTGCTCATGACCACTGCCAGGGCCACAGTATGGAGTTGAACAGGTTGTTTACTGCATAAGGTACCCAGATGAAGGGGGCAAGAGAGAACTGAAACCCAGTCCACAGTTACCAAGAGAATTTGCCACTAGTGCCCAGCTGGGAAGGCCTCCTATTTGTGGGGCTGCTTTGCAAATGCCAGAGGGGTATCACCATCACTGAGGAAGTCACCCAAGATATTTAATAAATCAAGTCAATGAAAGTGGTCAGAGTCACAATAATAGAGGTGGCTGCCACATTCATGGGCCTGTTACTATCTGGACAGATCAACTAATTCCCACCTTGGCCTGATCAGTTGGTTTCCAGATGGGTGTTGACTTTCATGGACACTACCTGAGTGGATGGGATTTTGCCATCCAGAGCAGGAGTAGCTCAGAGGATTAATCCTGTCTGAATTCTCGAGAGAGTTACTGTCCCATAGAATTAGTTGCTGTAGTTCATACTCAGTCCACCACATCTACTCACCTGTACAATACCCCTTGCAATACATCAACTGACCTCCACTTGAAATCTCTTATGAGGGGGAATTCCTCCAAAAGCAACCTCTTTTCATGTTGAGAACCAGCTTTTCCTGTTTTCTTCTAGATCAGAATTACAATGATTAGTTACTATTTATTTAATGGTTATTATAGGTTTTATGCATATGAATTTATTTAATCCCCATACAACCCTGTGAGGGAGGGATTATCACTGCCTTTTTTTCAGATGAGGAACAGACCCAGAGAATGAAGAAATGTTCCCAAGGTCACACGCTGAATGAGGATTTGCACCCATGTTTGTCTGACTCCAGCACCCTGTTTATAATCATCAACTTCTACTTCTACATGTTTAAGCTTCTATCTCCAGATCACTATGAGGTGGACATTCCAAAATTGAAATCTGATGTCTTGAAATGTTAACATTTGATTTTTTACACAAATGGGGGGGGGGTAATTTAAGCAATATTTCAACTTAATTTAAAAAGGCTTTTTATTTCCTTCAATTTGATCCATTCTAGGCCTATTTAATAGCTATACTCTCAGAAAGTAGGTCTTCCATTTCCAAGTTCTTGGGATGGGGGTGAAAGAGGTCAGATTTAGGGTGGGGTCAGTGCACTATTACCTCTGGGTAATGCTTACAGAAACCTCAGGAAGACCATAAAGTAAAACCATTTTGAATGTTGTCTCTTTATCTTTTCTTCTGCTACTTCAAATATAGATTAATAAATGGCATAAAAAAATGATGTAGTGAGAAGGAAAATTAAAGGCTCAAAAAAGGCCTTTGGATAAAATGAGTTTATTATGTACGATCAAACTGTGGTCTTCCGACATCTGAACCTCCCTTTCTATATTTGGTGAATTTCCCACCATATGCGTCTTCCTGGGAAACAAAGCCATTTCCATTATAGCAGTAAAAAAAAATGACAGATTCTTGCTTTTCCAGCTACTCTGGCCATTATGACACAAATCGTGAGCTAGCTGTGAGCTAAGAGACCACCTACCCTGAGACTTCAAGTCAGGGGCCGGTGACTCAGAGCACAGGGCGCCTTCAGTCTGGTGACCATAATAGCAACAGTCAGTTGCCAGGTCAACAACATCAGCATCCCCCAGCAGCAGCATCCAAGGACAACACCAGCAGCAGGCATGCAAGCTGCTGAGTCGTGATCAGCAGGAGCAGCAGCATGTGTTCCCCAGACAAAGTTCTGTGGCTTTGGCTTCTCTTTGTTACTACCCATATTCTAGGTCTGGTGCCTGAAATTTCACAGTGATTCTACCAGATGCCTGGTTTCCTTTCAACTACTTGCCTTACAGTTCCCTAAGAGATATATTACTTAAAGGAATGTATGCAATTATTCAAGTCATATTAGAAGCTGCTGCTAAGTCTATATCAGGATATGGAGCTTATACTGCCTTTGGACCTGGGAAATCACAAGGAAAGCCAGACTCTCTCATATTTTTTCATGACTACATTACGCAGTGACCACTGCCTCACTCACTCCAGATTACAGAGGAGAAAGCAGAAATGAATGAGTTAAGACATTTTTCATTAGTTTCCCACAAAAATTTAATGTAAATTCTTAACAAACCACAAGTGTATGTAATAGCATATAAATTCCTTGTCCTAACATCCTACTATAAAATATACTAATTTATAGAACTAAAAGTGAGGGTTATGTGGTGCTGGAGGGTAGAGAGGTAAAGATTGCTTAATGAGCAAATTTCTTAATTGAATTGTGTATCAGAGAAACATCAAAACACAGCACTTGGTACAAAGTTATTTTAAAATAGAACTTCTAAGCTATTTTAAAATAGAACCAGTCTTTGTAAACAGGAAAACTGTTATTACGTACACGGGGTTTTATTACACAAAAGCCATATTTTAATAGAGGAAAATTATTTAACAAACCATCATAGGTAGTAAAACTGTCAAGAAAACCAGGGACATGATAAACACAAATTTCAAACTGGTTCAGAGGAGAAGAATGCAAATGGGGAGGGTGCATGTCCCTTAAGTGAGCCCTGAGTTGACAGGGATTTATTTCCTTATTAGGCTTCACACCACGTGATATAAACTCTTGACTATGTGACATAGTTCCTAATGAACAATCTAAACACGCAAAGGACAAAAAATGATAAGAACTGAAACACCATGTTTCAAGAACATCTGTTTTCAGTCTACTCAAGTGTTGAAGCCCCAAGTTGTTCAATAATACATGTCCTTGGAATAGGCACACATCACTGCCCTTATCTTAAGATGAGGAGAGAAACTATATCCTTTTCATGGCAAGATCCCTGGACAGATAAATGGGATTATCCCATGCGGGTGGAGTGATTGCCTGACATTGATCCTCAGCAAGGGCAACTCACAGGCTCTTAGCAGCATCTCACGCCAGCCCCATTTCAGGGATCCATATGTGAAACGTGAGCACTGGCTAATTCTCTCTCTTATCGGGAACTTCCCAGGGAAGTCCAGCCCTGCAGGGACCCCTCCAGTTTGCCCAGCCCTGATTAATGCACCACTTATTACAGAACATTGAATAGGTGCCCAAAACATATTTGCAGTGTCTACCTCAATCGACAGATATGTGTAGCTCAATAAGCTGATGCACTCTGTCCTCTTCCCTGCAACATCTTAATAAGAAACCTGGAGGGCTTCCAGCTTTCTTGTTAACCTTTTAAAACACTATTCACGAGTCTTAATAAGACCTAAACATGAGTTCCTAAAGTGGGCAAGAAACACAAAACTAGAACTCCTAGTCGACCAAGTACAAAGGACAAAAAAGGATCAACAAAAATTCACATTGAAACCCTGACAGCTAAAACGCACCACTAATGACTTCAAATGGTACCTCTCAGAGTGATGGCTGTGGGGTCACTGGTGGGGATTATGTCTTTGTACCAAAAATGCCTGAAAATAGCAATAATGTGAGAACAAGAATTCCATCCATGATGCCCGTAGGCAAAGAACACTGAACAATAACAGCAAGTAATATCTGCAGAACATCCTGGAAGTTGAGTGACGTACCTGGAAAAAAAAAGAGTATGTGTCTAGCCATCCAAAGATCTTATGCTCTCCTCACTGGTGTCCTGAAGACAACAGAGTCTGCATCATGAAGCTGTGCTCTCATTTACATGAAATTGTGTGAAATGTTCACCATGGTGCCTGACACATGGAAGACGCTCAATAATTGTTGGCCCCACTCCTGGTCCCTGAGTCTCACCTACAGTCACAAAGAGCTTCAGCCTTCTGCAAAGCCACGGGTGAAGCTGGTGTCCCTAGGCCCCTAGCCTCTCCACACTCCATGGTTGCACCACGTGGTTCCCAGTCACACCTGGATCCTGACATTTATGCACAAGTCTTGGCTGCTTATGGGTAGTTGGTGCTGAAGATCACATCTAGAGCAGTAAACTGGCTTCACTCCACGCCCACAGAGTTGGTCATCTTTTGTTGATATTTAATACCCAGTAAAACTCCCGTGTGATATTTATAAGTCAGGTTGGCTTTAGAAAAAAACTATAAAGCAGTCCTCAAAGTGCATCCTTGATCCCTATCCACCCTCAGGGTTTGTCCTTTGGGCCATCATCATGCGACACACTCCTGACCGTATTTGGTCAATAATCTCTGTAAGTCACCTTCCGGGGCCCACCAACCCCAACTCAGCCCCATGCCTCATCTCAAAAAATTACCGGCTTAATAGCCCACTTATAGGATCACAAGTCAAACCATTTACAGGAGCTCTACTCTCACCGCATTGAATTAATAGAAAAACCATGGCCCTTTGGCCCAGGGAACTGATGCCACATGCTGGGTAACATGAGAGCCGTGTCTGGAAGCCAGACCTTCCAAGCCAGAGCTGTTTCCACTACACAGCACTGCCCCAGGGGAGCGGCACAGCAACTAGACCAGAACGGTGACACACAATAGCTCAGTGTACCCTGCTCTAAAGTCATATTTGCTTTTAACAGGGACCCTTAACTGAATGGAATGAGCAATGCTTAGATTTCAAAACCACAGTCAGGACCAGTGGGAAGATATTTGGGGTTGAGTAAGAGGCTTTTGGCCTCTCTCAAATCATTTCACTTAGGTGACCACCTACACTACCAGGAAATGTTCTGCAGACAAAGGATAATGTGACCCACATCTCTATCCATCTGTCTATTCAACAAACATCTGCTGAGTGTCCAATACGTACCAGAGATATTGCTCTGGGGATTCAAAAGATAACTCCTCCTCACTTTATTTACAGTCTACATGCCAGGTATTGCACGAAGCACTTTATTTGTCTTATCTGGCTCAGTTTTGTGTCCCCCGTTGCACAGGTAGGAAAACTAGAGCTAATGGAAATTAAGTTGATGCTTGAAGCCCTGAAGTTAGCAAGTAGACGGAGCTAGGATTCAAACCCGAACCAATCTCCTGCAGAGCCTGTGCCTCTGTGCCCTTCCTGAGCTCGTTCTCCATGGCTGCACAGCTGACCTGTGTTGGAATGACATGAACCTCAAATAAGAAAAAGCATGTGAGACAGTTAGTACAATGATTGGCAGATAGTAAATGCTTTGTCTTTTTAAAGCTAGATGGGACAAACCATCTTTAAAAACTTTTTAGTTTGAAGCTCAATGACACTTTGGTTTGCAATGTAAATATTAACATATCAATCAGGGAGTATTTTAGTTTGAACTAATCATTTTATTAAAATAATCTGCAATTTTCCATGGATGTTAAAAAAATAATAAAGCCTTGACCTTCACCATTTGGCTCAGTGGATAGAGACTGAAGGGTCCCTGGTTGCAGGCTTGATCCCCCAATAGGGGACATTCAGAAGGCAGCCAATCAATGATTCTCTCTCATCACTGATGTTCCTCTCTCTCTCTCCTTCTCCCTTCCTCTCTGAAATCAATTAAAATATATTTTAAAAAATAAGTAAAATAAAAAGTCTAAAGATTTTCTAGTTCCTACAGTCTGACCAAGCTATATTTTCTGTGCCAACATGCCCAGCCATGCATTCAATTCTTTTTTTGTCCCTCTCTATATTTACTTATCTGGAGACAGGGCCACATTCATTCCTCACTTACGCAGTACACGGTGAGGGGGTGGTGTCCAATAAAACCACGTTCACTGCCTGGTTCAGAACCATGAGAATGGAATGTTGAGCAACCATTCTTTTACTTGGAACAATGGATTTGTTCACTAGAGTGTAATTAAAGCGTGAAGCCTTCCCCTGGGATTGCATTACCTCTGCTCAACAGACTACCCAGTCACTGAATGCAGTTTCAGAGGCAGAGAGCCTGGAGCAGCACTATCCAGTGGATCTCTCTGTGGTGATGGAAACGTTCTGTGTCTTCTCCACCAAGCACAGCAGCCACTAGCACATGTGGCTGTTGAGCATTTTAAATGGGGCTGTATGGCTGAGACACTGGATTTCTAAGTTTATTTAATTTTCGTTCATGTGAATAGCTACATGTAGCTGGTGGCCACCATATTAGAAACACAGTTCCAGAGGAAAGTTGATTTATGAGTATAGAGTGAGGGCTCAGTAACTTACACTATATATAGTTTCTTAACAGATCCTAACACTCAGAAGCACTACCACCAACGCATGAGCCATGTTGGAAAGAGACTAGTTTCCTATGATGTTCTTTCTCTCTCTCTCATCATAGCTTCCCCTGAGGTAGGACCCAGATCGTCATCAGGAACCAGAGAATGAGAGAAAGTCAAGGGTCTTTTTAACCTCTTAGCCATCTTTTCAAAGAAGGAGGAAACTGATGTTCAAAGATGAAGGCACCAGCCCCAGGTCACATAATGACATAACTACAGAAGCCTCCTTATACACAACCCACTCTCTTTTGGCTAAACTTGGCTGACATCTCTCAGCTCTCGTCCCTAATAAACTATGAGCAGAAAAGGTTTCCAGGGTTTCAGGGACAATGAAAACATATAAAAGATGCCTAGAATAGGATGTAAGTACTACTATTCCTTAACCTATTTCACCCCCATAACTCCCTCCACTTGCCAGCTACCAGGCTATAATAGAGAACTCGGAATTTTAGAAATTTCTTCAAAATTCAGAGGATTAAATCTGTAACAGGTAGAATGTAGAGCATATGAAGAAAATGAGGCCACTTGCCCTACACTTAACCACTCAACCCATTTCACATGATGGCTGCCACTACATCCAACCCACAGCTAGCCAGGAGCATGGCTACACTTACTAAGGAAACAAAAAGCAGGGAGTCACTCATTGTTTTGAGACCTTCAAATGCTTATAATACATCTTATTCATTATAGCAGAGTGGCCTGTAATCCCTTTGAAAAGAAATATTTTACTGAGTGTGATACAAACACTTTGCTAAGGATTTTGTAGAAAATATTATGGCATTTTAATCTCTAGAATGCCCTCACTAATAGCAATTATTCTTCCCAAGGTATCGATCATAGATTATGAGGTTAAGTATCTTGCTCAATAATATAAGGGAGAGTAGAGAGTTGTGCTCCAATGCCCAAGCATTTTCCTCCACTTCCTACCCCCTTTCTCACCACATCAACTACACCTTTTGAGGCTCTTTATTCCTTCCAACAGATGGGATCTGGGTGGCTCTCTGTGCAATACTCATCTTGTCCTTTCTGTTTTCTTCCCTAAATTAGTTTCATCATGAACAAATAACAACAACAACAACAAATCCATTACCATTACTGAGAAAAAGAATTGATACATCTTTGCTAAATCAAAATAACAGCAAAATAAATGCTAAGGATCTGCAGAGACAAAATAATCTGAAAGCACCCGTCATCCAAATTTATCCCGTTACTGATACCTATCAGCAGTGGGTTCGATGTATGAGTCTACTTCTTTCTAAAATTGCCATGTCTAAATATTTAAAGTACAGGAAAATTAATTTCTAAACTAAGTGGAAAAGGAAGAGGGACTGGAGACAATGAATGTGTCATCCCAATCTCGTTCCATTCTTTTCACTACCTAAAGTAAAAACTCAATGTACTATTTATATCAGTCATAACTCTCTTCTGTTCGAGATGCCAAATCTACAGTGATTAATGGGTTGAATCTAGGATTTCTAATACTGTCTACCCTGATGATAAATTGACATAGAGTCCTCAGCAAATTCCATTTGAACTCATGATTTTCCTGTAAATGTGCCCCAGGACAGCTGCCACATTCCTAAATTCTAGGCAAAATTTATGCTCATACTTTAATATTTGATTATTGTGTAGGAGCTTAATGTTAAACTCCCAAAATGGCGATAAAATGATTACAGTTCTTTACTTCATTCCTGGTTGCTTAGTACTCTCAGCTTTACACTAGCAGTTTTTTGATAAAGATTAATTTCTACTTTTTTCCTAATAGCTGTGTTAAAAAAATACTAAGATTTGTTGGAGAAATAGGACTATATGGCACAATAAGCTAATATCCATTTATCCTATTTCTTGTAAATTATGTTGAAATAAATGACAGTAAACATGAGTTTGGGGGTTTTAATCTGCTTTCTAGAGGCTGGTTCAAAAAGGATAAACTTAGTATGATCAACCCTTCTCACTCTGAAAACCAAGAGCAATGGCAGTAGGCATTGGAAATAAGTTGGGGATGAGGAGTGCAAAAAAGGTGGGGGTGGGGCCCCGGGGGAGAGAAATGATAAAAAGAGAAAAGGCCAAGCCCTGTGGGCTGGAGGTGGGAAAGGGGAGGGTGTGTTTGGAAAACTTCAAATGAGCAGCTGTTTGGTGATAAGGGGATCCTATAATACAATACGTAAGAGTACCTCCACCTGTTTTATTATGGCCACTAAGTTTTTCAAGAATTGTTTATTGTCCAACATTTAAGTTGAGGTCGGAAACTTTCCTCCCAGAGGATAATCAAAGAGCACTAACTTATTAGTAATCCCCAAAAGCCATGAAAGAGCAGAGCGCATGCACAGTACACATCCTGGATCAAGAGCAGATTCACAGGTCATCACTTATTCCCCAGTATAAGACCCGGAGCCTTTCCTCCAAGTTTCTTCTTTTATTCTTGAAGAAGCTTTAACCATGACCCAAAATTCTTAGACACTCTTCTTATCCATAAGGGTGGGCTATGTCCCCTCCCTTAAATCTGGGTGGGCTGTGTGAGTGCTGAAACCCAGGCAGGACAGTGGAAGCGAGACTGCGTGACTTCCAAGGTTGGGAGCTTCCATCTCCTTTGCCAGAATACGTCTGCATGGGGCCCTGAGCAACATGTACAGTGAAGACATTGTGACCACCCAGGGCGTGCAGAAGCTGAGCCACATGGAGCCATTCTAGTCACCAGATGTGTGAGTAGAAGAGTCTTCCAACCCCAGCATCCAGTCTTCCCTGGCCTTCAAGTCTTCAGAGCTGGGCCAGAACCAACCCATCCTTCTGTCCCCACACTTATTTCTTGACCTTAGCCTCCAGCATGTACATAACAAGATGGCTGTTCCCAGCTGCTACATTTTAAGGTGCTCTGTTACACAGCAATAGTCTCTGAAACAATCCATTCTCTCCATTCCCACCTCTGATCTTTCTCTGTGGAAGCTCCAATCTTCAAATGAATAGTTTGCACATGTTTGTGGCCCAAAACTCTTCAATCAAATGACTTTCTGCAACTTGACAATCACCCTTCTTCCATAAAATAAATAGTGGTTTTCTTTTTATCAACCAAAAAATTTCTGGAATTCTGTCTTCTCTTGAAAGTGTTCCCAGTTTAATCATAAGGAAGCTGATGGCCTATAATTGCCTGTCACCCACCCCCACCCCCCCCACCACCACCAATAAGCATGACCATGTATATGTTGATCAAGTAGACAGCATAAAAGATATGAGAGAAATGTGAGTCATGATGCCTCCCTTAAAAAGAATTCGAATCTTTTTTGGAAAGCAGGGCTAGCTCCCCCACCAGCATTGAACAAAATAATAAAGAAAGGGAGATCCATTCTTTCCACCACATTATACATAATAAAAATATATGAAAGCTGTTTCTATGTTTACAGGTATTTCTGCTCCATGCACATCCAAGTCACCAGTAAAAATAATTATTATTTCTTATATCTGAAATAAAAATATTCAATATTCAATAACTATGTAATAAGTTCTTTATATGTGCCAGGCCCTATTCTAAGCTCCAGGGAATAAGATAGACACAGTCTATGACCTTTCAAGCTTACATTCTAGTGGAGGACACACAGCAAATTTGTAAACATTTACCAAGTGTGACTTCTGTAGGAAAGGGGTATCAGGAGGATAAGGCAGTATGAACAATAAGAAGGAGTGGGATGGCTACTTCGGTTAGGGTGGTCAGGAAAGACCCAGAAAATAAGGGAGGTGGTGGTATTTGAAGAGATCCTAAAGATAAGAAGCCAGCTGGGAGAAGATATAGGGAACAGGCTTCAGGTCAGGAAACAGCCGTTATAAAAGCCCCAGGGAGCAAAAATCACTTCATGTTGCAGGAACAGAAAGATGTGGCCAGAGAATTGAAAGAGAAAGGAGGAGGGTGCAGAGCTGTGAGGAGAGCTAGTATGTGTCATGGTACCAAACATGTAAGGGCTCTGAAAATTGTAAAATGCCTTTGTCTGGTCTCTTCCGGCCTCTGAACCATAAGCTATCCAAGAGTAAAAGCAATCTAAATATCAACTATATCCTGTGCTAATAGTTTCTTAATTATCATCATTATCATCATCATCATGGTGAAGTTGATAATGATTACATGCTTATTTTGGATTAATCGCTTGGAAAACATTGCTGTGCTCTTTCCTTGATTTTCAAGTAAAAGCCATTCTTAGGACAGAAAGGAAAAGAAGCTGATAGTATCTGGCATTCAAAATAGGCCTTATGTAAGTCTTTCTAATATACTGTCTTAAGAAAGAATTTTTATATGCCTATATAACATTTTACAGATGTGAACAGAAGATGTGGACAGAAGAGTGTGAGCAAGCCACAGTCTCATCCTCATCCCAGGGATTGAAAGAAGGAAAAGGGGAAAGAGCAAAACAGTCAGAAGTGAATCTTAGGAGTATTGTGTAGATATGGGGGAGCCCAAGGAATGAAGGGCTCCAGAAAGAGTTGACCTCTCAGGTTGCCCCATTTGGAGGCAGTTGGTCAGAAAGAGACTTTGGAATATAGCTTTTCTGAGTTCCTCTTGGTACCCAGTGGGAACCACGGTGGTAGGGCTGGGGCTCAGGGATTTCAGCATTCCCTAAAGGACTGGGAAAAAGTAGCTGTGCAGACAGTCATTATGCCAACCTGGTGAGAAATGAGATGGAGCCCTAGCAACAGATGGATGTTGAAGATCCATCCAGGAACACCCAGCCTCTGTTCCTAAAATGGGACAGGGATTCAGAGGGCCCACGATACACCAGTGAGAAGGAGATGATGCTCAGAGAGCCAGGGAGACTGCCAGAGCCTAGCCAATCCAAAAAGACTCCAGTTTTGTTATCCAGCACAGATCTCAGCCAAGACTGCCAGCAGCCACAGAACAAGAAGACAGATGAAGCAGTGGACACCATGCCCAAGCCCAGTCCCTCCCACACACACACCTCGTGGGTAGAGGAACCTGCAAAAGCCTGAAATTCCGAGAGATCTGAAAGTCTGAGCACTTTTCCCTAGAGACAGAGCATTATCTAAAATCAATACATTGAGCCCTAGCTAGTTTGATTCAGTGGATAGAGCATTGGCCTGGGAACCGAAGGGTCCCAGGTTCGATTCTAATCAGGGGCACATGCCCAGGTTGTGGGCTTGGTCCCCAGTGAAGGGCATGCAGGAGGCAGCTGATCAGTGATTCTCTCTCATCATTGATGTTTCTATCTCTATATTTTTCCCCCTTCCTCTCTGAAATCAATAAAAATATATTTTTTAAATCAGTACATTGGACTAAGACTTAAAGCAACTTGAACATTTAATTTTCCTTCCAAACAACAAGAGTTTGCTCAGAAGGAAGATCACATTAGTTAAAAATCAACATTAAGAAAAGAAATCAACATTAAGGATCCCTATGTTCTCTACTATCTACATGTAGGGAGGGTGGTGAAATTTATGACTCACCACAAGTGCGTTATAAATATCATCTCATTTAGTCCTTAGGACAAGCTTAAGGAATAGCCAATATGTCTCTGTCCCCCAAAGAGGAAAGTGAGTGTCAGGTTTTACCAACCTTACAAACCTCACACAGCTCCCAAGACTCGATTCACCAAAGATTTGAGGGCTTGACCACTGCAGGTAATAACCATCACGAGTTTGTGTTTCTTTATGTCACAGGGCACTTACATGGGAAAGGCACTGTTCTTACTGCTTTGCATGTAAGAACTCATGAAATCTTCTCACCAATCATGTAAGGTAAGTACTATCATCATTCCTATTTTATATGTGAGAACACTGAGCTCAGAAAGCAAAACAATTTGCCTCAGGACCATTTTGGAGCTAATATATAGAGAAGCTGATATTTGTACCCAGACTATAGATAATGAGGAATGAGCTGGTAACTATGACACTGGATGAAGAGGGGGGTCAGGCAACCTTAGAAATTCTAACATTTTCAAATCACAATAACTTTAGGTTGTAATAAAATCTTTAATGATGTAATATTCATGGCTAATAAAAAATATAATTTCCAGAAGTGTTTTCTTTTTCATTTACTGTGAAAAATCTACCTGAAAATAGTTACAAAATAGGTTATATTTTTAAAAAATGGAATAAAAGAGTAGCTTAAGTAGAAAGAAAAGTTATTTAAGGACTATCCAGGACTTTTGTATATATTTCTGCTAGAGTTGTGTGACATAACAAAAGAGGAAATGTCACATACTAGTGAATATTAGCTAATTCCATTATCATTAGCATCATCATTTTTGCAGCTATCATATAAAGCCAAGCCATCACAATATGGCAAAGTGATTCTTATATAAAAGGGATTTTTTTCCTATGGAGGCATTCATATCTATACCAAAAGCACCAAATTTCATATTGTAATATTATTTTTGAACACTTAAATCCAATCCAAACAATTTTGTTCTGAAAGAGGAAAATGATAGTGTTAACGATCAGCTCTAAATCACAGAACTAAAAATCAGGTCTAAATGAAAGAAAATGTGAGTGAAACTAACCTTAACATTAGAAATATATTTTCTTCCCCCTTCAATAGTCTAAGAAGTTACCTGGATGTTTTTTCACCTTTCCAACATAAAAATCTCAACATAGACACAGAGTTTAATTCATACCATTCACCCAACTTCCCAAGGAACTTACCTACTATATGTAACAATGACCATGTTTACTGTCTGCCTATAGGTTCCCCCAAACAAATTATGTTAAAAAGGATTAATATTGCTCAGAGGCACGGTTCAGTGGTTGAGCATCAACCTATTGAACCAGGAGGTCACAGTTCAATTCCTGGTCAGGGAATATGCCCGGTTGCTGGCTCGATCCTCAGTGTGGGGCATGCACGTGGCAGCCAATCAAAGATTCTCTCTCATCACTGACGTTTCCATCGTTCTCTCCCTTTCTCTTCCTCTTTCACTTTATGAAACAGTAGAATTCTTAGAATAACTATTTCTTTTGGGCTGAGTATTTTTATCCCGGGGAAAGAACTTGGGATAAAGCTGGCTT
Organism: Pipistrellus hanaki; assembly: GCF_964339955.1. Classification (NCBI taxonomy): domain Eukaryota; kingdom Metazoa; phylum Chordata; class Mammalia; order Chiroptera; family Vespertilionidae; genus Pipistrellus; species Pipistrellus hanaki. The sequence continues at coordinate 27,377,836 of NC_140506.1, forward strand.
GCTTTTGTTTTTATTTTGTTTTCCTTTAAGTTTTCTCCATTCATGGCTAGATCTCCCTGCACAATTGTTAAGACACTAATACTACAATTACTAGTTATGTCTTCAAAATAACAAGAGGAAGGTGATCTCTCCATTATTCCCACCTTGCAAGTATAGAAACAACAAAAAAAGAAGTTACAGGAAAAGACCACCATGTAAGACTCTGACCCTAAGCAATTATTTTGCTCCCATTAACCCACACTGCATCTCTTTTATAAGTAGACATGTTTGTGCTCCCACTGAAAGAGCAAGAAAATCAGTCAATACTTTTCTGGAAAGCCTTATTCCATCAGGATAAGTTTGAGTGTCCTTAAATATTTTAATGTAATACCTGTATTTCAACTCATCTGTTCTTTTTTCTTCAAGACCACTGCCCAGGAACAATGAGTGATTTTTGTTATTTCCAGGAAAATAGAAAAATTTCCCAAACTATTCAGGATACTTTATACCCAGTTCAAACCCTGCATGTTTTGCATATTGGCCTTGGTATTTACACAAAGGATTTTGTGATCTGGAATTCTGTTACTGGTCCTAGCAAAGCACAATAGTCATTATATCTCCAATGATGACTGTGAGATGCTCCAATATCTTAAGGCACACAATAAATCATTTAAAAATTTTTTATGTCAAATTCCTGTGAATGATCTGGGTTATTTAAAAATATATAACCCACTCTATGATAACAGCTTGTTGTTTGTATATACTTATCTGTTTTCCAAAGGCTATAGTATTACATATAGCCCTTACAGTAAATCCTGAGGAAGGTTTATCAAATGATTTTATGGATGAAGAAACTGAGGTAAACCTATAGATGGAGTTGTTGTTTAAACCTTTGTGGCTATTAAGTCATGATACTGAAATTTAAACCCACCTCACTGTGATTTCAAAACCATGCTTTTATTTATGCTTTATGTTTTTTATTGATTTAAGAGAGAAAAGAAGAGAGAGGAAAAAGGAGAGAGAGAGATAGATAGATAGAGGTAGAGGTAGGGAAATATATAGAAATAGAGATAGAGAGATAGAGAAAGAGATAGAGATAGAAAGATAATCATTTATAGGTCCATGTGCCATCACTGGGGATCAAACCCACAACCTGGATATAGACATGTGCCCTGACTAGGAATCCAACCCATGACCTTTGGTGTTAGCCACACTGGCCAGAGCCCAAAACCATGCTTTTAACTATATTATACAGCTTCAGATAAATTATAAATGTATAATTTATCTAACCAATTGATTTAATAAAGGCAATCACTCCTTTCCCTTGCAAGCACATAATTTTCATGCTGTCACCAGCTTTATTTACTCCTGGACATATCTCCTGACTGTATTCCTAATGACTGGTATAGTCTTATTTTATTGCATCGCTGATTCAAAAACCCTCAGGATTTTTAGACCACAATATACTATATTATGTGATTGGACCCACAGGCAGAATAAGTTCAAACATCAGATCTATTTTCATTTAAATCCATTTTTCTTCCAATTTTGAGGGGAAAGCATCATTGCATTCCTATTGCTCTGTGTTTTATATTGGCCCAAAGGTACTGAGATATAATGGTACCAGAGCCTTTCATTTTCTGAAGATGAGAGTAATTACACAAGCAAGAAAAGAGAAACAAGGAAAGACTTGAGAAACAGGAAGACTACACAGAATCAGGCACTCAGTGGTACATTTGGTAAAAAGTACACAACACACATTGAATAATTTGCACAAAGTCTAACCAGTTCTCCTACCACCCTAAAACCAGACTCCAAAGGGGCCATCAGGAATAGCTTATTCTTGTAAAACTCAGAAAGCCAAGGACATGAGAGAATTTAGGGATGGTTTAATTTTTTTTATAATTTGAAAAACTATTTTAAAAAAAGCTGAGGAACTTCAATTGGGTACAAATATCAAAAGGCTTTATGTTGGATTATTTCATCCCTGCATTAGGTCCCAATGTAACAAATGACCCTCATGCAACTACCTTTCTGAAGGCTGAAACACAACCAGCCAATGATCAGCATCTCCTAATTCACAAATTCTAGTTTTTTCTAGCTGTTTTATTGGAGTCAATGTTTACTTTGTCACTCTTGTTTTATACAGTTCTAGAGAATAACTGAACCACGGCCTTTGTTTTATAATTGACTTCACTAATTCCATGTACTTTTGGGTTTTTTTTTTTTTACCAAGTTTCTTGATAATGACAGTATCTCCCCTTCAGAACTGAAGAAGAAGGGGTTGTATCCACAGCACATTCTTGCTGATGGCCCCTGCCTACCACTCGCACTAAAACCTGTTTTCATCTCCTTAAAGAGACATTCCAAGTGGAGGCGTCAGCATACTGAGCAGCCCCTGGCTCTCTTCTCCACAGCAATTGTGTGTCATTTATGGCATATTGTTTATCAGTTGCTTTTATAATGCTTACATAGTTATTGTCTGTTAATCTGTCTCCCTGGATAAGGATAGACATAACAGTCATAAAAACAAAATTTGATTTCATTGAGTTTCTTTATGGAACTGAATTTATACACATTTGAAATTGATGTTGCCCATCCAGAGAAAAGGCCACTTAAAAAAGAAAATGTATACACAGAGACAGGCAACCATAGCCTGGGCTTATTATAAAAATCTCTCCCTGGAATAATCTGGTACATATTTTAGTTAAAGGTCAGTGAAGGAATTGCAGAGAGAGAGAGAGAGAGAGAGAGAGAGAGAGAGAGAGAGAGAGAGAGAGAGAGAGAGAGAGAGAGAAGAGAGATAGAGAGAAAGAGAGATAGAGAGAAAGAGAGAGAGGAGGAGAAGGAAAAGGAGGAGGAAGAGGAGGAGGAAGAAGAGGAAGAGGAAGAGGAGGAAGAGGAGGAGGAAGAAGAAGAAGAAGAAGAAGAAGAAGAAGAAGAAGAAGAAGAAGAAGAAGAAGAAGAAGAAGAAGAAGTTGTTGAAGAAGTTCTCTAAGAACCCATTTCTGCTATTACAAATAAGCCTGTAAAGCAGTCACTGGTCATTCAAAGCTCCAGGCAGCCAGTGCAACCAATCCTAACCATTTTAAAGCTCTGCTTTTAAGTGTTATAAATACTGACAATCAAGCGGTGCTTCTTATGAGGAGCTACTTATAATCAATCTAACTAGGGGCCTGGTGCAGCCTGATCTGCACCATCTCGCAATCCGGGACCACTCTGGGGATCAAGGCCCAAACAGGTAGTCTAACATTCCCCAAGGGATGTAGTAGTGTGTGAAGTGGCAGGCAGCCAGGGAGGAGCCCGAACCCCAGCTTGGTCTGGGTGCCACTCCAGCTTAATCTGCCCTGCTGCGCCACCCTCGTCAGGGGGAGTGCCCGAGGGAGAGGCTCACACAGCAGCAGCTGTGCTCACCTTAGCTCAGTGTCTGGTGCCCATCGGTCAGCTGTGTGGCACTCCAGCTGTGAGAGTGTACAGACTACCAGGAAGCAGCTCCTACATTGAGAGTCTGCCCCCTGGTGGCCAGTGTGCATCATAGCAACCAGTCAAACAGTCGGTTGTTTGGTCACTTAGGATTTCATATATATATAGATTACTGGTACATTAAATCCAAGTCAGGAGTCAATCCAGTGACAGCCTGCACTCACCGGCCTGGAATCATAGTATTTCTACGCCACAGTGGATTCACCCAAAACCAAGGTGCCTGAGTGCCTCTGGCTCACATGTTTCAAAATCCCTCCTTGGAGCCGAAACCGGTTTGGCTCAGTGGATAGAGCGTCGGCCTGCGGACTGAAAGGTCCCGGGTTCGATTCCCTGTCAAAGGCATGTACCTCGGTTGCAGGCACATCCCAGTGGGAGGTGTGCAGGAGGCAGCTGGTCGATTTTTCTCTCTCATCAACGTTTCTAACTCTCTATCCCTCTCAATTCCTCTCTGTGTAAAATCAATAAAATATATTTAAAAAATAAAAAATCCCTCCTTGGTTAAGATGCAAGAAGAAGGAAAAGGAAGTTAGGATCTTAGGATAGTCATTTGGTCTCAGGCAGACCCACATCCAGCCAGCTGGCAGCTAATCTCTATGCTCTGCTGACTAAACACACTATGAGTCTCCATCTACAAATGGTCAATATGGGCACTACTTAATCAAACAGTTGGTTTACCTGAAGGAGAAGGTGTGCAGATCCTTTCTACTGCTGAAGCATGAGGCAGCTATGGTAGTAGCCACAGTGGCGTCCTGCAGCTGGATTTTAAAAACTGGTTGACAACCATTGAAAAGACCACAAAAAAGCAAACGTGCTCAACCTCTCTGAGTTCTGGGGAGAATTCTCCCCACAGATTTTCCTCAATTAATGTGTGAAATACGTGTAATTATTTCACGGATGAGAGGCCAGAGGCTAGGTATACCTCACCCAACACTGTCCAACCCACACTAGTCTGCCTCAACTGTTCTCTGAACCACTGCACTCCTTGGGCGCAAAAACCAGACTTCTTAATTTTTTTTTATCTTCTTTTTAGTTTCCCCCAACACAGCTCTAAACCTAGACCCTAGTAGACACCAGTGGTGTGAGTTAATACATTCTCCAAAGTAACACTCTTCTTTCACAGTGGAAAGAAAAACCAGCTATATTTGCAAGATCTTTTTAAGTCATTCAGTTCCAGTCTTGCATAATAACTTTGTACAATAGTTAGTATGGATAATTGGTAAGAAGATACAGAGTCAAAAAAAAACAAAACAAAAAAAAATAACAGTGGGCAACATGAGGAGATGGGGCAATCTTTGAAATATAAAAGAGAGAAAATATTTTTTTTTTTTTTACTTTGTTTATTTACTTATTTTGTTAATCCTCACCCAAGGATATTTATCCATTGATTTTTAGAGAGAGTGGAAATGAGGGGGAGAGACAGAGAAAGAGAAAAATCAATGTGTGAGAGACACATCGATTAGTTGCCTCCACTGGCGAGGATTGATTGAGCCTGCAACCAAGATATGTGTCCTTGACCAAAATTGAATGCAGGACCCTTCAGTCCACAGGCCATTGCTCTATCCACTGAGCCAAACCAGCTGGGGCAAAGAAAAATATTTTAGAAAGCAGATACCAAGAAAAAAAAATATTTTAATGGGTTCTTTTCAGTGGTCATTCCTTGCATATATTACATTACAACTTAGTGATGAATTTACACAGCACTGAAATATTAATAGATAAAGGGAAAGACAAACAAATGAGAAATGTCCTTGTGTATGTTACTTAAATGGGTATGATTTAAGGTGAATACAAGGAGGGAAATGTCCTACTATCAGCATTTAATTGTAGAAAATAAAAATAAATGTGAATATTAAAGATCGATATTTTCATAGTTTATAGCAATGAATTAATAATTTCTTTTTCAGAGATAAGAGATAAAGAGATAAGAACCTGAAAATTCAGAGATTTCTAATTACTTAGACACAGGAAGTAGAGAAACTCTAACATAATCACTGTTTCCAGATAAAGAGGTTGACTGAGAATGTTCAGTGAATAGTTAAACCTTATACCAGACACCCTTAGCTTTTCAAATTCAGGAAAACAAGTGTGGTAAAGGGGAGAAAACAAGCTAAAAATCTTAAAAGACACGATTCCATAAAGAATTAATAATGTTAGATTGTGCATTTGAAAGACACAATTAAGTTCAGAATGAGAAGCATGCTATCATATGCTCTACTATATTTTTAAAGAACACAAAAAGGAGCATTTGTAAAAATGACTGACCAAAGCAGAAATAAAATTATACTTTCAAAATGGAAACAATTAGCTAGTATGTAATCTGGAACATTAGGAAATGAGCCCCAGCAGCAGCAACAATGATAGTAATAACAATACCACCTCTAATTTGTATAATCTTTGCTGCTCATCTCATGTTATAACAAGAAACTTATAAGTTAATCAGGGAAACTTTATTAACTGATTTACTCAGGAATAAAATATAAGAATAAAAAGCATAAGCCAGCTGAAACTGGTTTGGCTCAGTGGATAGAGTCAGCCTGCAGACTGAAGGGTCCCAGGATCGATTCTGGTCAAGGGCATGTACTTTGGTTGCAGGCACATCCCCAGTAGGAGGCGTGCAAGAGGCAGCTGGTTGGTGACTCTCTCCCATTGATGTTTCTAACTATCTCTCTCCCTTCCTCTCTGTAAAAATCAATAATATATATATATAAGCCTAAGACAGCTTTGTAGCTGTATCATAGGAAAAAATGAGTACTGGAGGCACAACTAAAATGTCAGCATCCATTAGATACAGAGTTTATGGGACTATAGCCACTGTGGAGGGAAATTTGGTAATACTTAACTAAATAACAAATGCACAGTCCTTTTGAGGTAGCAATTGTACTTTTATGAATTTATCCTATAGATGTACAGTTATATATCAAATGGTGTGTTCAAGATAGTACATGGAACATTGTTTATAATAACCAAAAAAAAACTATAAAGAAAACAAAAATAAATGGAAAGATATTCTGTGTTCATAGACTGGAAGGATAAACAATAGTTATTCAAAGGAAAGAAAAAACAAAAATAAATTAGTGGGACTCTATCGAACTAAAACGCTTCTGCACAGCAAAAGAAACCATCAACAAAACACAAAGGCAAACAACTTAATGGGAGAAGATATTTTCAAACAACACCTCTGATAAGGAGTTACTATTCAAAATATATATTTTTAAAACTCATTCAACTCAACAAAGAAATGAATACTTCAATTTAAAAATGGGCAGAGGACCTAAATAGACACTTCCCCCAAGTAAACATACAAATAGCCAATAGATATATGAAAAGATGCTCAACTTCACTAGCTATTAGGGAAATGCAAAATCAAAAACTACAAAGAGATACCACCTTACATCTGTTAGGATGCTATTAGCAACAAGAAAAGTAGTAATTACAAATGTTTGAGAGGTTGAGGAGAAAAAAAGAACCCTCATTCACTGCTTGTCGGAATGTATAGCCACAATAGAAAACAGTATAGAGGTTCTTCAAAAAATTAAGAATAGACTTGCCATATTCTTGGTATCTACCTGAAAATTTTGAAAACATTTATTCATAAGGATATATGGATTTCAATGTTCATTGCTGCATCATTCATGGTGGCCAAGACATGGAAACAATGAAAGTGTCCTTCAGAGGGTGACTGACTAAAGATGATATGGTACACAGCCATAAGAAAACATGAAATACTGCCATTTGTGACAACATGGATGGATTTTTGAATATCATGCTAAGTAAAACAAGTCAGACATATGATTTCACTCAAATGTATAATATAAAATTGAAAGCAACAAATGAACAAACAAGACAAACAAGCAAAAACTCATTGACACAGACAAGAGAGGGAGAGGAGTTTGAGGGATAGTAAAGGGTAAGGGCATCATATATGGTGATGGAAGGAGATTTTACTTTGGGTGATGAATACACAATACAATAAAAAGATAATGTATTATAGAATTTTCCACTTGGAAACTATATAATTTTATTAGTCAATGTCACCCACTAAATTTAATAAAAAATTTTAAAAGACAGTTCATGAAGCATTGTTTATAAAAACAAAAAAGTATAATCATGAACAGGAATATGGTGAGATAATTTTTGGTGTATTTATACAAATGGAGACACAAAAGAAAAAGAAAAAATTATATATAAAATGTATAGTGTTCTCAATATTTCATTAAGCAGAAAAAAAATAAGGCACAGAAAGGTATATATCAAACTATTATTTATGTGAAAATAAAATCTATATATATAAAAGCCTAAGCGACAGAACAACCGGTGGACTGGTCACTATAATGCGCACTGACCACCAGGGTACAGACACTCAATGCACAGGATCAGGCTCCCTCCTGTCTGGATTGGACCTGTGGGGATCAGGCTCCCTCCTGTCTAGGTTGGGCCTGCAGGGTTCAGGATGAAACCAGCTATCTGACATCCCCCATGGGGTCCCGATTTGTGAGAGGGCGCAGGCCAGGTCAAGGGATCCCAATGGTACATGAATCCGTGCACCAGGCCTCTAGTTAAATATATAATCTTATGTATATATAGTCTTTCACTATTATTTTTCCTTGGAGAGATATAATATCTCTGAAAGAGAACAAAAAGAAATTAGAAATTAGTCATGTCTTTCAACTCGGAGGAAAGAAACTCACATAAGTTAGAAGAGAAATTTTTCAGTCTGAAGCCTTTTGTAGCTTTTGAATTTTGTCCATGTGAATGAATTATTCTCTGATAGAAAATAATATAATTAAAATTACAAAAAAATGTTGTAGAGATAGGCAGTACACAGTCTAAGTTACAAACAATTGTAAATCAAACTGACACCCTGTGTATTTCTGCTTCCAGCTATTACAGAATAACTGATAACAGATTAGCTCTCTAACAGAAAACACTTCTAAAATTGGGTAAAATGCATGAGAAAACTGTTGGCAGTCCAGGACTGCAATCCCTGAAAAAGGCAACCACAAGGTAAAGCCCGTGACTGTCCATCTCTCTGATTAAGCATCTTTTCCTGACTATCATTCCAAGAGCTGGAATCAAGCAGAGCATGGCAGTCATGTTGAGCTGAGGGGATAGAGATCAGGTTTCAGGGCAAGGGAAGTGGCTTGAATCTATAAGGCAGGTCCCTACTGAGGGAATATTTATGTGGAGAGAAATTCCCAAAAGTCTAAGTGGGAATTCTCCATAAGTCTGTGACTGTGATCTGGGCCATATCTTTGTACAATAAGATCATCTGAGGCAACCAGATGGCAAATGTTATGGGGTTGAAAAAATCAGCAATTTTTTAATCTTACTCTCCTTTTTATCCAAAATTTCTCCGATTTTTTTGCCCAAGTATCTACCGCTAGTAGAAGAGCAGTGATAAAATATAGAATAAGTAGAGTAGTTTGAAAAAAAGGAAAGATTGATCAGCTCTGCAGAAGGAGATCAGGCAAGATTTTGCAAAGGAGAAGACCTTTGATCATTTCCTGAGGGATAATGAGATATGTGCTGGAGATCAAGTAGTGCTGGAGAAAGACAGTGCTGGACATCCCTGAAGTTCAGGCCTTAAGAGAATAGGCACTATCACTAACAAATACTTCATTAACATCTCTGGCAACCACCTCAGACACAGGAAGTGAGTGCATTCTACAAGTAAAGGCATGTCCTAAAGTAAGTCCTAGGACCCTAACAAAGTTTAAAATAAAGTCTATTCTCAAGAAAACCAGCCTCTCTTGGACATTAAATGCTACCAAGTTGAAAAGAAAGTACCTTGGACTTCTCAGAGATTTGCACTAATAAAGCATAAAACCATGTTAAATCAACCAATAATTCAACAAAATGCTAAAATAAGAATCAATTTCCTTCAGGAGAAGATAACATAATCCAGAGACTTTTTTTTTACAAAATAATATTCAAAATTTCCAGTAGTTATTAAAAAAATCACTAGACAAACAAATAAATAGGTAAAGATGATATAAAGACAAGCAATAAACTGTGTCTAGATGGTAAATGTCTTAACGTAATGAAGGCTATATATGACAAGCCCACAACTAACATTATATTCAACAATAAAACACTGAAAGCTTTTTTCTCTAAGATCAGGAACAAGACAAGGATGTCCACTCTTACCAATTCTATTCAAAATAATACTAAAAATCCTAATCAGAACAATTAGGGGGGAAAAGTCATCCAAATCAGAAAAGAAAATGTAAAATTGTCTCTACTTACAGAAACAGTATATTATAAATAGGAAACCCTGAAAATTCTATCACAAAACTTGTAGACTTAATAAGCAATTTCAATAAAATTTCAGGATACAAAATTAATATACAAAAATCAGCTGTGTTCCTATATACTATCAAAAGGAGGAATTAATGCCTGAGCATTAACCTATGAACCAGGAGGTCACAGTTCCATTCTGGGCAGGGCATATGCCCAGGTTAGGGCTCAATCCCTGAGTGTACATACAGGAGGCAGCTCTCTTTCTCCCCCCTCCCCCTTTCCTCTATAAAATCAATAAAAATATATTTTTAAGAAGAATACTTAAGAATAACAAAAACTGTGCACCTATGGATGAGGACAATGGGGGATGGGGAAAGGACAGAGGTTGGGGTGGGAACCTGATGGAGGGGGTCAATTGAGGGGGGGGAAGAGGAACACATTTGTAATAATCTGAACAACAAAAATTTATTTAAAAAATAAATAAATAAAAGAGAGAGAAAAAGGAATAAAGTTAACCAAGGAAGTGAAAGATCTGTACACTGAAAACTGTAAGACATTGATGAAAGAAATTTAAGAAGACACAAATAAAGAGATATTCTGTGCTCAAGGATTTGAAGAATTATCATTATCAAAATGTCTATACTATCCAAAGTAATACACAGATTAAATGCAATCCCTATCAAAATTCCAATGGCATTTCAATGCTAAAATTGGTATGGAACCACTGAAGAACCCAAATAGCTACAGCAATCCTGAGAAAGAAGAACAAAGCTGGAGGCACCTGACTTCCTTATTTCAAACTATATTACAAAGCTATTGTATTCAAAACAGTATGATACGCAAGCACACATAAAAACAGACATATCGACCAGTGGAACAGAATCAAGAACCCATAAGTAAACCCATACATATGTGGTCAGTTAATTTTCAATAAAGGAGACAAAAATAGACAATGAGAAAAGAATAGTGTCTTTGATAAATGGTGTTAGGACAGCTGGACGAGCCTGGTCAGCAGTAACTCAGTTGGTTCTCTTCTGTTACTCACCCTCTTGCTCTCCTTTGTACCCAAAATTTCTCTGATGTTTTGCCGAAGAACCCACTGGTAATATAAGAGCAATAATAAAATATAGACTGAAAAAGACTGTGATCAGCTCTGCAGTAGAAGATCAGGCAAGATTTTGCAAAGGAGAAGACCTTTGATCATTTTTGGAGGGACAAGGAGTAATTTTCCAGACGAGTGAGGTATGTGGGAGAGAGCACTTTGGCAGAAAGAATACCCTGTACAAAGGCACCGAGGCATGAATCCGCAGACTGTTTGAGAAACTGCCAGCAGCAGGAATGATGTAGGCGAGTGATAAGGGAGGTAAGCAAAGTCCCCAATGGAGAGCCTGCTCCTTCTGAGCCATTCTGAGGAATTGGACTACCTCCCTACAGCCTGATGGTTACTAATGCCTTGGGGTCATGGCTCTTTAAAATCTAGTTCAGTATTTCCCAAAGTGTGGTGCGTGTACCCCCAGAAGTACGGGAAGAGTTTGGTGTGGGTATGCATTGCACCAGAGTTTGATGGGGATATGCACTGCACCGTGCTTAGCTGCGCCTAATTCTACGTTCTCATGAGTATGAAGGGTACTCAGCGTTACGAAAATTATAGAAGGGGTACACATATGTCAAAAGTTTGGGAAACACTGATCTAGTTAAAGTATGAACCCTCTTCTTAGGAAAAAGATAAGTGAAAGTACATTCGCCAAAATAGTGTATACAGTGTCCACCAACACTGCAAAGTTCAGAAATTGCTTGGACTTCAGGTTTAACATCCTGTTATAGTCAATATGCCCATTTTTAGTTTTTAAAAATGATGAGAAGTATACACAACAAGCAGGGAAGCAATCTGATCCAATCTGTGTTTTAGAACAATAGCCAATTCTGTCGTGAACAGATCAGAAACAGGTGAGACCAAGGGCAGAATGAGCAATTAAGACACCATAACAACCATCTGGTCAGGAGATGATAAAAAAAATTTCCAAAATTTTTTTTAAAAAAGATAAAAGTGATTCAAGCTCTCTGATATTGAAATGTATTATAATAGTTAAATATTGTGATGCTGATTTTTTTTTAAAAAGGTAGAGAAATCAGTTAAAAAATAGAAAATATAGATATAAAACTTTGTGTTATGTTTCTTCAAGGTAAAACTCAAAAGGAAAGGACATTTATTCAATAAATTGTCAGAACAAGTGAAAAACTATTTGGGGGAAAATATAAAGTTAAATTCTTACATTCCTATATAACAAAACTAATTCCAAATGAAGTAAAATTTAAATGTAAAATAAGAAACCATAATAGCACTGGAAGAAAATGTAGGAAAAGTGTGTGTAATCTTGGAATGGGAATTCCTTTCTAAAAACAACACCAAAAACAGAAATGTTAAGAGGAAAGCATGTAAAGACTCAACCACATGCACAAAAAATTCTCATGTAAAAATATTCCAAAGGAAAAAAGTCAAAAGGTGGTTAAGAAACTGGGGGAAATATTTACATTAGAAACTCCATGGCCAAGTAGAATACTATCTGTACTATTTAAAGAATTTCAATAAAATTAATTGGAAAATAATCATCCTAAAAGAAAAGTAAGCAAGGAACTAACAGGTAATTTATAAAGGAAAAATGTCAAGCCTTACTACCATTTGAAGAAGTGCAAATAAACCTCAGTGTGATACCATTTCCCCCATATCAGTTTGGCAACATTGTTTTAAAATAATACTACTTAAGATATAGGAAAGCATCCTCTCTTATGTACTGCTGTAGGAAAATAAAGGGAAAAAACTTTCTGGAGGGCAATTAGACAGAAGAATCACATATATATATATATATATATATATATATATATATATATATATATATATATACACACACACACACACACACACACACACACACACACACACACCTAAGCGACCATCACAACTGAATGGATGACCGAATAGGCTGCATGGGGTGACCAGGCCAACAGAGGGGTTAGTGAAGGGCACCAAACGACCAAGCAGCAGGCTGCATGGAGCAACCAGGCTGGTAGGTGGGGCAGTGAGGGGTGACCAGGCCAGCAGGGGGAGGTGGAAAGGGGGATAGTAAGGGGCAATCAGGCAGGCAGGCAGGTGAGTGGTTAGGAGCCAATGGTCCCAGAGTGTGAGAGGGATTTCCAGATTGGAGAGGGTGCAGATTGGTCTGAGGGGACTCCACCCTCATGCACAAATTTTGTGCACTGGGTCTCTAGTATACTTATAAAGATACTAGAGGCCCAATGCACAAAAATACATGCAAGAGTAGGCCTCCCTTCCCTCAGCTGCCGGCATGGGCTCCCCTCCAGCATCAGGGACCCAGGCTGCTTCCCTCGGGCCACTTGCAGGCACTTGGAACATGGCTGGCTTCTCTTCAGCTCCAGCTTCATCAGGAAGAATGTCCAGAATGATGTTCAAAAGACGTCCAGTCTAATTAGCATATTACACTTTTATTATTTTAGAATATACTCTTTAGTCTACCAGCTCTCTTTCTAGAACTGTATCCTGGAAACAACTCCTATTTTGCTACAATTAAATACATAACAATCTTATAGTAGGAAAATTAATTTAATTGGATAAGTAAATACTTTCTCACTATACCAAATTACCTCCATATGAAAATTATGCTATAGTAATAGAATAGTTAGAGGCATGACCAGATGTTGGTAACAGTTCTATCCACTGAGCCAAAGTGGTTTCGGTACATTTTTATTTTTGGTGTGCCCTGGAATTTTAGTAATTAGTTTATGTCATGAGATAAAAAAAAGGTTGAAAATTGCTGATTTAAAGTACAATTGAGTTAACTGATTCCATATATGATAGTTAACAGCAGCAGCAGTGGCAACAGCAGCAGTAGAAATAACAATAGAAACAACGCATGACACAAAGCAAATGGCAGGCTGACTCACAGTGAACACATCAGTAACAGTATTTGGTGGATAGCCAGGTTTCTATACCCACTTTGTCGGTGTGATGCTTCTGGTGTAGCAGGATGGACCTTGCTATGTCTACTCTCCCTCTCCATCCTATCCCCTCTCTTTGGCAGATTTGGGGCCAGAAATTAGAGGGAAAAACACAAGAAAACAACATGCATATGGACATGGAAACTATGAAGGGACAGAAAAGAGGTCTGGAGATGCTGCTGCCTCCCCTGGGTGCCTCAGCAAGTCCTCAGCATGGAGTGGCACAGGTTGACCTGAGCTGGAAAACACTGCCCCAGATCGGTGGGCTGCCAGCTACTGTGTGTGGTGATGGCCTGGGTATAACTTAGCACACAGGAGTGGTTACAGACCATGCTGTGGCCTCCAACTCACTAACATGTGCTGATTTCTAAGTACCCCAGTTTGAATGGAGCAGAGCAAGTTGCATGTTTTCATCCACTTCTGGTAAAATGCTTTTATTTCAAAAGGTCCGTACAAGGCCCCTGAAAATCGACAAACACCATACAGATCAGTCTACCAATCAATAAAACCATAGTAGGCACTTTAGAATAGCCTCTCTACCAACCTGTATTTCGTTTTGAGATATGTCAGCACAGTCATTTTTTTAATAATATTTAAGCATAATTTGCCTTGGATAAAAAGCCTATTTCTACTTAGTTCTCATTTGCAGATTTATCTTTGTAATTGCTAATTCCTTGGCTTCTGATTCACTCCTTCCAAAACTACAGGCACGAGGTTCAACAGAAGACCATGCTCTCTGCTGAAACAGTTGAAGATGAGGTGGAAAAAAGAAATAGCTTTTAAAATGGGGGGTGAGGAGAGAGAGAAAGAAAACAAACACCCACACAGTGAGTATGTGTTTAACAAGGATAGTTATCTCAAAGGTCACAGATTGGCAGAGGAAATATGCTATTTACCAATGGCAGGAAGGAGAAAATCCCAAAGACACATAAAACTCACTCTAAATATTTGCCATTCTGTTTTATTTAAGACCAGGATACATTAACAGGGGAGAGCTGAGTACATACTGAGGACACCAAGCTGCAGGGCCAGTTCCCTTACTCAGCAGCAAGAAGTTGTTCTCACCAGTTCCTAACTGGTTTCAGCAGAAATAGTGATTTATCCTTGGGGATAACTTCAGAAGATTTCTATTTTACTGTCAATAGTTCTTTAGGGATAGAATTTTTAAATTTATCTTATTACATTTATTTATAGTATATTCTAGTTCAATTATTTTGATGGATTTAGCTCATAATTTTGCTTATGACCATTTGTTTGAGATCTCATAAAATTGGCTTGGATTTATTTTGTTGACATTCACAATCATTCCAAAAGTATAAAGTAACAAATAATATTTTGTTAAGAGAAAAGGCAGTTATTAGTCATTTGTGAAAGTGTGCAGTGATCAAAAAAAAAGGTACCTTCCCCATAAATTAAATTATATGTGACCTTCTTTATATTTGGAAGTTCTAGGACTGATTATTTAAAAGCAAAATCATGTATTTACCAGAATAACTCAGAACAAAACCATGGCTTTATGAGACCTGGCAGTATTTCTTAAAACAAAATATTATTAGTTTATAAATTTAATGCAGGCACACTGATATCTGCCCCACATATAATATAGTACATTTTGCTTCAGAAAAAAACTTCAGTCATATTTTGATTATAAACACTTCTTGATAATCACAAAAGTAGGAGGTTTTGGCTGTGTGAAGGGTTTTTCCGTTTCTCATATAATCAGCAGACAAAGATGTACGCTTTCATTCTGAAGACACTCATTTGGTTTCCCTCACATCTCATCAACAAACCTATGCTTCACTCCCAAAATTCCTTTTCTGACTTACCTTGTGCAAAAAAAAAAAAAAATCTGTAACAGGAGAGTTGCTGCAGTGGAGCCAGCATGAGATTGTGGCCAAGGAAAATGAAATCTCAATTCCTACCAATGATATAAATCTCTGATATTCAATAGCAGGAAAAGGAGGGGAACTAACATCCATCTAATCTCAGTGCTTTCATAGCAGATTTTTAAAAATATAAATGAAGAGCTATTTATTTATTTTTCCTTTTAAATGTGTTTTTATTGATTTGAGAAAGAAAAGGAGAAGGAGAGAGAGAAAAACATCGATAGGCTGCCTCCTGCACACACCCTAACCAGGGATCGAACCAGCAACCTTTCGATGCATAGGATGACATTCAGCCAACTGAGCCACACCAGCCAGGGCTTATAGCAGATATTATAATGAAAACAATTCAAGCTCCTGACTCAACAGAGGACAGTTTTGCATAATGCTTAGTTTCTTATGCCTCCAAAATGTAACTGATATTTATCTATGATCCAGATATATTAAGCCTAAAAAAGAAAAGTGCCTAGAATTTTTTAAAGCCTACAGGAAACTGCCTGAATAATTATTAGCAAATAACTTGGAAGAAAATATTTGTTTTCCCCATCCCACCTCCACACACTGGAGCACGAAAACATGTTTTAAAAGAGTTTAACACAGAAATCATTAATTTCATTGTTAAAATTTCCCTAAAATTAATTTTTAAAGATCACCTGGAAAAATCTTAGGAGATTTTGTAAAATGTACAAATTCAATAAGGCAGCCCTAGCTGGGTTTGCTCAGTGGATAGAGCATCAGCCTGAGGACTGGAGCGTTCTGGGCTCTATTCTAATCAAGGGCACATGCTCTGGTTGCAGATTTGATTCTCAGTAAAGGGCATGCAGGAGGCAGCCAATCAATGATTCTCTCTCATCATTGATGTTTCTATCTCTCTCTTCCCTCTCCCTTCCTCTCTGAAATCAATAAAAATATTTTTTTAAACTCAATAATGCAGAGTCAATAAGACAAGTTGCTCAACTTGACTGCCAATTTATAGTGTTATGAAGTAGGTAATCTAACTTCCATAATAACAATAGATAATGATAATATTTTTTCTTTCAGACTGCGTTTATAATAGTGTATTTCTTCACTGTATTTATTCAACATGTTAATTTTGTGAAGTACTCTGTATATGTTTAAATATGAAAAAAGTTAAAATTAAAGAAAGGTTAAGATGTTCTGGCTTCAAAAACAAAAAGAGAGGCAGAGTTAAGTGCAAAGACATATGAGATGTCAAGTGAAAAGAATTTAGGGGGTGTTTTGAAGGAAACAAATGCCCCATGAATGGAACCAAAAATTAAGAAAGCATTATTCTCCCTGTTCAGAACAAACTAAAGTAAACTTCTGTTTAGCTGGAATTAAACAATCACCAGTTCACACAACTTTCTATTTTATTAAGTCACCTTTTGTGAAAAAGAGACAAATCCCCTATAATAAAGAGGTAATATGCAAATTGACCATCATATCCTTGCACAAGATGACCGCCCTCATGTGATCACAAGATGGCCAGCAAGGGAGGATAGTTGTGGGCAATCAGGCCATCAGGGGAGGGCAGTTTGGGGAAACTGGGCCTGCAAGGGAGGGAGGACAGTTGGGGGTGACCAGGCTGGCAGAGAAGGGCAGTTGGGGGCAATTGAGCCAGCAGGGGAGCAGTTAGGCATCAATCAGGCAGGCAGAGGAGTGGTTAGGGGGTGATCAGGCTGGCAGGCAGGCAGGCGAGCGGTTGGGAGCCAGCAGTCCCTGTGGGATCAGGCCTAAACCAGCAATCAGACAACTTCCAAGGGGTTTCACATTGGAGAGGGTACAGGCTGAGCTGAGGGACACCCCCCTGTGCATGAATTTTGTGCACCAAACCTTTAGTCTATTATAATAAAGGCATAAAATGCTAATTAGACCCGACAGCTGAATGACCTTCCAGACGTCATTCCAGACATCCTTCCAGCCGAAGCCAAGGTGGCAGGGTTGAGGCAGAGATTGTTAGGGGTGATCTGGCAGGCAGGCAGAGTGGTTAGGGGTGATATTTCTTATTCCTCCTCTTGGAAAGTTTTAATAAAAAGTTAAATAAGAACTAAGAAGAGGAAATGCCTCTGGACTTGGATCTTTTAAATTAAAGAATATTCAGCCCTTACGATTTACATATCTGAGAAAACACTGAAAGGTTCTTGTTCAAAAAAACAAAAGCAAAATCTGGATCCTCTTCAACTAACCTGAGTGTCATCTCATTTTCCACTCATTTTCAATATAATCAATCATATTTAATTATCTTTTCAATCACACTGAAAAAAAAATCACACAAGTTCAGATGTTTATTCTTGTTCAAAGCAATATCAATGTATGCATCTTCATTCACTGAGTCCACAAACATTTCACCAACCAAATGAAAGGCCTTGAGTAAAGAAGAATACTTGGACCCTGCCTTCAAAGTACTTATAATTTGCTCTGGAATATGTATTTGCATACCAAATTACTATAAAATGAAGTAAAAAGTAGTAAATGCCATAAACAAGCTTTAAACTATGTGATATTTCTGAGACAGCAGCCACATTGAAAAAGAGATAAAATTTCCCAGCATTTTAAAAATCACTCTAGGAAATATTCCAGATTGTTAAACAGACCTAAGAATATAAAGCATTACAAGTAAAGGAGGAAACAACAAAATTTAAAAACTTTTAAAGTAGCATCTTCATTTTCTCATTCAAATACATACATTCCAATAAAACATAAAATGAGATCAAATTTCTCCAAACTTTGTCCATTCTTTTTGAGAAAGCTTGTTTCAAAGGCACAGCAACTTTAAGATTCAAATGTGAAACAAGGGAACTTCTCATCATTATACATGTGCATTGGTCAAATTAGCCTTAGGATTAAAATTGCAATTTAATTTTTCAATTGACACTGTAAACATGCACAGTCAGAAGCCTCTTACCTTTGCTGTTTAATTATCCATCTGATTGTAGCTCAGATCCACTCTTTATAATCCAATTTTGAGAAAATGATGCATGTACTTAAAAGTATAGCTTCTTTGTTCAAGTAGAAAGTTGACTGAATTCTCCTAGACTAAAAAGAGATTGGCATGTTTGCTTGTGCATATCAGATTACTTAATTGCAAAACTGGGAATTATTCCATAGATGTGAATGGATATCTAATTTATGTCACAAAGGAGAGATTATACTCATAGGAGATGTTATTGGCTTGCTCATTTTCCTAACTAGATTTTCATGCACATGAGAATTTTAAGTCAGGAAAGTATTGCCAACAATGTTCCACCAGAGACAACCAAAAAGAGATCATAAATGTCTAGTTAGCTATAAATAATGATAAAATGGAGATCTTTGGGAATGTGATTACTGCTGGTTTAGCCTGAGGAGTTTTAAATTTATATTAACCCACATAAATTACAGTGTGCATCCTGATTTTAATTTATGAATTATAATAGGTTTGTTGTACATTTTGTCTCATAATGAGAAAAATCTAGAAAAAGAATCAACTCCTTTTTTTCCAATCATCAAGTCTATAGTGCCTCTGTCTCTGCACGTTGACAAATGTACTTCTGCCCTCTAACTTCAATACATTCTTCTCTGCGTCACTTGTCTGAACTTATTGGTCTATAGTTCCTACTGCAATTTCTAAGCTATCTTTTAGAGATCTTTTGAGGAAATACCTTATCAGAGCATCCCATATGTTCTTTGGTGTTCATGCTCCCCACCCTCTGCTTTGTTTTCCTGCCTTGGCACCATAGGAGTACACATAAATAAGTCTCTACCTTGTGGTGGCTTGTTGGTACTTGAATTAGTTCAGAAGCTCTTTTTAAGAAAAGGATTGACCTGGGAAATAAAATATATGAAACCTGGTCTTTGTGTAGCCTTAGGTCAGTTTTAGGCTTCACGGGACCTGTCTTCTCAGGCACAAAATGAGAGGACCCTGCTAGATGATCAATTTCAACAGTTCCGACAAACCTAAAACCAAATGACTCTCTAGTTCTTTGACTTAGGACCTCACACCTGGATGCCATTTGTTATAGTTAAAGCTGGTTGGCCCTTCTCCTAGTGGATATAAACTTAGACAAAGACAAAAAACACATGCATGAGGAGAGAGTATAAACAAGAAAAAAGCAGGCAGAGATGGGTTCACGGCAAGAGCAGTGGAATGGAAGGACAGAGGATGAAAGAGAGAATAATGAGCTGAGAGTGGCAAAAATCTAGAGATATTGCCCTAACCCAGTGGTTAACAAAATCATTAGTCAAGAGAGCCAAATATCAACAGCACCGTGATTGAAATTTCTTTTGAGAGCTGAAAACCGACTTCTGCTCATGGACCACAAAGTTTCAATCATACTGCATGTGCATGCCTGCCCGTGGTATTTTGTGGAAGAGCCACACTCAAGGGGCCAAAGAGCCGCATGTGGCTCGCAAGCCGCAGTTTGCCGTCCACTGCCCTAACCGGTTTGGCTCAGTGGATGGAGGAGCCTGAAGACTGAAGGGTCCCAGGTTCAATTCCCATCAAGGGCACGCACCTTGGTTGTGGGCACATTCCCAGTAGGGGGTGTACAGAAGGCAGCTGATCGATGGTTCTCTCTCATCGATATTTTTAACTCTCTATACCTCTCCATTCTCTGTTAAAAAAAATCAATAAAATATATTACAGATATTGGGGAATATGAGTGGGGATCAGAGCAAAGTATTTAGGAGAACAGAGACAATACAACAAATGTATGTACAGTTTAGTGAACTAAAGAATAGGTCTAAATGAGAGTATGCAACTCTAATTACAGAGCATAAAATTTGAAAAAGTGTTATCTGCGTTTTTTTCTATACTAACAAATATCTGCAGAAAGAAAACAAAGCAAAATATTTGGATATTGAAATGATAACTTTAAATCACTTTAAAGGAACAAAGTTATTTTCTACTATGGATTTACTAAACACTAGATGATGACATTTTTTAAAGTCATACATTATCATTAAGAAATAAGCACGAGAGAAATTCTAGCACAGGGCCTGGGAGACAGTAGCATAAATATAACTCAGAGGGAGAGAAGAAGGGAGGACAGAGAAAAAAAGGCTATATTTTAAAGCAACATAAATCGTCTTCTGGAGCGCAAAGCCCATACATTAAAAAGGAGAGAGGACAAAAGAATAAAATATGCCAAGGTAAGTTTAAGATTCCAAACAAGTTGCAAGTACAAACTATAGTAAAAATTTAAGCAATCAGCCAAAACCAGTTTGGCTTAGTGGATAGAGTGTCAGCCTACAGACTGAAAGGTCCCAGGTTCGATTCTGGTCAAGGGCATGTACCTTGGTTGCCAACACATTCCCAGTAGGGGGTGTGCAGGAGGCAGCTGATCAGTGTTTCTCTCTCATTGATGTTTCTAACTCTCTATCTCTATCCCTTTCCCTTCCTCTGTGTAAAAAATCAATAAAAAAAAATTTTAATTAAGCAAATCAGAGCTCAACAACTTAAGAATACACACACACACCCTTACAGTTCAGTATTCAATGAAAGAGGCAAATTTACAAGAAAATAGTAAATGTCATTGTTCATGAAATAACCATGATCACCTCCACCAGCAGTAGCAGCTCCCTAGGAATGTCTCTAGAGAACAGTCATTCCTAGTTTGTACGTCATTAATAACCACAGAGCATTCATGCCTGTTACTGTTACTCCACGTGCAGACCAGGAAGGCATGCAAGGACCTTAGTGGTCAATTAAAGCCTAGTTTCTCAAAGTAGTGCGCTTCACCGTAAAGATGAGTTGACTGTTGTGAGTGGCTTCCCACTAGAGGGTTTGAAATCCCAGACTATTCTTAACATTTGTGGAGCCAAAGCCCCCCAGCCAATAACCCCACTCCTCTCTTTCCCAGCTTCAGTTCTATTTTACAGTGTGAGAAGCCTTCTACATACTCATGAGGACACTCCAGCCCACACACCCAAAGTTCACACCAAGCCCCATACTCTGGTCCCAGGAGTGTTCACACACATATAATAGAGTTCACCCTTGAAATTTTGACCCTAAGAGAGACCCATAGAGGCTCTGGGAGTAATTTTTGGATTACTTAGAGAGGGGATACTAAGCTGCTGAGCAGATTAGGAGTGAGGTGAAAGTGAGAGTGAGAGTGCTTTAGATAGACAATGTCCCTTTGGCCCTACAAAAACTTCTCCTATGGGACAAGGTATAGCTGGAGAAGGACCAGAGTGGGGCCCTAAATTAAAATAAGGTACCTGAGGAAATAGTCCTTTTGGACCAAGGTCAAAGCATGTTACTACTGTTGATATATGTCTGCCTTAATCTGGGCTAGCCAGAAAACCTAATTAGCTCTATCTCATACTCCAACCAGCCAGACTGGGTAGAATTGGTTGTACTACATAGTGAAAATAACAACCTATGGTGCAAAAATTACTTCAACTCAGGTGGTCAGATGATTTTGATTTGAATACCATGGAGTTCACAGAACAAGAGGATGCATTTCCTACACACAACATATTAGTACAGACTACCAAAGAACAAGTTACCATTCAAAGAGAAGCTTTGTGAACTGTTAAGTAGTGATCAAGCAGAGAACAAAGTTTTTGTCTCAATTTCTCCTCCCTTACTTTCAGTCTACAGAGTGTCATGAGTCGAGGCATAAGGCAAGAAGCTAAATTTAATGATGAACCTTCCCTCTTGTTCTCCCTTCTGATAACACCTCACCCTGACATGCCTGAGTTGTTTCCAGGCGAACACAAGAAGAACCACTTTTCCAAGAAAGTGTTCTTTACCTCTATTTCCCTCTTTCTACCACCAATTTTTTCTCATATTTTCAGGGTTCTATCTGGTGGTAGTCAACTAATAGAATAAACTACCTACCATGTACCAATAGGCTAGTGAGTATTACCCATTGAATAAGTCATGGCTCCAGTTAATTAGCATGATAAATGGGGTCTTGAGAACACATCACTTCTTAATCTATAGGAATGACTCCAATAGAATGTGTATACATTACAAACATGGGATCAGGCCAGTAGGGGCATGAAGCTTTCTTGGAATACCTCGAATACATCATGCAGGCAACTAACTGCCTGTCCCACTGAGAAGCCTCTTCAGCTGGATAGGGGACAAAGAAAAGAGAAGAGAGAAAAGAAACTTGTCCTAACAGGTTGACAATTCAGTTGAAAAGCAATAACATTACAAAGCAACATAAGGATGCAAATGAATGAGTTACAAGGCCTTTTCCCTCCTGGTTTATAACTCTTCCAATAGTGTCATCTGTCACAGCTTTCCCTAACATTTTGAGAAAGAGACAGAAGACTTGGATTGAAGAGAAAAATAAATAGTTTGGAAGAAATTAGAGAGATTTCCTTCTTTCTCTGCTCCCTCCTTTTCCAAAGCACAGAACTTGGGCCTTTGAAATATTTTTTTAAGTTATATGTGTATCTGTCTTTTAAGTCATATTTTTATTAATGTATCAAGGTCCTCAAGAGTTAGCTTTAGTCTTTCCTTTTTAAGGTTGGACAGTGATTCCACTTCCATCTTTCTTTCAGCTGTTTTTACATTGCTCTGGCCTGTGACCTCAAAAATTCAGATAATCCTTGGAATCTAAGAGTTAGAAGGCACACATTTCAAATCCAGTCTTAATACTTAGTCACCATGAGAAAGTTGTTCAACTCTTCTTTGAGCCTCAGTGTCATTTATAAAATGGGAATTTGTTTCAGCAAAGACCAAATCAAACAGCATGTGCATATGTGGGACAGCACACAACACAACAGTGTTCAATTTGTGTGGTCAATGTGAGCATTTATTCCAGGTGTTCTCTGCTTCAGAATTGCTCAGAACAAGATCAGATCCGTTGATTCCTTCTGTTACACTTTGCTAAGTATTGAATGTGTCTCTGTTAAGCACTTGAGACAACTGCTATAGCCATCCATTGCTATTGGATAGTTTATATTTTCTTTATATATATATATATATATATTTGATTTTTTACAGAGAGGAAGAGAGAGGGATTGAGAGCTAGAAACATCGATGAGAGAGAAACATCGATCAGTTGTCTCCTGCACTTACTGGGGATATGCTTGCAACCAAGATACATGCCCTTGACCAGAATCGAACCTGGGACCTTTCAGTCCACAGGCTGACACTCTATCCACTGAGCCAAACCAGTTTTGGCATAGTTTCTATTTTCAAATTACCCCTCTGCTGGTACTTTGGGAAATAGTTAAGAGTGTATGTTGTGTTTGCTTGGTTAAATTCTACCTATTTGCAACATTTTGGAATGAAGCCTATTCCTCCCTGGGCTTCTTTAAACTTCAAGATTCCCACAATGGCTATTTTTTCAAGAGACACAAACCAGCATAGTCTCTAAGAAGTTCTATCTTAGGTTTGATAAAATATATTAAAATATATCTGGATTTTATCAAGCCTGGTTTTCAGGCTGCCCTGGGAGGCTGGAGTTGATAGGGATAAATTAAATTATTAAGAATAAAACTTCCAAATAATCAAAGAGAAGGGGTAATGAGTACTGCACATACCCTGCTCGCCAGACCATCTGATGCTGAGTCCACAATCCAAGTGTGCCCCTCCTCATTCTACCACCCTGAAAACCAAAGTGCAGCAAGAAAAATCTGAATAATTCCTGCTCAGCTGAGTCCTTACTTATGATCAAATAAAGGCTTCTTTAAAGCTTGAATACAAAGAACACCTTTTTCCTAGACAATTAACTACCTGAAGCAGTGTGACTCGGTACAAGTTTTATTGGTTACAAATAGGCAATAACGTAAGGTTATGGTGAAGCATAGTTTACACTATTAATTCCAGGGAAATCACATACTAAACCATCTGCTATATGTAAAAGCCATAGCTGTGTAGACCCCATGAAACTTCATTGATATAACCATCAAGGTAGAGCAGGAGTTTGAAAACATATTTTGGTGTAATTTTTGGCCATGGTTGATTATACAAAAATGCCTTCTGTGTGTCCAGCTTCTATTTTACCAGACCTATATTACTATTAGGAGAATAAGTGCCTTCAAAAAATGTAGAAAAGTGTAGAAAAGAACATGATATTTTTTTTTACCCCCTCTCTTCTCTATATGTTATGAAAGAAGAGAAAAACTGGGCCTGTTGGGAGAAATTCCTGACTGAAACATGCATGGGCAGGGCTGGCACTTTCACAAGCCCATTTATATCCTTTATGAAATTTACCTCCAGGACTGTGTGGTGCACAATCTCTGTGCTATCCACAATCACCCTATTGTACAGGGTATCCAACAGTCCACCGAAAGGAAAGAGCTCCTAGTCTAGGAAAATAATGCTCTGTGAGCTAGGTCAGTCCTAATGAGATAAGGAGAAAAAAGAGAAAGTGTTCCTTGACTTTAATAATTAATTACTCAAGAAGTTCCATAAATAGATGCAGAAGAAATATCTGAAATTGTAAAAGATTTGATTCTGTAATCACACAAGAAAGAAAAGTCTTTCCCTTTGACTGATCCTTGGATAAACAAAACCACAGTGGAAATGGCTGAGCAAACAGTTTTCCTATCTTCGCATCTACACACCTGGTGGAACATATCAACAAGCAAAGAAAACATTCACCAAATTTCCATTGATGAAACATCCTGGGGAGAGGTGCCTTCCCTTTGGTTGACTTTGGAAACATTTAGCCATATAGTTCCAGTTTTTGTTTCAACTGAAAAATGCAGTTGTTATCATAAATCGATGGCATGTAAGGACAAGCCAGCTTGAGGGTAGGACAGGGGATTTCTATTCAGGCCACATGAAGAATATCCCTGAATCTCAGTCAGGTGACCAAGTGTTATTCTGTCTAAATGTTCTTATCCCAAATACTTCAGAAATGCATAGTGAGCCTGCTTTCCTGGGATGCTAAAGAGTGTGTTAGAAACAGGGTCTATAAATAGCAGGGGCAGGCCAGGTAACCCTAACATGGGGCTTGTGCTTCAGAGAACCTCTCTCCCACCCTCCTCTAACCATGCATCCCCATGGGGCTAAGAGTCTGCAAGGTTGGGGGATATACCCACCTGGGGACCATTCCCCAGGAACCCATGACTATGGAATCCCCTGCCCCAAATGGCCCAAAGCCAACCTCCAAGGCCGGTGTGAGTCTTTACACTCCCAAAAGCAGGCCACTTCATGGCCTAGGTGCACCCCCTTAGAAATGAGGAGTGACCAGGGGCAGCTGTTGGACAATGAGTGTGAATAAAGTTTGAATGAACACATTGGCTTGTAGGCACACATTCCTACAAGGCTCCTCCAGCTGCATGGTGGATCCAAGACAGGAAGAGAGGGATAAGACTGGGAGGCCTCTTGCCTTGGATCTACAAATGTTAGAGGTGGGTCTGGAATGGGCTAAATTACATATCTCTCTCTCTCTCTCTCTCTCTCTCTCTCTCTCTCTCTCTCTCTCCTATTCTCACAGTGGCCCATAACCATTTACTAAGTATAAATGGGACCCTAACCAAATGGGACACCAGCTCAACCACTGAAACCAAGACCACCCTGCAAACTGGAATATAAAGTGTTCCCAAGTACATTGAACTGCAAGTAGTGGCTTCCTTTATAAAGACCCCTCAGTGACATTGAGCCCAGAGTCCCATACATAATGGCCATCTATCAGCATCCAGCATTTTTCTTTCCCATCAGGCTCTTGTTTCCCCCTTATGAAAGTGTGTTTATGCGAGATACACTCAAGAAATAAATAAAACTTCATTCTCATCAAGTACAACATGGGGCTATGATAGAAAGCATCATATGTAGTTTCAGCTTCTGTTGTTTATCTGCAAAGGAGGTGCAAACTGTTAAATTGTAAATTGGCATCTTAATAAAAGGAACAGAAAATAAAAGGGAGACCTAAGAAATCAGAGAACTGTCAGACATCTGCAAACACACTAAAGAGAGTTGGATACTATAATTCCTGCCTGAGGGAGAAAATCAAAGCTGGATAGTAAACAAACTTTGTTTTAATTTGCATCAATTCATTGTTCTGCTTATTTATATATTCAATGGTTTCTTTTTGGTATGGACCCTGACCAGGGATTGAACCGGCAATCTTGGTGTATCTGGAGGATGCTCTAACCCAGTGGTCAGCAAACTCATTAGTCAACAGAGCCAAATATCAACAGTACAACGATTGAAATTTCTTTTGAGAGCCAAATTTTTTAAACTTAAACTTCTAACGCCACTTCTTCAAAATAGATGTCCAGGCCGTAGTATTTTGTGGAAGAGCCACACTCAAAGGGCCCAAGAGCCACATGTGGCTCACGAGCTGTAGTTTTCCAACCACGGCTCTAATTGAGCTACCCGGCCAGGGCCAGTAAACAGAACTTTAAAAGAAAACATTGTGGTGGCCTTTTCTGGGGAATGTAGGATTTAATCAGAACCAGTCAGTGTTTTCCAGAAGCTCACACCCTAGAGGAGGGAATTTCTGGTAAGGCCTAAGGCCACATCCTTGGCACCTGGCTAATGTGTCTCCCTTGCTGCTTCTTGGCAAATTCTAGTAGCCTGATTTCATCTCACAGCTGCTACACCACACACATGCATGCACACATGCTCCCACACACTTTCTCTCTGCAGTGCTTCTAGTCAGTTTGCCCTACTATGTACCATCCTTTATACTAGTAGATCTTAAACATGACCACACATCATGTTACCCTGAGAGCTTCTCCAATATACAGATTCCCAAGCAGCCCCCCACAGAGATTGAATCAGCATGCCAGGCGAGGCTAGGATGTTTCTACCCTTAGTAAACAATCAAGATGACTATGAAAGCAAAACATCCTAACCCCTGGAGAAGCTCAGCTAGAGGAACACATACTAGGATGATGTCCGACAGGATGCAGCCGCGCCTTCATGCTGTTTTCCCAGCTTGGTCTCACCGTGGGGTCTTCCCAGAGAGACGTGAGGATGTTCTGCCCAACAGCCTGGCAGGAGGTGCCACTACAGGCAGCTAGCTGTCCTTTCCTGCCACGACCAAGCTCCAAACAACTGCCAATTCCAACATGCCCTGGAAGGTGTCTGTATTCACTCCCTTTTGTGAGAAATTATTTGACTATTATTCAGAAATAAAAATACACAAATGCACCAAGTTTATAAAAACTTTAGAATGATTCATTTTTTTATTGGCAGACTATAGTTCTCAATCCAATGATAAAACTTACCTTTGAATGAAATTTTCACCCATTTTTTTTCCTTTCTCTCCCTTCTCTTTTCCATTTCACACTCCTATGCTGTGATCTCTGAGCTTTCCATTAAATTAAGGGTTCTCAGTGAATGGAGGACCAACCCTTTTGGAGAACACATCAACATCTCCAGGGAAATGTGTGTTGTTGTTTGAAAAAGGACATGTGTTTTTATTGATTTGTAGAGAGACAAAGGAAGAGAGAGAAACATTGATGTGAGAGAGGAATGTCAATCAATTGCTTCCCACATGTGCCTTAACCAGGGATTGAACCTGCAGCCTAGGAATGTGTCCTGCCTGGAAGTCAAATCTGCAAACTTTTGGTGTATGGGACAGCGCTCCAATCAACTGAATACCCATCCGGGTACATTTTTTATTTGGGAAAATGTACCAAATGTTTTAAAGGATAAAATATGCTACTCAATTTACCTTATGATTCAAACAGAATATAAATGAGAGGACATTATAGTAATCAATCAACTTAAATTTTATGTTTTACAAATAGCCTAATGTAATCAGAAATAAGCCTATGTTTATAAGTAAAATAATGTGCCATTAGGTAATTGAGACAGGCTATCTGGTAGAAATTCCTCCTTGTGAGTGGAAAGTGACCCTGGAAATTGAGTCATCGGTCTGGCTGCTATCATCACAGATAGGTCTGCTAGAGCAGAGGAGGTAAAAAGAGATCTACGCTCCAGCACAGTTCTCAAGTTCAGCGTTCGGCGTTACCTAGTAAAGTATTAAGTACACTGCTACCCCTTCCCCTTTCTCCAGGGATGTCCCCACAGATCTCCAAAATGAAGCCTTTGCAAGAGAGCCTGCAGACCCTGACAGCTGAAAATCTCAACATGACCCAGGGCACAAGTCAATGCTAAGCCTGGGTTCCCAGTTCCCACCCATAATGCTGATATGGCTCTTGGAGGGTAGAGAGCTGAAAAAGTTAAAAATAAAAAGACCAGGCCCAAAATGTGGAAAATGAACCCACATACTTCCTGAATGTGTGCTAAGCTGAAGAAATACTCAATCTATTTGACCTACACCTCATTTCTCTTGCTTTCTTGTTCTTTTCACTAAGCTTTAAATAATTTTCCTAAGTGAGGCTAAATGCTTATCTGGCACAAATCTTAACTTTCATAAATCATAAGACAGAAGACTTGCCATTTAAGTATAAATTCAATAATGAAATAGCTTGAAACAAAGTTTGGAAGAATTTGCACAGAGACAAATTTGTCAGTTTGGGATGGTGCAAGATTTCTGTTCCTGTTACTTAATTCTCTTCTATAACAAATATGTATTACTCATATGCTTTTTGAGCTTAAAAAAAAAGGAGGTAGAAAATATTGAAGGTATTCACCAATAGAAGCTATAAGCATCAGAGATTATAATTAACTAGAGGCCCAATGCACAAAATTCGTGCAGGGATCTCGGCCCCCACCTCTGTGGAGGCTGCCTCGGCCACCAATGCCGCAGCTTCATCCGGAAGGTCATCTGGAAGTACATCTGGAAGGATGTCCAGTCTAATTTGCATATTACACTTTTATTATTATAGATTATTTCAGTTAATTATATTGCTGTGTTATCTGCTAAGTCCATCTGCTAGTTTGAGTGGGAGTATTTGCCTGCAGTCTTATGATGAAACATAGCAACAAAACAGACTGAAATTTGGGGATTGCACACTTAGTTATAGCCGATAGAGTGGATAAGATTCATAAAGGAGAATAGGAAAAAAAATATAAGCCAGGCCAGCCTGGCTCAGTGGTTGAGAATTAACCTATGAGCCAGGAAGTTATGGTTTGATTCCCTGTCAGGACACATGTCCAGACAACAGGCTCGATCACCGGTATGGGGCATGTAGGAGGCAGCTGATCAATGATTCTCTCTCATCATTTATGTTTCTCTCTCTTTCCCTCTCCCTTCAACTCTGAAATCAATCATTTACATATGATTTATTTCAGAGATGAAATATATATTGCCATATTGAAATATATATATATATATTGCCATAGTTGGGACATTGGGGAGCTTTAAGAAGCTCCTGTCCTTTTCTAGGAGCCCCTTTATCCAGCTTACCTACTCTCCTGAAATAGCTGCTAATTCTACAAATTAACTGCTTGCTGTTCAAGACAAAGATCTTCCCCAATAAAGGAAATAAGATGTCTCCTATCAGTGAATTTAAAAATGCATTCATTCAAAAATTACAGTCACAACTGACATTTCAATTATATAGTTCTTCTTGCTTCCACTTTTAATAGAAGCTATAAGGCAAGAGGCAGATATCAAATGTTCTCTAAGGGGATTTAAATTGGCTCCATTAATCTTAGACTTCAAGACAATGTTTGAAAATAAATGTCTCGCTTAATATTTTACAAAAGCTCCTTTTAAAACATTCATGTTTCTTCTGTGCACCAAGGGAGACAAACTTTGTATTTTGGTTCTAAGTCAGGAGCAACTAAAGATGGAAATCACTCAAGGCAGCCTCTGTCTCTTCATCTCAGTCACTCAGTGGCTTATTTGATCACACTTTCGGTCCCATTATCTTCAAGATCTGACATTTTGATATCCCTCTCTCTAGCTATCATCTCAAACCTTTCCTATCACTTGCTGTCTGTTGAATTCATCCTGTTCCTTTATTGATCTCTCCTGTCTGTTCTGCTTTCTCTTTTGTGTCTTTTCCCAGACATTTTAAATAAGGATACACATTTCCATCCTCATTCCTATATAATAGGGCCTAGTCAGAGAAAAACATGGCATATCCTTTCTAGCTGTTTATTTTACTCAATAATAAATAGGTTAATACCTAAGTTTAAATAAACACATATCCATAATGGAAGTTTAAATAACTAAAAGAGTAACATGCTAATTGACCATACCTTCACAATGCCCACCAGTCAATCAGGAGTGAGTATGTAAATTAACCCAACAAAGATGGAGGATAAATTTGCATACACAGGCTGGTCAGGGGTGGGGTGGGACACCTGTATCACCATGGCGACAATGCAGGCATTCTGCACCAGCCTAACTGCTCCAGGCCTCTGGGCAACATGGGAAGGCAGAAAGGCAGCTCCAGGCTGGAGCCAAAAGGCTGCTCCAGCCAGAGTGAAGGCAGTGCCAGCAGCTATTGGAAGGAAGACCCATTCTTGCATGAATCTTTGTGCATCAGGCCTCTAATTTAAATATAAAATTAAAGATTTGGGGATTTTCAATCTTCCTTTTTTTTTAATAATAATAAAGGCCTTCTACTTGGTTTTTCTATGTCATTACAGAAACATGATATCACTGCACTCAGCAACATCCTTTCCAGGCTTGCCTTACTCTATAACACTGTTCCTTTAGGAAGCTCCTGCCCCTTTATCCAGTCAGTTCAGTCCACCTCCCTGCTTCACACAGATCTCCCATCATGCTCTGCCCGTTGCTGCCCTCCCTCCATCTGCCAGCAGAGAATGAGCATGGAGGGGAGGCAGTGGGGGAGAGTTCCCTCGATGCCTCAGAGCTGCACCCAGGAGTCCAAGTGCTCGAATGAATGACTTTGTTTTCAATTATTTGCCTTTTATGTTTTTTAGGGGGGAAAAGTAGGATTTTAACAGGATGTATAGCATATGAGATGTAGTCAATAATATTGTAATAACTGTGTATGGTGCCAGGTGGGTACTAGACTTATCCGAAGGATCACTTTGTAAACTATATAAATGTCGAACCATCATGCTGTACACCTGAAGCTGATATAAAATAATCTGAATGTTAACTATAATTAAAAGTAAAAATAAAAAACAGAAATCTTACCTAAAAGGATTACTGTCATCCACCACTTAACGATAAGCATATGTTCTCAGAAATGTGTCATTAGGTAATTCAGTTCTGCAAACACCATAGAGTACGCTGACATAAATCTAGTTGGTAATGCCAACTACTGTAATTGTATATGCTATACTGTTATACGCTTGACAGCACAGTAGATTTGTTTATACCACATAAACATGTGAGTAATATGTTGCACTATGATGTCATGACAGCTGCCACATCAGTAGTCAATAGGAATTTTTCAGCTTGATTATAATCATATTAGGAGACTACCTCATATATGCAATCTGCTATTTTATCAAATTATTGTTATGCTACTCATGACTGTATTTAACTCCTTGCTTAGAAAGTTCTAGGTGAAAAGGCAAAACCAGGATGCTGAGAGGAATGGAAACTGAATTCCATTTGCCTTTCAAGTCATCTTTTCCCTGATGTCACTCTCCCTTAGCATCTGGTCCTTCTCCTTCCTCTGGCGCACATCAATTTGGGGCAGATCAGGCCTCAGATCCAACTTTCATCTCTTCCTCTGACTGACAGAGACTGCATCTCAAGGGAGGTTAAGTGACTTGCCAAAGCTTATGCTGTTTTAAATTGACTCCAAGTTTGTTACTGGGCTTATTTGATCTATGACTAGAATTTAGGACCAAAGTCTTAAATTTGGGAGTTGTACACTTAGTTATAGCCAGAAGAGTGGATAAGATACTTAAGGGAGAACAGGAAAAAATATATAAGGCCAAGGTTGGGCCATTGGAGGACCTGCATTTAGAAGACACAGTAAGTCACTTTATAGTACCCAAATATGGCCTTCCCATTCAACTCCAGGTGATTATTTTTTAAAAGTCATCCTATCATGCCGGAACCAGTTTGGCTCAATGGATAGAGCGTCGGCTTGGGGACTGAAGGGTCCCGGGTTCGATTCCGGTCAAGGGCATGTACCTTGGTTGCGGGCATATCCCCAGTGGGGGGTGTGCAAGAGGCAGCTGATCGATGACTCTCTCTCATCGATGTTTCTAACTCTCTATCTCTCTCCCTTCCTCTCTGTATAAAATCAATAAAATATATTTAAAAAAAAAAAAAAAAGTCATCCTATCGTGAGGAACGTGAGCATTCATCACTCTTGAATTAGACCTAAATAAAAGAAAGGTTTTTTTTTTTTTTTCTTTCATTCATTCAGCAAATATTGATTGAATGTCTAGCAGATATCAGAAATCATTTTAGGACCTAAGACTTCATTACTGTACCAACAGTTTAAATCCCTGTTGGCAGAGAATTTCTCAGAACTACAATTACATTTGTAATTTTGCCATATCTGAAAACTTAAGACTTCCTAGAATAAGTTATTTATT
This sequence comes from Pipistrellus hanaki, assembly GCF_964339955.1. NCBI lineage: Eukaryota > Metazoa > Chordata > Mammalia > Chiroptera > Vespertilionidae > Pipistrellus > Pipistrellus hanaki. The sequence continues at coordinate 27,410,725 of NC_140506.1, forward strand.
TCCCATTAATTTCACTTCCCCATCTCTTAAATGGGAATATCAAAACTTGACCACTTATATCACCCAGACTGCAGTGAGAAGTGGGTGAAATTTCATCTATCAAGTATCTAGTGTACAGCCTCACATTCGCAGATAATCAGTAAGTGGTAACATGGAAATATGGTTGCACACTACTCTAAAACCTAGAGTCACCATTCATTTGTCCTTCAGAACTAAACATTGTAAATAACGCTGTCACTATGGCCTAAATCTAGTCATTCAGATACATTCTTTGGGATTTTCTATTTCTCCTACTTCTGCATTCAGCTCTGTGATATACTCAATACTTTATCTTTACTTCAAGCAATAACTATAGAATCATAGGTTTTATATTGAAGTTTTATATCTTGCCTGATACACATTAAATTCATAAGTAATTGCCGAAACCGGTTTGGCTCAGTGGATAGAGCGTCAGTCTGAGGACTGAAAGGTCCCAGGTTTGATTCCGGTCAAGGACATGTACCTTGGTTGTGGGCACATCCCCAGTAGGGGGTGTGCAGGAGGCAGCTGATCGATGTTTCTTTCTCATCAATGTTTCTAACTATCCCTCTCTTTTCCTCTCTGTAAAAAAATCAATAAAATATATATATTTTAAATTCTTAAGTAATTATTAAAATTTAGAAGGCCTATTCATATGACATAACTCCTAAAATGAACTCAGATATCACTGGAAGTGTCCTGGGTCTACTTTGGGAAACACTTCTCCATATGCTCAAGTTTGCAAAGCTGATCTCAATATCTAAATTGGGTTTATCTAAATGAAACACATCTTGGAGAGCTCCAGAGTCTGCCATCCTCTCAGCCTCCACCACTGCTCTCCTGAGGCAAACCCTCAGCATCTCTCTCTGACACAACTGTCATAGTCTCACAGCTTCTACTCTTAAAACCAGGCCATGTCTCTCCCTGCCCTGAATCCACCAATGAATTCCTAACTCACTTAGAATAAATGCAAAGACCTTACTGTACTGCACAAAAGCCCAAATGGCCTGGCCCCTGCTCTTTATCCCAGCACATTTCCTAACACTCTTCCCAGGAGATGTGTGATTACAGCCACGTTGAATATTCAGACAGCCTTTGCATCTGCTTACAGCATCCTTCCCAGATCATCAAGGCTTACTGCCTCACTTAGGAGGCCTTCCCTGAACACCAGTTTACTCGTCCATCACTATCTACCTGCTCACCTTGCTTTGTTTTTCTCATAACTTACCAAGCATTAAAATGAACTATTCATGTAAACATTTCCTGTCTGTTGAGCCCTATGAGATTTTAAGTTCCAAAAGCTTATATACAATGCTTACACACAATAAATATTTTGTCCATATTGCTGTATACTACTATACTATATTACTAATGCTACTCATCAAACATTTATTGATTGAACACATGAATGGATGTGCAAATGGTGAATAATGAGTATTCTTTAAAATATGGCCAGTTTGAGGTTTCTCCAGAACTTATAGAGTGGGCAATAAGAAATAAAATCCTGGAATTTATGGAAACAAGAACATGTTAAAGCAAGAATAAAGATGAAAGAGTTTGAAAATAATGTTGGGGGTCTCCCTAAATTCAAATTCAAGATCACAATGTTAAAATATTTTCACTAAAAGTCAAAAGAATTAAAATGACAAGTTACCTAAGCAAAAAGAGGTCTTAATGTTCAGTTTAAAATTTCTGCAATCATTTGAAAACAGCAAGATTATGTGGAAATATGTTCAGCATAATTGCACTTCCAAACTGAACTATTAGCATCTCCTTAAATTATAAAAATGGAATAATCATTTACAAGTATAAATATATTACACCCAATAGACTGTTGTTTTTCTTTGTGGACTCCAATAAAAACAAAGTAGAATCACACATGTTAGCTTCATCCTTCAGTAATTCTACCCTTGCCTCATCACAGGGGACTTCTGATTTCCACAGCACCAACAGTCTATTTTCATTACAGGACACTTCCTTCTTTCATCTTGAAAAAATTAACAACCTTCCTGTCCACATACCAAATTCACTTAAAGACCTGTAGCTAAAATAAACCAACAATAATTTGTTTCTGTTCAGACTTTTGTACTGACTAAGCACTCTCTTCTTCCCCTTCCAAAGTTATTCTTTCTTTTCTCTTTGCATATTTCCCAGAGGTTTGCACTCAAGTGTCAACGCTCACATTGGAGAAATGAGTAAGGAAGCAGATACCCGAGGAATACATATGCAGCGTGAAGAGGCTTTCACACCCAGTCTCCTTCACACTCACAGCCTCATACAAGGGCCCAGAGATAATTTTAGCTCATGCAGAATATTTTTAATATTCTGTTCCACACACATATGCATCTTTGTATGAGAAGAAAACAGCCAGAAAACATTATTACTGATACAAATAATAATATGCACTTGCAGAGTCTTCTTGTAGATCAGTCTCCCTTGCTCTTCCTTGTGTGGTATCTTAGTTCTGTAACAAAATACCATAGCCTATATGGCTTACAAACAGCAGAAACTTATTTCCCACAGTTCTGGAGTCAGGAAGGCCAAGATTACGGTGCCAGCTAGTTGGGTAAGGATCCCTCTTCCAGTTTGAAGGCTTCTCAATGCATCCTCAAATGGTAGAGGGGCTAGAGAGTTCTGTGAGGTCTCTTTTATGAGGTGCTAACCCCGTTTAGGTTCTGTCCTTATGATCTAATCATCTTCCCAAGGACCCAACTCCTACCACCATAATGTTAAATATTAGGATTTCAACATATGAATTTGGCCAGGGGATGGGGGAAGACACAAATTCAGTCCATAGCAGGTGGTGAGTAGAGCCAGGATCCTTGTCTTCCTTTTACAGTCAAGGAAACTCAGGCTAGAGTGGCATTGTCACTGCCTTGAGGTTTCTCTTCTGTACTGTGACTAAATCAGAATTCACCACCAAATTCAGAGTCCTTTTCTGTACACTATGGTCCTGAATAATACAATGTTGGAAAACTCAAAACAATTTTTTTTAACAGAAAAGATAAAGAAAAGAGGTAAATGTAAAAAGAAAGATAAAGAGCAGATAGAGGAAAAGAGACAACAGAGGTATTTACATTTACACTGCACAATTGTATAAGAAAACCATCTCCTAGCTGGTAACATTTCTAGAATATTCTACAGAACACAACAGAAAGTTATATAATTTTATATCGTGTGATATACTCATAACAGCAGAGCAACAAATACCAAAGTGAGGATCCCCACATAACTTTGCTTGACAATCACATTTTCACCTCCTCTTTATGTTCTAAATGTGCTATTGTGGGCCGTTTTTCTTTATCCAGTATAAGCTACTGTAAGACATTCTTGTTTATGCAAAATAAATTTAGCAAAGGCAGTGCCACAGATAATTGAATACGCAGGTTAACAGACTACAAAACATAATAACATCTCATTTATTTTAAATTCCCAAAGTTAAAGCTCTAGAACAGCGTTTGGCAAAATTTTCCTACAAAAGATCAGATAGTACGTTAGGCTTTGCGGACCACATGGTCTCTGTGGCAACTACTCATTTCTGCCCTTGTGGTGTGACAGCAACAGTAGATGATATGTAAACAAATGAGTGTGGCTGTGTTCCAATAAAACTTTATTTACACAAATAGATTTGGGCCTCAGGCAAGAGTTTGCCAATCCCTGTTCTAAAACATAACCCTCACTCAGAAGGGAAAAAATACATTCATGTTTTTATGTACTCTCAGGGGAAGACTGACACCCTAATTATATGCCTATTCTTTCACTTTATACAAAATTTTTTTAAATGAATTATTTTCTTGCTTAGAACCCATAGCAAAAGAGAAGCAGGGATTTCAAAGCTGGGTGCTGGCATGGACCAGTACAGTAAAGGCTAAAAGTCTTCAGAAGACAGCCAGAGGACTGAAACAGCAGAGCAGTCTGGACCAGGGCAAAACACTCTCCCTAAACCAAACCTTGACTATCATCTTAATCATGTCAATGTCACCTGATTCAATATCACTTACTTATATCTAAGTTCCATTTCATACATATATATATATATATATATATATATATATATATATATATAGTATATTGATTTTTTACAGAGAGGAAGGGAGAGGGATAGAGAGCTAGAAACATTGATGAGAGAAAAACATTGACCAGCTGCCTCCTGCACACCCCACACTGGGGATGTACCCGCAACCAAGGTACATGCCCTTGACCGGAATCGAACCTGGGACTTTTTAGGCCGCAGGCTGATGCTCTATCCACTGAGCCAAACCGGTTTTGGCGTAAGTTCCATTTCTGATGGTCATTATGATGATTCTGAATCTTAATGATGACTGAATCACCAAAATATTCTATTTAATCTCCTTAAAACAGAAGAAACATAGACATATATGATCCACTTTAGAAAGACCTATGAAAATTTTCTACTAGAGGCTTTGAAACTGACTGAATAAACTTCAGTTACCTAGAAATATATATTTTATGAAATATTCAAGTCCCCAGGTAACAATAATAAAAATGCAAGCATTTATTTGACACTTATTTTGATTCATGAATCATTTCAAGTATTTTATGTATATTTATTTAATGTTCACAACAACACAATCAGGAAGTACTATTGTTATACCATTTTCTAGATAAGAAAATTGAGGTTCAGGGAGATTAAATATCTTGCCCAGAATAACACAGCTATTAAAAGGCAGAGTTGACATCTGAATCTAATCCATTTAGCTCCAGACAACATTTTTTCAAATACTACACCATGCCAAGTCATTACCCTAAAAATATATGTAGTATGCCTTATTTCAAAGACCTGAACATGACAAGATATATGTAAAACCTCTACTACATATAATGTAATACAATCTTCAGAATCTAATGACTGAAACATGTCAGTGTTTTTCAATGCCTTGGAGTAAAGATTATGTTTATTACCTTTGTTCAGTTCCACCAAAATAACGAGACAGTTTGGATGGTAGTTTAAGGAGAATTTATTGTTTTCAGGATTTCATTTTAAATTGTTTTGTAATGACCCAGGGAAATAAACAAGTAAATAAAGTTATGGGAAAATTCTGTTTAGGCACTTCTAGTTCAGTCAGAAAAATACGAGGATATAAAATGGCTTAGTCCTATTTCTTAAGTCAAGATATGAAAATAAAATCAGATTTTTATTAGTCTTCATTTCTTAAATAGATTAATTATAAATTTGGCTTATATGGAAGGAAAATAATGTGGTTGTTAAAATGACTGAGTTTATTACTGGCTTATCACCCAACAAAAATATTTGACCCTAATATATCCAGAGTGAAGGACTAAATTCATTTTATGATGTTTTGCTAAAAGAAAATTCAAAGTCTATGGAGAAATTCTTTTAAATAGCAATTATCTGAAAAATCTTTTTGGTTACTGAGTAGGCATTTGTGTTCTTTTTTATCTGTGATATTTTTGCTAATCTCTGGAAGTTCATAGGGGAGAGAAATCATTCAGCCTCTACAAAATAGAGACGCTATGAAGCAAGCTTATATTAGTTCCACTTTTTACTCAACTCCGTGCAAGAAACAGCTCTCCCAAAGCTATGCACTCTTCACAGCAGTTATCCCCAACAATAAGTTAGCATTCACTGCAAAACGTATAAAATACTTGAGGAACTGGGAGGAGCAGATACATTTTGAATAGTCATTTTATCTTTGTTGCCAGTGTTTCATTTTCTTCCTACTGTTTTCTAAAACTACAAAAGCAAGGGATGCAAATACCTAGCAGAAGAGAATGGAGTAGGTGGGAAGAGAAAAACATCCCATTGCCTCTTCCTTTGTTATAGTATATAATATCAAATCAATAGTAATCTGTAGGATCATAGTTTTCAGGTATATATTAATAGCCTTGGGAGATTATTAAGAATTTAAAAGAAAGATCATATTCCTAATTTCTTCTAGATGGCAAAGATTATAACTTTTACTTAGTCGTTACAAAACCTAGACTCGATGTGAATATATTAGAGAACAAGAAAAAGGGAAAGGGAAGGAAAGGGAAGAGAAAAATAGGATAAAATGAAAAGGAAAGAAAAGAAAAAATTATGGCAGAAATTGGTTGGTTAATCACCAAACCAACTTTCTATTTTTCCCAGAGATACACACACAGGACTATCTGCCCTAGGCTCCTCTCAACTAGATGGGACCATGTGACCAAACTGGCCAAAAGAATGTAAGCAATTCTCTACATGATTTTCTCTTTGCAAAAGTACATGGGACTGGTGGCAACGAGGTGATGACAAGAAAACCACTTGAATAAGAGGAATGTATCCATCAAGCATATTCATTTTAGTAAATTGGCATAGCCACTATGGAAAACAGTATAGAAGATCCTAAAAAAAAAAATTTAAAAATAGAACTACCATGCAACCCAACAATCCAACTTCTGGGTACTTATCTGAAGGAAATAAAATCACTATCTAGAGATATATCTGGGCCTTATGTTCATTGGAGTGTTTTTTGAAATAGCCAAGACATGAAAGCAACATAAGTTTCCATCAATAGATAAGTGGTTAAAGAAAATGTCAGACACATACATACACACACACACACACACACACACACACACACAGTGTCATATTAATCAGACAGAAGGAAATCCTGCTGTTGTGACAACATGGGTGAAAGTTGATAGCATTATGCTAAGTGAAATAAGTCACACAGAGGGAAATAATACTGTGTGAACTCACTTATGTGGAATCTAAATAAGTTGAACCCATGGAAATTAAAATAAAATGGTGGTTGCCAGGGGTCAGAAGTTGAGGGAAAAGGAGAGATGCTGGTCAAAGAGTACAAACTTTCAGTTATAAGTTATAGCAATCTAATGTACAGAATAGTGAATATCTATACTAATAAAAGAACAATATGCTAATTAGACCAAATGTCTTCCCAACATCTATCCAGACATCCTTCTGGACAAAGCCACTGTGGCAGGGGCCAAGGCAGAGGTGGTTAGGAGCAACCAGGCCTGCAGGGGATGACAGTTAGGGGTGATCAGGCCAGCAGGGGAGGGCAGTTAGGGATAACATGCTGGCAGGGGAGGGCAGTTAGGGGTGACAAGGCTGGCAGGAGAGGGCAGTTATGGGCCACCAGGCTGGCAGGGGAGGGCAGTTAGGGGCAACAGGCTGGCAAGTGAGGGCAGTTAGGAGCTTACAGGCAAGCAGGGGAGCAGTTAGGGGCATCAGGCAGGCAGGCAGGTGAGTGGTTAGGAACCAGCAATCCCAGATTGTGAGAGGGATGTCCAACTGCCAGATGTCCTAAACTTAAATGTTCTCAGCACAAAGAGACAGACACTATGTGATGATATGACATAGGTGCTAGTTAACAATGTGGTGGCAATAATTTTGTAATATATAAGTATATATATATTTTGAATATATATACACTTATATAATTTTGTAATTTATAATTTTGTAATATATAAGTGTATATATATATATATATATATATATATATATATGTATCGTAAACATGTTGTACATCTTAAACTTCTACAATGTTATATGTCAATTATATCTCAATAAAACTTGGGGGAATAATACAATTAAAAAGCATTCTTTCATTACAATCTTAAATTACTGAAGAGTGGTCTTATATAGTCACCAAAAACATAAAAAAGTCTAGACAATGGTCCTAGGTGGTAGTATTCAAGCTGAATACAAATGAAATTCTTTCATTTCTACAAAGTTCCCTCGTGAATTGCTGGGTGGGAGAGTATCCATTTCATTTATCTTGTTTTGCTTATTGTGCCTTCCACTTTTATGATTTCATCTACAAAGAATAAAAAGTACTATAGGTGGTAGAACTTCTTCCAACTAAGTACTGTTAGGAAATAAAATCCTAACAACAGTGTGCTCAAGAAGCTGGAATGTAGGACACAGCTGTGACCAATATTCCAGAAATCATGATGGTCTTCCGAAGAAGAACCAGTTGAAAATTAGGGATTCACAACTGTTGACTGAACTCTGAATCGTTCACAAAGTCATTTTGACTTTTCTTGTCATTCTTCAGATGAAAAGTCCTCAGGATAAGTATCACCTTACAGCCCATGTGATTATTCCACCAGTGAAATTTAATAGAGTCAAGACAAGAATAAAAAAAATCTAAGAACAGCCCAGTCGGCATGCCTCAATAGTTAAGCATTGACCTATGAGCCAGGAGGTCATGGTTTGATTTCCAGATTTTGGGCTCAGGGCCCAGTGGGGGCATACAGGAGGCAGCGAATCAATAATTCTATCTCATCATTGATTTTTCTCTCTCCCTCTCCCTTCTTCTCTAAACTCAATAAAAAATTTTTTTTAATCTAAGAACATCTGTCAGTCTGAATTTTTTAACTCACCTTTTCCTGTGAGAAAACTATATGTTCTAAAGCTTTGCCATTAACAACTCTAAATGTAGACTGTGAAGGAATGCTTATCTGACTCTCAGCTCAGTGCTATATCTCACTGTAAAGAAAGTCACAGCACAAGCTTACCCGACAAGAAAATCCAGCCTGTCTGGGGGAGGCAGACATAGCTTAGAAAGTTAATAAAACTAATCAAGAAGAAATATACCAAATATTTTTCATTTTAAAAATTGATAATTTATACTTTTATTAATATATTGGAAATAGTTATTATAAGTAACATTTATATGGCACTTAGTTTAATAAATATGTTTACATACAATACCATATTTATTGCCACAGTCACCCCACTGGTATTTTTAATAGGTAAGCAATAGACAGATAAGGACCTAGGCTCTAATGGCCTTTATAATTTTTCAAGATCAAAAGTGAAAACTTACTCTGCTTTAAACAGTATTTATCCATTACTTGAAACATAGACTTAGAAGTAAAGGAAGCTAACTAGTGCTGTGAGCTTCTATAGCAATAATAGTGTATTATTTGTACAGTATATTACAATGTACAAAGGATTAAAATGTTCTTTCATAAGCACATTCTCATTATACTTCTGATCACTGAAACAGTAAAATATCAGAAAAAAGTATCATTTTTTTTTCATTTTACAGATATAGAAACTGAGGCTTACAAAAATGTAATGACCTAAGCATAATCTCACTAACCAAGATTAATTCACTAAGTCATTGTGCTTTTTGAGATTGGAAATTTAAGAGACACAATTTTGGCTAGTTTTTAATATAACAGGAACTTATATCATCTACATACACTATATAATTAAAATATAATAATTAATTATTTTCAAATTAAATCAAAGCTCCTCCTCCACCAATGGGTATTGTCAAACTCCCAAAAGGAGGAAACTAAAATAGCTAAAGCATTTGTGATGTTGTGTGGGGGCGTGGGGATTGTTTCATTTGTTTTGCTCCATTTTTAAAACATGTTCAAGGTAGGCTGGCAACACTTTTGAAAATGTCAACTAGAAATAATTAAATTGGGGGGAAAGATTAAGCAATAAGATTAGTCCGTTATATATAACGCTGCGGGGAGGAGGGAGAGGAAATGTCTTAGAGAAGAAAGAGTAAGTTTTTCCAAAAGCAAAATTCACCAAATAAAACACTGGAAAATGTAATTCAATCAAGAAATAATATTTTTTTTCAATTTGGATTTATGTCATTGCTTTAGTAGGTAGTGTTAATAGTTTCCAAATGCCAATGTGTATTCATGAACACTTTGCAAGTTCATGATGTAATACATTCCTTTTTGGATACATCTTATGTCAAATCCATCTGTCTAAGGCAGATATGCATAGTTTTACAGAATCTTATCTGCGAAAGAACTTCCACAGTCAGACAAAAAATGGCTTCACAAAATAAAGAGGCACAGAGAAAAGAAAGATCAGCTGTTCTCCCTCCGTGCCTTGCCCACAGCTTTGTGTCCACCCCTGGCACCTGGCACCCCTCCAGTCTTGCTTTTCTTAAAATTCTGCCCATTCACAAGAAAGAGATGTGATCCTGGGATCTCAGGGAGAACTAACAAGATGAAGGTCTTGGAGGCAGTACCAGGGCTGGACCTTAATATTCCTAGGATATGTCCACCAGAATCTATCTCCCTGAGCCCTAAACACCTGGTTCTTAACGTCTTCTGAATTCCATGGGCAGCTTGTTAAAGTTTGAACATGGAACACTGTCATTTTTTATGTGATTCATCTCATCAGGAGCCCAAGTAAGTTAATCTAAAGACAGAAGTTAGGGAAAGGGGAAAGGGAAGATGATTGCTGCATCAAGAAAAATACACAAATTCCACCAGAAGAGGGGCAGCGTGGTTAGAAGTCAGAAGCCAGTTCAGGTAAAGTAGCTCTCACTCCCACCACTACTTACTCTGATGGGCCTCCAGCCACCTTGAGGGATGAGATCATATTCCTTTTATAAATGCACTGCTTTCTTCCACTAATACAGTTAGGAATGTAGAACAATGAGTGGATCAACTATGACTATTAGTGTCTATGGCTATGGAAACTTAATAAGTAAACCCGCTTTTCTACCTCAATAAAAAGTACTCAGACTGTCTCCTCATAAAAGCAAATGTGTTTCCTCAAAGAATATATCAGAATTACTTTTCTTGAAAACTATTTTACATGCATTTGGTGGATACAGAATTCTACGTTGATTATTTTTCTTTCCTTTTATAAGCCTCATCCATGGATGTAACATACAACAGGGCCATATTTTTATTTTATATTTTTAACAACAAAACTTTGCATTGCCAGTTTGATCTAACCATAAAATTTTGCAAAACCACAACTAATATTTCTCTCCTACCGGCTAAATTATGTCAGTCATTTAAGTGGATGGAACTAAATATAAACTGTTCTTGAGTATATAAATAATATTTTATAGGAAATGACAAGTAATTACTATTGCTGTTAGAAGTTTATATTTGCCACAGGAACCTGTGATTTTAAAAAACTGTTCAAATGATTTATGCATGAGGCTTATACATAGTACAAATGTACTCATTTGTATTTATAGATCTAAAGAGAAAAAGCAAATTGGAAAACAATACCAAATGATAAGAAATTACCTAGCTTTGTGATATAGTAAAAAGTATAAAAATTATCTAGAAGGAAGGAAAATTATTTCTAAGCACTAACTTTATAAGCGAAAGCCCTATTTTTTTTAATGATAGGAGAAATCAACGTTTTTAAGTAAAAACTGAACTGCTTATATTAACCAGTCAAACTCAGTATTAATTCTATCTTGCAGTGTATGCTACAGAAGGTAATAAAATGCTGATGTTTCCTAGTTTCTCACTTCAGTCTTCTCCAGCTTTATCTTAAACCTTGTTAGCATCAGAATTCGCCCCAACAATTACAAGAACCTGACAACGGCTTCCCTGGGATAATTTGATCTGCTGCGACCACAAATTCCAGTCCACATACTTTCTTCTATTATGGTTGTGTCTGTGTGTGTTTAATACACTTCTTATAAGGCTTTTAAAAATGAGCTAGTAGTTTCTCATTCAGCTCTCTGCCACGTTAAGAGAACCACGACAGGACACTTTTATACATGTAAAAATTACCCAGTTATTTATACAGAATATCTTAATTCAGCTTCAGAGGACAGCGAAGAGCAGTATCGTCGCCATCATTTTACATTTCTCCTTTTTTGGGGCTTTCACGGCTGTGTACCTGCGCCCCAAAATGATCATTCACTGCTCCCTCTCAATATTCACCGGTGGGGATAGAAAAATCTTGAAACTTGCCTGACTGAAGTGTTCCCAGCCATTGCCCAGACACCAGAAGCCCGCTTTCATCTGCTCATGTTGGACCTTTATCACTTAACTGACCCCATAAAACACACAGGGCTACAACACACACGGAACAGCCTCCCTCAAAATGCAGCCTGATTGTGATTCATGGCAAAAAGCTGGAATAGCCCTGCCAGGTCTTAGAAGCCTTAAGATAAACTGCACGGAACGTGATACATATAAAACAGCACCTTGAAAATGAATCATCTGCTAATTCAGTATTTTCTAATTACAATCACTCCCTCTCAGGGCATGTAATTAATTTACTGAGTTTAAAAAAAAAAAAGTCAGGATTACTCACACAGTCTTGAAGATGCAATGTCAGCTATTTAGGACAGAAACATCCAAGGCCGTGCTAGAACTCAATTACCACTACATCTGCGTTAAAGCAGGAACTGCAGGCCTCTGGACTACGGCAACTATAGGACTCGTGCTGCTCGTACGCTGGGCTATAATTTATGAAACTGAGCCCCAGATCCAGCCAATCATTTAGCTCCTCATAACAAGTCTAACTGGCTCTGGAAAGCTGAAAGGGCTGCACTAGAACAACAAAGATGAGATAGTTCACACAATAATCTGCTTATCTGGAATCACTTTGGCTCAGGAGGGCCAGAGGAAAATCACAGCTCCATTGTCTGGGGGCAGGACAGCTGACCTGAGAAAACGCAACTACACCTGGAGCAAGACCTTTCCTGGCTTGGCAATCCCAGGCGGAGCCGGCATTAAAGGACCGAGCTGCCCCTGAGAACTGAAGGGCAATGACAGCAGCAAAAACCTCAGGTAATTTCCATCTTTTTATTTTTAGCAGGAGGAATGCTGAGTCCAATTATATGCAGGAAGCCACTGGGCAACTAGGTATGCTTCAATTTTATTCCCCCCCCCCCCCCATTCTAATCTTTTGTAGGATCGTTTGTTATTAAGAGCATGAATCGAGGGAGGCTTAGGGTACCTGAAATGAACTTGAAACCGAAAGGATCGTCGGAGGAGGAAAAGAGATCGTTTTCCAGAGCAGTCTTAGAGCTGTGCACCCTTCTCACCCAAACACAGAAACAAGGAAAGGGGGCTGAAGCAGGGAGAGAAAAGGCGTTTTGTGAGAACAGTTAAGTGCTTTTCGTATCGGAAGGGAAATAACTAGGCTCGAAGTGTAAATTGGGAAGGTAGGTTAATGCCAGCTCCTCTGGCCCTAGGAACCTAGACCACACAAGCATGCACCACGTGGGGTTGTTGGGGGAGAGAATGACATAAAAAAAAAAAGTTGACAGAGCCCCCCGGGGGCCCGGCTTTCTATTTTGTTCTGATTTCTTGACAATATTTCATACTTTATATTTTAAAGTATTACGTACACCAACTATACCATACTTCCAAATTTGTAGTTATTAAAGGAAAACATTTTTAAGTTAAAAGAGGTGACAAAAAATAGAAAAGCAACCCCCCCCCACGCCCCCTTCCCACACACACACACACAAAATGGAATTGACATACACGTAGCCCCAGAACCACACCCTTAGGTACCTGGTGTACTTTACCCAATAGCAAATCCTTGCAAATCCTCAGCAAATAGTGTTTCTTCAACGAATTTCCTAGCAAGTGTAACATTAGCAACGAAAAAAAAATCTGTGTAATAAACCTTTCAATGGCTGAATCAATCATTATACTTTCGAAGCGACAACAGAACCTTCACAATATTCAAATCATGTCAGTTTTATCTGCTCCCAGCGGAAGAAGCCGGGAAGGAAAACTTGTTTTGTTTAGTGATGAAATATAAACAATCATAACAGAAGAAACATTTATGCACCTTTTGTTTGCTGTAGATAATTGACTGCGTCCAACTTGAGATTTGACACCAAAAAGAAAAACATAGCAGCACACAGGGAACAGGAAAAGTAATCCATCAACAATCCCCCCAGGACCTGTTCTCTGAATTGTCCCATGTGTGTCTAGCCAGGGAAGAATATTGCTGCTCTGTTTAACTATGTTTTATTTAACTAAACCTTTGTTCATTTGACAGTGCTGTTGTCTACGGTGACTATGTGAGAACCAAAACGTCTGAGGAAGCCAGGCTGTCAAAATGGTTGTTCCCGATACTCACAGGTAATATGGATCATCTAGCCTGAAGTGGAAATCAAACCCTTAAGGTAATATTGCCATTGAATCCTCATTCCCTTAATAAAACTTCATTATAATCCCCTCGAACGCCCATGTTTGAATGAATCTCCATTGGTCCGCAGACCAAGGCCAAGAATACTTGAAGGCCTTTAAGTCATTTCACAGGTATTGTTGTCCGGAAACTTCCCATAGGAATCACCTCCCAAGCGCCTGAAGGCAACCACTTCACCACCCAAGGCAGCGGCCTGCAACCAGCCAGCAAGCTCCTGTGCGGTCTCAGCTGACTCACAGGCCGACCTCTGGCTCCTGCGCCCTCACAAACACTGTTTCCATAGTCTCAGCTTCAAGCTGTTCATCTCAACACACGTTCGTGATAAAAGCTTTTTAAATGATTAGCACTGCCTTCCCCTCCTAGAATCATAATAATCGTGATAGACTGAGACATGTTACTGCTCCTTGGCCCTTTGGGTGGGATCTAGATTGTTTCATACCCGGAGCTGTCTCATAGCTGAGAAAACCTCACAGGGAAAGCAAGGAAATGATGTCTCAGTATGATCCATCTTGAGTTGATTGTGGTGCTTACATTTGTTTTCAATGCTTTATCAAAAACAATGCAGCGGAGGAGGAAACTAAAAAAAAACAAACATACATACCAGACTGTAACCGTTCTCCTAAAGTTAATAGAGCAAAGATGAGTCTGCTTATAGCGGGCATCACTGTCCATTCAGCTGGACTTGTGTGAGCAGATTCTAGCCAGAGAGACTATACCTCCTGCCATCGGCACCGATTAATATTTGTTGGTGATCGCATCAGGCACTGTCTAAGAAGCTCTTGGTATGCAAGAGGCATCCAAACAGCTGAATTCAGTTTTTACTCATTTCCTTGATCTCAGACTCACAGACAAAAATTAAGATGACCCCGATAAAAGGAAAGTAGCTCAGGAATGCAAGCGCTTTTCCGACAAGAACTATCAGCAAATCTCAAGTATTAGAACGGCTACGGTTGACTGAAAAGTGTCTAGAAACCTGGGCCAAGCTACTCTGTCTGGCCCTGCAGTTTAGGTAGCGAAAGGAGTCACCCCTGAGAAAAGGACAAGAACCTACCTTGTTAGTGCATCTAAGATTGCTAGGGTAGTAACTCCATTCCGGGTGATGTGGATAGATAGTCCCATTATTTCCACGATGCCGGACTCGGCCTAAGAAACCCTGCACTTCAGGGCCAGTGTGCCAGTGGGGAACTGCTGACAGTCCCAATGCTGACACTTGGAGCCAGCATTGTATGGCTTAAACCGAAAGAGAAATAGTTGCTTATAAAAATGTCAGCAGGAAGGCCTGCCTCACTTTAACAAAGCCAAAACATTTTTTTTTTCATTTAAGTTAAAAGGCATAGGTACTAGAGATGTGAGTCTGTGGTCACAGGAGGGGTTCTGCTTATGTTCTTGGTTGAGATACAGCACTTTATCGGGGCACGTAGACCTCAAATTCAGATTTGCTTTCGGTATATGCAAGGGGCGGGAGGGTTGTTGTGTTTTGTTTTGTTTTTTAATTCGGTCTCTCCTAAGAACATGAATTTATTTTTGAAATACTAATAATGCACTGGATAGGATTCTAAAACATATATGATACTTAAAAATAACATAAACCAGCATCCTTCTGCACTTATTTTATCTGGTTAAAATTCTTCTAGTTAATGAGACCTGAACAGAAGGATCAATTTTTCTATGACCTCACTCTTTTACAAATTTTTTTTTTCAAAACCCATACAACATATACATAACATATGCTAAAACTGGCAATTACTTATATTCAGCAAGAAAAAATTCCTAATATTTGAGGTTAAAGCTACCGCTAAACTGTGTAAGCATTATAACATGGAGTTGAGAGCATAAAACTCTAAATCAGACTGTCTGTGTTCAAATCCCAGCTCTGATCCTTAACTGTGGACTTTGAGCAAGTTGCTTAAGAGTTCTATCCCTGCTTCCTCATATGTAAAATAGTGCCACACACATAGTAACTACCTCCTGGGGCTAACGGGAAGATTAAATGGTCAATGCATGCTTAGAACTGACCCTATTTCATGGTTTGTATTCATTAAGAGAAAACTGTCATCATTATTATTATTATTATTATTATTATTATTATTATTATATTTAAGCTCATTTTAATAAATATATATAATATCCAAAATGAAGATGAATTACTGAACAGCTGGATATGATAAAATAAATCTCACTTCAGGTAAGATTTTGTCTTAAGGCCTATGAGATATCAGCTCAAGGAGGTATATCAGTAACTGTTACTTGTCAATCTTCTGCCCGGTTATCACTTGGACACTTTCAACCCTGCCCTGCATTCAGTGTGTCACGCAAGGACTCTAACCTAGGACATGACACAGAAGGGGGTAATTTTAGTAGGCATGATTCATGTGGTAGTTGGTACAAAGTTCAGGAAAGTTTAAAGATTCCTGCATGAAAGCAAAAAAAAAAAAAAAAAATTTAAAGGAAGCCATTCATCTTCAGTCATGGTACCCTCACCAAAAAAAGATCCAAGGGAGAAAAAAAAGAGTTACCTATTATAAACAGCTGTGCTCATTTTCGAAATTCTTGAACCATGTCTGGAATTCATGCTCAGCTTAAATATGAGAGAATCCTGAGGCTAATTATCTCCTTTCCTCCCTATGACGGGGATTTCTCAGAGCAGGAGAATATTAATAAGACTTCGACCTGCTCACTGAGAACGTGCAGAGAAGAACAGTCAGCTCTCTGAGGGAACAGCCGCCCCACGGAAGGTCTACGGACTTACACACACACACATTCATTCATTCATTCACTCATGAATATTTCACCCCTTATTTCCCACGCATATCCCCAGCAGCCACACCTAATGGTTTATCTAGTTCTGAGGGACCCCACACTCTCTCAGCAGTGTGTCTGGAGATGCACCCTCCATTTGTGTACTCTCCTCGTACCCACCATTAAGGCCGAGGAAATTTCTCTACTTCACAGTGAGCCACTTCCTCCCCACCATCTCTCCATGGAAGGTAGTTATTCCCTGTTGGGCAAATTATTGGATCAGTAACACTTACCCCATGAATTAGCACTCAACGACAAATAGCCAGTTGGAAAATTGGAAGATATTTTCAGTTTAGCAAAAATGCTTTAAAAATGAAATTTGTCGCACTTTCTGCAAAATCCCAAATGAAATCAAATATTGAGGTTTAATAGCTCTTAGACTTTGCTAGCGAGAGAATCATCTATGGTCTTTTTTCTTTTTTAATCCTCACCCTACATATATTATTGATTTTTATTTTATTTTTTTCATTATGTTTTTATTGATTTTAGAGAAAGAAGAAGAGGGAGGGAAGGAAGGGGGGGAGAGAGAGAGAGGGAGAGAGAGAGAAAGAGAGAGAGGGAGAGAGAGAGGGAGAGAGAGAGAGAAACATTGTGGACTGCCTCCTGCACACACCCACCCCCTACTGGGGACCAAACCCACAACCCGGTCATATGCTCAGATGGGAAATTGAACCAGTGACCTTGTGGTACATGGAACTATGCTTAACCAACTGACCCACACCGATCAGAGTTGTTTATTGATTTTTAGAGAAAGGGGAAGGGAGAGAGAGAGAGAGAGAGAGAGAGAGAGAGAGAGAGAGAGAGAAACATCTATGTGAGAGAGAAACATTGATCAGTTGCTTCCTCTATATGCCCCAACCAGTGATCAAACCCGCAGCCTAAATATGTGCCCTTACCAAGAATTGAACCAACAACCTTTTGGTGTATAAGACCACCCGGCCTGGCCTGTGACTAAGGGGACAGTTGCTTGGCATTGGATATCACCAAAGAGGAAGAGGATGGGATGGGCTAGAGAATTCTGTGTTGGAGGGTTACCTTCAGAATTGTGACACAGGTCCAGTTGGTCTCTAGCTCCTCTCCCACTTCACCTCCGCCTCGCCCTGAGAAAAAGATAGTTCCCCAGCTCCTGCCACCAAAGTGGCCCACCAGGGACCTGTCCTCCCCTCCCATCACATGAATCCTTTTGTGTGCCAAAACCCCAGGCAGGCTGGTTAAACCATTCTGTGCCAACATGATTAAATATTCCTGTTATCTTTCACGTGGCACCCCATTTTAACAGGAACTTTCTAATAATAGAGCTCAACCAAAAATAACCACATTGAATAATTTAGGCCTCTTGGAACATGACAACAAAGACAGACAGGAATCACACCAGCATATCAGCCACATTTTCCTATCAGCCACCTTCTCCTACATGCATAGCCCTGGGCTAAGGAGAATGCTAACTTTTCACTCCTCCACACAAGGCCACTATATATTATAGTTGGTTAATGCACAACCTGTACAACCAACCACTCATACCGGCCTGCCCTTGATGATCCATAAGTCTTCCCTCTGTACAGCAAGAGCACAGTGACCACCAACCAAGGGAAGATTTCTCACTTATTTAACCCTTACTTCTACCATAGAGGTAAATAATTGGTACCTCAAAAACAAGTTGGCTATGGAGACACATTTTTAATCACCAGCAACTAAAAGAGGCAGAGGTTGCTCCATGTCTCACAGTCCATAGGTTTTTGTTTTCCTTTCTTTTTCTGCCATAGAATTTAAGCACAATCAGAGGAGTGGAAGGACAGCAGACTGCAGTTGAGACCTCTGCGCAATATAAAATAATGCAACAACTCTTGAACTTTATGGACATCAGGATTATGAAAGGTGCTTCTGAAAATGGCAGGCTCCTGACTCCTACCACAGGATACTGATTTTGTAGGTCTAGAACGAAGCCTAGAAAACTGCATCTTATTGGCACCCCTGATGATTTTAAAGGCAGTTATGCATGATTACTCCTTGAGAAACATTGAGACAGTGCATGCACAAAACACTTAACACAAAGCCTGGCACATTACAAGTGCTCGATACTTGCTAGCTATAATTACTTGACACTTACTAGCTATAAGAATCAGAATCCATCCCAATGTCATATCCTTTACTTAGACTTGACCTTTTGCTAAGTGCAAATTGCACATGGGTGTGGCCGTGTGATAGGAAGCCAGGAGCTGGTTTAGTGCAAGGAAAGAGAAATGAGAAGAGAAATACAGGATAAAGACAGCCTAACTTATGTCCTTCAAATGACCTGTGAGTCTTTGATGAGAACTCTGAGCCCAAATACCACCACCCCCTTCCACACTATCAACAGCTCCTATAAAGTAGGAGTATTTGAAATAACTGCAAAATGACCAGAAATGTTCAAAATAAAAACACTCAAAATATTGGCATTTTCATTTTTCTGCCTCTGGCACCAAAAGCAATACAAGGTTATTTGTTTTGTGGGCAAAGCAGGCCCCAAGTAATAAGGGAGTTTTTTAAAGGGCTGAGTCCACCGACATTAGCATAATATAGAAGTAAATCCCAAACCTGATTGGCTGCTGTGCTACTGTGAGTCTTGGCTATTTTCCTCTGCTAATGATGCAGGCCCTCCACAGGTGGCTGGAGCTGACAGTGTCTGCTTACCACTGGGATCACTCCTCACAATAAATAGGACAGGCCCTCCAGGAAATCTTCTGTTTAATTTGCAAGCTCCTGAGTATAGGACAAGGCTCTGTTGTTTTAGGGCACGCATAACAAAAGCTTTGTTCTTTCAAAGCAAGTGGGAAACTGTAGATCTCTCCAAAATCACTTGGTCTTAAACTGTGTGAGGATGACAACGAAATATTATTTTAGGCTGCCCAACAGCATCAGTCACTCAGTCTCCTCTCCTGGCTTCAGAAAACAATGACTCAATATGGCCTTTTTCTGACAGACTGCAGCCTTAGGAAAATACTTTTCCTGCATTTCAATCAATGGAAGCTATTCACAGCCCACTTAGCTTTCTCTCTTTGAAGCATGGGCATAGGGACACAGCTGTTTGTATTCATATAATGAAAGGAAAATAGAAACTGTGAATGATAAAAAAAAAAAAAAAAAAAAAAAATCAAAGTATTTTCTTACTCCGTCCCAGGTGCTTGACATGTGTTTTATTGCTTGATTTCCTCAGTGACCTCTAAAAGGTTGATTTTATTACCCCCATTTTTTTTTTTTTACCAAGTATAAGAGAGGTTAAATGAGCTTCCCTAAGGACACAGAGTTAAAAACTGGCGGAGCTGTAAATTAAACAAGAAAGTAAAAGTAGCCTAGAATCCTACATGGTAAGAGTTAAATGAAGACCTGGCTGGTGTGGCTCAGTTGGTTTGAGCTAGTCCCGTACACCAAAAGGTAATGTGTTTGATTCCTGATTAGGGGCTCATACCAGGTTGTGGGTTCAATCCCTGGTTGGTGCATGTATGGGAGGCAAGCGATCAATGTTTCTCTCTCACATACTTGTTTCCCTCTCTCTCTCCAAAATCAATAAAAACATATTTTTAAAAGATTTAAATAAAAAATCTCCCATATTTTTATTAACATAGTTTTATATAAATGTGATCATTTTGTTTCATAGTCTGCTTTGTATCACTAAATATTTCTCCACATCATATATATGTAAAGTTCACCATTTTTATTGACTATACAGGATTTCTTAGAAGGTATTTATCATAACTGACCATGCCTATCCCCTACTGATGGCAACTGAAGTTATTTCTAGTTTTCCTATGAATATGCTTTGCAAACATATTTATACATGCACGTAGTTATCTCCTGAGGATAAGTCCTAGGCTGAAAATTGCCAAGATTGTGCATTTTATGTTTCAGCACATCTCATCTAACTGCCTTCCAAAAGCTTAGATCAGGTAAGCTACGTGATGTGCTTATTTCTTCACTCTCACAGACACACGAGGTTTAAGCAACCATTTACATTTCTGCCAAAATGATAGGAAGAAATGATAGCGTTGTTGTTTTTATCTCCATTTATTTCCTCATTAGGGAAGTTAGACATCTTTTCCTATGTGTTGGCCATTTGCAATTCTTCCAGAAATTAATTATCCTTATTCTTTTTCTTCTTTTCTATTAGATTCTGACTCCAAAATTCATTGCAAATGCTTTCTCCTTCCTCTCGCTGTTTTCTCATGATCTGTACTGATATAGTGGAGACTTTGATCTCTAGCCAAGAAAAGTTTGGCAACAGATTGCCAGGGTGATTACTCAAGTTCCATAAAACATGTTCCAAGAAGAAAAACTAGCTAGTCTAAAGAATAAAAAGCCATAAACTTCTCCTTGGTTGTCTGCCTCAAAATAGGTCATCCCCTGACTTTATCAGCAATTGTTCATCTTATAAGAAACAATAATCCATTCAAACTCAACCTCCTTCTTTTGCAAAGAGAAATTTGGGTAATGGAAGAGTGACCAAGAACAGTTTTGGAGAAACATCCGCAGAACCAGGAGCTCTGGAGGGAGGACCCTCACACACACACACACACACACACACACACACACACACACACACACATTTCTGTGTTCCCAATAGTGGCAGACCACAGACTCATAGATTGTGCTGAGACCCAGGTTAGAGATCCCTCATCCATGGAAACGGAGGCCCACAGACATAAAGTGACTTGGCTGAAACCAACTGGCAAATGGCAGTCTCTTGACTCCCCGACTGGAGGACATTGACAAGAAGTAAAACAGCCCAAATTGAGTCCCCAGAGATTAAAACACCAATTCTGCCTCCCACAGTTCCCAGATCATATTAAAAAGGTATAACCAGGGTACTATCATGCCTAGCCTAGGCACATGGGCAGAGGCAGCCCAGACCACATGCTTGGCGGCATCTTGACTGCTAGGATTGGGCAGCATTCTGACTGGCTGTGGTGGACAGAGGGCAACAGGGACGATGTTAGGCTGCCCTCTTGCTTCTGCACTCAAGAAAGAATATGGCAAAACAGGGCTGCTGTCCAGCTTTTGTGGGAGCCAGCTTTTTTTTTTCTTTTCTTTTCTTATAAGAATTGTGTGTTAGCTTAGTTGGTTCAGTTTCAGCCAAATCCAGTCTCTGAACCAAAGTAAACCAAGCCTGGCCAGGTGGTGGTCCTGTGCTCCCCGAAGGACTTCTGCCTCATCCCAACAAAGCCCCAAATGTGGCCAAAGTGTCTGACAGGCAAACTGGACAAGGGCTGCCCTATCCCATCCCACCTTCAGAAAACTGCATGGGCCGTGGCCTCACATTCATTCATTCCATGGAGCTGAGCCAAGACAAGCAGCCAGCCAGCTCTCCAGTGGCATTAGCATCTTCTCTGTAGTGCTCAAGCGGCCTTACCAAGCCTAAATAAGAGTTATAGTATTCACCCAAGAGAGATCTTTGGTAAGGCCTAGAAAGGCAGTCTCCTCCAACTTCTCTCAATTCAAAAGCATTTTTCTTGACTCTTTAGACATCATGTGGTCTAACAAAATAAATAGCTCGCATTGAGACTTAAAGTACAACTTGATAAACAGATTTGGGAAAATGACCTAGGATTCAATAGTGATGACTGATTTGTGCCAGGAGATGCACATTATACTATTTAATCCCCACAACAATGTTCCAAGGTGGGGGAGAGGAGGGTATTAATCTGTGCTTATTATATAAGGAACAGCTTATTTCTGGACCCAACTGATACTGCTACAGAATTTCATGAACTTTCATTGTGACTTTGAGCAGCTCTTCCAAAAGAATGGAGGAGTCTGTCTCAAGTACTAAGCTGTCTTGAAGGTTCTTTCCTGGCTGCTGGGCCAACTGCCTCCCCTCAGCTTCCAGCCACAAAAAAAATAAGTGATTTCCTACTATTGGCTCTCTTTGGGAATAGGATGTTTCCCATGAATAAACAAACAAGCAAACAGACAATTCTTTCCAAAATTTAGTGCTTGTTTTAGGAGAGCTGTGTGGATTCCCAGTCACCTTCGCGCAAGAAGTCTGATACTCCTGAATGGAGGAGAGACTCAAGTAAACTTTGGCAACCTTTGAGTCATTAAAGAGTCATACACAAAAAAACAGATGGGGGAACTTATGTTGCTCCAGAACATTTGTGAAGACATGAATTTTTCACCAGAGTTTTGCTGATCCCTATGGCATATTTCTCTCATCTCCTTTCTAGTGTCTTATCAACTCACATGACTCCTGGGGTCTCCATTTGCTGGCTCTGAAGGTTGGACTACATGCAATCAGATCTTGTTTCTGAAACACTCATTCAGTTTAGATTAACAAATTTGTTTCTATTCCCTTTTTCTCCAAAAAGGATCCAAAAAAAAAAATAAAAACAAAAAAAAACCACACTAATACATAATTCAAAAATGGAAGTAATATCATTTGGGAATATTTAAGATCTACTTATAATGCAGCTTGAACAATACAATGTTCAGAAAAATACCCAATTCCACAGGTCATCCAAAATATCTGACTTGGTACTAAACATCTACAAGGAACTCAATAAATGCATGTTAAATAATTTATATTCATCAGAATAATAACAGTAATAATAATGTACATTTACAAGGAACTTTGTTATTTTTTTTAAATACTTTCACAAAAACTTCATTTTAAATGAACCTAGAAATCTCATGGAGGACTGAGAAGGAACTTGGTAAACATACAAACGTACAAATGTACAAACAAAGGTTCAAAGGTTCGCATCCTGGTATTGCCACTTGTTAAATGTGTAACCTTGGGCAGTTTACTGAAGAGATCTGAGCCTTAGCTTTCTCAATTGTAAAACCTGAATGATAACTATTCTTCCTTGAAGAGATGATGAGAGATTTAAAGATAACATATGCCACAGGCACAGCAGAGTGTCTGACACAAGTCAGGCATTTAGAAATGGAAATTATTTTTATTATAAAGCAGGACAGATTGAATTATCCCCTTATAGTTGAAGCAACTAAGGATGAAAGAGATCAAATGATCTGGCCCATTACTGCAGTTGCTTAACACCAGAGCTAGGAGCAGAACCCAGGTTTTCAGCCTGCCAAAGGAAAGGGTTCTCTGCTCTATTTCAAAGCTAGAAGGGTGAAAAGTAGAAATATTGCCAAAACAGGGGTGCCGATTTTTGAATCTTGAAAATAGTTGGCCCATGCTTTCTGCAGCAAATATGGCAATTAAAATAAGACTCTGACTCTTGGAAGCAGATTTAATTCGTGAGAATCTTATTTCTCATTTCAATGCAGGCAAAACTTTCCTGATGAGTTTCATCTTTACCATCACTTGCGTCTTTCTTCCAGCCTGCTTTCAAAAATTCACTAATCCCCTCCCAAATAGCTACAGGAACATATTGTGATGGAATGCAGCATAGTCTGAGATCTAAACTGCAAAGCAGGTGCTGGAATAATATCAAAAAAAAAAAAAAGCATACTCTTGGGAAAGTCTGGTTAAAGAAAATACTTGAAATGAATACAAACAAACAATATTTTTGTCATACTCATTTGGGACATCTTCTGAGTCCTAGAGTCCTGGTGTTGGAGTTTTATTTGGAAAACTATAACTTAAATGATTGGTATGTCCGCAAAACGAACTCAAATAGAATCCCAGATGTGGTATTAATCAAGAAGACCTATAACCATACCAAATATTAGCATCAGAGAAACTGGAAACTAAAAGAGCTTGCAAGAGATACAGAAATCATGGATACAGATGATGAAAGGCAATACCAAGATTTCCTTGAAGATCTTGAAGAAGATGAAGCAATTAGAAAAAAATATTGTAAACATTTACAGAGATTCAACCGTTATAGGCAATGAAGGAGCATCTTGAAGGAGTCTGACTGAGATGCTTAAAGCCCTTCACTTTTCTCAAGACACTACTAGTGCAGAGGGTGACCTGATGATGACATGAGATCATGTTGTAGATGGCTCCACATCTGTAGGCACAGGATGTTGGACACAATAACCTTTTTGATTCCATCTATGCCTCCGTATTCAGAGAGGAGAAATTTAGTTTCAAACCTAAATCACTATGACTATTTTGTATGCTCAATCAAAAAAAAATTTTTTCATTAATCCTGGTATTTTGATATGGGTCACCTGCCCTTCAACTAATGAATACAATTTCTGAACAAAACTGACCCAGAAGAAAAGTTTGCCACCTCAAGAATGCTGCTGGAGGTCACCTTGTTTAAATGTCATCTATAATATACAGCTTATCCTTCCAAAGAAGGAGTAAAGGTCCCTTTAGGGCCTGGTGGGGCCTCAGACATGTGACAAGCAAAACTTCTTTACCTGCACTTATTCAGTTCTAGAACATAGTTGGCATGTCTTCTTCTTGGAACTTCTTTATAATAGATGTTACTACATTTAGCATTATTGATAATAACTTGAGACCTGCCGCCTAAGGTTCAGAAATTTTCAGAACCTTACAATAAAAACAAAAATCAATGGTGCTTTCTGCAGCAAGCCTAAATAAGCTTCTGTAAAATCCCTGAAATAAGCTATTAACATTTATTATCGCTCACAACTCCATATCTTTTTGATGATATAGATAGAATGTCTGTATCAATAGCCACACTAGTATCAACATAAACCCTAGAGAATGAAAGCAGGGAGAAAGAGTTAGAAAACCCAAGACACTCCCTCCCCCACTACCAGGTAGAAAACAAGTGAACACGGGCTGTGCTCTACAGACAGCGAACTCTACTTATTAAAAGAACACTAGTGTTGTAAATATATATTTAACACTACACAGTGTATAATTCAGCCAACAACTGTTCCAAGTTGTTAGCAAATTCTCCTCCTATTTTTTTGTTCTTGGCTTTATTTTATTTGCCTTTCTTTTATACTTTTGCTTTTCTTTTCTCGGCATTGCTTTAGTATTTCTTGCATTTATTTATATTCCTTCCTTTGTCCCTCTGGTCTTTATTATATGAAAGTACTTTCAGAGAATCAGGTGCTAAAGAAATGTGAAGAAGTTCTGTGGTACATCTACACAATGGAATACTATGCCGGTATAAAAAAGAAGGAACTTTTACCATCTGCAACAGCATGGATGAAATTGGAGAGCATTATGCTAAGCAAAATAAGCCAGTCAGAGAAAGATAAATATCATATGATCTCACTTATATGTAGGATATAATGATCAACATAATTTGATGAACAAGAATAGATCCAGAGACAAATGGTAGGGGAAGAGAGAGTCAGAGAGCAACCAAAAGGCTTCTATGCATACATATTAGCATAACCAATGGACACAGACACTGGGGCAGTGAGGTTTGCATGGGTGGGAATGGCTGGGTGAGGGTCAATTGGGGGAAAAGGAGACATATGCATTCTCACCACTGTATCTATATTTTGTTCCTCTAGTTTTTATCTTGTCTGGTCTTTACAGATTTTCAGAATATGGCACATAAACATTAAAAATAGGAGCAAAATTGGATATCTTTCTATTAAATATTTTTTTCTTCATCTGGAAGCACCTAGTGAGTTAGACAACATTCATTAGACACAGTCTGAAGACACAATCATTATACCATAACTCTAGGGGAAATTCCAAAGATAAGAAAGACATGTCACTTGATCTTCCTAAGCTTAGAGCCGATCAGAGTGACAATGAGAAACTCGAGGGGACATCTATAAGACGTGTGGATAACCTGAGTTTAAACAGTGGAGCAAGTTTGAGTTAGCTGGGTAAATGCAACCCTGTAAGGTTTTTTGAAGGTGAATTTCAAAAGGGAAAAGAAAGGGATGAGAAATCTAAGGGGTAAAGGATATTCCATCTGACCCACCAATGTCATTAAATACATTTCTATAGCCTTTTGCAGTCTCCTAGGGAGATCCAGTTTTCTGATGCCTTTCCTATTTCTGTTCTGAATATTAATCAAAAGCTGCTTTGGAACTTTGGAAAGCTCTAATATGTCTTACTTTATACAGTTTTTTGTTCTGGGGTGTGTGTATATGTGTGTGTGTGTGTTACCTCCATTATCTTGCATATTGCTTTTGAATAACCACAGCCTGTTTATCTAGTTCTATCAAGTTTTTCAGGTATTTTTCGGTATTTATTTTTAGCATGGCATGAACAAGCCAACATTTTGTTAAAAGCAGTCCAGGGCATCTGCTGTTTTAGGTATGAGGTGAAGCGTGGCCGCCTGGAGACTTTATGCCAGCCCTCACCACCGCTCTAGATTGCCCCTTCGTTTCCTTCTGGCTGTGAAAAAGATCAAGTTACAGAACAGCCTCCTCCACGCTGAAATGGGGACGCCACACCTAATGATCTCAGTTCAGTCTGAATCTGTTACAGCTGATCAACCTCAGTGCACTCCAAGCCTGGAATGAATTGTTTCCACCATCTTTTCCAGCAGGCTGCACCTTCTTTTTCAAATTTATTGAACATTAAAGTTGATGCGATGACTTGTACTTGAAAATTAAAATTCAACCTGGTAAGAAAATAAAGAGGGTAGGAGGGAATGCTTTTAAATGAAAAGGCAGACTTCCAATACCACAAGAGTTTGTACCTGTGTTCTTTGTTTGTTTGTTTGTTTGTTAATCCTTCTCCAGGGATATTTTTCCACTCATTTTTAGAGGGAGGGAGGGAAAGAGGGAGAGAGAAACATCAATATGAGAGAGACACATTAATTGGTTGCCTCCCACTAATGCCTCGACCGAGATCAAACCCACAACCTTTATCCAAGGGCCGACACTTTATCCACTGAGCCAAACCGGCTAGGGCCCTAACTGTGTTCTTGAGACAGGGTTTGAAACATGGGCTGCCAATAGGAGAGCTCCCCTACACCAGCCCTCCCCAACAAAAGCATGACATGCATCACCTGTCTATTTGTAGGAAACATGCATTTTATTCCAAAATAAAGGATATAATGTCAAATTCATATGTCTGAATAGAATAGAAATTTTACATTTGCACAAGAGTGTCCCTGATGGATCCTCCCTGCAACCTAGCCCTTCTCATAAAGGGGTATTTGATAACTGGGAGGAGAAACATGGAAGAAAGTGCTGTAAGATGGGAGACTGAGGCAGTGGGGGCGGGGGGGGGGGGGAGTTCAGCTTTCTCGCATTACATACTTGCAAAGGCTAATCATGCATAGCGAGGACCACTTATAGCATTAGCATTATTCATCACCCTCTACTCTCAACAGGAATCTCGTACAATGCGCATGCTATTTCCAATCAAGAAATTTAATAAAATCTAAGCCCAGAGCTAGTCAGAGTGACAAGCCACACAATGAGAAACTTGAGGGGACATCTTATGACTCTGGATTTTTTTTTTTAATGACATTGGGTAAAGCATCCGTCTCACTGGCTATCCATTTCTCTACCCAGCTCGGTGTTTGGATGGAGAATGGAGAGCTCTCAGCCCCAGGAGGCACATCAAGGTACATTTCCCTCCACTAGGAGACACTGAACTGAACACTCTGTGATACAGCCTCGGGTGTTTGCGTGCTGCCAGCCAGTGGCACATTTCCCTGGTGCTTTTCATCACAGGCTTGATTTATCAGGCAAATGTTCAAGGCTCAATGCTAATGGATCTACCCTGGAGCAAACTTCAAAGCCAACCTTAGATTGTAGAAATAAAATAAGCACAGAACTTCAGTGACAAATATCTACTTTGAATTCCAATTTACATAGAAATGTTCATTCTATAAATCCTGGCCTTGATTTTTGACTCGATTGTAAAGTCTTCCTATTTGGTCTTCAGCTTCTTCCTTGAGAAGTCACTTTAATTCAGTCCTGCATTCACACATACATAAATCGAGTTCCACCATCCTGTCTCATATGTGTATCTCTTTGCTAGTTGTCAGGCTTCAGGAGAGGTTGAAAGTCGCCCCACCTGGCTCTGAACCAGCCTGGCAGCAGCTGGAGAGCCCACAGAGCCAATCCAGCTTGCATTATCTTGGTCAGAGCTTTCAAATATGGACACCAGGCTGCTGGTAGCAGAGTGGATCAGAGCATCCCCCTCCTCCGCATACAGTCTGAGCCCAGGAGTCAAGCTCCGAAAGGTCTCTAAGTGGAAAAAGGCCAGCATTATTCAAGGAAATACCACTGCTCCTCACCTGGAAGAACAGAACATGCATTCACACACATGCACATACTCTCACATATGTGCACACACACTCATGCACACCTGTGTACATACACGTACACACTTGCCCCTGATATAGTGAGGAAATGGTTGTGGAAAACCCAAATAAATAAATAAATAAATAAATAATTTAAATTCACACAAAAGTACTACCAAGGCTCTGAGGTTTGGAAGAGGCTGTTCCATAGATGCTTCTTCTGCCTTCCAAAATAGAAAACCAGAGTAAAGAGACTAGGAAGAATGAAGGAGATGGGGTAACTCTCCGAAAATGTATAGTGCACATCATAACCCTAACAGCTAAGGGGAGAAAAGGGCTAACGGTGCCAAAGAAAAGCAGGCAGGATTTAATTTTAAAATAATTAAAAGATCAGCGAGAGAACAAAGGGTAAAGGAGAGGAGAGAGGCCACGGTTGGCAAGGGGGCTGAATACAAAGGTTTAAGCTGACATGACATCATAGGAAGAAAAGGGGCCAGTCACTGAACAAGAGTCAAATTTTGCATTTTACCTTTCAGCCAAAACAAGTGAGGAGACATTTTAAAATGTAGAAACTAAGACTGCCCTTTAGTAAATCATAGTTTAAGTGGGACAAAATGTTATTTAACATTTTTTTCCAATTGTAAGAATAAAATTTTTCACATTTAAAGAATATGAAAAATACAAAACAAAAGAAAGAAAAAGAAACACCTATAGTCCCATTACCAAAAGATAACCTCTGTTAATGTATATTCTTCTGGTCACATATATATAACTTATGATTAGAGTGTGTATGTGGTGATTTTCTTCGCATCATGTCTTATCATAGTCAGTTTTTCATTCTATTAAGTCATTTTTAAAACAGCTTTTAGCCATTCACTTCAATTCTTAGTTTTTATAATCTGAAGAATAATGCTATAAATATCTTCGCACATAATTTTTATCCTAGTTTCTAATTACTTCCTTAGAATAGAATGTTGAAAGGCAAATTTAGTACTTGGTTCAAAAGGTGCTAACTGTTAGTTTTGTTTTTTTTAGAAATTTTGTTCCAACTTATACTTCCACTGACAGTGGAGACAGGTTTCTTTCACCACACCCTAGTCAATAAGAGCATTTTTTTTAAGTCCTCTTCTAAGCTGATAGAGGTATAAAATAAAATGTCAAAGGCACTATTAACCCTAATCCAGTTTACTATTTACTATGTTTACAAAGTCAATTTCTAAAGATGCACAGAATACTTACACGTTTTTAGAATCATGAGCTCCTTTGAAAATCAGATGGAATCAATGAGGCTCTTGGCACGCATCCTTAGACAACCTCACACTGACCTCTAAACATCAGACCTAGGTGGAATTTGTAGGCCTAGAGCCCGATAACTACATACATGATTTAGTGGGAAAAGACTCAACTTGAGACGTGGGACTTGGTTTCTGATTCTAGCTCAACATCTAAACATACTTAGGACTTGAACATGCTAGCCTCCAGAATCCCTTCCAGCTGCAAAACCCTGGAGCCCTATGATAATGTCAACCTTTTGTAGATACATGTTGTAGATACTGCTTTGGGGACATTCCGAGCTTACTTCTTGTACGTAGGCTGGGTTCTCTGACGTATTCAGGAACAGCCAGGACTTTCTCAACTCTTTTTGGCATCTGTTCCAGGAATAAGAATTAATGTCAATACTGCTGATTACACAGATCTCATTGTGTTCCATGGCAGCTTGGGAGCTCCTTCAGGGTATAAACTGTGTCTAATTCGACACATTCACCAGTAAATGTCTGCTAAAGTAAATCAACCTAAACAAACAAACAAAATAGAGTATCTTCTAAAATTAAATAAAACTAGTTTTGTTTTGTTTGGGTTGACGATAATGCTACAAAAATCTCTAAATATGCATAGTCATTAGCCAACTTTTCATTGTTAGTAGTCATAGTACTTACGGTATGTCCTACTAAGTCATTCAGCACAATGAATTAGTGAACTCATTGCCCCTGGGGAAATACAGGGTTAGGTTCTTGTGGACTTCGGTGTTTCTATTTAAAGATACCTTATTTAATACATATTATCGATTCATTAACATGGAACTCATGGCCAACAGCTCTGTGACTCATGCCTGAGCCAAGCTTATCTAACACATGTATTTTTCTCCCTGAGGCACATCCCTGCCTTCTTGTGCTTAGGAACACTAGAGGCAACACTTGAGCACTATAGTTGGGTGCCATTTTACACAGCAAACTCACCATCCAGAAACACAGAAATACAAAAAGTGCAGCACTAAATATACCAAGAAAAGAATACTTGTTTACAGTATGAAAGCTGAAACAAGAAGGCAGAACACTGCTTTGTAAGAGACTCAATAATGCTTATTGTACTAGTCAGGATTCTTCAGGGGAACAGAATCAATAGATGATATTTACATAGTAGATATCTGCAGGTACACACACACAGCTGGAGGCGCAGGAACGCTGGTGGTATAATTCTGAGTGTAAGTCCCAGTCAAGGGCAGAAAACTGATGTTTCAGCTCAACAGTCAGGCAGAAAGGGTTGATTCTCCCTTCTTGCACCTTTTTGTTCTATTCCGGACCTCAACATACTGAATGATGCCCACTCTCATTAGGGGGGTTGGGGAGATGGTGGGCTGAGAGATCCACTTTATTCAGCCTACAAATTCCAATGTTAATCTTATCTAGAAACATCCTTACAGACACATCCAGAAATAATGTTGAACCAAATATCTGGACACCTTGTAATCCAATAAAGTTGACACAAAAAATTAACCACCACACTTGTTAAAATGAGAATACAGAATTTATTTGCCATTGGCTCACATGTTCACCAAATATACACCTTCATAAACTTCAAAGAAAAAACTGCTGTTATTTTTAATTATTTATTTCATAAGAAACTATTCTCCTACCAGATATCATACAATAAATTATTCTATGGATGAAGTTAGCAGGCAACACTACACTGTAGGAATTTTTTAATTAATTATGTTTATTATGACTATCACATATGTCATAATACTAACTCATTTTCCATTTAATTTATTCTTAAGACAGAATTGAAAGGTACAAATTTACCTCAAAAGAGATAAATAAGACTAAGATAATAAGACTTAGGCTTGATGAGTTGGCGTTATTTTTACAAAGATACAGAACTGGTAATAGAGCTACTATTTGAGCCCAGATTTGTTTTGCTCTAAAACCCATATTTTTTACTGTTACATTATAATGTGGTAGATTTTAATATAGGAAAAGGAATCTTAAAGAGTTCAGTTCATATTTCAAGCGCTATATTAATGCTAAAGAATTTAATATTGCAGCCAAAATACTTTTCTACAATAGGTGAAAAAAAAATAGCTTTAAGTCAGATAGCATAGTCATAGACCCATAGCCTCAATAGGAAAGTATCACATTTATTTCTCCAAAAACTGATATCCAAAAACAAAACTACTCAATGAAACACAGCTAACCAACAACTTTGTAAAAATAAAACTGTATATGATCAGGAAATCTAATACAGTATAAGGAAGACCCTTTTGGACTAACTTCATAAATGAAATGGATATGGAATATTATATGTTTCTTAGAAAATAAACTATACTCTGAGTCTGTGAAAGTCAAGTTTGAACAAGGACATGCATATGTGCTTTTTTTCATTATCTTTGCATACTTTTACATTACTTCCTTTAACCTAAGCTTACATATATCAATATTTTATTCTCCCTCTCTCTTTTGGACGGTTATAAAAATACTATCTAGAATATGTTTCAATAATCCTGGACTGTCCTTTAGTCTTCATATTAAACAAAGATACTTAGGTTAAGTAATCAAATACTTGATGTGCAGATATTTTTAAAAATTATACTAAGGATTTGTAAATTTTGTGTTACATAAAAATAGAACTAGCTTAAGCTACACACATACATATCCACCCACAAATATAAGTACATGTATACAGAGACTATCTTTTTCCCATTATTGATTGCAGTAAAAAAATATTTGAAAAACTATGCTCTGGAAACTATTTTCAACAGGATTCTAGTTGCATTGCATATTATATCACAGGTACTTACTGAATATAAATGGATTAAATGCTCTTATAAAATGACAGGATGGCTGAATAAACCAAAAAAATAAGATCCATCTATATGCTGCTTACAAGAGACTCACTTCAAATATAAAGACACATACAGACTGGAAGTGAAGATATGGAAAAATACATTCCATGCAAATATAAATGACTGCAATATCCATATCGGGGGGGGGGGTGGGAATCTAAAATTTTAAACAAAGAATTTGTGCCAGGCTTTGTTCCAAGCATTTTACATGATTCAACTCATTTCATTTTCATGGTAACCCTGAGGTAGGTAATGCTGTCCCCATTTTGCAGATCAGGCAGATGAAACACGGAGTTTTTAAACAACTAGCACAGTTTCACAGCTAAAAAGTTGTGGTGAATATAGAAAGGAAAGAACTAAAAGCGAACTATGAAGTCATCCAAAAAGAAGAGAATATAGAATTAACTTCTTGATAAAGTGGTTAGTAGGTAGCCTGTGATTCTTTTTTTTTTTTTTTATATATTTTTATTGATTTTTTACAGAGAGGGATTGAGAGTTAGAAACATCGATGAGAGAGAAACATCGATCAGCTGCCTCCTGCATGCCCCCTCTGGGGGGACGTGCCCACAACCAAGGTACATGCCCTTGACCGGAATCGAACCCAGGATCTTTTAGTCTGCAGGCCAACACTCTATCCACTGAGCCAAACTGGTTTTGGCCTGTGATTCTTTAGGATAACGTTCATTTGCCTTCAGTTAGAACCACGAGAGTTCACACATACTCAAGGTAGGTAGGTGCTTGTAATCCAACCTGTCCACTTCAGTGTGGCATTTGTGGAGATGGCCAATGTCAATCTCAGAGCGATTTCTCCTGATGGAAGATACTGTTTTTATAACTTCCAGACTGGAGTCCCCATAATAAAATGTTGCAAAGTTTCTAGAGACTCATCAGGACACAAGAAGCCTTAGTATTTGATGGCTAAAATTCATCATACTTACTTGAGACTGGTCAGTCTCCTACCTTACCTTTGGGAAACACAGCAAAAAGGCTAGTAGACAAAAGGTATAATGAAGGTCAACAAAATAAGCCACTTAACACATGCATTCAAAATCACCAGGGGGCAAAAGTTATCAAATCCCGAAGCCAGTGAAGTACCCACTTCAGAAACAAACATCGAACAGCTGGGCTAAATATTGATGGTTCTATACTGCTTTTCAAAGAAAAAAAATATATAGATTACTAAAAGGAAAAGAGAAACGAAGGAAGCAGAGGGCTATTACCAGCTCTTGCTAGGAAATCTGAAGTACTTATTACAAAGAGACCGTTTCGCCTGACATTTAGATCTTGCTGGTGTGATGTGCACTGTCCCGTCAGAGCCCTGACCTAAATTTCCTCGTTTAAAAAGAACTAAGTTTCTGCTCCCACCCATTTCCAAAAGCCAGCTGAGAACTCATTTCTCAGATCCTTTTCATCCACAAGAAAGCCCTGAGAACTTTTTAAAAATTTGAAGGACAAAAAGGTCAGAAAATAATAAAACGCAGTACGCAGCCTCTCCTCCTTCCTAAAATGGCCATTTGGCTAAAAGCCATGATCATGTAAGAGTTAAAATTCTGCACTGTTTAAGAACAACCAGTTGACCTTTAACTATGCTGGTTTGAATCCAATCACCTTTCAACAAGCAAGAAATCTGGCACAAGGCGTCCTAACACACACCAATTATTTTCATAGTGTACATGACGAAGCTCACAGCGTCCTGTTTAGAAAAAAAGAATAAATGTCCGTTTTTTCAAAAGCCAGACTTGGAGGCTGAGTGTCTCTGTTGATAGGTTTGTCCTTTGGTTAACTGTCTCCGAAAGTGCTGCTGCAGAAGGCATTTTCCTGAGAAAAAACAGTTCCTTGAAGAAAATAACTTTTACGTCTTGTTTAAATTGGGTCCTGTGAAATGGTTTTCCCCAACCTTTGGTACGTCAGACGTAAATGTGGCTGGGAAATCATTAATTACGAGGCTCAGTTACGAGTTTTGCATGCCATATATGTAAGAGGAGAACGTTCCCCTTGCACTGGAAGGGCGAAATGCTGAATCCTACTCTGAGCAAGTGTATTAAAATCCAGAGATTCAACCCCAGCCATTGAGTGTCTGCTTCCTAAAATGAGTCTGTGCTTTTCAAACGCTGTGAGTTTTCTAGATGTGGTCATATTCTCTCATGTCTTCAAAACAATTCAGTTTTCAAATTCTGTCTCGGGCTTCTTAAGAACATATCGCTTGGCTCTGTGGGTGCCATGTGTAGGGATAGAAGCCCTCTCTGCAGGACCATGCCAGCCAGCCAGACAGACAGACAGACAACCTCTGGTCCATGGCAAGACTGCGTTCTTTATCGCCTCCTTAGTTCTCTATCTCCAGGCCCCCCTGTGACTCACCACAGCCCATTTCTATCAACCAGTTACTTGGAACACGAAGCCCACCCCTAGACCAGATTCTTGCCTGAGTGTGCTCTTTCTTTGTGTAATCCTTTGCCTTCAGACTGAGACTTCTGAGATTCCTTCCCAAATCTCAGAATCCTCTTCTCTCTCTCAGTAACCGGCTCCCTCCAGCGAAACTTCTGCTGGCCGTGCCATGTTTGCCAGCCCCTCCTTGCCACAATATTTGACTTCCCTTCATTATCTTCGTGTCATTTGAGTCCAGAAAGAGAATAGTCGGGTCTCATGGCAACATGAAGCAGGGCCCCGGGGCCAGGGCCCAGATCACCACCCTCCCAGCCACTTCTGCTTTGGGCCAAGGAGGGAGGGGCTTGATTCAGGAACAGAGAGGATCTCCTGGCTCAGGGACTGCTCACCCACTGACTGGCAGGAAAGCACCTGCCAGCCTGAGGGCCCCTTGGGGTTCACTGTCTAACAGGACATCTTGGTTACTGTATGGTTCTGAAATCAAAGGGACCCCCCAGGAGCTCTGGCACAGTGGAGTCATTCTACAGATGCATCAGGGAAGACAGAAAGCCCAGGCTCCCATGGGCCTCACCCCCCTCCCTTGCCCTAACTCTCTCTCATTCCCAAGAAGCAGAGTCCCCTCACCAGCGTCTTCTAAGCAGCCACTAATTCCAATCCCATTTTTCTGCCTCCGACCTAAGTCAATGTTAAGTCCAGATTCTCATCATTGATCCAACCACAACTGATTTCCCAACCCCCACTTGCCTCGCCAAGATTCAGGGAACAGCTGCTACCATCCTCAGCTCAACTGCCAATGGAAAACTCACGTCACTGGAGAACGGGTATGAACTACCACGAGGCCCACACATGACTTTTTTAGTTATGCTCCTTACACACAGTGAATGACTCCCTCAGTCACATCATCCTAACATTTGTCACACACACACACACACACACACACAAAAAAAAAAAAAAAAAAAAGCCCACATGCTTGAAGAATTGCATGGCCATGCGATTAGTTAACATTCTCTATTTTATTAAGCAGGGGACACAGTTCTATGCTGGATGAGCTCTGTTCAGGTTTCCCAGCCCAGCTAGGATTGCCTGTCCTTTCTGTCGGCATCCTGACCAGGACAACCTCCACCAGAAATGCAGGCGGTGTTGGGAAAAAGAAAACACAGTAGACCCGAAGATGGAAGACGAAGGATAGACTTAGAGCCTGGCCGAGTCACTAATTCACTAAAACCTCAGTTTCACCTTCTGCAAAATGGGGATTGCAACAGTCACCTCACAGGGTGCTATGAAGGAACCACATGAGATCATGAAAGTGAACATAATTTTGAATTATTGTCAGAGAAAGGGGGAAAGGGGAAACAACTAAAAATATCTGCCTCCCTCGCCGTTTTACGCTAGCAGGTAAAATGAAATGTTCAGACAGGAACCCTAGAGAAGGTAATCAGAGTACAATATTCTTAGGCACTTTCCTAGAGGAAGCCACTACACTGCCCAACCCCGTGCAGAGCTCAGCCTGCACAACGCAGCGTGTTAGGAGCCTGGGGCTCTGCACCAAAGTGCTGGGACTGACCTGCAGCAAGAGACCAAAAGGCTTTCCTTGTGTCAGTCCCAGGAGGACAGACAAGGGCAGCTGAAGGACAAACATCCAGAGTGGGTG
The DNA here is from genome assembly GCF_964339955.1 of Pipistrellus hanaki. Classification (NCBI taxonomy): domain Eukaryota; kingdom Metazoa; phylum Chordata; class Mammalia; order Chiroptera; family Vespertilionidae; genus Pipistrellus; species Pipistrellus hanaki. The sequence continues at coordinate 27,447,675 of NC_140506.1, forward strand.
AGACAAACACCTCAGGCCTTGAACTTACTTTTTTCCCTCGGTGGATCACCTTCAGCAGAAAATTCCAGCTTTGTGTTTTCTGCTTGCTCCCCCTCGAATGGGAAGTTCTGCTCAGAGGCCCAAAATAGAAAACGGGAAGTTAGCAGAACTGATTTTCCCAGCTCCCCCAGAGCAAATCCCTGCACCTTTGTGGATGAGAACTATTGTGGGACGGTGTTACCCCCCTTTCTGAAAGGAGCTAACGTGCTGATTTGCCAGGTGTGTGCAGTAAACAGCCCACCCCCTGAAGGAAGGAACCATGGGGCAGCTTCCTTCCTAAAGGAAGGAGGAGAGCAGAGTGGCATTGACAGTGAAGGGATACCCAGGGTGTTCCCATCAGAACCAAACTGCCACCAAAAATAACCAAGCGCCCCACTTTGGTGCAGACACCAATCTCTGAGCTGGTTCCGTACAGGCACCTTGCTTAAAGGACCAGTACTGACGTCACTCCCCTCCCAACTTCCTCATCACTGTTCACGGTATCAATATTTCCTTAGAGCCTGGCCTCTTTCATGACTCTGCCAGATGAGTCTCCCCAGCAAACTGATTCACAGCATCCCCCTGTTCCAAGGTCTACCACGGCTCCCGGATATTAGCTAAGTCTGAATTGTTCACAGTGGTCTGGCCATAGCTACCTAGCGCTTCGGCAGCTTGTTACCGGGGGAAGTGCCTGAGCTGGGTGCCAGATTCCTTGGGGAAGAACCAAGCCTAAGGGCTGTGTGGATCTGAGCAAGTTATGAAACCTCTTGCACTTGTTCCCTCTTTCGTGGAAAGAAGATAACACCCACCTACACGGTGATTAAGGATTAAGTGGGATAACGCTTACAAAGTGGTCACGGTGGGTTCCAATAAGAAGAGAGTAATTAATGTTTACGCCCGGAGTGCTCACTGCAATCCAGGCTCTGCTCCGAGTGCTGTGCATGTACACACATTGTACACACTACTATCCTCCTCTCACAGAAGAGGAAATGGAGGCAGGAGAAAGTGAAATCACTGAAACCGCATAATGACTCAGTAGGAGAACCAGTGTTTGAACTTGAGCAGTGTGGTTCCAGAGCCTGTATGCGCAACTCCTCGCTGCTTCCCCTCCCTCCAGCTTCCACCAGCTAACCCAGCCCACAGATCCCCTCTGTCCTCTGCATCCGTCCGGGCCTCCCTCCACATTCCCGTCTCCCCTGGTGGGTGCCACGCTGCACTTTCTCTCCAACCTCACCAGACGTCTTAAAAGCAGTCATTGCATTTCCTCTGTACTCAAGTATACCATCTCTCTCCTCTTTATTTTGCCTTCACTCATACATCCGCTTGTGATTGTTCTCCAGTTCTTTCTGTAATCTACTCCCAGAAACTGCATCCTGAAATAGACCACATCTCCAAATTCCAGGGTGTCCCGAAAGAAACATGTTATTTACACCAACAGCCCAGCTGCCATGACCAAGCCACGTCTAACTTCCAGTCACTTCCCCAGCAAGCACTTACCAAACATCTGCCACGTTCGTTTCACAGGGGGAAGATGACATGGGCCCTGACCTCTAGGAGCTCACAATCTAATGAGGAGATGGTGTTTGTGCAGAGAGTTCTAACAAGTTGTGGTAAAGCACAAAAATACCTGCTGCGAATGGCATCCCCCCACTTTGGCTCTGTTCGCTCTGGCATTCTCCACGTTGTCATTCAGAGGCTGTCACACTGCCCTTCCTTTTCATCTCTGCTGCCACCACGTGGTAGACTTGCTCCCTACCTTGTTCCTTGAAGGATTGCAATCACCTCCCGACTTATCTCACTGCCTGCCTCCTTCTCCTGCCCCTCAAAACCAGCCCGCCTCCCTGCAGAATAACCTATGTTGTCACTGTCCTATGTGACCAACCAAGTACTAAGTCCTGAGCCTGAAGCAACAAAGCTGACTTTTTACCCTTTGCTTTGCTCCATTTCCCTCCACTTAGATATACTTCACCTCATATACCACACCCAAGAGAAAACTCTTGGAGTTCTCCAAAGATGATTCACCTTCCTATTTCCTATTGTTTCCTTTGCCTCCCACTCTTTTACCTCATTATTACCCCTGAAATTCAGATTAAATCACCTCCTCCATGAAGCCTTCCCTCATTCTCCCACAGCATGTGAGAGTGCCCTTCTCTGATTTGCTTTAGTCATGCAATTGCATCTCCTTTCATTCTGTCTCACATTACAAGCATTTGTATGTTTTCCCTTATGGTCTCTGTGCCTTTATGGTCTTTGTTCAATACAGCACCTGTTATGCCTCAAGCATAATGTGCCAAATAAATAATAAATATGCTCTTTATTTTTTGCATGTGATCTAGTGGGAAGAAAATCTCATGGGTATCCCAGGAGGAACTCAAATTGTGTTTTTTTTTATTATCATCATCTGATTTTTCACCCCTAGGTAAGATGGTAGGAACAAAAAATGAAGACACAAAGGCCTGCCCAGAACAAAAGTATATTATCAGGGAGATTGGCACATAGTATAAATAAAATAATAAGATACATGCAAAATAATATAAATTATAAAATTATGGCAGTTCTACCACCAACTAAGTGTGTGTCCTTGAGCAAATTACTTATTCTGGGAGGTAAAATTATAAAATTAAAATTCATAGGCAGTGTATGAATTTATTATTCTAACCATCGAATGGTCTGCTCTTCTAATAGATGGCCCTTCCATATTAGTAAGTGTCAATATAGCTGCAAAAATTATTATATTAATTAGTTCTAGGGAAATTAAGTATAAACAACCACAGAAAAGTAAAAACCAGCAGCTGAAATTGATAATTAGACAATGAGAAAAAAGTAATATGCGTTTCACTGGCACCACTAGATGATTTTTTTAATTGGCTGCCAGTCTGCTCTTTGTAGTGGGGGGGGGGGGGGGGGGATAAGTCTGCAGAATATCCTTATGTGCAAGGTCAGCATTTTGGCTGGAAAGTGATCTATAGCAGCAAGCTGATGGACACAGCCGGGTTAGGGTTCAGAGGAGATGGCTGGGGCTTGACCAGTGACAATTTCAGTTGGAAGGTGAGTCTGAGAGATGGTAAGTGATGCACAAAGATACACAGCTCATTAATGACAAAGCTAGGATGAGAAATCCCCCAATGCCATGAAATGCAGGCTATGTGTGTCTGGGCTTTTCCAGCAGCACATGCATGAAGATACTGGGGAAATGCCACTCTTCCACCAAGCGCCCAACATGGAAATCAGATCACACTTCAAGGTTCATGATTCAAATGATCAAAAATTAATAATCACGAGTGCCCTTGGCGGTCCCCGATCTGTCTCTTGCTTCAACAGTGTTTGGATGGATCAGACCCAGGGATGCCTCTTCTTCCAGCCTCTGGCCACTCACCTGCGTCTTATCCAGTCACCACCTTCAGAACCACTTCCAGGACCAGCCAATACACCCGATGTGTTTTTTCTCCCTTAACTACTTGCAGTCAAACAACCCTGAGCTCCCAGATTCGCCAGAATTATTCCACCGAGGTGGAGGCTGTGGTCAACTGCCTGGCAGACCTGCATCTGCGGGCCGCCCACACCTACCTCTCTCTGGGCTTCTGTTTGGACCTGGACAATGTGTCTCTGAAGGGCCTGGGACACTTCTTCTGAGAGTTGGAAGAAACATCTCTAACTCTAAAGGTGCAAAACAAGCATGGTGGCCGCATTCTCTTCCAGGACGTCCTGAAACAACCCAAGATGAATGGGCAAAACTCAAGAAGCCATGGAAGCCACCCGGGCCTTGGAAAGGAACCTGAACCAGGCCCTTTTGGAGCTGCAGGCCCTGAGTTCTACCCGCACAGGCCTCAGCTCTGTGACCTCCTGCAGAACCACTTCCTGGGTGAGGCGGTGAAACTCATCAAGAAGATGGGTGACACCTGGCTCACCTCTGCAAGCTGGCTGGCCCCCAGGCTATGCGGGCGAGTATTTCTTTGAAAGGCTCACCCTCAAGCTCCCGTAGAAGCCTCTGAAGTCCAGAGGCCTTTGAGGGGCCCTTCCGCATTCCCCTGGTGTCTGGCTTTTCCTTGAGCCTCTCCCCAAAACTACTACCCATTCTCTTAACCACCATGGAGCCCTCTGGACCAAATGAAACTATGAAGCTTTTTACAACAACAACAACAACAAAAATTAATAATCACAATAACCATATGTTTTGTCACCTTAAAAGAAAGTTGCTTTATAATATAATTGAAAACACTTATATCTCATTTAAAAAAAAGACTCAATAATATCCAAAATACATAAGGAATTCATACAATTTAACAAAAGGAAGACAAAAAATCCAATTTAAAAAATGGAAAAAGGACCTAAATAGACACTTCTCCAAAGTGGACATACAGATGGCCAAGAGACATATGAAAATATGTTCAAAGTCACTGATCATCAGAGAAATGAAAATTAAAATAACAATGAGGAAGCATCTCACACCTGTCAGAATGTGACAACAAATCAACAAATGACAAGTGCTGGTAAGGATGTGGGAAAAAAGGCACCTTAGTTCGATGCTGGTGAGAATGCAGACTGGTGCAGCCATTATGAAAAACAGTATGGAGTTTCCTCAAAAAATTAAATATGAAACTGCCATTTGATCCAATAATCCTACTTCTAGGAATGTATCTTTAAGAAACCCAAAACATCAGTCAGAAAGAATCTATGCATCTCTATGTTCATAGCAACACAATTTACAGTAGCTAAGATCTGGAAACAGCCCAAGGGCCCATCAGTAAATGAATGGATAAAAAAGCTGTGGTACATTTATACCATGGAATACTGTACAGCAGTTAAAAGAAAAATCTCTTACCTTTTGAGACAGCACAGAGGGACCTGGAGAGTATCATGCTAAGTGAAATAAGTCAGTTAAAGAAAGACAAATATCACATGATCTCACTCATATGTGGCATCTAAGTAAAAAATAAATAAATAAGCGGATGAACCGAGTGGATCCAGAGACGTGGAAGCATGGAACAAAGTGCAGAATCTCGAAGGGGCGGAGGGGAGGAGGGGAGAAGAGGTGGGTGGGTGGGAGGCCACGAACCAAAGATCTTTATGCATATATGCATAACCCATAGATAAAGACAATAGGGTGGAAAAGGCCTGTGGCAAAGTTGGGGCAGGCTGGAGGGGTTCAATAAGGGGGGGAGGGATATATGTAATACTTTCAATAATAAAAGAATTACTTTTTAAAAAAGACTCATATTAAAACATTTTAACTAAAAGGAGTTTATGGCAAGTAGTTATGTCCTAGGTTAGAATCTTCCCTGACAAAAGTCAATTATTACCTTAAATAAGCCCATCTATTGTCTTTTGCATTGGCTGTAACAAACCTTTGGAATGTCAGTGTAAAGCCCCTTTTTTCCAAACCCCTCAGGGCACAACCAATGCATCAGGAAGAGACCATAACCCTCCCATTGTTATTGTTACCCTGTCATTGTTGACTGTTAACTATCCTATACCCACCTAGGTAAAAGATGTGTCTTCTCATTTTATTTTTCATCCATTCCCCACTTTGCTTTCTCCAGCCTCTCTCATCTATCACCAATGGATTTCCTGTGACCCACTTGTGTCTTCTCTTTTGATTGTAAGCTATAAAGTAAGGTGGAAAACTGCCATTCTCTGGAACATTTTCTCAATCCCTTGAGATTTTGCTTCCAGGCAGTTGTCAATAGTTTGGCTCAAATAAACTCACAAACATTCTTCAGAGGTTTGACTGCTTCTTACATTGACAATACATACCGGTAGTTTGTAAAATCTGGGGGCACTGCCTGGCCATAACCACCACTTTTAACTGTATATGGGGTGCTTGCCCTGCAGCAGGACAGGCCTTCCCTGAGCTCATCCACACTTTGTTATAGCATTTTGCAAACACTCTTTATCAGATTAAGAAAGTTCCTTTTATTTATCCTGAATTAAGTTTTTAGCATAAATAGAGGCTGAATTTTAGGTGAAGTTTTTTGTGTGTTTTTTAAGTGTCTTTCAAAAAATTTATATGGCTTTTCTCCTTTAAACCTTTATTGTTATGATTTACGGTGATTTTTCTACTGTTAAACTGTGTTTCTGAAATAAACCCATATGAATGGGGGGGGGGGGGCGGGGAGGGGAGATTCAATATTATCACTCATATAGGAAAGTGAGACCACAAAGGCAAATGTAGGCAGTGCTCACCCGAGCACTCTCCAGGTGAGAGGGAGTCTTAGCCAGCAGATTTTGAGTTTGGCATTTCTGGGCCACAGCTATTCCCATGGTAGAGGTGAATGTCCTACTTTACCTCAGCATGACATATAGGTCAGCGGACGGACTCTCCTCTAGCTCCAATTCTGTGCTCATCAAGCCTGGTTATTGATTGGTTTGCTATAAAGTTTGTCTGTTGGCCAGGCCCGGAGCAGCCAGGCCCAGAACAGCTCGCTCCTCTCCTGCCCCTGCCCCAGGGCTGCCTCTCAGACATGGCTGGAAACTTTTGTGGGAATTTGAGGGTCTGCTGAATCAAGTGATGAAGGCTTAGATCTGGATGTGTTGAGTTAGTATAGGGCTGGGGTGTTGATCTGTGAGTGCCTTGGGTGGGGCCTGGATGAGGCTGGTTGACCTATTTGGAAATGTCTTTTGTGTGAAATGTATCATTGGGCATGTGGAGGTATTATTGATATGAGAAAATGCTAAGTAACTGATTTACTATCTGAAAAGGGATTTACTATCGGGGAAAGGGAGGGAGGAAGAGACTGAACATAAACTGCACCTATGGATGAGGACAATGGGGGATGGGGAGGGAGCGGAGGGTGGGGTGGGAACCTGGTGGAGGGGGGAAGAAATGAGGAACCTTTGTAATAATATGAAAAATAAAGATTGATTTAAAAAATAAAATAAAATAAAATAAAGTTTGTCTGTTGGAATAGAACCTGGTGGTCAAGCTGATGAGTAATTTTGATTTCTGGGATAGTTGTCTTTATAATCACAAGTTAATATGTCATTCTCATCGACACATCAGTCTCATTAGCTGCAGAATATGAGTTCTCTTCTAAGAAGCAGATGCCCTCTCAGAAGGCCCACAAAATCAAGTCTCTGGACCTGAAAGGCTGTGGTCTAACCCTTGGAACTTGGAAAATTCTGCTGTAAAGATGCCTCCAGAAAGACAGCAGTTTCCCTTCTCTTAAAGACTTACTTGCCCATTACACATGCCATGTACGTACCCTTTTTTCAAACTCTTCTAATTGGTTCTTAAATTGGGTAAGAACTAAGTTGCTTTTTCCTTGACTTATTGAGGATTTAACATGCTAAAGTTAGAACTACAATGGTATGGTTCCTGTCCTCAGGTAAAATAGACAAAAAATTTAAGGTCTGAACTATGAACCATGACTTGGTCTTAGGTATAGGTCCTTGTCAAAGAAAAATAACTAAGCAACCAAGAAGTGATTTCAAAACAACAAAATTATTTTTCCACTTCTCAAACATTGTCAAAGGGAACAATTCATAAAGCCCTCTTCTTTTCATATGGTTACTTCACATCACTCAAACTCTGTGTTACCTCTCTCCTTTAGATTCTCCCAAAGGAGAATCTCAGTCCTTCTAGTCTTCCTTTTCCCTTGACTTGCATCACAAGAGCCTAACAGAACTGGCCTGACAATATTAAACAATGCAGGAAATTTGGAGAGAGAAAAAAAATAAATAAATAAGTGAAACCAGAACCATTCTTTGTAGACAATAAAAGAAGCATGCCTCAAAATTATCATATGTTATAAATAATGGCCTGTTCATATACAGATATAATTTAAAGATGCCAAATTAACTAGGAAATGATACAAGGAAAAGAAATTACTTAAATTTTTTAAGCATCCACAATATTTAAGAGACTTATGAAAGACATTCTGCTACCTGATATTAAAATATAGTATAATTAGAGGCCTAGTGCATGAAATTCTTACAAGGGGCTTGGTCCTCACAATGGCAGAGGAGTGGAGGGGAGATCAGAAATCAACTAAATGACTTGTATGCATGCATATAAGTATAACCAATGGACCTAGACAGTAGGAGGGGTGAGGGCCTGTGGGGGGGGGGAACAGGGGCGGGGGAGCGGGCTGGGAGAAGTCAATGCTGGGGGGGGGGGGGAAGGAGACATATGTAAAACTTTCAACAATTAAGAATTTAAAAAAAGAAAGATCAACCAAAGAACTTGCATGCATATAAGCATAACCAATATAACCAATGGACACAGACAATAGGGGGGTGAAGGCCTGGGTTGGAAGCAGGTTGGGAGAGGTCATGGGAAGGGGGAGGGAAGTGGGACATATGTAATACTTTCAATAATAAAGAATTTTTAAAAATTAAAAAAAGAAGCAGAAGAATCAGGCGTCAGTCAAAGCCACAGGTTCAGATGCGATTATAGAATACCTTGAATACCATAACGAACAATTCAAATTTGATTGCACAGCCATGGGAAACCACTGGAAGTTTTCTGTTTTTTCTTCACCAGCTAATAATAAGATCAAAACAGCATTCTATGTAGATGACTCTGACCACCTTAAATAGAACATGAAGGGTAAAAGTAGTAAGCCAGGAAACCAGAATCTTGGAAAGAATATGATCATAACTAACATCTAGAGACTGCTCACTGGGAGTTAGGCACCACTGTCCAAGGTGACTTACATGAATTCTCTGTCAGCCTTCTAAAATAGGTGCTAGTGTGCCATTTTATTGAAAAGTTTGCCCAATGTCACACAAAGAGTTCAAACCTAGATGGTGTGATCCCAGACCTCATGTACTTGCTCACTATCCACCAGACCTGTGAAACGGAAAGTCAGGACAGTAGGAAAAGAAACAGTGGTAGGCCAGTGCCTGTGGAAATGGAGAGGAAGTAACCACAGGTAACTCCCACTCTTGTCTTTCCTCCCTGTGGGCACTTTATTCTAAGATGACAGACAGAAAATCATATTCCAAAAATAGTAGAAAATCGAAAGAGAGAAAACTAGAAACTGTTACATCTTTTTAAATGAGATAAGAGAGGAGAAGAATAAATAGGAGTTACAGCTTCTTCTTGATCAAGATGGAGAGATAGAAATGAAGTCCCACCTGCATCTCAATTCAAAGAAAGGAGTGGACACCTGGTAGCATCCTGTTATCTTTAACAAATCAGAAATTTATACTATCAAAAATCTTCCTGTTTATTTTCCTCTGACATAACACAATCCCCAAATCTACACAAAACTGCTATTAAGACTATAATTCTTCTGTGTGTGTGTGTGTGTGTGTGTGTGTGTGTGCGCGCGCGCGCGCGTGTATGTTTTGTTTGTTTTTATTATTTAAAGAATTACATGTCTCCTTTTTTCCCAATTGACCCCCCCCCCACTCCCAACCCCGAGGGCAAGCCCCCAACCCTGCAGTGTCTGTGTCCATTGATTATGCTAATATGCATGCATACAAGTCCTTTGAGACTGTAATTCTTGAAATATCTACTATTAAAACTCCAGAATTATCACAGATATGTTTATTGATCACTTGATTGATTGCTTACAAAGTTTTGAAGATGCTAGAATTAGTGTCTAATTCTAGCATCTCAAGGCTTTAGAGGACACAGTAATCTGCTCAATCTATAAATATCTGTCTTGGTACCTCATAAAACCCAGAATTAAGCAATAAGACATGACAAACCACTACTTACAAGGAATTAATCTGTTGCCTCAATTGGCATTAAGCAGGAAGCCAAAGGCCATTAAAACAAATTGAAATTAATGTAGCAAAATAACTCAGTCCTAGGTTACTGATCTTATCATTTTGAAAATGACTCTAAAATCCTTAATAGCCATTAAACTAACTTCTAAGCAAGAACTCAGAATCCCCATTAGCCAATTCAAGCACTCAGAAGTACGGCCAAAAAATGACAAAGAGGAACAACTTGAACAAAATCTTCAAGACCTTTGACCCCACCCGGATGGCCTGACGAATGTACCCTGCTATTGGAGAAAGTTCATGCTGATTCAGATATCCAGCTGAGTTATGGCCTGTGTGGGAATTCTTTTCCCCTAACAGGTAATGTCAATAATGTTATTTGCTCATTTATGGGTACAGCAGTCTCACATGGAATAAAAGAAGGAAAGGAGACATGACCTGCCTTCAAGAATCTCATAAGAAAGATGGGACAGACAGATAAAAACAACATGAATATGCACAGGTAAATATTTATGAATGGTGGTAAAACCATGGGTCATGGAAGTCGAATGGCCGAGGTTTGAACCCTGACTCCACTCGTCAACATCTTCAGCAAGCTTTATAAACCTCTCTAGGCCTCAGTTTTCCCCTTCTGGAAACTGAGTTAATCATTCCCACATCAGCCATGGCCGGTTTGGCTCAGTGGATAGAGCATCGACCTTCGGACTGAAAGGTCCCAGGTTCGATTCTGGTCCAGGGCACATGCCTGGATTGCGGGCTCGACCCCCAGTGGGGGGCGTGCTGGAGGCAGGCAATGATTCTCTCTCATTATGGATGTTTCTATCTCTCTCTCTCTCTCCCTCTCTAAAATCAGTAAAAATGTATTTTAAAAATATATATTAAAAAATAATAATTCACACATCTTAGGTTGTTGTGAGGATTTAATAACATAATGAACATAGAATGCTTAGCACACAAAAATTCAACAAATGTGAGCTGCTACTGTTATCCTAAAATAACATTTTGCTTTTTCTACTATTATTACTCCCCCTACCACCGTAGTGACTCTCATCTCTGTGCTGCCCATACCTTCAAGATAAGGAGGCTCCCGGGCTGCAGGAAGGGGTCCCGTGCAGATGGAATCGTTCCTCTCAGGCAGGGAAGTTAAGAGGCTCATGGTTTGCCAGAAATGTCAGAGAAGAATATTGCAGATGGAGGAGATAGCTGTGGAAGGGAGGAAGCCTAGCCTAGATAAAGCAGATAAGTCAGTGTGCTCTAAAAGACTTCCTGAGCTGAGGGAGGAATCATATGTTCACAGGTCATATGATTGGAAAGCTGGAAAGTGCTTTAGAAATCCTTACGTTGGGGGCGGGGGGAATCAAATCCACAAAAATGGGATTTGTGGCATTTTGGATCGTCACAAAAAATTGTATGCCTTCCTCTAGTGTCATTTGAAATACTGAAATAATTTCAGTATCAAAGGGGGAAAAATAGATGGAGGCAATGGTATTTTTGGGAAAAAATTATTTTTGATCTTGAAAGATACATATTCCTTCGATCATGTGGCAACAATGTGAGCGCAGAATCTGCTTGCTCACCACCAGCTTTTCACTTCTCAGTAACAGGGAGAGCAGAGCAGATGCAGGTTCCTCCCAATGCCAAACGTATCTGCTGCTTTATTTGCAAATGTCCTAGGACCCCATTACCCTGACTCTCACACCCCCCACATGGGGCCCGAACAAAGGGCCATAAGATTCAAGTGACTGCTCTGACACGCAACCAGTTGGCAGAGGAAAGAAACAGGAGTCCTGCTGATGGGGAGGAGGTTCCGAGGAGGAACCAGACATGACCGTGAGGGCTTCGAACAACGTGCTGTGGAAAATCAAATAATGGGAGCAGCTACGCGGATTTGAGCAAGAAAGCGACTTAAGCAAAATGATTTTTTTTAGGAAACTCATTCTTGCTGCTGTATACAAAGCACAATAAATTAACCACGTCAGATTCCTTATCTCCACGGAACCTAGAATGAAAAATCAACAAAATATATTAAAGGGAAAAATCCAGCTGTAATTCTTTTCATTTGAGGATGTTTTCTATTTAAAATCCATGCTTAACCCACTTTAGAAAGGAAATTAAAATGTGGTGTGTGTTTTTTTTCTCTCTCTGTTGGTTATAAAAAACTTAAAGGCTAAGCAGTTAAAAGAAAATTCTGTTTTCTGCTTTTTTTTTTTTTTTTTTAGACAGAAAGTTACAAACTAAGCACATAGGAGCTGGGACTTTTTTGGGGTGTTCCCAAGTCACAGGTCAAGTTTTAGTCCCGCCTCATTTAGAGATGTCCTTTTTGCTCTGGCCACCTGACGATCCTGAGTTCCCGAAGCTCCAGTTTTCAATCCAGGGCACTGGAGGCAGCTATTTTCCCAAGAGAGTCCTCCTAGTTTGAATCCTCCTTTCCTTCCCAGGACAATTGTGTGCATATTGACCTAATACAGACCTGTGTTCTTGGTAGATTTTCAGCAAATATTTAATGGCCCTGGCCTTCAAGACTCAGCCGCCACCCTTCGCTTTCATAGCTTTTTCTCAAAAGGGGAAAGAATGAAGAAAGAACTTGAAAACTGCAATTTGTTCTGCTGAGCCGCTGCCCCTACCAGTCCTCAAAGGCTTTGCCGGTGGGAATACTCGTAAAGAGCAGCACAAACACACCCTTGTTTGAGTTGCCATCTGAAACCAAAGTCAAATACCCTCGCAGCCTTCCACGTGCTGCCCAATAAACGGCAGTGTTTTCTCAGAAGGAGGATGGCCCTTTGCTCCTGGAGAGGTGGGGAATGGGCAGGGATTCAGGCAGGAAGCTACCAAGAAGAGGAACCTAGAGGACTTTGCTTACAGCTGTATGTGCAGGACCCTGCTATTATGCACACTAAAGGTTATTGGACAGCTCAGGTTTTATCAGGAAAGGTCCTCTAGCCGGTGGAGCTGATGATTAGGCCCCTACATCCAAGACAAGAGGTCAAAGGCCAGAGTGGGGGGAAATCTTAGAAAAAGAGGAAAATCGACCATCGGTGTGTCTATTCTTGTAGGGGTCTCTGACGTCTCTCCAGCTATTTAGGTCCTGGGAAGCTTCCCGGGCCGGAACCCTTCATTGGAGTGATCCAAGCAAATCCTTCCATACCCATGGTCAGCATGTTTTACCTGATTCACTTCCTGTGTTGCGTTTGACAACAAATGAATTATTTTTTTGAAGACATAATACCATAAATGGTACAAAACTCCAAAGTTATACAAGAAAATACTGTGAAATAGGGCATCCCTCCCCACCTGTATATCTCAGCTGCTCAGCAACTGTTCCAGTCTCTTGAATATACTTCCAAAGCTGTGCTACACCTATCCAAGTATATACACACGTGTACTTTTTAAGGAAATTTATATATGGCATGTATAGAAGAGTAGTTTTTAAACTTATTCGCTGTGATCCACAAAAAGAAAAGCACTTTATCTGTGCCCAGTCCCTGAGTGCTTTAATCACCTTAGCTTCATGGTACTTGTACCGCAGAGCATTTGTGCTTCTCACTGCTGTTCTGATTCAGGAACTTTTTCTGGCAATTCTTGCTCTTTTATTTTTCCATATAAACTTTAGATTCAGCTTCTCTAGGCATATATGCTCCCTTTTTACTTTGTGTTTTTGATGCCAAATGTTGTTTTCTAAATATTCTGCAATTTCAGTTTCAAGAATTATTTAGAGAATGTAATTTCCAGGAAGTCAAGCTTTTTTTTTTCTATATTTTTAATGTTTGATTTTAGTGCATTGTCATCAGAGTATACTATTTTTACTTGGGAGAATTTATTGCCATTTTCTTTGTGGTTTCATAGGTAGTTAACTTGTATGACTGCTCTAATATTACTTTAAAGAAAAGCATCATGTTTTAAGACTATAAAGCTTGATAAATATCTATTAGAGCTATCTTACTGACTTTTTTAAAGTTTGTGTGTCATAGTTGAAAGAATTAAATGTTTTGTTATTCCTAAGTTTCCTGTAAGTTGGCACCATGTTTCCCATGAGAATTTATTCACCACATTAATTACCCTCTGTTACATCCTTTACCATTATCAAGTGCCCTTTTCATCTAATTTAATGCTTTTTGTTCTGAATACAGCTACATAGGAGGGAGGGAGCATTAGTCATAACTCTCTCTCTCTCTCTCTCTCTCTCTCTCTCTCTCTCTCTCTCTCTCTCTCTCTCTCTAGTCTGTGTCACTCAGCTTGGGCTGCCCTAACAAAATACCATAAACCGGGTGGCTTACACAACAAAAATTTATTTTCTCACGCTTCTGGAGGCTGGAAAGTTCCCAGGTGCCGGCATGGTCAGTTCTCGTGAGAGCTCTCTGGCTTGCAGAAGGCCACCTTCTCCCTCCGTCCTCACGTGGCAAAGAGAAGGCTCTGGTGTCTCTTCCTCTTTTTGTAAGGACACCAGTTCTATCAGATCAGGCCCCACCCTTAGGATTGCATTTGCCCTCAATCAGCTCCTTAAGAACCTATCTTCTGTGTAGAATCACATGGCGGGTTTGGGCTTCAAGATATGAACAGGAGGGGTGCACAGTTCCGCCTACTCCATCTTCAGCCTTTCTGGGCTTCATTGTTTCAGATGCACCTCACATAGGACACATGACTGGACTTTGCTCTCTTTATAAACTTGAGAGTCTCTTTTCATAGATGAGGTAGACTATTTAAATGTATTGTTATATATGTTTGGTCAAGAATTGGTACTCATGTGAAATAAGCCAGGCAGAGAAAGATAAATATCACATGATCTCACTCATTTATGGAATATAATGAACAACATAGACTGATGATCAAAAATAGATTCAGAGACAGAGAAACACTTATCAGATCATTAAATCTCAGAGGGAAGGTAGGGGAGGATGGGGGTGAGGAGGAGAGATCAACCAAAGGGCTTGTATGCATGCATATAAGCCTAACCCAGTGGTCAGCAAACTCATTAGTCAACAGTGCCAAATATCAACAGTATAACGATTGAAATTTTGAGAGCCAAATTATTTAAACTTAAACTTCTTCTAATGCCACTTCTTCAAAATAGAATCACCCAGGCTGTGGTATTTGTGGAAGAGCCACACACAAGGAGCCAAAGAGCCACATATGGCTCACGAACCGCAGTTTGCTGACCACAGGCCTGACCAATGGACACAGACAACAGGGGGGTGAGGGCATGAGCGGGGAATAGAGAGAGTAATGGGGAAATAAGGACACATATGTAACACAGTAAGCCATTAAAGAAATTTAAAAAAAAAATGGTACTCACATTTTACATTATGGTTCCCTTCTCTTGCTTTCAGTATATCACTGTGTATTCTGCTTTGTTATGATGCCAGCTTGATCTTTTGGTTTTTACTTGTAATAGTTTGATTTTTATTTGGACAATAGAAGAATTTTCCTTTGTCTTTGACGACCAGTAAATTTACTTGAACATATGTCAATGCTGATCATTCTGTATTAGGCTTTCCTGGGCCACAGCACATCCTGTCCATTTGAAAAATTCAGTGTTATTTTACTTTCTAAAGCATTTTACTGAATAATATCTCCAGGCTTCTTCTTAAAGGATATAAATAATGTATATGTTGCATTTCTTTTATCTTTCAAATCTTTCATATTCTCTTTCATCCATTCTAACTTCATTCATTTCTTATTTATTATATTTTGCTTGCTTCTCTCATTCCTGTTGTCCTAGTTTTCGCTGATGTCAATGTCTGTTCTTCTTTGTGATTATTTCAATGTGTCTGCATTTCTGTGGTGATTTCATTTTTCTTTCTGCTTCCTTCCTGAGCTCTAAAAGTTCTTGCTTCATCTCCTTCGGTGGTGTTCCCATTATTTTCCCTTAGCTCTCAATTGTTCCCTGGGCCTCTTTATTGACTCACTGAGTTCTATTTGTCCATTGCCATTTATTTGCTCATCATTTTCAGCATCTTGCTGTCACTTGCTGTCACTTGCTTATTGTGAACATTTCCTTCTACCACACATATGCTCTGTCCTCTCCCTCCTTTTATTCTTATCTGTAAACTAGGGGCACAGTGCATGAATTTGTGCAGCTTGAAAGGAAATGTGGCTCCACAAGGCTGTGGTGGGCACAGGGGCAGGTCTTGACCCATCTTCTGCACCCCTGGCTGGTCACTCCTGCCAGGACCCCAGGTCTCCTGTCTGCCGGCAGCCCCACTCCCACTGCTGGGGCTGCTCCCATGAGCTGACAGCATCAGCCCCGCTCACACCCACTGACAGTGCGGAGCAATTGGGAGTGATTGGGACCAGTGTCAGCAGCAGATGCCAGTGGGCAGCGCCATCGGTAGGTACAAACAATGGCTGCTGCCCCAATTGCCCCTCAGGAGCAGGGGGAGGTGGAGAAACCCTGAGGGGCAATCCACCATTGCTGGGATCCAGCAGCAGGTGCAAGTGGTGGCTCAGGTGCCGGCAGCAAGTGCAAGCACCTGGTGGGGCTGCAACACACAGGAACAACTTGCAGTAGCCACCAGAGGCTTGCCCCGATGACAGAGACCGATGCCCCGCCTTAGTCTGGCGCCTCCACTCACCTGCTCTACCAGCCTACCACAGCCGATGCCCACAATGTTCTACACTCTGCTGCCTGCTATCAATGCCTGCCATGTTCCATGCACACCCCCTGGTGGTCAGTGCATGTCATAGTGGCCAGTTGTTCAGTTGTTTTGCCATTAAGTCTGTTTGCATATCAGGGTTTTTTACACTAAGTGACCAGATTATTATGATCTCTGGATGCATAATAATCTGGCCACTCAGTGTATATCCTATATAATAAAAATCTAATATGCAAATTGTCCCCTCGACCAGGAGTTCGACCAGCAGGCAGGCTGGCCAACCGCCCATGTCCCCTTCCTCTAGCCTGGCTAGCCAGACCCCACCCATGCATGAATTCATGTACCAGGCCTCTAATACAAACACACACACACACACACACACACACACACACACACACACGTCAAATTATTATGCATTCATAGATGACAATAATCTCACCGCCTAGTGCATGTATAGATGGAGTGCACTCCTCCTGGACTTTGGAGGTGGTTCACATTGGGGCAGGTGAGCAGGTCCAGCAGCAGGAATGCTCCTGGTCTGGGGAGAAGCTCCTTGTGACAAGGCTGTGTGTGTGCGCACCTCGTTTTAGCTTTTACCACTCTCCAGCCAAGAGATCCTGGCACAAGGCACAGTTCAACCTCTATTCTCCACTTGCCTCACCGGGGTCAGAACAAACATGGCCTTACTACATGCATTTTTTTAAATTCAGCTCTACTTTCTCCACTTTTCTGTGGGGTAAAATAGGATCCAGGGATGCTCCAGCAACTCCCCACCACACACACACACACACACACACAGACACTATTTCCATGATTCCAAAATAAGGATCATTGATTTTGTCCCTCAGAGTGTCCTCAACTTAAAAATAATGGTTTCTCTGAAAATGAGGTATCACTTCCCACCTATAGAATGACTACCATCAATAAATCAACAAATAGCAAGGATGTGGAGGAAAAAGGGAACCCTAATACACTGTTGGTGCAACCATTATGGAAAATAGTATGGAATTTCCTCAAAAAATTAAATGTGAAAATGGCATTTGACCCAGTGATCCACTTCTAAGAATATATCCTAAGAAACCCAAAACACCATTCAGAAAGAATGTATGCACCCCTATGTTCATAGCAGCACAATTTACAGTAGCTAAGATCTGGAAACAGCCCAAGTGCCTATCAGTAGATGAATGGGTAAAAAAAAAAAGTTGTGGTACATTTATACCATGGAATACTGTGCAGCAGTTTAAAGAAGAATCTCTTACCCTTTGAGACAGCACAGAGGAACTTGGAGAGTATCATGCTAAGTGAAATAAGTCAGTCAAAGAAAGACAAATATCACATGATCTCACTCACATATGAAATCTAATTAACAAAATAAACTGATGAACCAAGTGGATCCAGAGATAGGGAAGCATGGAACAGAGTGCAGAAGCTCAGAGGGAAGGTGGGGGAGGGTGGGTATGTGGAAGGTAATCAACCAAAGACCTTGTATGTATATATGTATAATCTATGAACACAGACAGTGGGTGGTGAGGGCCTGGAGCAGTGGGCAGGGGCAGGCTGGAGGGGGAAGGGGACAGATGAAATACTTTCAACAATAAAAATTTAAAGAAAAAAAAAGATTTCCTGCCACTTTGTCTGAGGTCTGTACCCTGAATCACCACCGCCCCCACCCCGGTGTTTCTGCACCCTCAGTTGATCTTTACCACATTGGCATCCCTCCCTACATATTATCTTTTGGAGGTCAGTCTTCAAGTTTTGTGAAAGGTGGAATTCATATTTCTACCAAATTCTGAGGAGGAGAAGGGGAAATATTTCTTTAATCTGCTCTTTTCAAAGGAAGCCCCAGTATTTACAAAAGGTAAAACAAAGTTTATAATAAACTTAAAGAGCAGCCTTAAAGGGAAAAAAGGTCCCAGTAGTGGGACACGTGTTCTGAAGCCTGAACATGGAAGGGAGGGGAACGCTGACAGTCCCAGGGCCACAGTTCCACCAGGCTAATAATATAAGCACGAATTAAGTCTCTACAGAATATTTCTAGTCACAAAAACATCACCCCGTTTTTAAAATAAAGACCCAAAATGCGTCTGATATTAGACATTAAAAGAATGTGAGCTATATATACATTTAAGAAAATGAATAAAAACCACTAAGTGAATTTGTTTCCAACCTGCTTATTCCAGTTCAGGGTCATGGGTGGCTGGAGCTCAGGGCATAAGGTGGGCACCCACCCTGGGCAGGATCCCGCCATCGGAGGGTGCACTCACACCCACCCACACTCACTCGGGCTGGGACAATATAGACACACTAATTCATTCCACATGCGCATCTTGGGGATGTAGGAGGAAACTAGAGTTCCTGGAGAAAACATGAAAACTCCACACCGATAGTGGCCTGGGCTGAGAATCATTTTTTCCCTTTCATCAACAGTATAATAAAACGGCATTATGAAACGGTCTGCTGTAGATATCAGCTCACACATCTCTTCCCCCTCGTTAACCGGTCACCTCAGGCTTTTCTGTAAACACTCACGAAACGTCCCTTTTCTTCTGAGCGCTCACTCTGTAAGTATACATTAGGACAATTTCTTCTGTTCACCTGGATCTCCCTAACAAAGCTGAAGCCAGACTCCATGACTCTCCAACAACCAATCAATAAATGTTTGCTGACGGAGAAAATGAATGTGCAGAATATTATCATTGTGTCTCAGCATTTTTAGTGCCAGTCAGCTGGTGCCTGTCCATTCTCCCATGGGTGGCCTCCCTGCATCCAACTCATCCACACCTGCATCGGCCTGGACCTCCCCAAGCCAACCCTCTGACTGGCCCAAGTGAGTCCCCAGGCGTGGCTTTGGAGGAGGCTCTGCCAGAAGTGAGTGAGGAAGCCTAGGAACCAATGGCCTCGCTGAAAAAAATCCAAGAAATCCCATTACACAGAGCACATTTTCCCCAACATCTTACATACTTGTAAAAGCCACAAAGAGATCCTGCTCCCTGAGTGTAATTTTGGAAAATCTGATCACTCCATCTCTGTGTGGGAAGGAAATCCAGTCACCCATTGGAGCAGACCCACAGTCCCACCACCCTGCCCACAGGGTGTGAGCAGCAGCGAGGCCCCAGCAGATAGGTGTGGGAGGCTGCTGAGCCAGCTTCCCCTGCTGCGGGCCCACAGGAACTCCAGCAATGGAATTGTCCTCGGCCACTGCCCTCACCAGGTGCAGCTGAAACTGCCATCCTCAGCTGCGGGGGCTGTTCTGATGAGCGAGGAATGAAAGGTGACAGCTTGAAACTAGTTTCCCTACTTGGATAATTAAACTTTCACTAAATATAGTAGGTTTAAATGAATGTTCACAACATTGAGACAGAACATGCTAATTCTAGAGATATACTCGCTTGCTGCTCAAGTCCTCTTGGGAAAAGCAGACACTGAAGCAAAACAATGATTTCATCCCTCTTGCTCACCGTCCCTGGCCCAGTGAGCCAGTTTGTTCCAGGATGAGGGTCACTACAGGCAGGGGGAAAGCCGGGGCTGTCACCAGACATCCCATGAAACTCTCGGGAAACGGATGGTACAAAGTCAAGGGAGGAGACTTTGTGGGATCCTGCCCAGCACCAAATCAAGCCGACAAGCACTTGTTGTGTATATTTAATATGTGCAAAACTCAAGTTCATAGGGGAGAGAATTTTCATTAGGTTGCTTTGCATTATACTCCAAAATGCATGTTGTTAGAAAAGGAGAGGCATTTAAATGAGAGATTTCTTATGAAGATACTGTGAACTTTCTAGAAAGCTGCTTTCCTGAAGGATTAGATAAAATAAAAAAATAACCTTGACTCTCAATGGTCTCAAAAATAATTACACTCGGACCTCAAAGAAAGCTGTTCCCCGGTCATAAAATTCTCCTTCATAATTTACCTGTTGTAATTAATAACCACCAAATCTCCCTGGAAGAGCTAGATTCACTTGGTCTCCTCTTGTAAACCTATTTTCTTTTAACTCTACTCCAATCACAAGAAAATGTTTGCATTGAGGCCATGATGTCCCTCATGTTGCTCAATCCAGTGGTCAATCCCCAGTCACATGAGCAGTATGTGCCATGATTGATCACTCCCTTCTTGAAAGTCCACATTTCATTCATTTGGCTTTCAGCCCACCATTCCCTCTCAGTTCTTCTAGGACCTCAGTAGGGACATCTGAGATGTAACAGAAATTCAGATTCCACTTGTGTGTGACCTCATCTCCAGAGCCCATACATTCTAATGTTGAAAGGCTTGAGATTTCAGTTATCTTTATAGCAATAATGTGTATGTGGACATGACAGAATAACAGCCACTTTTCTCCGAAGATGATATGTGTATCTTCAATACTTTGTATAGGCGAGGTCTCCTTTCCCTCTATTTTCTAAAAATATTCATTAGTCCTGAGATATTTGTTGCTGTAAGATATTCTGTAAAGCATTTCCACTGAATTTTCTTTTTCATAGAGGAAAAAAATATGGTCCAACTCATGGTTGTGAAAAATAAGAGAAAAAACATGGTCCCATGAAGAAAGGAAATGCCTTGAAAGGATTTTTAGTAGGTTCAGATATCACAGCAACTCCCTCACCTGGTTCCCTGGGACATCCTCCTCTATCCAGTGCCCTAAAACATTGACACCAGCCGAAACTGGTTTGGCTCAGTGGATAGAGCGTAGGCCTGCGGACTGAAAGGTCCCAGGTTTGATTCCAGTCAAGGGCATGTACATTGGTTGCAGGCACATCCCTAGTGGGGGTGTGCAGGAGGCAGCTAGTCGATGTTTCTCTCTCGTTGACATTTCTAGCTCTCTATCTCTCTCCCTTCCTCCCTATAAAAAAATCAATAAAATATATTTTTTTAAAAAACCATATTGACACCAGGCCAACACCTGGTGGCAGAGTTTTTAGATAAGCTTCTCCATCATCTAGCTGAGTTATCACATAACAAAGAATAGATCCCATAGGGCTGAATCCCTCACATCCCCCTTTTTGGCCCTTAACTGGTTCTTCTTTAGTGGATATGCAAACCTCTGGAATGAACACAAATATACATAAATTATATCTACAATTCAGTGTAGGACAAAGACTACTTGGTACCATATTACTATGCGTCTGCTCCTGAGTTTTAGATATCTTAGGACTTGAAGAAGGGCCTCTCCAACGTCCTGAGTTTTAATGAGAGAATGAAGGTTCAGAGAGGTCTGTGATTCGCCCAAGGGCTCACAGTGGTCAGTGCAGGACCAGACCAGGCTTTCTGGTCAGTGGGATAGGGCTCTTTCCTGCATTTGTCCCCTCCTCTAGGCTGCTTGCCTGGGCTTTACAGAGTGCTATCTTCTGCTGGGGCTGCATTGCACAGAGCATTCTGCTATTTTGCTCTTGGTCTCTTGGTGCTGGGGTGACATTTTCAGATAATTCTTGAACACTATAGTCTGTTTTACATCTGGCTCATTAGGTCTCTCTGATTATCTGTGCTCCTGCCTGGGCTTCTATCAAAAACAGTCCATTCATTAACAAAACTTTCAGGGAGAAAAAATGTCTCTGGAATTTTTTGAAGTGTATAATTAAATCAAAAGGTGGCGTAAGGTTTGACATGGAAGTTGAAGAGTACTGTGGGTCGTTAAACTTATTGTTTTCATTTGAAGATAATCAGAGAATTATTCTTTCTAACCTTCCCAGGAAAGATTGACATTCATTTGTGTCTCTAGATTAGAGAATATTAATGTTCTCACCCAATATTAGTTGATTCCAAGAATGAACTACAAATCTGATTTCCCTCAAAGGAGGCCTCAAGATTTCTGATTTCACTTTCTTCCTAAGGTAATTTACATTTTTTTTTTCCTTTAAGTTATGATGTGGGGTTTTTCCCCCCAGAGTAATAGGTTGGCAAATTCTGTGAGCTTCAGAATATCAGCCTCATCTGTGCCTAAGTCTCTAATCTTCATAATAAATAATCTTGCTGATTCTTTCCCTACTAAACTGCTTTTTACATGACTGTGCTTTAGAAAGGGGCAACCACATTGCAGATGAGCAGATATAAGACTTCTATCCATTCCCTTCAAATTCTCTGGCCACAAACATGACTTGTTCTCCTCCATGACTGAAAACTAAGTCTTTGGCACTTCTTTTTAAGGTGGACTTCCCAGCCCCAGCCCTGGCCACATCCATCATACAAATGCTTTACTGATGTCTTTAATACATTACAGGTTTAATTTATGATTTCTTTGGATTGTCCCTGCTTTCTCAAGGGCAGATAACATATTTCCCCCTCACACTCAAAGTTCCTAACAGGTAGTACCTACCTGACTAACAGAATAGTTAGTATTTCCTATGTTAAATTATTGGCTTTTTTCAACTCTTTTTAGAACTTAATCTTCTGGCCAAAGGGGGAACCTAAATTGGTCTTGCCTTGGCTACATGTATAAAGTAGATAAAGGGAGACGGCAGGATCTACTATTTATGCTTTTGAAACAAATGTAATGGGTATGGATTGGTTCCACAACCCCCAGGTCTACAAAATGCCATGTTTGTTTGCCTTCTCACGTCTAATTCTAACTAGATGAGCCCTTTCCTACTCAAGTCACCATATACCACCCCCCCACCACCAACAACAACCACCACCAGCAGCAGCATATAATGCAGGGGCCTTTGTAATCCATTTGAGGAAGGGAATCTGGCCTGGTCCTCTATCTATCTTAAAGTATATTTTCCAACCCAAGTGGCTCATTCCATGGTGGCTGACTCTTATTCGCAGGATCCACCCCACTGCTGGACTCTTTGCCCTGCCTCTGAAAGCTACACAGTCTCCTACTCAGACAGCAGGCACCACCACCAGGGCCTCAGCATTCCACACCCTCTGTGGTTCTTCCCTGAACTTTCTAGTCTGGCCTCAACATCAGTGCAACACCTCCAAGCTTTACTCTCCCCTGGAAGAAGAGAAACTCAGACTTCCACGCAGAACCTTCTAGCCATCCTCAACAAATAGGATGAGGGTAGGAAAAAAGAATTAGAAAAGATTGCAATTTTATCAGTCATATCATTCTACCACAGAGTAAGTTATTTGCACTGTTTATCACATTGCATCTATGCTTAAAGATTTGGCAAACACAACTACAAAATTATTCCAGAAGAAAAGGTAGGAAGGGTTTTTTGTTTTGTTTTTTTAAAGAATTGGGGGCAATTAATGAGGAATATATGAGCCAGGAAAATTTTATTGCAGAGGCATGAAAGGCTTATCTGCTTCTCCCACTCCACAATAATCAAAATAATGATCATCTTTTCTAAGTGGGAAAAGGCCTTGATCACAATAAGCTCACTTCATTTCCTCCTGTGTCTGCATTTGTTATATTCTTGTTTTTCAGTTCAACATAATCAAACCAGATTGATTGCGGGAAATTTGAATAATTTTGCATATTCTGAAAGTCTTCCTGCATGATATTTAAAGAACTTTCAGATGTATTACTCAGGGAGTTTGACCTAAAAGGAAGAAACCAGTTGGTTTAAGAATCCTTTCACCTTTTTGTGTAAATTCTTTACTCCACCAATTGCTCTGTTGCCATCTCCCAAAGACAATAACTCATTTATAATCTACAAGTTTATATAACTCCAGAATTTTTTTTAGCATAAGTTACATAAAGCACATTCTTAACGTCTAAAATGTGATGGGTGTTCTATGTTGTGTTTACTTTTTCCATGAGAGCCGAGAAGGAAATCTGGCAAGTCTGACACTTTTAAGAGTTGTACTTATTCTCTGCTCTGAATCCAATTCAAATGTTGAAAGTTCAAGAGAAAATGCTTAAAAGGAAGTGATTACAATGTATATTTATGCAATAGATAAGGGCATTTATAATATATGAAACATATTATATATAAACATATAATTTGTAATTTCTAGGCTTTAATTATTTGGCAAACTTTTAACTAGGCAGCTATTTTAATATAAATATTTATTAAAAGGTGGGAAAAGAGTTGTGCCCTGGCCAGTGCGCTCAGTGGTTAGATCTCTGGCCCTCACACTGAAGGGTTATGGGTTTTATTCCCTGTCAAAGTCATTTACCTGAGTTGTGTGTTCAATCTCCAACCCAGCCCTAGTGAGGGCACATGCAGGAGGCAGCAATCAATGTGTCTCTCTCATATCAATGTTTCTCTCTCTCTCCCGCCCTCTCTTCCACTCTCTCTAAAAAATCAATGGAAAAAAATTCTCCTCACGTGAGGATTAACAGTAACAAAAAGGAGAAGGAAAAAAAGAGTTGTAAGATTATATTTTGTTCATTTTTACTATACTCCCCCTTTCCAAGCAGAATGTCAGCTCTTTGTTCTGCTTTAGGGAAGGGGTAAACTCATACAAAAGGCAGATAAGGCGTATAGAATTCTGAGAAGGGGTGTGAGAACTAAACTTAAGGCTAAGAAAATAAAATACAAAGTGTCTGAGAATAAAATAATTCCCCACCTCACCCTTCCACCAGCTCAGAAGAAAAAAAGTTTCCCTGGCCTAGAGGAAAGCAGAGATTGGAGGAAGCGGTGTCCTACAAAGACAGTCCCAGGCTAACAAATCTCCAGAAAGAGAGAGGGCGCACCTGTGCAGGGATTCTGGATGCCCCAACACTTCAGAGAAGCTGGAAGCTGTGACTACACAGCACCAGGAAGGAGGACATGAATGAGTAAGATGAGCCATCAGAAGTGAACATTGCCATAACGGGTTTGGCTCAGTGGATAGAGCATCAGCCTGCAGACTGAAAGGTCCCGAGTTCGATTCCGGTCGAGGGCATGTACTTGGGTTGCAGGCACATCCCCGGTTGAAGGTGTGTAAGAGGCAGCTGGTGGATGATTCTCTCTCATCGATGTTTCTAACTCTCTATTGCTCTCCTTTCCTCTCTGTAAAAAATCAATAAAATATATTTAAAGAAGGAGAAGGAGAAGGAGGAGGAGGAGGAGGAAAAGGAGGAGAAGGAGAAGGAAGAGAAGGAGAAGAAAACAGGGAGTGCAAACAGGCACCAGGAATGACTTGGCAGCAACCCATGAAGCCCAAAGGTCCAGCATCACATAGGAACACAGTCACACACAGTTGAATAGGACTGGAGGAATCATCTTCAACATCAGCACTAAAAACTGGATTCCAAGTATGAAGTGAGAGATTGACCAAGATTATTTGCACTACATTAGCGGGAATTGAGAATAGGAATTATGTTTTGTAGGAAAAACACCAATAATGGTAGACTGAGATTCATACTTCCTATGAGGGTAATGTTTATTATTCTATAATAAGCTTTTCAACTAAGCAGAGGCATATGTGGTCTTCATTTACCTGTTTTTGTTTGTTTAAAATATATTTTTATCTGTTTCAGAGAAGAAGGGAAAGGGAGAGAGACAGACAAACATCAATGGTGACAGAAACATCATTGATCGGCTACCTCCTGCACACCCTACACTGGGAATCCAGCCTGCAACCCCGGCATAAGCCTTGAACAAGAATAAAACTATGATCTCCTGTTCATAGGCCAATGCTCAACCTCTGAGCCATACCAGTGGGACTGAGCTTACCTGCCTTCATTGCATTATGTAACCAGTGCATTGTGAGGAAGCTTAAATCCACACACATTTCTCACTCACAGTGCCCTCTACTTGGAGGTCTGGAGGAAAAGTTCATTACATTGCAGATAAAACTCTAAGACATAAAAATCGAAACAGACAATGGGGGAAAAGAAGACATATGTACTACTATTTGTAATACTTTAAACAATAAAAAAAAAATCGAAACAGAGCAGGTTAGCGAAGAACTGTGTAGTTTTGTTTCAATTTTTTAATGGATCCTGTGGTCCTCAGAAAGCATTCTAACTACTACGCCATAATGTTAATAAGACATCATATGTTAATAAGAGTCATGATGGCCAAAATAAGTATTATTTAACCATAAAGCATCAGAAAGCCCAGAGACATTTGCTTACTTATTGTAGGAGCAGAGCTGATATTGCTAAAATTCAAACATAAAATGCAATAGTGCAGGTTGCTGAATATTCAACATCAGTTGAATTCACAGTCTCACTAAGTCTCTCAGGTGAAAGTGAAAGCACTGATTTGGAAAGAATGGAGCCTAAAATGTGGAATGAGAACATCTGGTTATATTGAAACTAGAGGCCCGCTTTGCACAATATTCATGCAAGAATAGACCTTCCTTCCCATGGCTTCACTCCCAGCCGCCCGGGAGCCTGCAAGTCCTGGCTCCCGGCCTCCACTGCCTCCCTTTCCTTCATAGCAGGCATCCCACCCCTCCTGGCCGCTCCATGCCTACATATGCAAATTAACCTGCCATCTTTGTCAGGTTAATTTGCATACTCACTCCAATTGGCTGCCGGCTAGCAGAGATATGGTCAATTTCCGTGTTTGTCTATTATTAGGTAAGATGAGGTTGACAATTTGAAATTCCCAAGTCTTCCTTACCTAGGGAAGTATCTTGCCCTCTTTTGTCTGAGGACACTAGCTTTCCTTTGTTTGAAAAACAAAACAGGGAAGATGACTAGAAAGGGGGTGATAATTCTTCTCAAGACCCACCACAACTACAACTACTTCTAGGGGCCCCTGACTCATAACTCTGGCACACTACAACATAGAAGGAAGATAATCTCAAAAAGAATTGTAAGATTTTGCTAAATATATTGTTGTAAACGTGGGGAATATATGTGTAAGTAGATTCTAAGAGTGGTAGAATAAGGATGAAATATAATATTTGACTAAACCAAATTCATTGATATGTTAGACTATGCAGCAAGAAAGGCTCTGACAATTTATGTGGATTATTGACTGAAACTTAGTCTCAATAGTGGTCTATATTTAATGAGGTTAAAATGTCAGGAAATACAAATTCTTAGGAAATAGGAGTATTGGGGAGTATTTATTATGTATGAACTGCACACCCACCTCCCAATTATATTCCCCATATAGGCCCAGAATACACTTCCTTCATTGTGGCATTGATGCATACATAATTGGGTGGAGCACCTGTATCCTTGAAAAGCTGTGTGATTGCTTACTTTGTAGGTCAAGTATGACCATGAAAGGAGCTTCCATGGAAATGTGACCTCTGGTTTCAAAGAGATGATGGAATTCGAGGACAGAAGCCATGAGGCAGCATTTTACCACCAAAGACCACCAGATGGACACATTTGCCACAAAGGGCACCAAGGATATAATGGTGATATGAAAATGGGGTTTAATAGGAAAGAAAACTAGGTCTGATGGCCAAATGTCTTGTTTGAGTTGCAACAAAAAATGGGAAGAGGTATTTGGATAGAATACTCAGAAGGAGCATAGTATAAAGACATTTGTGTCACGTGTGAATGCTTACCAAAGGGCATCCACTTCAGAAGAGACTCTTTAATTCCCCCCCCCTACACACACACACTGAAATCAAGTCTTATTTAATTCAGAGAGACACACTTAACTCATGCTTTAGGATTTTTTTTTTCAAGTTCCAGGGTTTTCTGTTGTTGTGGTTTGTGTTTTTGTTTGTTTGTTTGTTTGTTTTTAATAAATCTTCATTGTTGAAAGTATTGAATATGTCCTTCCCCTCCCCCTATTGACTCTCTTCTAGCCCGCCCCCTACCCAAAGCCCTCACCATCGTATTGTCTGTGTCTATGGGTTATTCAGATATGCATATAAGTTCTTTGGTTGATCTCTTCCCAGCCTCCCCCGCCTTCCCTCTGAGAATCCACAGTCTGTTCCATATTTCCTATGTCTCGATCTATTTTGTTCATCAGTTTATTCTGTTCATTAGATTCCACATGTGAGTGAGATCATCATGGTATTTCATACAGCACTGCTTCTGATGGAGGAATTGATTTCAAAACAAATGAAGTATAGCAATGAGCTTATGCCCAACTAATTAACTAATTTTATCACCCGAATCATCACCCAGAAGCAACTGGGCTCATTAAAATGTTGAATGATTGATTGAAGAGTGAGTTACCGCACCAGTGGTAAGGATGGAGTTCTGTTTTATAGGATAAAGTATATGTCTTGAATCAGAGATTTTATATGGTGCTATCTTCATCCTAGCTAGAGAACATGGAGCTGGGAATCAAAGGATAAAAATAAAAGTGGTTCTTTTCGCCCTAACTGGTTTGGCTCAATGGTTAGAGCATCAGCCTGTGGGCTCAAGAGTCAAAGGTTCAGTTCTGGTCAAGGGCATGTATCTTGGTTGCAGGCACATTCCCAGTAGGGAGTGTGCAGGAGGCAGCCAAATCGATGTTTGCTTTTCTCCCTCATCGATGTTTCTAACTCTCTATCCTTCTCCCTTCCTCTCTGTAAAAAAAAAAAAAAAAAAAAAAAAAAAAAAATCAATAAGATATATTTTTAAAAAGTGGTTCTTCTCACTATACAGGGTGAGTATATGAAATACAGTTTATTCTTGTATTATTATTTATAATTATTGAATTATTTTCCATATGAACAATTGTAAGCCTACTTTGCCATACCCTGTATAAATAATAATCCATTGCAGAATTTTTTCTTCCCTTCCCAGCAACTTTGACTGCTACTGATTTAGAGGTCTAGGCTATCAAGTGGAATGCTTCCACCAGGGACATAAGAATGGTTCCATTGAGTCCTGGCCTGGTGGTTCAGTTGGTTGGATCGTCACCCTATGTACCAAAAGGTTGCAGGTTCAATTCCCAGTTATGGCACATACCTATGTTGCAGGTGGGTATGGGAAGCAACCTATTTCTCTCTCTCTTCTTTCTCTCCCTTTCTCCCTCCCTTCCTTCCTCTTCCTCTAAAAATGTCAATAAAAACATATGCTTGAGCGAGGATTTAAAAAAATTTTTCCATTGAATTGTAGGATGAGAGTGGCATCAGGTCCTTTTGTACTCCTTATGCTACTGAACCAACAAACAGAAGAAAAACAAAGAGTTACTCTATTGGCTCGAGTGATTGATTCTGGTAACCAAGGGCTTCCCAGATGGGGGTAAGATGACTGTATGAAATGCAGGGGATTCTCTGTAGGCACCAATAGTCAATGTTGATGGAAAACTATGGAGGTTTCTCAAAAGATTAAAAATAGAACTACCAGATGATCCAGCAGTCCTTCTTTTGGATATTTACTTTAAAAATGTGAAAACAGCTATTTGTAAAGTTATATGTACCCTTAAGTTCATTGCAGCATTATTGATAAAAGCCAAGACATGGTTGGTGGATGTTTAGATAAGGATGTGGATATAGTGCAGTCACTTTGGAAAACAGTATGGTGGTCAGCTCCTCAAAATGGTAAACATACAGTTTCTTTATGATCCAGCAATTCCACTTCTAGATTTATACTCAAGAGAAATGAAAACATATGCCACACAAAAACCTGTTTATGAATGTTCATAGCAGCCTATTCTTAATAGCCAAATAGTGGAAATCATCCAAATATTCATCAACCAATAAATGGATAAATAAAATTTTATACACACACACACACACACACACACACAAATGGAATATATAGCCATAAAAGGGAATGATGTATTTATATCTGCTATAACATAGATGAACCTTGAAAGTATCTTACTAAGTGAAAGAAACCAGAGCCAAACATAAAAGACCACATATGGTATGATTCCATTTGTATGAAATGTCTAGAACAGATAAATCTATACAGACACAGAGATCATTCGTGGTTGCCTAGGAGGAGGGTCATGGGTAGGAATAGAGAATGACTGCTAGTGGAAATGGGATTTCTTTTGGGGTTGGTGAAAATGTTCTAAAATTAGATTGTGGTGATGTTTTCACAGCTCTGTGAATATAATAAAATCAGTGAACTATATACTTTAAATAGATAAATTTAAATGTATATGAATTATCCTCTACTAGAGGCCCAAAGTACAAAATTTATGCAAGGGGCTCTGCCCTCGCAGCCACAGCAGCTTGCCTCAGCCATTGCCTTAGCTCTCACAGCCCCAGCTTCATCCAGAGGTCATCTGAAAGGACATCTGGAAGGTCATTCTGCTGTCTGGTCTAATTAGCATATTACACTTTTCTTATTATCCTTTCTAATAAAAGAGTAATATGTAAATTGACCATCACTCCAACACACAAGATGGCTGCCCCCATGTGGACACAAGATGGCCAGCAGGATGGGTAGTTGGGAGGGACTAGGCCTACAAGGGAGAGCAGTTAGGGGCAAACAGGATGGCAGGGGAGCAGTAAGGCTTCAATCAGGCTGGCAGGGGAGTGGTTAGGGGGTGATCAGGCTGGCAGGCAGAAGCAGTTAGGGGGAATCAGGAAGGCAGGCAGGCAAGCAGTTGGGAACCAGAAATCCTGGATTGTGAGAGGGATGTCCAACTTCTCCTTTAGACTGATTCTGGTAGGATCGGGCCTAAAGGGCAGTCAGACATCCTTCGAGGTGTCCCAGATTGGAGAGGGTGCAGGCTGGGCTGAGGGACACCCCTCCCCACCATCTACGAATTTTGTGCACCAGGCCTCTAGAAGATAATAAAAGGCTAATATGCAAATTGTCCCCTTGATTGAGAGTTCGACCAGGGGTTAGGGGCGGTTGGCCAACAACCCACAATCCCTCTACCCAGCCAGCCCCACCTCTGATAGCCCCCTTCCCTCCTCCCCTTCCTGATCAGGGCAGCTGGACCCCACCCATGCACAAATTTGTGCACTGGGCCTCTAGTATCTTAATAAAGCTGTTTTGAAATTTGTCTTTTAAAAGTGGCTTCAGTTCTACCACTGTAGTTCATGATACGTATCAAAGTGAGGTTACAATAAAACCAAGAATTAAACCCAGTAAATCACAAAATCTTTACTTTGAAAAGTTGATCTGGCTATTTCTTGCTGTTTCATTTTATTTGCTTTCTATAAATGTTGTTTTGAGAAACGTCTGAGAGGATAGTGGATGATTTTTCTCAGATGTCTTATAATAGGCTATTTCATCAGACTGCCTGAAGGGTATGCTTTGTGGGTGTGATTTAAAGTGCCAGGATTCTAAATCGATGTTAAAAAACAGTGCATAAGAGATAATAAGCAGGAAAGTGTGATGGGAAACACCAGGGGGTGTCCTTCTAGTTTCATCTCTACAAACAGAAGCCAGGGCTTTGGAAGAAGCTCTCACCTCCCTGGGCCTCTCTCCTAATCTGGAAAAGGAGGGTTTGAAAAGAGATGGACTCTGAGGATCTCGTCTCACTCATTTCTGTGGGACTGAGGTTCTGCTCTGAGATTTCATATTCTTCTATCACTGATAGAAGGCAAAGATAGGTGTGGGTGAGAGCGAAGCAAATTTTGCACCTGGAAGTAAATGCTGAAGTGTGATGGCCCCCATCACCATAAAATTTGCCCAGAAATACAGTTTTTCCCAAGTCACCATGTTATTGTTCTTTAGGGAACAAAACAGAAATCAAAGGCTAGATGGGAATCAAAACATAACCTGACTTGCCAAAACCGGTTTGGCTCAGTGGATGGAGTAGTGGCCTGCAGACTGAAAGGTCCCGGGTTCGATTCCGGTCAGGGGCATGTACCTTGGTTGCGGGCACATCCCCAGTGAGGCGTGTGCAAGAGGCAGCTGATCGGTGTTTCTCTCTCATCGATGTTTCTAATTCTCTATCCCTCTCCCTTCCTCTCTGTAAAAAATCAATAAAATATATTTTAAAAATAAACAAACAAAAAACATAACCTGACTCTTCACAATGAGGACCTCTAAATAAGGTTTAAAAAGTTATTTATTACAGTTATTTGCTATATTTGTTGCCATTTTCCCTAGAAAAAGTACTCTTTTTTTTTCCTTTTTTTTTTTTTTTTTTTTTTTAATAAAGGCTCCTGTAGTTATTTCTGATTGAAAAATAAAACGGGGCAATTTTGAAATAATTAAATCCTCTATCTAGTTTCCTTTCACGTTACTCATCTATTCGCTTGCTCCCTGAGGATCTTACAAATAACACACCACAGGAAAAATACAGGAAAATGCAATTCCTTTCTTTTCCTTATATTTCTTTATGTGTGCAATAAGAAAGTCCCCATAAGAGCTTTCCATCGTAACTCCAAATGCACAAGTTAAATCTAATTCTAATTGCTACTTACATTAGCTAATCTCACATTTAAATCCTGTTTATGACATTCATCAAGGCTTTGGAAACTGTGTGAGCAATTTCTGTTCACTTCAATGAATTATAAGCTAAATGTTGCTCAAGGATTTTAATTTTTTTTATTTTATTTCCTCAAATTTTGCCTTATTTAACTTACTAGGTATGTAAAATGGTCAGTGACTGAGAATCTTCTACCCACAAAATACAAAGGAAACTACAGATTTAGCCTTTACTGAGTAATATAAAATATAAATTAATATAAAATGAATAAAATTATAAAATAATGTTCTTATAAAAATATAAAATGACAAATTATATATAGAATATTTGATACAAAATACTATATGCTATTAGCAACAGATATGTAGTATTAGATACAAAAACATATTTAAAATGAAAAAAATAAATTATAACATACTTTTAAAAGGTGATAAAAATCATAAATGTTAAAAAATTGAGAAAAAATTATTAATTAGCTGCCTAACACACTTCTAGAATACTTTTATCACTACAATGTCAGCTGAATATTTTTTGGTTGCCTTATCATATGACAATGTTTGTATGTGTGTGTGTGTGTGTGTGTTTCAAAACATCTAATTAAGAAACATCTCTTTTGTCCATTGTATGTTGTTTGCTTCTCTGTAAATATTATGAGATCATGATTCTGAAAAAGTCACTAAATGTTGTTGAATGAACTATTGCTCCAGTCACGAGTGATAACAAAAAATGGCTATTTATCTAAATCAGTGGCCTTGTCATCAGGCAGCCATTCCTGACCTTTGTGCCCATCTGATGACTGTACAAACTGAGTCTTCCTTTTCTGTCCTTTTCATCTTCCTTCGGCTTTCTCACTTCCTGCTGGAAAAGGCCCTGGTCCTCATAAATATCTTTCTGTCTTCTGTCTTCAGTTTTATTAACTATAATTCTTTATTATTTTGATTCTTTCCCATATCTTCATGATTTTGAGCATTAAGAGCTTTCTGTTTAAACTGTGATAAAATAAGAAAGTTTTTGCTATGTTGAAGCTTCTGCTAGCCTTCTCTCTTTCAATCTCATTTTTGACTGCCGTAGGGATACTACTTTCATATCTATATTTTTTTGTAGTGAGTAGTTATTCAATAGCTTACACAATATATAATTAACATGCAATATGTCATATAACTTATACAACATAATTCATCTGAAATTGAGGCATGCACAAAGTAGAAGCTGGCAAATTCTTTGGTAAAGGATCAGATAGTAAATACTTTTGGTAGTGGGAGCCTTACAGTGTTTCTCAACTATAGAATTCTGCTTTTATAGGACTAAAACAGCTAGGGACAATATATAAATAAGTTGGGTTGGATTAAATTGCCAGCGTAGCTCACAGAACTCAGAGAAACGTTTTACTCAGAAAATCACCAGTTTGTTATGAAGGAATATAACTGAGGAATAGCAGATGGATGGGACGCAAACATAGGAGAAGGTACGGGGAAAGCGCAGGAGCTTCCATGCCCTCTCCCAGCATGCCCCTCTCCCAAATCTCCACGTGTTCACCAAGCTGGAGGCTCTCCCAGCCCTCTCCTTTTGGGTTTTTAGTGGAGGCTTCAATACATAGGTATGATTGATTAAATCACTGGCTGTTGATTGATTGTGTCTTTAGCCCTGCTTTCCTCCTAGGAGGCCAAGGGGTATAACCAGCACCCATCCTTAGGTGCTTTCCAATAGCCACCTGATTAACAGAACAAGACACCTTTGTTGCTCTCCTCACTTAGGAAATTTCAAAGGTTTTAGCTCTGAACTGCAAACAGGGATGAAGACCAAATATACTTTTCTTATCACAAATCACAATATTACATTCTTGTGCAAGTGTTTGTTTAACACCTATTTTCGGTTTATTTGGGTATACAACTAGGAGTAGAATTGCTGGTTCATATGATAACTATATGTTAACATATACATACAAGGGAGGGGGTGAGAGGGCATTGCAATTTAAGTCTTGTCCCTGAAAGTAGTATTAACCTAAAAATAAGAGGCAACAAGTGTTTATTTGAAACTTTTAAAAACTATTCAAGTTGGTCCGAAGGTTGTGGATTATTGTTAAGCTGATTAAAAACTATTCAAGAAGCACTGAAAAATAACTATTCAAGTAGAAACCCCTATAGTGTTTAACTTAGGGAGTGAAGGCAAGGGGGTTTTATGAAAAAGGGAAAGGAAATATTTACATGAATAAAAGAGAGGAATTTCTGTAGGTGCAAATAAACCGAGTTATTCTTTAGCTATGTGTGGTGGTGCTAATTCTAAAGAATGTCTTTTATTTTCAGCTCAGTGGTCGGAATGTCTGCTTTCCTGTTAGCTTTGCAAATAGTTGTTTGAAATACAATGTTGGTATGGCCCAGTCCCAAGGTTATTTTGTCTGTTCAAACATTCCAAAGGTTTCAGGAATAAGACGAGCAAGGAGTTGCTCTGAAATGGCTGCCCTAGCGCTACTTTTAAATGGTTCCACTTAGTCAACTTTTCACATTAAAATAAAAAGCAACATCTCTTAACATGGTCATGTAGGGGAGAGTCATTTCTGGGGAGAAGCTAGTCAAGAAAGAAAAGTGAAATTTCTCAAGTGGCTCTGACTCTGGCTGCACTTAAGAATCAGCTGGGTAATTTTTTTTTTTTTTTCCAAATAGTAAATATTTTGAGAAAACTTAATTTAAAAAAAACAAAAAAAAAAACAAAAAAAAAACTTGGGAAACAGATTATTATACCAAACATCTCTCCCAAAATGTTGGAGTGAATTACATCAACCAGACAAAGTCCTTGCTTTGGGACCGGTTCCTGCATTGGACTAGGTCAGTGGTCGGCAAACTCAGTCAACAGAGCCAAATATCAACAGTACAACGATTGAAATTTCTTTTGAGAGCCAAATTTTTTAAACTTAACCTTCTTCTAACACCACTTCTTCAAATAGACTCATCCAAGCCGTGGTATTTTGTGGAAGACCCACACTCAAGGTGCCAAAGAGCCGCATGTGGCTCACGAGCCAGTTTGCCAACCACTGGACTATGTGAATACAGCAAACCCTCAATTTTGCAGACCTTGATTTCAAGGACTTCAGATTTAATGGATAAAATTTCCAGTCTGTATGTAAAATGTGAAAATTAACCAAGATTGTCTAATATTTAAGTTAATAAATTATTTTTTGTTATGAATTCACTGTTATTTTTAGCAAAATTCAATGAATAGGCCATATGTTGGAAAAAACATCGTAGTAATTTCATCGACATAAATATTACATGTCTACACTATGGTCCACATATTTAAATCCAGGAGTCACCAGTAAACAATGTTCTGCAAATGATTAGCATGTGATCACATCTCATTGAGAGCAGTGATTGGTCCTATTATCCCATGGTGTGGCATGATTGTCTGCAGCAGTTACAACACCTGCAAACTGACAGTCCCACGGGCACTAAGCCACGCCCCAGCCATGTACATTCATTTACTGGCAGTGACTGGTAAATGCACACACTTACTAGACCTTTTCAGAATAAATTTAAAATTACGGTAATACGTACAGGAAACTTTTCCGAGAAACTAAACTTTTCATACATACTTAATTTTAATTATACAAATGTGCCTACGTAAGTAAAAGCAGGTTAACTAATGTGTCAATTTTTTAACATACCCATTCGGAAAACCTATTTTATTATATAATGGATTTTTGGCTTTAATGGATACACCTCACCCTAATTAGTCCATTATACCGAGGTTTTACTGAATCTCCTCTGGCTTTGGGAAGACTGTACATGAGACAGTCCTGAAGAAAAGTGTTTGAAATTACTCAGAACCACATGAATTGCTCACCCATAAAAGTGTGCCCTGCCAAGACCGGTTTGGCTCAGTGGATAGAACATCGGCCTGCGAACTGAAAGATCCCGGGTTCAATTCTGGTCAAGGGCATGTACATTGGTTGCAGGCACATTCCCAGTGGGGGGTGTGCAGGAGGCAGCTGGTCGAGGATTCTCCCTCATCGATGTTTCGAACTCTCTATCCCTCTCCCTTCCTCTCTGTAAAAAATCAATAAAAATATATATATTTTTTAAAAAGTGTGCCCTAAACCTCTGAATTAAAACTATAATTACCAAATGTTTTCCATATTAGGGATCTTATTGTAGCAGGAGGCATGGAATAGAAGCAGGTGGTCAGAGAGATTTACCAGAAGGAAAGCAAAGAGGCCAAAGACAAGCCATTTCAAACACTGTGACTCTAGTTAAATACTTTCCTAATAACCATTTGTCCACCTTCCTGGTTCACAGAACCCTACATAGCGCCTGCCAGACCCAGGAAATAACCATGCTACATGCAAGCAGCATTTTCCAAAGCTATGGAATATGATCCACTTATGAGTCATAAAATCAATCTGGTAGATCAAAAGCAACTACAACAAAAACTGTAATCATAGTCCCTCAATTACAAGACACTAACAAATGTTAAGATACAACATTAATTGCTCAATGTTTTGTTAAAATAATACTATATTAAATATACAGGTAGAATTTAAATGCATCTAAATTTTTCCAAAGTAAACATGTATAATCTTAGATTCTGGGGTAAAAAGCAACTTAAATATGAATTAGAATCGGTCTTTTCATGGCCTTTCCTATACAATAACATCAGCAGGAAAGTGGGTCTTGGAAAAGAATAGCTAAATTTACCCTATGGAAAGTCAGAGGGTAAATCTGTAAAATACAAACATTAGGGGTGCTTCAGATATAGTGTGGATAGAAATTAGGTATTCTTTTTAACCCAAAGCATTTTATAGGATGGTAAGTTTTCTAAGTTTTCTACTTTGGACCCCTGAATCACACACAAAATAATAGTAATAGCTATCTTATCATCTGTTGAAAATTAACTT
Organism: Pipistrellus hanaki; assembly: GCF_964339955.1. Classification (NCBI taxonomy): domain Eukaryota; kingdom Metazoa; phylum Chordata; class Mammalia; order Chiroptera; family Vespertilionidae; genus Pipistrellus; species Pipistrellus hanaki. The sequence continues at coordinate 27,484,911 of NC_140506.1, forward strand.
TGCCAGACATTGTACTAAGCATTTTGGTAACATTAGCTAATTTATTCCTCTCAGAAACTTACTATATTTTAAAGATAAAGAACCTTAGTCTCAAAGACATTAAATAGCCCCATGTGTTTACAAATGAACTGGTATACTTTTATATAACTCATAAAATCAAGAAATAGAATATACTTGAAACTTATAATAAAAATAATATACATCAAAACTCAGTGGAAGCTACTAAAGCTATGTTTAGAGGAATATTTATAGACTTATGTGTACATATTAGAAAAGACAAAATGCTGATAATAATCTAAGCTTTTATTTCACACGAAGTTCAAAGAAAATTAGCAAATTAAAGTCAAAGAAACAGAATGAAGAAAATAAAGAACATGAGGTAAAGAAATAGAAAACATATATACAGGAGACAGATCAACAAGCTGAAGACTGGTTCATCACAGAGGATAAATAATTTGCCCAAATGACAGAGCTGAGATAATCCAATTATTTGGTTCCCTAGACCCGTGCGGCTCTCGAGCCACATGCGGCTCTTTGGCCCCTTGAGTGTGGGTCTTTCACAAAATACCACGGCCTGGGCGAGTCTACTTTGAAGAAGTGGTGTTAGAAGTTTAAGTTTAAAAAATTAGGCTCTCAAAAGAAATTTCAATCATTGTATTGTTGATATTTGACTCTGTTGACTGAGTTTGCCGACCACTGCCCTAGACCAAACTCAGGCCATGTTCTTAAAAGCTACTATTTTAAACAACAGGGGAAAGAATTTTGTTAAATAACATTCTCTGTGGGATTTTTCCAATTACTTGGAAAACCAAAACACTGCCTTACAGTTAATATTAAGAGCCTAGGTAGCAGAAATTGTATACACTTCCCTGAAACAGTTCCCAAACACCCCATAATACTCTGCGCCCTGTGATATTTAACAAACGTTAATTTAATATTTCACTTAGGGTGATTGTTTATATACCTGCTGCAGCGAACCATCCCAGTGGCTCTGGAAGTGTGTTCACGGGACCAGCAGCATCAGCCACAGCACCTGGGAACTTGTTGGATATGCAAATTCTCAGGCCACATCTCATGCTGAATCGCCCTCTCCAAGTGCAGTCCTCAAAAAGCCCTGGTTTAACAAGCCTTCCAGCTGATTGCAATGCAGCGGAAGCCTGAGAACCACTGCTCTAAAGTGAGGCGAGAAGCACTTCCAGAAGCATCTCAAAATGTCACCCGCAGCCGCACAGGCTCTGCACATCCACCAGGGCGGGCAGTACATGCAACTGCTAAGGGCTCTGGGTGAGACAGGGACTCACCATCAAACAGGAGCTCCCTCGGCTCTCCCAGAAGACAGGTTCTAATTGCAAAAAATGGGTGTAAACAGCATTTCCCCACTTCCTGCACGAAAATACAAGAAATTTAATGAGCGTACCACACCAAGATATGCTAGCCTGAACATTGGGTCCTTCACCAGGATAGAGCTGACCCTCCCTAAAAAGAACATTAACAGGAAAATAGAAGTGAGTGAATAAATGGGAGAAGGTGGTAGGGTTGAACACTATTTCAAGAACAGCCAATTAGGTAAATAAAAAGATGCATCAGCACCTCATCACCAGTTATCCTAAGGAAACAATGACTATACTAACTCATCTGTATTTCCCCTGCCTTGTTCCTCCCTTTATGCTGAGAAGAAAATGAGGGGGAGTGTTTCCTCCTCGTTTCCCTAAGCTCACACTTTTCAGCTAACAGGGGGCACACCCAGCGGCTCCCCCAGAGGTGACAAAGCAGAGCACTTGCCTTTCCAGCTTTGTTTTTCGTTGCTGTTGTTTTGTTTTGATTATTTTTCGCGGACTTGCTCCTGTTCGAATCAGACGTGAGCTCACCTGGAGATCTGAGTGGCGTTCTCCTGATGATGAGAGGGGGGAAAAGGAATGTGTGCACATTTCACTACAATTTCTTTCTCCTTCTTACCTGATTTCTCCCACCAACTCACACCATGTGGAAGTTACCGCACGGAGTCTCCAGCTGGGAGAGTGAGGAGCAGCAAGCTGGGTGCAGCAGCATCTAAGTGACTTCCCCAGATCATAGCGCAGGTGCTAACTCTGTGCCGGGAACTTGAAAGAAAACCAGCTGTCTCCTTTTTATAATGATTCTGTAATCTACTTTGCGAAGTACAAAAGTAACTCATGCTCATTTTAACTCATTAAAATACTTCCACGTTGCACCTGTAATATCAATGTTTAATGTAAACAAACTTGTGATGGACAGCTGTGGGGAAATCTTGAGTAAATTTGGTTGGGAAACTGTTCTGCTTCCTAAAGGATTCACACATCCTCACTCAGGGTGCAAGGCACACAGGCTCAATTTGCACCAACACCCACACCTGGGACTATGGCGTCTAAAGGAAGTGATACAAGACTCCATGGCCAATTGGTACCCATTGGGGGTAAGTCTAATGGGGCCAAGCTAGAAGGGACAGCCTAAACCACATTGCTTTGTGGTGTGATGCCCCGCTGTGTTTGCCTCCTGTACTTTGAAGGTCCTTCCGAATTCCCAAGCCTAGTTCTTCTTCAGTTGTAATCTTCCAGCCAGTTCTGTGAGGCCCAGGCCGCCAATTCTTTTGAGTATCCTCAGTAGAGATGACTTTTTTTCCCTTTAAGGGTAAATTTGAATTTTGAAACAGCCAAAGGCATTTGGAATCAAGTGATGAAACCAGTCAACACTGTATACGGACACAAACCCTGACACATACACGAAGGAGGGGTGATTACCACATTTTGACATCTTCCTGCCTGCCGAAGAAAATGCTGCCCAAAATGTCTTAAACAAAAAGGAAGCATGGTTAATTACGATGAGTGGATTTTAACATTTCTTAATCTCACTCTATTTAAAAGGATGGAATGAATTGGAATTAAAATTTATAAATTAAAATCTGTTTTAGTATTGCTTACTCAGTGGCCTAACAAGAGTCACAGAGGCCCTAGGAATACTTTATAATTGATGAGAAAAAATTAGGCTTACAGACCCATAATTTAATAAAATATATAAAGATGATTGAATCCTAAAAAACAAAAATTAACTGATTATTTAAAATTATATTGGCATTACCAAAAAAGTTACAAAAGCCATAAATAGAAACAAGAATTTCTAAAATAATCAAAAGGAAATATTTTCAGCATACAGAATTTGCTACAGAAAGATGTAACAAAGATGTAGGGCTTTGAAACAAATATTAAATGCTATCAAGATCTCCCTCTTCACGTGGTTCAGTTATGAAATGAAAAAGCATATATAACTGGAATCATGGAAATGCCACTGATATCTGCCCAGCTTGCTGAACAATCAAAGTGGTTGGCGCAGGACTCTGCCTTTCAGCAGAATGACTGGTTCAGCAGGCTCTCAGAAGCACACAGTGCTACTTTGAAATATTTTCTGAGAAAACCACACAAGCCATAAAAGCAATAAAAATAAATAAACAGCAGTACAAGTCCTGCCAATTATATCCTTTCCTACATCTGGTGACATGCATAGTGATAGGAAAAAAAATTACCTTGTAGAAAAGAATATAAATGAAGTATAGAAAGAATATAAGAATTTTAAAACTATATTATTGTAGACTCTGCTAAAATAAGTTGAGATAGCCTCTAAGTTTGACCAATGTTAACTGCTTATCACTCAACCCCCTACTTAAATCTACTAGGGGCTATAAAAATTTATAAAATCAAGCTTTTGAATATGAAAATATTCGGCACTGGTAATGAGAATATTTTGCATCTTTTGTCGAGTAAAAGGGCTATCAAGTCAAGAATATTTTAATGAAATGAGGAATAATTTAGAGATTCTTATTTAATACTTTCATTTTATATTGGACCAATTAAGAAAAAAATTCCCAGATAACCTTGGTTTTGACTTAGTAATAAACTTGAAACCTGGCATCATGACTTGAAACTCTGTGCCAACTCTAATACCCAGCTTCCCAAGCTACTGAAAATTACCATGAACATTAACAGCAATATATAAAAAGGGAGCCTGGGTTATATAAATGCACATCAATACTAATAGGGAAAAGACCATTTATTGTGATGGATGTGTTCACTGAATGTAAAAAAGGAAATTATTGAAGATAGAGTGGAAAGGGGGAATCTATAAATATCGAGGCTCCCCACAGGAGAAGGAGATTAACCACATGGAAATTAAAGAAAAGCTAAAGGGAAACACAGTTCACATGTGGAGAATATATTAAAAGCATCTCACTGCAGGCAACAAGATTAAGGCAATGCACTTGCAAAGCCAGTTCTAACATTCATTAAATGTCACGAAATGAGACAGAATAGGCCCAGAGTCATGGGAATCGCTGTTGATGGAAAAATAGAAGCAGGCAATAAAAGGGTCGCTCTTTTAAATAAAGCACAAGGAAGGTTCATCAACACCAACAACTGTTTGCAAGCTTTGCAAATGTATTGGTACCAATGAACACTGGCATGTTCTGTGAGAACTTGGAAATAGAAACCATGATGTGGCAGCAACCTAAAAAGGACCCAAAAGTTCATTCCAAAAGCACTTGGATCTGGACCCACTGAGCTGGAATAAAAGAAAGCCACCTTGGAGATGTTGTTCAGGAAATGCTACAAAACGCTTTAGTTAAAATAATTCCCTGCCACGGTTCATGAAATGCCCTTATTACTCACTTCTTTAAAGCCACTTAAGACTCTGTATTAAAATATAAGCATGATTTGGGTTTCTAGACAATATAGAATGAACTAATTTGTAGCCGCCACTACCCATTATTTCATCCTGGTCCTGCTGAGGAAATGCCTTTTGCCCGGCCTCCCTCACTGGTAGACACATCCTCCAGGGCTCAGCTTACATATCTGTTCCTCAGTGACACCTTCCGTACCCCTTCGCCAGCCCTGGGAAAATGTCCTTCCTCTCCTGTGTCCCCTGAAGGGTTCTGCGGCACCAAGGGCATCATCCATAGTTACATGGAGGCATGTTCGTTTTCCTCAGTGGCTAGGGGCCCTCGGGAGTTAGAGCTGTCTTTCTTCATTATTGCCCAGCCAAGAGGCCGACATTGTAGACTCTAAAAATAAAGTGAATGAGTGAAAGGGCTGTAACGTTTGGATAGCGAACTGGTCTTCCTGAATAAACAGAGTGCAGCCTGGATGAATTGTGCTGAGGGCAAGAGTCAGCATCAGAGTGGTGGTCCTGAAGCAAGTGGGCAATTCCATGAGGGCACCAGCTATCTTGCCAGTTCCTCAAAAATGTCTCATACAAAACAACAAACAGGTGAGCAGAGCTGAGGAGGTGCAGTTGAAGAGAAAAAGACCGCCATAGAAAGAAAAGGCACAGATGGAGGATACAGGGAAACAAAATTAAGCCGCTCTAAAAGATCTGCTAGGATCAAGCCCACCTACTCCCCATGAGGGTGGATTTGGTGGGATGACGTGAGGAGTGAATGAAGTGAGATCAGGGAGAAGACCGGAAAGGAAGTTCTGCATTTGTAACTGGGCACCTCTCTGAATCTGTCTCCTCCTCTTACTCTGTTTGCCTACTGGGATTTGAAAGGATTAAACCGGAGAAAATATACCTGAGATCACAGTACGAAGTCCCCTAGGAATGAAACGTATTGTTTGTTTTGGTCTAACCAAGACAATGAAGTTAAAAAGCCACCTGTTGATGAAAACAAACAAATAGGTAAGGGGATTAAAGGTTGGCTATAATGACTTAGGTTGGCACAATGACTACCCAAAATTCTTGAGTATTTTATCAACAGCTTTGATGAAACAGGTATAGACATATAACACAAGTCTTGATACTAATGAAGGAAAACTTTTGCTAGCTGTTGTGGATTAAACCAACTGGCATACTAACGTAAACAGACACAAATGCTAATTCAAGTTAAGTTAGGCACATTGTGACAAGCCAAAGGATGAGGATAAAATTTCTTTCAGAAAACAAAGCATTTCACAGTGCATAATATTGACTTTAAACTCTACCCTGATCAGCTTTCTTCTCTCTGATACGGAACTAAACTTGCTGATACCAGTGTTTCCCTCAGAAGCAGAGGAGAAAAATACATATAGGAAAATAAGCACAAGGCAATAAGGGGCTAAATGTGCAAAGTGGTTAAAAACAAATTATGAAACATTAGCACTAGACGTGACCTTACAAATCATCTAAGCCAAAGATTGTCATCTCTACACATAGGATTAGTTCGGCCAACATGGGGCCTTGGCCATATTTTTGGATCATATACTTTGCTGTAGATCCCACTATGCATAGCAACTTCTTTCTTCCTGTCCCTACTGTGTGAACTTTGTGACCGCCGTAATCCAACCCCTTCATCGCAGTGAGGAGAACACCAAAGCCCGGACAGATTCTGACCTGGTCAAGGCCACCTGTCCAACACTTTACTGGCAGGTAGTGCCACAACCTAAAATCCAAAAAGTCTGATTTCTAACCAAAACTGGTGCTACAAATCCTAATAGAAAGGATCCTTGGATGGTAATTTAGTTGGGAAGAAGGGTCTGAGAGTCTTGCCTTGAGGTTGCATTTGAGTAGCAATTACATAGCATTTTCTTGATCCGTTGTTTAAGGTGTGGGAGGTGAAAGCTCCCCACACGGCCCAGGGGCTTCTCCGCTGTTGTTCACACACAGCCCCGTCCTCCTCCAATAGGAAGTCCATGTCTTCTGGGCTATGCTTGTTTGACTGCCTATAGTAGGTTGATAACTGTAAGTCAACAAGGCCAAAGGTATTATTTGTAAATTCTTGTTTTATCTTATTTCCATGTCTGCATTTATTATAAAGTGCTTGGTTTAGAGAGCGAAAGATTAGCTCAGTCTGAGGAATGAGAGCAAAACTTATTTTAAGTCAAGAGAGCAGGCGGTTATCCCCACAATGCAGAACACCGCTAAAGCAAGGCACTGATTTGCACAAAATTATCTTACCTGGCTTTTTCCCCCTCAAACTGAATTTTGCAGGCAACGTTTTTCACTTTAAAACCTAATAATATGACATTTTTCCCAAATCATATGCAACTGAACTTAGATAATTGCTCATTTTTACCACTTACAGTCCACTTTTGGAGAGTATTAAGCAAGCAATTTAGCCTTCGGAGGTTTGGAAGGGAAACATAACAGAGGGGACAAATATTACCCAGTTAGTTTTGTTACAATAATTGATTTTTAAGTTGAGTCTTCCACAATTAATGACTTAAAAAAAATAAAGCCCTAGTTTTTCCTTGATGGTACAAGAATTGCCAACACAAGACTAACCCCTACTGGGAGCATCTGTCCTTATTAGATAGATATGACGTGTAAAAAGTCAAATAGCCTAAATCAGAAGCCTTCAATAGCCTTAATAGATCATTTAATTCTCTGTGAAGAGGTAAAAGGAACTTTCTGGAATCAAAGCCTTCATTATCTTTAAGCAGTAATTGTGTCTAATTATACTTGGTATTTTGAGAAGTAGAAAAATAAATTTATAAATGATGTCACTGTAGGTTTTAAATTATAATTATTGCTTCAAATAATTAAGAGAACATTGAAGCAGTATTATCCAATCCGATGTGGCTACCCTGTGCATACATATAAAAAAGCTTTTCAAAGATTGGAATCTTTAGGACACCCTTGAATATGGACAAAAACCATGATTAATTATATACATATATATGCTTGAGGCCCTGTGCATGAAATTCATGCACAAAGGTGTGTGTCCCTCAGCCCAACCTGCACCCTCTCCAATCTGGGACCCCTCGAGGGATGTCCAACTGCCCAATCTACCAGGATCAGGCAGTTGGACATCCCTGTCACAATCCAGGACTGCTGGCTCCCAACTGCTTGCCTGCCTGCCTTCCTGATTGCCCCTAAACGCTTCTGCCTGCCAGCCTGATCACCCCCTAACCACTCTCCTGCCAGCCTAATTGCCTCTAACTGCCCTCCCATGCAGGCCTGGTTCCCCCCAACTGCCCTTCCCTACAGGCCCAGTCGCCCCCAATTTCCCTCCTCTGCCAGCTTGGTCTTCCCTAACTACCTTCCCCTGCAGGCTTGATCACCCCCACTGCCCTCCTTTGCAGGCCTGCTCCTTCTCAACTGCCTCCTCTGCTGGCCATCTTGTGGTGGCCATCTTGTGTCCACATGGGGGCAGCCATCTTGTGTGTTGGAGTGATAATCAATTTGCATATTACTCTTTTATTAGATAGAATAGAGGCCTGGTGCACGGGTGGGGTCTGGCTGGCTTTCCCTAAGGATGTCCCAGATCAGGGTGGGGTTCCCTTGGAGTGTGGGGCAGCATGGGTGTCTTGTGGTGGTTTGCAGGCTGGCCACGTGCCCCCACATCCCCTCCCTGTGACCCAAGCAGAGGCCCTGGTATCTGGGATTTATTTACAATATCTTCTATAATTGAAACTTTGTAGCCTTGAGCGAAGGCCAGGGCTGGCCAGAGCAGGCAGGAAGCTTGGCTTCTTCCATCGCCGGTGGCAACCCAAGCCTCCTGCTCGCTCTAGCTCTGTGGTCGCCGCCATCTTGATTGGGTTAATTTGCATACTTGCTCTGATTGGCTGGTGGGTATAGTGGAGTGATGGTCAATTTGTATATTTCTCTTTTATTAATATATATATATATATATATATATATATATATACACACACACACAATATATAGCTTACTAGGTATATGACTGAATTCAGTTATTTTCCTCTGTAAATCATATTATGGTCTGATTTAAGATCTTGTGTGCAGTTGATTTCAGCCATATTGATTCCAATCTTCAAACAAGTTTCCCATTTGACTTTGCTTTTTTTAAAAGGGAACTCTAAAACACAACTGGTTTTAAAATATCAGAATAAATACCAATAACTCCAGGTAAATTGGGATCATGGGCTCTCAGAAAATCAGAAATTATATCTTATCCTGGAATAACTATCTTTAGCAGTAAAACTGCTTGCTATCTTGGTAAATTGTCACTGAAATATTTGTTGCCAGCACTCTTGAAAAAGTCACAAGTTCTTAGTGGAAACTGTGAGCAAAAGGCCTCTTTCATTCCCATGCTGGATTAGCCTTCAACTAATCAAAACAAAAGTACTTCAATTTTAAATACCAATCATAGTTTACTTATTTTTCACAAAAAATTAAACTCTTTAGTCCTCTGGTATGTTGTTTTGTTTTTTAATTAAATAAAGTTGCATTTATTTCACTAGAATACTACCTTGCTTTTACTTTTAGAGATATGTTAAGAGCAACATGTAAAATTTGAGGGAGTCAGAAGAAGGGAGAATAACTTTTGCTATATTCTCATAGAAAAGGCTTTGGATACTAAAAGTGTTCTCAGTTTTGACAAAAGAGCCCCCAAAGGAGATATTACAGAGTGAACAGACCTAGCCAAAAACATATATTATTTTGTTTTGAAATAGGCATGGTTTATGGAAAACATAATTTAGTCTGTTTTCCATAAACCAAATGAAGCAAGCAATTCACTTAATAATTCTCTGAGGTGGTATTTGCAGATATTATACATTTTTAATCATTTTTAATTAACCCTTACATTCATTAGGAAATTCTAAAGCTTACATAGCAACACAGATATGCAGAAACAACTGAAAATTATATATTTAAAAATTGGGCTAGTACCCTATTTTCCCATTATAGTCCACATTTTATTTCCTCAAATTGAAAGCTTGAATATGAAGGTTATCAGAAGTTACTCATTATACTGTTAGAGAATATATCCTCCACCTATCCAAGGGTGAATATTTGTTCTACAAAATTAAATAAATGTATTTCCAAGTTGATACAAATAAGCAAATTCTGTTTACTAATGTGGTTCAGATCTCAACTTTCAAAACACTTGAGTATCCAGGAGCAAATAATTTCTTAAAGGCCCAATAATCAATCAACAAATTTATGCGTTAATTTGTTTGCTTGTGAGAACCAATATGCAATGATGTCAAGATATTATACTTTTTTGTCTTAAGCAAGGAAATCCTAGAATGATTCCAATACCCCAAGATTAGAATTTCTAATGTCTCATTTTTAAGTGAGTATTGCAAATTTAGGCAACTACTATAATGCATAGAAATAGTTGAATTGCCTCTTGGTATGGCTTTTAGTAGGTAATAGTCTCACTTTTCTCTAGTCCTTTAAAGTTTGAGGGGTTAGGTTCTTGGGTATGAAAGTAAAGACATCCTATATAATAAAAGCCTAATATGCAAATTGTCCCCTTAACCAGGAGTTCGACCAATCACTATGATATGCACTGACCATCAGGCAGGAATCAGTGACATACCCTGGCAGCGGGTGACAGTGGAGGTGCTGTTGCCCTGATGGGCCCCAACAAGAGCGGGTCCGCAGAGGGATAGTGGAGCAGGTGAGAGGGCCAGGGCCTGGCCAAGGTGGGTGCAAGCGGAGCCTAATCACCCTGACAATCGCCCCGCAGACAGCAACCAGTGGTGGCAGCAGGGGGCCACCAGGTGCTGAGGGAGCTGAGCAGGGGCCCAGGTACCACCCAGGGCCCAGAGGCCAGCTGGGACCTGCCCTTCCACGTCAGATGCTCGAATGCTGGCCAGGCCTCGTTTCCTCCTCTACATAAGCAGTTCACAAATACTGGCTTTTTTTAAAAGCTACATTTCCTGTAAAAATGTTTAGAAACTCTCTTCTAGATGTAAGAATCAGAATCAAGCTCCTGGATAATACAAACGTTGAGTCATGGCCCATATGTCTATTACATTTGCTAGACCCCAGACAGGATTCCCTGAAGGCAGATCCAGGAGAGGTGTGAGAAGTCAGAATGATGAAGGGCTGAATTCCATCAGCCTGCTCACTCAGGAGGTATTTCAACCTTAAAAATGTGCTGCAGCACTCTCAAATTTTCCATACAGAACTCTTATTTGATAAATTCCTTATTATAGTTTCTGGGATGAATGATAATTGCTATGGCATTTTCTACTTATCACACCTAAAAATAAAAGCAATTATAAAGATAAAAATACTTTAAAAAGCATACCTACAAATAAGACAAATACATGATTGTATTCAAATGAAGACTTTGTTTAAATCACAGCTTCAAATGAACACTTTGTTTAAATCACTGTTGCAGTATATATATATATATATATATATTTTTTTTTTTTTTAAATGGGAATTTATGGGAAACTCAGTGAAAAATTGTCAGCAGGTATCTGTAGAAAGTGACCAAAAGAAGCTGGAAATGAATTTGCCAGCTAGGCTAAAACAATGGAAACACTGCAAATCAAAAAGAAATCAGAGATCGCAAGTTTTAAAAAGTATAGGCTGAAAAATAACATGTGAGCTTGTATGTAGCTATCTAAAAAGTATTCAGAAAAACCATAGATTGGTGTTCACTGGGAGACAATAAGACATGTTAGTCAGGAGCCTGGGCTCTGCAGTCAGTCAGAGCTGATTATGACTGCCTACTGTTACTCATAAGCTGGCAATCTTAGGGAAGTAACCCAACCTCACCAAGTCTCAGTTTCCTGAACTGCAGAGTGGATACAACCAACTATCCATAATAGTGAATATAAGAATTTAATAGGAGACTAGACTTACCTGAAGAAAAAAGTGCTGAATTGGAAGAAATGCAGCACAGGAAAAGTTACTTCAGAGAATAAGAGAGGATACGAGTGAGAAATATGTTTATTCAAAGGCAAAGACTGTTACAATGACAGGTCTGGGTCTCACATGATTTTGAGGCACATGTGGGTGGGCGGTGACTTGACTCTGTGCCTTCCTTTTAATGTGCATGAATTTTGTGCACTGGGCCACTAGTGTACATATATTTGGAAATAGTCTTTAACCATATTAATACAAAGTAAAATCATAAGATACTATCATACACCCACCACATTGACATTTCAAACTCTTGACAACAGCAAGTTTTGGTGAGGATGTTGAGCAAAAGGAACTCATACACTGCTGATGAGAGTGTGAATTGTTAGAACCACTTTGGAAAATTGGCATTGTCCATTCATCAATTTTACTTAGGTGACAAGGATGTTTTATAATCTCTCAATACTTAAAAGTAACAGTACAAGGAAAAAAAGAAAAATTAACATATATTTCCATAGATAAACAATAGGAGAGAATGCTCTGGAAAGTAAACTCTACTTTGGAGAGCAAATTGAGTAAAAAGTAGACATTCTTTGCTCTACACAGAATTTCAAGGTTTGTGAATAAATCCTGAAACACCAAACACTCCCATTACTTTACATATTTGCAAAGTAAGATGGTACCCAAGCTAATACAAATACTTTTATCCATTTTAAGTAAGCAAAATCTGAGTTGATTGTTGGAGGCATTCTGCTACAAAAGAACCGGGCAGATCTCAAGTGCAGGGGGAAATCAGAACAAAGAGCAAAGCATGCCCATTAATGAGTGTTACTTGAGCTTTTGGGGTAGTTGTTCTCAGAAGCCTTCCAGATAGTCCATAATCCAAGTGTGCCACTATTTGCAAAAACATAAAGAAAAAAAAAGGAAAAAAAAGACGAAGCACCCTCCTAAAGACTAGTACAAAAGTCCAAATCTCAGTTCTATTCTTTCATAGAAATAAATGACTAATATGAGAACAGTGGCCAAGGCAATGATGTTAAGCATTTGAAGATACTTAATACCAAAAAAACAACAAAAACAAAACAAAACATAAAACACCATGTACAGCATTTTTAAAAAACCAAACAGTATTTATTTACATTCTATTTACTTTCAAAAGAATGAGGAAGCTGGGGGAAACATATTTATAAAGAAGGTAGTTTCATTTTACTTAATCTGTTTGTGTTTTTTTATGAAACAACAAAGATTTGACTTAGAATCACATGTCTAAAGGAAATGAAAACATTTATCCTGTTCAGTTTTCCATCTCTAGCCATGACTGAAATTATACCACAGCAGTCAGATGAAAATCTACTCCACTTCTAATTAACACCAACTAAAATCCTATATAATAAAGAGCTAATCTGCAAATGGTCATCACGCTGGGGGACCTGAGGCTCTGCCCCACTCCCAGTGGGGCTTGATTGGAGACCTGAAGCTGCACCGCCCTTTCCCCCTTTCCCCCCTCCCGGCCCTGCGGGGCTTGACAGGGGTGGGGCCAGCCGGGTCTGGGTCTCATATGATTTCAAGCTGCACAGGTGAGTGGGGACTTGACTCTGGTTCCCGCAGCGTGCCCCAGACTCTGACAGGAGGGAGATTTTCATATACATTTTACTAATTTTCTTTCATCTCTCACATTTCTATTATAGAGAAAGGGCAAATAGCAATATTAAAATATTCCCTAATTAATTCCCTTTTAATGTGTACGAATTTCATGTACCGGGCCACTAGTATATGTTATAAAAGAACCAGCTTTAGTAAAATCTGTCATAGCAGCCAACAAACCTTCAATAAAAGATAGAGATATCATAACACATGACATTTAACTCTTTGTGAAACAGTGAAAATCAGAATTTACACAGGAGCTATCATAATTGGCTATTAAGTTGATAGCATCACAGTAACAGTACCCAGTGTTTTCTTATTCAAGTATATACACTATTTCTAAGACTTGGTTATAACAAAGACATCAGTAATAGGATGTACACACAATTATTTCATAAACACCATGAAAAACTACAAATAAAAATAGCCTTGAAATTTTGAATAATTACAAACATGTTAACATTACTACATATTTCATAATGTTTAACTGATTTGTATACTTTAAATCTAGCAATGAGTTTTAGAAAAATACTGATAATGGCTCAACATGGTTTTTTGTGTATGTCTTTTTAATATATTTTTATTGATTTCAGACAGAGATAGAAACATTAATGATGAGAATTACTGATTAGCTGCCTCTTACATAACCCCACACTGGGGATCAAGCTGGCAACCCAGGCATACGCTCTGACCGGGAATTGAACCATGACCTAATGGTTCATAGGTCGACGGTCAAACACTGAGCCATGCCGGCTGGGCAACTCAGCATGTTTTGAAGTCAGACCATATTTATATTTCAGTAGCCTGTATTTTCTGCTCCTCTTTCTTCCACCGCCATCCTCTTTCACAGCCCATTTACTAAAAACAACGTCAGAGATCGCACTGGCTGTGGAAGCATTACATCCGAAAACTTCTAGTTCTTTGGAATGGTTGGAAAGGGTTTTTTAGAGCCCACATAAGCATCTGTGGTTTTGGTTTTGGTTTTTCGGGAAACAGAAGTGCTTCACTTTCTGGTGTGGGAAATCGTTCTTGGTAGACTTCAGGGTAGGATTTTTGAAACTAAAAAAAGAAAAAAAAGAGAGAGAGATTTACAATGAAACTAGAAAACAGAGAAGAGTCAATAAGACTGGCAATCTAATTTTATAATAAGAGTTTCTGACCCCATATTTTCCCGTTCTTGTTTTGTTTTAATGCTGTTTTACATACAGAAAAAAAAAGAACAAAGAAGAAAACAGATCACAGTCAATTTTACTTGAACACACATCCATTTTTTATGTTGAATCATTTGATTCCACTTTCTATATATCTAATTCATCTTTAATTTGATCCAACATTCAAATAAACTTCTCATTTAAGTCAAGTCTTATATTTCCCCCACTGCCAACTGTAAATAAACCTTACTTTAAAAATAATCATAATTAACTTTGACTTGAAAATAACATGCTCTAAATAATTAAAATTTTGGTCAAAATATTTTCACCGTTTCTCAGCCCACCTGCTTCTGCCCAAATTGAAAACAATGTAGTACATATTATATTATGAAAAGCTTAAAGAGAGGCAATAAGTTTTTCTTCTCCTCACCACTGAACTCTTCTCCAAAATGACAGAAAAATATGATTGGGAATCCAGAACTCCAGTGCTCTATGTATAATCATATATATATATATATATATATATATATATATATATATATATATATATATGGTGTGATCAGGAATGAAGCTATACAGGATTCGGTCTTTAAAAATAAAAATCATTTATTTAACCTTGGATTGATATTTTAAGAATGGTCAAAGTAAACATATTTTGAGTTGAAAACTATTGTCTGAAACCCTAAGCCATGCTGTTTAATAGGAAACTTGGTGATGCCTGAGGCAAGAGACCAATTTGACACTGGCTATCTAAAACCAAAGGCTTTTAATTTCTAGTCATTTTGTTTGTAAATTCAGTCTAATTTCAAAGAAATCTGTCCTCATTTAATAGCTTCTCTAAATTTAAAGTAATTTCTCTACTAACTCATATCATATGCCACATATCAAAAATAAGACAAATATTAGAGAATAAATGGTAAAAGATGTACTTTGGAGAAAACAGATGTGGGAAACTGACCACAATCTACATGTGTAAATCACTGAGACTTCTGGAATACATGAACTAAACAATATACTTTTAAAACTGCTATCCGAGAAGATGAGATTCGCATGAAACTATTAAAATAGAGAATTAAAAAACCATAAGGACTATAGGGAGAATAAATTACTAATAAAGAATATCCCTTTTTATTCAGAAAACTACAGGACACTGAAAAAAGAGATGGAGGAAGATATAAACAGATGGAAAAATATACCGTGTTCATGGATTAGTAGAATCAACATAATTAAAATGTCCATACTACCCAAAGCAATCTATAGATTCAATGAACTCCCCATTAAAAAAGCGACATATTTCATAGACCGAGAATGAACTCTCCAAAAATTCACCTGGAATAAAAAAAGACCCCGAATAGCTGCAGCAATCCCAAGAAAGAAGAACAAAGTAGGTGGGATCTCAATACCAGATATCAAGCTGTAAAGCCACTGTTCTCAAAACTGCCTAGAACTAGCATAAGAACACACATATAGATCAATGGAATAGAATAGAGAACCCAGAATCGATCCAAACCACTAACTCAATTAGTATTTCACAAAGGAGGCAAGAACATACAATGGAGTCAATACAGTCTCTTCAATAAATAGTGCTGGGAAAATTGGACAGATACATGCAAAAAAAATGAAACTAGACAACCAACTTACTCCATACACAAAAATAAACTCAAAAAGGATAAAGGACTTAAACATAAGATGGGAAACCATAAAAATATTAGAGGAACCCACAGGCAGCAAAATCTCAGACATATGCAGAAGCAATTTCTTCACCGGTACAGATCCTAGGGCAATGGAAACTAAAGAGAAAATAAACAAATGGGATTACATCAAAATAAAAAGTTCTGCACAGCAAAAGAAACCATCAACAAAACAACAAGAAAGCACCAGCATGGAAGAACATATTTGCCAATGTTATCTCTGATAAGGGTTTAATCTCCAACATTTACAGGGAACTCATACAACTTAACAAAAGGAAGATAAACAACCCAATCAAAAAATGGGCAAAGGACCTAAATAGACACTTTTCCAAAGAGGATATTCAGAAAGCCAAGAGACACATGAAAGCATGCTCAAAGTCACTAATCATCCAAGAGATGCAAATCAAAACAACAATGAGGTACCACCTCACACCTGTCAGTATGGCTATCATGGACAAATGACAAGTGCTGGTGAGGATGCGGAGAAAAAGGAACCTTCCTTCATTGCTGGTGGGAATGCAGACTGGTGCAGCCACTGTGGAAAACAGTATGGCGTTTCCTTAAAAATTTAAAAATGGAACTGCCATTTGACCCAGTGATCCCACTTCTATGAATATATACCAAGAAAACAGAAACACTAATCAGAAAGGATATATGCACCCCTATGTTCATAGCAGCACAATTTACAATAGCTAAGATTTGGAAACAGCCTAAGTGCCCAGCAGCAGATAAGTGGATTAGAAAACTGATACATCTAAAAAAGAAGGAATTCTTACCATTTGCAACAGCATAGATAGAACTAGAGAATATTATGCTAAGTGAAATAAGCCAGTCAGAGAAAGATATCACTCATTTGTGGAATATAATGAACAACATAAACTGATGAACAAAAACAGATCCAGAGGCAGAAAAGCATCGATCAGACCATCAAACCTCAGAGGGAAGGTAGGGGAGGGTGGGGTAAGGGGAGAGAAATCAACCAAAGGACTTGTATGCATGAATATAAGCCTAACTTGCGAAACCAGTTTGGCTCAATGGATAGAGCGTAGGCTTGGGGACTGAAAGGTCCCGGGTTCGATTCCGGTCAAGGGCATGTACCTTGGTTGCGGGCATATCCCCAGTAGGGGGTGTGCAAGAGGCAGCTGATCGATGACTCTCTCTCATCGGTGTTTCTAACTCTCTATCTCTCTCCCTTCCTCTCTGTACAAAATCAATAAAAATATATTAAATAATAAAAAAAAAAGAATATAAGCCTAACCAATGGACATAGACACCGGGGGGGGGGGGGGTGTGATTAGGGCATGAGTTGGGGGGGGGGCAATGGGGGATAAAGACACATATGTAATACCTTAATCTGTAAAGAGAGAGAAAGAAAGAAAAAAAAAAAATAAAGAATATCCCTTTTACCTGCTTCAATTTTTTCTTCTTCTCTTTTCTGGAGAGCTTGGCATCTGTTATAACCTCCTCCAACAAAGCTGCCAGAGGTTCCTGAGAGCCGTATGCTCTTTGGTATTCAAACTCCTCTGGACTAATTTGACGACAAAATGATGGAGCAGATAAAGTGATATCCATGTCGGCTCCTGGGTATTTTATCTAAAGCAAAAGGATTAGTAGAGAAAGAAAAGAGTATTTTCAAATAAATTACAAAAATCTGTTTAGATTAAACACAGAATACTTCCTACTAGGAATGCCATGCCATTCCTCAATTTTAACTGGGGAAAACTCTTAATAATGTCTGAAATTGAAACATAAACTGAACAAGTTGATTCTAAAATGATTCAAAACAAAAACCAACGTTGAACACACAGTGAACTATCAGGTTCCTTCCCCATCTGAAGAGTCTGGTGTTCCCTTCCTTGCACACCTTAGCCCAGCTGTCATGGAGAGGGAAGTCCTACAACCATCGTCAAACAGGTGAATAGTGAGAATCAGGTGAAAACAACAAATGTGCAGACACTGTACAGGGCAAAGGAAGCCTGTGAATAAATGAGCATCCATGAAAAATACTTAACCTCCGAGTCCAAGATGGTCATCTTCTCAAAAATAGGGCATCTACTGATCTTCTGCAGTGGATAAAGTTGCACCTATCCACTTCTTTGGCTTAAGATAGTTTTCCAGAAGCCACAATTAAAAATAAGTGTAGCCAAGAAGAGTTAGTACGTTAGGTATAGTCCATGCCTCAACACCAGTTTACCACATGAGTTAGAGATAACCTCAGAGAGACAGACCAGGACCATAAGGGAAAGAAAGGACACTTCCTTTTATTTACCTGGGACTCACCCTTTACTCTGGCCGGTAAAACCAGGAGAGGGCCGGAATGAAGAGTGAGTCCTAGGTAAAAGGAGAAAAACATCAGATATCTATCATTAAAGGGCACAACAGGGAGAAGAGGGTTGCAAATGAGGCTGATAGAAGGCTGGTGTAAAAAACAACGCCTGCCTCACAACTGATCTACCCCAGACCAGCCCCAAACTGCCCCAAAACTGAGGAACCTCAAAAAGCACTTTAGTGAAGAAGAGGTCGAATCATTCTGAAGGAACCAAGCAGAATTTCTGCCAAGACTTTTTACCAAAAGTTTCTGTACCTACAGGCTGACATACAAACCCCATTTTAGAGTCCACATACTAGAGCAATAACAACAACAACAGCACTCCCTTTCAAAGAGGTACCTACCATGTCAGACAGTTGTGCAAGGGGTTTTACAGTAATCCATAATTTAGTGTTATACTACTGTGAAATGCTTCACAACCACTTTATACAGCATGTGTGGCCCATTTTGACAATTGAAGAAACTAAAATCAAGAGAGGTTAAGGGATTCGCCCAGAGCCACACAACTAAGGGAGAGGGGAGCCAGGAGTTTGGCTCAGGTCTTTATGGCTCTTGCTCACCTACCACATATGTTTTGAAGTGAGGCAGTATGGCAAAGGAGTTAGGGGCACTGATTCTGGAGACTGATCTCATCCATTTGAATCCTGGCACTGTCACCTTGGACTAGTTGCTTAAGTTCTCTGTGCCAAAGCTTTCTCATCCAAAAAATATAATATCAGTACGTAGGCTGCAGGGCTATTAAGAATGAAGACATGTGTTTCAGCCGAAACGGGTTTGGCTCAGTGGATAGAGCGTAGGCCTGCAGACTGAAAGGTCCCGGGTTCGATTCGGGTCAATGCATGTACCTTGTTTGCGGGCACATCCCCAGTAGGGGGTGTGCAAGAGGCAGCTGATCGATGTTTCTCTCTCATCGATGTTTCTTACTCTCTATCCCTCTCTCTTCCCCTCTGTAAAAAATCAATAAAATATATATATTTTTAAAAAGACATGTATTTCATATAAATAATTTTCATCAGGAAGTATATATAGACTCTGAACAAATTCAATTAAGGAGTTTGCAATCACAAGTATGCAGTTTTGATTGACGTAGCAAAACCAATAGGCAACCCACAAATTTTCAGTGATAACAAACTTGTACGCTTACTATGTGCCATGCCTATTGTAAGCACCTTGTACATATTAATTCACTTAGTCCTCATAACATAAACTCTCAAGAAGCCTAGCTGACAATTTCATAAGATTTGAGAATATCCCTTCCTTTACCTGCACTCTTCGTAGGTGAGCCACACGCTCCTCTATGGAGGTCTGCAAGGCCAAAGGGACTTTAAGAATATCTTGGTAATTGTCCATCAGAAATGTCACCAACCTAGCAGCCAATAACTCATCCAAGTCCACTTCATCCTTGGAGCACAAGATGCATCGGGAAAATGTCTGAATCATCTAAAAGAAGAAGAAAAAAAGTGGGAACACTTTTCAATACCAATCAATTTTTCCCCCTACTCTCAATTGAGTATGATCTTAATTTGCAAAAACCAAATGTGACTAGTCAGTGAGAAATGGCCCCAGCCCCGGGTGAACATCCTACCTGGCACTTGGCCACACCTGGTCATCTCAGGTGCGTAGATTTTCTCATTAATCAGCATGATCAGAATGTGCATCGCATCTCACAGAGACTTAGCAGAAATGCTAGTCTGAAGGCTTTTAAGCCTCTTTCACAGATGGTTTTAAATATATGTATCTAAACAAATTCTGTAACTTATAATTACCACCATGACCTTGATCATGTAGCACTTTTAAATTCAGTGTACTTTATAGCGATTTAATCTGATAATATCCTAATTACATCATTGATTTTTTTTAATCCTTGATTTTTTTTTTCAATCTACTAGCAGTTTTGTGGGTCTCAAACACTACATATTTTTCTAGTTAACTGTTATTATCTCTAGGATTTTGAATGTACATTTAACAGTGACCTTGAGGAAAACTATGAGACTTTACAATAAGTACATTAAGTGATGAGACCCTTTACGGTAAGCAGAAATATAAACAGAATTCATATAAACTACTCCATTCTTAATGCTATCTGTTGGATTGATTTTCTTAGTAAAATCGATCGTATTTCAAAATCTATAAACATGTAATTCTGTCTAATAAGGCATCACTTTATCAACACTGCAGATGAAACTTGATCTTCATTCACATTTATGTGCACAGAGACTCTGTACTGGGAGACTACAGACCCAAGGGTACCCATGAATGCCTTAAAATTGTATGCAAAATTTTACATGTGTTTTTCTGGAGAAAATGTGCAAACTTTTCTTCAGCTTTCCAGAAAGGTCCACTAGCCTCCCTACCAACTCCTTCCCCAAGAAGGACAGGAGTCACTTCCCTGGGCACTGAGGACTCCTCTTATCTTACTCCACACTTCTAAAACTGGGCCAGTGGACCCCCAGGAGAACACAGGGTTCACCAGGATATGGGAATAACATATACACACCAATGAAGCATCATTTTCACTCCAAGACCTTTTTTTTTTTAGATAAATTAAGAAATTTAGCTAATTAGCAATTCCAAACATAAACCCCATTTTAAAACACATGCTGACAATACAAAATAGAATTTAAAATTACTCAATTTTAAGCAAAATGGAGCATATTTTAAGAAAAACCCTCATTCATGGACCCTTAGGTCATACCTCAGGAGACAGAAACAAGTTATCTGGTCAAATTCCACATTTTACTTCTTCCCTCATTAATCCCTTTATATCTGCATCTCTCCTACTGGTTATAGTAATAATGGCTCTGCAACCCTTTTGACCTGGAGGAGAGTATTGTTTTCTTGAGAAATCCCTTACCCTTTCTGTCCACCTTCCTTCTCTTTGTGTTGACAATACACAGGATACACTCAGAGTCTACCCTACTCACTTTTACTATGTTCTTTAAGACACTAAGGCCAAAAGCACAATACCAGGCTGGGTGGATTCCAAGCCATGCTCCATAACAGGGTCTGCCATGTACTAGTATCTTCTTCAGCTTGCCAAGCTAGTACACTTTAGTTTGGTTAATTTTACCAGTATTCCAAAAACTCAAGTCATGTTAGATGTTATAGCTCAACCTACCAGTGTTCGGGTGCCAAGGCCATCACAAAGTGGCGGCATCTCCTTATTTGAGCAGATCCTTGTCATCATCTTCATTAACAGCTGTAACTTTCTCCTATTTTCAGGTGGCAGGAGGAGGCAGCAAATCTGAAATGCTTCAATGGCCATTTTCTCCTCCTGTAACAAACCTAATTTAGAAAAAAAAGAGTTTTTAATCTTAAAAACCTATAGCCTACTTGACACTATAAAGTTCACATTTTTATAAAATATACACTACTAAAATTATGTAGAACGTGTTTACATATTCAACTACTGGGCCAACTGATTATAGATCCATGGTCAATCACAAATTAGCACAAAAAATACAAACCATCAACTAGTATTGAACAAATACAGCCATTTCCCCCTCCACACCATTAACAGATTATAACTGAATTTTCATAGCATTCTTTCCCACTGAACTAAGAGCAGTCAGATTAACCACTAACCCCCATGAGCAAGAACATGAATGTGCCATTACTTCCCTGAATTCTCCCCCTTGATTATTTCCTCAGGATGAGCAGGTCACCATTTTACACGATTCTCAGTCTAAACAGTAGAACTAATGCTCCTATGGTTAATCCATTGCCAAATAAGTCTGCTTCTTTCTAAGTAACACCTGTCCAATAATCCTTCCTCCCTCTTAAACTATTTTTTTCTGGTTAAAGAGGCTAATTAAATTATGCTACATGCCTTTCCTCTGCACCCAATATGATTTTGCTAAAAATTCTAACATTGTGTGCACCTTTTTGTCCCTGACACAGCCATTTGTCCCTGGACACAGCCATTCCAAGCCCACTACAGAGATCAAACTGCTTTCACCAATTTACTAATCCATATCCGACCTCTTGGAGTTTCTAGTCTCTGACTTGAAGGCAAAATCATCTTTCACATTCCATAAATATTTTCTGACCATTTATGATATGTCAGGAACTATGTTAGGTCCTGAGGAGAGAAATGGAAAATATAAAAGAGAACCAAATGGATCTTCTAGAGATGAAATATACTAAGCCTCAAACATTCACTAGATGCAAATCATTACATATTACATACTGTGGGGGGGAAAAAAAATCAAGAAACTTAGGCACACAGTAATATAAACTTTAGCCAAAATAGAAACAGAGAGAGAGAAAAGTGTGTGTGTTGGTTGGGGGTGGGGGGGTGGGGTGGGGGGTGGGGGGCAATGAACAGAGCTGCAGCAACCTGTGGAAAAATATCAAATGATCTAACACATGTATAATTAGAAAAGGGGAAGAAAGTGTAGAAAAATATTTAAAGAAATAATGACCCCAAAGTTTCCAAATTTGATGCAATCTATAAATGAACAGGTAAAAAAAAAAAAAAAATTCAACAAATCAAAGTATAATAAACACAAAGAAAATCACATAAAGACACACTGTAATTAAATTCTTAAAAATCATAGAACTCTTGATAGAAGAAACCTCAAAAGTGGTCAGAGGAAAAAAGGACACATTATGCCCAGAGGAACAAAAATAAGGAATTACCATAGACAACTTAAAAGTGCTGAAAGGAAACCTTTTAACATAGAATTTTATATCCACTGAAAATATCTTTCAGAAATAAGTCAAAACAAGTACTTTTCAGAGCCCCCTCCAAAAAAAGCACAGAATTTGTTTCCCAATAGACCTATACTATAAAAAATGTTAAGAACACTTTCCAAGCAAAAGGAAAATGATATCAGATGAAAACTGGATCTACACAAAGAAATGAAGAATACCAAATATGTGGGTAGATAAAACTTGCTTTTATGTTTCTTAATTTCTTTGAAGGAAAAATATCTGTTTAAAGAAAAAATAACAATGTGTAGTAGGATTTATAAAGGGTTATTAAAAAACATATGTAGGATTATAGTGTATGAAACAATAGTACAAAGGGAAAAATGAAAAAATGTGGCAACATAGTAACATTATATGTGAAATAATATAATATTTAAATGCAAAGATTTCTGGAGACACAAAAAGCATGAACCATAAAAGAAAATTATGAAGTATATTTCATCAAAAAAATTTTTTTGCGTTATATTCATTACTTTTTTAAAATATATATTTCATTGATTTTTTTTACAGAGAAAAAGAGAAAGGGATAGAGAGTTAGAAACATCAATAAGGGAGAAACGTAGATCAGCTGCCTCCTGTGCACCTCCCACTGGGGATGTGCTTACAACCAAGGTACATGCCCCTGACCGGAATCGAATCTGGAACCCTGCAGTTTGCAGGCTGATGCTCTATTCACTGAGCCAAATCAGTTAGGGCTATATTTATTATTTTTAATAAATATTTTTATATTTCAGAGTGTAAGGGAGAAGGAAAAAGAGATAGAAACATCAACGATGAGAGAGAAACATTGATTGGCTGCCTCCTGCATGCCCTCCACTGAGGTTCAAGCTCTGTCCCTCTCCCTTCCTCTCTCTCTAAAAAATCGATAAAAACATATTTTTAAAAATCTTAGAAGTATAGAAGCTCCTTGCAAAAAAAAGATAGAAAGACTTCATGAGACACAAAAATTAATTTGACAAAGTAAAATACAAAAACTCTTTATCTTGTGATTAAAATGAAAGACAAGTCACAGACTACAAAATGATAGCTGTCAGACTGAAGGTAAAAAAAGACTACAGAATATTTATTTTAGAATGGAGAGAGAGAGATATACAGGTAAAGGATAGAAAAAGCCTTTCACCCAAGAAGAAACCCACATAACCAATAAATAGCAATTTCTTTCCAGATTAGAAAAATTAAAAAAACCAATGAAACCAAATATCAGTAAGGAATGGTCAAATAGGAGTATAATGCTAACGGGTTTGTAAATTGCTGGAACCACTCTGGAAAGCAATTTGCTAGAGATTTTGCTTCTATATGTTAAATTGGGGAGGATGGGCACATGGATGTCTCTTATACTGGTCTCTGTTCTACCAATTTAACACCACCACCACCACCACCTCTCAAACAGTATTTTGATGGAAATCAAATAGCAGGGTTCCTTTTTTACATGCTACTTAAGAACATTTTCTTTTTATGAGCAATACCTCCAATAAATAATGAGCACATCTAGCACTATGTTTTGGCTTCTAAATATCACTTTACTAAAAGGAACTAAGAATCCTTGAAGAAGTGGCTGGTTCCAAGGCTTGGAAAAGGAAGTACAAGAGGAGCCCATAGCGCCAGTGCTGTGAGAATGATGGGGATGTGGCAAAAGGATGTGAGCCAGTTTGAGGAGCCTCCTTCAGGGATTTTATGTAAAACAAACTGCTTGATATTTACTGTCCTATATCACTGAGGCTGTTCAGTTTAGTCCCCACTCTCAGGTGTTTTTTTCTCTCCATACTTTGTTCAGGCTAGTTTTTATTGCCGTTAGTATTTAAGTTCCTTAATGTGTTGGGGTTTTTTGCATTGTCTAATCTGCTCCCAATATCATCCAATGAGATTTTCCTTTGCAATACTGTATTTTTTTTTAACTCCTAAGGTTCAATTTGGTTCGTATTTCTTTGTTCTTTTTTTTTTTTTTTTAATCTTTTGTACAATTCAGTGGGTTGATTCTCTTTGTGGGTTTGTGTGGATGTGTGTGTGGGGGGAAGGGTTAGTATATTCATGAAGCTATGCACCTAACCACTATTTCATTCAAAAAACATTTTTGTCATTCCAAAGAGAAATCCCCATTCCTATTAGCAGTTAATTCCTATAATCTTTTCCCCTACCCCTGGAAACCAATAATTTCTGTCTGTATAGATCTATCTATTCTGAACATTTCATATAATGAAAGCATACAATATGTAATTTTGAGTCTGGCTTCTTTCACCTAGAATAATGTCTTCACAATTCATCCATATTATAGTATGTAACAGTATTTTATTCCTTTTTATGGCTGAATAATATTCCTTTGTGTGGATATACATTTTATTCATTCATCATTTGATGGGCATTTCAGTTGTTTCTGCATTTTGGCTATTCTGAGTAACACTGCTATGAACATTCATGTACAAGTTGTTTAGGCATATGTTTTCAATTATTTTGGGTATAAAACCCAAAGTGGAATTTGCCAAGTCACATGTTAACTCCACACAGACAGTCCTCAGGTTACGTCGGACTCGACGTACATTGATTTGTGGTTATGTCACCATCTCCCATCTATACTAATAAAAGGGTACTGTGCAAATTGGTGAGCACACCTTCACAGTAATGACTGAACAGCAGGCTGCATGGGTGACAAGGCCGGGAGGAAGGTTAGTGAGTGACGACCAAACAACTGAACAGCAGGCTGTGGGGCAACCAGGCCAGCAAGGGGGGGGGGGAGGGGGGGGAGAGGGAGTAATGAGGGACAACCAAGTGACTAAACAACAGGCTGTGTGGGGTGACAAGGCTGGCAGGGGGGTTAGTGAGGGAAGATAAAATGAATGAACAGTAGGCTGCGTGGGGTGATGAGGCCTGCAGGGGGTTTAGTGAGGGAAGACCAAATGACTAAACAGCAGGCTGTGTGGGCGACCAAGCTGGCACTGGGGGCAGTGAGGGGCAACCAAACAAATGAACAGAAAGCTGCGTAGAGTGACCAGGCACTGGGGGGGGGGGGGGGGGAATGGGGGCAGTGAGGGGCAACCAGGCTGGCAGGGGAGGCAATTGGGGGCAACCAGTCCAGTGGGGGTGGGGGGGGTGGGGTAGATGGGGGCAACCAGGCCAGCGGGGGGGGGGGGGGGCGTTAGGGGCGAACAGGCTGTCAGGCAGAGGCAGTTAGGGTAATCAGGCTGGCAAGGGGGGGTCAGTTAGGAGCAAGCAAGCAGGCAGGTGAGCAGTTAGGATTCAGCAGTTCTGGATTGTGAGAGGGATGTCCAACTGCCTGTTTAGGTCCAATCCCCTGGACTAAGAGGACACCCCCATGCATAAAATTTGTGTACCAGGCCTCTAGTTTATTTATTAAAAAAAAAAGTGCTTTATGTTTTTTATTATTTATTTACCACAAGTAAAGGTCAGGAATTGTTATCTTTTAAATTTTTTTTACTGTTTCACTTCATTACTGCTGTACATGTGCTCCATGTGACTGATGTAGGTACTTATGTACATGGGTTCCGACTTATGGCGAAAATCATGTTACGTCACACCATAGAAACAGATCTCCAATATAATCCGAGGACCTACTGTATTTAGCTTTTTAAGGAACTGCCAAAAGTTTACAAAATGGCTGTGCCATTTTACATTCCCAATACTCTCAACAACAACGATTTTTTAAAAAGAAGAGAGAGATTAGGTCATTTGCCCAAATACATAGCTAGTTAGTGGTTCTGAGCCCATATAGTCTAGGGTAGGGGTGTCGAACTCAATCAGAGAAGGGGCCAAAATCTAAATTCCAGCCTAAATCGCGGGCCGAATGGTTTACTGAACAGTCATAAACTGACAATGTCATAAACTGACAGCGGAGTGCAGTGATGACAGCGCGGTGCGGGCCACATTGCAAGGCCTGGCGGGCTGGATTTGGCCCGCGGGCCTTGTGTTTGACACATGTGGTCTAGGGCATGGACTCCAAATATGTGCCACTTTTTCCATGTGGTCAAAATTATTTCCTAAGGATAAGTGCCTAGAAGTAAAAATGCTGTTTCAAAGAGTACCACAAATATTTAATAAGCAGACAAAGAAAATATCATTCTACATTCTTCAACGTGGGGGCAAGGATTAGAAACAGTAAAAAGCACGAAGAATTTCTGAACATAGCTAAATCTGAAGCTGTCTCTTTTATACTAAAGAGGGCACTTCAAAACAATTTCCTTGAGAGTTCAAAATGAAAGCCAGGAGATAAAGTACTGCTAGTTTCCTCTCATAAAGTGAAAAATAGAATGTAGTTTATGCCTGAAGAAACTCACAACACTTTAAAATGCTAATTTCACTATAATAGAAATGAAAAACTGAATATAACTCTATTTGAGCCAAAGTTAAAAGGCATTTTTAATATAAGTGTAAAGAACAAACCATGTGTTGTTTTAGCTAAGCATAAAGGACAAACCATGCATAATATAAGCATCTGTCAAAATGAACTATTAATACCAATAATACTTGAGCAATATTATACTTTCTGAGAAACATTCACATTCATTAAATCCTCAGAATCACCTTATTATATACAGGTAGAGATAAAATTTAGAGGTGTTTTTAAGTTGTTTACAACTAAAATTAAGAAATATATTTTACATCATAACAACACATATGCATATTCATAGGAATATAAAACAAAAATGTTTATAAAAATACCTACTCTTATTACATATTATACACTCTGATATTTTGTTATTATTTTACTAAAGGCCCGGGGCATGAATGTGTGCACCAGTGGGGTCCCTCGACCTGGCCTGCAGGATCAGACCGAAATGGGCTCTCCGACCCCCCCCCCCAAAAAAAATAAAGGTCCGGATTGTGAGAGGGCACAGGCCAGGCCAAGGGATCCCACCAGTGCATGATCAGGGCCAAGGAGAAACATGAGAGGTTGGCCAGCCAGGGAGGGCTCTGGCCTGTCTCACTCAGTCCCAATCAACCAGATCCCAGCAGCAAGCTAACCTACTGGTTGGAGTGTCTGCCCCCTGGGGGTCAGTGCAGGTCATAGTGACTGGTTGACCAGTCAACTGTCTGCCCCTGGTGGCTGGTGCATGTCAGACCAACTGGTCGACAGGTCGACTGTCTGCCCCCTGGTGGTCAGTGCACGTCATAGAGAGTGGTTAAGTGGCCTTAGCATATCATTAGCATATTGCACTTTGATTTGCTGAATGGCTGACCAGTCGACCAGACCCTTAGCATATTATGCTTTTTATACAGGATGTCTTTATTATACAGGATGTCTTTTTTCACATCCAATACTCAGTTTCTGAAATAATGGCTTACGGAACTACTGGGGTTGAACTGAGACTTGTATAACAAACATCTTCAGCAAGTATTTTCGGGTTCTTCAAGATCATAAAGTATTACTATTAAAAAGTGTCTTGGTTTTTTAGGTTCAGTTTTAAGAACTTCTGAAGAACGTTAGCATTCTATTCTCATTTTGCAGTCAAAGTGTTGTAATGTTGTAACTATTTTATTTCGATTCATTTTATTTTCCTAAAATGGAAGCTAAAAGAGTAACTTTCTCATCTTTCACCATTTCTACACTCTCAATGTCATCATAAAAATACTGAATCTTCTTTCTCTTGAGAAAGTGGGCCTTCTATAGTCCCATAGATAACTTGTTTCCTTTTTCAGAATGATATAATAGTGTTTATTTCAAGCACAGATTTTTTACATAAAAATTATCCTATCATTTGAAAGAAGAAATGACTGGATAGCAACATATGATTATCCTTAGTTTGTTCATTGTTCCAATTTTTTTGTAGTTTTCAAAACAAACATAAAAGATATTTATTTTGGGGCCTGGCTGGTGTGGCTCATGGACTGAGTGTTGACCTATTAACTAAGAGGTCACAGTTCAATTCCCAGTCAGAATACATACCCAGTTTGCAGGCCGATCCCCAGTGGGGGAGGCAGCAGATCAATGATTCTTTTTCATCACTGATGTTTCTATCTCTCTCTCTCCCTCTCCCTTCCTTTTTGAAATCAATAAAAAAATAATAATTTTTTTAAGAGAAACTGTAGTAGAAAAATAAGTGCTGCCCATTGCACTAAGTTTTATATCTATTAGTATGACAGGCATTACTGCCACTTATCAATGAGAAATCTGGGGCCCAAAGTCAATACAAATAGGTCAACAAACCAAATTACCTACGTTTGGCAATGTTTTCAATGATGAAATAAAAATAAAATAATAAAAAGATAATTAAAAATATACCAAATCATCTGAGTTTTTTCAATCATGAAAACACTTCATTATTTTGCTATATTGAGGGACAATAAGGGTAAATTCAATACTCAAAGAAACCCAACTGTCCCTTAAGAAATAAATAAATGAAATCAATGAAAATTTACAATATTCTAGTCTGCGGACTGAAAGGTCCTGGGTTCGATTCCGGTCAAGGGCATGTACTTTGGTTGCGGGCACATCCCCAGTAGGGGGAGTGCAAGAGGCAGCTGATCGATGATTCTCTCATCGATGTTTCTAACTCTCTATCCCTCTCTCTTCCTCTCTGTAAAAAATCAATAAAAATATTTTTTTTTAAAAGAAAATTTACAATATTCTATATCATTAGAGGCTAGGTGATACTTTGGCCATGATGACCTTCCCTGCTGTCCTCCCTCCCATTCCCCAATGGTTATATCAGATTTTTATTTTCAAATAATTAGGAAAACAAATTTTCATTTTTGTAAAGTAGACCCAACCATTCCACTAACATGTGTAATGTTAACAATAAGCTATTCCTTATGGGAGCTTCAAAAAAAGAAGTGAAATATGAAGACTTTCAGAGGGCTTGGAGTTCCCAGAAAGGCACTGGGCCCATGTCTGTTCAGCCAGGGAACAAGAGATTCAAAGGGTTTGTTGCAGTTTTGAACAACCAAAGGAATAAAAAAAACATGTCAGATTTCATTTTCACTGAAAAGAGATATAAAAAGGGAAAGGTTTATACTAAGCCTAAAGAATTCAGACTACACATCAATTGGAAAGAACACCCTGCCTAAAGAAAGACACAGCGAGAGAGAGCAGAGGCTTTTAAAGAAAGGCAAACAAGATGCCTTTGTGAATTGCTCAGAAGGAGATAAAGATTCACCCACGCACACGATGATGCCCTTTCCTACGGGAAGAGTCCCAATGCTTCAGCATATTTATGACTTCTTTTGCTTTTATGCTTAGAAAGTCCTTCATCTACCCCAACATCAGATAAATATCAACTATGTTTTAGAATATGAATTTTTTACATTTAATTCTCTAACACAGCTGGAATTTATCCTGCTGAATGGTGGGAGAAAGACATTTTTTTTCCAAAAATTTTTTCAATCATCCTAGTGACTAACAGTATGCTTATAAATATCTTACGCATTTAGTTATAACCAGGGAATACCTAGGCATTTCTCTAAATTTCCACCTTTAAGAAGTATCTAATGCCACTTTTGCAAACAATCTCAACATATAACAGTAGTCCTTACATTTGGAAGGGATTCAATATCTCTACCTTGGTCCATTTGCATCTTTAAAAGCTCCAGTCATAAGTAAGACCTGAGCCCTGAGAACAGAGAGCATCACCAGCAAAAACTTTGGACTGACATAGACAAGAGCCCTCTGTTTGATCAAGCACACTACCTAGGCACACTCTGAAGAAAAAAGAAAAAAAAAGAGCCGAAGAATAGAAAACTATCTTTATGGATACTTCTAGGTTAAAAACACAGGAGGAGATCTCAACCTTTGAGTAAGATGATCCAGTGTACAATCAGTCTATTGAATTTCAATGGCACTTTATAAACTTATTATTTAGAAAGAAGGGAACAGCAAAGAGCTACTATCTCAGTCTTCCAGTCTATTAGCAAATAAACCAGGAGTCTTGGGCTCAACTGCTTACAGAACGGATAAAGGGAATAAATGAGCAAAGGGGATCCAGTGAACTGAGCTTTAGAATCTGAAAAGCAATGGGGAGCATTGGAGACTTGGCCAAATAGAATTCATGTCCCTGAAACACTTGCTCCTTCTAGTGGAGACACTACAGAGCTGCTGCAGTTTGTGCCACTCAAAATTCAAGTGCAGAATTGCCAGATCCTCCAATTTTCCTAAAGAATCCAATATTATAAATTCTTACATAAATTTCTTGTTTCTTGGAGTTTGGCAACTAATTAAATTTATTTTTAAAACATACAAGCCACATGTATGTATGAGCCCCATTGGCCCACAGGACACTACTGTGGGATCTCAGATTACACATGCAACCCATAAGTCACCCAGTTTTCAAAGTTCTCTACCTTGCTCCCAAGCCCTATGTGCTTCCTTCCTATTGCTGCCCTTTCCTCGATATGCCAAATTATTGCAAGCTTCGCAGAATCTAGGGCAGGGGTCCTCAAACTTTTTAAAGTGGGGGCCAGATCACGGTCCCTCAGAGAGCTGGAGGGCCGGACTATATGAACTACTAATTCCTACTGTAACACCTTGGCTGCGCTCACTGCCCAAAAAACCTGGCGGGCAGGATCAGACTCCCCTGGGGGCTGCATGTGGCCCGCGGGCCGTAGTTTGAAGACCCCTGATCTAGGGTGTGTGTGGAGTGTGAGTTAAGGATGCTATACTACCTCATTCACCCAATTCAAGGATCTGCTGAACTCTGATCTTAATACAAGGAACTAAAAATTTAGGAAATAAAAATTAATTATGGATAGTTATGTTAAGTCAGACTACTGAGCCAAATTAAATCATTTTTTTAATTATAAATAATAAGTCTTACATCTCTGAAAAGTCCTTTTTTTTTTTCTTTTAAGAACTCTTAGATGTCTTGTTTCATATATCAAAAATGATTAACTGCTGGGACCGGTTTGGCTCAATGGATAGAGCATTGGCTTGGGGACTGAAGGGTCCCGGGTTCGATTCCAGTCAAGGGCATGTACCTTGGTTGCAGGCATATCCCCAGTAGGGGGTGTGCAAGAGGCAGCTGATCGATGACTCTCTCTCATCGATGTTTCTAACTCTCTATCTCTCTCCCTTCCTCTCTGTACAAAATCAATAAAATATATTTTAAAATAAATAAATAAATAAATAAAAATAAAAATGATTAACTGCTCTCAGGGTCACAGCTTTGGCATTAGCTAGCATTATTTCATGCTAGATATCAAAGAATAGACCTCAAAAGAAATTCATTAACAAAACTGAAAATCATTTCCATTGAAAATGTAGGATTTTTAGCTTCTATACAAAATTGACTACCTACGTTAAAATATGTTTACCTAATGGCATCTTATTCCAATCAATGTAAGTCAAAAGGTTTAAGGAATGAGTTAACCCTCCTGGGATTCAACCTACACATCTAGTTTGTAGATACACAGTTTCTAGATATCTTTTTCCACAGGCTGTAACAGGATTTCTATCCTATATAATAAAAGGCTAATATGCAAATTTTTCCCATAGGAGTTCGACCGACCGGGAGTTTGGCTGACCGGGATTTCGACAGCTCGCTATGAAGTGCACTGACTACCAAGGGGCAGCATGGAATGAAGGAGGACCCCGGCTGGAACCCACAGCCAGGGAGGTGTGTGTGTGTGTGGGGGGGATGACACAGACCATGCATGAATTGCATGCACTGGGCCTTTAGTATTAAATAACCTTTGTTAATCATATAAACAAAGTATAGTCTTTAGTAATCTAGAAGACTTTCTTCTTTTATTACATATGGTCTTTAATGCAGGGTATATCAAACATATTTACTTAAGAAGGACTGTATCAGTCCTGCTGGCAGGGCCCAATAGTTGAGGGTTGACCTATGAACCAGGAAGTCATGGTAGATGCCAGTCAAGGCATATGCCTGGGTTGCAGGCTTGATTCCACCACCCCAGTGTGGGGTGTGCAGAAGGCAGCCAATCAATAATTCTCATCATTGATGTTTCTATATCTCTCTACTCTGAAATCAAATATATATATATATATATATATATATATATATATATATATATATATATTTTTTTTTTTTAAAGGATTGGATTGGGGAAGGTTACTATATCATGACCATTTACACGCATTAGTCTAGTCTTGCTGATATCCAAGTGTGATAATTCTCTATTCTGTCTATCCTTCTACACAATAAACCCTCTATTGATTATATTTTAGAGGGTGGCTGCCTCTGACATCAATTTGGAAATAATCAGCTGTAATTCCTAGCTGAGTTCAAAATGGACAATTGTAGAATAGACCAGAGACATCATAAATATAACTGGTTCAAATTAGAATTCATTTTTAAAAGTTCCAAGTTCTTTTGTTTCTAAATGAGATAATTTTACAATAAGACATTATGAAAATGGAAAATGAGGGAAAAAATCTAAGAAGTGATTTTTAATCCAGTTTTTAGAATTCTTTTACCAGCAGCATAATGGGAATTAAGTAGCAATAATGAGAATGTACTCAGTCAGTCCATATGCATACTCAACAACAGCAAGTACTCATCATTAGGCATGATATTCATCAGTACATAAGCCCCCAGTCTTCCTTGGTTGTAAACAAAATACCAAGATGACCCAGTGGCTTCAAAATTCAGTAACAGGACAAATCCCTTCATCTGTTTCCAATAATGTCTCTCTGAAAACACTCACCCTTATGTACATGATTTATAATTGTTTTTGTTTCTTATCAAAAGACCTACAAAATTTTAAAATTTAAGTACTGTGCTATGAGATCAGGTAAATTATTCACATGTTGTTAATACTTTATTTTGCTAGGCGACATCCATACTTTCCAAGAAGGAAGATGAAAAGGAGGAGAAAGAGGATAAAAAAAAATGGGAAGATTGCTAACCCCACAATACTCAAGAAATGCAAGAGTATTGTAATTCATATAAATTTACATAACAGAGGATAATACCCATACAATGGTCTGGTTATTAAAGCAAACCTTTTGACAATAAAACAGTAGTATTCTTGAACAATCATAAAACAAGTGGAAAATCTGATTTCTTAGAAAAATAAACAGTTTCAGAAAGAGCCATAGCAAATGTTGATTTTTTTTCCTTTTAACCATGTTTTTGTTGTTGTTGTTGTTGTTATTTTTTAAAATACATTTTTATTGATTTCAGAGAAGAAGGAAGAGGGAGGGAGGGAGGGAGGGAGGGAGGGAGGGAGGGAGGGAGGGAGGGAGGGAGGGAGGGACAGACATCAATGATGAGAGGGAATCACTGATCGGCTGCCTTCTTCACACCCCCTACTAGGGATGGACCCTGCAACCTCAGCCTGTGCCCTTGACAGGAATCAAACTGGGACCATTCAGTCCACAGGCTGATGCTCTAGCCACTAAGCCTAACTGGCTAGGGCTTGCCATGTTTTCTTGACAGCGTAAATTCTGAAGTACGGATCTACACGAAGAATAGCAACAAGTTTTACAAAATGATGAAGTTACTATATTTTGCATGCCACAAATGACCAATAGCTCTATAAAATATGATTCTTCCATAAAAATAAATTAGATTTCTAAATGAAAATACACCTTCCATACCTATTTATGGCATCACATCCAGAGTAGCAGATTTACTCATGAACAGTAAATGTCAAATTTACATTCTTCTCTAGCAACTAACTCATACTTTTTTATACAAAAATGACATACAACATATTATTCTTTCTTAAGAAATAATTAGTTGTCCTTGCTTTGATTTTCATAATAGAGCTTAACCATTTTCATTTCCCCCTTTAAAGGCAGGACACCAACTAGGCAAGAACCTTTTAGTTTTTATTTCAAAAACACTATGGAAGTTTGGCTAACAGTCTCATGATAGTGAAAATGAAATGATTCAATATTAGTAATGCAGATAAAGGCTCATTATATTCCAACTTACCTAAAACACTGACAAAGGCATCAAAAAGATGAAATGTAAGCAGAGGCTCTTTCAAGTGACCATAGTAATCTGCTATGGTCTTAAAGACATCTTTCTCAAATCCCACGTACATAGGCTGTTTCAAATCTGAACAATTAGGCCCTATTGAAAGAGAATGAGATAGAAAGAGAAACATTAACAGGGCACCCACTGAGTACTAACCTCTGTGAATATGTATATTCTGTACAGATATTCAAGATCAGAAAAGTTTTCATGGGGAAAACTTACATCAAATAAATCGGCATTATATATTTTGCTTACACAAATATGACAGAAAAGTTTTCATGGGGGTAACTGACATTAAATAAATTGACATTATACGTTTTGCTTATGTCTACATTGAAATCTATTATAACACAATGAGAAAAATCACTTACTTCTATTTTTTTAAAAACAAAAACAAAAAAAACACTCTTTTATGCCCTTCCGAAAGGCATTTTTATTAAATGCAAACAATGACAATTTTCTTTGAAATATTCAATATTTTCCTAGTCTTGACACAGTTGACCATGATAGCAATTAGTTCATGATAACAATTAGCTCACACATGTAATAGATAAGTTACAAAATAACCTTAAAGCTTTTCATTATTTTATCGTTGCTATATTATAATATTCTAGAGTCAGAGTTGAGTGAAAATTATCACATTCTGCCTCTAAATTATTTCAGACTGGATAGAATTTATACATTCTTTCTTAAAGATATTTTGAAAAGGGAATTTTACATTGTGTCTTTCATTCTGATTATAAAACTCTCTACTCAATCCCCAACTAACCATCAAAAGATAGTTTATCAAGCAGATATTGCAAAGTTGGAGTAACTATACAAAGCCTGGAACAACCTCGTTCTAGCCCTGCCCACTGCCAGCAGCAAGGCAAAGATCCACTTGTGTCTGGGACTAAGAGGAACAAGAAATGCTTAGCTCTCTTCGGAGTTGGCAGCAAATGCCCCCAACAATACCTACAGAGACCACAGATTTACACTGTTAAGTGGAGGGGCAAACTAGAACTGCCCATGTCTTCAGGGAAATGGCAAATAGTTTTACGGGAACATTTGGCCAGCCTTCTCTATTTCCATCACCACATGGAAGAAAGAAGTTCAATTGCACTGGCCAGTTCCGGGCCAGAACATAAGACTCAACAACTGTTCCCAAAGAGATCTCCTCCTTCAGGAGAATGAAAGATGAAGCCAATAAAAACAGAAAGAAAACTCTAACTACAGAACTATTATAACTAGAAAAGATCAAACTGAAAAAGACAAGCATTCTGGGCCTTCACATTTCAAGGCAATTGGCACAGTGAATATGGCTTTTTGTTGGTCTCTCTAAAAAAAACTCTTCTAACCTCTTAATATTCTGTACACTTCTTATAAAATAATTTGGTTAAAATAAGAAAAATTTTTTAAAGATCTTTATATGTGGTACCACATTAACCTAGCAGCAAACAACCACCATTTTTTGCTTGCTTCCTCCTCTAAAATATTGCAGGCTAAATCAAGTGAAATGCTGTCATTAGTTTGATATGTCTCAGCAAGCAATACACATTGCCTTGGCTTACTCCCTCCCAGGATAAATATGCAGTTCATTCTAAGCAATTGTACCCTTTTGTGAACATTCCATCATTCTTGTTAAAAATATGCACACAAAAAAAAGGGGGGAGGGGGGAGTTTCCTAAAAATACTTCTGCATAGTGAACTCTATGAGAAGAGGCCATATTTCTAAGATCTTTCATTTCTTAATTATCTTGAACTTCAGGATATTTTTAAAAACTAGTCTTTTATAAATGTTATTCATGACAGACTTTGGAAGAGTTGTTTATATCCATTTCTGATTGAATTCTTGCAATCTACATGCACAAAGAAGAAAAAAATCAGCTAACCTGATTTTGTACTTATCTGGCATTAGTTCTTCATTCTGTGGTCAACCACAACGCTAGACACCAATGAAAGTACCCAGGCCTATGTGTGCATGGTCTACAATAAATGCAGACAGTCTTAAAGAAGAGGGCAGCAGATTTATAGAAAAGAAGCACTAGGTCTTCAAAATATTATATAATCAGTCTATCCTTTCTGCTCCCTTTTAGATGACTACAACAGGAACCTAGACTCACTAAAAATAAAAAGTGTAAGAAATAGTTCATAACTTCTACAGATTCAAAGTTAATTTTGGAGACCAATGAGAATTTGGAAAAATTAATTATTTTATAAAACTAATCAAAAGGCTAACTTTGCCCTTTCACCACCTTGTTTTCTTTGACACATAAACAAACATCTTTATGGATATGCCAGCCATCCACTGCACTTGCTACCTCTGAGACATGTTCCTGTCCCAAGAATTTCCACCAAATATAACACCACCTGACCCACATGGAGAACCTTACTGAGTTGCTCCTCACATCTTTCCTCTTCATTGATGAGCAATTCCAGTTATTCTAATCTTTTCTGCAGAAGTTTGGTGGTTTTATATATACATCCTTCCTTTAGGGAAAACTGTACTCTTCACTAAGTTTTTATCATCACTGAAAATTCAACATTATACAATAGATACACCTTAATATACACTTTACAACATACTATAGTCCAGATTTTTTATTCTGGCTTCCTCAACCTCCAAGTCCTAAGTTTGCCAGGAATTCAGAAATGAGCCATTTAATCTCCCATTTACACCTCCTATCTTGTCACTGCCAACTCTGGCCAAATATATAATTTAAACTTAAATGGTTTCAAATGATCGAGCAAGAATAAAAATCACTCTCTCAAGGTAAACCATAGAACTCTACATCTCAGAGGTTCTAAAATATTAACCAAAAATGGACAATAATTTTAATAGTTAAAAATGGAGAGCTTTAGGCTTCACATAAACTAATATTGCTATTCACACTCAGATAATAATATATAATCATTTTTTGTATATTACCACTGAGATCACCCACTATCATCTGAATAGTTATTTTAATTTCATTCTATAATCAAACAAAATAACTTCAGTTAAGTAATTCAGAGTCTACTAATTCAAGAATGCATACACCTATCTCTGCTCACACTAGTCTCACCCAAAATGGAAGAAAGAAACTACCTCTGTGAGGCCTCCAAAGACCCAGGAATATCACCACTATCAGTCAGCCAAATAACTAGAATTCTTCTTGTTAAAACCATTGGTTTGAGTTAAGCCACTAACCAGTGAAATTCCCTCTTTGGGTCAAGCCTTCTGAAAATCTCCCTCAAAATAGTAATGTTAAAAGAGATACTTCAATTATTCATCGTTTCACAGTGCCTGTGATATCCAATGAAGTGATATAATTCTTAGGATAGTTGAATAAAATAGATATCAACTGCCTATGAAATAGATTTTGTATGGCTATGAAAACCTCAAAAGGACCACCCTGATACAGGTGCATCCAAATTACTAATGTACTAAAAACTAGTCTTTTATAAATGTTATCCATGACAGACTTTGGAAGAGTTTATCAAGCAGATATTGCAAGATAGTTCTTGCTTCTCTGCATGCAGGTTCTTCTCCTTCCAAACCATCCTGCATTCCAATCAGATTAGTGTTCTAAAACATTTCTCCCCCATTTAAACTACTGCCCTGTAAAAAGCCAATAGTAGACAGGATCTGCTAAGCAAACTGATGGTGTAAATATAGGACATACTTAGGAACACATGTTTCAGGAATAAAAATCAGACAACAGAAAATGAAAACACAAATTCCTTTAAACCCATTCTATAATCAGCCCTTTCACCAAGTCACACAATTATCAGTAAAAGTACAGTAATCTCAAAAACGATTAACTACCAATCACACAGGTTCAGGTCATTGGGCAAAAATATATTCTAATTCAGGGTGCCAATTTCTGTTAAGTTCATAAAATTGGCAGACAATAAGTACTTACAATTTGCCAAACACTTCATTGCTGACAGTACCCAATGAGGAAGTTCTTCTGCATAAAAATAAAAATATATTTTATTCAATTGCATATAACTCTAGAAATTACAAACATGATTGATATCATAAGAATGTAGTACTTGCCTAATTAGTAAACAACATATCTGCTAATCAAAATCACCTATTTATGTATTAGAACTTTAAAAGATGAAAATTTTTCCTTAGCAGCAATGGTACATTTGCTTGTATAAATCATGCCTGCAAAATTCTCTAAAAACAAAATGAACTTTTTAAAGTTTTAGTAACAAGAAGAAATTTGATCATTTGTTCCAGGGAAACAAACTAACATACAAATCAATTATCCTAAGACTTATATCAGTCAATGAAAAAAAGAGGAAAAGCAAAAAGGTTAGTCATGAAATGCATTTGTGAAACAAGCTCACCAAAAAATAAAAAATAAAAATAAAAAAGGTGAATTCTGTATGCGCAAGGTCCAATATATGTATCACTTTACATGTTTCAATTTTCAAAATGTTTTAAGCAAACCAAGTTCTACTGACATTAGTGTAGGCTATTCATATTAGAACAGCCTTAAAATAATAATAATGGTTAACACACTGCTACAAAAATCCTAGGTGAGCCATTCTGGTAGTCTTTTCCTCCTTCCTGGCCCTGTCACAGGCATCTGATGAGAAGGGCTGGTACTCATGCTTCCACTTCTTCATCTCTACTTTCGGTAAAATTGCAAAGACACTGGTTGAATTGTTAGACCTAATGAACCTGAGACTTGTGAGTGCTCTCCTTGATAAAGAACTTACTTAATAAGACAAAAAAAATAAAAATGACTGGTCATCCAACTGGTAGCTAAAAGTATGAATGTTTGCTATACTCAGAGAACGTGAAAGTATTTTAGATCTACTTCTAAGGCAACGCCCCCCTCATTCTATGTAACTTAATTTTACATGTTGGTATTAACCAGACAACTCCTAAGTTCACAAATCTATTTCTGTTTCCTGGTGTCCTTCATTCCTGATACAGGGGCTAAAAAGGGGGAGTATTTCAAGTTTCAAAGACACATTCTGTTCTTGTCAGGAAACTTAGCCTTGAGCAACCTCTTCCCTCTCACCACTGCTCAGGCTCCTTCTGGTACAGCTCTGTCTGCTGCCAGGAGCTCCAGCCTAAACTCGAATAAAACCCAAAAGTACTGTACCACCTTCCCACAGCCAAATGTCATTCTAATCCCAGCTAAATCCCAGGATTAAGTGTTTGAAGTAAAGGAAGACCCAGTCAAAGAGCCTATTCAATTCTAGCCCATCCCTTATCCAGGGGAAGGAAGTTGTAAAATCAGTTTGGAGATTCTGGCCCACTACATGTACTGTGAGAATATTTTTAAAAAATCAGGACCCTACCCAGTTTGCCCTGTGGATAGAGCATCAGCCTGCAGATTAAAAGGCCCCAGGTTTAATTCTGGTCAAGGGCACATGCCCAGGTTGCAGGCTCTATACCTAGTACGGGACACGCAGGAGGCAGCTAATCAATAATTCTCTCTCATTATTGATGTTTCTCTGTATCCCTCTTCCTTCCTCTCTGAAATCAATAAAAATATATTTAAAACAAAACAAAACAGTATAGATAGCTGCTAAATGTTTTGTTTTTTTTTCCTCATTTGTAAACTGACTTGGAAAAAAAAAAGTATACAAAATTGAAAAACCTTCAACCTCTAAAAAGCTACCTTTATAAAAAGAAAAAAAAGACATAAACCAAAAGTATCCCAGAAACACTTACACAGAAATATCATAACAAAAAGGTCAATGAGAACCTAAAATCAATCAGACCCCAGAATCCACCTGAAAACTGACTCAAGTTCTAAGGTAGGTCTTAAACCTACTCACTTTTTAGGGATTTTCTGAGGATAATGCCCATTGAGGCTAACTGAACTGGCCTCTGGATGGATTTTGCTGACATTTTCACTCCTGAGTATTCATCATTCTATGACATTTCTTTAATTCAAACAATTAGTTAAAAGGTATGAGTTCGCGAGATGAGAAAGTGTAAATTTAGTTAGGATTTAGAGAAGCATCAAATAGAAGGTGATAGGTAAGCAGCAAAGATATGGATCAACCAGAAACAAAATGGTTTCTATGCACTTACTTGACTTGTCATCAAGGATAACAACTCCCTGCTGGCTCACACTATATACATTATGTATGATGAACTTGGATGTGACAAGTTTAATGTCTAAAACTTCTTCTAAGGAATCTAGACCAAGGATTTTCTGTAAACTAAGAAGAAAGATGATATTTACATTATTTAGTTAAATTTTTAAAGGTCATTATTTACCCCAGCACTAGAAAATATCAATCTTTAAACTGTGTTGTTTTCTTGCATATCACCCAATTCTTGTGGGGCAAAAGGCTAGAAAATGATTATGATAGAATACACTGAAAAATATCCTTTTGCCATTAACATTTAATGACGTTAACACCTTAAATGCCAAGAAAATTTCATAAGATGTTATAAAAACAAGAATTAGCTTATCCAATGATGAAAAACAACTGGTACTAGTACATGTTTGTGAGAGAAAAAAAAACAAAAACCTGCTATTAATTATATAGTACATAAAATATTTAAAAGACCAAATTTCTCACTGTAATTCATTAAGAGTTCAGTATTATTAGAAAATTAAAGAACTTTCAAATGTCTACTCCTAACTATTATACAAATTGCATAGAAAATAAAACAGAATCCAGTTAAATTATGTTTAATAAGTAGCACAGCTGCAAATAATGCTAAATTGAGATTTTTATACGTAATTTTAGAAAATTTAAATATCAGCGTTTAATGAAGAAGCAAATTAGAAAAAAAAACACAATAAGAAGTCTCATTAATATCAAATGCACATACTGTGATAATGTCATAGACTTCCATATCTCTTCTACATTGGCCTCTGTCAGCTGTCTGCGGTAGACAAGGCGGCAAGCCGGCACCTCTCCAATAGCAATGCTGTGACGCTTGTACCACATCTCAGAATTCTGATGGCAGAGAGGGGAGTAGAAAGAAAATATTTCAATTGACAGTGGTACTGTCTTATAAGAAATTCTTTAATTTTGTTGTTTGTAATTTGATTTAAAATAAAAATAAATAAACTAAATTTCTTTGCATGCAGTGCAGAGAAATAAAGTATGGCTATTAAAATCAGGTCATATTATAAATTAAGATTCATGAATTATAGAAAAGCTATGATGATAATCATGAAATTTCCTGTGGGAGCTCCCAATAATCAAGAGAAGTAGCAATGAAATAAAATTTTATTATTTCAAAATTAAATAGAATACCTATTTATACACTGTCCAAATTGAATGATTATTTAAAATAAAATTATATTATATTCAAGGGTGTTCTCATTTTTGTAAGCTAAGATAGAATAAGTTCAGTGTTGACTAGCAGCCCCCAGACTGGAGGCATATGCAAAAGGCAGGTAAAACAAACCTCCACAGAGAAGAGCTTGAGATGGCAAGGAGAAAAACTACACACAAAAAATGTTAATATTAATTCTCTCTGGATGATATTATGGGTATTTTTTCTTTTGTTTCTGCCTATAAACAATTCTTTTAAATATGTTACTAAATATCTGTGTGACCTCACCTGATTCTCGAAACAACCCTACCTCAGAGGGGTATTATCATTCCAGTTCCATCCAAAAGAACACTGGGACAGAAACCCAATGAATGAAACAGACATAAGCTCAAATAGATAGTAAATGGAGGAGCCAAGATTCAAGAGCCCACACTGACTTTCCACATTATACTGCCACTCTCAGCAAACATAAGAAATAAATTTAAGTATTTCATTTTATTTGATATAATGGCTAGGAAAGAGAGAAGATAGGACAAAACAAAAACCAACAAGCAAAGTGGAGGCAAAAACAGAAAGAGGGAAAGTAAGAAATAAAAAACGAATAAGCTCAAGTTCTTCAAGATGATTAACTGTTTCTCTATTGATTACCGCCATCATTCTAACACCTATATCAAGGGAAATAGATCCTGCTCTGCCATTCCTTATTTGGACAATTCTCAAGAAGCAGCAGTCAAGGCTTTACTGGAATTCTAACAAGTAGGGAGCTTTCAAACTTCTACAATTCCATTTAAGGGGAAAGTATGAGAAAAGGCAAGACAATAGTTATCAAAACAAATGTAAATTCAGATGACCAGGAAAAGTTACACTGGGGACAGGGAAGTGCATGAATCAAGACACTTGTATAACACTTCAGGGATCCTGAAAGATTTGAAACTGAAAAGAAAATAGAAGTCACTGTCCTGGTGTATTAAAGTATGCTAACAAGCAGTTGGTTTTCCTAGAGGTAATACCAGGAATATTATGACTTTGAGGAACCAAAAAGAACAGAAAAAAGAAGTTATTATTGATGGCATAAACACACATTAATTTAATATGGGATTCTATCTCTGTTGAATAACAATTCTATGGATGGGGTCTTATTAGATTTTTAAATGTGAATGTGCAAAAATAATATACCTTATTTCACAGGACTTACATTTTAATTTTCTTTAGGATAGGAACTAGCAAGCAGACCTTAATAAAGTGTCCCTTATTAGGAATTAAATAGCCCTCAAATACCCTTTATGCTCACTCTTTCAGAATAGTTCTACTATGTTTTCTATTAATCTATGTTTGTATTGTTAGGCTTCACTAGACTATGAATCCTTTTAGAATAAAACTGTATCACATATTACTGAATCTGTAGAGCCTAGTACAATGCAAGACACACAGTAGACAATCAATAAACCTTTGTTGAGTGAATAAGTTAATGACTTCCAAATATGACTGCTCCCCTAAGTTCAAGCACCATTATCTCCATCTGCCTATTAGACACTTCATTTAATACAACCCAACTTTATCATCAAACATATTTAAAAGAAAATTCATCACTATCCCAGACATAGCACTATAGAGTCCCCATTTCTGTCACCAGTGTTACTTTTTCTTGAATTATCTTTGATACAGCCTAAGCTGCTTAACTATACTCTCCAAACTGAGATAATACAACTTCTTCAGATATTTTTTGTTTTCATTACACTGTTGAAAAATGTTTACATCAAATCTGCAAACAAAGGCATGAATTGGACATCAAGTCATTTAAGACTAGATTAATTAAACACATGGTGTTACTATAATTCTTAAAAACTGCCATACAAAATTTGTCTCTGAATTTTATTTTTTAAGCATTATTTCAATCTTGGTAGTCTTTAATGGGGATATTTTAAAGAAAAAATAGGTCCCAAAAAAAGTTCATTGCATAATTAGCATAGGTTT
This sequence comes from Pipistrellus hanaki, assembly GCF_964339955.1. Classification (NCBI taxonomy): domain Eukaryota; kingdom Metazoa; phylum Chordata; class Mammalia; order Chiroptera; family Vespertilionidae; genus Pipistrellus; species Pipistrellus hanaki. Next base: position 27,529,085 of record NC_140506.1, read on the forward strand.
TCTAAGATCAGCAGATTCTATCTTTGTTCTTATTTTGTGTAGGGCTCATTCCACAATACTCCATGCCCCAACCTTCTCACTCTCAACTGGTGATAAAATACAGGAGGAGGAGACAAAGAGGGAAAAGAACAAGATATAGAACTGAAAGGAAAAGAATAAAGGAGTTTTAACAAAAAACTTTTTGGTCTGAACATATGAAAACAGCTACCATATCTTCAGTCAAAATCTCAATGGGCAAGAGTAATAAAATGCAAAACTCAGTCTATGGACATATAAGGTATTGTTTTAAAGTACGTTCAGACCATAGTTCATAAGGAACTGACAGAGAGAACTGGACTCAGCCTGATGGTTCACAAAGTACTACTTATTCTTCCTGCTGCTAGCCATCAGTCTGTTAGTAATGGCACTTACCATCACAAGTGGCCTAACTGGGATGTTTTCTTGTGACACGCCTGGTGGGGTATCATTCCATTCTGGAAATTTAATAGTATCCTTTTGATATGGGGGCCTCTTTGGATATGGTTTCAATGGTGAGGAGGGAGGAAATCTAAAAGCCAAGAAGAAAACCATTATTATTATAGTCAGTGGAAGACAACACAGATATTTTAACAATAGTCACTTCTTGTATCCTTGAGAATTTATATAACAGCAAACTTCATATACTAAATGAGTTCATACTTAATCAAATCATTATACGTGGCTAACTATAACCAACAATATTTTTAAAAAATATTCACTCAAGCCAGCTGTCGTGGCTCAGTGGTTGAGCACCAACCAATGACCCAGGAAGTCACAATTTGATGCTTGTTCAGGGCATTTGCCCAGGTTGTGGGCGAGGTCCCTAGTGTGGGGCGTGCAAGAGCCAGCTGATCAATGATTTTCATAATTGATGTTTCTATCTCTCCCTTCCTCTCTGAAACCAGTAAAAATATATTTTTTAAAATATATTCATTCAGCCCTGGCCACTGAGCATCATCCCGCACACCAAAAGGTCACAGGGTCAGTTCACAGTCAGGGCAAATCCTCAAGTTGCTCGCTCAATCCACAGTCAGAGTATGTGTGGGAGGCAGCCAATTGATGTTTTTCACATTGATATTTCCTCTCCAAAATAAATAAAAACTAATTTAAAAAAATATCCACTCATCATGCCCATCAAACAACATTTGTGAAGAAAAACAGGAATCAAGCATATGACATATTTTTTAATAAATAGAATTTATTCTCTTATTATTTGACTTTCATGATTCAATATGTTCTTAATGGGATGCCCAAGTGAGCCATTCCTTTCACTTAACTCAAAATCCTTACTGCTTCATAACTTCAGCTGAAATTTGTAGATGATAAGCATACAAATAGAAATTGATAGATAAATCCTCGGTAATACTTGCTAAGGAAGCATAATACTTGTTAAGGAAGCATATATTATAACAAAAATCATTTGATCTAATACTCTATATTATAACTACTTCTAATAAAGATTAATCCTCCTTCCCTAAAATATCCAATACTTCACACTGAGATTGAAGCTTTGGTCTAGAAATTCATCTCCAAGGAGGTAAAAGCTGTCCAATGTCATTATTCTGACGTTCAATAACCCACTATTCCTATCCCTCCTAGGTTTCAACAGCATTATTCCTGAACTAACTCACAGAAGCCTAAATACAATCTAACTCTCTATCAACTAGTCTAGACCATTACTGATAAAGAACAACAGAAATGTAATTAATACATAATTTACTTAAAGGCTCTTTTTCTATTAGCTTGTTAGAAAACAACACACTGTATTGCACTGTATTGCATTGCACTGCATTGATGAACTAATGCAAGAACTTTAGTTCTTAATGTTGGCATAGAAGTCAGTAGGCAATTAACTTTTTGTTTGAATCCTCACCTGAGGACATGATTAGAGAGAGGAAGTAGGGGGGAGCAAACACATACATTGATATGAGAAATATTGATTGGCTGTCTTCTGTTCAGGGACCAAACCCACAACCCAGATATGTGCCCTGACCAGGAATTAAACCGGCAACCTTTGGTGTACAGGACAACATTCAACTCCGGTCATGTGGTAATTAACTTTTTATTTTGACTTTTTACTTATTTAAGGCAAAATAAAGGCTTAAAATTTTGTCCATGATACCCATTGGAAAAATCAATCAAATAAACTATAGATCTTATTCCTAAGACAAATGCAGAAATGAATAATTTTAAATGTCTATTGTTTACAAGGAAACTTTTATCGAGATGAATCAGAAGAATCACAAATATAGAGTACTATGGAGAAATATTTCAAAAGCAGTCAGTCACAATAGACTTGGAAAAAGATGACTGACCAACAGAAGTTAAGTTTCATCTTCTCTGAAAAGAACATCCAATAACTATACTTTATTTGAAAGGTCAGTTTTGAGTCAGTAAGAAAATAATGAGGTTTGCAAATCATTAAATCAAGTTAAAAATAAACCAGTAAAATTTACCCTAGTTCATAAGTAGAGCATGGCTTATAGAAATCCAGTCCTGTTTTTTTTTTTTTTAGATGCCTACAATCACAACAAAAATCCTATTTCCAGCCAAAGTATAGCATGTATGCATACATACACATTCACTTACATACACACTCACAGTCACATACTATACTGCATATAATTCCAGCAACAATGTAAGGACAGCAACTACTACCCTAAAAGCATCCTGCCACAAAAAAGCAAAACCCATATAGAGATGCCCTGAGGATGAAACCTCGTATAGAAAGGAGAGGCCAAAAAGCACAAAGGCACCATGTTTGTAAGCAGAGAAAGAAGCCATTTTTGAAGTGAATTTTCTAGCTCAACCTATGGCTTATGGGTAAAGGGCAAACTGCCAAACCTATTTTAAATTTTTGACAAAAAAAAAAAAAAGAGCAAAATAAAACACTTTAAGCCCTCACCAGTTTGGCTTAGTTGATAGAGCATCAGCCTGTGGATTAAAGGGTCCAGGGTTCAATTCTGGTCAAGGGCATGTACCTTGGTTGCAGGCACATCCCCAGGGGGTGTGTAGGAGGCAGTTGATCTATGTTTCTCTCTCATCAATTATCTAACTCTCTATTCCTCTCCCTTTCTCTCTGTAAACAAAATAAAGTATATTTTTAAAAATAAAGTATATTTTATTTTTAAAAAGAAAGTATATTTTAAAAAATAAAACTCTTTAAGCCATCAAAATAACATCACAAGGAGACAGCATTTCACTTACCAGACTGGCAAAAATGTAAGTCAGTCAATATCAAATATTTTCTACTGGAATAAAAATTAGCATACTCAGTATGGAAAAGTTTGGAATTACCTAGTAAAGTTGAACATGCATATTGGTATACCCCCTAATATAATTCTACTCCAAGGTAATTCTGGGTACCCTAAAGAAACATGTGCAAAGGGAAACAGGTTCATAAATGTTCATGGGAGCATTGTTTATAAAGCAAAACAACTGAAAGCAACCCAAATCACCACTAACAGAAAAACAGATATATTGATATAACAAAATAGAATATAAATGAGAAAACCCAGGAACTACAATTAAATATATCAACATGGATGAATTGCAAAAATTATGAGAAATATAAGAACAAATCTGAGAAGCACACACATTCTTTAATATCTTTTATATAAAATTCAAAACAAAAATATTTCAGAAACAAATCAATATACTGTTTAAGGATTTAAGTGTTAAAACACGAAAGAAGCGAGGGCAGGGATAAAAGGGAGAGATCAACCAAAGGACTTGTGTGCATACATATGAGCCTAACCAGTGGTTAAGGACCACAGGGGGTTGGGGGCATGAATGGGGAGGGGTGGGGGATGGGATGGGGTGATAAGGACAAATATGTGATACCTTAATCAATAAAGAAATTTTCTAAAAAGCCAAAAAAAAAAAAAAAAAGCGAGGGCATGATTAAGACAGAAATCAGGATATTGATGACCTCATACATATATGGATACAAGACACGGGGTGGGGAGTGGAGGGGGAGAGGTGAAGGCATATGCAGGGTGGGGGGTAGGGGGTGAGGGGGGTGGACAGGGAAGGCTGGGGGGAGGTCAAGGGGGAAAACAGGAGACATATGTACTACTATTTGTAATCCTTCAAACAATAAAAAATATTTTTTAAAAAAGATATTGATGGCCTCTAAGGAAAATATGCAAATTGTGGGTAAACAGATGTTCATTTTATCATTATTATATAAATTGTTCAGCTACGAGTTATACATTCTTGCATAAAAGATCTATTTTTCAATAAAATTGAGAACATTAAAAAAGAACAGTGCTCCCTCTAGTGGGCTACATTTGTTTCTGCTTTATAAATTATAAATTTAATTCTAACATGATCATGGATTCCAGAATTTCAAGTTCCTTAGAAATGATCTAGTACAGACTCCACATTTGTACACTGAGGCTAGAAAAGGTACTGACCACAGTTATCATCCAACAAAAAAACTCAGGTTTCCTACTGCCACCTCCATTGGCTGCAAAAAATAACTTTATAATAAAAGCCTAATATGCAAATTGTTAGACCAGGAATTCAACTGCTTGCTATGACGTGTGCTGACCACCAGGGGGCAGCATGAAACATGGTGGGCATTGGCAACTAGTCTCTGGCAGAGGGTGGCAGTGGAGGCACTGCCAACTACAATGGGCCCCCACAAGAGCAGGACTGCAGTGGAATGGTGGAGCATGTGAACAGGCAGCACCAAGCCAAGGCAGGTGTGTGTGTGTGGGGGGGGGAGTGCCCTGCCAATAGCCCCGCAGGCAGGATGGTGGAGTAGGTGAGGGGGTGGCGCCAGGCAACAGCGGGGTACCAGGCGGGGCTGCCGGGCTGCTAGCCTAGGGGAATGAGCTGGGGCCTGATCCCTACAGGCCACCCAAAGGGACCCCACCTCCCACCTGTGCAAGGAGGAAGAGGAGGAGGAAAAAAAAAAAAGAAGAGGTGAGAAATAATTAGTTGTCAAACTAAGGAAACCTTTGAGTTCCCAGCTCAGAAATTATTCTTTATTCCTTACTCCAAGTGAATAAAGATTCCATTACAAATAAAGGATCAAATGAGTATTTTTAAGGAGGGGAGAAATATGACTTACAGGGAAATAGCATTTACAATAGCACCAAAAGCTATGAACTACTTAAATCTAAATCTAACAAAACTTGTGTAGAGTCTGTGTACTTAAAAAAAACACTGCTGAGAAATTTAAAACCTAAATAAACTGAGAGAAATACCATGTTCATGATTTAGAAGACTCAATTTTGTTAATTTGTCAAATCTCTGCATACTGATTTACATGTTCCATACAATTTCACTCAAATCTCAACAGAAATTTTTGTAGAAATAAGCAAGTTGATTCTAAATTTATATAAAAAGGCAAAATTACTAGAACAGCCAAAACAATTTTGAAAAAGAACAAAGTTGGAAGACACACTACCAGATTTCAAGATTTGTTATAAACCCACTGTAATCAACACAGTGTTGTACTGGAGACAAGCTGGAATATGGGACTCTATATGATGCAGTGTCTTATATTCATACGAATAAATGGCCAAAAACCATGAGGCAGAGCAGGAATAGCCTTATTCACCACCCCTCCCAGTGACCCAGTCCCACAACTAGAGGTCCTGTCCCCTAGAGAGTTCTCAGATCAGGAAACATAATAGGGCACTTTGGTCTCCTTAAGCAGGGAGCAGCGGGCAAGAGGAGGAATCACTAACCCAGCAGCAGTAACGGATCCTGACCAGCAGAAAGAGGGCGGTTTCTCCAACCCATCCACACAGGAGCACCTGTGGCAGCTCTCAAATAGGCATGTGAAAAACACCAGCCTAAGAAGTGCATGGCTATCAAGGGTTCCTACTCTCAGAAATGAACTTTTGGGTCACACGACCAGAAAGCAAACCCAAACCTGCCAAGGTGATAGGTGAGGGTGGGGAAATTTACAGTGAGGAGTGGAGAAGATGAGCACCAGCTGTAGCCAGGAAACCAGCTACAGCGTTAGGGACAGTATTCTTCCTAGCAGTCTCCATTTCCTAGACTTCACCTCAGAAAGAGCCCCATGAACATGTGTGGAGAAGCAGCTCTGGGCAGCACAAGAGATGGACTGTGCTGGTCATGGAGGTGCACAGCCCATGTCTCCCTTCAAGAACCCAACAGACACCAGTCTCTGGCTGCTATATCTGTCAGGCTTTGCCCAGGAAGCTTCCAGCACGTAAGTGAGCACAGTGGGGGTTCTGGAGCCGGACCAATCCTAAAGATGACACAGGAACACCTCTAGCAGGCAGCCTCTGCCCCAGGACTCCCCTTCAGCCTGGCCTGACTCTCTCAGAACTGCACCCTGTGGCCTGAGGCCCTTCTTGCCCAATCCTTTCCCTCTCTGTTTCACAGAGGCCAGGCCTGCATCACAAGCTGAAGGCTCACCACAATTCCTGCTCCTTTTCCCTTTATCCTTTCTGTGGCCCAGAACCCAAGCATTAAATCACTTGCATTCCCTAGGTCCATTCTGGCATCTTCTTCTGTTTTCAGAGGGCCTGAACTAACAGGATCTTCTAGTAATGTGTACTCATCTGTGTGTGATGACTTCACTTCCAACAATGTAAGTGCCTACTACATATCAGATACCACTAGGTAACAGAGATACAAGAATTAATACCAGCCCGGCCAGCGCAGCTCAGTGATTGAGTATTGACCTATGAACCAGGATGTCACAGTTCGATTCCTGGTCATGGCATATGCCTCGGTTGCAGTGTGGGGCATGCAGGAAGCAGCCAATCAATGATTCTCTCTCATGACTGATTTTCTATCTCTCTCTCCTTCTCCTCTCTGAAATCAATAAAAATATCTTAAAAAAAAAAAAAAAAAATTTATACCAGTTCCTGTCCTCAAGAAACAGTCTAGTGCAGAGGAAAAAACCATGACCTTCAGGCAAATCCCACCACTTGCTTTAGTACGTTTTACCGGAACACAGTCATGCGGATTCCTTTACATGTGCTCTGGCTGCTGTCAGCCTACAACAGCAGTCAAGCGGTTGTCTGACCCACAAGCATTTACTATCTGGCCCTTCACAGAACAAGTTTGCTGTGCCCTGGTCTAATGAGACCATATACCAATCAAGACCAAAATGTTAACATCCCTTACTCTGTAGATGAGGACACAGAGGTTCAGAGAGTAAGCAATCTGCCTAAGATCACATGGGTAGCAGTAACTTCAGAACTGGAATTCGAACTGTACTTGGTATATCCCTTGTATTACTGAGCTTGTGTTACACTTAACCATAGCTCACCTGATGTGGGAAATGACTGAGTCACTTTTACTCAGGAATAGAGGTGCGGTGATTATTGCTCAATTCCTTCCCAGTATAAAGGAAACTCTTCACTTACTAATCTTTGAACTTCTTTCTCAATAAAACAAAGCACTGTGCTGGGTGTGGGGGACACAGATAAAAACAAATTCTTTCACAACCTTACCTAACAACACTCCCTGCATAATAACAGGTAACATGTTGTTATACATACTGAAACCTCACTTATGATGACATGCTGGCAGACTTCTTCTCCCAGGAAAGATGACATTCATTTCTGAGAACCTCAGTCTTGCCACTCTTGTCACCTGAAATATCATCTCTCTTCCTGTCCCTTATTATTCAGGTCCTACCCCATTCTCAGGACTCAGGTTGAAGTTTTCCCCTCCTCCTCCATGAGGTCTCAAAACACTCCAGTACACACCGAGTAGGTCACAGGCACAATCCCTGCACTGGCCAAGCATAATCTTGGTAAGATGTAGGGAGATGGTGGGAAGTGTGGCAATGGAAATGGGTTTGCCCCACCTAAAAACTTTCAGGTTCATAGTTTTTTAAAACCATGAGTTAGAAACTAATAGCACTAGGTGCCTCTGGGGAAGGGAATTGGATGGCTGGAGAAGAGAGCTGGAAGGGAGACTTTTTTAAGAAATGTATTTTTATTGATTTCAGAGAGGAAGGGAGAGGGAGAGAATAGAAACGTCAATGATGAGAAAAAATCATTTATCTGCTGCCTTTTGCATGCTGCACACTGGGAATCAGACCTGCAACCCAGGAATGTGCCCTCACTGAGAATCAAACCATGACCGCCTGGTTGACAGGTCAAGTTTCAACCACTGAGCCATGCCAGTCAGGCGAGACTTTTTATTGTACACTAATGGCCCACATGGAAGTATTACCTCCACAAAATATGAAAAATAAAAATCATATAGACAAAATTTTATGCCCAAAACATTACACCAGTCAAAGAAAAAAATGTGCCATCCCAAGGACCACCAGTGTAGCACCACCAATTTGTTGTTTGTTACAGGTTAATTAGCCTTAATTCTGCTACTTATCTTTATCACATATGAATACTCTACCACAAGAGACTGCAAAGTTAGGGAGGAAAAGAATCATGTTATATTTCTTTTTTTGTCACCTTCAATGCCTTGGATTAAAAAAAACATGTGATTATGGAACAGAGTGCAAAATCTCAGAGGGAAGGTGGGGGAGGGTGGGTGAGTGGGTGGGAGGTAATCAACCAAGGACCTTGTATGCATATATGCATGGCCCATGGACACAGACAATGGGGCAGTGAAGTGAAGGGGTGAGGGCAGGCTGAAGGGGGTTAAAGGGGGGGGGGGGGGAGGGAAGGGAGCATATGTAATACTTTCAACAATAAAGAATTATTAAAAAAGAAAAACATGATTATGTACTCAATATTTGAAATTATTAAAGCTTGAAATTTAAAATGTACTAAAGGTCTAGTTCATCCCTGTATTTTTATAGATAAAAACACTGATGCCTAGCAAGCCTAAGGAACTTATCTAACTATTAAAGGACAAGAAGCTGAGGCTTGAGGAAATGAATAAAAACAAACTCACAGCTCAGTGGTTGGAGTGTCATCCCACACACCAGAAAGTTGCAGGTCCCTGGTTGGGACTCATATACGAGACAACCAATCAATGTTTCTTTCTCACCTCTCTCTCTCTCTCTCTCTCTCTCTCTCTCTCTCTCTCTCTCTCTCTCTCTCTCTCTCTCCACGGTGAGGATTAAGAAAAAGAAAAACAAAAACAAAAACAAAAATCACAGGCACACATTCTGAGCATTACTATTAAAACAAAAGATGTCCACTAGAGGGAGCCAATAGTGCATTAACTTGAAGGTGAAGTTCCTAAAACAGTACCCTTCAAAAGATCCAGGGTAGTTATAAAGAACTTTTCCCAGACCACTGAAAATAAATGAAAATAGGGCTTTTCAAATCCCAGAATTAAAAAAAAATGTTATTAGCATGTAGTAAAATAGACTTTTGTGTACGTATGTAAATTTCTATTAAATTTAGAACATTTGTATAATCACCACAATCAGGAAACAGAACAGTTCCATTATTCCCCCTCTCAAAAAACTCCTTCCTGCTCTGACTTCTTAGTGACAGCCTCCTGCTGAACACCCCCACTGCCCACACCCAACAGACAATAACATTCCATTGTACAAATATGCAGTTTAGCCATTCATCCACTGCAGCACATATGGGTTGTTTTCAGCTAGTGGTGATTATTAATAGAGCTGCTATAAATATTAATGTACAAGTTTTTGTGTGAACATGTTTTCCTTTTTCTAGAGTAAATGCCCAAGAGCAGGAATACTGAGTCATAGTGTAGCCCTGCCAAACTGTTTTATAAAGTGACTACCAATGTAGGCTTCCACCAGCAATAAAGGAGATTTCCAACTGCTCAGCATTCTCACTAGCTCATAGGATTGTCAGTATTTTTATTGTAGCAGTTCTAATAGATATGTAGTGGTATCTTGTCATGGTTTTAATTTGCATTTCCCCAATGCTAACTATATTAAACATTTTTTCAAATATTTATCTGCTATCTGGTTATCTTTGGTAAAGTATCTGATCAAGTAAAGTGTTTTGTGTTTTAATTCATTTTTTAATTGGGTTGTTAGTTTTCTTACTACTGAGTTTTACATAGATTTGAGAGAGAGAGAGAGAGAGAGAGAGAGAGAGAGAGAGAGAGGAGAAACATAACTGAATGAAAACTATGGGTTGGCTGCCTCCTGCCATGCCCCCTATTGGGGATCAAGCTGCAACCTGGGCACGTGCCCTGACCAAGAATCAAACCAGTGACCTCTGGGTGCATGGGATGACACTCAACCAACTGAGCCATAACAGCCAGAGCTAGTTCTTTATATTTTTGATATGTTATTTATGTAGCTTGCAAATATTTTCTCCCCATCGTTACCTTGTCTTCTGATCCTCTTATTGGTATCTTTCATAGAGCAAAAGATTTTAATTTTTATTAAGTCCAATTTATTATGTTTTCTTTTATAAATCACACTTTTGATATCATATTTAAGAACATAAAGGGCATAAAGATTTTCTCCTGCTTAATTAAAACTCTTGTAGTTTTACATTTAAATCTATGATTCATTTTGAATTTTTTGTGTAAAGTCTGAGATTTAGGTTAAGGCTCACTTTCTTGCATATAGAGATTGGATATCCAAGTGCTCCAACACTATTTACTGAAAAGACTACTCTTTTCCATTTAAATTATTTTTACACCTTCGTCAAAAATCACGTGGCCATATTTGTGTGTGTTTCTGGAATCTTCTGTTCCACTGACCTATGCCTATCTTTTCACAAGACCACAGTCTTCATTTCTGTGGCTTTATGTACAATAGGTTTTAAAACTGGGTAGCATGATTCCTTTGTTATTTATTTATTTATTTTTTTAAGAACTGTGAAAGTAGCAGTATTCAACAAAGTTGACAGCATCTACATAAAATTTTTTAGTTTCAAATTAGGATCAGTATTTTGGAAATAGGCCAGAAAAAAATGTAAATATGAAAGAAAGGAACAGAAAGGAGAATAAAAAAATGAAGTAGGAGGAAACGAAAAGGAAAACGAAAGGAGGATGAGAGTAACACATGGACAGATGGAAAGAGAAAGAGGTACAGAGAAAGGAGAATAAAAAGAAAATGGCTCCCTACACATTAGCTCCAAACTACATCTGAGCAAGTGAATGCCCTCTGTAAACCATGAACACCTTCTGGGTTCTCAGTACTCATGAAACCAGCATTAGTAGTGAGAGCAGGTCAAAGGTCAGGTGTAGGCTAAAGATCTACATACACTAGGCCAAATACTTTCCTCATTAAATAGCCCAAAACAAGCAACTATCATATTACAGACTTCTATTTTTATATAATCCACTAGTGTCCCGGTGCATGAAATTCATGCATATTAAAAAGAAATTAATGAAAGGAACTATTTTAATACTAGAGGCCTGGTGCACAAAATTCATGCATGGGGGTGGAGTGGGGCGGTGTCCCTCAGCCCAGCCTGCACCCTGTCCAATCTGGGATCCCTCTCACAATCCAAGACTGCTGGCTCCCAAATGCTCACCTGCCTGCCTTCCTGATTGCCACTAACTGCTTCTGCCTGCTAGCCTGATCAACCCCTAACCACTTCCCTGCCAGCCTGTTCGCCCCCAACTTCCCTCCTCTGCTGGTCTGGTCACTCCTAACTGCCCTCCCCTGCAGGCTTGATCACTCCCAACTGCCCTCCCTTACAGGCCTGGTCTCTCCCCAACTGCTCTCCCCTGCTGGCCATCTTGTGGAGGCCATCTTGTGTCCACATGGGGGCAGTCATCTTGTGTGTTGGAGTGATGGTCAATCTGCATATTACTCTTTTATTAGATAGGATAGAGGCCTGGTGCATGGGTGGGGGCCAGCTTGTTTTTCCTGAAGGGTGTCCTGGATCAGGGTGGGGGTTCCCATGGGGCATGGAGCGGCCTGGGCAAGGGACCTGTGCTGGTTTTCAGGCCAGCCATGCCCCCAGCGACCCAAGCAGAGGCCCTGGTATCTGAGTTTTATTTATCTTCTACAATTAAAATATTGTAGCCAGGAGCGGTGCCAAGCCTTCTGCTTGCTCTGTGGTGGCAGCCATTTCTGTTGGGATTTATTTATCTCCTATAATTGAAACTTTGTAGCCTTAGCAGAGGCCAAAGCAGGCCAGGGCTGCAGAAGCTTGGCTTCCTCCATTGCTGGGGGCAACCCTAGCCTCCTGCTTTCTCCAGCTCCATAGCTGATGCCATTTTTATGGGGATTTATTTATCTTCTATAATTGAAACTTTGTAGCCTTAAGCAGAGGCCGGCCAGGGTGTGAAGAAAGCTTGGCTTCCTTCATCGCCAGGGAAACCCAAGCCTCCCTTCTGCTCTTTCTCTGGCTGCAGCCATCTTGGTTGGGTTAATTTTACATACTCACTCCTGATTGGCTGGTGGGTGTGGCTGGTGGTGTAGCAGAGTGATGGTTAATTTGCATACTACTCTTTTATTAGATAGGATTGCTATTTGCCCTTTTTCTATAATATAAGTTTCAAAAATGAAAGAAAATTAGTAAAATATATATGAAAACCTTCCTTCTATCAGAGTCAGGGGCCCACTGCGGGACCCAGAATCAAGTCCCCGCCCACCTACTCACGCCCCATTAGGCAAAATCCAGACCCAGCTGGCCCCATCCCCATGCCGGGCAGGGGGCACAACCTCATGTCTCCCAGCCACTCCAGTTGGTAAATAATAAAAGAAAATACTGCTCCCTTATGACTCAAATATTCTATAAGAAAAACTGGATCATTATTTCATGGATGAATTTAATCTATGCACACTGTTTTTTAAAGGGGAAACATAGGGAAGTCTTCATATTGAAGGGGACATGCTCTCAATGTCAGTGCTGGGTGGTCAGCTCCTAGAGCACGATCCTATTTTACAGTTTGATGACTCTCAGTGACTCATGGAACTCAATGAGAGGTGCCCAAGAGAACAGATTGGAAGTTGCTCATCCATAGAATCTTTTAGCAGTGTGCTGGCTAAATATTGATGGGGTACAAGCAATTAGAGTTTCCCAAGAAAAATAACCACTGAAGAATCCCCAATGAAGTGCAGCATGTGGAACCAGGGCTAGAGCATGATGATCGCCGAACAGGCTAACATCACACACGATCCTAATTAAAAGTTGGATCAGCAAGTCAGAAATAATTGCCAGATGGAGAAACAACTAACTGCTCAGATGACAACTTGATATCTACTAGTAGAAGCTGAAGATTGCTGATGAAATTAGATTCTAAACAAACAGCAAAGTCTGGTCTCAGCCTTGGCACCCTCTCCTTGCTTGTCAGCCTTTCTCAGTAGCTAGTATAAAAGAAGCCAAAGAAATTGTTGAGGTTTGAAAAAGTCAGGTTTTCTCTACTCAAGCCAGGTGTCCCAGCGGCCTCCAAATGCCCTCAATAACTGTGCTGTAAGAGGATTCCTTAGTTTCTGGGGCAGGCTGCCCTCACTGCTCCATTTCCAGTGCTGCTCGCAGTTGAATGGCACTACAGCCAAATTATAATGAAAGCAGACAAGGGAGATTAGGAGCTAGAGGAAGATTAGATTTGCAAATAGATGAAGAATCAATTCCTTATTTTGATGTTGTAAAATAAAGCAGTTAAGAATCCATATTCTCCATTTTTTAAAATCCCTCACAGTTTCTTAGCACTTTGGTAAGCCTCTCTGTAGATAACACAATTTTTTTCTGAACTGGTGTGACTTCATTCCCTCTTTCGTCTTCTCCCATCCCCTGAATCTTAGGTAGAGCCCTTCCACATCCAGCAGTAAAGGCCTAGTAAGTAGTGGGCATGGAAGTACAAGCAAAGAGATTATCTGGTAGTAAGTGTCCGATCATAAGAAAGCACTGAAACAAGCAAAAAAATGTCTGAAGAAAAGCAGACATGCATTGCCAGAGTTAATCTGAGACATCAGGGAATGCTAGTATAATTCTTCACTTGAGTCCTGAGTTCTGCTTACTGATCAGACCCACTCTGCCACTAGATCCCTTGAATATGTACCTTCTCATTGTTCACAAAGGCTGACCCAGAGGTACTGTTTAACCTTTTCAGATCCCCTAGAACAAGTACTAAGCTAAGGCAGGCATCCTTACAGGCATGGAAAGATTTCCTTACTAAAAGTCACCGCAGCAAAAGACTGCTATGGGATGCTCTATGGAGTCAGGAAACATTCCAATCGGTTTTATTGTAACAACTCACTCAGGTCTACACTTAACAAACCACAGGAGAGGCAGCCCTCCAAGGGACAAGATAAATTCCTTCACATGAGGAAGTTTCTGACTCTGACAGATCCGTTCAACCTCCCCATACTCCTCCCCTTCACAGTTTACTGGTTGCTGTTACCTGTACAAGTGACCGTTGTCTTCAAAATCTTCCTGACCCCATTTGCCCTTGATGTCTTCGATAACATGATTCTTCAGGAACTTTTTCAGCAGCTGCACCGTTTGTTTGCGGGTCACTTCGGGGCCAAAGTTCTGATTGCACCTGAGCAGGTCATGCAGCCAGTCCACAGCTTCAGCCGCTGTGAAGCAACGTTCGTAACTTTTGAAACGACAGCGATGTTTCCGTAATGGCATCCTAGTGCGAAAAAGCTCAATGGTTTCGTTCCACTGGGAGAAAAAAGAGAGAAAGGCATTTAGTAACCAATTGATTTTTTTTTTCAGATTATTGCATCCAAAATATTTCAGACAACAAATGCAATTTTTCCATTTAAGAGGCTGTCTAAATAACAGAGTCAAGTCCTCGCCCACCACCCGCACGTGCTTCGAAAATGCAAAGGACCCAGACCCAGCTGGCCCCATCCCCCTTGGACCCGGCCCACCCCACCGTCAGACCCCTCTATACAGGGGGCACAGCCTCAGGTCCCCCAGCCCGACGCTAAGGTAGGGGGCATGGCCTGAGGTCCCCCTGCCCAGCTCCGGGCAGTGGGCGCGGCCTGAGGTCTCCCAGCCTGGTGCTGGGGTGAGGAGCGTGGCCTGAGGTCCTCCATCAAGCCCCGTAGGGCAGGGGGCATGGCCTGAGGTCCCTCGCCCTGGCCAGGTGCCATGCAGCCTCAGGTCCCTGCTGTTGGTCATGGTGTTATGGTGTCCTGGCTAATTTGCATACCCTCTATTATATAGATAGATTTGAAACTTTAACTGAAATTCTTTATGATATGAGGTAGGAGAGCACTAACTTTATTCTCTTTCAAATGGAGAGCCAATCATGCCATCATTTTCTAACTGAATTAAAATGTTAAGTTACCTTTCTTGATTCTAAATGCTTTTCTATCTCACTGATATGTGTCATTCCGGTACAATACTATACTCTTGTAATTACAGTTAATTAATATTAAGTTTAAATCTCTGATAGATCAAGGTGTCTATCATCTTTAAAAATTGTTTTGAATTCTTCCACTTTTACTCTGTGTATGAGCTTTCAACCTGCAATCCCACTCAGAAAAAAAAAAATCTGTTGGAATTCTATTGAATTTTTATGTGTTCTCTGATAGCTGCCTTTCATTTCACACTACAAATTTTATAAGATATCCTTGTCAAAGGTTCATATCTCTTTTTAAATAGGGAACTTTTAAAAAGAATTTAGAATTTATTTATTTTTATTTTGAATGGCACGTATTATAATTTATATTTACTCAATCCAGTATTTCACCTAGAATTTCAAAACCCAGTGAGGAGTGTGGCTTCTGTATCCACTTATTTCCAAATATAATTAAACTAGAGGCCCAATGCACGAAATTCATGCAAGGGGCTCAGCCCTCAAAGCCCTCATGGCCTCTCAGCCCTGCCAACTGGTCATTCTGGAAGGTCATTCAACTAATTAGCATATTATCTCTTTATTATATGAGATGGCTATTTGGCTACTCTGCCAATAGAGAAAAATAATCATCTTTAATTCACCATTTGCATTTTTTTTTAATCCTCACCCAAGGATATTTTTCCATTGATTTTTAGAAAGAGTGGAAGGGAGAGGGAGAGACAGAGCATTGATGTGAGAGAAACACATCGATTGGGGGCCTGGGAGCAGGGAGGAGATAGCAACCAAGGTACATGCCCTTGACTGGAATTGAAGCCGGGACCCTTTAGTCCATAGGCCAATGTTCTATCCACTGAGTGAAACTGAACAAAGCCTCACTTACATTTAGGAAGAAAATATCCTATGTCAACAAAGAACAAGATTGAGCTTGAGAATATGATTTTCTTATAACATACTATATTTGAAGAAATAATCTTTATAGCAAAGAGGACAGATTTGTTTTGATTTAAAAACCATTTGTTTTACTTATTTATTCAGTTCCATAATCTAAAAAATAGTCATACAGCACAACTGTTTTTGCTTAACATCATGAGTTAAACTATAAAATACAACACTAAGTGTTGAAATGTGCTTCCTGTTCTTTCTTCCAGAATATTTATCCCATTTCCTTCCTTCTTAGTACCAATATCATTATTATAGAACTACTATCAATATAATATTGATAGTATAGCACCTGGGCAGGAACGCAGAGAGAACAAAATTCTAGATCTAATTATACTTGCCATTACTAGCAGTGTGAACTTGATCAAGTCCACTCATCCCTTTAGGTCTCAGTCAAATAAGGGGATTTAACCAAGCAATCTTTGGAGGGCATTCTAGCGCTCAGATTCAATGACAGCTGTAAGTCTTTTCAAGTTCACTAGTCACATCAGATGATACAAATAACTCAAAATTAAGTTCAAAGAAAGGATCAACAAAAGCAATTTTCAGTAAAAGCAATTTTCTTTCTCATCATTTCTCTTAAAATAATTAACTATTTATATGTGAGTTACAAAAATGAAAGCTATTTTAGTTGTGATGAATAAGTTGCTAATTAGGTCCCATATTCATCATGAATTGACTTATAAGTCTGTCATTTGATTTTTGGCAAATTTACCTAGTCTATAAAATGATATTTTCAGATAAGACTTGTTGGTGCTTTAGAAAATGGAGCTGTATGTGGTTTTAGAAAGTATAATGTGCCATAACAGGAGCAAGTAAAGGCCTGCTCTTTGGTTGCTAATATAATAGATTTTCCAAAGATTTTCCTTAAGATTAGGTTGAAGGAGAAATTGGGAGAAGGGGAAAGTGGTAAGCTGGGAGTGGGAGAAGGAAAGTAGAGAAAAAACCACCACAAGCTTTATGATTTACTGGGTAAAAGCTTTAAGGCACAATTGAATTTTGCTCAGAGAAACTTTTATATATTTATACACAATGGGGGGGGGGGGAGAGTAAGCATCTGTGAAGTGTTATCACTGACAAATCAGGAATTCTCACTTAAAAAGAAATTGGCTATTGTTCCTATGTTTTCAAAATCTTAGTTTAAGATCAAGTTTCTCAAATAGAATAAAGTTTAGAACTCGATTGACTATCTGGAAATTCTGGTGAAACTGAGGTGTTTTCATTAATTATTCACATAATTTAATTTTCTGCTTAACCTTTATCAATTTCTGCTAAAGTATGTTTGAGTACCACTTCTTGGGGACTGAAGACTTCTGGAGAATAAGAACACTTTTCTTTTAAACTCTTTTGATAGTGTACATTTTTTACAAGGGAAAGTTTATTTAGACAGTTACAGAGGTAGTAGAAGGGCCCTTGAAGCCCAGGAGAAAGGGAAAGAGATGCCTTGAGGGACGAAAGAGGGAGGAGAGGCACGGCATGCTCTGGGAAAGAGAGAGCAAGTGCGAGGAAAGAGGTGCGGAAAGGCTGGGGCATGCTCCTCAGAGTAGCCTCCTTTGATAATATTTTAATGTGATTCAGAATCAAGTACTAATACATAGGCACTCCGCATCTATGAAAGTATACTTCATACATTTCTGGGAATATGAGATTTAAAAAACAGTTCCAATTATGATGTAATTTTTTTAAGTCTAAAGCAGAAAGGAGAAGTGCCAATATCCAGAGCTTCTCTCTGTTTTCCTTGCATAAATGATGTGAATATATTGGTGGAGATGGGAGGGAGGGTGTGTTCTTTTCTTTCCCCAAAAGAGATTAAAGGTTTTGAAAGACCCTGATAAAGCACAACCTGTAATTCATCCCTGACATGGGACCTACCACATGGTTTCAAATAGTAGAAACAACTGGGAAGTGGAAGCAGAAACAACATTGTTTTTAAAACACCCTATTTGTTCCCTACCATCACCATCTATATCTGAGGCTAGCAGAAAGAAAAACTTAAATTTGTATTTGTTGGTTGTTTTTTTTTTAATGAATCATTCTGGATGTCTGTAGTCGAGTGTTTGCAAAGATGAATGCAAACACTCCTCCCATCCTGTTCACAGATACCTCTGCAACATGACTGCAAATCTGTCCAGAAAGAAGTACAACAACCCTGGTCAGTGTGCTCAGTGGTTAGGGCACAGTTCCTCAAACCAAGGGGTCTCAGGTTCGGTTCCAAGTCAAGGGCATGTACTGGCTTTCGGGTTCGCTCCCCACCCCAAGTAAGGGCACATACAGGAGGCAACCAGTTGATGTGTCTCTCTCACATCGATGTTTCTCTTTCTCTGTCTCTCCTCCCCTCAGTCCCTCAGTCCCTCGGACCCTCCATCCCTCCATCCCTTCCATTCTTTCTGAAAAGCAATGGACAAAATATCCTCAGGTAAAGATTTAAAAAAAAAAAAAAAAGTGGAACTGAATAGAGAATATAGTCAATAATAATGTAATAACTATGTATGATGTCAGATGGGTACTAGACTTCCGGGAAGAGGGATCACCTCATTAAGTTATATAAATGTCTACCCACTATGTTGTATACCTGAAATATTAAATGTCAATTTGTAATTGAAAAAAAATTAATTTAACAAAAAAGAAAAGTGGAGCTGAATTTCTACAATCTGGAATTAGCTGTTTGACTTGCTCTGACCAGTGAGATCTAAACAAATAGTTACAGGCAGAAACCTTCCTTTGGTGAAGTTGAACCACTATGTGAAGACACTTGGCCCAGCCAACAGCCAGAACCAAGTCAAGGGTTCTTCTTTCCTAGTCAAGTCACTAGATGATCGTGGCACATGAGTGGCTCCAACAAAAAAAAAAAACACTGACATAAACCCAGTCCAGATTGGCTGACACACAAAACTGTGGGCAAGTAGATGGTTAAGCTAAATAAAACAATGCCACAGACTCTCCGAGTCTTCTGAAATCTATGTATAATTTCATGAGTATGTGGCATGTGCACTAGCCTACAAAAGAAAGATTCCCAAAGAGGTCTATGAGCCAAATAAAATATTAAACAACCATCTGCCCCAATCATGATTTCTCTTACAAGCTGGCTTTCTTAGCTCTGGCTTGACCCCACCGGCCACTGTGACACTGGTTCCAGAAAGAAAAGGAAACCCTAATTATACCTCCCCCTGTCCCACTGTCCTCACCTCTTCCATATGCAAGTCTAGGTGAATCAGAGGTTGGAACTTAATTCCCGTCATTTCCTGGATGTCCATTAGGGCGCACAGAACAAGGAGACTAATTCCCAAGTTAACAAGTGACCACAAGTGGTGACAGACCCAAGAGAAAGGTTCTTTTCTCCCAAATCACGGTTCTGCTTTCATAGAAAGCTGTCTGAAAACCTGCCGTGCACATACCAAATTGTCATCACTTGTTCCTTTATGGCAGTGTTTCCCAAAGTGTGGTACGCGTACCCCCAGGTGTTCGGGAAGAGTTTGGTGGGGGTACGAGTTGCACCGGAGTTTGGTGGGGATGTGCACTGCACCATGCTTAGCTGCGCCTAATTCTACGTTCTCATGAGTACGAGGGGTACTCAGCGTTACGAAAAGTATAGAAGGGGTTCACATATGTCAGAAGTTTGGGAAACACTGCTTTATGGTAATCCTCTGAAACAGAAATCACTGTAATTACTTGCCCCAGGTCCTAAGAGAAATCAAAATAAGTGCCCCTGAGTGCCAAAGCTCTTCTCCCAGGACACAAGGCAGCGCCCTGGACCATCAGCAAAGGCTCTTAGACCCACCGGCCCACCCCCTCATTTATGTCAATGACAAAAACAACACAGAAACCCAGGAACCGGAAATGCGGTCAGGGCGACCCACCTCTGCTCCAGGCACCGTTAGAAAGAACCTCAGGCTGTCACCACAAGTGACAACCTCAGGCTGTCACCACAAGTGACTCTCGGGCCGGAGACACGCCCTCCCCGGACGGCAGGAGGGTCCCTCCGGTTAGAAATAGGTTTGCCCCGCTCCCGGTAGCTGGCGTGGGATTGATTACTCAGGACGAACAGGCTGGGAGAGGGGGTCACCTGGTCCTCCCGGCTCTTCAAAGGGGGAGGTGCCGCGGACGGCCGAGAACACCTCCAACATCTCGGGAACAAAGATGCGACCCCCCGACGGCCTGGGATCCGGGACCCGTTATCCGTTCTTTGAGCAACACCCCGGCCCAAACCCCCGCCCGGCCTCCAAACCCCCGCCCGGCCTCCAAACCCTGGCCCGGCCTCCAAACCCCCGCCCGGCCTCCAAACCCCGGCCTGGTCTGCCCTGGAGAAGCGAAGGCGACCCGCCGGCGGGGAGGCCGGGGAATCGGGGGCCCCGTCTCGCTCACTCACCAGCTTGGTGGCCCGGTACGGCCCGGGCCCCACGATGCGGGGCTCCATGGCCTTTGCCCGGCAGTGGCGGCGGCGGCGACACCGCGGACCTTCGTGAACCCTCGGAGCCGCTGTTTGAATCGCGAGCCAGAGCGCAGCGGGCGCTGATTGGGCGGCGGCGCGGCACGTGACACAAACTGCGGGGCGGGGCCGCGGGACCCACGCGAAAGGGGGCGGGGCCGGGTTTCCTCGGAGCCCCGCTGCGGCGGAGGGCGCTATGGACGCTGCACACCCCGGGCTACGTCGGCTGCCGACCCTCGCCCACCTTGCCCACCTTGCCCACCTCGCCCTCATTGCCGGGCTCTGGTCTATGACCGTGCAAGGGTGTCTCCGCCACGCTCTGAGGCTATGGTGGCTGCAGCCACCGCGGACGACCACATAGCCTGTCCACCCTGCAAACACCTGCTTTTTCTGCAAAAAACGTCAGTGAAAGAGACAGTGACCGAAACCCAGCGGGACTGGATAGACTAATCCCTGTCCGTCCTTCCGAGGGCACGGTGAGCCTGGAGGTGCTGCCAGGATTGGGAGGAGGTAGTGAAAGGAAGCGAGCGGACAGCGTCTGCAAGTGGAGGGACATTTAAAAACCAGATGAGATCACTTAGCCACGAGGAGTGTCTAACAACAAAGGTGGGAAAGAGTCCGATTGAGCTATTTGTTCTTTTGGTAGAGTAGGCTTTCCCTTAAATTTGAGTTCTATATTTTATATCAGACTGAATTTTTCAGTCCCTTGTCACAGGGCCCAAGAGAGAGAAAGGCAAGGAATTTCAGAGCCTTGCCCATCTGGAACCTGCCACAGTGATGGAACTGGAATCTGATACAAAACCCAAGAGTCCATTGTAAGCTTTGGAAAAGATTATTCCTCTTACTGGAAAGGCTCATCTTCAAAATGATCAGGAGCCACAAAGACAGTGTTTGTAAATGTAGTTTAAGTTGGACTGCTGATAATCATCCTTTCAATATCACATAAAAATAATTGGGAAATTTCTCCCCATCCCTGTTCCCTAAAAAGTCAGTGCTTTCTACCTTTCTAGTCTAGCTCCAACCACCATATTCTTTCTACTCCTCAAACATACCAAGTTGTTTTCCCAGCTCACAGCCTTTGGACTGCTCCCCTGCCAGGAATGTTCTTACCCAGCTTTCTGCAAGGCTGTCCCCATCTCACTATTCAGGTCTCAGTTTAAACGCTGCCACCCACTCTTGCACTGTTTTTTTTCCTGTCACAAAAGGTCTCTAAATTATTTATTTTTGGTCTTCTAGTGATCAAAAAAGGGGCCCCACCTTCTGCGAGTATTTTGAGCATCTGTGGGGCTGTTTTCTGTTTTTCAACAAAGGAGGGGAGAGAAAAAGTTAGGAGGGTCACTACTGGTACTTTGTAGGCTGGAGTCAGGGGAGCTAGATATCCTGTGATAATTTTATTTTTTTTTAACTTAGGCTGCACAAGCAACTGGCCCATGACATGAATTTTCAGTGTCCCGCCGGCCCTTGAGGTCAGTAAAAACCTGTTTGTAATTATCTGAGCCGAGCACATAAATGTATTTTACATAAATAAAAAATATTTCCAGCCAGTTTTAATATAAACTGAAATTTCCAGGAATAGTATGCTCTCTTTAATCTAGAAAAACTTGCTTTTCATGTCAGAAAATCATGTAAATAATGGCAATGCAGTCTGTGGTGTTTGAGACACCTTCCTGTGACATACTGCATCTGTAATGGTTGAATGCATGTACATGGTGCATATTGATGCAATATATTTACTTAGTCCTTATTTCAAAATGTCAAATATTTTTTAAAAATGATATTAAGTTGACTATTGTTTTTACTTCTCTTTAATCCAAATTTATTTTTATAAGTAGATGCAAATACTTGCCTATTTCATTATATCTTTAGGTGTAGTCATGCTTAGGTATTTAGTTACATTTTCAAATAAATATTGCTTTATTAGAAATTATTTCCCTTTTATTTGACCTTTAAATAAAAGGATGTTATGTTAACTCTTAATTGTGTGTAGGTTAATTATCTGTGAACTTCATTTTTGCAGAGTAAAAAGGATATTCATTCTGATCCAGTTACGAACCATTGCTGGGCTAGAATATAAACTCCATGAGATCAAGGTCCCTTTGTTTCCCATTGTATTCCAGTTCCTAGAACGATATCCGTTACATAATAGATACTCAAAAGTTTTAAATAAATGACATTTCTTTATTTTAATGTAAAAATGTTTTAATTTATTCAAAATAGTTTATCCTGTGTTTTCACACCTGAGCATACCATAATCAACAATCCCTCTTCGTTGGTACCCCAATTTAATAAACACAGAAATTGCTAGTTCATGTTTTTGTCTGACCGACTCCATGACTATGGTAAATGAATATTTATCTCTGATTTATCTACTAGGAATTTATAGCCAAATTTGAGACCAATTTCTAATAACTATAAAGAATGTAATGATGAGTTATTTTATATTTCTACCTTTATTTTCTACTTATTATCTGGTAGTCTATAAATATAAGTCACCTCGGCTTCTTTTGGGGAAGAGGAACTGTTTAGTATTTTTTGTTTGTGTGTTTGTTTTTTAAAGAAATCAATTACACATCAACAAACGAGAAGTGCTGGTAAGAATGTGAAGAAAAGGGAATCCTCATACACTGCTGGTGGGAATGCAGACTGGTGCAGCCTCTGTGGAAAACAGTATGGAGTTTCCTCAAAAAATTAAAAATGGGACTCCTATTTGACCCAGTGATCCCACTTCTAGGAATATATCCTAAGAAATCAGAAACACTAATCAGAAAGAATATATGTACCCCTATGTTCACAGCAGTGCAATTTATAATAGCTAAGATTTGGAAACAGCCTAAGTGCCGATTAGCAGATGAGTGGATTAAAAAACTGTTGTATATCTGCACAATGGAATACGATGCCGCTATAAAAAAAAGAAGGAACACTTACCATTTGCAACAGCACAGATGGACCTGGAGAGCATTATGCTAATAGAAATAAGATAGTCAAAGATAAATAACACATAATCTCACTCATTTGTGGAAAATAATGGACAACATAAACTGATGAACAAAAAATGATCCAGAGACATAGAAGCATGGAACAGATCATCAAACCTCAGAGGGAAGGCAGGGGAGGGTGGGCAGGAGGGGAGGGGAGAGAGAAGATAGAGACCAACAAAAGAACTTGTATGAGTATAAGCATAACCAATGGACACATACAGGCAATAAGGGGGTGATGGCCTGGTCTAGGGGACAGGGGTGGGGGAAGGTGGGCTGGGAGAGGTCAATGGGGAGGGGGGAGGGGTGAAGGGACATATATAATACTTCCAACAATAAAGATTTTTTTTTTAAGAAATAAATTACAATCCTTACTTTTGTAAAGCAGCTTTTTCACTTGATATTATTTGATTCTCAGAACTATTTGGAGATGTAAATCATGAATAACCCATTATTACTGTTCAGGAAGCTAAGCTTCAGAGAGGATAAGTGACTTCCCCAGAGAAGTTAAGTGTCCCATTAACAAAACTTGTATTTGAACCTAGACTTTCTTCAGTGAAAACCTAGGGAGTTTGGTTTGGCTTGGTAGTTTGATTAATTGGTTTTTACCAATACCTTCAGAAAGCAAAAAGCATAATTTTCAAATATAAAGTCAAGTTTTGCATTTATATTTATACAAACACACATTTCAGGAGAAGGGGGGAAAAGATAGAAATCTTTCGTAAGTTTATCCAAATGCTCCTTCCCAGGAATGAGTTTCATAAACATTACACATTTGAATTCTTTTCAACTATGGTTTGGCTTGTTATTTTTGTACTAGAGGCCTGGCGCTTGAAAATTCACCTCAGCCTGGCTTGCCCCCTCTCACAGTCTGGGAACCCTCATGGGTGGAAGGTGACCAACGATCAGGGGAAGGCGATGCCCCCATCACACCTCTGCTGCTGCAAGCCTTGGCCAACCCTGTTTATCTGAGCCTCAGGTGGCCCTGGGCAGCTGGGCAGCCAACATCCAAGGCTTGCCTGTGCCTTGGGCTGGCCCTGGGTGGCTGGGGGGCTTAGGGGACTGGGGGACTTCAGTGGCAAGAGTGCAGAGTGGCTGGGCCTGCCCCCTGGCAAGGCTAAGGGGACTGGGCACCAACCACCTTGTGGCTGTGGGCGTTGCCATCTTTGAAGGCATGGCAGTCAATTAGCATATTCCTTCCTTATTGGCTGTGGGTACCGCCATCTTTGAGGGTGTGACAGTCAAATTAGCATATTCCCTCCTTATCGGCTGTGGGCACCACCGTCTTTGTGATGGTGTGAGGGTCAATTAGCATATTCCCTCTTTATTACAGGTGATTAACTGGGATTGACTGCATATGAAGTATAAATTTAATCAGATGGCTACACCCCCAAGACAATTGAATTCTCTGCTCTATTTCAAATTATTAAAATTTATTACCACATCCTGAATGTAGCAATTATTAACTTCATTTCCACATTCCAAGTGTAGCAATTTTAATAAATTACCGTACATATTCTTATCTGGCATATTAAGAGTGAGACCATCAAGATTCTTCATTCAGCCGAAACCGGTTTGGCTCAGTGGATAGACCATCGGCCTGCGGACTGGAAGGGTCCCAGGTTCGATTCCGGTCAAGGGCATGGACCTTGGTTGCGGGCACATCCCCAGTAGGGGTTGTGCAAGAGGCAGCTGATCAATGATTCTCTCTCATCGGTGTGTCTAACTCTATCCCTCTCTCTTCCTCTCTGTAAAAAATCAATATATATAAAGATTCTTCATTCAGCCTCAGAACATCTTTATAAAGTGTGAGCCTCAAAAATCTTTATAGAGTGTGAGAACTGGCAGTTGGCTTATCACTAACTGACTTATCACCAGCCAACTTATCACTAACATCAGGAAGTTTCAAGCTGTGGAGGAAAAAACAATATAGACATCAAGTACATTATGGTGTTGGAAGCTGTATTTCTCAATCACACTGAGTAGGGAGTGGCTGGGAGTCAGGCCTTCACTCTCAGGAGGATTCCTGGCCGCCACACTCAGTCCTTCTGCTGTGTGAAAGCTCTCCCAGCCGGTTGGATGTGTCATTTTGAAAGACCTCTGCTGAAACCTGATTGTTCTGCAACTATTATACATTCTGTTGTGTTTGTTGGCATTTAAGCTACCGAGACAGTCTGTTTGCTGAGGTTCTTAAAAGTTGCAAATTCCATGACTTGATTTCCACTGCTATTGGTCTGTCCCAGCACCATTCTGTTGGAAAATGCCCTCCCTGCTCCCCCACCACCCTGCAGACACACACACACACACACACACACACACACACCAGAACTTTTTGTATCAATACTGTTCACTAATAGAGATCATGTTCTTTGGGATGTGTGTAAAGAAGATGGCATAAAAACATGTGGAAAATATAAAACAATACTATTTCATTGAAATGGTTTAATAATATTTTTATTTCAGT
This sequence comes from Pipistrellus hanaki, assembly GCF_964339955.1. Lineage (NCBI taxonomy): Eukaryota > Metazoa > Chordata > Mammalia > Chiroptera > Vespertilionidae > Pipistrellus > Pipistrellus hanaki. The sequence continues at coordinate 27,555,030 of NC_140506.1, forward strand.
ATTTAAGAAAATAAATTCCACAAAGAAATACGTGCATTTACATCCATTTCATTTATTCAACATGTATGAGTACCTCCTATGTGTCAGACACTGTTCCGGTCACTAGAATATAGTAGATAAAATAAAACCCTTCTTTTCAGGAACTGACATCCCAGTAGGGAGGGAACAACAAGTCAACTATGATCCTTTTTTTTAAGCATATACACCAGGTGGTAATTGAGTGCTGGAAAGAAAAATAGAAAAAAAAAAAAAAAAGAAAGAAAAGAGAAAAAAAAAAGTAGAGAGGAGGGGCATGGTAATTTGTCCCAGGTGGCAAAGGAGGGTCCCTTTGATAACACTTGAGTAAACAATCTGCATGAAATAAAGGAGTAGCTGTCTGGGGGGAAACATTCTAAGTGGACATGTGAATTGAATACCAGCCCATGTGAATGCCTGAGGTGGACACATGCCTGCCATGTCCAGGGATCATGGGAAAGAGGCCAGAGTTTGTTGAAGAGAAGTGAGTGAAAAGGAGAGTGGAGGAAGTGGGCTGGATACAAGAGAGAGAAGAACTTGTAGGCTACATAGTGAGACCCTGGAATTTGCATTTTACTCTGAATTAGTTAAAACTGTATTAGCCAAAACCGGTTTGGCTCAGTGGATAGAGCATTGGCCTGTGGACTGAAAGGTCCCGGGTTTGATTCTAGTCAAGGGCATGTACCTTGGTTGTGGGCACATCCCCAGTAGGGGGTGTGCAAGAGGCAGCTGATGGATGATTCTCTCTAACTCTCTATCCCTCTCTCTTCCTCTCTGTAAAAAATCAATAATATATATAACATTTAAAAAAATGTATTAGAAAGTCTTAAGCAACAGAGTGTCCAGGCCTTACCTAGGATTTTTTAAGCATCCCTATGGCTGCTTTGTGGCTAATAGACTGGAATGGGCAGAGGAGTGCAAGGTGAGAGTGAAAGCAACCAGTCAGGAAGCTGTTGCAATACTCCAGTAGGGGAAGAAAAGTTAACTTGGAGCTACAGTGCTTGATACAAAGTGACAATCAACAAATATCATCTGAACAAATTAATGAATAAACAAATGAAACCACGCTTCTAAAGTTATTCATCTCTTAAAAATAAATGATATTTATTCTGTGCTCAAGTATATTTCCTATATATGTACTCTACAATATAATAAACTTCTTAGACTTTCAATTTAACCTATAAAATTTGCTTCTATACCTAATGCTCTGTTATGTCTTATTGTTCAGTATTATTCATACTTGCTTCTCCTTTCTGATCTGGAAAGATATAGTCCACACTCTATACCTAGTGTTATAATTACTTGCAAACACACCTCCCTCCTGCCACCTTAACACTCACACCTTACAATTCTATGTTAGTATCAAAATCTTCACCAAGGATACAGCTGAATAGATTCTCATCTTTGGGCATAAGTGAATTTTCTAGTATACTATACTAGTACTCATGCCTCTTGTTGCTATAGCAATGTATAACCCTCCAAATCTAGGAAAGTGACCTGGTGGGGGAAGTATTTTTTAACTAACATTGTTCTGGCCAAAGGGACATAAGATAAATTAGAGGAGGAAGGTCTTGGAGGTAGGAAAGCCATTCTGAGTGTAGTTAAATGAATATAGACAGGGAGCATTGTTAAAATAGCTTAAACTCATCTCTTGTGTCTCAGTTTCCTAACCAATAAAATGGAAATAATAGTGGTATCTGCTTCATAGGATCACTGAAATACTTGCGTGAGAATATATATTCCAATTTCTTAGCATTCTGCTTCCCTTGTATGGTAGGCAGAATTCTAAGATGGTCTCCGAGATTCCCTATGTACACACACTCTCCCACATATTCAATCAAACGCTAATCCAGCTACTGCTGGAAATGGCTTTTGCAAGTGAAATTAACGTCCCAACTCAGCGGACCTTACAATCAGGAGATTATCTACTGGTAAGGGAGCCTGACTTGATCTCATGAGCCCTTATGGAGGAACGAGCTTTCTCTGGGTGATTGCAGAAGTCAGAGATTTGAAGGGGAACTGAGTTCTGCCACCCTGAATGAGCGTGGAAGCAGACTGTCCCCCAAGACTTCCAGAGGGGAACTCAGTTTGGTTGATGTCTCGATTTCAGCCTTCTGATACCTGACATTCAGGGCAGTGACCACGTCACACCATGCCAGACTTCTGACCCAAGTAAAGCATGAACAAGTAAATTGTTCTTAATCACTAAGTTTATAGTAATTTCTTATGTAACAAAAGAAAACTGATAAAACTTGTATAAACAAACTCTCTATAAATGTTTGTTCTAGCTCCTATGTGGCTATAGAAGGGATAGAAGAAATGTCAATATTTAGTGAATATTGCCTAACCAAAGAACTTATATGCATATATGCATAGCACATGGACATAGACAACAGTATGGTGAAGGCTTGGTGAGGGGGCTGGGCTGGAAGGACTCAATGGGGGGAGGGGGGTTGGCCTGTATTACTTTCAACAATAAAGATAAATTTTAAAAAGAAATGAGGAAGGAAAAGCCATGGATGGCCCTAAATATCGTCTGGGAGACTGGCAAAAAGATTGCACCACAATGAAATTGAACTTGTCTGGATAAACAAGAAGGAGCTGAGAGAAGGGACTTGACATTCATAAAATTCAATTTATGTATTCTACCAACAGAGGTACTTAGAGATACTTAGATATCATATGTGACTTATAGTTTGACGCTTTACCAGGAACTGCAAATATCCAGGAACTGCAAATACACATACAGCTTTCTAAATTTCTTGAGGTGAAACCTTGAAACTCCCAGCTTGGAGGCTGGTATGCAAGAGAATGTTATCAGCTTGAAAGTGAGTCTAGCCGTCCCCTTAGAATCCCCTGCTCCATATGACTTTGATATTAACTCCTCTTCTTGCCTGTGCATGTTAGGGGGAAATATATCATACTAGCATTTGAGAATTCACCCAAGTCATTAGCCCTGTTCCTCATAAATGCCAAAGGCCAAAGCAAGTTCAGATTTGGACATGCAGCATTTGATTAACAGTGAAACATCCAAATAGAGATCACCGTGGTTGAAGATTTTAGATCAGGAGGACAGGGTAGAGCTTTGGAAGTTGACCCCTGCAGGTAAATGAGGAGTTTAAGGAAGGAAGAATACATAGAGAGAACAAAGGACTTGCTCTCCACTTCACAGCTGAGCCAAAGCTTCTCTGCCCACGCCTGGCAATTCGCCTGCTGCATTCCTCAGCCTGCCCTAGGCCAGGGACCTCTGGTTTAGCAATTTGTCCCACTCTTGATTCCCTTCCTAGAGGTTTCAACTCCAGCCATCGGTCAAAGATCTTCTCTTCTGTTTTACTCCCAAAGGCACAGGTTTCCAGATTACAAATCAGCACATGTTACTGAACTTCCAGATAGCTGACGAATAGTCAAACTATAAACTTCAGGGTGAGTAGATCAGTTGTCTGGCCTATAGCACCTAAGCTGAATTTTAAGAAAAATGTAAAGAATAAGATAAAATTATCTGCACTTTTTAAATATTCATCACAAAAAGTTCCTGAAATAAAAGTTCCTGTATTTACTACAGCCCCAAATAATTCAATTTACAAAACAAAAGTGAAGGAAGGGGAGAATGTGCAGAACTTTTGGAAAACACTGTCTCGCAGGGGACACTTGTACTAAGTAGTAAGGTGCAGGGGTCGCTCCCTGTGGGGCAAGATATTTAACAAGGAATGTCCTACTCTTGGAGGCAGCAGCAAAGAATCCTAGCAGCCAAGGCCCATGGACCACAGACAAACACAAGAGCCCAGAGGACCCCCAGTGGGGCAGTGGTCAGCAGCGCTAAGTCAGAGCAGGATGAAAATGTGATTGTGAGGCAAAAGCAGCTGGGGAACAAGGCGGATCTGTGAGCCAGGCTTGGGCAGTGTGCCTGTACGTGTTGGGCTATCTTACAGGACTAACAAAGGCAACAATCATTATTTGTTCGCCTACAACACTGCCACTCTTATTTTCTCTCAGAGCCAGTAACTGAAACTGGCTCGGATATGAGAAACAAAAATCATTTTAAGCATTTGTCCTTATGGATGATGCTTACGTTATATTTTATAATTTTTCTTGTTTTTTTTTATTATTTCTAACACAGATCAGCTTTTTATCAACTTTTTATTGGATTATAACATATGCAGAGAAAAGCACACAGATTATCAGAATAGGGTTTGGGAATTTTCACAAACTGAACACATCCTTGTAACCAACCTTCAGAACAAGAAACAAAACATGACCAGTACCTGAGCAGACTTTCTCATGCCACCTCCAGCCTCAACCACCCCTCCCAAGGTTAACTGAAGCAGATCCTTTACTTTTAAGAAAAAAAGAAAGAAACAAGAGTTTACCCCAGACCAAAGAGGGAACAGGAGCCAACTCACAAATCACCAGAAATTTAGTCCACCTACAGTGTAACCCAAAAACCAACTATGAAAGGTGAAGGGATGAAAGGATTTTCTTTAGAGGATCAAAAAACACAGCATTTGGTTTCAAGCTTGACTGGATATATCATTGGTGGATTTTCCTTTCATTTCAGAGAGACTTTCTAGACATTTAAACCTGTTTGACTGCATTTTCTTAACTAGCTTTCTTTGTCGCTTCTGGAATTAACAATAAGGCAGCGCTTTGATTCCAGCTCCAATAAGGGATGAGGAGGGACAGTGGCTCTTCCGAGTGGTCCTCAGCCTGTGTACACACCAGAACCCTGGAGACTAAAATATAGATGCAAGGCTGATTGTAGTAGTCCCTTTGGGGAGAGGGGACATAAGAGGAGAGATCACAGAAATGCCACTACCACCAGATCCCCTCCCATAGCAAGCTGTGGGCTGAAGGAGGGGTTCTGAGGGCCCTGCCAGGAAATGTCCTGAGGACCTAGGCAGCATCTTGCCTGTCTTATGCTTGAAGCTAAAGTTATCAGAAGTAGCATACTATACCGAGACCGGTTTGGCTCAATGGATAGAGCATCGGCTTGGAGACTGAAAGGTCCCAGGTTCGATTCCAGTCAAGGGCATGTACCTTGGTTGCGGGCATATCCTCAGTGGGGGGTGTGCAAGAGGCAGCTGATCGATGACTCTCTCTCATCGATGTTTCTAACTCTCTATCTCTCTCCCTTCCTCTCTGTACAAAATCAATAAAATATATTTAAAAAAAAAAAAAAAAAGAAGTAGCATACTAAAGGAATGTTAGATTAAGGGCCACGAAAAGAGTCAAGTTAGAGCTACAAATTCTGCCTGGTTAGTCCAGGAGAAATATAAGACCCAAGAAGATGGGAAGAAAGAAGGAACCAAGTTTTGGGCAGAAGTTTCCAAAGAGACAGGGACCACAACACTATCTATTAAGAATTCTTGCCCCCAAAATGCAGCTTAAACCTGACCTGAGTGCTGTTTTAACTACCAATTTATAAGAAATGAAGAGAATAGGAGAATATAAGGGGTTGCAACCAGCAAAATCTGAGATGTGGGAGGTTCTGTGAATAACCAAGTATGCGCAACTGCAACAAAAGGGGAGGGTGGAGAATGGAGGGAGAACCAGTAAGAGATTTAAGAGACAAATCAACTAATCACAGTGTGTGGACATTATTTGGAACATAATTCAACCAACTGTAAAAGTAACAAAAACTACAAGCAATTAGACAATTGAAGTTAGAATACTAAATAGATATTTAAAGGTAAACAGAAATTAGTGTTTAAAATTTTAGGTGTGATAATTGTATTTTAGTTATTTTTTAAATATATTTTATTGATTTTTTACAGAGAAGAAGGGAAGGGATAGTTAGAAACATCGATCAGCTGCCTCCTGCACACCTTTTACTTGGGGATGTACCTGCAACCAAGGTACATGCCCTTGACCGGAATCAAACCCGGGACCTTTCAGTCCACAGGCCAACACTCTATCCCCTGAGCCAAACCGGTTAGGGCTTTAGTTATATTTTTAAAGACACCGTACTGTGTTAGAGCAGTGGTTTCAGAACTTCATCATGCATCAGGATCACCTGGAAGATTTCTTGAAACACGGATTTCTGGGCTCCACCCCCAGAGTTTCTAATTCTGCCGGATTTTATTGGGGACTGAGATTTTCAATTTCTAACAAGCTAGATGCTGAGTACATGAAGGTCCATATTATTATTCTATTCTTGTTATGTTAGAAATTTCTATTTTAGAAATATTTTAGGATAAAGAAAAAGAAATACTATAAAAATCATTTGGCAATATCCAACATCCATTCCTGACTAAAAAAATAAAATAAAATAAGCCCTGGCTGGTTTGGTGTGGATAGAGTGTTGGCCAGCGGACTGAAGGGTCCTGGCTTTGATTTTGGTCAGGGGCACATGCCTGGGTTGCAGGCACCATCCCCAGTGGGGGGTTTGCAGGAGCTCTAAAAAAAAGTTTTACAATACAGTGGTCACAGGGAGGGTCTGAGCAAGGTAGGGGCTGGATGGCTATTGGGGCAAGAGCGCTCTTTCTCTTTATTCTCCCCGAGGAGCTTTTCCCCTTCTGAGCCTGCATCCTATCTCAACCTGGAGGCCCCAGGTGGGCTGCCTTTCTTCCCTGACTGATGTTGGTACTAAATACTTATTCCTTGGTTAATCATATTTCCACATGGAAAGACTTACCTTAAAGCAACTATTTTCAAATGTGCCTGTCACTTGGGGAGCTTGAAAAACTACTGATGCCTGGGTTCCACTTCCACAGATTGTGATGCAATTGTTCTGGGTCCGTGGTCAGCAAACTGTGGCTCGCAAGCCACATGTGGCTCTTTGGCCCCTTGAGTGTGGCTCTTCCACAAAATACCACGGCCTGGTCGAGTCTATTTTGAAGAGGTGGTGTTAGAAGAAGTTTAAGTTTAAAAAATTTGGCTCTCAAAAGAAATTTCAATCGTTGTACTGTTGATATTTGGCTCTGGTGACTAATGAGTTTGCCGACCACTGTTCTGGGTTATGGTGTGGGCAGAGGATCCGTGTTTCCAAAGAGGTTCTAGTTTGAGAGCCACTACCTTACAGTAATGTATTGTATCTTGTCTTGGAACTTCTCTGAACGGAGAGTTTCAGAAGTGAAACTGGGCAAGAATGGCTCAGGCCCTAAGGCTTTTTTTTGTGGGCATCTGACTGCCTACAAAGTTTACCAAGTTTGTTTTATTACTCTGAGTCATAGATTTTATAATAACAGGCCCTGTGGCAAGGGGCAGAGCAAACAGGAGGTGGAAGAAGCCTGTGGTTGTCCAGAAGTGACTTCAGCAAGTTAAGTCTATTTAATTTAGGTATAAGGAAGTAACAGTGCCCCTGGGCAGATGGCTCAGTTGGTTAGAACATTGTCCTGTTAGGCCAGGGTTGCAGGTTTGATCCCTAGTCAGGCCATTTACAGGAATCAACAAGCCAACTTAACCACTTATTCAACAGGCCTCAAACCATCTTATAATTATGTATCACCTCAATTTGTATTTGAAAAAATTTCTAACCTAGAGAAATGTTGAAAGAATAGTTCAAATACACCTATATGCCCTCCAAATACATTCATCAATTGCTAACATTGTGCTCTATTGCCATCTCTGTCTTGCTCTCTCTCTTTTGGGGGGCTGAAAGGAGGCTGAATCTCTACAGTTTAACAAGTATTTCCTAAGAACAAGAGCAGTTTTCTATTTAGCTATGATACCATTTTACTCCCAGGAGGTTTAATAAATATACATTATTTAATATATGATCCATATTTATTTATTTTGTTAAGATATATTTTTATTGATTTCAGAGGGGAAGGGAGAGGGAAGAGAGAGATAGGAGCATCAATGATGAGAATCATTGATCAGCTGCCTTCTGCATGCCCCCTACTGGGGATCAAGCCCACAACCCAGGTATGTGCCCTTGACCAGAATTGAACCCAGGACCCTTCAGTCCACAGCCTGATGCTCTATCCACTGAGCCAGGGCAAAATATGATCCATATTTAAATTTCTCCAATTAACCACAAAACTTACTTTATACTTATTTTAATAACTGCACACTGCATAATTGTCTTATCTCTTTACTCTCCATAATCTAGAATAATCTCCCTCCTTTTTATGAGACATTGACTGACAAATTTGAAAAGGCTAGACTGACTGTGTCATTGAATACTGTATGCTGTATGATGCTTCCTATGGTTAGACTCATATTAAATATTTAGCAAGAATATTATGTTGATGATCTTGTGAGCTTGCAATCACATCACATCGGAAAGAACTTGTTGGTCCCATTATCTCTGATACTGAGTTTAAACTGTTGGTTAAGGTGGTACCCATCAGATTTCTTCATTTAAGTGTATCTTTTTCTTTTATACTTAATAAACAACGTGAAACTATGAAAACATGTGAATATCCCATTTCCCAACAGTTTTTGCATCCATTATAATCTGCTATTATAATGTGATCGCAAATAGTGATGTTTTAATTCTATCATTCCTTCTACATTTCTTTTTGTTGTTGTTGTTTGTTGTTGTTTTTTTGTTAATCCTCCTAAGGATATTTTTCCATTGATTTTTAAAGAGTGGAAGGGTGAGGGAGAGACAGAGAGGGAAAGAGAGAGAGAAACATTGATGTGAGAGAGACACATGGATTGGTTGCTTCCTGCACATACCCCAACCAGGACTGGGAATCCAGTCTGCAACTGAGATATGTGCCCTTGATCAGAATCAAACCCAGAACCCTTCAGTCCACAGGCCAATGCTCTACTCACTGAGCCAAACTGGCTAGAGCCCTTCTACATTTTTAACTGGCATTCTATGTAAAGAAGAGCTTCCCTCACCTTCACTCCACTTTCTGTTTTTTTGTTTGTTTGTGGGGTTGTTTTTTTTTTTTGTTTGTTTGTTTGTTTTTAGTGTCATCATGGACTTATGAAATCTTTGTTTATTTAATGAATTATGATCCATTACTATTATTTGTCTTTATGAAACCAGCTCCTGTGTCCTTTCAGAATATCCCATTAATCTTTAAGTAGTGTCTTTATTTCTATCACAAGAGATTTCAAGCTCATCTTTCTCCAAATCTGAAGTCAACCATTTCTCCAAGGAGGCTCCATTCCTTTTCATTGGAAATGGTATTTCTCATACCATTTTCTTCAGTTCTAGTTTTTATTTTTACCTTCCTGGCTCCTGCATCTATCTCTAAGACTTTTCCAAACTCAGGCAGGGGAAATGAATTAACCCTCCTATACCCCAACACCTGACCCAGTGTGTTACAGAACATACACCTTGTCTTTTATATTGACCAATTTCTATATTGATTTAACAAATATATTTTTTGAGTGAGTGCTTCTACTACAAAGGGTTATACTAAGCACCCAAGATAAAATTCGAAGCAGCACAAGCGGAGTCATGGCCTTCATGGAGCTTACTAGTGGGGAGAACAAATAAGAACTAGATGATCATACACTTAACTGAAAATACTGTGCGGGCTCTACAAACAGGCACTGAGTCCTAGGCACACAACAGAGAATCTGATATACTCTGGGCAGTTGTGAAGGCATCCCTAAGATCTGAGACATGGATAGGTGTTATCAGTTCAAGGATTAGGGGTTTGTGTGTATGTTGGGGGCAGTGGTGGTGGTGGCAGAGGGCTAGGGACCTAGTCAGTTGAACAGGTTCTAGACAGAAGTAAAGAAGGGACTTGGAATATTAGAGAGGCCAAAAAGAATGCTGAGGTCTTTATTCAGCCAAAAGTTAGGGGCGGGGCGTCTGTTAGGGTAACTGGAAGGCTGGGCAGATACTGACTCCTTAGGGTAGGGGTGTCGAACTCAATCAGAGAAGGGGCCAAAATCTAAAATCCAGCCTAAATCGCGGGCCGAATGGTTTACTGAACAGTCATAAACTGACAATGTCATAAACTGACAGCGGAGTGCAGTGATGACAGCGTGGTGCGGGCCACGTTGCAAGGCCTGGCGGGCTGGATTTGGCTCGCGGGCCTTGTGTTTGACACATGTGCCTTAGGGCCTTGAGAGCAAGTTAAGGTTTTTAGTTTTTATCATCCATATAAAGGAAAGCTATTAAAGGCTTAAACAGGAAAGAGGCATACCTGGATCTATATTTTAAAATTCATATTGGCCGATGCAGAAAAGATTGGCTGGGGCAGGGGTGCGCGTTAGCATTCCAGATGGAAGAAGGCTCTTTCCTGCAGTGCACAGTGTTCTAGGGCAGCAGCTGTGAAATGTCACTGTCACTTCCTGTCACCAAAGCGAGCACACACCCATTTTGTGGTTCTCTGAAGATTTCTCTAGACAATGGGGAATCTAATTAATGGTCTCCACCCTAGCTTAGCGTTCCCTAGCAGCCCCCACGCTCTCTGTTTCCCTTTTTTCTTTTATGCCCTTTTTTTTTCTTTTATATCCGGCAGGGAAGTACAAAGATGAGAATGGAGTTCATAATAGGAGCTTAAGAATACAAAGGTACACAAAGCTAATAAACACATTTCAAAAGCCTTCAAAAGGAAGGTGTGAGTCTCTGGAGGAAGGGGAACAAATGGCAAAGGAGCTGGAAATTTGGTTAGATCCTTTGTGTGAGGAGGAAAGGATGGGTGAGAGGTTGGGGGGACCAGTGTCTGAGCACAAGGCTTGCCTTCCCCCTTCCTTATTCCAAGGTCTGCCCTTTTGCCACCACCCAAGGTGGCTCATGAAAAACCTGGCCTGTCCCAGCCCTGGACATGGTTGAAACAGAGCAGTGGCAAGAGTGAACGCAGAGAAGGAAGGCCAGTGGTCTGTACTCAGGTGGGGCAGGTAAAGTATGAGTAACATGAAGAATTCAGAGTTTATAATCTGCAAGATTCCTTATAAATATGCCCAATCCATATGCTATGTGAAAGTGTCTAACAGACCTTTTAAAGCTTTCCAACTCCTTTTACAATGCTGGCATAACTCTGACACCAAATCTAATAAACCTAGTGTCAGGTTACAAATTTAGGAAAGATAAGGGGAGTCATGTGTGAGAGTTACCATCTTCACCATTTTCAAGTGTTCAGTTCAGCAATGTTCAGTACATTCACATCCTTGTGCAACTAATATTCAGAACTCTTTTCATCTTGCAAAACAGAAACTCTGTACTCGTTAAATAACAACTCCTCACTCCTCCCTTCCTCCAGCCGCTGGCCACCACCCTTCTACTTTCTGTTTCTATGAATTTTACTACTCCCAGTACCCATATAAATGAAATCATACAGTATTTGCTTTTATCCTATTTTATTTTCCATAATGTCCTCAAGTTTCATCTAAGTTGACCCATGTGTCAGAATTTCCTTCCTTTCTAAGGCTAAATAGGATTCCAATTGCTGTAAATAAACACATTGTTTAGCCATTCATCCGCTGATGGGTATTTGGGCAGCTTCCACCTTTGGCTCAAGTGAAGACTTCTATGAACATAGGTGTACAAATATTTCTTTAAGTCTCTGCTTTCTATTCTTTTGTGTATTTACTCAAAGGCAGAATTGCTGGATTATATTGTAATTTTATTTTTATTTTTTTGAGAAACCCATTCTTTCCTTTATAGCAGCTGCACAAGGGTTTCAATTTCTCCATATCTTCACCAACCCTTGTTATTTTGTTTGCCTTTTTATTTCAAACAGTAGCCATCCTAATGGGTGTGTGTTTAAATTTTTTACACTATAAAATACATATGTTTATTATGGGAATTAAAGATATAGAAAAAATAAAAATAAAGGAAAGAAATAAGTAAAAACAATGGAGATAGAAAAGTCTCTTCAATAAATTGTGTTGGAAAAACTGGACAGGCAAAAGAATGGAAATAGATCATTATCTTACACCACCACAATATTAACTCAGAATATTAATTCAATATTAATAAAGACTTGAATGTAAGACTGAAACAATAAAACATATGGAAGAAAACAGTCACTAAATTTCTGGACATTTGTCTCAGATATATTTTTGCAAATTGGACTCTAAAGGCAGGAAGATCAAAAGCAAAGACAGATGAACTGGACTAAATCAAACTGAAAGGCTTCTGTATAGCAAAAGGAAGCATCAACAAAACAAAAAGGCAACCAACTGAACAGGAGAAGATCTTTTCAAATGATACTTCTAATACTAGGTTAATATCCAAAATATATACAGAACTCTTACAACTAAGCAAAAAACAAACAATCTGATTTTTAAATGGGCAGAGGCTCTGAATAGGTATTTTTTAAGGAGGACATATAGATGGCCACAGACATAGAAAAAGATGTTCAACATGACTAGTTATTAGGAAAATGCAAATGAAGATCACAATGAGATATCACTTCATACCTGTTAGAATGGCTACTATCAAAAATAAGAAATAACAAATGTTGGTGAAAATGTGCGGAAAGGGGAACCTTCATACACTGTTGATGGGATTATAAATTGGTGCAGCCACTATGGAAGATAGTATAGAGGTTCTTAAACCCTTAAGAATAGAACAAGCATATGATCTAGCAATTCCTCTTCTGGGTATTTTCCTGAAGAATATAGAAGCACTAATCTGTAAAGATATATGTACCACTATGGTCATTGAAACATTATTTACACTAACCAAAAAATGGCAACAACCCTGAGTTCAACTAAAATCAGCTCAATCAACCCACTGACTCATAAAACTATTGTAAACTACTAAGATTTTGAGGTTGACTATTAGATAGCATTATTCTGCAACAGTTAACCTGAAACTTATAACAAATACTAATAGTAGATCTCTTTGTATGAAGAAAATATGGTAGATTACATTTTCCATTTATACTTTTAGTGTTTTCCACATTTTCTATTTCCAGCTTCTGTTATTTTTTAAATTGGGTGGGAAAGAATTACACAGAAAAAACAACAACAACAATGTAAATAATTAAGTTTCTTCTTCCTAACTTTATATATTTTTAAACTAGAGGCCCAGTGCATGAATTCGTGCACCAGTAGGGTCCCTCGGCCTTGCCTGTGTGATGGGATCGAAACTGGCTCTCTGACATCCCCTGAGGTGTCCCAGATTATGAGAGAGTGTAGGCCAGTCCAAGGGACCCCACTGGTGTACGATTGGGGCCAGAGAGAGATGAGGGATGTTGGCCAGCCAGAGAGGGACTGCAGGAGGGCTCCAGAGCATGTCTGGCCCATCTTGTTCAGTCCCAATCCGCTGGATTCCACCAGCAAGTTAACCTACCGGTCAGAGAATCTGCCCCCTGGTGGTCAGTGCACATCATAGCGAGGGGTTGAGTGGCTTTAGCATATCATTAGCATATTACACTTTGATTGGTTGAACGGATAACTAAACAACTGGACACTTAGGCTTTTGTTATATAGGATTAGAATGAAATTGTTTATTTTCTACAGTGCATGCATGGCTACAATCAATCAAGCACCGAGAGTTTTACATGGTAAACACTGTAAAAAGAAAAAGGACATCTTAACAACAAAATCTATCCTGCCTGTCTTGGTGCTCTTCTCCTTGCTAGCTTCCCTAATTAGGCAGAAGGAAGACCCTTCCTTTGTCTATTGTCTTTAGAAGCATACACCACACATTTCTGCCTTATTCTAACAAACTTTTTTTTCTTTAAAATAATTATAAAAATAAGAAAAGGGGAAACTGTGAGTGATCAATATGCTTAATTACTAACTAATTAGTAATTCAATTACTAACTAATTAGAGGGTAAGAATTGAAATGTTGCCCTCACGATATTAAAGAATTCTACCATCTGTCTATGTATAAGTTCAGGTAATACTCTGCCCTTTTTCTTACTTCATGCATCAGGGTAAAAGTTATTTAAATCTGCAGTCCATATCATTTTTCCATATTAGCCCTGATTGTCTTATGTTTGCCAACTGGGTATGTACAGCCATAAAAACATATTCCCTACAAGGACACATTTGAAAAAATTAATGTATCAAAGAACATTCTATAATCTGATGTTACAGATATGTTTTAGACTAGCAGCTTCCATTCTTCAATTTTACAATCCCTGTGAGTTAGAGACAGGACTTTTTATTAAAAGTTCAGAGCCAAGTAACTAGAAGTACTTAAATCTTTCTACATTGTTTATTTAAAAACAATATCTAAAGTTTCTTTTTCCTTTTGTGTAGAAGAAAAATGAATGCTGTTTATTGTTTATTTTGCCCTGCTAAAGACAAAGACAGGGGGTTGGGAGATGCAGAACCACACAGTAGGCAGACTATTATTATATGATGTTAAAGGGAATCAGCTTCCTTCCAAAAATTAGTTTTTAAAAAATAGAATTTGGCAAGTTGGATTAAAACCCGTAACAGTTTAAAGAATAATATGCTTTACATAAAAATTATTTCTAGCAAATTAAAAATCTTTGTTTCTGGGTGTATAAATGCTCAAAAGGGGAAAATACCGTATTTACTAACAAAAATTATCTTTTTCCTTTTATTTTCTCATTCTAAAAAGAGAAGGTAAAAATTATGTAATCCAAAACTACAATGAGATACAATCTCATACCGGTTAGGATGACTATTCTCAACAACAGATAAATGTTGGCAAGGATGTGGAGAAAAGGGAACCCTTGTACATTGTTGGTAGAAATGGAAGTTAGTACAGCCACTATGGAAAACAGTATGGAGACTCCTCAAAACACTAAAAAATAGAATTGCCATATAATCTAGCAATCCTACTTCTGGGTATATATTGAAAGGAAAGAAAATCAGTATCTCATAGAGTATGCACTCCCATGTTCATTGTAGCACTATTCACAATAGCCAAGATACAGAAACAACCCGAGTGTTTATCAACGGATGAGTGTTTATCAACGGATAAAGAAAAGGGTTTGAGAAAAGAGGAGAGAAGAAAAAAGAGAAAGAGAGAACTCCTGGATACGGACAACAGTGTGGTGATTGCAGGGAGTGGGTGGAGGTGGAAGAGGGCACAGAGAGGATCAATGGTGATGGAAAAAGTAAATTTAATTTAAAAAAGAAAATATGGTGTGTGTGTGTATATTAAATGAAATACTATTTAGCCTTAAAAAAAAAAAATCCTGTCATTAGTGATGACCTAAATAAAGCTAAAGGACATTATTGTAAGTGAAATAAGCCAGACTCAGAAAAACAAAGCTCACTTTGTTGTGAGCTCACTTATATGTGGAATATAAAATGTGAGCTCACTTATATGTGGAATATAAAATGCCAAACTCATAGAAGCAGAGAGTTAGCAGTGATTGCCAGAAGTGGGAGTGGGAGGAGTGGAGAGGGAAATGTGGAGATACTGGTCCAAAGGTACAAAATTTCAGTTATACAAAACGAATAAATTCTGGAGCTCTAATGTACAACATGGTGACTATTGTTGACAATACTTTATTGTATAGCTGTGTGAATTAGATTCGTTTTGGTGATAATTTCACAATGTGTATAAAACATCAAGTTGCATAGTTAAAATATATACAATGTCTATTTGTCAATTATGCCTTAATAAAGCTGGGGGGAAAAGAAGAAAAAATGTGCCAGCATACAACAATGAATTAGGCAAACATAAAGTTAATTGTGTTACAGGACCACACCCTGAAATGTTAATCTATTAAGAAATCATAACAAAGACTCCTGTATGAAAATGACAATGTGATTGTGAGTCACAGATGACAAAAGTAGTAGTTTTATGTAGTTGGGAGATTTATATGTCCCACCCTTGGGTGGAAGACCAAAAAGAGCCTGCATAATCAGTCCAAGGAAGTCAGTAGTAGCCCAGAAGGAAGAAATTGGCACAGTAATCGAAGTAGGAAAGGAGTCCCTCAAATCTGAAAGACAATCGCACACATCACTACCATCACCACCATCACCATCCAGCAGCAACAAATGCTCCCTTCCCTCCTGTAGTCAGGGACAAAAAATTAGATGCTACTCCTTTAAGGTGCAGCTTTGATTTGACTAGGACAAAATATATTGCAGTTTTATGCAAAAGTGCTCTCCAGTGGCAGAAGTAAATAATGACAAAGGAAATGTGTTTTCAATGAGGAATTGCATGACAGACTGCTTTGCCTGTAGATATAAAACTGGCACATATTCTTAAAATCACAGGTTTAAATTTTCCCTCTTGGCAACTATGATTACTCTTCAATGGGTAGGGGAATTGTGAAAACCATTTATCTTGATTCACTTTGCAAAATGGTACAAGGAAGAAAACTGGAAAGTTATACAGTGCACATGTGAGGAAAATATATGGATAAAAGGTGCCATAATGTAAGCAATCAGTCCACATGACACCACAGGGCTATCAAGGAACAGAAACCAGAACGACACTGCAAAGAGCTCTGCAGCAATTGTGTTCCTACATATTTACCCACATGCTTTCAAGCCTATATCCACACAAAAACCAGCATGTGAATGTTTATAGCAGCTTTACTCATAATCACCCCCAAACTGGAAGCAACCAAGATGCCTTTCAATAGGCAAATGGATAAAGAAAAATTAAATCTGATTGAGAAATAAAAAGAAATAAGCTATCAAGCCATACAAAGACATGGAGGAATCTTAAATACATATTTATAAGTGGACCTATCTAATCTAAAAAGGCTACATAATATATAATTACATTTATATGACATTCTGGAAAAGGCAAATCTATGGACATGGCAGACAGAACAGTGGATGCCAGGAGTTCAGGCCAGGGAAGGTTTGTAACTGTGAAGCACAGAGAACTTTTAGGGCATTGAAACTGTTCCAGATAATACTGGTGGATATATGACACCCTGCATTTGTCAAAACTCAAAGAGCTTTACAGCACAGGGAGTAAACCTTAAAGAAGGCCAAAATTTTTTAATCGTTTAGAAGGTGAGAGGTTCCAGGATGAAATGTAGAATGTGACAAAAGAATCTAACTGTGTTACAAATACTGTATGAAACAACCTCATTGAAGAAGATGAGGGAGAAAGGCAACCTACTGTATTTTCTGGCGTATAAGACGACCACTGTGTTCTAGTAAAAAGCCTGCCAGAGTCAGAGAGGCGGTCTATTAAAAAAAGAACTGGTGTTGCCTCGGAAGTGGGGGGTAGTCTTATACAGCGAATATACGCCTAAACCTATGCTTTAACTGTAAAATTAGGGGGTCGTCTTATACGCCGGAAAATATGGTAAGTAAATCTGGAAATAAGAGAAATCTGTATATGGAAGACAAAAAGAACTGTAACTGACAAAGTGAGGTTTGGGTTAACAATTCAGAAACAACTATACATGCATACTCGATTTGAACTATTAAGTAAATAGATAGCAGATGGTGGGAGCCAGGTTTCTCAGTGTTGGAGTTATAAAGCAAGAGACAAAGGCTAAAATGATCCATGAGGTAATATGGAGATATCAATATGAACTCATTTATCTTAATAAGATATAGTTACGTATAGAAATACTAGAGGCCTGGTGCATGAATTCGTGCATGGGTGAGGGTCCCTCTCAGCAATTGGGGCCAGCTCGCCCAGTTGGGGCCAATCAGGGATGGTCAGCCAGGGGAAGGGACTGCAGGTGGTTGGCCGGCCGCAGGAGGTTGGCTATGGGAGTGCACTGACAGAGGGCAGCTCCTGCATTGAGCATCTGCCCCCTCATGGTCAGTGCACATCATTAGCTACTGGTTGTCTGGTCACTTAGGCTTCTAGATAGATAGATAGATAGATAGATAGATAGATAGATAGATAGATAGATTAGATATGTGTTTATACTCTGGTTAGTATACACACATCTTCCTGGCTCTGTCAGTTGAGAGGGCCCAGAGCAATGATACTCCAGTAGAAATTAGCACACCTAATTCCAGCTCTTGGTTTCCAATACCATTCTCCAACCAAAGGAGCCAGGGCCCCTAGGAGATTCGACTGTTCTAGGATTAGGGCAGGAAATATATAAGATGAGCCTGGAGCATCTTGTAGTGCCAGAAAGTAAGTGGGGATATATCAAAGTGACACAGGAAGACCTCCTAATGGAGACATACAAATGTGAGTAATGAAATAAAGCTTTACTGGATTATAACCCAGAGTATAAAATAGGTATTCATGAGTCCATACTAATATAAATAATATTGGGTCGGCAGCTAAGTAATTGCGGGTTTCACACATATATGGCTTCAGTTGAATTTTTAGTTTGCAGACGTAGTACAAATGTAAAACACATTTTGTTATTTGATAGTTGGCTATTCAGCTGTTAATCAATAAAAAAAGTTTTTTGATCTGTTTTGTAGTTTTCGTTTGGCGTTCGTTGAAAAATGGAAAATCAAAAGGAACATTTTCGTCATATTTTGCTTTTTTATTTCCGCAAAGGGAAAAACGCATCGCAAGCTCATAAAAAGTTATGTGCTGTTTATGGTGATGAAGCCTTAAAAGAACGGCAGTGTCAAAATTGGTTTGCCAAATTTCGTTCTGGTGATTTTTCACTCAAAGATGAAAAACGCTCTGGTCGTCCAGTTGAAGTTGATGACGCCCTAATCAAAGCAATAATCAATTCAGACTGTCACAGTACAACACGTGAGATTGCAGAGAAGCTTCATGTATCACATACATGCATTGAAAATCACTTAAAACAACTTAGCTATGTTCAAAAACTCGATACATGGGTTCCTCACGAACTGAAAGAATCACAGTTAACGCAACACATTAGCAGCTGCAATTTGCTAAAGAAACGTAATGAAAATGATCCATTTTTAAAACGACTGATAACTGGCAATGAAAAATGGGTTGTTTACAACAATATCAAGCGGAAAAGATCGTGGAGCAGGCCAGGTGAACCAACTCAAACAACATCAAAAGCTGATATTCATCAAAAGAAGGTTTTGTTATCAGTTTGGTGGGATTACAAAGGAATTGTCTACTTTGAACTCTTACCACCCAACCGAACGATCAATTCTGATGTCTACATTGAACAACTAACGAAATTAAACAATGCAGTTGAAGAAAAGCTGCCCGAATTGACAAATCGAAAAGGTGTTGTATTCCATCATGACAATGCAAGGCCACACACATCTTTGGTCACTCGGCAAAAATTAATGGAGCTTGGTTGGGATGTTTTGCCATATCCACCATATAGTCCTGACCTTGCACCATCTGATTACTTTTTGTTTCCATCTTTACAAAACTCCTTGAATGGTAAAAATTTCAATAATGATGATGATGTCAAATCGTACCTGATTCAGTTTTTTGCTAATAAAAACCAGAAGTTTTTTGAACGTGGGATTATGATGCTGCCTGAAAGATGGCAAAAGGTCATTGATCAAAATGGGCAATACATTACAGAATAAAGTTATTTAGTTCCATGAAAAAATTGTCTTTGATTTTCTTTTAAAAATCCGCAATTACTTAGTTGCCGATCCAATATATGTGATTAAGTACTAGAATAGGCAACTTACCTATATAGAAGAATTCTAAATAATTTATACAGATACTTTTCCCTCAAGGGGGTATCCTTAATTGTATCTGTTCAGTTACTCCCTCCCAAAGAATAAAGGAGGGGCGGGGGGAAGAGTAACAGGTGAGCAAGGTTAACATCAACAGTGTAAAGTCATATTGATAGCATGTACCTTTGATATAACACCCTAGATGAGAATACTTTATGTCTATTGTCTCCCTCCTAAAATTAATCTATAATAATAAAAGCATAATTAGCTAATTAGGCCAGACAGCTGAATGACCTTCTGGCCATCCTTCCGGATGAAGGGTGGGGGCTGAGGCAGAGGCAGTTGGAGGCAATCAGGCAGGCAGGTGAGTGTTTAGGGGTGATCAGGCAGACAGGTGAGTGATTAGGGGTGATCAGGCAGGCAGATGCGGTTAGGGGTGATCAGGGAGGCAGGCGAGCGGTTAGGGGTAATCAGGCAGGCAGAGGTAGTTAAGAGTGATCAGGCAGGCAGGTGAGTGGTTAGGAGCAATGAGGCAGGCGGGCAAGTGGTTAGGGGTGATCAAGCTGGCTAGCGGTTAGGAGCCAGTGGTCCCAGATTGTCCCTTAAGCAGAGTCAAAAGCTAAACCAAGGGCTCTACGATAAGAACATGCTTAGCATGGTCCAATGGACACAAGGAGGCTAGAGTGAGTGGAGCAGAGGGAGGCAAGGGTGCAGTCACAAGTGAGGACACAGGTACAATGGCAGGTAGGAGACAGCTCATGGATGACCTTGTAGACCACTGTAGAAACTCTGGCTCTTTCTTATTTGTCTGGGTGAAATCAGATGCTACTGTAGGCTTCTGAGTAAGAATGGCATGATTTAATTTATGTTTGAATATGACCTAGACTATGCATTGTAAGAAGGTGAGGGCAGAAGCAGTGAGTCAGATAGGAAACTAATCCTGAAATCGAGGAATGACATAAGCAGGGCCCAGTAGTCAGATTTTGTTAATGTTTAAGGTGGAACCTTAAAATAAACTTATTTATCTTTGCTTTAGTGTCTCATGCCCCCCCAAAACCCCATCCCACCCCACCAGAGGACTTCTCTTAAGGTACCCACTTCAATCACCCCTCTTCTCTCTCACAAACCACTGAATACTTCCATTGTCTGGAGAATCAGCCCAATTGATGCAGCTACAGTACCAGAGGTCAGAGCTCACCTCCCTTTCTGGCCTCATTTCTCTGGGGCATCTACAGGAAGCCTCACTTTGATTTGGTTCATTGGCCATTCCCTCAAGTTTTCTAATACTTTCCTTCCCCTGGCCCACACTTTGTTATTTTGTTTTACTTAGCACACCTTCCTCATTAACCCATCACCCATTTTGAAATTCGGTATACCTTTAACACAGAACTCAAATTCAAATTCCTTCACAGAGCCTTCCCTGCTTGCCCAGTGACAGGATTTTCACTCAGATGGCAACTATCATATACTAGCCTATAACGTAATTTCTTCTACCAGTCAGCTGCTAAACTCTAGGAGGCCCCGACTATGTCACAGGTGTTTTTGTATCACTAATGTCTGAACATAGCATGTATACAACAAATGTGTAAAATGCTTTGGCTAAAAGAATATTCATGTTAAAAAGCACCTACCCATGCAAACATATGCAATTAGGATCCAAATGAAAGATACACACACACACACACACACACACACACACACACACACTTAATACAACAAATATATTATAATGTACACACATACACGTACATGTAACATAACACATTTATTATAATACACACGCACACACAATCAAAACTTTGACAACAGCCAGAGTTTTCCACAGTCTTTAAAAACATGAAAAAATAAGGGTTAATATGAAGAAATATAACTCATAATCTTATAATTTAGGTAACAATGTAGTCTACTCAATTAAGAATTCTACTAATTAAGACTGGAAAATTGCAATGTCCCTTATATACTTAATATTTTTAATTTATATTTATTTACAATATTCTCAAGGATTGATAGAGCCACTTATGTCATAAACCAGATTTTGTAACTGGGCTCTTCGTTAGGTAAGCAAATCCAAAGGCAATAAAACCCTGAAAAGTGGGATGAAACCCCAATAGAAACTCTCTGTAACCCACAAAGTCCTTTAATAAAAAACACTGTGCAAATTCTGCATCCGGTGGATGCATTTTTATCTGCCAATATTTACACCAAGAATGTTTGTGCCATCTGTGATTTTTCATGTAACATAGTTTCTTCGGTTTGTATAATTTAGAATGTGTTTCTATCACATGTTACTGTGAACTGGTAGGCACCTCAAACATTTCAAAAACTGCAGGGCAATTGACAGCAGTCGTACAAAGCAGGCCAGAAAGGGTGCAGGGAAAGGAACCAAACTCTCCTGTTTTATCTTCTTTTATTTTTGCTTGCATTTGGTCTTTATCCTACTGGGGTCTTTGGCAATTGTATGAGTACTAGTAGATGACAGCACCAACCATACCTTTTTATTTAGCACAAGTTGGATTTGAAAAGCCAAAACAAGAAAACACTTAAGGAATCCTGAGACTCTCAGAGAAGTAAATTAAGTCTGCTATTTCTTTTAGCTCTGCTCTCCTGCTCTTTATTCTTTATTTTTTTAAAAAATATTTATTTCCCCCATTTTCAACAAGTGAAGTCATTAAAGATCACTAAAGGCACATAACCTATGAACAGGGTAAGTGTGAAAAGGCCATGGTATAGATTACAGACTGGGGGAAGACACAGAACTAGAGGAGCTTACAGTGAGTAAGCACTCAGACTTTGCTGTACAGTTAAGTATCACTGCATGTTACACAATAACTGAGGCCTTTCAATACTAGTTGTTTGCAACGGCCGCCAACCTTTCGGACCTCACAGACCACCAGTGGTTGGCGACCACTGCTCCAATGGTTTCCTTAAACCAGCTGTTGCCAACCATTCAGACCTCATGGACCTTCAGTGGTCCTCGGACCACCAGTTAGCGACCTCTGGTTTGAAGTAATATAAGCATAAGCTGTCCTTCAAAAACTGAACATAAATATAACAGGAACAAACAAGTTATAAGGAAAAATTTTAAATGTCCAAATATTAGTGTTCTTGGACAAAAATCTATTTGTTCAAGAATAAGATAATTTTAGAAAGTAGCAATTTTTAAAGAAATAAAACATTGCAAAATGAATTTTAGTCCTTCTTTATATAATTTATAAGTTTGGAAAAAAATGCAGGCTGTTAATAAGTCTAGAAAATATTTTTTATGCAGTGTATCCATAACAATACCGATCATGTAGTCTGTCTGTCTCTCTCTCTCTCTCTCTTATAGAAACATTCATATAACTAAATCTTCCCTGGATAATCTCTGTATCACCATTTTCCTCCAATTGCTTCATAAGCCATTCTAACACATCTCTGGAAACTGTGGTGGGTAGTCTAAAATCATTTATGATTTAAGGATACCTGCAATATATTAATGACATGAACATTTACATATCTAACATTTACATATATATTTAACCAAGGTAATCTTTTAAACAATGACCATATAAGAAAGTGACATTATGATACAACAGACAACAGATTTTTCCCAGTGAACTATACAGTACTTTTCTTTTTTTTTTTCTCAAACATTTAATCACCTTTATTTATTTTTTGTTTGTTTTTTGTTTATTTTGTTAATCCTCAGCCGAGGATATTTTCCCATTGATTTTCAGAGAGAATTGAAGAGACAGGGGAAGACAGAGAGAAACATCGATGTGAGAGAAACACCTGATTGGTTGCCTCCTGCAGGAGCCCTGACCAGGGCCCAAGCCGGGGAGGATCCTGCAACCAAGGCACATGCTCTTTTTTAAAAAATATGTTTTATTGATTTTTTTACAGAGAGGAAGGGGGATAGAGAGACAGAAACATTGATGAGAGAGAAACATTGATCAGCTGCCTCCTGCACACCTCCTACCGGGGATGTGCCCACAACCAAGATACATGCCCTTGACCAGAATCGAACCTGGGAACTTTCAGTCCGCAGGCCAATGCTCTATCCACTGAGCCAAACCAGTTAGGGCAAGATACATGCTCTTGACTGGAATCAAACCTGGGACCCTTTGGTCCATAGGCTGATGCTCTATCCACTGAGCCAAACTGGCTAGGGCTATACAGTACTTTTTCCATTGACAAATTCACCTCTTTCCAGAAACATACAAAGACAGTTGAAAGACAGTAATAGCACAGTGCTCATTAAGCCATTAGAAAAAAATCACCTGTTTTCAAAATATTAACTTAACCTTAGTATTAAGTGCATCAATGTGTCCCTTGAAAGGAGTGTTACTTCTAAACACTTCATATGACAAAAGGTTGTGAGAAAGTCTTATCAGCAAAACTGGTGGCAGCTACTCAAGAGATCCATTAAAAATTATTGTTAGTGATTCTACATGACAACTTACCCAACATTAACTTAATGTTCTTTTTTGTTAATTCTTTAGAATGGGAATTTAACTCTAGAATAAACACAGTGTCTTCTGAGTATAGTCAACAAGCTACAATGCCCAAGTCCACATGAGAGGTTTTCAGACCTGGCAGGAGGAATCCACTATACAGCATGGATCTCTGTCTGTACTCAAAATATCTAGTGATATTTCTCATTTATACTGAACTTCTTTGAAAAGTACTGTACTATTTCACATGATCCTTTTAGTGTAACAAAATGTATTAAATAAAACCTTTAGATGAGGTTTAAAAGCAGCTGAAAAATGGGCTGCCTTAGGCTCTAATTATCAGGAGACTCTGTTATCTGGGAGTATAGGCTCTCAAATATCAGAAACCCCAATAACTTATCATAAAAATACAAGCTCTTGCTTTTGAAAAATATACAAAATGCACTGCACATGGAAATATCACTTGATTGTCAAGGAAGACAAGATATCAGTCTCATTCATAGATTCAGGTTGCACTTGAATTTCAGTGATCTTTGTTTTTGCAGATTCCATTTTTCACAGTTTTGGGCAGCCTCTGACCTTTGGTGTAAGCACGGTACCAGAAATGGAGAAAGAGCAGCAGAAAGATGCACCCATAACTCATAATGATGTACAGAAAGACTGGAAACTGGTACTTGCAATCCTCCATGAAAAAGAATTGGCCTATGTGGATGGTGACAATAATGAACTGGACCTAACGGATGAAAGAATGAAAAATATTGTTCAGATATGAAGAGTCACAAAGGAGCAATTATTTAATGCATTCTTTGCTACTTACGTTTAAACACTCTCCAACCACCTCCAAGCTACTGTTGGATAGGGAATTTTGTCTTTCAATCTAGCCTCCATGGAAGTGAGAGTGGGTGGAACGGTGTTAAAATCCAGATGGGAATTTGGAACCACTATTCAGTCCCACCAAACTGCACAACTCCAGAGGACCTATGCAAATGTGCCTGTTGCTGGGCAACACAGCAGCCCTTTTCTACTCAGAGAACCAACAGGGCAAGTGTTTTGCAAGTCTTTGATGGAAGTCTTTGATTGATGAAATGCACATGGGACCACCACCTTATGGCCTACTATTTCAGGTAGTTTCAATTTCAAATAGTTTGTTGTTAGATTAGGTATTTCACTTCTGGGGAAATAAACATATTCTAATTAGAGCCCCACCAGTTTTGTAGGCACAAAGGCATGTCTGATTCCTCAGATCTGCCATTTGTCCTCCACTGTTAATAGATAAAAATATATACTATTTGCCAGAGACTGAGTGAGACAGTATTGGGGACCTTCTTAGTTATGCCCAAAGACTCTGTGTTCCAGAACAATTTACATAGTCTTAAGAAGGACACTTAATATATCCAGATTTTTAAAATATATTTTCCCTTACTAAAAGGCAACATGTGTTGTGTGGAAATTTTAGAAAAGTAAAAATCTATAAATAAGTAACAATTACCCATAATTCATCCAGTTATCACTGCAGTCAAGATTTTTACATAGTTTCTTTTATTATCATCATCAACTTTTCTTGTATTATGTTAAGGAACTTCTATGACTTTCCTAAAGTTTCCTAAGGAACTTCTATGACTTTCCTGAGAGTTATTCATCTCATTTTGCAGAGAAAGAAACAAAACTTTAGGAAGCCTAAGCAATATCCTCTATGCTCTATGCAGATATGATTGTGTATAACTGATACATGTGGAATAATACATGTATCAGTTATACATATATTAATAATGAACAAAAATCTATCCTTCTTTCTATATAAGTATTTTTCCACATTTCTAAAGAGTCTTTACAACATTTAAGAGTATGTTAAGTAAAAAAAAGCTTAATACAAAATATTACATGCAGTATAATACAAATCATGCAAAAGGTATACATATATGTGTATAGAGGAGAAAAGCTAGATAAGAATAAAATAAAATACCAGCTCTGATTTTCCTTGAGTGGTGAAATTATATATATTTTTTCTCTTTGCTTATCTTGATGTTCCTATTTCTCTCCAATGAGCATATGTTATTTTAAAATCAGAAAGTATACTTTAAGAAAAAGCAATTGTGAATAATTCTTATGACTTTATAATACTCCAAAGTAGGAGTTAAAATAATGTATTGCACTATTTCCTTGGGAATGGTTATTTAGGGTATTGCCAATTTAAAATACAATAAACAATTCTGCAAGGATATACTCTGATATTGATTTAATATCCTTACAGACTAAAATATCAGTCTCTCACCTGGGAGAACACATTATATAAATATGCCAAACTTCATTTAGCAAGATGTAGGATTTTAATAGAATATCAATTTCAACAGGCTATCTACACCTAAATTCATACTTTCTCTTTAGTATTATTGTCAGAATATAACACTACATTATAGACTATAAATCTGGAAACATGAGGATCATAGAAATTTTCTTTTAATAGAAGATAAAATGTAAAGCAATCAGCATCTCAACCTATGGTCACTCTTCAGAAAAATTGTATGCCATGTATTTTTAGGATTAATGCTTGGAAAGCCTTATTAGGTCTAAATTGAGTGCCTCTGCAATTCTGAACATTGTTTACTTGGGGACAATGCTCTAATGTGTGCTATGGGGGGGGTGCTTAAAAAGAAATTTTAAATAATTTTTATGACTTTGTAATATTCCAACATAGAAATGAAAATAATTTATTTCACCATTTCCTAATGTTTGGTTATTATATATATATATATATATATATATATATATATATATATATACACACACACACACACACACACACACACACACACACACATATATATATAACCAATAACTGTAGACTTTTAATCCTCACAGTATTTTCCTAGTTGGAGGAAATAGACTTAGAAATATGAGACTAGGTAGGCAGGCACACAGGAAGGCTCATGGTTCCCTCAAAGTTATATCCCCTCAAGATCATTTATCTAGAATATGACATTTCTAACTTCTAATTTAATATTATGCCTACTGAGGTTCACATAACTTTGAGATTAGTTCGTTCATAAATGTGTATCTATACTAATAAAGGGTAATATGCTACATAGACTGGACATCTTCCAGACATCCATCTGGATGTCCTTCTGGACAAAGCCACATGGTGGGAGCCAAGCCAGAGGTGGTGAGGGGTGACCAGGCCAGCAAGGGAGGGCAGTTAGGGGCTACCAGGCTGGCAGGCAGAAGCGGTTAGGGGTGATCAGGCAGACAGGGGAGCAGTTAGGGGTATCAAGCAGGCAGAGTGGTTTGGGCAATCAGGCAGGCAGGTGAGCAGTTAGGAGCCAGTGGTCCCAGATTGTGAGAGGGATGTCTGACTGTGGGATTGGGCCTAAACCGGCAGTCAGACATCCCCTGAGGGGTCCTGGATTAGAGAGGGTGCAGGCAGGGCTGAGGGACCTCCCCAATCCCCATGAATATATTTCATGCACTGGGCCTCTAGTTTTATAGCAATACACAAAATAGTATAAAGATGGCATATGGATACACATTTTTATTTAATTGTCTAAACCTCTTGATTACCAAATATTCTTTGTTTTCAATAATGTTCCTGACAACAGTTTAAATAAGATAGAAAGGATAATCATGTGATATCATATAGAGGCCAGGCACTTCATATCCTTATTGTATTGTAAACTTTGTTCTTTGTTTAGTTAATAACCTAATTCAAAGGGAAAACTAATGACTCTAGTTTAGTTTTATATATTGTTTTAAAGACAAGTAATTACTCACAAGCTGTAATGATGTCAGATATTTTTTCCACCACAAATACTTCTGGTAGGCTGGTCCCAGTGCACATAGTCCGTAGTAGGAATACATGACTACATGAACAGCTGTGTTTAGAAAGGCATGGAATGTTCCCAAACCACCTGGAAAATGAAATAATTGTCAAATGGGCGCACTTCCTCGAATAAGACACATTTTTGTCTGAACTGAGATTTTAGTATATTTATTTTTTTATTTTAGTGGGTGAAAAACACACATTATGTGAACATCAATCTTAATAAACAGTATCAAATTAGAGAGCTGGACAGATAATACATTTATTGAGTAAAATATAATATACAAATCTTAGAAAATAGCCTAGTATGCCCTTATTCTGTTATATCTTGACTAAAGATGGGCTTATGATTTGGTTTTATTTTAACAATCTGAGTTAAGATGATATATTACTAAATAATAGTAATCAAGCTCATTTTTAGTGAGAGTTAACACAAAGTGCATGACCCTTAAGTGTACATATGCATAGACCAAAGTAAACATTACCAAATTCAAGATATAAAACATTTGTGACACCAGGTAAGGCTCCCATATTCCCTTTCAACCTTGTAACCTTAATTTTGATTTCTATAATCAACATTAGTTTTGCCTGCTTTTAAACTTCATATAGTTATAATTATACTAGATATAGTATTTTGTGCCTTTCTTTCAATCAACATGTTTTTAATATTCACTCATGTTGGTGTGTATATTAGTAGTTTGCCTTTTTATTGCTATGTAGTATTATACCATATGAATACATAAGAATGTATCCATTCTCTTAAAAGATATTTGAATTATTTCCATTTTGGGTTATTATAAATAAAACCACGAAGAATACTTTTGCAAAGTGTCATTGTATGAATCAAATTCACTTTTTCCACAATCAGTTTTTAATAAATATTTTTATTACCACAAAACTTTGGCTTTTATTAGTAAGCTATGCTATGTTTGCTTTAGTCAATTACTTGTTTTTCTAAAATACAAATAAACATTTATTGTTAAACCACCTTTGTTTATTGCTCCCATTTGATTTTTATGCATTGTGCCATCCTATCTTGGTTTTCATCTTCTAATTTCCCCACAGCACCTATTTATAACATTTAATTTAGAATAGAATCAAGGAATGCTGGGGGAATGTAAGCAAAGATCATTTCAATTGCCTTTAACTGGACCAGTAGTACAGGGGGA
Source organism: Pipistrellus hanaki (assembly GCF_964339955.1). NCBI lineage: Eukaryota > Metazoa > Chordata > Mammalia > Chiroptera > Vespertilionidae > Pipistrellus > Pipistrellus hanaki. The sequence goes on from NC_140506.1 coordinate 27,583,767, forward strand.
GGAGTAACAGGGTGATTAGTTGGTAGTGGGAGAAAAAAACAAAACTCTTCCCTAGCTTCTCTTTCCAAAGTGGCTCATTCTAGAAGAATCTGCATTCTTTATGTAGAACCTAATTCAGCATAGTAATATTGTCCTGAAATTTAATTTTTTCTCCAAGATATTCCATTTCCTTTATTCCAGTATTCTTTAATTCCAGAAATAAAACAAAATCTCATAAATCTGAACTGATTGTTTTAGAAAAGGGACCAAATCCATAGACACTAGAAATTAGAGAAAGTTTAAAGCAAAATAAAAATTGTTGCACAGTAGAAACTAATTACTCTTTAATAATCATTCATAATTGCAGCAATTCTAGATATATCACTGCTAAAGTACTCTCTTAAAATAACCTATTTTAAATAATTATTTTAAAGTAGCTTAAATATTCCTCCAATGCCTCATTTATGATATATTGTCCCTTCATAAACTTTCCCTTCCTGAATAAAATTTTAGCTAATCCTTTAATTATCTCACATTTCAAATCAGAAGAAACTGAATTAATAAAGCTTATTAACAGCCTCCCAACTTTTATTAAACACATTTGGATTAGTCTTCTTTCCCGAAAGAAACTTAACTAAATATAGTGGTGAGGAAACACCTTTTCTAGGGGCATTTTAAAAATAGAATAGGTGTCTATTCCTGATGGTTTAGGAGTTAAAGCTGCTTAATAGGGATAAGCCAAATTCCTCTCAATTCTATTTGTGTCTCATGATTATAAACACACAAGAAATATACTATACCCTGGATAACCAACTACATCAGAGCCAGTCTCATTAAGACACTACTCTTATTTTTTGGCATAAGCATGTCCATGTTCCCATTCAGACGCTTTCATCATTTAAATGTCCTAAAACAAGGATACCATGGACAGGAATTTAACAAAGTACTGGTATAGCTAAGAGTGTTTAGTAAGGATTAGTGATCAAAATAAGCTATCTAAACAAACTTGCTTATTTTCTCTAGTTTATGATTACTTTCTAATAAATTATTTTGATGAGTTTGTTCAACAGAATAATCACATGTTAAGTAGCATTGTTTATGGAAGGCTTCTCCAAGAAGTATTTTCTAAGCTTGCTTTCTTCTTTGTGATAACAGTTTTGAAAAGCAAACATCTCAGAATGAATTACAATTAGTGCCATCACCTTTTAGTCCTTTGGTTTGGGAAAAATAATCACCTGGCTAATTATTATAATTCTCCATATATCTAGACGGGAATCTGTGCATAATTAATATAAAAACATGTCACGAAAATATTTTCATCATATTCAAAAGGAAAGCTGGATGGCGATTATCCCAGAGAGTTGTACAATAAGCCAACAGGAAATTAAACACTAGATAGAGATCAATTATGCTAAAGATTTTGGAAGAACAGTTTGAAACAGGCAGTTTCATTTGAGGGATGGGAGCCAATGTCAAACCATATCTCTGGAAATACCTCAGCTCTTATTCTGTGCTTGTTACTGAATAGATATCAGGTGTACATGTGTATACTAGAGTTCCCATGAAGATCTGAACAGAAATGCAATCCATGGTACACAATAGAATAAAAATATTATTTTCTAATATTTACATTTTGTAAAGCAGTAGAGGGATTAAGGAATGGAAAATGAACCCACTACAAAGTGCTTGAGGTCCATAAACATGGTGACAATGAAAAACTGAGGTATATCATGTGTTTAAATTTTCATTATTGAAAGTATTGTTTGTTTGAAATTGATTTGAAGATAGAAATTAGAAAAGTGCAAAACTCCATTCTTCAAATAAAATTTATTTTTCCCATTATGGAATGAACAGATATACAATATAGAAAAAATTATAAAATACAGAGAAGGAGAGAGAAACCACTTTTTGTGTCAATATTTCTAAATAATTATATTTGGGGGTATTGCTTTCCAATCTTTTTTTCTATTTTTATATATTATTCAGTGTTGTGGTAATATTCTGGTCTCCTGAAAGAAATCTGAGTAAATAAGATATAAGGGTGTAAAAGAAACATTTTCTTTTAAAAACAGAATAGTCACCTATTCCTGATAATTTAGGAGTCAAGCTGCTTAAAAGATGCCTCTCAACATTATTTTCATTTTACAATTATATACACACAAGTAATAACCATTCAATTAGTGGATAGTTGAGTCATTTTCAATATTTCACCAAGACAAAAAGAAGTCAATAATATCACTGAAGAAAGAACCGAGAGGCACAATATGCAAGTGAGAGAAAAAAAAGAAAGTAAAGTATGGACATTAAATAATATAGCTACCCTTTTATTGTGAAATGGACACAGATGAGGCTCTCCTCTAGTGCAAGTTAATTTTTTACATTAACATACAGTATAAGAACAGCTACATTTGCTTTTTTTTATTAACAAAAAAAATATTTAAAAAAAGGATTTCAGGACATTAAATGAATAATTTTCATACCAAGTCATTATGTTCTCCATAGCACTTTATTCCTCAGCTCTCTACTAAAATTTATGCGGCCATAACAGATAACTTAGGAAGAGATTTCTATTACAGCTTTTTTAAAAATTTTTTTATTGATTTTCCACAGAGAGGAAGGGATAGAAATAGAGAGCTAGAAACAGCGATGAGAGAGAAATATAGACCAGCTGCCTCCTGCATACCGCCTACCGGGGATGTGCCCGCAAACAATGTACATGCTCTTGACCGGAATCGAACCTGGGACCCTTCAGTCCACAGACCGACGCTCTACCCACTGAGCCAAGCCGGTTTCGGCTCTATTACAACTTTTGACCTAATGTTGTGTTTTATAGTTAGATTACTTATAGAATAATGCTTGCTCACACCCTTCCCAGAATATTATGGCTACATTTACTTTTTTTTAATATATTTTATTGATTTTGTACAGAGAGGAAGGGAGAGAGATACAGAGTTAGAAACATTGATGAGAGAGAGTCATCGATCAGCTGCCTCTTGCACACCCCCCACTGGGATATGCCCGCAACCAAGGCACATGCCCTTGACCGGAATCGAACCCGGGACCCTTCAGTCCCCAAGCCGATGCTCTATCCATTGAGCCAAACTGGTTTCGGCTACATTTACTTTTTAAAAATGCTCTGCAGATAAATGCCAATTTTGGGCAAGGAGATAGTTTACATACTGAAAAATCCAATGCCCTCTTGGCTCCTCTGGGTTTTAGCACCTCTGTTGTGCCACTGATAATGTCTTCTCATGCTCTGAGACATAAGACATGCAGATTAGACTCCCCAAGCCTAGAGAATCTAAAATGCAAACAAAAGTTACTCAGTTGTGGTCCCCCCTCCCCCTTTTTTTCTTTTTTTTTAAGTTTTGCAGAATCAGAATGCCTAATAGAGGTGAGCCTTTCACAGAAATGCTAAAACATTGTTTACTATGAGCTACAGGCCTACTTAAAGACGTCTTAAATTTAAGAAACTAGCACAAATAAAATGTTTGCTAATAAGATAAGAATATGTTATTAGGAATATCACTTAATAAAACTTTATGATAAGGTAAAATTATTTAACCTCCTGTTTTTTTTTCAGTTCTAGATGTTCAAAAGCATAAAACCCAAACCAAACAAAAGAGCCTGTAGCCAACCTTTTGACTTAAACTATTCTTGACTTGAAAAGCAGTAACAAAATATGCTTTAATATGGCAGGATGCTTAAAGAGGTTGGGACAACTGCGATTTCACACATCTTTACGGAGCTCTTAGCGTTTACAGTGTGTATCAGTTATTAGAAATTTGAAGGCAGAGAAAACATGGAGCTTGAGACAAACATTCCAACTCTCTGGATACATATAAGGAAATAGATACCTAATTACATTCCTATAAAACCATTTTGTTTATTGTTTATTTTTAAAAGATATTTAATAGAACTCCTTGGGAAAATAATAAAATCCAAACAAAACAACTAAAATATATGTAGAAGACTATACCCAAAAGTCAATGCATTTCTAAAGAATGGAGAGTTGGAGAAGAATCTGGGTAAGAGTCCTACATTTAGGTTTTAAGTAATAATAAAAGTTAGAAGTTTGATCAAAGTGATTCTTTGACGTTTTGAGTTGCTCTTAAATCACACTTAAGGATAGATTTTGTGTTTATAACATACAAAAATATTAGTATTTATAAGAAATGATCCCAACTCTCCCTTGGCTACCTGCAGCAAATTTGACTCCAAACCACCAGGTCCATGGCATGATGGTATGATGGAAGACATGCAGAAAAGTCACTTGGCTATTTTTCTTACGCAGAACAAAAAAGATCTGAAATAATTTAAAGAAAATCAAGTTCATATAAAATCATGCAATAATTTATCTAGAGTTATAAAAATATTGACAAAGTAAAACTATTTCACATCACAATTTGCTTTGAAAGGACTGACTTATAGAATGCTCATGGAAGCAGCTGATTCTTCAAGTTCAAAAGCCAATTAGTATGAAGGAACTTGGGTATGATGCCTAGTCATGGGAGAATCAATAAAAGGTAAAAAAAAGAAAAAGAAATTCCATGCAGATTTGAAAAAATCAAAGATATTAAATGATGAATATGGCCCAAAATAAATGGAAAAAATATTATTGGCAAAACACACACACACACACACACACACACACACACACACACACACACACACAAAACAAACAAACACATGTATGGCATGGAATCTTAATTCTTAGAACTGACATTATTCTACATGGCTCTCTACTACACTTTCCCAATTTAGGTAATGGATTAAGCAAATAAAGAGGACTTGCAATAAATCAAAAGTTAGCAAGTTGTTATTAAAGAAAAATGAAGAGGAAAACACTTGAAGAGTTAATTGGGGAAATAGGACAGAAAAGAAAGCAAAGCTGCCTTGGAAAAACAAGGAGGGCAAAGAAGGCACCCTCCAGACTGAATGTACCCAAGTGGCTTGCAGTAACTCTACAAACAAAGGCAAAGAATAGAAAGAATTTGAAGGAAATTTTTTTCCCAAAATAATTTCAAAAGCAGGATTAAATGTCCAAAAAGGTACTCAAAATTCAGGAGAGCAACAATGAATTAGACTTTGAAGTATAGTCCAAATTCTATAGGACTAAACAGAGTAGCAGAAACAAAAGTACTATTATAGTAGGAGTATCTCAAAAAGTGTGGCTTAAGGATGGACACAGAGGCAGCAACCATTTCCTTATGTAAGCTAGACTGAGAACATGCAAAGCAGAAACAACGAAGCCAAATGCATTTGCTTGCGCACATGGGAGAAGGCAGCACGGTGCAGAAAAAAACGGAAGACAGCAATCTGAGACCCTAGCCCATCAGGGGCAGCATTCCTTTGGGTAAGTCATTGAACCTCAGTATTTTCAGACTGAGGGCTTTGGACTTCAAAAGATCAATAGTTCTTAACCGTGGCTGCATGTAATAATGTCCAAGAAGTTTTTTTTAAAAATAGCCATGCCTGGTATCTATTCTAGATCACCTAGCTCCAAGTCTCTGAGGTTGGGCCCAACCTTTTGGCTTTTTAATGCAAGTAAGTTGACTACACCATGAGGGTTGACTGGCCTAAGCAAGGGTTCTCAGTGTGTGAACCTTGGACCAAGTCATAACATCACCTGAGAAGTTGCTAGAAATGCAAATTTTTAAGCTCCACCCAAAACCCATTGAATTAGAAACTCTAGGGATCAGGCCACGGGGCTTGTGTGTTTTTAATAAACCCTCCAGGTGATTCTAATGCATGCTAACTTTTGAGAACAATAGGAGTGATTTTATGCTCACAAAAAATCCTTTCCAGTTATTACATTATGCATAGTCATCTGGGAAGGTAAAAGCATATTGAGATTTGTTATATATTCTGAAGAGAGAACACACTTAGGCCCAAGACTGTTTCCAGATAGCCAAGGCCCACATACCACAAAGATATAATAATTACACAGCTTTCCTACTCTGGAAACAAAGGCATAGGACTTTCTCCTCTCCTTGTGGACCCTGATCTATAGCACTCCCAGGGCCCAGCCACCCAAATTCAGCTTATTCCCAGGCAGAGAGAGGACTCAGAGGGCAGCTGAAGGTAGTTTTGGTATTTCCAAAATAACTGATATGCCAGAGTGACAATATTATTGTGTAAGTTTATAAAGTTTGAAGCCTTAATTCTCTTAAAAAAGTATGATGATATAGGGTTTTTGTAAGAAGGACCAAAGGTAAAGTGTTCTCTGCTCTTTTCCTCCTAAACTTGCTTCCCAGCACAACTGTCATCCATCTAAAGAAAGATGCAGTTTTCTCGTCTATGTGTCAGTTACACGCTTATCTTAAACAGGTGGTAGACACATAAGAACACATTTTGGAGTTGGCAAACGACTGAAAAATAAGCTTATCCTATCTATTTTCTAATATTACTGATAAAAAAAGGCAGGTCTGCCTGAAGAAGAGAGATAACCAAAGTTATCTAGTTTATTGCTTTCATCAAAAGATCAAACATTTACCAAATGAAATGATGACATACTCACAGTATCTAATAGCTCGATAAATTTGGAGAAGTAATAAAGCCAGCAGGTGCGTGCCATCTGCAAAAACACACATAAATATGAATTTCTTTTTGTTTTATTTTTACATGGGGGGAAATTTAGTTCTTTTTAATTTTGGCAAAATACCTATGATATAAAATTTATCATCTTAACTGTTATTAACTGTACAGTTAAGTAGCATTAAGTACATTCCCATTGTTATGCAACCATCACCACCATCCGTGCATAGAGATACCCATCCATGTACCTAATAAAACACCGCCCCGTCGCCCCTCCCCCACAGCCTCTGACAAAGGCCATTTTACTCTCTGTCTCTGAATATCACTCTAGGTACCTCAGATAGTAGAAGCATACAGTATTTGTCCTTTTGTGCCTGGATTATTTCATTTCGCATAATGTTTTTATGGTTTGTGAATGTTGGAGCATGTGTCAGAACTTCCTTCCTTGTTAAGACTGAATGATATTCCATTATATGCATACACCACATTTTTAACCTTTCATGCCTCCACCTTTTGGCTACTGTAAATAATGCTGCTATGAATATGGGTGTACAAATACCTTTTTGAGTTCATGCTTTTAGTTCTTTTAGAACTGGAAGCAGAATTGCTGGATCATATTATAATTCTTTTTTAAGTTGTTTGAGGAACAGGATAAGAATTTACTTTTAAATTTTACAGAAAATAACATACCCGACTTCGGTTATTTCTAGCTGGTAAATTTTAGTTTTTCTTTCAATATACATATCCTAATAATTGAGTCACTCATTCTGAATTCACATTATTACAAATGGAGCCCAAAAAGTTTTAAAATTAATTTTGAGTTACTAGTTTTTCCAGAGAGAAACTTACCCTCAACGCTGTAGGCGACCGTGAATAGTCAACAATTTCACATCGAAATGAATAACCTGTACCCCAGCCAGACATCACAAACTGCAAGAGAGCACATGCATTTTAAAGAAGGAAACATTTGCTACAACAAAGGCAGTTTTGACTGTTTCTTCGTTAAATTCTCAGCTGATCAGCAGTCAGTGTGGAGGGGAAAAAATGAACAAGAACAATTACAAACTAGGAACTCACTGGATATGAAAGCAGTAAGAATTTTCAAAACCATAAACTCATACCTTATTTAAATAAACTGGGTTTGGACTAAAATGTTCATTTCTTGGGATAATTATTCTAATATAGTGGAGAACAAAACACTGGGAGTGTTTTTGCTTAAACATCAAATACTGGAAGTATATGCTAGTATATGTACATATTAGGTATATCTATATATGCCTGTGCTTATGTTTGTATATTCTAAAGAGAATAAATGGGCCTGAATTCAGTCTTTTCTGCTGATCTCTAAATGTCCCAAATAGTCAAAAAATAAATGAGCAAACCATTCCTCAATGTACTCATAAGATACACTGCTTTTTTTCCTGACCTTAGCTAGTTGGTGTGATGTGAAATGGTAGTAACCCATGGCTCTTAAAATTAAGGTTGACCAAACACAAGACTCAGATATTAGTTTGGCTTTGGACCCACATGACAAGTAAGAAAGGAAAATCTCAAGCTTAAAAAATGCAAACTAGCAAGCCTTAATTCCAGCACACCCACAAAGTGACCTTCTACTAGTGGTGAGAAGAAAAAGCTTACTGTTGGTAAGTCTGAACCGCAATTCAAAGATTACATTGACATTCTTTCAGTCTGATGGTGGGAAGGTCTTCTTTTAAAACAGTATCTGAAAATGAAAAACTAAGGACTGTAATTTTAAATTAATTCCTAAATTAATTTAGAGCTCTGAAAATATGACCACTTCTCTTTTTGATACCCTGTTCTCATAAGTGCTAATATCTTCCCAAGAATGTCTTCTTTCTCGGTATAATGGTTATATCATTTTATGCCATTAAAGTACACTTTAAATTTCTATTTTTAATTGCTATTAAAGCTAAAATGACAACTTTACAATAAATTAACTTCTAAAAAAGCAAAGGTTTATGAGGCATTATCAGAATGACATTTCCATGGTAAAAAGGAACAAAGGAGAAAGAACAACTATTTAGACTGTGGTATTTAAAAATATACCATATTTTTCTAAATCCAGCTCCTAGCTTATGTCATGAGATAATTTAATCACAATTTTAACTTGGTAAGTTATGAAATCTTGAAAATTAAGATTCAGAAAAGTATAAGACATATTTCACAGGTGAGAAAAAATATCTTACAAAAAACAGTCAATAAATTTTCTCTAAGGAACAGGGAATGTGATACAGAAATGACTTATTCTTTATGAAATCTGTCAATGAGCATCCTCATATTCTCCTGAGCTCAGACTTAACTTCTGACTGATGTAAGGAAAACGCTAAATCCATTTACTTAAACTAACATGATTGATTCTCCCCTTTCCCTGCCCCAAACAAGCACTGCGCTATGTGACTTGGCCTTTTGTGGGGACTTCATTGGTCTCTCTCTCTTTTGAAAATTATGTTTTTCTTGATTTCAGAGAGAGGATGGGAGAGAAAGAGAAACATCAATTATGAGAGAGAATCATCGATCTGCTGCCTCCTGCACACCTCCTATTGGGGATTGAGCCTATAACCTGGCATGTGCCCTGACCAGGAATCAAATCCATGACCTCCTGGTTCATGGATCGATACTCAACCATTGAGCTACAACGGCCTGGCTGGTCTCTCTTTATTAGTGTCTGACTCGTCCCAACTAACACATTCAAACCATCACTAAAAAATAAGGCACATGGGTTCCTTTAGTCTGATCTACCTTTCACCTTGCTCATATTTCCCTAACTCCTTGGTAGAGGTGTTTACTGGAGACCAAATGCAATCATGCTCCACCCAATAAACCATGAGTTCAGATGTATTCTGGAGATGACAGGATGCTCAGCCGCAAAAGTCTTTGTTTAAACAAAGAGTGGAACTGAATGCCTTCCTGATGTTAAGTTTAAGAACATTCTAAAAGTCTGTGGAGTTTTTGACATATGTGTCTATGTTTTAGGCTGTCCATTAATAAACACCAAAATGGACATATAAGTAACTCTGGTATTAGTGGTTAATGAGAAATGCACTTTCAAATTCAGATATTTTCAAACCTTCTTTTATGTTGTGATTGCCAAAATAGAAATCAAAACTAACTGGTTACAACTGAAATATTTCATAAGAAATATATTTAAGGATAGTATTTTCAATGACACAGTCAGACATAGCATAAAGGAACCTGAGAGACAATTGGTTCAATGCTGACTTTATACAATGGGAGACCTGAGGCTCAAAGAAGTTAACGTGCTCAAAATCAGGTAGCTAATTAGTAGCATAACTGGGACTAACTAGCTCCTGGTCTCCTGGCTCCCAGGTCAGTTCTTAACACTGTCTTACAGTAGGCTATATCCTATTTCTGATAATATTGTATTTTTTCTGTTCTTCCCTTTCAGTTACTTATGCTCCAGAAAGGACAGTAAGGTGGCCTGTTGAGTTAATTTTAGAAATAACATAGAAGAAATGGAAGACAGAAAAGTAAGTCCAGACTTCTGAGGGGCTTATGAGGATGAAGTCAGAACAAAGTGAGGGGAACCCAACCAGGTGGATTCATGGTGGGAACCAGGAGAGCCAGAGGGGCTTTGCTGGATCTCTTGTGAGTTCCAGTATGAGGAAGCCAGTCAGTATTGGAGAGGCAAGGAATCTCAGAAAAGCAGTGAGGGTAGCTGAGACATGTTAATAGCAGAGGGAGAGAAAGTGAATCCATGAGTCTGCTTTTAGGTTCTGATTTTTTTACAGAGAGGAAGGGAGAGAGATAGAGAGTTAGAAACGTCGATGAGAGAGAAACATCGACCAGCTGCCTCTTGCACACCCCCTACTGGGGATGTGCCCCCAACCAACGTACATGCCCCTGACCGGAATCGAACCTGGGACCTTTCAGTCCGCAGAACGATGCTCTACCACTGAGCCAAACCAGTTTCGGCTGCTTTTAGGTTCTGAAAGATCCCCACCTCTCTTACTGACAATTAAGGGACAGGCTCCCTTACGTGCTGCTTTGTGTGAGTCTAAGTTCTCTATTCCCCCAAAGCTCGGCTAAACCAAACCCAAACAACTCACCATCATCACTCGTGTAGAAACTAAATATTCCTACCATGAGGAGGACAACTCATTAGTCAGAATGAGCTCTGCTGTCAGACCTGGATTCAAATATCAGTCCTGCACTTACCAGCTATGCTACTTTGAGCAAGTTACTTAATTTGTCCAAGTATGTTTTCTTAAAACTAACATTTATGGCCAAAACTGGTTTGGCTCAGTGGATAGAGCATCAGTCTGTGGACTGAAGAGTCCCAGGTTCGATTCCAGTCAAGGGTATGCACATTGGTTGCGGGCACATCCCCGGTAGGGGTTGTGCAGGAGGCAGCTGGTCAATGTTTCTCTCTAATTGATGTTTCTAGCTCTCTATCCCTCTCCCTTCCTCTCTGTGGAAAATCAATAAAATATATATATTTTTTTAAAAACTAACATTTATGGATTCATACAATTATCTATTAAGGTTAACTATGTGTCAGTCCCTGGACTTATTGTTAATAATTCTCATTACCTATGAGTAAATTATACTTAGATCCTCTAAAAGGTTTAATACCTGGTCTATATGTAACAATTTGGGGCAAATCCCTGCTCTAGTGAGCTAAGATTCTAAAATTCCTTAAATCTCGAAAAGTTTTATCATAACAAGAAACATAATGACTGATAAACAGGTAAACTCAGGCAAAATTCTCCCATTAGGAATACTAAAGACACTTGCCTCATAACACATATACACAGAAAAGAGTACTATGAAAAAATTGTACGTTATCATCGCTTTCTTGAGTTCAAAGGGCTTTCGATTTTCCATGAGCTTTGGTCCCAGAGAAGTGACAAAATAGACATAGAGTCCCAAGATGATGGTTTGTGGCAGAGGTGATGACATTAAGAACCAGTCTTCAACTCTTGGATCTAAGAGAAAAACAAGATGTAAGTACACATCAAGAGCAACAAGCATTTCTTTAAGTGAGCACCTAGACCCTAATCTTGACAGCAGACTACATGGGCAATGATCACTACCATCTTCAGAGTAAAGGAAAATTATCAGGGATAGTGATGGGGTTAGAAACAGCGAGGCTGTTAGCACCAGAGGCTTCAAAGGGCAAAGGAAGGTAGTTACCACAACCCAGGAGAGAGTCATATGGAGTAGCCCCCTGCAGAAGAGCTGTGACCTTCAGTTGAGGGATTCAGCCATCACAAGGCAATTCTTCAAGTAAGGGGTCAGGAGAACTGATACCCCAACACCACCCTCCTCCCTCTCCCCAGTTTCCTAGGGTTCTCTATTGGCTCAACCCAACCAGAAACCAGAGGGCAGGAGAGAAAGCCCATGGATATAGTTCATATTGGTCACTCTCCAGGCCAAGCACAGCATGTGGAGTGCATCTGGTGGACAGAAAATAGCCAGTAAGGTCCTACCACCCACCATAACCAACAGTAACATTTTAGAGTTCCTCCATCCAGACATTCTTTTATATACTAAAAGTACACACATATCATCAGCCACATTAATATGTATAGTTTTTATCCCCAGCGAAATAAGGACCTAAAACCAATACCAAAGAACCCCTGTAAGGATGTTAATTAACATTATCTCTTTTGGATGGTGACAATACAAATTATTTTTTTTCTAAATGTTTCTGTTAGTTACAGACATCACATGGATGATTGAAAACTAGTTGTTGTTGTTTTTTAAGTGTCAATAAAGGAATTCCTGAATTGAAGGCTTATTTTATTTTCTTCTTTCATTGACTCAGCAAGGGGGGAAGTCAAATGACATCATCATTTTTCGGTTATTCTGCTGGCAACAGTACAAATAAAACAAGTCAGGAAAAAGCATTCTGGGCTGGCTCAGGAAGTAGAAGAAAATAATTTTTAAATAAATAACCTTTTCTTATAATTTAGCATTGTAAGCACACACCTTTTTGAAAACCCTGTGAGTGACTTTCATGGGCTACAGATTTTTTTCATATCTTTAGGGAAAAGCTAGTTAATTAGATTCATTGTTATTTGAAAGCAAATAATAAAACAAAACACTATGCTTTTTAATCCTATTTCAGCAAGCTCTGGAGTTGTGATCCTGGAATCCCTCCTGACTTGGGGCCACTGACTTAAAGTCTTTTTGCTTAATTTCCTCGTCTAAGAACTGGGCATAAAGCAGCATGTATCGAAGGAAAGGGATTTGGGAGGACTGTGTGAAAGAGGTGAAGGGATTAAGAAGTACATATTAGTAGTAACTGAATAGTCACCGGGATGTAAAGTACAATATAGGAAATGTAGTCAATTACCTATATTGTAATAATTATGTATGGTGCAAAGTGGGTACTGGAAATATTAGAGGGAACACTGTAAAGTATATGATTATATGACTACTACACTGTACACCTAAAACGAATACAAAATAATACTGAATGTAAAGTGTAATTGAAAAATAAAATAAAATAGCTTATATCTCCTAGAGGATTTAGTGAGTTACTGTATTCAGAAAGCCCAGGAAAAAATAAGTGCTTAGTAAATGTTATTATAACAGCAGGTCTCAATTCAGCAGAGCAGTCACCTCTGGAATGTTTAAAAGTCAAGTGGCCAAAAAATGACCCAGATCCAACGAAATCAGAGTCCTAGGCTCCATATGGGTCCTAGGCATCCATATTTTGAGAAAAAGCTGCTTTGGGTAAACTTCTTTCTCTTATATTTGGGGCCTAAGAGTCGCTCACCATTGCCCTGCAGGAGTAATTTCTGTGGTTTTCCTGCCTGCTGATCCAATCAGTGACATCTGGTCTTCCATACAACTACCAAATTCCTAAAAGTATACTAGTAGCTGTACTCAGATTATTCCTCTGATGAATTAGCTCTCTCCACTGAGCAGATAAAATTAAAAATCTTTAATATGATGCTCATGACTCTGAAAACTGTTTATTTTCTATGTGATCTAGTGAACTTCCCATAATGAAAAGTGTATAAGACAGGTGTGGATTGGTGACTTTGACGGTGGGGTGTAAGATGGGACTGCTCAATGATATTTAAAGTTAATCCTGAATCAGTCTATGATTTCACAAACTGCCAAAGATCAGGGGTGAGGTAAGTTCTGTTCTCTAGAGAGAAAAGGCTGATGATGCATCTTCTATTTGGCATCAGAGTTGGGTTTAAGTGCATAAGTGGAGCCAAGATGAAAGCAGAGGCTGCAAAGGCAGGCTGTCTGAGAGTCTGTACCCCAGGGATCACCAAAGTTCTGACTTATTACTACTAGTCTGATAGTTCTTTTCTAAGAGTGTGTATGTGTGTGTGAGGGGGGAGGTGAACAGGGAAACTACAAGTGTCACATACATAGAACATTAATGAACTTGTCCATCAACCGCTTATAAGGCAGTGTTCTCTTCTCAAGTAGCATGTACTAGCTCAATGAATTCTCCCTTTAAAATCCCAGGCACCAATAAGATGAAGAAGCTAGAAGGAAAAGCAATCATGTATTTCAGTACTTTGTGAAGTATTAAAGGCTCAGGATGGCAACATTCTTACTCAGATTGTCTTTGCAAAAAAGGTCACAACTAAATCTGAAGAGTTATTAGTACCACCCAAATACAAGGAAAGTTGCTTTTTAAACAACTGAAAACATTATAGTATTATTTCAAAATCTGACACTTCATATCTAGAATCATAGTAAATCCTCTTATAGCTTAAGTAGTAATTAAACCATTTTAAGATCCTGTAGCTGCGGAATGTTCCACCTGAAATAACTATGCATGATCACAACTTCTCTAGCAATAAGAAAACCAAAGAGCACAGGTAAGTATCTTAGAGGCGATTTAGGATTAGTGCCAAAGCCAAGAATGCACTTGAAATTCTTGGCCCTTGATCAGGTGCTCAGAACTTCCCAGGGTAAGCAAAGTACAACTGAACTAAGTTGGCCAGAAAAGATTCCTAATGGCTTTCAGAGATCAATCAATACCACACTACCCGGAAGCAAAAACCTCTCCTCTTTCACCTGAAGGTGTTCTTATGAGGGGGAAAATCTCTACACAAAGCTTTTTAACCTTTCTAGAGTCCAACAGGAAAAAAATGTGAAGAAACCTTTACAAACATGATATGCTGTACTGAAAGCATTTCAAGATGAAAATGCTCTATCAATCATCTGGAACCACCACCCCCACTTGCCTTGTGAAACTTCCCAAATGACAGAAGCACTTCCATGTATATTATCTGCTGGCTGGTAGCTATCATTCTAACAAAGAAACTGAGACTCACAGACAAGAAATCATTAGTTCCAGGTCCTAGCTAGTACAGTAGTGTCAGGACTAACATTTAGGTCTTTGCATTAAATATCCCCTCCCTTCCCTCCTCTCTTACGTCTTCAAATTAGCCCAACTCCAGGTACCTGACTCTTCCTCTCATTCCAATTGCACTGTTTGCAACGCTGTCTCCAGGACTCTCCTTGTCTCTCCATAACCACCCCAGCCCTGGGTCACTCCTTTTTCTGACCTAATATTATCCAGCCTTTAAATTCCTAATAAAAAGTAAAGAGTTGAACCATGAATAAAAGTAGAAGAGGAATTCAGAAGTAGTTCTTTTTTAAATATTTTATACTGCTAGCACTATATAGATAGCCATCATCTTTTAAATAGATTTGACCTGTGAGTTAGTATATTGATTATCTGAATCTCTAGGGCTCCTGCATTTGGAATAGTGAATAGCAAGGGTTGAATAGCAAGGAATCTGTCCTCCCAAACAGATCTACTTAAAAAAAAAATGTACCTAAATCTACTAGGTTCCCAAGTTCAAATCATAAGAGTTCAGGTAGCAAAGTACACCTCTACTTTGAAAAGCAATAAAAATATTAGTATTTTAAAAATAAATAAATGAAAAGAAATACTATTAGAAAGCAAAAATATAGTGATTACATGAAATACTGAATCAATGAGAACAAATTACTATAAACCTTCAGAGAAGAAAAACCTCTAAAGAAACCTATATGTCTTCTGCATCATTACGTAAGTTGAAAAAAACTAAAATAAAAGAGAAGAAAAAAAATAGAAATAACCATTCTCCATTTCCCAACCAGAGTGAAGCATCTCTATTTGTGGCATTTTTCAGGGGTAAAACTATTAGGACCTTTCTTAGTGAAATGAAGTTGGCCTTTAGCAGTCTACTGAAAATGCTAGCAACCATGAAACAGTTTATCGTGGCTGAAATTAAGGTTAACTAGAATATATTTCCAACTGTGATAGGTATCAAGAGGTGGCATCTTTCCCCCCTGAATTTGGTGAGCATGCAATTTCTGGTTGACAGGTAAAAATCACTCTAAAGTGGTGATGGTGGTGAACATGTGTAAAATAATTCAAATATGAAATACCAGAATACATAGGTTCTAGTTTTTTCTGCCCAACACTAACCATGAATTTGGCCAGGTCACATCTCTGGGCCTTAGTTTTTTCAACTCTAAAACGAGGAGTTAGCTTCGATGGTCTCTAGGTCCATCTCAGCTCTAAAATGCTCGGTTGTCTACTAGTATTTATTTAAATGTACCTTTATTATATTTTTTAGAATGTTTTATAATAGTTATAAAAGCAATACACATTTAATGGTTTAAAAAAATCCAGATAGTCAATAAGTAAATAAGAAGTTACTAATAATACTACCCCATAGAAAGAACTGCTAATCCTCACAAAAGAAATATATATGGTATTTTATAATCTGCTTTCATTTAATCTTCTTGCCATGGGATTAAATGTTTTTCTATAACACTGATGATTTTTTTTTAGTGGGCAAGGGGAGAAGGCAGGCATTTCAGAATTATTCGGGGTTACCCTAGGAAACACTCCCTGCTTTTTCTGATACACCCATTGGGGAGGGGGGGTGCACCCCTCCCATTCAAGAAGCATCCTGAATAGAGCCATTGTTGGCAATAACTATTATCTCCCTCAGGAACATTAGGCAGAATCAAGCCTAAGAGCACTGTCTCCCTAAATCACTTTTAATGGCTACTCAGTTGGAATGTACCATCATTTACTAACCAATTCTCTTCATTGGATATTAAAATTCTTTTCAAAAAAATATTTTGGGTGTCCTTGAGAGAGTGTTAAGCTACAAAGTCTCTCATTCTGTTTCAGTGAAATCCTATTAGATGTGGGAATCTTGACATAAAAAGACAGGATGAGTCTCAATTAGAAAATATGGTTACTTACCAGCATCCTTGATCCAATTATCATAAAGACGCACGGTCCTCGATGTAAGATCACTGAAGGCCATTTTCCACAGGATTTACTAGCTCTTACAGTGGGTTCTTCAGTAAAACAAAAAAAAAAAGAAATGCATTATGACCTGTGAATGCAAATAAAGCCAAGTTTCTAGTAATACAATATTAAAAATGCTAAAAATTTAATAGGAGTAACTGGCAAACCAACACACTTTTACTGAGGGTAAATGCATTAGTGAACCACATTGAACCCTGATGTAGTTGCAAACATTTAAGATTTTTTCATCATTGTAATAACAATGCTTATTTTGCTGAATAAGACTGACATTCTATGTACAAGATATAAAAGGAGTAAATGAGTATAATAACTTTATCTCCTCTTTATGCAACAATCAGATCAGGAATGGACTGAATCTCCCATGGCAATGCTGAGCTAAAAACTCAGGAGAAGAAAGTGAAAAAGACACACAAACTCTCAAAGGAGCTACTTTGATCCAGACTTACAGCTGATCATCAGGCATCTGAGAGTGGTCTTCTATATGTCACTTTTCACCATGTAAGAGAAACAGAGGTAGGAAGAGGGAGGGAAAGAAGAGTCACAAGAGCCAAAGAGAGGCTGCCTAGTTTGTCTGAACAGATAGACAAGAATAGCTGGGAAAAGACCAGTGAGGAAAAACTATCTGAACTAAATATAAAATATACTGTAAATCTTCAATAATTAAAAAAAAAAAGTGTGAAGAAGCAAACCAATGAAATACCACAGAATGTCCAGAAATGCACATTGGGAAATATAGGACAGAATTTAATACATTCTAAGATGTATACTTCCCACATTTTAACATCTCTAAAATCAGCACACAGCTCACAAGTGGAGACTGTACCATAAAATGAATAGTATATTTGATTCAATTCACATGGTGGGAAGATGAAGACTTTCTGCCTCTCCTTTGTCTTATGGAAATGCTTGGTAGCCCTGTGCTTTTTCCATGGACGCCTTAATTCCTAAAATTTCCTAAACCTGCCTATTTCACCTCTAAAAACTCCTTTCAGTATTTTATGGCTTCCCTTTGGCATATGCAAATTACAGTTAACCACTGTTGTGCTTTGGGGCCATTATTAAATAAAATAATGGTTATGCAAAAGCAAGCACTGTGATATCTCAACGGTCAATCTGATACTGAGTCGGTGGTGACAGATGCACAAGAATGCAAATGTACTTAATACCACTGAACTTTATACTTAAAAATGGGTAATATGGTACATTTTACACGTATTTTCACCACAATAAAAAAGAAATTATCTAATGTACAATAGAAAAATTGAGAAAGGACACAAATAAACAAAATCAGAAACAGAAGAGGTGAAATAACAACAGACCCCACAGAAATACAAAGAATCATAAAAAATACGATCAACTCTATTCCAACAAACTGGACAACACAGAAGAAATGGACATATTCTTAGAAAAATACGACCTTCCAAAACTCAAACAGAAGGAATCAAAAATTCTGAATAGGCTGATAACTATGGAGAAAATTGAAGCAGTAATAAAAAAAAAAAAATTCCAGCCGAAACCGGTTTGGCTCAATGGATTGGGGACTGAAGGTCCCGGGTTCGATTCTGGTTAAGGGCATGTACCTTGGTTGTGGGCATATCCCCAGTAGGGGGTGTGCAAGAGGCAGCTGATCGATGACTCTCTCTCATCGATGTTTCTAACTCTCTATCTCTCTCCCTTCCTCTCTGTACAAAATCAATAAAATATATATTTTAAAAAAAAATTCCAACAAACAAAAGCCCTGATCCAGACGGCTTCACAGGGGAGTTTTATCAAACATTCAAAGAAATAAAACCTACCTTCCTCAGACTATTTCAAAAAATTCAAGAGGAAGGAACACTCCCAAGCTCTTTCTACAAAGCCAGCATTACCCTAACCACAAACCAGATAAAGACACTACAAATAAAAAGAAGTACAGGCCAATATCCCTCATAGATGCCAAAATTCTAGCAAATCGAACCCAGCATTACATTAGAAAGATCATACACCATGACCAAGTGGGATTTATTCCAGGGATGCAAGGATGGTACAATATCCACAAATCAATAAACATGATACACCACATAAACAAACTGAGAGTCTTTCTTTTAGTATTCTAAAATAAAACCATATATATATATATATATATATATATATATATATATATATGATGGTATTTCTAAAGGTGACATCTCAATCCAGTGGGGACTAAATTATCAGCAGTAATTTAATAAATATTGTGGTAAAACTGAATAGCCATCTACAAAAAAAAAAAAAAAAGTTGGATCCAAACATTATACTATAAACCAAGATAAACACCAAGTGAATAAAATTTAAAATATGAAAACTAGAGCCATGAAGCATTGAATGACAACTTGGGAGAACACTTTTATAACCTTGGCACAGGAAAGACCTTTCTAACCTTGCCTTAAGCACCATTAGACATAAGAGAAGACTAACAAATTGAACCATATACAAATCTATAAAAATCAAGAAGAAAATACCAAATGATAAATAGAAAAAATATGTTCAATCTATATTACTAATTTCCCTTATAAAGAGTTCCTAGAGACTGATGACTTATAAGCCAAGATTTTTTAAAGTGAGCAAATATCCACAGAAAATAAAATATAAATGGCTCTTAAAACTTATGAAAATTTGCTTATCTTCAATCATAATAAGAAACCTACAATATTTTATTGCATTGATGGGCCAATGTCCAAACATATTTATCAATCAGATGGGCCAAAATGCAAAAATATGTTAACTCTGTTAGCAGGACTGTGAAAAATTCATACAATTGCTGGTGGGAGTGCAAATTAGTACAATCCTTAGTGAGAGTAGTTTGGCATTATCAATAAAAATGATAAATGCATATTTTTAACCCAGCAACCCTACTTCTAGAAACTTACCTAATAGATATACATGCACATATGCAGAATGACATATATTCAAGGTTATTCATTGCATCAGTTAGTAAAAGCAAAAGCCCTATTAAAAGGGGACTGGTTAATGAATGATAATACATCTAACACCACGAAACAGTAAGCTGCTGTAAGAAAGAATGAGGAAGTCCCCTGAGTGCTGATGTGGGACAGTATCCAAGATAAATCTCGATGTGAAAAAAAGCAATGGAAGGTACAAAATTTTTAAATGACTACCTTTTACATAGAAAAAGACGAAAGAAGAAAGAATATAAATTTATATTTCTTTAGTTTAGCATGAAAGGAACTCTGAAAAGATATCCATTTGAAAGAGAATGGGGAACAAACTGGGCTGAAGAGGTGAAAGGAAGATTTATATTGTTTTTTTAATTTATTTATGTGACTAAGAATTAAAATGTTCTAAAGGAAAAAAGTAAAAGAATAAAATCAGTTGTCTCTTTGCTGGGACAATTCCTACCTAAATACTCACACATAAATGCACATGTACACAAAAGAGGTGTTGTTATCTTAATTTCTCAAGGGCCCGTCAGCTCCAGAACCTCTCTCCAAGTCCAGGAAGGTATCTCAGCATGCCCCTGCTTTGGTACATCCTGTGTCCTCAAACTGAGTTCATATTCAAGATGTGGTGATGCCAGGATTTTACCAGTGTCAACTTAAACTCTGGTTTTTCTACAAATGTTTCTATAGTGAAGGTGTGATGTAGGGTTAGGAACAGGGGCTGTGGGGTAACTGAGAATTTTATTTGAATCCCACCACTTAATAGCTGTGTGAACCTCAGCAAAAATTAAAGCTTAATTTCCTATTCTGTAAAACAGGACAACCTCCAAGACCATAGGAGATAATATATATTTGTAAATTTTAGAGCACAGAATCTGATAGAGAATGAACACTTACTTGCCTGGCCAGCATGGCTCAGTGGTTGAGCATCAGCCTGTGAACCAGGAGGTCACAGTTTGATTCCCAGGAAGGGCATATGCCCAGGTTGTGGGCTTGATCCCCAGTGGGAGACGTGCAGGAAGCAGCCATCACTAACTCTCTCATCATTGATGTTTCTATCTCTCTCCCCCTCCCTTCCTCTCTTAAATAAATAAAAACATATTTTTTTAAAAAAAAGAATAAATACTCAGACATTATCATTTGTAGAGACAAGTTGTACCAATTTAATTGGGAAACATCTGGCCAAACTCATTATCTTGTACAGTTGAATGGCAGTTTATGGAACAAATCTAGAGAAAACTCTACTACTTTAGTTTTAAAGCCTGTATGTCATAGATTATATATGATTCTTTCCTTGATGTTTTCCAGTTGTCTCTATGTGAGTGTTCCCCTTCACCTTAACCACTGAGACAACAGACTTCAAGCCATTATTTTTATAATTAAACTGCCAAAATAATGCTGTTTAAGTTCTTTAGAATCAGACTGAAAGATTCCAATTCTATATGGCAGCGTTTTTCAACCGCTGTTCCACGGCACACTAGTGTGCCGTAGGTGCAGACAAGACAAGAATTTTATAATTTTTCACTATTTTGTTTACTTAATATTTCATAATAAAGTAATTATAAAATACTTTCTTTGTGTTTATTTGATTCCTATTCAAGAGAATTACTTTATATATAGTCAATATAGGCACAGAGTTAAATTTTTTAACATTTTCTAATGGTGGTGTGCCTCATGATTTTTTTCATGAAACAAGTGTGCCTTTGCCCAAAAAAGGTTGAAAAACACTGCTATATGGCATATGGTAGGGTTACATTTCAACGTATTATTCTATTTTCTGCGCAATTTTCACCCTTCTCCGCCTCCTTCTCCCCCCCCTTCCCCCCTCCACACACACTCATTCTACCATTTTCCTCTCTGAAGCACAGACTCAAAGAAACCACAGTGTAATGAAGGTGAGAAATACTCACAGGCTATAAACAGTGGTTTCTATAATCCTGAAGACTACACAAGGTTGAGATACAGGAAGAGAGATGGTAGTCAGAGGAGCAACTCACACTGGAAGGGACAAAGTGGCAGAAACAGACATCCTCCAAGCCAGAGAGTTGGAGGACTAGAGAGGTAGGGAAGGGATCCATTAGCTTAAGTTTCAGGGATAGTGACTCTCTCATTGATCCTTTGCTTATAATAACCTGCCATCCAACAGACCCTAACACTTGTGGGCCCACCAGAAAAGAAGGAATGCCCATAATTGTGCAGGGATTGGGAAAACAAAACAAACAAAAAAACGAACAAGCAAACAAAACAAAAAAACAAACCAAAAAACCCTGATCCATTTACCTGTTTAAACTGAACTCAAACTGCTGACAATTTCCTTATATGCTTGGACAGTGATGGACTGAATGCCAATACTACATTGTAGGAATTGGTCTAAACAACTAATGAAGGAATATGGGGCAACCTGGGTTGTCCTGCAAATATAGTGCTGCCCCTGGAGAAAAGCCAAGCATACTGCCTCCACCCCGACCCTCTGCCATGACTAAACATGGACATTTGATTGCTAGACAATGGTACATAGAGATGGGAAGAAACTTATTCTATGTTCTCAAGGTATAGAGCTATCTTCTGTGTGACAGCAGAACTAGGACCTTAACAACCAATTTAAAATATGTAATGTCATAAAAGTTCAGGGCTGGAGCCCTGACTGGTTTGGCTCAGTGGATAGAGCATTGGACTGCAGACTGAAGGGTCCCAGGTTCGATTCTGGTCAAGGGCACATCCCCTGTGGGGTGTTTGCAGGAGGCAGCTGATGGATGTTTCTCTCTCATCTATGTTTCTAGCTCTCTACCCTCTCCCTTCCTCTTTATAAAAAATTATATATATATATATATATATATATATATATATATATATATATATATATATATATTTTTTTTTTTTTTTTTTTTTTTAAAGTTCAGGGCTGGAGATGCCAGAAAAGTCAGGGCTCTCGTGTATGTGAAGCAGAAACTTAAAACTCAAAAACAGTTGACACACTTCCATTAAGGGTGGAGGAGACAAGGGTATAAGGGAAGAGAACAAAGCTCCCTGTCAGAGTTGGTCTGCCTCTAAAACATGTGGCAGGCTTTGAGTGAACAGAAGCTTGTTGATGGGGGGTAGGTGCTGGTAAGCCATTGTCCAACCCCTGCAATTGACCCATGAATATTGCTCCTTATTTTTGACAGCGGGTCACTTAGGAAAGAAGGGGTTTAATCTTTCCAGACCAGCTTCTTCAATTCTACATTAAAGATGTCAAATTCAAATGTGAGAAATGTGCTTGCTGCCTCCAGGAGAAGGCCCTTTCCACGGGGCAGCCTACCTTGGGACTATTCAAAGCCACAAGCTGCTTATGTCAGCACCAGGACATAGAGAGCATGCTTAAGGGACCTTAACAGTAACCTATTTTAACAATCATCACAGGCAGAACCCATCTGGGAGAGTCTCTTGCTGGAATTCACTCAGATGGGAGTGGGACCTTGGAGTTGCCTGCGGTAGGAAGTACCTCACAGGAGTTCAGAAATCTGAAACCAGGGCCAACTATTTCCAGGTGGAACCTCAAACATAGATTTATCCAAATCCTTCAAAACATGTTGGGGACACTCTCTTGAGGGAAAGGAGTGGTGGAGTCAGCATATGGCTTTCCTATGGCATGTCTATGGGCCAGAAGTAGGGCCATATTCTTTTCCCTTTCTCTTTTGATGTTTGGGAGGTTGAGAGGTTCTGGGATCCCTCCATTTATCTCTGTTTTGGAACTGTTTTATATCTGCTGGTGATTTCAGCAAGTCCTTTATTTGCCCTAAAAGTCCCTGACTCTTCTCTAAGTTTGCCTGTCTCTCTAATTATAGAATAATGCATTGGGACCAGATCCTCGGCAAGAGTACTAATTGCTCTGCTTAGCCTGGGAGGCTCTCTGATATTATAAGAGTAATAATAAGGACAATAAGTAGCATATGTAGCATTTTGCTAAAGGTTCGACATGAATTGTATTTTCTAGTGGGACCTGTGCCTAATATAATTGATTTCCGGGATTCCATTTGTAACAAGTTATCCTATTAACAAGTTGAGATTGCTAAGTGAATATCTAATATAAGGTTTGTCTCTTGGCCCAAATTCAGGAGTCATGACTGTGTTGCAGAGAACCAGATAGAAATGTAATCGGCACTAGTCTGGAGAGTCATGTATGTATAATGTTGTATTTTCCAGAAGCATCTAACTTTAGTAGGTCCCCCTATTAACGGAAAGGAAAGAAGTGAAAATCAAGATGAAATAAGAGAATACTAAGGAATGTAGGGAATGGTAAAGATATTTGTTTTGAGGTCCTGCTTGACATGGAAATTACAACTCTTAAGCCTGATTGAAGGGCAAGCCTTACTCTTTTCATAGAGACGTTTCATATGCATGATGATGTCACTGTTATTGGAAATAGGAAACATCCATTTTATTTAAACACTAGAGGAGCAGTGCACAGATTCATGCACTGGTGGAGTTCCTTGGCCTGGCCTGCACCCTCTGGCAATCTGGGTCCCCTTGGGGGGATGTTGGACTGCTGGTTTGGGCCCAATCCCAACAGGCTAGGCTGAGGAACCCCATTGGTGCACAAATCCGTGCATTGAGCCTCTAGATCTTTGGTTAATCTCTTCCCATTTTTCCCCCTCCCCGCTTCCCTCTGAGATTCATCAGTCTGTTCCATGTGTCCATGCCTCTGAATTGAATATCTGACCCCTTGTGGTCAGTGTGCATCATAGCTACTGGCTGAACGACCACTTAGGCTTTTATACATATAGATGTCGTATTACAGTCAGAACAACCTAAGTGTGTGGGTGTGATATAACAACAATTAGAAGTGTGAGTTCAACTCTCTGCTGTCTGTGTTTATGGGTTTACAGTATGATATCTGTACCATCACAGACTGTGCTACAAGATAATTCTAAAGAGCAGATATGTAAAAGTCACTAGAAAGTCTTCTGTGCTTCTGCACAGCATGCTTAACTTCTTAATCACATTTTGTTTTAAAAGCATTAAGATTAGTTTATTCTGTTCCCATATCACTAGGACAAGCAGACGAATGGACTCTCTGCTTCATTTCATATGTGAATTATCACTGCAGAGTAATCTCTTCAGGTCACAATCACAGCAGACACTGTTTCTCAATGATCACTGCCTTTCTTCCTTGTGGGGTAATCACTCTTCTCCCTTATTCCAGGCTCTTCCTTCTCCCTGAAGCCTTGTGCTTCCCATGTGACTGAGAGGTACAGATAGGAAATATAGTACCAATTACCCTAAAGAAGTTGCTACTATCCTAATTCTTTCTCGGTGCTTGGTGTGGATATTGGCATTTGACACAGTTGTGGGAAGGGGGATTTGAGGGACTGCTGGGAGGCATTGGGGAGTGTTTTGGAGCTCCTAAAAAAGATACAAGACCTTCTCAGTGCTCTGGATGAAGGGGCATGAAAATGTGACATTTGGAATGATTGCCACCATTTTATATCAAAACATAAAGTTCACCCATTTAGAAGACTTTTCCTTACTGCATTTTCTGTGATAACGCATCCCTGACTCCTGAGGCCATTTTGAGTTGAGTATTCTGTTGCTTATAGAGGAATGCATTTTCCTGATATGATAAGATTCATATTTGTAAAATAGAAAGTTAGCTGTTTAGTATCCTTATTTGATGATATTTGTGTTGATAATTTTGTTTGTCCAGAACACAAGTCTTTTATTCTAATTTTCTTTTATTTACTATGACCTAAGATGTAACAATGATGTTCTCTTTTACAGATGCTTGAAAATGTCAAGCGAATTTCACCCTTGAAATCGGAAGCTTCTTTCCTTACATCCTGGGTGTGTGCGCTGACTCAAAGACCTGCTCCCAGATTTCTCATCTCTTGAGTTGTTTTGAATCATCGGGTGAATCTTTTCCAATACTGACTGCACCTCCTATTCCTGTTCCTGCCCTTCTTGACCCAGATGCCTTATCAATCCAGGTGACATTCATTAACTGAATCCTTTGACATGATTTTTGTATTTATTCCTTATACTATGGATGTTGTCATGCCTGAGAATGGTTAATGCAGGATTAAGAAGAGGTTCCCAAACCTGGCCCATCACCAGACTCTCCCCAAACATATTATATCCAAGTCTCTAGGTAATTCTGATTACCAACCAGGTCTGGCAATCACTGATATAAGAACACAGAACAGAGAAAAATTGTAGTGACCTGATTCCACACCAAAGGTAAATGGTTTCAAATCTCATCTGACAAAGTCAAATTTATTTCCTTATTGCTTAATATTTAATACATCTTTATTCTTTGGGGGTGGTAGGAACTTATTTCAATGGACTCTAAGGACCATCCCTCTCAGCAAGTTAGAAAAAAATTTAGTTGGGAGGAGGAATCCTCTTAATCCTCTATGTTTTCTGTCAACATTGCCATCCTTTTAGAATGCAGGGTCCCATCTTTCATCCTCTATGTTTTCTGTCAACATTGCCATCCTTTCAGAATGCTGGTTGTCCATGCAGGTCTATGTTGTTGCCAGCTGCACGACTTCATTTTCTACAGCTCTTCTGCAGTAATTCCTTTTCTGTGGAGGGTACTCAGAAGTCTACCTCTGCTCTTGCATCACGTGGGAGCAAAAGAAATTATCTGGCTGCCTAAGGCTCCATAGCCACCTGTTCCAGCTCTACCCAAGCAAGAGAGTCTGACCCCTTTTACTCTCTGTTCCCATAATCCTGCTGGGCACCTCACCAGGGCTGTTGCCCTTCTCTCTGAGGACTGCACTAATTGCTTTCCCTCTGATTCCTTCTCCCTCAAGCCTGAAGCATGCTCTTCTGTGCTAGGAGACATGGAAACCTCAGAGGTTTCCTCCAAATCTCTCATCTATGCCTTTGAGTTCTTCTTTATGGGTAAGTGCCTGAGCTTTTGTAATTCAAAAGCTAGGATAATACTTTCTGTTTCTCTGCCTTTTACTGTCTGTTTCATTCTCAAGACAATTTGCGCAACCTAGCTATTAAATAGAAATGGCACGGGGCGGGGGAGGGGCGAAGGGAGGGTTGAGAAAGGAAATGCCAAGGAGGAACATAGTATATAGAACATTAAAATAACACACAAAATCCTGTATGGTAGGTATAACAAACATGCATTTTTGCTTCACACTGTGTGTGCATGTACACATACTCAAACACATACACACAATGATTAACAACATTGAAAATCTGTCATTTGAAATAAATTTTCACTGAGTCTATTTCACATTCTAAATTCACTTTTTTATTTTTTTAAAAGTCCTCATTCAAGGGTATGATTTATTGATTTTTTTAGAGAGAGAGAAAGGGGAGAGAGAGATAGAAACATTGATGTGAGAGAAACATAGATTGGTTGCCTCCCACACATGCCCCTACAGAAGAATGAACCCAGAACCCAGGTATGTGTCTGACCAGAGATCAAACCCACAGCTTTTCGGGGCACAGGAGAATGGCCAAACCCACTAAGCAACACCAGACAGGGTACAATTCATAAATTTTAAATTGTTCATTGTTCTCAGTAGCATTATGAAATCTCACTCTGTCTCACACTCTCTCCCACTCAAGATGTAAATCCCTTTGTCCAGCATATCTACCCCACTTCATCTCATCACATCGGCATTATATCTTGTCACAACATCACAAGTAGAAGGGTGAGTACACTGCAATAAGACTTTTATTACAGCACGTTGTTATGTGTTCTCCTTTATTATTAGTTACTATTGTTAAACTCTTACAGAGCCTCATTTCTAAATTAAGCTTTGTCACAGGGGTGTATGTATAGGAAAAAAACATAGAATATACAGGGTTTGGTGCTAGCTATCTGTGGTTTCAGGCATCCACTGAGGGTCTTGGAACATATCCCCCACGGACAAGGGGAGCATTAGTGTAATTGCTAAAGGGATTGCTGTGAAGAAAACTGCTCTTATTTGGATGAATCAATGCTGCTGCTTTACTTTAAACCGGTGGTTCTCAACTGGGAATGACTTTGCCCCCCAGGGGACATTTGTCAATTTCTGGAAACCTTTTTGGTTGAGTCAACTGGGGAGGGGGTGTTCCTGGCATGGAGTGGGTAGAGACCAAAGTTGGTGCTAAACATTCTACAATGCCCAGGACAGCTCCTCACAACTATGAATTGTCCAAAATGTCAATATAGCTGAGGCTCAAAAACCCTACTTTAAACACCAAATTATTACTTTTAGTCATTTTTCACATTTTAATATACTTAAAAGTTTCTGGCCCCCTTCTCCCAACCTCAGTATTACTACATCATAGGGACAGAACAAACTCAAGTACCAAACCTTTGCAGCACTCAAGCTCACAGCCTCTTTGTGGCTGCTCCTGCTTTACTACGGAGGGTGCAGGTGGCAGGGGCCAGCTGATTCCAGTGAGAAAACAGCCGATTGATATCTAGGTGGAAGCTTCCCTAGCAATCTTTGAGCTCTTACTGAGAAATGTATTTCTTATCTCAGGGGTTTTCTCCCCAGGATAGCAGGAACAGAGACTCCACCTGAACTCTGGTTTTCTAGAGTCATAACCTAGAGAGAGGCCATCTGTGATACTCACTTGGGAAGCGCTGGCACCACCCCACAGGCTGAGTTCTGTCACCTGTTCTGACGCACTCTGAGCTGCCCTGTCCCTTTCTAATGAGTCAGGATGCACCACCTTTTCCTTGTGCTCTCTGAGCTGGCCTTTCCCTCCTTCCTTGCCAAACCATCCTCATTTGAAGGTGTGTTTCCCTTATCGATTCTCCTAGGACCAAATAAGTAATAGCTTCATTTGCCCTGTCTCCCTCTCCTCCCTTATTTTGAACAGGGATAAAGTTACAGACCACCACCCAAATATGAGGCCAGAGTTGGCTTTTCAACAGAAAGTGTCCCCAGTTCCATCACAGACCTCCATCCCTATGTTGGTACCTTCCTGCAGCTCATTTTGGTTTATGTGTCCCAGAGCGGCATCTGTGGCTAGCCGGATCTGTTCTTAAAGGTTGGTGCCTTGCCAAAACCTGTTTGGCTCAGCAGTAGAGTGTCGGTCTGCGGACTGAAAGGTCCCATGTTCAATTCTGGTCAAGGGCATGTACATTGGTTGCGGGCAAATCCCCGGTAGGGGGTGTGCAAGAGGCAGCTGGTAGATGTTTCTCTCTCTCATCAACGTTTCTAGCTCTCTATCTCTCTCCCTTCCTCTCTGTAAAAAATCAATAAAATATTAAAAAAAAAAAAAAAAGGTTGGTGCCTTTTGTCTGCTTTCCAAAGGACAGGAAGATGGGACCTTGCCCTCAGGCAGCCTCTGCATGTGGAAAGATTCTAGAAAGTTGGATAAGTAAGTCAGAGAGGAGAAAAGCATCTGAAAACCTGTCCAGATTAGATGTCTCTAGGAAATATAAAATTATATATGTATGACCCACCAGATTAACAGACTAAAGTGACGGCTGGAACCAATGGGGCTTGTTTCTCTTCCAGAAGGAGTGCTAGAGTACTTCAAGGGCAGCTTAATCCATTTGTAATCTGAGTCCTCGTACAATGCCCTCAGTAAAATAGGTGGCAATAAAAATCTGCTGTATGAAATTTAAAATGTAAAACAAGGCAGGGTAAGAACAAACACTCCATCCCTTAGGCCTTCTTCTCCACTCTTTTCTTTCTTCAAATGAATGCAATACTCCTGTCATTCATTTCTCTTCAAACAAACAAACAAAAATTTTAGCATCTGCTATTGTGCAAGGAATATTATTTGTCAAATATGGACCCTGAATTCAAACAACTTTCAATTTTGGCAGGAAAAAATAAATACCTACACAGATATCTGAAATGCAAAGCAGAATGTAAAGTCACACAAACAGTTCCCGTAGACTCCTACAGCCTCTAGAAATGGAGATTCACATCTGGCTAGTGACCCAGAAGAAAGGCATATGGAGGAGAGGATACATGAGCTGAGCCTTGAGAATAAACGTTTCAATAGGCAAAAATATGTGCACCTGGAAAGAAGAGAGGCGTGCATCATTTGTTTATTCAATGAATATTCTTGAGTATCTGTTATGTGCCAACCACAATATCTAGGTGGAAGTTTCAGAGAAATAGCAGAAAACAAACCAAAAATCCTGCCTTCCAGAAGTTATAGAAAAGCTCCCGGTGTATTTCCAGAGAGGTTGTTAGTCCATTTTGGTAATGTACGGAATTAAGGAAGGGAACAACAGAAAAAATCAAAACAAGAAAGGTAGATCCCACAGACTGTGAAGGAACCAAAAGCCAGGCTGAAGAATTTTTTGGATTTAGTTCTGTTGACAGTGAGGTATCATTACAGGTTTCTCAATGAGGGACTGTCTTAATCAAAGTGGTGTTTGGAAAGATTAACTGGGTGGGAGAGTCTAGGGCTGGGTGCGGTTTGGAAGCTGGGAGAATATTTACGCAGCTATTGCATCTACTGGGAAGGATCCAACATAAGCATCATTTCCTTTGAGATGCCATCCCTGATTCAATCCGATCAGTCAGGACTGGTGTCCCACTAAGGTATTCTCATAACAATTTGTCTCATCTACGCTAGCACTTATTGCATAGCACTGCAAATGCCTGTTTATTCATTCTTATCTTTCCACTCCTATGAGGGAAGAGCTGAGCCTCATTAGCTTTGTGTTCCCAATGCCTAGACCAGTGTCTGGCATGCTGTATAAAATATTTGTGGTATGAATGAATGCCCCAATGTTATGGGTTAAATTCTGTCCCCTCAAAATTAATATGTTGAAGTCCTAACCCCCCAGTACCTCAGAACGTGGTCTTTTTTGGAGCCAGGGTCTTTACAGAGGCAATCAAGTTAAAGTGGCATCATTAGAAAGGGCCCTAATCCAAAGTGATTGGTGTCCTTTTTAAAGGAACAGGCATGCTTATAAGAAGAACACAGTAAGAACATGAAGATGACCAGCTACAAACCAAGGAGAAAGGCCCGGAACAGATCCTTCTCTCGCAGCCATCAGAAGAGCCCGATCCTGCCAAACCCTTGCTTTTGAATTTTTAGCCTACAGAACTAGGAGATGATAAATTCCTGTTATTTAAACCGCCCGGTTTGTAATGCTGTGCTATAGCATCACTAGCAAACTGATATGAAAATGTTCATCTAACTTGCAGAGAAGCATCCAGACTTAGAGATCAGGATTAAGGGCATCATTAACTATAAATAACAAGAGGTGATGACATGGGAGCAGCATACATCTCTGTGATAAGTAATAGAGGAGGAAATGTGGCAAAGGGCAGCCTCTCAGGGAACACCCATGTTTAGGAAATAGAAAGAGAAGCCAGGGACAAAGATAAAGGTGCAGCAGAAAGCTGCAGAATAAAGCTGCCTGGGAGAATCTGCCTCCAAATACTGAACAAAGTAAAGTAAGTGGTCAAAATACTGCCCCCAAATTTTCACAGAAGCAACCACATAAGAAAGGGCCACAGACAGATGTTCAAAACCTCAGAAAGTTGTGTGGCCCTGGGAAGGCTCTGAAGCAGAGTGTCAACCGTAGGTGGCAAAGCTCTTAATGCAATGTGGCCTCTTCCCCATCTGTACTCTTGATGCAAAAAACAAACAAACAACACACCTGGGATTTCTGACTGTGCCTGAACCTTAGGAATTCCTCATTTGAAACACAGAGGCCGAAGAAGCCATTAGGGACATTTCCGAAGTGAGAGTCTTCATCTCCTCTATGCTTCCTTAGCTGTATGTGAAACTACACTACTGTGTGAGTTGTGCCACTCACAACAGGAATGGCCCTCATGAAGCCTGAAGGACCAAACACTTCCACCCCAATTTAGACTGGAGGTGCTGCCCCACAGCCTCCACCAAAGCCCCTGTAAGGAGATAAGTCCTTAAGGGTTGACAAAAAGTTTTCCCGGGGGAAAAAATAAAATGGAAATTAAACTTTAAAAAAAAGATGAAAACATCCTGAATACATGTACAGGACCAGGAAAAAAATTGGTGGTGAAGGAGATGTTGAAATTGTATATGGGTGCATATGCCTAAGAGAAGAACTCTGCCTTGACAGGAAGCCAGAGAAAGGAGAAAAATAATGAGACATAGTCAAGTGAAGATCCCCTGGCCACACCTGCAAGGAAGGCAGGCATGAGAAAGTCCCTGTTTCAATACCTGTAATAATAAATGGTAATGGACTAAGTTTTGGACAAATTTTTTTTGCAGCAACCTATAAGCAGCTGGGGTTCTAAAGTGCAATTATATTTCAGTTGTTTGACAATTCAAAGTATTTCACTGAAACAAAGTATAACAGGCGTTTAGTTTTTTAGACAGGCCACAAACACTGACTTAGTACACAACGTGAGGAAATACAGTTTTAACTGGAGTTCTGGCTCTGAGAAATGGAGGGTCATTCAGCACAGCAAAAGAAAAGAGAACACCTTTTCCAGGACCTTAAGACAAACCTCATGTGGGTGTATTTTATACCCAGAGATCTCTATCTGGTCTACATCTCCAAATACAACTATCTACTAAGGCCTAACTCCACCCAAAATGTTCCAAGTACACAATTGTTTAATCCCTCAAACATGAAAAAGAAAAAATAATAGTCAAATTATTCAATTTCAACTCATGTGGCTCAATGCTGGAAAGAAAATAATTTCATCATTATCTAGTTATATAAAAGCCTAATACGTATGCAAATTGTCCCCACGGGAGCTTGACTGGGAGACCAATCGCTTGCTATGACGTACACTGACCACCAGGGGGCAGTGTGGGACAAAGGAAGGCCATGGCTGGCTGCCAGGGAAGAAAGGCCTCGATCAGCCCTGATCACCAGCCAGGCCTAGGGACCCTACCTGTGCACGAATTTCATGCACTGGGCCTCTAGTCTTAAATAAAAGAGTAATTCTTAAATTTTAATGTGCTTTATACCTTCTTGAGATACTTGTTGAGAAGCCATATTCTAGGGCCTCCCTCACAGGCAGCATCATTCTGGAAGATGATTCTTAACCAAACTTAGGGAAAACACTGAGCTATAATTTTCTGTTTTTATTTAAGATAATGCATGTTAATACAAATAAATTTTTAAAGGGATATATTAGGTACTTAAGAAAACAAAATAAAGCATTTCTAACAGTATGAAAGAAAAACATTTTGGAGCAGGAAAACTACAGAAGCAGGTTGGCCCAGCCTGAGGCAGCACCCCCAGGATCCTATCCTGATTGTGTATTAATACTTAACACACATCTTCATTTCACATCTGTCGGTGAAAATACTGACAGTAGAATCACATACTGAAGGGTAAGGGGGAAGTTGAGTTTATTAATTTATTCCAGTTTTTTTTGCACATAAGGGTTTTTCCAAGCCTACTGTTTAGTTATTTTTATTGCTTATCTAAATTTCTGCTTAGAGATTTAATGGAGGTCAATGGGTGGGAAGGGGAGACATATGCAATACTTTCAATAATAAAGATTATTTAAAAAGAGAGATTTAATGAAGAATTCATGATATAAAAATATTGTTCTGACCAAAACTGTTGATAGCTTAGTCCATTACCATTTATTATTATTCCTCTGAATCAATTACCAAATTATACAAATTGCATGCACTCCTACAGCACAGTAGGTCACCAGTACAGACATTCCCCTCTTGGGCATTGGGACAGCCAAGTTAGTATTTCATGGCTGGCATCTATTCTGAGTGGTAGGGCATCCATGCCACACTGGTTGTTAATAATTTTGGTGCCCACTCTAGTTTGTAATTCTATAATTGATAGTCACCATACCAAAGTTTAGTTGTAGACATCTCTTGCATTACCTAAATTCTGTAAGTTCTTGTGAGGTAGGGTGGGAAGATTGTCACATGCAAATTTACATCTTATACAAAAGTAACACCAGGGCAGGTTAGGCAAGAAGTAAATGTCATGGTATCAACAATCCATCAGTAAAGGAAATTATCAGAGCTGATGATCATATTTTGCTACACTGCTAGCAGGAAGACCCAAATTCCTCAGCTTTAAATTTAACTTAGAGGTATAAGCATATAAGACACTTTTATTTTTAAGGAACTCACATGACAAGGTCAACTTTTCAATCTATTGTTATTTAACTGTACTCTCTTTGTGCTCTTGACCTTTACTGAGAGGCTATACTTGATTTTCTCAAAAAATTTTCTTTAATAAGATTTGGTTCTGAAAAACTTGAAGAATGTGTTTTCATTAAGGTCAGTTTCACTTTTTTAAACTCTAGGACTAAGATTATTTGCATTTTATTAAATTGAATTATTACCATTTAACCAAATCTTCATGGCTTAAAGGAAGACATAATACATTTATATTAGGATATGTGTAAATAAATTTATATTATTTCTATATATAATGAGTATATATACTTATTTAAAGTGTATATGTTTAATATTATGGATAATATGGAAGATAGTATGGCTAAATTAAACATTTTTTTTAATTAAACATTCTAAGTAAGTTTCTCTTTATTGGCTTAAGTATTTTTCAGTTCCGTTAACTTGGTTCCTGGTAACTAGCAGAACTAATGTGAGTTTTCTCTCTTTCCTATTAAACTTTGTTGGAAAGGCAAATAATGAAATACCAACAATATAGATCAGAAACTGAGAAACTGGAACCTGGATAAGTTACACAATGGCAACCTCTGTTTCATATAAGCTTTACTTTTCAGTCTAGCTTCAACTTTGAGGTTTACTTGCCCCAGTACAAAAAGTACCAAAATTCAGTATTGCTACAGGAGTAATTAAGCAAAAGCACACTTGTTATTATCTCTAATATAAAAAAGTCCTTGGAAATTTGATGTGTTTTCCTTTTGGTCAGTAAATAGAAAGATACAGTATTGCAAAGTATAATAAAATCATAATTAGTCAAACTGCACATAAAAATGTTTTCTTAACAGTTCTATTATTGTACTAATTTGACCAAATGTAAGTCATATATATATATATATATATATATATATATATATATATATATAGAGAGAGAGAGAGAGAGAGAGAGAGAGAGGGCATTTTTTAAGTGAAATAAAAGATTTGAAAAATTTTGGCATAAGTAAATTATAAAATCTTCAGAGTAATTAAGGCCATAGAACATCGTTTCAGAATAGCTTTCTACAGAGATATTTATTACCTACAAATTCCAAAGTGTCTGATATCCACACAGCTACTGCACTACCTTTTTGCCATCTGGAACTTCTTTTTTATAGAGTTTAATATTTCAGATGGCCACTGATTATATAAAAATACACCCCTACCACTAAAACACACCATTTAAATTACAAAGGATTTCACCTCTCCTTTTACTTTTTTCCCCTAAGACAGATGCAATATGTATTGAATTTCTTCCAATCTGTTGTCTGAGCTATGCAGTTTGTAATTCCTTTAGACAGAATTTATGAACATAACCTTGAACCGTGCTTCTATTAAATATGTTGATCTTAAACCTCTCACTCAAACATCATTCATGGAGTTCTTAGAAGGCTAGCCAATGGCTTTAAGGATAGCAACAATGCAATGTCTTCTCATTCACTCTGTAAACCCCCATCCACAAGAGGCTACTGTCATCCTACCCTTTTTATGACCCAGCTCTCCTTCTGTATTCTCTACTGCGAATGCATCTCTCTTCCCCTAATCTCAATCTTAATCCATGACAAGTCCTAGAAAAAGCAAAAATGAGAGATAAAAACAATAAAAACTTATCTTGAGGGAAAGCAGAAGAGCACAAAGTCACAAAGGGATCCTTGCCAATATGTATGACAATAGAGAACAAAACTTATTGTTTGAGCCCTAACCAGTGGACAGAACATAGGCTTGTGGATTGAAGAGTCCCGGGTTCAATTCCAGTCAAGGGCATGTACCTTGGTTGCGGGCACATCCCCAGTAGGGGGTGTGCAGGAGGCAGCTGATCAATATATCCTCTCATGGATGTTTCTAACTCTCTATCCTTCTCCTTTCCTCCCTGAAAAAAAAAATCAATAATATATATATATTTTTTAACTTATTGTTTGATATATATTTCATTTTCATCATAAAGCACGTGTTGTGAT
Organism: Pipistrellus hanaki; assembly: GCF_964339955.1. Lineage (NCBI taxonomy): Eukaryota > Metazoa > Chordata > Mammalia > Chiroptera > Vespertilionidae > Pipistrellus > Pipistrellus hanaki. The sequence goes on from NC_140506.1 coordinate 27,619,511, forward strand.
AGAAAAAAGTTGAACCAGTTGCAACCTGCAATAGTGGATCAAAAGCAATCGTGTAAAGCCCCTTGCCGGCTGGAGCAGACAAGCTGCTAAACCTTATTGGAAAAAATAATAGGCATCTGATAATGAAATAAAGGAGAGGGGTTGTTCTTGAGTAGATCCGACATACTGTGGCTGTCTTCAGATAACCATTGCACATGGCTACAGGTGCTGTCTCTCAGAGGAGCTATACACAAAGGTTGGGAACCACCCTTCACTAAAACCCAAAGATTTTTTCCTGAGTTCTTACCTACCCTATTTCCCTGAAGTCCCATTTTGCTGACCTCTTCTTCCTTCCTGAAGCCCTGACTTTGACTTTCAGAACATACCACCCTTCTAACTGGCTTCATGCCATTCCATTGTTCAGTCTTTAATCATTTTGTACTGTTGGTGCTTTTTTTCCATACTCCTGTACAGGGGGTTTCTCTCCTCAACCCTTGGCACTTTTTTTCTTAATCTACTTACTCATAATACTATGTATGAATGACCCCCAAATCTGCATTCTGAACCCCAACATTTCACCCATGCCAGAGGCCACTATTTCCAACTGCCAATAAACATTATAACTTGGATATTGCACTGTCACGGGACACTTAACTAATCCCTAAAGGAACTAATTTTACCCAAGTTTCACCTCCCACCAATTGGCTTCTTTATCCCACAGCTCCACTGATGTTAATGGCTTGACTTTTCTTCTGACCTGAAACAATGGAATCTGCTTTGGCTCTGCTCTTTTACCTCTATCTTGTAAGCTGTTTCTTTACTTAGACCTTTCTCTATCATTCTCACTGCTAATAACCAAAAGAACCCACTTCTCCCTGTATTACTACAACTGGGCATGGACAACTCCTATCTCTACTCTTATTTCCTTTAAATTCATGCTTAGGATAAATGCTATTATTAGGGGAGGGGAATCCTAAAGTGCCACTTTCATCATCTTTTCCCCTTCTGGAGAATCTACAATGATTCCCTATCATAAACCACATCAAGCCCCAAGTTCTCAGCTCCCTTATCTGACTTTATTCTCCCCCTTCAAGTTCACTTCCCACATCTCCCTACTACTCTCTAATGTTAAAATCTTTTAATTTTGCCAGTAAGCTATTTCCCACCTGTCCCCTTCTCTCCCTCTTAACCCTCAAAGTCATCAACTCTTGCTGCCATTACATTGTTTCTACTAATAGAAATGAGGATGTAGAAACTTCAGTGGGTGTCTATTACAACACCATTAGTCCAGTTGCAAAGATTTGTAAAGAGAAGCAGCAGCAGCTAAAACTGGACAAATAGATGGGGCTGAATAATGAAGATTCCCTAAGAGCAGTGTGTCACATTTATTTGTCTTAAAGACTTAGCTCTCAGGTAAAATTGCCAAAACAATCATGAAATCATAATGAAGCACAAGCAAATAAAACAAAATCCCAAGGTCTCTCTTGTGACCACCATGTATGAGATGCGGAAGAACAATACTTCCTGCCTGGGAACTGTGCCCTAAGATAAAAGCAGTTCCTCTGCTTTCATAAATTAACCAAGATGTTCAAAAGCAAGGCACAACAAGCTCTACTGAGTAACTTCTCAGTCACCCAAATCAACCTGGGCCAACCTGGAAATTTTATTATTAGGAATTTTTGCAATTAGTAATCTAATGAACAAAATAACTGATGAACAAAATCTGAAGCAGGGAACAGACTGAAGAATCTCAGAGGGAATGGGGAAGGGCATGGAAGAGATTAACCAAAGAATTTATATGCATAGATACATAACCCATGGACTCAGACAATAATGTGGTGAAGGCCTGGAGGGGTTTAATGGAAAAATGGGGGACATCTGTAATACTTTTAACAATAAAGTTAAATCGAATAAATAAATAAAGCTGTCTTGATTAAGGTTTTTTAAATTCTTCTGAAAAGAATACCATTTTAATAATGAATTAATAGAAGCAAGCAAATCTGTGAAATAGGTCACTTGAAGCTAAAGTAGAAATATATAATGAAACAGCAGAACCACAGGTGAACAATCCATTTTTTTTATAAGGCCTCAGCAGTCATCATGGGTATTGCTCAAGAACTAAGATCCTCTGAGGGAATTTACAGGCAGTTTACTTGAAGAAGGAAAGAAAGCTCAGCATACTATGGGCAGTTCAACTAAGTACATCTGAAATCAAATGTTGCCTATTTCCTGAGGCCAGGGAGTAGCTACCCACGTTATCCAAAAGAATAACAACAGCACCCACGTATCAAGGGCTCTGGGGCAGGTGCTGAGCTAGTTATTTCATTCGCAGCATTATCTATTTAATCCTCATAGCAACACCATGAAAGAGATATCATTCTCTTTATCCACTCATCTACTGATGGACACTTGGATGGATGTGGAGAACATTATGCTAAGTGAAATAAGCCAGTCAGAGAAAGACAAATACCATATGATTTCACTTATATGTGGAATCTAATGAGTAAAATAAACAAACAAAATGGGAACAGACTTATAGATAGAGAACAGACTGACCGCTGTCAGAGGGGAGGAGGTTGTCAAGTCATAGATTCAGAAAACAGTATGGTGATTTCAAAAGGGAAAGGTGGGTGGGGGAAGATAAAGAGGTAAATTGATGGGAGGAGACTTGACTTGGGGTGGTAAACACACAATACAATATACCGATGAAGTATTATAGAAGTGTACACCTGAAACCTGTATAACTTTGTCACCCCAGTAAATTCAATCTTAACTAATAAAAGGGTAATATGCAAATTAATTGTCACTCCAAAGATGGTGGTGCCCATAGCCACAAGATGGTGGTACCCAGTCCTCTCAGCCCTGCCAAAGTCCCCCAGTCCCAGGGGAGCGGCTGCTGAGAGCGGGCAGCGTGAGCAGCCTGGTGGAATACTTGCTTCATCACCCTAGTGACGAGACAAGTGTTCTGTGCCCAGCTGCAGATGGGCCTCTGAGCCCGGAGAGCCTCTGAGAAGTGGGCACAGAATGGCTAGGCACCACAGAGAGCTACTGGCACCTGGATTCGTGCTCAGGACTTCTAGTAAAAAAGAAAAGAAAAAAAATTATGAAAGGGGGGGGAGAGAGGGGGGGGAGAGGAGTGAGAGAGAGAAGAGAGAGAGAGAGAGAGAGAGAGAGAGAGAGAGAGATGTCATTATCTTTATGTCACAGATAAGAAAACTAAATCTCAGATAAGTTAATTAACTTGCTTCTGATCACACAGTTATTATGTTGCAGAGCAAGTATTCAAAATTCAACAGCACTCTAGTCTATGTTTACCTACTACAGCATAGAGGTTTTCCAATATGAGGGGTGTTAAGGAGAAAGATGGCAGGACAGACTTAGTTTTTTAACCAACATGTATTAATATCATAGCAGAGGCTATGCGGAGGATTCAAAAGTGGACCAACCCCTTTACACCTACTAGGATGGCCATAATAAAAAGGCAGACAATGACTAGTGTTGGAAAAAATGTGGGTAAGTTCGAACACACATACATTGCTCTTAGGGTTGTAAAATGGTGCAAAAAAATAGTTTGATAGTTCCTTAAAATATTAAACATATGACCCAGCCATTCTACTCCTAGGTATATACTGAAAGAGAACTGAAAACATGTGTCTACACAAAAACTTGCACATAAATGTCCATAGCTATTATTTATAGTAGCCAAAAAGTAGAAAAGCCCCAAATGTCCATCAATTAATGAACCAATAAATATAATGTGGTATATAACGTACTGTTGAGAAAAAAAAAATAATGAAGTACTGATTCATGCTACAATATGGATGAACCTTGAAAACAGTATGCTAAGAGAACCAAGATGGCAGCGTAAGTAAACAAGGTACTTGCCATCTCCCACAACCACATCAAAATTACAACTTAAATATAGAAGAACTATCATTCAGAACCGCCTGAAATCTGGCTGAATGGAAATCCTACAACTAGAGAATTAAAGAAGAAAACACATTCAGAATGATAGGAGGGGTGGAGGAGTAGAATGTACTGGTCTAACACCCAAGTGTGGTGTGTGATTTTTTTAATCAAGAGGGCTATCTAGGTTGTAGAGGCCTCCCATGAGGAACAAGGGGTCCCAGACCCCTCAGCCCAGGGTTTCAGTGCTGTGAAGAGAAGACCCTATAACTTCAGGCTATAAAAATTAGTGGGGATTGTGGCTGAGTGACAAGGAGGCTGCTGGAGACCTAAGCAATTCCTCTTAAAGGGCCAGCACATGGATTTACTTGAACTTTCTCCCTCTGAAATTCAACACTGGGGCAATGGTTTGGCGGGGATTCAAGGACATACGAGGAGGAACTGAGTTGTCTGGTATTGGAGAAAGAACTCAGAGGCAGCTTTCTCCAAGAAAGAAAGGACATTGTTCCTATGTTGAGACCTCCGCCATCACAGAGCTGCTTGGCAAACACCACATCTGAGTCTCCATCAACCTGTTTCACACTACTTGCTCTACCCTGGTGATTCCCTAAGACCCCACCCCACCCAATTAGCAGCCCTGCCCAAGCTGTTAGCAGTGGCTTTTCCATATGAATGGCCTGTCCTGGGTCAGGTTTCGGACTTTCCTAAAATCTCTCAAACAAGCAGCAGCCCCATATCTCTTAATAAGGAGCCCCAGACCAGTCACTAGCAACAGCCTGCCTTGCTTCACAGCTTGGCCTCTCCTAGGCACTTTCAAGCCCACAAAGCAAGTAGCAGCCATCTGCAGATTGCTCTATAGCTCCTGATGAGTAGTGCCAGGCCAGGCACAGGCAGTGGCTGACTTTGCACCTTCACGGAGGCGCCCAGAGGCAATGTACCAGAGTCACAGGCAGAGATCAAGAACGTCTTCCTGGAGAAAGTGGTATCAGAGCAGACCATTCAAAAGAGCTAGGCTGATGAAAAAGCTATAGTACCCTGCAGAATATAACCTGGGGATGCCTTATAAGAGAAAATTAATATAATTTATTCCAGTTCTTCTTGACTACTGGTTTTTAAACTTAAAATGGCTTGTGGTTCACATTATTGCTAATCTCCCCAATCCACTATGTAGAAAAGTCTCAGAAAGGAGTAAAGGTAAACTCAGAAGTAGAATGTTCAAATCCTCCAATGGGATACATCTCCAAATTGAGGGATGAAAACTACAGCATTAACCACCCACTTTCACAGATTGAGGTTAATATAGAATTGAAGGCCTTTGCATGAAGAGCTATGGACCTGGAATGAAAGACAGCCAACCAATTGGTAACAATTAGGTTCCACCCTTCTTATGAAAAGAAACAATGTAAAATTTACATGGTGAATAAGTTTTAGTAGGTTGTGACAGTTCTGTTGAAATTAAGGATGGTGATGTAAAAATGAATGCCAACTACAAGACAGAGGTCCCCTGGCAGTCTCAAAAACATAGTTGGTGAAGTACGTACCAGAGTTTTCAGCACTGCATGTCCCTCAGAAATGTTTGGTGAGGATTAACTGCATGGTTAATCTTAAGCAGTACATAGTCTAGAGGCTTTACCTTAATAGATTGGAATCGATAAGCAAAGAGAAACTCTTGAAGGCCAAGGAATGAATGTTATTCACCTGCACCCCAGCCTAGCACAAACTACAACACCACAAAGTCAATTCTAAACAAATGGGCCAAATTACACCAAGGTCAGCAAGATCATATCCACATGTAGCTCTTAATAAAGTATACACTAAGAGTTCAGCTTTTCTTCAGGTTGTGATATATTAAATATATTTTTTTATTAATGACTATATGCATAAATTTAGTGCATAATACAATCTGCATTTTTAATTACTGGTGAAAATATAGATTATTCAATAAGTAATGTCAGGATAAATGGGTAACAAATTGGTAAAAAAAAGAAATTGGAATCCATATCTCATTTAATCAAAATAGATTTCATATGCATCCAAAAATTTAAATGTAAAAAAAATGGAACTATAAAAATGAAACTGGTTGAAAGGTACACATTATGTCTCTGTACTAACTCTGCAACTTCCTGTGACTCTACCATTATTTCAAAATAAAAACTTAAAAAATACTTGGTAAAATCTGAGATAATTATTTTATAATTCTAAAATGAGGAAGGCCTTTCCAACCATGACACAAAGTACAGAAGTCACAGATTTAAATATTAATTACATATGCCTATCTAAAATTAAATATCTGTGCCTGTCAAAAGCTTCAGTATACAAAGTCAGGAGACAAATCAAACAGAATGAAAACCATATGCCTCTGATATCCCAAAGGGCTAATTCCCTTAGTATGCAGACTGCCAACAAATTAACAAACAAACAAACAAAAAAAGCCAACAACCCAACAGAAAAATGGATAAAAGACATGAGTAGGTTACAGAAAAGGAAACAGAAATAAATCTAAAGTATATACAAAGATACCTGACCTTACTCAGCAATGTGATAATACAAATTTAAATTAGAAGAAATATCATTTTTACTTATCAGATTGGCAAAGACCATAAAGTTTAATAACATGTCGTTAGCCAAGGTGTAGAGAAACACACACTGCTGATAGGAATGTGAAATGGTATAACCTCTGTGGGAGTGATTTGGCAATATCTGTTGCAACGAAAATGTTCTATGTGCCTATTTAACACTTGTGTGAAAGATGCATGCACAAGATTTTTTTTTATAACAAAGTTTTAATAGCAAAAGAAATAAAAACTTTCCAAGTGTGCACCAATGTGAGGGAATACTGTGTAGCTATAAACAAAATAGAGTAGCTTTACCCATACTGCTATTGAATAATGACTAAAATATATCATTAATGCCAGGTAGAAGACAAACTCACTTGTATATGCACAGAATGTCTCTGGAAAGGTTAAGAAATGGTTAAAAAATTATAACAATAATTTAAAATATTAATGTTTCCTAAATTTTATGACCACACATGGAAGGCAGTGAACAAAGTAGTAATGATCGTAATTACACACATTTTCTGATTCCTTGGTACAGGCTTTGAAACTACAGGATACTGAGAACAGATTACTCACTAAGCAAGGAAGAAAACAGCATCAACACAAGCCAAACCCATTAGTAGATGGCATAGATTTAAGAAAGTTTTATCTAGACCTCAATATACAGATGAGCTATAAGAAATCAGGTGTTATTTACCTTTGTAGCTCAATCTCTGCCTCATTTCCCAAACTAGCACAGACTTTTTAAATATATATATAAAATTGATTTCTTACAGAGAGGAATTAAGAGTAATAGAGAGTTAGAAACATCGATGAAAGAGAAATATCAATCAGCTGCCTCCTGCACAACTCCCACTAGGGATGTGCCTGCAACCAAGGTATGTGCCCTTGACCGGAATCTGGGACCTTTCAGTCCACAGGCCAATGCTCTATCCACTGAGCCAACCCGGTTTCGGCTAGACTTTTAAAACAAAGCAGATATGCAAATGTTTGAGTGAACCGGTAACTAATTGAATGAGTAAATGGATGGGATGGATGGCATGGACAAATGGATAGATGGTTACAAGAAAGTGTGAATAGAAGGGCTTGATCTACTTCTGTTTCCATTGTCTTCTGACACTGGGCAAGCCTCAGTCCCCTTGTGGTTCCCTGTGCAAATGGGAGGTGCTGAAATGTGTGTTTAAGAACCATGATCATAATCCCTACATGAGTTGGTGGATAATTACTATTATATGTGGCAAAATAATGCCCTCCCCCCCTTTCAAAAATGCACATACCTTAATTCCTGGAATCTGTGGCCATATTATATGGCAAATGGGACTTTACAGATGTAATTGAGGTTACAGGCATTAAAATAGGAAAATTATCCTATATTATCCAGGTAGGTCCTGTGTAATCACATGAGCCCTTCTAAGCAGAGAACTGTCTGGGTGAAAGAAGAAGAAATGTGGCAGAAGAAGAAGGCAGAGAGATTTGAAACATAAGGATTCAATGCACTGTTGCTGGCTCTAAAATGGGTTCAAGGGCTAGAGAGAAGTACCCAGTAGCTAAAGGAAGCCCCTGGCTGACATCCAGCAAGGACACAGAGATTTCAGTCCTGCAACCACAAGGAAATGGATTTTGCCAACAACCTGAATGAACTTGGCAACAGATTCCTTCTAGAGCCTTCTGATAAGAATCCAGGCCAGCACCAGGAGAAACACAGACCAGAGTCATGGCTCTTGACCACCTGTGTTTCTGATCTACAGATCTGTGAGATAATTAATCTGTATTGTTTTAATTCACTAACTGTGTGATGATTTGTTATGGCAGCAACAGAAATCTAATATACAATCTTTCATTCAGTCTAAGAACCATTGTGCCACATGTTGGACCCTGTGGCACAATGGGTACATATTCTCAAAAAGCGCAGAAACCCACTGAACAATTCTATGATAGAGGTTAGCACAACACACTACAGCAAGCATGTCAAACTCAAAGGCTACTACAGGCCAAATAAATAAGGTATGTGGTCCTTGGGCCACGAGTTTGACATGCTTGCACTACAGGAATACAAAGAGGATTGCCTAACCAGTCTGGCATCCTTAGATGCTTTTTTACTTGTCAAACCTCTAATTCCTCACCATCCACCAATGAATTGGACCAACAATCTTATCAAAAGCAGAAATTTACAAGCCATTCTAAACACTATTGACCCCTCAAGACCTATAACTTATATCACCCTAATAATATTTCTCCTAAAAAGTCCTGTTCTATTTCCCTCAATCTTACTTCTTCTTCTCCAAACTCCTAGCTCCTACTTCTTGACTCTAATCATCTCTTACCTGGATTACTGTAATGACCTATCAATTAACTTTACAATAGTCATAATTTCCCATAGTCTATCAGGGACACTTTTGCAAGGATTAAATGGATCATGTCATACTCTTGCTCAAAACCCTTTGAAGACTGCCTACAGCAAAAGTCTAACTCCTTGGCTACCTTAAGCAACCTTTCTAAGCTCCAATAAGGGCAAAAGCTATCTCTGCTTGGCTTCTAATCCCAGTGCCCAGGACGGATCTGCCACATAGTTGATTCTTGGTGTTTCCCACCTGACGCTCCAGCCTCCTCCCTCACCTTACAGCAGCCCCCTTTCTCTATCTTACTTAGTCTTACCTGTTCCAGGCTATTCCATCCGCCCTTTCCTTCCATGTTTCAATTTCTCCTCAGGGCTAAAACACCTTGTTCACCTGACTTGTAACTTGATCTCATTTTTAAAGACTGTGCCTTCCTCTAGTAGGGTTCCTTCTCCCCTTAGAGACCAACCATTCAGAGGAAGTATCTAGTCTCTCCTGGGTCCCTGATGTAAGCTGTCTCCTTCCTACCACAGCCTCTACAATAAACGCTCTAGTGCGGTGTTGTCCAAAGGTGACCTGTGGACTGATGCGAGTGGTTTATTACCAGTCTGTCACAAGGCAAGTCCGGAAATGAAATGTAAGTACTTTACGAATGTTTATGGCAATAGGATATTGCTGTGACATTCAAGTATGTATACTCGTTAAACAAGGCATAGACCAGTTTGGGTGTTGCTGAATTGGTGTGGTGAGTCACATGTGGCGCAAGCTGCATTTTATTCATGTGCACCAGGACCACTTGTTGTGTGTGGCAGAACAAAAACAAACTAACAAAACCCCCACTGGTCCGCCACCACAGATGTCCTAAGGAGCACTGCCCTAATGGCCTCAGGTATGTCCTCATCGTCCACCTGTAGGATGTTGTTGGCTGCCTGAGAGATGTCCAATAAATACCAGTGTCTACATCCTTAAAGATGGGAATGATAGACTTCCTGAGAGATGTGAGATCAGAGCTACTTCTTAGGAATTGGTAGAAATTGAGCACTTTGGGATAACAGGATGGGCAAATGCACTGAGGAAGGAGTGCAAATGAGGAATAGGGAGGAAAGACATTTAAAGATATTACACAGGCAATGAGAAGCTTTCAAAGGTGAAATATTACATAAAAATATATTTATGTAAATGAGTTCAACCAGACAGTTGTGCTAGAGTTCTACCACTCTGACCCCTCCCCTCCTTCCAAGCTTACCCCAAAGCAATGTCTCGGGGCAGAGTCTTCAAGCCCTCACCTATAAGCAGAGGGAGCCCCATGTCAGACTCAAAGGCCAACAGGAGCCAAATAAATGAGGCATGCAGCCCGCGGGCCAAGAGTTTGACATGCTTGCCCTAGAGCAGGGTCGGCAAACTCATTAGTCAACAGAGCCAAATATCAACAGTACAATGATTGAAATTTCTTCTGAGAGCCAAATTTTTTAAACTTAAATATCTTCTAACACCACTTCTTCAAAATAGACTTGGCCAGGCCATGGTATTTTGTAGAAGAGCCACATTTAGGGGCCAAAGAGCCACATGTGGCTTGCGAGCCGCAGTTTGCCAACCATGGCCCTAGAGGGTTTACAGTGTTGTGACCTTGCTGTATGAAGAATGTATGTGAGGCCCTAGCTGGTTTGGCTTAGTGGATAGAGTGTCGGCCTTTGGACAGAAGGGTCCCAGTTTCCATTCCGGTCAAGGGCACATGCCTAGGTTGCTAACTCAATCACCAGGAGGGGGTGTGCAAGAGGCAGTTAATCATTGATTCTCATCATTGATGTTTCTATTTCTCCCTCCCTCTGCCTTCCTCTCTGAAAAAAAATTAAAAAAAGGATGAATGTGAGCAGTGAGCCTGTGGGAAGGGAGACCAATGAGGCTTTAACTGCTATCATCCCAGTGAGAATTGTTTAAAGGTCTCAACACGGGCAGAGGTAGTTTGGGATGTGCAACGTTGGTGAGTGCAAAGTCAAGAAACATTTATGAGGCAACATGAAGGGCTCGGTGATTCACTAGATAGGATAAAGGGATGGGATAGCATAACTAAAATGTCTAGATTGGTTTTGGTCACTATGAGCATGGTGGTGTCACCAGGTGAAATAAGGAACAAAGAAAGTGGGACAAGTGTAGGGGGGCTCACAACTTTCAGTGTGACAAGCCTGTGGGATGTTCAGGTGAAGATGGCACTTGGGAAAAAGGTCAAGGTATCTAAAGATACAGAGGTTGGAAGCTTTCACATCTAGATGGTGATTAAAACCATAGTAATAGATGAGTGCGAAAAATTGTGGTCTAAAGACAAACCCGTGAACAATACTATGATTAAGGGGTACGCTGAGGTAGGGAATCTTACAAAGAAGATAAAAAAGGAAGAGTCAAAAGGACACGAGACTTAGTACATGCAGAAACAAACAATATTGGGAGAAATTCTGAAGAAGGAGACAGTGATAAACATAGTCAAATGCACAGAGAGGTCCAGTGTGACAGTGCTGAACGGTCCCCACCGATTTAAATGAACCTAGAAGCTCCTGTGACTTTAGGAAAGTTAAGTAGGATGATCAGGCACAAACCAAAATATAAAGGCAAGTGAGAAACGAAAGACACTGAATAGGTCACTCAAGAGGTCTGTTTGTGAAGGCTAGAAAAGAGAAAGGAGGTACAAAATCAGGCTACATCGTTTTTGGTAAAACCTTAACATTTTTGTAGTGAGAGGACAATGCAATAGAGAGAAAAGGAGAACCAACCAGAAAAGTCCGGAGGAGAAAAGGAGGGGAGGGAGACAGAGGCCTCCCAAGTGGTGCTCTTCTTCCACTGGGGCAAGGTGGCACCTCAGCCTCAGGAGAGAAGGAGGGCAGGACACAGGTGAGTTAACAAGGGGGAATGAGGCCAGGGCCCATGTGTGGATTACACCAAACCCATCACAAATCTTGATATTTTCTAGAACCCAACCACTCTCCATTCTAATGGTAGTCTAAGTCACTGTCCTCTCTTATCTAAATCACTGCAATAGTCTCTCACCTGGTCTCCCTGATTTCACCCTTGTCCCTCTTCAGTGGATTCTTCACATTAAGAAACAAAAACAAAACAAAATGAAAACACCCACGTCATGTTAGTTCTCTGCTTAATATGTGTCAATCAATGTCTTCCCATTTCACTCACTTACGTCAGTTAAGAGCCTCAAACCCTATAATAGGCTTTGAGACTCCACATGATCCGGGCCCTCCCTATCTGACCTTACCTCCTCCTCACTTCTCTTACTTAGCTTCAGCCACACTGGGCTCCTTGCCCATCCCTGAACACACCAAAAAATGCTCTTGCCTCAAAGCATTTGAAACCACTGTTCCCACAACCTGAATTTTCTTCTTGCAGAATCTGCCACAGCAACTGCTTTACTTCCTTCAGATGTCTGATAAAATGTCACCTTCACCACCCCGCTAACATGAACTTGCCTATATTCATTGCTTTATTTTTCTCTACAGCATTTGTCACACACACACACACACACACACACACACACACACACACATATACATATATTTCAGCCATATTCTATATTTTTGTAATATCTGAACCCCCTAATTCCCAATTACACTAGAAATATTAGTTCCTCAGGGTAGGGATCTTTTTCTGTTTTTGGCGTTGCTGCCTCTATAACACCTGAGACAGGCCTGGGACATGCCAGACATTCAAATACCTCTAGACGAATGGCTAAGCCTTCTTAAAAGTATGTATGGGCATGGGGTGAGAGGTTATGTTTGGAAGATGATGGGATTGAAGATATAAGAGAGTGAACACAATGGAACACAGTTTTCAAAGGATAAAGGACAGAGCTAAACATGTGGATAACAGTAGAAAGAAACAGCACCTAGAAAGGGGTTTCTGTTTTAGGCAGTGACCAAGAATTACAAAAAAAATGAAAGGAAGGGTGATAATCAATTGACCTCAAAATCTTGCCAAAACAAGCCAGAATTGGTAGTTACAGGTAGAATGGAGGCAGGAATAGGAATTGGGCATAAAGCCCCATCAGTGGAGAGAGATGGTATCCAGAGGTGAATGTGTAGGTCACGTGGATTGATGAATCCTAGAGAGAATCATAATATTCTTTGCCATTACAAATGAGCATGTAAGTTACCAGGTGTACTGGTTAATAATGTGGATTTTGTGATAAAAGAAAACTCGATAATTTCATGAAAAACATCAAAAGTGCTTTATTTAAAGTAATGACACATTTCCTCCATCTTTCAGGTAATTTGTGGATACTATCCCAATAGAACTTTTCTTGTTTTGAGGCAAACCATTCAGAGACCCAATTTTCCACTTCTTTGTATGTTTTAAAGTACTGCTCAGAAAGTGTGTGGGCCATCGATCGCAACAATTGGTAATCTAAAAGAGCAAGATCTGTTAATGCTTCACAGGCAAGATCTTTTAACATGTCTCTAACTGGTTTTGAAGTGTGTGATAATGCATCAACATGAAGCAAAACTACTTTGCTATGTCTTCTGGCACAGTCTGGTCATTTCACCATCAAAGCATGATTCAAATTGATTATTTACTGTCTGTAGTGATCAGTATTAACAGTTTCACCTGGTTTTAGAAGCTCATAATACACCACATCTTCCTGATCCCACCAAACGCAGAGCATTGTCTTCTTTCTGAAGCGATTTGGCCTTGCAGTTCATGTTGGTGGTTGACCTGAATCAATCCATGATTTTGTACATTTGGGATTCTCAAAATAAATCCACTTTTCATCGCCAGTCACAATTTGATGCAAAAAAAAAACAAAAACACACACACAAAAAAAAACTTCCTTTTGTTCTGTTGAAGCAACATTTTACTGATGACTTTTCGGTTTTCCATTTGTCTTTCGTTCAGTTGGTGTAGCACCCATTTTCTTCCCTTTAAAATCTTTCCTATTGCTTTTAAACAATCAGAAATTGTTTGCTGAGCAACGTTTAATCTTTCTGCAAGTTGTTTTTGAGTTTGACACTCATCTTCATCCAATAATACTTATAATTGTTGTTCTTCAAACTTTTTCGGTTGACCTAGACATTCTTTGTCTTTCATATCAAAATCATCACTTTTAAAGCGTTTAAACCAGGTTCACAAGTATCTTGAGATGGAGCATGTTCACTATAAGCTTCCCAGAGTATTCAGCAGCACTTTTTTTCAAAATAATGAATTAAAATTTCCTGCAAATGCTCTTTTTTTGGCACAAAATTTGACATTTTAAGTGTACAAATATCTGTGATGTTAACACCTTCAGAAAATTTGACATATGAAGTTTTGAAGTTTGCTGTCAATACAACAGAATAGCATACATATCAAATTGCATATATATCAACATATGTGTAACTCCAGCTATTGAAAAAGATCTGCATTATTAACTGATACACCTGGTATCCCCTTACCTTGCAATGATTAACCAACATTTGAAATAAAATTAAAAAAAAGCAATTTTCAGAATCTCAACCAAAACATTCCCCTGACCCAGTCTTCCCAAGGCCAACTTTGGCAGCACAATCCACCCATGTTTCCAGGCTAAAAACCTTGCTCTCCTATCCTTCCTTATCCAAAACTTCCTCTTCTTCACCTTCTCTTCACTTTCTCTGCCCTCCTCGTGCCTTTCCATCCATATAGTTATATATGACCTCTCCTATTTCAAACCCTAGTTTCCTTTCCACTTGACAGTGTGACCAGGTCCTTTCTCTTGGCATTCCTGATCATAGACTGCATTAACTAGACTCCTTTAATTCTACCATTCCCACTCACTCAAATTTCTGATAAACTAGTCTCTCAACCAAGTAAACTTTCTTGCTGATCCCTGGAGTCTCCCTGTTATACCCTCACAATAACTGGAATAAAAATACATATTTTAGACTTTCAGGACTTTGCCTTTTTCTGTTTGCCTTTAAAAGTTATCATGTACCTTTAAAGGAATAAAAATTGTTTCTACTGCTTTAGCTGGTTTGGCTCAGTGGATAGAGTGTCCGCTTGTGAACTGAAAGATCCCAGGTTCGATTCCAGTCAAGGGCATGTACTTTGGTTGAGGGCACATCCTCAGGAGGATGTGTGTAGGAGGCAGCTGATCAATGTTTCTCTCTCATCGATGTTTCTAACTCTCTATCCCTCTCCCTTCCTCTCTGTAAAAAAAAAAAATAAATAAAAAAAAAATCAGTAAAATGTATTTTTAAAAATATATATATTTTATTGATTTGTTACAGAGAGGAAGGGAGAGAGATAGAGAGCTAGAAACGTCAATGAGAGAGAAACACCAACCAGCTGCCTCTTGCACACCCCCTACCGAGGATGTGCCCGCAGCCAATGTACATGCCCCTGATCGGAATCGAACCTGGGACCTTTCAGTCCGCAGACCGACGCTCTACCACCGGTTTTGGCAGTAAAATGTATTTTTTAAAAATTGTTTCTACTACAAAAATAAACCCTAAAAATAAATAAATCAATCAATAAAGTGCTGCTATATTAGTTTAACAGAGTATATGTGTATCATTATCTCATTTTTATTACTCTCCAATCAAAGGAACACTGGGAATAAAGAAACAGCAAAGTTATCCTATATAATAAAGAGGGAATATGCAAATTGACTATCATGCAGTGACAAAGATGGCGGTGTCCAGTCCTCTCAGCCCTGTCAGAGTATCCCAGGCGCAGGCAAGCCTCAGATGCTGGCTGCCCAGCCGCCCAGGGCCGCCTGAGGCTCAGGTAATCAAGGCCAGTTAAGGCTAGTACTGCTGGCATTGTCTTCCCCTGATCAACCGATTGCCTCCTGCCCCTGAGGGCTCCCAGACTGTGAGAGGGGACAGGCTGGGCTGAGGGACCCCCCCATTCTCCCAGGCAATGAATTTTCATGCACCAGGCCTCTAGTTAAATCTAAACTAGGGGTGTCGAACTCAATCAGAGAAGGGGCCAAAATCTAAAATACAGCCTAAATTGCGGGCCGAATGGTTTACTGAACAGTCATAAACTGACAATGTCATAAACTGACAGTGGAGTGCAGTGATGACAGCGCGGTGCGGGCCACATTGCAAGGCCTGGCGGGCTGGATTTGGCCCGCGGGCCTTGTGTTTGACACATGTGATCTAAACTGTCAGATTGCTGGATAACATTTACTATTTATCTACATGAGGTAAGCATTATGTGAATTTCTATTGTTTTTAATATTTTCTTATGACTCATTCTTTAATTTAAGTAGACTGCACATCATCTTATTAGCCAAGAATCTCTACACTATTACCCTGTACTAAGTAGTTGATTTATATTTATTTTTTATAATTTTCTTATTGATTGGATATTTAAAAATATATTTTATTGATTTTTTTTTTTTACAGATAGGAAGGGAGAGGGACAGAGAGTTAGAAATATCAACGAGAGAAACATCAACCAGCTGCAACCTGTACACTCCCCACTGGGGATGTGCCTGCAACCAAGGTACATGCCCTTAACCAGAATTGAACCTGGGACCCTTGAGTCTGCAGGCTGATGCTCTATCCACTGAGCCAACTGGTTAGGGCTTGATTGAATATTTGATGCAATTAATGGATTACTTTTAACTTTTTATATGTAATAATATAATTGTGGTAATTTTTGATAAATCCCGATCTTTTGGAGATATACTAAAATATTTACAGATAAAATAAGATTTAGCCATGAGCCTGAGTAATGTGTACATTTAGTTCATTATATTCTCTCTACTTTTATAAAAGTAAATGTTTTGAAATTTCCATAATATGAATTTTTAAAAAGAAATAAAATTTCCATTTTATAAATGCGTATGTTTGTTTGGAGTGATTTTTTGTTTGTTTGTTTGTTTTGTTTTTAAAGTATACTGAAAGATGGTTTTTGTTTCTTCATCTAAATAATGTGTTTCCCTGAAAATAAGACATCCTCCAAAAATAAGACCTACTTACAGGTTTCCTTCTGAGTGAAATATAAGGCATCCCTTCCGAAAATAACCCCCCCCCCCCCCTCTCCCAGGCTAAACAATCAGATTTGGTCCACTGATTCTGAAAGAAATAGAGTCACAAGAAATTCACCAGGAAATTCAGGAATTGGATTGTTATGATGATGTTCCAGAAGATGATGACATGATTTTCACTGAATAAATGAGTAAATTCTTGATACTGTAGGATTCAGTTTGTCTGGTTTGTGTTGACAACTACCGTACTACTGTACCGTATACAGGTAATAAGTTTTCTTTATTTTCATTTAACAATAAATGTGTACCGTATTCTTCTTCATGGAAAAATAAGACATCCCCTGAAAATAAGACCTAGCGCATCTTTGGAAGCAAAAATTAATATAAGACACTGTCTTATTTTCGGGGAAACAGGAGTAGTTCCCAGCTTTTTTTCAAGAAAAAACTTTGCCAACCTTAAAAATAAAAATAAAATTTAAAAAGCCTACAAAAGGCTAGAAAGCAATTTACCAAAGTTCTATGGAAAGTAACCTCACAGGGTGATCTGATCATAAAATCATAAAATCCTAACTATGTAGTTAGGTAGCCACTCCCCATACAAATAGCTTCTTTAGTGAAAAGTTTTAAGCCAGCCCTGCCCATTGCTCTCTGGCAGCTAGGTTAACACATTTTTGAAATACCAGAAGTTACCCCCACCTTGCTTTCTCCAATCTTCCTTATGCTCCCTTTTTACTTTCAAAAGCATAAAAGCTGAAAAACTGTTATTTTCCAGAACATTTGAGATCAGTTTGATTCAAAAAATTCATTGAAATTTTTCCGTAAGTTTGGACATTTCTTATGTCAACAGTGGGAGATGTCTATTTTCTCACTTGTTACAAGTTTTGGTTTTCCTTGTTATGATTTCCACATTTCTAAAATCAGCACATACTATTACCTTAGTCAGAAAATAATAATATTTTTCTGATTATATGGAAGTATGATTTCCCAGGTTAAATACAAAAAATCTGTTTATGTCATAAATTGCTATACCTTTCCCTATATTTACCATGAAAAATATTAATGAAAAATATGTACATCAAACTACCTGTGGTATGACAGCAGGATGGAAAGGGTGAGTTTTGATTGTCATTGGGAAACTCATGCCAGACAAGATAATTGTGAAATGATAGAAAGATGGGTAAGGTTTGGTCTCATTTTGGCAAGAAAGTCTTATTGACTAATACAATTGAGTGCTCATAATGAACCCTCTAAGAGCAAATGGTCTAGAGGAGTCAAGCATTTCTGGGAATGTGATAGACGATATCTTACACAATTTTCATTTTAAGCTTGGCTTGGACAGGATTCATGCCTGGATGCTGATATGTAAGGTAAATTTTTATTTTATCTTACATTTCCTGTAGATGATGAGGGCTATAGAAGTTTCTCTCCACCCTTGAATGAGGGGAAACAGTTCATGTGTGTTTACTCTGGCCCCCAACATAATTCTCTCCTCCTCCTCCCTCCTCCCCGCCACATCATTTAATTCTCTATGTGAGATTTAGCTGAGAGACTCTCAAAGACCTTGTTCACAATCACAACTCAGGGCTCCTGAGACTCAGTATCAGAAACTGCAAAGTCCTTGGAAGAAGGAACCACATCTCCATTCACTTATTCAATAAATATCTGGCCACCTACTAGACGCCAAGCACTCTTCTTACCACGAGGTATACATACAGCAAATCCCTGTTCTCACAGAGTTGACTTTCTTATGGGAAGACACACAAGTAAACAAAAATAAACACAAACATCAATAAGACAAACGGTGGCAAAAGGGATGAAGAAGTGCTACATGAGAGTGATGTGCCGGTCACCAGGGAAAGAGGACTGCAACAGAATAGTTGGAAAGGTCTAGAACACTTGAGAAGATATGAGGGGTAAGTGATCCTGGAGGTGTTAACAGCAGGGGCACAGGCCTAGAGGCAGGACGAGCTGTACGTCAGAGGAACAGGGAGCAAGGCACAAGAAGGAGCATTATGCTAGATGACCTTCCAAGTGTCTTTTAGATGAGGAGGGATGTAGATCCCGTCATGACCTTGAGGCTTAAATTAGAGCCAGGGTTTTTTTCTAGGTGCAACAGGAAGCCATCAGAGTCTTTTTTAATTTTATTTTAGCATGGCTATTTTCCTTTTTTATTTATTTTTTATTTTTTTATTTTTTAAATATATATTTTATTGATTTTTGTACAGAGAGGAAGGGAGAGAGATAGAGAGTTAGAAACATCGATGAGAGAGAGTCATCAATCAGCTGCCTCTTGCACACCCTCAACCAAGGTACATGCCCTCGACCGGAATCGAACCCGGGTCCCTTCAGTCCCCAAGCCGATGCTCTATCCATTGAGCCAAACCGGTTTCAGCTATTTTCCTTTTTTTAATTATGTAAAATACACATAGCATGAAAGTTCCACATTAACCATTTTTAAGTGGTGTGAAGTACAGTCATATTGTTGTGCAATCATCACTGCGGTCCATCTCTAGGACTCTTTACAACTTGCAAAATGAACCTCTCATCAGAGGCTTTTAAGCAAAGCAATGACATAATCTAACTTATGTTTTAAAAAATTAATATGGTTGCTCAATAGAGAATTGATTGCAGGGAGACAGTAGGATTGGGAGTTTATTGATATATTTTGTGGACTTAGCTGACATAACTGCTGCTAATTTCGATGTGGGCATGATATAAAGAAAGAAATGAGGAGAGGAGATGACGTCTCGATTTTTTTACATCTCCAGTGGCTATAGCCAATGTTTATTTCATAAATAAGTGAATATTTATCTAACATTTAAAAAGTAGAAACCTTTATTCCTACAAATGCAGACAACAGACATGAAAAGATGTGGTAGATGTCTCTTTTTAGGGCCTAACTACCTGTGCTAACTCTGTCCTTAAAGCATAGATAAAATCGACATAGTTGGTTCAAGTCAACATTATCAGCCTAATCCCAACTTAACATCAAAGGCTAATCTTTTTTATGCATATAATAAATTTTATTAAGCATTTCACATAAATTTTTTTTAATATATTTTATTGATTTTGTACAGAGAGGAAGGGAGAGAGATAGAGAGCTAGAAACATTGATGAGAGAGAGTCATCGATCAGCTGCCTCTTGTACACCCCCTACTGGGGATATGCCTGCAACCAAGGTACATGCCCTTGACCTGAATCCAACCGGGTTCCTTCAGTCCCCAAGCCAACGCTCTATCCAATGAGCCAAACCGGTCTCGGCACATTTCACATAAATTACTTCATTAATTTCCTAAATAAATAGCTTTTAACCTTTGAGACTATGGTGCCATAGGCAAATTGGATGTTTTGGAGAGTTTTATGAACCTTTCAGAGTGCACCCAGAGACCAAGCTTGGGATAAAGAAGCTCTGCTCCACCTTATGTGAGTCGTTACTGTATACCATAATGCAAACCTACACTCTATTAGCCTAGTCCTGGAGAAATGCTTTCAAATGTCCACAATAAGTGAGTTATCAAGAACCAATGTCAATTTTTAAAATATCTTTGCATCTTTAGAAAAACTGGTATCCAAAATATTATACATGAAGTAATTCAAGGAACCCACTTGATAAATACCTTTTAAAATTCATTTGTAGGGGGGGGAGGGGAAAGTACTACCTTACAAATTTATATTTGATGAAAAAAACTTATTCTAGATTCAAACATGGGCATATTAGCACTGAAATTCAGATTAAACTGAGTCTGGTTCCCAGTTCTGTTACCTACTAACCACATGACTTTGGGCAAATTACTTGCATCAGTATTTTTGTTTATAAAATGGAAAAAATATCTGTGAGGAATAAATGATATAAGGCATATGTATAAATTAGCAAAATGCTTAGCACATAGCAAAATAATGCTACCATTATAAAATGTACTTTTATTTTTCTCATTTTATCAGTTCAGTCTGTTTTTAAATCAGTTCAGTCTTTTATCAATAACTTGTAAAGCTTTAAAAATAACTACTATACCTCTGTAATTAATTTGAATTTAGAATAAGTTTTATCTTGCCCAATTCAACCTGTCAGCTTACCATCACTAAGAAATTTATCAAGCTTAATAGACTAGCTAATGCTATACTATGTATTATTGCTTTCAATTATTATAGAAGTCATTTAAGGGAAGTAGGAACCAGCTCTAGTTTCTACATATTGGTTCATGTTGTTGAAATAAAATGTAGTGTGAATGCTAAAAGCCTAATTTAAACAATAAGTATGAGTTCATTAGCAGAGTATGTGTAGCAAAGAAAAAGAAATCTCCATGTGCTCTGCTTTTTACATTCACTTTGTCTTTATTGATGTCCTTAGAATAACTGCAGAAGCAAAGGTTCTGACTACTTACTATGCTACGGCATAAACTATTACAGTTAGACTAATAGCAGCAGTAATTTTGACTGGTTCTGATCAGTTAGTCAAAAATACTGTTTACAGTAAAGAGTCAAAAAATGAGTACAAACCATAAACATTGACTTAACCTTAGACATATAAATAAGCATTAAGTCCCCAATTTTCTTAAGCAGTTTCAAGTTTTCCTTGAGGAGGAATACCTCCCCAATATTTTTCTTATAATAACCATTCTCAGAATTTATTTTCTATAACCTCTAGTTTTAATTTTCTAAGTGAATTAAGAACTAAAAAACAAAAAACAAAACAAAACAAAAAAACTTGTAAAGCAAGGTTGGGATATTTCCTTTCAAGTTTTATAATTTTCTCTCCAATCTTTGTCTTCCTGCCCACTCTTTTAGTCACTAACCTTTATGAAATCTTCCTCTTTACATTTATGCTTCATAGATTTACACACTGATTTAAACTATCTAATCACAATGACAAGTGTAACTGGCACCAACGGGTTTGCTATGAGTACAACAGACTATTGTTGTGGGAACAGGGAACAGGCTACTAGCAGCCCGGGCAGCACACAGTCTGCTTTATGGGGAAATGAAGCGCACAGGCTCCCGGGCCCACTGGTTCGATGTCTTTGTATTGGGATAGACCATATGCAATTGTCAACATTCAACCGTCTTTTATCCAGAGAAACGGCACGTGCATACAAGTGCATATACTCAACGTAAGATATATTTTTATTAACTATTGTTAAATATTGTATGTACTACCCATGTTTTCCCCTGTGAACAATGAATAGTGATCCTTTATGATTTAAAAGTCCATGCTACATTTACTCAGGAACTCACCTTAAGCTACTGAATAATCAGTAATTGCACTCTGGGTTCCTAAGAATCTTATTTCTACCTCCTTCCTTTCTCCAAGTTAAAGTCACAATTTAGAATTTCAAAGAGGCTGCTGAAGGCGAAAGTTTGTGCCTTCTAGCTAACTGAATGATCAACAGCACAGGGATTAAAATGTGAAGTCAGCATCAGTTTGTTTACTGGTTTGCTTCTAAGACAAATGCTTTTGGCCCCCAGGATCCAACGCAGCACTGCCGGTCTAGAGAAGGCAGATAAAGGACAAGTACAAAGGGGAGTGAGTAGAGAAGCACCGGCACAGAATTGGGATACATTATCCCTAAATACAAGCACCTTTTACTTTTGTTCTATCTTGTTATGCTATTTAATAAGCAAGCAAATAAATCATAAATGTGCTATTAAGACAAAACCCAGAAATGTGGGACAGAATGGATTAAGGAGGAACTGTATTTTTTATTGATTAAGGTATTACAAATGTGTGGTTATTCCCCCCCCCCCCCCCGCTCCTCCTCTCCCCCCAATCCTGCAGAGGGACTGTATTTATATAAGAGACTACTATCAAACCCTTAGAAGTTCTCACATTTCTACTACTGACCCTAAAATGTCTAAGTCGGGTTTAGAATTGTGTCCTTATGCCCACACAGAACTATTGAATGATATCCGAGCCCTAGTGTCTCATACTTTCTACAACATCAACACACGGAGTTAGTATGCAGAGTGAGAAGAGCCTAAACACTTTAATGATACCTGGGTTTCAATCCTGGCTGCATACATCTAACCATAATCCTCATGGCATACATGCGTGCAGAAAAGCAACATACATGGGTGCACACATAGGTGCACCCTTTCTGCTTTTGTCATCTGAGCACCTTTATTCACTCTCCTGCCCCCATGTGTGTGTATTATGAGGATTATGGTGCACACCTTGCTGGCTTCAGAGGATTCGTGAGAAAAAAAGAATGTAGTACCTTCCTGCAACTATTACTGATCTCTAAAAGGTGCCAAAACTTTTCACTGTCAACCAAGGTTTTAAATCTTAAATGCAGGCATAGTAGTCTATAAACGTGTGGCACGGAGGATGTCCACGCCGTTTATTTTCTATCCCAAAATTGTTGTGCAAACTGAGCATAATCAAGATACCGGGTGTAAACATGAAGGTAGCTGTTCTTTCCAGATCAGATAGAGAAACCAGAGCCTCCCAGGGGAGGAGGAGAGGTTTCAGAGAGGTGAAGATGCAAATGCCAGAGGGGTGCTTTTAAAATACAGATCTTGACAGGTCCCTCCCCTTCTTCTAGGTCTCTAATGGCTCCCCATTAATGTTTGAATAAAATCCAAAACGTTAGTTAGAAACCAGGCTCTCTGTACCCCCAGCCCAGGCCTATCCAGGCAACCTCTTTTGCACCTTCCTCTGCGGTGATTTTACAGTACTTGCATTCTCTCTGCCTGAGTCTGATTTTCTGCCCTCACGCTGTTTCTCTCTCCGCTGCCCTAACTTCTAATCTTCCTCCTTTCTCCTCAGGAGGACAACTTTGTCTGCCTTACTCCGCTTGGCTTCCTCAACACCATCTGTGTTAACCACTGTTCATCACACTGCACTGTTACTGCTACCCTCCCTCGAATCCACACAGACCTGAACAGGCTTTAGCATCTAGTCTTACAAAAAGCTGACACTCAATGATGTTTAATATGCATTTCTGAAACTCTCTAATTTGGCCCTATTGCCTTAGAGTTAAGGGGACAAAGATGTTGGGCTGCTGGTGCTCATGGCTTGTGTGGCTGGTTATCCAGATGGGTAAGGACTTGTCTTTAACATGGCAGACATAAATGACATAGTAACTTATTTCTCTAAAAATATGTTTATGGCATGCTTCTTTCCATATTATATGATGTGTATTATTGAAATTCAAGGTTGTCTCCCCAATTTGCATGCTACCATATTTACAAATGTTCCAAAATTATTTATTTGGTAAATAGCATTCTTCCATATCCTAAAACTGATGTTTGTACGTGTAGCAAACCAAGGAGAATAGACAATTAAACAAATTAAGAAAAGTCTTATTTCTTCAACTAGCAATTATTTAAGAATAGAGAGATTTCCAAATCTTGATGGACATAAAGGGTGAGATTGACAGTAATACAATCATAGTAGGAAATTTTACTACTCCATTGTCATCAAAATATAGATCTTCCAGACAGAAAATCAACAAGGAAACACAACCCTAAATGACACATTATATCAGATGGATTTAATTGATATCTTCATAGTATTTTACCCCAAAGCAGCAGAATATACATTCTTTTCTCAAGTGTATATGATACATTTTCTAGGATAGACCATATGATAGGACATAAAACAAGTATTAATAAATTTAAGATTGAAATTTTATCAAACATCTTCTCTGACCATAATGATATGTAATTAGAAATCAATCACAAGAAAAAAAAAACTGAAAAAAACACAGACATGGAAGCTGAATAATATGTTACTAAATAAGGAATGGATTAACAATAAGATCTAGGAAGAAATAAATCATACCTTGAACCACATGGAAATGAGAGCACAATAACCCCAAATCTATGGAACACATAAGTCCTGGATTAGGTAGATAGGAGACTCGGTAGAATCTTATTTTCTTCTCATTAGCCAGAAAATGGAGATTTAGAAAGTTTAGAAACTTGACCTGACTGAAAAGAAGTAAGAAATGGTGGACCTTGAAAATGTCTTCAGGTTTTCTCACTGTGCAGAATATAATCAAACACTGCTGCAGGTAAATATTTTACCCTTTCTTCTCCCTGTTGCAGGTAAATATTTTACCCTTTCTTCTCCCTGTGTGATCTATAATAATAATCTGCTTTGTTGATATTTATTGCTATGTTGCAGACAATTACCTGAAAGAGAAGTTAGTGTGCTTCACTGAATGGAAAAGTTTAGCTAAATCAGAAAGCAGGTCTAATTAAGCAAGTTTATTCTATATATAAAAGGCTAAGTTGACTCAAACATGCACAATACATATAAAGCTCTCGCTAGCACTAATCTCATGTATGTGCTTCCATCTGTCATTGTCAATCATGAATTTGGTTGACACTTCTATTCTAAAGAAAGAGTGGTTAGTGATATTAAAATATTCCGCCTAATTAATTTCCTTTCCATGTGCATGAATACATGCACAAGGCTACTAGCATAATATAAAAGATCAATGAAACCCAGAGCTTGTTCTTTAAAAAATTAACAAGATTGATAAAACTTTAACCAGACTCATCAAGAAAAAAAGACAGATTGGACAATCTGTATGAAATGGATACATTCTTAAAAACATACAATCTTCTAAAATTTAATCAAGAAGAATCACAGAATCTGAATAGACAAATTATAGCTAATGAAAATTGAAGCAGTAATTTTGAAAAACTCCTAACAGATAAACATCCTGGATTGAATGGCTTCACAGGTGAATTTTGCCAAACATTCAAAGAAGAACTAATATCTATCCTTATCAAACCATTCCAAAAATTCAAGAGAAGGGAAGACTCCCAAGCTTACTTTACAAGCATTATTCTAATTCTAAAACCAGACAAAGACACTACAAAGAAAGAAAATTATAGACCAATATTCCTGATGAACATAGATGCTGAAGTCCTCAACCACAAATCAGTAAACAGATCCTGCAATACATTAAAAAGAGCATATTCCATGACCGTGCGTTATTTATTCCAGGGATGCAAGGTTGGTACAATATCTGCAAATCAATAACCATGACATCTACACTAATAAAAGAGAAATATGCAAATTGACCACATCTCTGTGACACCCACCAGCCAATCAGGAGTGAGTATGCAAATCAATCTAACAAATGATGAGGATTAATTTGCATACACAGGCATGGAGCGAAGACTGAAGGCTCTGTCCAAAAGAAGACTGAAGACCAAAGACTCTGCTGTAGCCAGAGCCAAGCCTGAAGGCTGAAGGCTTGGCTCCGCTGCGGCCAGAACCCATTTTAAAGGCTAAAGACTTGGCTTGGCTGAAGGCTTGTCTCCGCTGTGGCCAGAGCCCCGCCTAATGGCTGAAGGCTTGACTCCGCTGGGGGCTGAAGGCTTGGCTCCACTGAGGCCCGAGTCTTGGGTGCCAGAGGAAAATCAGTGCCGGGTGGAAGGAAGGTCCTATTGCACAAATCTTCATGCAATGGGCCTCTAGTACTACATAAACAAAATGAAGGATAAAAACCACTTGATCATAGATGCAGAAAAAGCATTAGATAAAATCCAGCACCCATTTATAAAAACTCTCAGCAAAGTGAAAATAGAGGGAACCTCAATGTAAAAAAAAGGCCATATATGGCAAACTCACAGCTAACAGCATACTTAATGGGCAACAACTAAAAATATTTTCCTAAAGTTCAAGCATAATACAGGGATGTCAGCTTTCAACACTCTTATTCAACATAGTATAGGAAGTTCTAGCCACAGCAATCAGACAAGAAAAAATAAAAGGCATCTACGTTGGAAAGGAAAAAGTAAAACTGTCATTATTTGCAGATGACATGATACTGTATAGAGAGAACCCTAAAAATTCCACACACACAAAAAAACTACTACACCTTATAAATGAATTCAGTAAAGTTGCAGGATACAAAATAAATATCCAAAAATCAGTTACATTTTTATGCACCAATAATGAACTATCAAAAAGAGATCCCATTTTCAACTGCATAAAGGTAAAATAAAATAAAGTACCTAGGAATAAATTTAACCAAGGATGTAAAAGACCTGTACTCATAAAATCATAAGACAATAAAGAAAGAAACTGAAGAAAATACAAATAAGTGGAAGCATATACTGTGTTCATGGATTGGAAGAATTAACATCATTATAATGTCCACACCACCCAAAGTTATCTACAGATTCAATACAATTCCTACCAAGATGCCAATAGTGCATTTCACAGAACTAGAAAAAATATTCCAAAAGTTTATATGGAACCACAAAAGACCCCAAATAGCCATAGCAATCTTGGAAAAGAAGAGTAACATTGGAGGAATCATGCTACCTGATGCCAAAATATACTATCAATACAAGGCCATAATCATCAAAATAGCATGGTACAGGCATAAAAATAGACATATAGATCATTCAAAAAAAATTTGAGAGTTCAGAAATAAACCCATGCCTTGATGGTCAATTTTTATTTGACAAAGGAGGCACAAAACACAATGGAGTAAAGATAGTCTATTCAATAAATGGTGTTGGGAAAATTGAACAGATATGTGAGAGAGAAAAAAAAAAAGAAAGAAAGAAATTAAACCACTCTCTTATACCATATATGAGACTAAACTCAAAATCAATTAAAGACTTAAATGTTAAACTAGAAACCATAAAAATACTAGCAGAAAACATAGGCAGTAAAATCTTGGACATTTCTCATAGCAATATTTTATCTGATCTATCACCTCAGGCAATGAAAACAAAAGAAAAATAAACAAATGCCAACATCAAACTAAAAAGCAACCAAATTAAAAGACAATCTATATTTGCCCCAATGATACATATGATAAGGGGTTTAATATCCAAAGTTTATAAAGAACTTCTAAAATTCAACACCAAAGAAACAAACAATCCAATTAAAAAATGGGCAAAGGACCTGAATAAACACTTCTTCAAAGATTACGTACAGATGGGCAAGAGATATATGAAAAGATGTTCCATGTCACTAATCATCAGAGCAATATAAATTAAAATCACAATGAGATATCATTTCACACCTGTATGAATGGCTATCATCAATAAATCAACAAACAACAAGTGTTGACGAGGATGTGGAAAAAAGTGGACCCTCATGCACTGTTTGGTGGGAATGCAGACTGGTACAGCCACTGTGTAAAACAATATAAAGTTACCTCAAAAAATAAAAAAATAGATTTCATTTTTATATGGAATCTAATGAATAAAATAAACCAACAAACAAAATAGAAACAGACTTATAAATACATAGAGCAAACGGACAGCTGTCAAGGGGGACAGGTTGGGGAGCTTGGTAAAAAAAGGCAAAAGGATTAAGGGGGGGAAACCTCATAGACACAGACAAAAGTATGGTAATTACCAGAGAGAAAGGGGGATGAGAAGAGGTAGAAGAGGGAAAAGGGGAGATAAATGGTAATGGCAGGAGACTTAACTTGGAGTGGTAAACACATGAAACAATACACAGACCATGTATTGTAAAATTGTACACCTGAGACCTATATAATTTTATTAACCAATGTCACCCCAATAAATTCAACAATAATAAAAAAAGAACAGAGAATTTTCTTTTATGGATATCCCAGTGTCTACCATAGTCTTTGTTATGGGTTGAATTGTGATCCTCAGAAAGATATGCTGACATCCCAGCTTCAAGAACTTCAGAATGTGACATAATTTGGAAACCGGGTCTTTGCAGATGTAATTAGTTAAGATGAAGTCATACCTTAATCCAATATAACTGTGTCCTTGCAAGATAATGGCCATGTGAAGACAGACACACAGGGAGAATGCTATGTGAAGACTGAGCCAGATACTGCAATATAATATCTCTAAGCCAATGACTGCCACTGTCACCAAGAAGCTAGGAGAGAGGAGTGGAACAGACTCTCCTTCAAAGCCCTCCGAAGTCACCAACACTGTTGACACCCTGATTTTAGCCAACTATCTTCCAGAGCTTGGAGACAATACATTTCTGTTGTTTTAAGCCACCTAGTTTGTGGTGCTTTGTTACACCAACCCTAGGAAACTGACAGAGTAGAAAACATGCAAAAGGGGGTTAATAACACTGTTCACAATGAACTGAATTACTGATACTTCAGAGATAAAAAAGTAGACACAACAGATCCGGTCTGTTTTTAAATTTTCTTTTAGAAATCTGACGATGTGTATTAAGAACCATAAAAACGGCCATAATTGTCAACAAAGTAATTCCACTCCTGGAACACTATCATAAGGAAACAAATCCCAATTTGTTCAATGATATATCTGCAAAGATAAGCAGTACTATAACTTGGGTTGTTTATAATTTGCTGCTCATATAGCTGCCCACAAATAGAGGATCCATTGAGTAAATCGGCTGAGTAAATTACTAGAATATAATGCAAACACCAGGACTTTTGGAAATTACATAAAATGAAAAATGCTTACTATTTGTTATATGGAAAACACAGAATACTAAAATTCTATAGGGAGTGATTTAGGAAAACATGCATGGAAAAAAAATTGGTTTTTTTTTGGTAGGTCAGTTTCTTGATAGGTCAGTTTCTTGGTAGTCAGTAAAGTTTCTTGGTAGGTCAGAACTCTCTCCTTTGCTCCCTAACCTCACATTTTGACACCTCATTCCAGTTTTCTTTTCTCCTTAAGTCTCCCCAAGCAAAGCCAACTCTTTCCTGACAATGCCTCTTGGGACTGATCCAGGCCCATGTCGCCTTATATAGAGGTGTTTTGGGAAAAGCTTCCTCTTTGGCCTGTCTGCAGACTCATCCAACTGTCATGTCTACTGCCAGAATAGGACAGTCATTCTACAGCCAAATATATCTGCTGTGGTCGTCTCTTCATTTGTCTTGTGTGTACTTTTATGTATATATTTTTTTCAATAAAAACATGTTTGTTTTTTGGTAACTTACTGTGGTTTCATATCTTGTTTTGCTAAAATAAGATTAGGATTCATGATTCTCTGCGGATATGGTCCTACTCCATTACACTCCTGAGTGTAATGTATTTATTAGCCAAGATCACTGGATTCCTGCTCTCTGCCAATATGGTCCTACTTCATTACACTTCTAAGCGTAATGTTTAGCCAGGACAGCTGGGTTTCTGTCAACAGAATGGAGTAGGCAAAGGCTTTTTTCTTCTTCTACAATGCCTGCCAATGCCTGCATGTCTACCAATGCAAACTCCTCAACATCCTGTAAAGCCTGGCTTAAAAATTTCAAAGTTTCCCTCCATCAGCAAACCCACCTAACTGTGCTATCTTAATTCATTGGTCACATTCTGCAAATATGTATCTACCAACTAGTAGTTGTAAGGCCTGAAGATGTTAATTTCCTAAGTTGTTCACAATCTTTTTGTGGACATCAAACATTTATGAAAGAAGATAACAAATAATAGAAAATGACATGTATGACATGTGGTAAGTGATAGAAGAGTGTTTAGGGATGGGAAGGAGGGAGACTGGTGAAGAAATGAGGGAAGGGGGTGAGACTGCTGAAGGCTTGAAGGAAGAAACAAGGGAAAAGTTGAATAGATTTCATGACCAGGAGAGGGGTGTTTGGAGACAGGACCACTACGTTTGGTCCTAGCTGACTAGGAAAATGGAGGGGGCCCTTGACAGAAATGACATCAAGTAGAAATTCTCTGGGACAAAGCAGGGCAAGTCCAAATGGAATATTATAGGCACTGAGTGAGAGATGCTACACTCATACTGAGTAAGACACATGGAAAACATAGAATCTTAAGCTGGATGAGTGGAGGTGTAACAGAAGAGACAAAGTTCTATGGAAAAAAAAATTATCTGGGTGTTTCATTAAGTTATTTGATCAAAATGCAGATATCTCACATTCTGGTAAAGCAGTTCCAACAAATAAAAAATAACTAATACTATCTCTCAACTCCAAGATGGGGAGGAGAGGAAGAAAAGAGGTGAAAATGGCAATATGTAAGCCTTGTCTCATCAATCATAACAGTTTTGTTTGTTTTTTTAATCTCACCAGCATCTGACCGCATTCAGACAAAGTCACCCAGACTAACAGAGTGAGTTTGGTGTAATCAGTGATTATATACACATTATCAAAAAAGTAGCAATTTAAGAAAATGGGAAATATGCTAAT
Organism: Pipistrellus hanaki; assembly: GCF_964339955.1. Taxonomy (NCBI): domain Eukaryota; kingdom Metazoa; phylum Chordata; class Mammalia; order Chiroptera; family Vespertilionidae; genus Pipistrellus; species Pipistrellus hanaki. Next base: position 27,650,328 of record NC_140506.1, read on the forward strand.
TTTATAGCAAGAGAAAATTAGGACTCTCTTAAAAACTTACTAATTATGATTAATAACAAAGAACATTTAAAGTAGCATACATTCAAATAATAAGTGTGAATACCTTTATTGTGCTTATGGGGTCTGGATGTGCTTATGGGTTCCGTGGATGTCCGACACACACCATTTTTCCTCACTCAAAGACAAACCTGGATTTTTTACACTCACTGCCACAACCAGTGAGGCCTGTGTTCTGAGTAGTCTACAGAATGGCTGCACTTACTCTGCCACATCACACTTTGAGTCAGAGGCTTTTGCAGTTGTGGAAACAGAGAGAAATGCTCTCCCATTTCCTGACCAAATTGCTGGAGCCCCTATGCCTGTGTCTTGGGGTTGGAACAATACGATTTGCTCTGGGAGAGGCATTTAAATACAGACAAATGTCAGCCAAGGCTCTTATCTTCCAGGAATGGACACTATCATCGCAAGCATGGGGTCCTTATGAAATCTTAAAAAGTAGAAGAACCCAAACTAGTACAAAACGACACAAGATGGGAAAGAGGGACCTGAGAAAGAGAGTCTGGAGAATGATGCTTGACACATCTCAGTACTTCAGGAGACCAAGGACCCGGAAGGGACCTGTCAGTGACCCAGTATGCAGCAGGCCAACAGCCCCAGTGCTGGACCACAGCCCGAGTCAGAATCCCCTGATGTTCCTGTACCCTGGGGCAAGTTACTGTCTCGGTTTCTTCGTCTGTAAAAATGAGGATCTTATTTATCCTTTCCCTCACAGGATCCTCGAGAGGATTAAGAGTTCGCACAAGTTCTTAGAACAGTGCCTGCACGTAACTACCTGCCACTGGAATAAAAGGGTTTTTTTTTTTTTCAGTCCTCAGTGACCTTGGGGAGAACAATTTCTGGCCAGCAGTAGACGGAGCAGACATTACAAAGTAAGAGAATTAATTAAGCAAGTGAGCTGTAGGAAGACAGAGGCAGCCACAAAGTATGGATGAATGTCACGGCGAATAAACAATACTAGCAAGAGTGAGGAGTGAATGCAAGAGGATAGGGTTAAGTGAAAATGCCTTCCGAGGGGCTATCGCGGCCAGAAGGAAAAGGCTTGGCTCGCCAGAACTATTCCCCAGGCGGTGTGGGGCCAGTTTCCGCACCCCCACGGGGAGCTGGAAAGGGCAGAGCCCCAGCTCTCCCGGGAGCTGTCTCCGCAGGCATCCGGTAAGTTTGAATCAGCGCTGACGGATTGCGGGGAGAGGCCCATTTCCTACCGAACGCTCCTCGGAACAACAGGCTTTCCCGTTTCCCTCTCCGGTACGACCTGTTCCACGGCTCTGTGCTCATCACCCCGCTCCCTGGCCACCGGCGGCCGCCGGGACAGGATGCAGCTCCGGGAGCTCACGCGGCAGCCAGCGCCCCAAGTTCATTCCGGCCTCAAGGACACCCCAGCGCCACCGGGGGGAGGAAGCAGGAAGAGAGGGGCTCGGGGACTCTGGGGTGTGGCTGGGGAGGCCGGATCCCGGCGCTGGGAAAGTGACCTCGGTGGTCAAGGTCGAGCAGATCCTTCTTCCCACTCCCAGTCCCTCCGGCCAGCACCTCGGTCCTCCCGCCGGGAACCGCGAGCCCCGCGCCGCGTGGGAGCGCTCCGGGGAGGCGCGCAGCCCGGGGACGGCCGGCCACCGGGGTCCCCTCGGGACGCGGAGGGCGGGGGGAGGCGAGGGGCGCCCGGGACGCGCACAGGTGAGCGCGGCGGTCCCGCCTCCCCCGAGGAGGGCCCTTCTCCCTCCGCCCCGCCAGCCGCGGTGGGTGCGGGAGCCTCCAGCCCGCCCACCCCGACCCCAGGGAGGGCCCTGCTAGGCTCTCCGAGCCCCCGGCACCCGAACCCCAATCTCTGCGTGCAGCACCCACGTTCCTCCATCAGGCTGCTCCCAAGCCCTTGTCTCGGGGTCTCCCTCTTCCCTCCCTTCCCCCCCCCCCCCCCCCCGTCTCTTCTCCGCGCCCCGTAAAAGTTTGGCCCCAGCCGGCGGCCCGGCGCCCCCACTCACCCTGCGGGAAGCGGAGCCTGAGCGCCCGGCGCGCGGGGAGCAGGGGAGGCGGCGCGAGCGCGGAGCTCCTCTCGGCGGCCTCGCGCCCCGGCGGCCGGCTGCACTGCGAGGGGAGGAGGCGCCGCTGTCACCTGCCCGCGCTCCCACCCGCGGCGTGACGCGCCGCCGCCCCCGCCCTCCTGCCAGGTGCCCGCGGGGGGCGGGGGGCGGGGGGCGGGGCGGGCCGGGGGGGAGGACTGGGGAGGGGCGCGCGCCGCGGTGGCCCCGCCCCGCCTCGCCCAGCCCCGCCCCGCTCCGCTCCAGCACCGCTAGCCCGGCGCCCGGGACTGGGCACTCCGGCTGCTTTGGGTGATCGGTTCTGGCCGATGGACTCATTCCATTTCTTTCTTGGCACAGATGCCATCCGCCCCCCCCCCCAGGTCATCTCGAGACTGAGCATAAAGAATGTGGACATTGTCCTCGGGCATGATTCAGGAATGACACCGGGAAAATCTTCAATGAGGGAAACCTGGCCAAGGGTGGGGCTGGCGGGGGAGAGGGGAAAATAAGGACGTCCCTGCTCCGGGAAAGGCTATACGGAGGGTTCATTCTTAATCTAAAATGAAGGCCAGGCCCAACCAGGGCGAGAGGACCAATGTGGGTCAGCTTCATCCTCTGCTTATTAAGAGGATTCCTGCAAATAAGGGGGCTCTTGGAACAATGAAGAGCAAATTGTATTTACGCTAGCTGCTTTCCTGGTTGTTAATGGCAACGGCTGCAGGAAACAAAGTCGAGCAAACTTTCTCCTGAGCTGCTGCTGTTGGTTGTAGAGTGGGGTGAGGATGCACATTACACATAAGTCTGTACTGGGTACTCCGTTATTTTTTTTTAAACTCACTTGGTCTTGTTTCTGGTTATGGTCTTTTTAAATGCTGTTACGTGTTGGAATCATGACATCAATAGCTGAAAGGCAAAATAGGGGTCCAAAGAAGTAACTGATTTTAACAGCAAGACCAAGAACTGGGGTTGAGTTATCATCCAAAAACCTGAAAAATTATCTGAGGAGTTGCAGTCCTGACCCAAGCACCTCGCAAACGTGGCCTGTGGTTTTGTGCTGCGAGTTTTAAGCATGGAATCACGACAAATGGTTCAAAATTACCCGAGAGGGTGGGTAGAGAGGACACTCAGGGGGCCAGAAACACATTTTTCTCATGGGCTTTAGCTTCTATCACCTAATCCTGATGCATTGAACACGAGGTTTTAAATGCTTTTTATAAAACCTTGAGGGCCTACACAGTAGCTATGGAAAGGAAGGCAAAAAAAAATGGGAAACAAATTTAAAGGAACCTTGAAGTCAAAGAATTTCTCCTTCCTGTAAGATAAGCATTGCTTTCATAATAAAAACAGGTGGCTTAGCAGATTGGGGAAATCTTTTGGGAATTGGACACAATTGCTTATTGATGTTTGCTTTTGAGTCTTTCACTATCAACCAGTCTACATATCCTACTATTTATGAAATTTCAAAAATGCAGAAGGTCAAATGGGTTCATTCACTTAACATTTATTGAATGCTACTATGTTCCAGGTCCTGAAGATTTGTCAATAAAACAGACACAAAAATCCTGTTCTCGTGGCGTGTACATTCATTCTATTGGAGACAATGGAACATAGGTGAATAAACGGTATTCAGCGTTCTTATTGTGATAAGCACTACAAAGAGCAATAGAGAAGGGAAAGAGCTGGGGGCTTTGGAGGTAGGGAGCTGCAATGTTAACGTGATTAGGGAAGACCTCAGTGGAAGGAAGCACTGAGCCAAAATTTTAAAAATGTGAGGTGGCAAGCCTATTTGTCTATCCAGTTTTCAGCACTGCAGTCAGGGGCAACAGCAGGGCTAAAGGCCCTGGGATATGCCTGGGATAGAACAGCAAGCAGGCCAAAGTGGTTGAATTGGAGAGGTTGAGGATAGTAATAAGTAAGTAAGATCAAGGAGGTAAGAGATGCATTTTGAGAAATGACATCATCTGACTAAAATTCTAAAAAAAGAGTGTCCTGGCAACTTTGTTGAAAATACTTTGGGAGAGGAGGGTAAAAGGGCAGAAGCAGAGATGATTTAGGAGGGTCTTACAAAACCTGGTTGAGAGATAAAAGTGGCTTGGCCAAGCTAGTAGTTGTAAAGGTGATCAGGTTTTTAAAATATATTCTGTAGGTAATATCAACAGGATTTCCCAAGGATCTGCTGTGGTGTGTGAGAGAGGAAAAAAAAAAAAAAAAAAGAAGTCAAGAAAGACTTCAGGGTGTTTTCCATGAAGAGGAAGAGAGCATTTTTTCCATGAGAGGTGATATACCCCTAGTTGTGGTTGCCCGCTCGGCGCCTGCTACTCTCATAGTCCTTTCACCATGGTGGCAATATTTTTGATGTGAAAGACATTGACCCAGAGGGCAAGAAGTTGGATCACGTGTCCTGACTGCATGGTGAGAGTGAATCTTTCATGATGGACCTTGTTTTAGATGTAAACATTCAGATTTACCCTGTAGACTTGGGTGAGAAGTTCTGGTTGGTCATAGCCAGTACCTGGTGTGAAGATGGTACATTGAATGATGGTGGACACAACCCCGCAGATGACAGATCTTCCAGGTATGTATGTAAAGTCTGGAGAGATATACAAGAATGAGGGAGATGAAAGCAGCATGTTTCTCTGCCTGCGTGTTCCATGGGGGCCTGTTCATGAGGCTGCAGACATTGCCAACATCCTGCATGAACTTGAAGTAGATTCCAGAGTTTATCTGCTGATGAAGAAACTGGCCTTCTGAACCACCTTTGAAGCCAAACTTCCCCCCATCTATGCCTTTCCGATGTACTTCCAACATCCTGAAGCTGCTATCATCATCCCTTGCTTGGATAATAACAGACTATAAACTCTTCATTGCTTCTGCACATTGCTCCTTTTCAACCGACATGAGAGTGATCCTATTAAAATCAAAGTCAGATTATGTCAAAACCTTCCAACGGCTCCCGTATCCCCTTCACAGGGACCTACAAGGCCCTTCTTAATCTCACGTCATCTCTGACCGTTATCCCCCTAAAGACTCTTCCCTATTTGCCTGTCTTGATGACCCTTGGACATTCTATTTATGCTCCTGCTGTACTTGATGTTCCTTTTATAGATGTCTGCATAACTAACTCCCTCACTTTCAGATCAATACTCAAAATTCCATCTTTTTCAGGGAGGATTTTCCTGGCTGCCCTATCTAAAATGTAATGCTGTTTTCTACCCACCATTACCATTCCATTTCTCTCTCTCTCTTTTTTTCCTCCTGCACACTTTTCAATAACATATTTGATTTTCATATTTAACATATTTATTGTCTTTTCCCTTCACTTCAGTATAAAATCATATCTTTTCATCTTTTAAAAACTGCATTCTCCTCATCCCATTTCCATTTATTCAGTCTCAATTTTATTTTTTTCTGAGTAAGTCAATTAATTTAATAAAATATTTAAGAAATGCATTTTTTTGCCGAAACCGGTTTGGCTCAGTGGATAGAGCGTCGGCTTGGGGACTGGGAGGTCCCGGGTTCGATTCCGGTCAGGGGCATGTACCTTGGTTGCGGGCACATCCCCAGTGGGGGGTGTGCGGGAGGCAGCTGGTCGATGTTTCTCTCTCATGGACGTTTCTAGCTCTCTATCCCCCTCTCTTCCTCTCTGTAAAAAATCAATAAAATATATTAAAAAAATCAATAAAATATATTTTTTAAAAATGCATTTTTTTTATTGTATTCAGTCTCAATTTTAAGGTCATGCTAATAATATTTATCACGAATGTAAATATTTGAGAATAGCAAAATGGTCTGTTTTCTTTTTAAAAAAATATATATTATTGATTTTTCACAGAGAGAAAGGGAGAGGGATAGAGAGCTAGAAACATCAATGAGAGAGAAACATCGACCAGCTCCCTGCTGCACACCTCCCACCAGGGATGTGCCCACAACCAATGTACATGCCCTTGACTGGAATCAAAGCTGGGACCCTTCAGTCGGCAGACCGATGCTCTATCCACTAAGTCAAGCCGGTTTTGGTGCAAAATGGTCTGTTTTCTTCACTGGCACATAGTTGGCATCCAAGAAAATGGAAACATGTATGCACATAAAAACTTGTTCACAAATGATCATATCAGCATTACTCATAATAACCAAAAAGTGGTCATCCAAATGACCATCCACTAATGAGCTAATAGATATGATGTGGTATATCCATACAATGGAATATTATCTAACATGAATGAATCTTGCAATCATGTTGAATCACAAGGAGGAAGCTAATAGAGGGTATGAAAGTAAGAATATAGAAAGCGCCTAGTTTCTTTCTTTTTTTTTTTTTTTAAATATATTTTCTTGATTTTTTACAGAGAGGAAGGGAAAGAGATAGAGAGCTAAAAATGTCGATGAGAGAGAAACATCGACCAGCTGCCTCTCGCACACACCCCCACCGGGGATGTGCCCGCAACCAATGTACAATACATGCCCTTGACCGGAATCGAACCTGGGACCTTTCAGTCCGCAGACCGACGCTCTACCACTGAGCCAAACCGGTTTTGGCAGAAAGCACCTAGTTTCTTGATGGTCTTTAAACCAACATACCAACTGAGGACTGCCTTCTGGGCTTTTATTTTAAAAGATGCATTTAGTCTGGCAGATGTAGCTCAGTGATTGAGCACCAGCCTATGAACCAGGAGGGAACATGCCGGGATTGTGGGCTCGATCCCTAGTAGGGGGCATGCAGAAGGCAGCTGACCAATGATTCTCATCACTGATGTTTCTATTTCTCTCTCCCTCTCCCTTCCTCTCTCTGAAACAATAAAAACTTATTTTAAAAAATAAATACATTTATGTTTTATTTAAGCTATCATGGATTATCAGGTAAACCTAATCCTAATTTATAAAAACTGCTGCCTTTGGACAGGTGTTTCAGGCTCATCATAATTCCCACCATTATTTAATGTCTTGCGTAGTACTGACTGGGCGCTACCAGGTATCGACACATCACACTACTTTTCTCTCCACGAAAAAAACAACAACAAAACAAAACAAAAAAAATTAATAAATGAAAGCCAGCCAGCCCTGTGTTTCATGAGAAGTGGAAGAGTGCATGTCATTGTGGAAGAAAAGGCTCTTCCGTTTTCGAGAATCCAAGATGGCTGCTCGGGTAGGCAACTAGCCGCAGCCTCACACAACAATTTTAATAAAATACAACTAAAATATAAAATGGACATTACCAAGAACTACAGGAAAGTCGACTGACTGGAAATCCTACAACAAGAAGCAAGGAGAAAACCAGAAGGAAGCGCGGAGGAGCTGTAAAAGCCTAAGGTACGGAGACACGCGGCGCGCGGAGAGGACAGAGCCGGAGAGGAGGGAGGCCGAGTGCCTGGCGGACGTTCCCTAGCGGAAAGGAGATAAAACTCCGACTGTGCTGGGCCCTCACTGCTCTGAACCCCCGTTCTGGGCCAGACCCCGGGGACTCAGGCTCAGCCATAGGGAGCTGGGCTGTAAGTCGGAACCCCGGGGTAGCGGAGAAAGGAGGTCCCGGAGGCGCGCACACTGCCCCCAGAGAAGGGACGGTCGGCTGTGCCGCGGGATTGCCCTGACGGGAAGGAGACTGGGGCTCCAGACTGCTGTGAACGCCATCTCCAACTCCACTTCCAACTGAACTGAACCCCAATACCGGGCTCATTGTGGGAGAGCATAGACTGTTTGGCAGCAGGCGAAAATCGAGGGCACCTTTCTCTCAGAGGCGCCGGCAGCGAGCACTGAAGGACCCGCATAGGGCGGGGCTGACGGAAGCCAAAGCTGCAGGCTCCACCCTGAAACCCCGCCCCATCTGTAACTGCGAAATGCGACAACAAAATAGATCACAAACGAAAGAAATGGAGGACAAAAAGCGTCTGGATATAGAGTTCAAATCTACGCTTATAAGGTTTTTCAAGAATTTCCTAGAAAAGATGGATAAGGCCTATGAGGATATGAAAAGAGATCAACTAGAATTAATAAGGAGTCAACAAGAAATGATAAGGGATCAACAAGAAATAAAGAATACATTGTCTGAAATAAAAAATATTTTACAGAGTCCTAAAAACAGAAGGGAAGATCGCAAGAATCAAGTCAAAGATTTGGAACATAAAGAGCCAGAAGACACTCCTCCACAGAAGCTAGAAGGCAAGAGAATCCAGAAAATTGAAGATAATGTAAGAAACCTCTGGGACAACTTCAAGCAAACCAACATCAGAATTATGGGGGTTCCAGAAGATGAGAGAGAGCAAAATATCGAAAACATACTGAAAGAAATAGTGACAGAAAACTTCCCCCACCTGGTGAAAGAATTTGACTTACAAGTCCAGGAAGCGCACAGAACTCCAAACAAAAGGAATCCAAAGAGGACCACACCGAGACACATCATTATTAAAATTCCAAGAGCAAAAGATAAAGAGAGAATATTAAAAGAAGCAAGAGCAAAGAAGGTAGTAACTTATAAAGGAGCACCTATACGATTGTCAGCTGATTTCTCAACAGAAACCATGCAGGCCAGAAGGGAATGGCAAGAAATATTCAAGGTGATGAATAGCAAGAACCTACAGCCAAAAATAAGCTACCCAGCAAAGCTATCACTCAGAATCGAAGGCCAGATAAAGAGCTTCACTAATAAAAAAAAGCTAAAGGAGTTCATCACCACCAAACCAGAATTATATGAATTGCTGAAGGGGGTTCTTTCAGAAGAGAAAGTAAACAAAGATAAAAATTATGAACAACAAATACGTAATTATCAACAAGTGAATCTAAAAACCAAGGAAATTTAAAAAATCTGATGAACAATATTAACTGTTGAATATAATAGAATCAGAGGTATGGAAGGGGAGTGAACTGACGATTCTTGGGGAAAAGGGGAGAGGGGGGCGTGGGAAGAGACTGAACATAAACTGTGCACCTATGGATGAGGACAATGGGGAGAGGGGAAAGGGCAGAGGGTGGGGTGGGAACCTGTTGGAGGAGAGCAATGGTGGGGGGGGGGGAAAGGAACATTTGTAATAATATGAAAAATAAAAACTTATTAAAAAAAAAAAAAAAAAAAAGAAAAAAAAAATAAAAAAAATAAAGTAGCTACAAAAAAAAAAAAAAAAAAAAAAAAAAAAAAAAAAAGAAAAGGCTCTTCCTACGTGACTAATATGGCACAGCCACTGCTGGCGCACATCATCCTAAATGTACTTAAGAAGCTGTTATGAAAGTAGCCACAGTAAGAACTATGACCAGAATAGCAAAGACACGAAATGACAAATTAGCTTAATAATAAACTTAATGGATGAAAATCACAGTTGTGACAATGGTGTAATAAGCACTAAGTAAAAAATTTTTCTTGGCACGAAAACCGGTTGCCAATGATGGGATTACAAAAAGGTTGATTGTGGCATGTACTAGTATTGCTTCCTGAACAGAAACTAACACTTGCAAATCTGAGTTTAAACAGTTCCTAGCATGTTGAAGCTGTGGTGAAGGGGCTTGTAGTACAAAATTGCATGAAATTGTTAAATCGTTTATATTCTCCCCTCCCCCTGCCAATGAGAGTACAGATATGAAATATATAAACACCACTCCATTAGCTATAGTGATTTGTGATCTCCAAAGGTTTTAACAGTTTGCATAACTTTTGAACATTGTGTGAATAATGGGTTTATCAGGAAATTATTTTTGTGAGTCAAGTGGGTAAACAGGATTGCAAGAGGTGATCCAGCAAGTCGGAACTGACCCTGGACTTGTTTTATATCTAAAACTTAAATCCATGGTGGCAGTTTGCACAAGTCACACAACATGTTTATTTCATAATTAAATGGGAATCATATTTAATTTTAGAAAAAGAGAGTGTCACAAATGCAGTAATTAATACTATGAAACAGATATACTACCATGGTTTGCACCACATCGATGACGTGTGAGACCAAAGAGATTTTTTGGATAGATATAAGAAACTGCTTTTTGTTATCTAAAGAAAGGGTCAGCTGATCCATTAGTGAAGATTTAGTCAAAGATTGGGACTTGGGTTGACATTCTATACACTCCATTTCTCTATAAGTGTGTTCACAACCAGTTAAACAAATTATCCATTTATTCATCACATATCTAATCAAATTGTACCTTTATGAAACTAACTTGACCAGGAAAAATACGGCCTATTTTTTTTTCTCACCTGAGGAAATGTTTTCCCATTGATTTCTAGAGAGTGGAAGGGAGAGAAGAAGGGGAGAGAGAGAAATATCAATGTGAGAGAGACACATCAATTAGGTGCCTCCCACACTTGTCCCTACCGGAGCTGGGGAATCTGCAACTGAGGTATGTGCCCTTGACCAGGAATCAAACCTATGACTCTTCCATCTGTAGGCCAACACTCAAGACAAGCTAGCCAGGGCTGGCCTATTTTCATATGCAGAAATCATTTTCCAGTCATCTAAGTGATGAGTACCCCTTGTAGAGCTAAGAGCTGAATTCTAAAAAAGTTATTTGATTTCAAATAAATATTTGTAAAATTGAACAAACTTGCCTTTTCTCACCTAATATTGATAATATGAATAAAGAGTTAATGTAAGTTAGCATACTGAAGTGTAGGTATGAAAACTAACCATGAATCGAATGATATAAACAACTCAGATATGTTAAATATACAAAAAATTTACTGAGAGATCTATATTTTGGAAAAGCCATATCTGTGAAAAACTATTATATTATTCACTTTAATAAAATTAATATTGCTCTCAAATAACAGGAAAAATGTCACATTTCTCTAGTTCAAGATAAAAAAATCTAACTAGTGGCTCGATGTACAAATGAAGATTCGTGTAAGAATGGGCTTTCATTCCCCATTACAAAAGAGTAACATAATTGACCATACTTTCGTGGCACACACCAGCCAATCAGGAGTGAGTATGCAAATTAACCCAACAAATATGGTGGGTTAATTTGCATATATAGGTGCTGAGTAGCTGGAAATTGGGCGGAATGCAGGCATTTTTCACCACTGCAGCCTCTCTGGACCTCTGTGCAGCATGAGAAGGCGGAAAGGCTACTCCGGCCAGAGCAAAGGCAGTGCCAGCAGCCAGGGGAATGAAGGCCCATTCTTACACGAATCTTCATTTGTACATTGGGCCACTAGTAATAAATAATAACCAAAATACGTACTTCTAATTGGGTATTTGATTTTACATCAGAAAATCTAATCTCTATTATTATGTATTTACTATGTTATATGCTGATATCAAAATGTAATAAAAATAAAGAGTATGACTATAATTCTTACATTTGATTCTTGTTATCCCCATCCCTTCACTTATTTACCATGTTCTCCTGCCTTTTGTAAGCATCTGAGGTTGTGAGCCCTTATCTTTCCTTTCCTACATTCTTTCTGGGTACAAAGCTACTCAATGTCTTAAAATATATAAAATTTCCAGAACTATCTGTCATATTTTCATGATTTGGTGGGAGGAGGGGAGGGGGAGAGAGAGGGAAAGACACTAGAAAAGAAACTTTAGAGCCTAAGACAATGGAGAAATTCAGAAATCCAGTCCAACCATAATATTACCAGGTAGGAATGGGCTAGTTTGAGAAGACTATATTAAGAAATCTAAACTCAAGGTTTCAAAGTTCCCCTAATTTTGTTTAGCTATTGAGAATCACAAAGCTAGTCTCCAGTATTACAGCAGCCCTCTAAAGGATTCAGGGAACATCTATGTTCGTATACAGGTTTGTAGCAGCTTGAGAATAGGACCCTTTGCCATTTTGCAAGAAAAAGGCTACATTATTAAAGTAATACCCAGTTATTAACTAATATTTAATACACTTAAAATGTTATACATATTAAATTATAAAAATGACACAATTAAGCACTTTATTATTTGCAAATTGTGAGTGGAATTGCTTTGCAGTTAAGTGCCTGTTAATGGTGTGGTTTCACTGATTAATTCAATAAATAAATACATATTTTTGCATCTACTATTTTCCAAGCAGTGTTCCAGATGCTGAAGATAAGCAATAAACAAAACAGACAAAACTCCTGCTCTAAGAGTGTATATTTTAGAAAGGAGAGGAAGACAAAATAAATATGCAGACAATGTGCTGTGGAGTTGAAATTTCAGGAAATCTTGGTAAGAGCTCAGACCACAATAATTCTGAGATTTTTAAATAAAAGTTCTATAAGTTGAACAATTCTTGTATGTCAGAACTTTATTTCAACTTTGTAAAGTGTATTTTATTATCTTTCCTCAAATAAATAAAGAAATTAGCTCAGGGAGGCTAAGTAACTTGCTAAATAAAACAGCTTAAATGTGGTGGCTCCCTAATAACTTAGATGGAAATTTTAAAAGTTTTACTTTAGGCAAAAGAGCATGCTCCTTCCATTAGAATTTGAATGGTCATTCAGTGTAATTCATGAAACTTTTTTTTTAAATACATTTTTATTGATTTTGTACAGAGAGGAAGGGAGAGAGAGAGTTAGAAACATCGATGAGAGTCATCGATCAGCTGCCTCTTGCACACCCCCTACTGGGGATGTGCCCGCAACCAAGGTACATGCCCTTGACCGGAATCGAACCTGGGACCTTTCAGTCCCCAAGCCGATGCTCTATCCATTGAGCCAAACCGGTTTCAGCTAATTCATGAAACTTTTATAAAGACACTTCACCTTTAACTTCAATGAATGTTAACTAATCTTGACTATATGCCTCTATGTATTTCACATAGTGATTGCCACTTAAAATAGGCTTTCTAAATATTTCAATGTGTGATTCTGGAGCGAAATGAATTTAACAATTTTCTATTCCAGTTTTCCGTCCCCTCCCTTCCTTTTTTAACTAATGAGGAAAAGAAAGTAAAAATACATTATTCAAATTCGTATGTTTACTTGTTGATTTGGTAGTAAAACTAAGATTAAGGCTCAGGTCTTCTGATTTCCAGTCCATTGTTTATTATTTCTTTCTTTGTGAAGCCATTACAGTTACTTTGCATAATGTTACCATCTTCAATGTTCATAGTGATTGTCGCTCAGTTATTTTAAATCTTTTTTCCCACAGTATTTGCTGAAACTGACCAAGGCTTGCATAAATATACTAGTATATTAAAACAGTAAAATTGAAATAGATAACTGAACTCTCAAAGACTTATTTAAGAATATTATTTCCTCATTTTAGCATGACTTAAAACAGTGTATTTATATAGAGACGCACAACAATGGATGGCGCTGGAGTGGCAGAAGCTGGGGAGTGCCTGGAAGCAGCAGCTCTCCTGCGCCTGCGGTTGTTTAAACAGGAAGGTGTTATCAGGCTCTAATTTAGTGCTGCCGCTAATTCCAGCCACAAACAATGAGAAGAACAAAAGAGAAGCCACTTGAGCCAGTCATTTTTTGCCTTCAAGAGTGACCACCACTGCCAAGGAAACAAAGCCACTGGCCAGGCCTATGGTTACGGCCCTATTAAATAACCATTGGCAGAATGCCAAGGCATTAAGAGGAGCTTGGTCTTAAACACTGCCTCACTTGTATTTTTAGTGACAAATAACAAACCAGGTTAGAATCCTAGCATTCATTTCTTTGTAAGCCCCGAGAAAGCATAGCTTGGGAGAGCCACATTAACCATGGAAAAGTGTATGAGCACCTGCATGAGTTTAAACAGGAGTGGTTAGTCCGGAGGATACAGGGCATTTGTAGATTCCCTACAGAGAATTAAGAGAGGTCGCAACAGGGTTATTATTTCCTTGTTTGTTTGTTTCTTTTTTCTATTTTTCAATGGACCACTTTAAAAAAAAGTAGAAAATAAAGAACTGTACTTCCTATATTTGAGATTTTTAATTAATTGTAAAGAACAGGCTTAATAGAAATTTAGGTTCAATTGGGTCCCCTATTACCAAGATGAGCAGCTGTCTGGTCCATGGACAATTTGGTTAATGGATCTCAGGAGAGTATGTGTCCTTTATCTGACCTCCAGCCTTTCTGGGATGTAGAAATGATTAAAAAATTTAAAGATAGGTAAAGAGCCAAAACCAGTTTGGCTCAGCGGATAGTGTCGGCCTGCAGACTGAAAGGTCCCAGGTTCAATTTCAGTCAAGGGCATGTACCTTGGTTGTGGGCACATCCCCAGTAGGGGGTGTGCAGGAGGCAGCTGATGGATGTTTCTCTCTCTTCGATGTTTCTAACTTTCTATCCTTTTCCCTTCCTCTCTGTAAAAAAATCAATAAAATAAAAAAGATAGGTGAAGACATTCTATAAAGGGTCTCATATATGTCTATGTATATGAAGGTAATGTGCATTCCCCCTTTTTCCTATTAAGTCCCAAAAATAGCTATTTGGGACTTATTAGGAAAATGAAAGGTCTATGAATACCTTTTCTGAGAGACTAGCATTGTTTATTTTGAGAAGTAAAATGTGTCTTGATAATTTTCAGTCATGTCTATAACCCCAAAAGTAGTAGAGTGTCCTGGCAAGGCTTTGTATTGTGGCCTTAATACATTGAAGATGTGTGATTTCTTTTATACTTTGGATATCTGGAAGGCAAAGAGTCCCATAGTTGGTCTGGGCATATCTTGGTAATTATCAGTCATGTCTGTAACCCCAAAAGTAGTAGAATGTCCTGGAAGTCTAATTGAAAGGGGCAATTTTAGGCGATGGCCCAATTGTTTATAATAAATATGAAGGTGAGGCATGTTTGTTGACCAGGGCATCCAGCACTCAGATAACTGCCTAAAGTTTGGCCAAGTGTGTTTTGTCTAGGTTCCCATCCTTTATTAAGAACATCCTGGCTAAGATAAAAATCTGCATTCCACTGAGCTCCATCCTGTTTGACCGTTAGCTATGCTGTGTGCATAGTCTATGGACTCCCATTGCTATTCATTCAGTGAATCCCAAGTAGCCTTGTGGACTAGGGGTGGCATCCTTTAGTACCATGGCATGTAGCAAGAAACAGAGGACAGGGAAAACCACATCCTCATGCTGGTGGAATATGCTAGAGAGCACATGTTTGACTCCACCCCGTCTTAAAGAAGCTTCAGTAGCTGTGCTGTCTTTCTGATGTGCTGTTCCCATGACCCATAACTATTAGGCAGCTGGTTATGAAAGGTCACAGCAAGAGCCTCTGTTTTCTAGAGAGCCCAGCATGTATTTCATTTGTTGTTTTAACAGATGAACAGAATGGCTAAGAAGGGCAGTTTCTTACATCAGAAGCCCTTGGGTAACTTATAGCCATCCTACGTTGTTCAGAGACTCCAGGAGGCAACAAGAGGTAGCCAGTCTCTTGAGGGAACTAGCAGGAGTGCTGTTGATTTTAATTTGGAAGTAAAAATTGTAAATGTAATATCATCAGAACCCCTGAAGTACTAAAAGATGTTGGACCTATAGATCCTAAATGACTGCATTAAAAGAATCTCCTTGGAGGAGAATGCCACCATGTAATGTCACCCGTTTCTGGAAGAAGGTGGATACAGTGGAGATCCTATCTGCAAAGAACGTGTGCCAAGCTGTTGAAATACCCAATGGGGAGCTTGGTAAAGGTGCATTGTGTCACTTGAGGTGAAGACAGACCGCAGCCAAGAGGCTATTGAAATAAGCACTGAACACGTCAGCCAAATCTACAAGAGCAAAATATGTGCCAGTTGTTGATTGAACAGAATCAGTAATTTTAAATAATATTGAATACTGGGTATGAGGGCCACAATGGATATTAACATCATAGTGATCCATCATAAAGGTCCTTTTGATCTTTTTGTTATGTACATTATTTTGTATGTTAATCTATAATAAAAGTGTAATATGCTAATTAGACCAGGTGTCATTCCGGATGAAGCCAGGGCTGCAAGGGAAGCCTGGGTCACGGGTGCCAGAGAAGCCGGTGCTGGCAGCCAGGGGAAGGCAGGGCCTACTCTTGCACGAATTTCATGCATCAGGTCTTTAGTTTAGTATAAACATTTTGGGGTTTTAATTGGATCAAATTATAAAACTTTGTTATTATATATGTATTTATTACTTACCTTTTATTTTCTCCCCTTGTATTTTGTTTGTTTTTAAATAAGTAAGTAATCTAGGAATAGAATTATGTTTGCTCAGCTGGCATTTGCTTATTGCCTAAGATTTAGTTTCTGTTTTTCTCTTTGGGCTTAGAGTCATCCAAAGTAGCCATCTTTTTTCATTTTCTTCCTCTTTCAGGCTTTTGCTCCTGCAAGTGTAGTACATCTTTACTTTATCTGGCTAAGAGGGGAAGGGGATGTTTCCTTTTGGATGTTTACCTGATAAGCTCCTGGTGGTGCCAAGAGGCCTTTGCTGTGAGCTGTGGCCCCTTCTGTAGGGTGTCCCAATCAACCATTGCTAGGAAAGCAATGGTGGCATCAGCTCTATTTGTGCATGAGACCCTTTGCATACTGACAAGCAGCATCTCTCAGGAGAGCCCATGCACACGTGGTAGAAAGAAGGAAGGAGAGGGAGGAGAGAGGTTTCCATGATAATGATAACATGTTGAACATCCTGTTATGTGTAACAAAGAGATGCTTGTAAGAATACCACTAAAATGTCAGTGGTGTTTATCTCCGGTAGTATAATTCTGCATGACCATCACGTGTTTTTTTGTTGTTGTAAATTTTCTATGTTGCATGAATTTTTTACGATGAACATGTATACAGCATCCCTCGGTATTTGCAGGGAATTGGTTTCAGGACCCCCCATGAAAACCAAAATCTCAGGATGCTCAAGTCTCTTATATAAAATGGTATAGTACACACATCTTTCCATGATCTTCCCATCACTTTAAATCATCTCTAGATTACTTCTAATTCCTAATACAATGTAAATAGTTGTTATAATGTATTATTAGGAGATAATGACAAGAAAAAAACTCTCGTGTTCAGTAGAGACACAGCCATCACAGGCCTAATTAGTAACAATGTTAGTAACAATGTAACTTTTTTGGGAAATATTTTTGATGCACAGTTGGCTGAATCTGCTGATGTGAAACCCAGAGATGTGGAGAATGGACTGAATTTATATAACTAGAAAGAAGTAATACACTCTCTTAGGTACTGGCCTAGTTTGCAGAGACATTGCTAAATGCATCAAAAAGGTTGGAGTTGTTGGTATAATAAATATGGGACCTGTTATGGTGCCTCCCTCAGGAAAATGGTGGAGAAAATTGAAATCAGCCAGCACACTAAGTACACTTGCTCCTTCTGCGCAAAACCAGAATGAAGAGGTGAGCTGTGGGGATCTGGCATGAGAACAGTAGATGGTGGTGCCTAGACTTATAACACCTTTTCTGCCGGCACAAAGAAGTCTACCATCAGAAGACTGAAGGAATAGAAAGACCAATAGAAGCTGCACAATTTGAAACACTGCTAGCCTAAAATAAATGGGTTAATTTATGTTTAAAAAAAAAAAAAAGCAATAGTTATTTGCAATTTAAAGGAAGTTTTATTTTTCCTTAAAAGTAAAAAAAAAAAAAAAAAAATCCCAATTTCAATAGCATTCTTTAAAGCCATAAGCATCCTATCCTCACCAAGAGGAGCAGGGAAGTGAGAATAAAATTGTAATAGCTTAAGAAAATCAACAATAAAGTAAATATATATAAAACATCTGTCCAGAAAGGTCTGATATGAGGTCTAGCACTTACACACTTAAAAATTTGACAACTGTATACTTGATATTCAAGCTCATAAAAATTTCTTTTACACATTTCTTGCTGATAAGAATCAGGAAGAAAGGAAATATAAGATTAGCTTTATGATAATAACTTATGGGTTGACACAAAAAAGAGAAGACAGTAAACTAGAAATTTTATGACATTTCATGTTTAAGCCAGGCTCCCTGTCAGGAAATTTTCTGTCTTGACGAATGAAGTAGAACTTGATCACATCTTAACAAGATTCAGAGAAAGGAAGTTCAAATATGAGTACAAGCTGCCATCTGCTGTGTTAAAATAAAGGCAACATGGGATTTTCCCCAAGTTAAAAAAATTCCTGTGGTACACTTCTTGAATTCTGGGAAAAACTGAATTAAAAATATTTACGTAACATAAAGCAAGACAACGGTCAACTAACTGAAATCACTACAAAAACCAAATGCGTGAATAAGAATAAAACATTTTTATGCTAATTTTTCAACTATTATTTTTGATATGAAAGTGAATGTGAACAGATGGATGGTGTAGCCAGTAGAAAGTCAGTGCTGTTAACAACCACTTGCTCATCCTCAGAGACTGCATCTTATAGCTCACACAGTCCACTCAAGATCCCACATAGGGTGCCATGACTTATCTCCTTATACTATAGCAACAGTCCGCCCTAGGCCACAGCAATTGGGATCAAGAAATATGTTTTGATTAAATATACTACATAGAAGCCTGTTTTAGGATTTCATGCAAATACCAACCACATTTTTTGGTTGTTGTTAATCCTCGTCTGAGGATATTTTTTCCATTTAATTTTAGAGAGAGTGGAAGGTAGGGGCAGAGACACATAGAGAGAAATATCAAAGTGAGAGAGACACATCAATTGGTGGCTTCCTACCCACACCTGGACCAGGGCTGGGGATCAAGCCTGCAACCAAGGTACATGCACCTGACTGGAATTAAACCCAGGATTCTTCAGTCCAAGGGCTGACGTTCTATCTATTGAGCCACACTAGCTAGGACATATTTTAATCACATTTTAAAACATGAGGAGAAAAATCATCCAAATTCAGAGCTAATTTAGCTTATCACTGAACAATTTTAAAAAATAATGTAACAGTCCCATTAAAATTTTTTCATTAACAGAGACACAAAGGTACAAAGGTGACATTCATCCTTCCTCATCACTGCTGCTCCAGGCATCTTCAAATGCTGGATTTAAATGTGATCTGGTTGAGGTCTAAAAAGAGAGGGAAAAGAAATATTTGATTAATCTATCTCATGATTTTAGATTCACAATATAGTTATTAATATACCAGACAAAAACAATTAGGTATTCTGAAAGAAACAATATAATTGTTAATTATAAAACGGGTAATGTGAGAAACACCCCACATACTATATAAGATAATGTAATTTCATTTTAAATAGACAT
This sequence comes from Pipistrellus hanaki, assembly GCF_964339955.1. NCBI lineage: Eukaryota > Metazoa > Chordata > Mammalia > Chiroptera > Vespertilionidae > Pipistrellus > Pipistrellus hanaki. The sequence goes on from NC_140506.1 coordinate 27,669,452, forward strand.
ACCAGACTTTATCCAAATTATCTATGTTTCCCTCAAAGCAGTTACCTCACAACACATACATACATATGTGTGAGCTCATGAGAGTGTACATGCACCTACCATGATGCTATTGCTTAATATATTTCTGCAACTCTTTGGAATTATCTGGAGAAAGTGACAAATTACCATCCATATAGCTAAGATTGGAGCCAGGTCTACAGTCTGACTAGACAACTTTTTATGGTTTGGATGGACCTGACTTTTATAAATAAGCAAATATCGGAAAATAAAGAATAAGGTATTCATTAACCTAAGTAATACAATTTTTGGTTCAAAAAGTAATTTGGGTTATTAAGTTGTGAGGCTTATTTTTTATGGTTGGTAAAGGGGTTCAAAAGCAATGCAAAAATGTGTCAGAAATGGTAACATGTTTGTCATTAGCACTAGGTTTCCCTGGGAGATTTCTTGGAAAGATAACATGCATTTGCTGATGTTTATTTAAAACAATAAAAGATCATAGTATTCTGACGGCTTTAGAGTTATACCTAATAAAGGTAATCAGCAACTAGAGGAATTTTAATTATCTGTGGTATTTTAAAGCAACTCACTTTTTTGGGAAACATTTTAAATGGTTATCTTCTTATTCTCTGGCAAATGACTAAAGGGCTTTAAGATGGTCTCATTTTTTTGAGTGTCTGGGCATTATAAGTCAGGTTTACTTCTCATTCTGCTGCTTTAACATTTGCTATAAGACTTCAAATTACCACCAAGACTACTCAAATTATCTTACATGTATTGCTTTTACAACATACAGCAACATACAGCAATATTCTCAGACATACACTAGGTAATCCCTAGGATAACATAATTTTATAGTTCAAACAATGATGATGATAGAACAAGTAGACATCCAGTACATACCCACAGTATCAGCCAGGATGGTTGTAAAACAATATATTAATTTAGGTATTCTTTATAGCTGTCCTATAGTCTATTACTAATCTAATGTTGGCTATTGCCACTACCGTGTTTCCCCGAAAATAAGACATCCTCCGAAAATAAAACCTAGCGCAACTTTGGGAGAAAAAATTAATATAAGACACTGTCTTATTTTCGGGGAAACAGGGTATTACTAAACCTAATGTTGACTAACATCACTTAGTTGTACAACAAAATTCAATTGTACCCCAAATGTCCAGATACCAAACAATTTCCAAATTTCAGCTAACCATTTATTTCTAGCAGCAGTCTATGCATTTACAAGAGTAGTGTACTGAACTATATTCATTTATTCTTTCATCCAAATGTTTACCGGGTTTATAACTTAACTACTAAGTTGTCTAGTGAGAGTTTATTCAAAGATGCATTGTCCTTAGGGCAAGGTGATATTTCTCTTTCCTACTCTATCTTTGGAAGTCTTTAACTTTACCAAAAACATCCCTGGATAAACCATATAATGGTCATGCCTCCAAATTCTACTATGGAAGGCCATTATGTAACCTATTAAATATTTAAATTTCATTTGGAGAGTCAACAGAGAAGTAAAATTATATTTTACTGTATATTATTTTTGAGCAAAGAAACAAAAATAAAGTGAAAATTGAAATGTAGTTGTATATATATGTTACTGTTTGTAGTAGTAATATACTACTAACATTACTTCTTATACTGTAATGTATTATAGGAAGTACATTTTATTGCTAAAAAATCACAAATGAAGCATCATACTTAAATTAAAAGCTGCAGTAAAAATATGTATGGATGTATACACATATTATTGCTTGAGACCCACTGACCAAGTGTAGCTACCGACAGTTTTCTCTACAACATCTCCTCCTAGTGGACATCCTTTCTATGCTTGAACATCTCTACCTTACCAGGCTGCCTGTTCTATTGACAGATAATTGCAAAAGTCACGAAAATAGGAAAGCATGAGTTTAGAGGGGATCTAATCCAGGTCCAAAAACTGGGAAAGAAGGACAGAAACAAACATCTACCGCATATACATCTTGATAAATCCTAAATTTCTTAATGGTCATTATTGGAAAGTTTCCATAAGTAGAATATAAATTATACACTTACACAAATGATAAATAAAAGTTCTATATTGTGTGACTAAAAAAGAAGTAATATTCTTGATGAGAGGTCAAATTTTGACTGTAATGTAACTGACCTATAGGTCTCAGAAAGGAAAAATTGATTAAGAGCTATATAGGCTTGCTTTGACCACAACTATTTTAGAAAGAGGGGGAAAAGAAGGCAGAATACTGATACAATAAAACAGCCTGTCAATTAAGTACCAGGATTTATGTTTCAAGACCATAAAATTTGTTCCTACTCCCCAATACCTATCAGTTTCTAATGCAGAACTAAATTACTCCACTATCTAGGATTTCAGAAGAAACACCCATAATGGATTATATCTTGGTTGATGGGGAAGTAAAGCTCACCTAAGAGTGGATCTGAAAGGGATCCTAAAAACAACTTTTCTTTGATGATATAAACTTAGAGATATAAACTTGTCCCAGACACTAATAAAGGGCAAAATTGGGATTCAAATCCAGTTGCCTACCAGTTTTATTATTACTTAATTTCCTAAAACTAAAGACTGAGTGTGTGTATGTGTGTTTTGTTCTGAACTGTAGGTAGTTGCCTCTCTAGGAAACTGCAGGAGTTTTTTATAGTTGAGATGAAAAACATTTAAATATGAGTTAAAAAGTAAATATAAATGTCAGGAACAGAGTCCTGTATAGATGAACTTCTCCACTGGGTATCTGTAAAATGATCACATTCATGTTGTACCTACATTTACAGAAAACTTTCAAACTAAAGTTTTGTGAAAATAATCTTAGCAGAGACCATTTTATATTAATACTAGGGGCCCACTGCAGGATGGGCTGCCGCCTCCCGCCCAGCCCATGCTTTCCCTCTGGCAGCTGCCTTGCTTTTCCCTTCCCCGCCTCTTCCTTCTATGCTGTCTTCAGTCTTCACTCCTCCCTTCCTCAGCATATGCAAATTAACCAACATCTTTGTTGGGTTAATTTGCATACTTGCTCTGATTGGCTGGGTGTGTAACGAAGGTATAGTCAATTAGCATTTTTCTCTTTTATTAAGGTAGACTAGTAGCCCTGTGCACAAATCTGTGCCCCACTAGGTTCCTGCTGCCCACACATAGCTTGCTTGCTGCCCTGTCCTGTAGCTTTCTGCTGCCCACTTGTAGTTCGATGTCCCACCCTCCTGCAGATCCAGGATCAGTTCTTTATGGCTTTGGTCATAGGCCTCAGGGCTTAACGGATAATTAGCATATTCCTCTTTTATTGTATAGGACTATTATATAGGATGAGAATTATTGCTATCTTAAACTAAAACAGTATATTTTGAAAGATAAGGATTTATAGCTCTAAAACAAAAATAAAGCTAACTTGTGTAACTCTATTTGATTTTATCTTCATTCAGGTTAATTTTTCATATACAAAATTTTTTCTAGATGAGGAGTTCAAATTATGACTACATAATAAGGAAATAAATAATCATAATCACATGTTAGCTTTATAAATTAAGCATTTCAATTTTCTTCTAATGTTCTTTTTCCAAACATATATCATAATAGATTAACTTTTATTTAGTAAATAATTGTTATACTTCCTAACAGGATCTATACTGTTTTAACTTGGATTTAGTGTATATAGCGATTCCCAAACAGCAGGACACAGTAATTAAATAATAATGCAAAATAAATGGCTGGATCAAATTACTTCACCACATTAAGCTTTCTACAGAAGAATATTCAGTCACTTAAAGCTGCTGTGCACTAAAACTAATCAGGGCCATAATAAACCAATTAGACATGTGATGAAATCTGGAGGTATTCATACAATGTTTGACCAGCCACTTAAAGATTTGTCATTGTCTTTTTAAAAAAAATACATTTTATTTAAAAAAACACTTTTCTTTATGATTTAGAAGTCACTATAAAAATTTGTACAAACAATATTTACCTCATCATCATCAGGCACTGGTTCATTTAAGGATGGTATCCAAGCAAGTATATTGCAGTCTCTGCTACCACTGTATAGTTCCTATAACACAGAAAGCAAATATGTGAATGAGAGTTAATTAACTTAAAGCTGGTACTAATTTGAAACACTTTCATCACTTATATTCAATATAGTACTGGAAGTCTTAGTCAAGCAATTACATGAGAAGAAAAAAAAATAAAAGACATCCAAATTAGAAAAGAAGTAAAACTGTCAATATTTGCAGATGACATGATACTGTAGAGAATCCTAAAAATTCCACCAATTATAGGCCTGGTGCACAAAATTCATGCATGGGGTGGGGGAGAGGATCTCCTCAGCCCAGCCCGCACCCTCTCTAATCCAGGACCCCTCAGGGGATGTCTGACTGCTGGGATAGGGCCTAAACTGGCAGTCAAACATCCCTCTCACAGTACTGGACCGCTGGCTCCTAACCGCTCACCTGCCTGCCTGATTCGCCCCTAACTGCCCCTCCCCCGGCCAGCCTGATCACCCCTAACCGCCTCTGCCTGTCAGCCTGATTGCCCCTCACTAACCTAGTTGTCCCTAACTGCCCCCCTTCCAACCTTATCACCCCTAACTGCCTCTGCCTGTCAGCCTGATCGCCACCAACCCCCCTCCCCTCCCCCACTGGCCTGGTTGCCCACACAGCCTGCTGTTCAGTCGTTTGGTTGTCCCTCACTAATCCCCTGCCAAGCTTTCCACCTGCCCTGGCCGGCCTAGGCCTCCACTCCAGGCTACAAAGTTTCAATTATAGAAGATAAATATATCCCAGATACCAGGGCCTCCGCTTGGGTCGCCAGGGGGCATGGTGGCCTGTAAACCACCAGAGGCCCCTCGCCTAGGCTGCCCCATGCCCCAAGGGAACCCCCACCCTGATCCGGGACACCCTTCAGGGCAAACCAGCTGGCCCTCACCCATGCACCATCCTCTATTCTATCTAATAAAAGAGTAATATGCAGATTGACTAACACTCCAACACACAAGATCAAGATAGCTGCCCCCATGTGGTCAAAGATCCTGCCCCCATCTGGACACAAGATGGCCACCACAAGATGGCCAGCAGGGAAGGCAGTTGGGAGGGAACAGGCCTGCAAGAGAGAGAAGCTGGGGGCGATTAAGCCTGTAGGAGAGAGCAGTTGGGGGTGACCAGGCCAGCAGAGGAGGGAAGTTGGGGGTAAACAGGCTGGCAGGGGAGCAGTTAGACATCAATCAGGCTGGCATGGGAGTGGTTAGGGGGTGATTAGGCTGGCAGCAGAAACAGTTAGGGGCAATCAGGAAGGCAGGCAGGTGAGCAGTTGGGAGCCAGCAGTCCTGGATTGTAAGAGGGATCCCAGATTGGAGAGGATGCAGGCTGGGCAGAGGGGAACCCCAGCACCGCCCCCCACCCTGCATGAATTTTGTGCACCGGGCCTCTAGTAAGGAATAAACAAAATTTTACATAGCTCATATGTACTTAAATCAAGATACACAAACTGTATTTTGAGATTAGACACATATATTCTATTTTTCCAAAAAGATTGTTTGCAAGAATTTATTTTAATTTGCCCAAAGTTTTCTAATGGAGCCCATATGCAAAAAAAACAAAACTTTATCTCAATGAAGCTGTTGAGTATTATATATTGATTCATATATACATCCTATACCATCTAAAAATATATTCTATATTAGCCTTTATTAATGAACCCAAACTCAAATGTGAATTAAAAATATAATTACTCATAAGTTATAACTTATTCTGATACACACACACACACACACACACACACACACACACACACACAACTAGCCTGGCAAACTACCTACCTAAATATTTTAAATTCCCATTGGTATCATTCTTACCTGGAAATTAGACTGAAATACACAGCAGTCAACACTTTTATAATGTCCCTTAAGCATAGTTATCTGTTCTCCTGAGTAAATTGTATAAACAGCAATGGTGCTACCATATGGTACAAAAACAAATTCTGAACTGCAGCCACAGGAGACAGTGAATTTCAATCCTTTTCTACTGTCATTATAAACTTTTCCGTAATTCACCTGCGGGATATAAAAATCAAGAAGTTACTTCTTAAATCTGAATTAAAAAGATAAAGACTAGAAGTATTTACTGAAATATTAGACTATATTATAAAAGGGTTCTTATATATCTAAAGGAAATGACCAATGCCCTAATATAAATAAGTGCCAATGACATAAATATACATTTCAAAGGAGGAAATACAAATAGTAAAAAATTCCACACACAAAAAAAAGTTCATATTTCAACCTTGATAGAAATAAAAAAGCAATTAAGGCATCCTTAAAGAATAATTCTCACCCTAGCTGGTTTTGCTCAGTGGATAGAGCATCAGCTTGTGGACTGAAGGTTCCTGGGTTTGATTCTGGTCAAGGGCATGTACCTTGGTTGTAGGCTCCCAACCCTGGTCAGGAGCATGCGGGAGGCAACCAATAGATTTGTCTCTCTCATGTTGGTGTTTCTCTCTGTCTCTCCCTCTCCCTTCCACTCTCTCTAAAAATCAATGTGAAAAAAATATCCTTGTGTGAGGATTAAAAAAAAGAAGAAAAATTCTCAACAATTTAGCAAACATTTTAAGAAACCATAAAATACTCAATATGGGTATAAGGGAAATAAACATGGAGGCCCTTAATTTTACCATAATTTAAAATGTTTTAAAATAAAAGGTTATTTCCCATGGTACATGACCTTGACCGGAATTGAACCCAGGACCCTTCAGTCTGCAGGCTGACGCTCTATCCACTGAGCCAAACCGGTTTCGGCTCATCTTAAAAAACTGAAACTCTATACCCATTAAACAACAATGATATTCTTATTCTTTGACCTAGTAATTACTAGGAATTTATCTTAGGAAAATAATTTAACAGCAGAAAGCTCTATGTCAAGAGGAATTCAATTCATTAATTCAAATAGCAAAATAACTGAAATTATATGTAAATTTCTAGTAATATTACATTAATTCTGTAGTTTACATGGAAATTAAAAATGATAATTATGAAAATTATGCAGAAAATAGAAATTCATAATTCTCGGCCCTATCCTTTATTTTAACAAGATCCCTATGTGATTTGCCACAGCATAGATGGACCCAGAGGATATTATGCTAAGAGAAATAAGTCAGAGAAAGACAAATACCCTGTGATTTTATCTAAAGAACAATATTAATGGATAAATAGAAAGGATATATGCACCCCTATGTTCATAGCACTACAATTTACAATAGCTAAGATTTGGAAAGAGCCTAAGTGCACATCAGCAAATGAATGGATTAGAAAACTGTGGTAAATCTACACAATGGAATACTACCCTGATATAAAAAAGAAGGAATTCTTACCATTTGCAACAGCATGGATGGAATTGGAGAGCATTATGCTAAGCAAAATAAGCCAGTCAGAGAAAGAAAAATATCACATGATCTCACTCATTTGTGGAATATAATGAACAACATAACTGATGAAAACAAATTGGACCAGAGTCATAGAGACATCAAACAAACTGTCCAACCTATGAGGGAAGGCAATGGGTGAGGGGGTAAGAGATCAACCAAAGGACTTGTATGCATGCATATGAGCATAAACAATGGGGGCGGGGGGGACTGCAGGTGTGGGGGTGAGGGTATGTGCTGGGGGTTGGGGGCAGCCGGGGAGAGGCCAATGAAGTGAAAAGGAGACTTATCTAGTATGTAATACATTAAACAATAAAGGAAAAAAAGCTGATTCAGAGTTAAGAAATAGAGTTAGACAAGAAACAGTTAAATCTATACGAAAAAAAAGTCAAATGGTGTATGACACATCCATTTCTTTAATTTATATTAAAAAGGTTTTTAATATAAAAATCTTAATTTATATTCAAAAGGTTCTTAAAATTTCTTACTAGTGTGTTTTCTCCGTTGGAACTATTCCAGAGCCTCATTCGATTATCAGTACCAATAGTCAGCAGGTGAAGCCCATCGCTTGTAAAACATAAGCCATTAACTTTCCCATTATGAGCAGTGTTTGCTGCAATGAAAAATACAACCCAGTTTATCTGTTCTTGCATTCAGTACATATTTAATGCCTGATGATCTATTTATTTAAACACATTAAAGGACAACTATCTGAATTAGTTAAAATATATAAGTTGATTATATTTAACATTCATCAACCTTTTGATTATTTGGATATGATAATCTATATAAATTAGAACCATTAAACTGAGGAAAACTAAAAAGTCAAAGGAAAAATAAATCTTGCTGAATATATTTGTCTTCAAAGAGTAAGCTGTGTGCCTAGCTGCTGTGGCTTCATGGTTGAGTGTTAACCTATGAACCAGAAGGTCATGGTTGGGGCATGTGCCCAGGTTATAGGCTCAATCCCTAGTAGGGGTCCTGAAGGAGGCAGCTGATCAATGATTCTCTCTCATCATAGATGTTTCTTTCTCTCTCTCCTCTTTCCTCTCTAAAATTAATTTAAAAAAAACCCATAAAGTATTTAAGCTGTATTATAAAACTCAAATACATAATTTAACACAAAAAATTTAAACACATTTCAAAATTCTTATATATTATTTCCATTTTTAGTCTAAAAATCATCCCAAGGAGTATTAAAAATCATTAATAGTAGTATTTCATATTTTAAAAACGTTATCAGAAGATAATGTTCTAGTCTCACAATCAAAATTCCTATTACTTTCAAAATAAACAACTTTGAGAAAGCATAATTCTCAATAGCTGATTAAGTAAAAAGATTATTAAAACAATTAAGATTTTATATAGTTCATCCTAATTATTTCTGATCCAGAATTAATTCTGAATCAGAATTTTAACCTACACAAAAATGAAATTCTATTGTAAAAATGCAATTGAGGTACTTTATCACCTGGATGACAGCTGACACATTTAACACAACTTGCAAATTTTGTTCTGACATAATGGCCACTAACTGTTATTACTTCTTTAATTTAATTAAAACTTCCCAAGTGGCACTGAATTTGTATTAGTTAGTATAATTAGAAAGAAAAAAAAGGTAACATTAATCCAGAAAAGTTTCTACACTTGAAAATTCAGGGACAGAAGAAATGCCATATTAACTTGTATTTTGAAGAAAGACAAGAATAATTTATTTTAATTAAGAAATTGACTTAATATGAATGCCTTTTAAAAAGTCACAAAATTTGCCATTTGTCAATATATATTTAGTATTGGTTTTATTCAAAATTTTCAATATAAGAATGCTATCATTATCATATTTCATATTTAGTGCATTCCCCATTACCTGATTCAGCAGCTTGTGACTTTTCCCCATTATGCTGATCAAGAGTAATCAAACATCCTGATGCTTTCCTCACATCCCATAATTTTACTCTACTGTCAGCACTGAGAAGAGATAAATGTTACAGTGACATAAATAACTAGAATAGTGACTGTACTCTTCAGTTATATTTTCAGTATTATGGCGTATTTCTACATTTTGGTTATTGTACTTTTGTCTTATAAACAAACATTCAATAGTCAACAGGATCACAAAGAAATAAAAAAATAAGAGAAAAAATATGTTTTTTTTAGATCACAAGGATAGAATTCTGCTACTTTTCATTTTTTTATTACGTAGTTTTTATTTTATTTTTTTAATAACAGGAACATCTTTCTCAAGGAGTAGGTAGGCTTAGAGTTTGTTGCTTAAGGAAGTTTGTCACTACAGCCTTACTATTGTTTATTATTCAAAATGTTATCTACATAATCAAGCAGTTAACTAATTTCACTTTGCTTAAGAATTCATTTAGCATGGATTTGGTGGGCTTTTAATTTAATTAATTAATTAATTTTAAATATATTTTTATTGATTTCTGAGAGGAAGGGAGAGGGAGAGAAACATCAATGATGAGAATCATTGATCAGCTGCCTCCTGCAGCCCCCCTAAACGGGGATTGTGCTCGCAACCCAGGCAAGTGCCCTTGAACAGAATTGAACCCAGGACTCTTCAGTCTGCAGGCTGACACTCTATCCACTGAGCCAAAGCAGCTAGGGCTGAGTTTTTAATTTTATATGATAAAAATAAGAACAAAATTAATAGGAAGAGCAAAATATTTTTATTTGGTTTCCTATACTCAAATCAATCTTTGCCCAATATACAATAACTAAATTTAATGTCTTCTAGAAATTAGATATTTATTTTTCATTTTATTTCAAGGAAAAGAAAGGCAAAACCATGGTTTATTAATTTCAGTTTTTATTTATTTATTTTTTTCTCATTAATTTCAGCTTTTAAACTACCCCTAAAGAAAATATTTATTACCCCAGGCAAAAGGGTCTTGGGTTCCATTCCTGGTCAAGGGCATGTACCTTGGTTGCAAGTTCCCCATTCCAAGAAGGGGCGTGGAGGAGGCAACCAATCGATATGTTCACCTCATCTCACATCAATATTTCTTTCTCTTCCTCTCCCCGTCTTCCCTCCCTTCCACTATCTCTAGAATGGAAAAAATATCCTCCAGTGAGGATTAAAATATATATATTGTATATATATAAAATCAGTTCAACACCTACTTTCAGTCCTCACAAAGATTCAACAATATTCCATTGGGTTTATCCAGGCCATTTTAATTAGAAAGACCACTGCATTGCATTTTATAAATCTGTGACTCATTTCACAGATCACTATCAAACCTAGCCAATCAGAAGTCAGCAAAAACCTAGGTTTCCATTCTCAAGTTGGTTTTATTTCTTTCCAGCTGGAGAAAACATTTGCAATGAGAGAGTGTGAGGATTTAAGTCTCTTCAAAAAAACAGATTAGCTTTAGAGATATCTGATATGGATTACTAAATCCATTCTAGTACTGATTCAAATTCCGAGGGCACTCTGAGAACTGATCACCTATTAGCCTCCCAATTATTTGAGGAAAAGCTAGCATGTATCCACAAAAAGCACCTAGCTCCTCACCTTCACACCTCTTTAGTCACCTTCTTAAGAATTCAACTTCAGAAATTGTAAATTTCAACATCACATTCTGCAAACCAGTAACGAATAGTCTTTTGGGACTAATCTGTGACAGAGAGGGAGGGCTAGCAGCTTTATAAAAATCCAGGCACATATTTTTATAAAAATTATATGAATAGCTTTTGTAATAATTCTTCTGCAAACATTTATTAAAATGTCTATATCAAAATCTTTGACTACTATTTCCTATACCTTCAATTTTTTGATTTTCTTACTCTGATACACATACTTTTTCTATATCATTATGTCTTTGATTCACTCCAATAAGCTTTTCTGTGATTTTATTTCCTTCCTTATACACATGACTTTCACATTTTTTCACACAATTGTTAAGTCTGTGTCATTTAATACTTTGATTTCTGTGGCTTAGTAGATCTGTTGTCTAAACATTCAACTAAGCACACAACACTGCCCACCCTGCATTCTTATGTGGCCCGTACCAGACCGCTAGCCCAATTGTTAAAATTGTTAATCTAAATCTTAAAATTGCATCCCCATTCTGGTATTTTCAATGGATGACATGAAGTTCTATTCCACTAAAAAAAATAGAGGCCACTATGCTCGCTTTTTTGAGCTCTCTTCAAACTCACGTATTTAACTGTATTCCTCCTTCCATTTAGTCTCACAGTGCCCTTCATGTGTCAAATTAAGTGTCCTCCTTCTACCTGGACCCTTGATACAGCCCCCTTAAATATCTGTTTAAGGTCTTGATGTAACAACTTTCCCTCCATTTCTTATCTTCACCAATTCCCCTCTACTGGTACTTTCTCTCACCATTTAAATACATTAGACTATTCCCTCCAACAAACAACCCCCCCCCAAATGCTTTGGTCCACTCGAGTTAAGTGCTTCTGCTATCATTTCCCATATTACACCTCTCAGAGACTTAACTTTATGAAAGCATTTTTCAGGCTGTAATATAATTGCTGATTTGTCTGTTAGCTTCTTGAGGGGAATATACCTTAGTTAACTCTATATCCCTTACAGAATGCTTGGCACATGGTAGGCAGTCTTTAAATATTAGTAAATTGAATCAATGAATGGATGGATGTGTTGAATCAGAGTGAAAATAAATCTGCATTAAAAAAATGAATAAAAATGCTATTTTTAAATCAACAGTGCTAATACTTTTATATGCAAAAATGACACAACACAGTTGTTTTTATATTTTTCCAGCAGTACTAGATTTGCACTGTTACACTGATTCTCTTATTTTCTCTTATTTTAAAAGGTGAGCACCTTCAAAATGGTTAGACAAGATTAGAGCTTTTTTGCAAAGAAAAATTCTTTCGGTGATACGAATTAAAATCTGTAACTAAATAATTTTATTTTTAAGGACCTAATAACTAAACACACATCTTACATAGTCTTCTAGAAATGCTTTTTATTATTAACTTCAAAACCAAATAATTTACAATTTACCTTGCAGTTGCCAAGATATAATCATAACGTGGTGACCAGGAAACTGCCAAAATTTCTTGTCTGTGACCTGCAAATACAAACTGTATGAAAAGTCTTACAAAGTATTTAAAACTCAAAAGATATAGTGCAATTAATTTTGGTTCTGAAGAAAGTGAAGACTAAGTATTAAAGGTAAATTGATATAATCATTTTTTCACTTTTTAAATAATTGTTTAAGTATAGGGTGCTCCAAAATATGTATACATACACTTTGAGTAATTATGAAGGCGGCATTAAAATATATTTCATTTTCAAAATTGAGCTATAAGCTGTTATAGTGTATAGATATTTATGGGGGGACATCCTGTATTAATGGGAAGTCTAAGGGGCATTTCTTACATATGGTATTCTATATAATAAAGAGGTAACTTGCAAATGGTCGTACGGCATGACGCATAACAGCCAGCAGAGGGCTACAGGAGGGCAGGGCAGTGAGCTACCTGTGGCAGAGAGCTACAGGAGGGCGGGGCGGCCAGCTGAGGCACACAGCAGAAAGCTACTGCACAGGGCTACTAGTTTTAATATAAAAGGCCTGATTTTACTTTGGAAAAATAGGCAGAGCAAGTGAGTCTTTCTTTTTAAATACAGGTCTTGGCCTAACAACTCAATCTATCATTTGTGATACAGCTCAAGCTCATTTACTTATCTCTATAGGAAAAGCCACTAAAATAACCAAAGATAAACATTCTAAACAATAAAAATATTTTCTAACTTTTTAGGAAGATATAAGACAGGAAAGTAACTTTTAATTCATGATTATAAAAAGACATTTGTATAAAAGTTTTATCCAGAAAGCAAAAGTGGTAAGTTCATAAGATAAGTGATTTCAGCATTTTAATGCATCTTTACCTAACTGAACTATTCAAATCAGTTATTTTAATCTACTTAGCTTATATTAAAAAGAAACTAATAATATAAAACAAATGTTATCTATTTCACCAAGTTTTTCTTACATATTTATGTGTTTCTCAGAGATGAATAAAGATGTATATTTCTGAATTACACCCCATATTTTCATTGTTTAAAATTAAATTATATAATGCTGATTTTTAAAAGTAGCAAAAATAATTTCATATACCTGTACCACAGTATTATGTCAATATCTTTTTCTAACATATTTTTATTGAGGAATTAAAAAAGCACCTAAATTTTAAGAATCTTTACTCAGCCAGAACAATATTAGACTATGTTCATGAGACAAATGTACTCATGTAAGTTTCACAAGTAGTTTACTTTTCCACAGGTAGAAATAGCACAAGGTTTTGAGTTAGACCTTCCATAAACTTTGAGTTCCCCTATGGCCATTGTTCATATAAATGTCTCTTCAATAGTTCAGTTTTATAAGAATAATGCACAGAAGGATCTTTATTTTCCTGTTGACTTTTAACAACTAGCACAAAACACATCAGTCATGTCACTTACAAAGCATACATTGTTAGTAATGTTTCTTTTTATTGAATGGTTTACTCAGAGTAGTAGTTGTTACAAATAAAAAATACCCTGTAGAATGTGGCAACAGGATCCAGACTTTAAGTCACAAAGTTGTACTTTGGGCGCTCTAGTACCAACTGTAAAACAAAAACGGAAATGGTTTAAGATAATTTTATTATAAATCATCATCAAAAAGAAATAAGAAACTACTATTATGAATTAATGACATTTTCACTACACCCATACAGAAATATGAAAATGTATATTAAAATATATTTCAAATAATTTTAATGTCTATAATTAGAAAACTTATTTTAATGGTAGTTATATTTTAGTACTAAGACAATTTTATTATTGCATTATTATTTAACATTTAATATAGAAATAATTGTTTTCGTTCACAAGAAGTTGCAAAGATAGTACAGAGAGGCCCTTGTGTACCCTTCAATCAGGTTCCTCCAATGGTTATATTTCAGGTAACTATAGTACAATAGCAAATCCAGGAAATATGTATTGGTACCATGTGGTATATAATTCTATATTATTTTATCACCTCAAATTATTTTACAAGCTCAGTTTTTCTGTGATAATGAAATATTTCCAAACGCTAGTTAATAGATTCCAGAAACTCTGGACTCAGATTGAGTGGACCTCAAACACAAATTAATGCCCAACTCTTCTCTTTAGACGGAGCAGCTAACTGATGTCCAGAGATTCGTGTAGTGCCAGAGAATAATTAAATCACAGGGAACTGACCCCTGATAACAGAAAAACATTTTTTTCTTCCACATACATGGAAATTGTTGTTGCAGGTACTTCCATAAAAATGAATGTTTAATTTGAATCATACAATTTTAGAGAAAAGGAAATAATTTCCTTATTTTATTGTGTTGAATTGGAAAAGTTGCCAAATTTTGCTCATGTAAAATCTTTAAAACTTGGTGTTTTAAAAGAAATTCTTTGGGAACAGAAAGGTGTCCTCTTGATTAATCTTTGAATCCTACCCACTAGCAGTGCCTGACCTGCACAATATCTGTTAAGCTGAATATAACCAGTAACATACACCTGTCTTTTTGTGTGTGTGTGTGTGTGTGTGTGTGTGTGTTTTAAAGAATTGTAATCTCCATTTGAGTTAAAATGTCTATGTCAAAACTAACTAGAAATGAAAAGAGAGAAAGTTTTCAAAATGTTACAAAACAAATGAGCAAATGTACAAACCTGCTACCAAGCAGTGCTGAGTGGCAACTGGAGACATATGATGACTATAAACTGTTTCTTCAAAATTAAAAATATCTGCAGCCTGATAATAAAAAAACATTTTAAAAGTGTATTCTAATTACAGTCAGAAAAGCAACAAATTCCTTATTTACTTACTTTCACATTGCTAGGAGTTTTTAAACTGACTTAATAATTTATTTGACTTAAATATAAGAATGTTAATACCCTAAAAAACCTGATACTTTTAAATCCTGTTATTTGTAACACTTTTTTCCCCCTTATGTGAGAAAAAGCTTTTCTCTCACAAATCCCAGAGATTAAGATTAAAGACAGCCTGGCTCGTCATCTTTCTCTCTTCCATCCTGGGGACGTCAGCATCTACACAGATGATCTAGCCAGCACTCTGCTTCTCAGTTCCATGCAAGCATGGCTACCATACTCAGGACACTCTCATCACCTAGAACTGCTCCTCCTTTAAAACTATACATGTCAGCCTAGTCAGTGTTGCTCAGTGGTTGAGCGTTGACCCATGAACTGAGAGGTCGCCAGTTAGATTCAAGGCCAGGGCACATGTCCAGGTTTCCGCTAGATCCCTGCTGCTTAGGGATGTTGAACATCTTTTCATGTGTAAATGCCTAAGCAACAGGGAAATGCAAACCAAGACCACAATGAGGTGTCACCTCATACCTTTTAGATAAACTATTATCAAAAATAAGAAGTAACAATGTTGGCAAGGATGTGGAGAAAAGAGAACCCTTGTTGTACACTTTTAGTGCAGCCATTATGGAACAGTATGGAAGTTTCTCAAAAAGTTAATAATAGGTCAACCATATGATCTGGCAATTCTACTCCTGGATATTCATCTGAAGAAAGCAAAAACACTAATTTGAAAAGACATATGCACCCCATGTGCATTACAGCTTTATTTAATAGACATATAGAAATACTATTCAGCCACAAGAAAGAAGGAAAATCTGACATGTGTGACAAGATGGATGGACCTTGAGGGCGTTATGCTAAGTGAAATAAGTCAGAGTAAAAGAAATACCAGTTGATTTCTTTTATATGTGAAACCTAAGAAAACCAAACCAATAGAAACAGAATAAAATAGTGTTTACTAGGGGTTAGGAAGTGGGAAAAATGGGAAGATGTTGGTCTTAGGGTATAAATTTCCAGTTGTAAGACAAGAGAAGTAAAAAGTTGCCTAGGGAAAAGGACTTGAGACAGAGAGTACAACACAGTCAAGATATGATCAGAAGGCAAAAGAAGATCAATTTAGTGGCAGCAAATCATTTATGGAAAAAGAAGTAGAAGCTAAGTTTGAGGGAGTGGGGTGAGGTTACGGAAAATTTAGAATGTCAGGCTGAATTTAAACAATGGGCGACAGTAGTGGGTTTGGGTGAAGACCGGATGACTGTTTTATAATAAGATTAATTCTGGGGTAGAACTTACCATAGAAAATGTGGAAAGAAAAATGCAGGGAAACCATTTAGCAGTTTTTAGTAGTAGTTTAGATATACAGTGATGGTAAGGGAAAGAGAAATATGAGAATTAGAAGAAAGATTGCTAAGACTTGAGGACTAAATGGATGTGAGAAGTGATCAGCATGTAACATGTTAAATTTGAGCAGAGGTTCTATAGAGAGGTATAGAAATTTGGACTAGAGCTCAGGGAAAAGATTAACACTAGAAATATAAATTTGACCAAATATCATAAAAACTATTATTGGACATTTACTAAACTATAATATTAACAGCTTTCTTTTCCTTTACGTTTTTAGGTCAATAAGAGATAAGTCCAATTTCCTTCTTTATACCACAAGACCACAGTAGTTTTAAATAATAAAGATAATAGCTAATGGTTTTAACCACTTACTATGTTAGGTGCTGATCCAGTTTCTTTACAACATTGACCTATTTAAACTTAATAACCATTCTATAAGTAACAATCATTGTCCACATTAACAGATGAGAAAATGCAACACAAATAGGTTCAGATACCTGCCCAATGTTATATGTCTAGTCACCAAGATATGACCTCAGGTAACCTAACTTTCCTTAACCATTATAGTGCTTTCACATCTATTACATGACATCTTAGCAAATAATCACACCAAAAAGGTTTAGAATTAAATTCCTCATCATCCTACAGATCCATTTGGAAAGATTTTAATTTACTTACTTGTAATGTGTTTGTATCCCATACTTTCAGAGTTTTATCAAATGAGCTGGATGTGAACATGCCAGTGTCATGAGGATACCACTGTACAGTCTCCACACTATATTTGTGGACATCAGGATGGTATCTACAAAACAGCAACCAAAATTTAGAGATAACTGACTTATGTGAGTTTGAACTGATACTACATTAACAAATAGTAGTCTTAGGAAGGATGATATGAATGGCCAAATCTAGGTCACATGACTGTGTCCTAGCTGTCCAGGGAAAGAGTATGTTCAGACATCTCTAGTTTTAGGGTTCCCTAATGTGATATGGAGCCTGCTCCCTACTAAAACTCTTAAAATGAGAGGCTTCCTATTTCAGTACTGTAGCCTGGAGGGATCAGCCAGTTACACTGGACCTGTTCATGGAGGGGACGTGATTTTTCCTTACTGAAAGAGATACTTATTCTAGTTTTGGATTTGCTCTTCCCAATATCATTTTATCAGCACTATCATTCTTAGATTGTTGAATTCCTCACATACTTCCAGCATACCCACACAATATTATTTCTGATCAAGGAACTTACTCTATGGCAAAAAATGCAACTGTGATGCCCATGGGATTCACCACTCTTATATAACCCATCACCCATAGAAGCATGGTCAGGTGATGACTCAGTTATGGTATCAGCTACAATACACCTTGTGAGGGTAAAGTGTAGTCCTAAAAGATACAGTATATGCTCTGAGTGAGTGCTCAATACAGTATACGAGTCACTTTACTGAATCTTAATTAAAAAAAAAAAAACTGGGTGTTAAGAAACACAAGATAATGCAGGGACATAAGTCTTTATCTTCTAGAGATATAAATAATTATGAATAAAATTATATGACTCGATTTGTTTCAAAACAGTTCTCAGAGTGTGTGGGTGGAGATGAAATAATTAGTTATAATTGACTAGAGGCCTGGTGCACAAAATTCATCTACTTGGGGGGGGGGGGGGGCTCAAGCCTGGCCTGTGCCCTCTTGCAGTCCAGAAGCCCTCAGGGGATATCCAACTGCTGGCTTAGACCCGTTCCCTGCAGTCAGACATCCTTAGCACTGCAGCGGAGGCGAGAGAAGCTCCCACCACTGCTGTGCTTGCCAGCTGTGAGCTCGCCCTGTGGGAGCACACTAATCACCAGGGGGCAGCTCCTGTGTTGAGCGTCTGCCCCCTAGTGGCCAGTGTGCGACCAGTTGTTTCACTGTTTGGCCTATTTACAAATTAGCCTTTTATTAAATAGGATAGTTGTTAAGCTGGGCGATGGGTATGCAGCTCATTATATTACTCTCTACTTTTGTATATGTTAGAAATTTTCCATAAGATAAAAGTTAACAGAAGATGAATGCAACTGTGTGAAGAAAGGACCAGCATGAGTTCTGATTCCTTAAGGTGAAGGTTTGGATTGCAATACCAGCTTAAGGACCTTGAACATTTGTGCTGCTACCTGAAGAATGAGAACATGAAGAAAGAAAGTCTCAAATGCTAGTTCTGGCCTTGAGACAGCTACAAAAATAAAAGGGATATAGTGCCTATCCATATTTTCTTTATTTCTATGTCATATGTAGATATACTTATATATGCTTTAATTAATTTAATTTCCCTTCTTTCCTCTCTCTTAACTCCATTAATTTATAGAGGTTAACTATACAATTGAGCCCAGAGGTTGCATAATATTGATACAAGATCATGTAAAAGAAGTATTGAAAAATGGACATTATCTTGAACTGGAGTTGGATGTGTTAACTAACTAGACTTAGGTCATCACCCTTTTGGGGAAGAGGATGATACATTTTGGTCATATAATGAATACGTGCATTAGGTTAGTCTGGAACTTGTTGTCGCCCTCTCCCAACCCCCTCCTCCCCCCCAAAAAAGAGAGGGTAACCATGGGAAGAAAGATGTATATGGATATTAAACAGCCAAATGGGTAGATTGTAATGGGCACGTGCTCTTTTCTTGGCTGCTGAGAATGAGTATGAAACTCCACCTGTTTGGGGAAAATCCCCTTTGTTTCATTGAATGGCAAGACCCTGCCTCTTATTACAGAAAGCAAGGGGCTCCATTCGCGTTTCCTTCCCCTTGGCAGCAGGGGCATGGGCATGTGTCTCAAACTTCATCAATCCTGCCTGGGACTCTAAAACTCTAGCTAGTAATAAACAAATCCCAAGGATAGTCGGCAATTATTCATAGCTGTGGAGTTTAGACTCTGTGTTGGTGACATGTAGCAGAAACTAAATTGTTCCTGTGGAATAGCCTTGATGGTGTTCCCTATCCTAGTTTCTCCTGCTTTTGCTCATTTTCTACATTTAATTCTTCCAACTTCCTGCCAAGTATGTAAGAAACTAATTATCTTTCCAATAACTTTCTTTTTTAACCAATATCCCAATAAATTTCTGCTTAAAATAAGAAGAATTAAGTTCTATTTACTTCTAAGAATCTTGATCTACAAGGAGATATTCTAGTTTTAAACAAATCAAATCTTTAATGTGGTGATCACAAACGCTCATTTATATTTTAAGTAGAAAATGTTTTTAATTTAAAATAGGACAAAATATTCTATTATTCCCTTACTATGTATAATCTGTTATTCTCATTCACATTAATAAGAATTTTCGTAGAGAAAAAAAGCCTTTTTGTTGCCCAAGAACAAATACATTAAGTATAGCCCAAATAAATATCAGGAAACCATCTAAGCCACATTAACTCAACAACAATTTTTACTGAAATTATTTTTTAAAGTTCGTTTATAAAGTCTTTGAATATAAATATGCTAATTTAAATCATTTTGTAAAGATGCTCACTATAAGCCTATGTTATACTTTAAAAGACAGTGAACTCAAAAGTAAAGCAAAAGGCTGATACACTAAACATTTACCTGACTTTACACACCAGAAATATTATTTTGCTATAACAAATTAAACAATGTTAAATGTTATCTAAGATAAAACAAGATAAAAATGAATTTAATTAATATGACTTTCCTACACTTAAGAATTTAGATTTTATTTATTTTTTGGTAGTGAAGACTATAAAATGATATAAGTTTTATAAGAAACCACATTTCAGAGTATTTTAGATGGTAGCTTGCTTTGTACTAAGTTTCCCTATAACTATATATTACTTTACATTCACACAGTGGCTTTATAGTTTCCAGTGTGCTTTTTGAAAGATAGTATGTCACTTAAATAACATTTCATTTCTCACAGATACCTTGTAAGAACATGGAGAAATATTTCATAAGTCTCTATTTCCCAAAATGAAGCACCAGAGCCAAGAAACAATCATCAATCTCTCAAACATTTCATGGACTCATACACCTCTTCAAACACCGTGGGAACAAATTTAATACAGAATGGTTGTTATATTAATGTTCATGACTTTTTCTCCTTAAAAGCATTTTTTCAACACCTATTCCTTCTGTAAATTTAAAGGTCTTTTCAACATCAGATCAGAAATAGGTGACAAGAAGTGACCATTATGAACAAATAAAACATTTTATTAAAACCACAAAACATTTTGGTAAAGCCCTAAAAATAATTCTCACAAGCCTGAAAAGACAGTAAAGAATAGTCAGAAAATCCAAGACAAAGAGAGGTATGTTTTTACTAGTAAGTTAGGAAGCTTTAAGTAAGTAGAGAGGTAAGAGGGCTGTGTGCACATGTGCATGTCTGTCTGGTGAGGGACTGCCAGTATATTCACTGCTTCTAGCCATTAATCTTTTTGTTCTATTAATATCAACTAAAAAAACCCTAATTTGTGTTTATAATTAGCTGAAAGACTCATAAATGACTCCTACTCTAAGTGGTAGTAAAAGCTAATAGCTCGCTGAGGCGTGCTACGTAAGTAGAGAATAAAAAGCACATAATCAAAAGTTTTTAAATAAAATCCTTTTGAGAAATGATGTTTTGAGAAAGTCTCATTAAAAACATCTACATCTAAACTTGCTATTATTTTTTTAAGAAAATGTCAAGGAATACCCAAGTAAATACATCATGTGAACAAGTTGATTGAGACATTCAATCATATGACTATTTTCATAGTTTGCATTTGATGCAAAAAAAACACTCAACTTTTTATAAATTAATGAATTCATTTTTAATACACACCTGTCAACAGAACACACTGCTTTACATGTGTAACAAGGTTGTCTGCTGGAGTTCTCAAGATCATAAAGTACAATCACACCATCTGAACCACCTGATAACATGCTAATAATAAAAAAGTTAACATCATTTTATATATTTCAATTATTTATGTTTATGTATTTCTGAAACTTACTGATCTTTAAAAACCCACATATTTTATGCCCACAAATATAAGTAAAAATTAATCAAGACTTCAATAAACTAAATTTTCTTAATCTATTATTTACAGAATGAATATGAAAAGATTCACTGTGATCATTTAAAATTTACTTTTATGATACCCAAAAAAAGGACAGTAAAACACGATACTTAAAGAAAGGACAGTAGAAAGTAATATATTACAAAGTAATTTTAAATGTCCTAATTATAATTGTGCTAAATAGAAGTGGAATCAGATAGGCTAGCTGATTATTACTGATGCCAGCTAGCTATATGATCCTGGGCAAGTTACTTTACCTGTTTCAGACTTCAAACATTTTAGAAAAGGGAGACAGTTTCACCTAAATCATAAAGTTGATATAAATATAAAAGTAATATGCAAAGTGCCTTATATATTGCCTGGCAAAAAAATAGTGATCAATAAATATTAGATTCTTTCCATTATGAACATTTTTACTCAATTCATTCAACTTTGAGACCTGCAATATGCTAGGCACTCTGCTAATACAACTGTGAACAAGGTAGGTATGATTCCTGTCTTCGCAGAGTTTAAAATCTAGTAGGGAAGAGATACAGATCTATGAAGTTATAGATCTACATAAAGTATTGCTATTTGCTAATATTATTGTTCACTATCAATCCTCATGTTGCTGACTATTCATTCTGGTTCTCTGATTTTATTCTCTGGTAGATTCCCAAGAACCATATTCCCTGAATTCTTGCATGTTATTGACAATTTGTCCTTAAAGATCTGACTGGATATAAAATCTCTGACTCATTTTATTTCCTGAATACCTTAGATAAGAAACTTAATTTCTTTGGACAAGTCCAAAATATGTAAATATTTGCTAGCCCAGTGCACAACATTCATTTACTGGGGGAAGGGAGGAGTCCCTCAGTTTGGCCTGCATCCTCTCATAGTCTGGGACCCTTCAGGGGATGTCTGATCGCTGGCTTAGCCCTGCTTCCCTGACTGCTGGGTATGTTAGAGCAGGCCTAAGCCAGCAGCCGGACATTCCCCAAGGGACCCTTGGCACTGCTGTGGAGGCGGGAGAGGCTCCCACCACTTCTGCTGCACTTGCAAGTCATGAGCCCAGCTTTTAACTGAGTTGTGCTCCCCCTATGGGAGTGCACTGACCACCAGGGGGCAGCTCCTGCATTGAGCATCTGCCTCATGGTGGTCAGTGCACATCATAGTGACAGGTAGTTCCGCCATTAGGTTGATTGGCATATTAGGATTTTATTATATTGGATTTCTCCTTAGTTTCAACTTCACCTAAGGCATTATATCGTATATGTATTTGCTTGTGTTCCCTATGCTTTAGTCTTCATTTCTGAAACATTTTTATTTCTAATTGTTTCTTGAATCTGATCATCTCATTTCTGAGTTTTTCTAATTACAACTTATGTTATCCTTTCATATCTTTTTAAAATGACTTTTAGTTTTGAAATATTAGGTTGAAGTTCTCATTACTTTATTAGCATATCTTTCTGACATAACTGTGTGATCTATCATTGCATAACTTTTGCTTATTCTCTTCATTCTTATAATAATTTTTTATGTAATTTGACTTTAATCTGTTCTTTTGCTCATTTTTACATAAAATTAATTTTCTTAAATTTTTAGAAGGGAGACTTGGTTTAGAATATTTATGTTTTCTACTTCTAGAGCATTTTCTTCTCTTTTGAAAGATGCTCAAACTATGGAGCTTACTTTCAGAGATTTCCTGGTTGTTACCTCTCCCACATTTATCTGGGCCATCTCTTTCCTTTGTTCTAGTGTCACTATATTACTTAATTTGGATTCTATTCCAAGTAGTTTTCCTCAGTATAGGGTTCCGTCCTACAGGGGATCTGTAGTTGATTAGCTAAAGAGATATAAGAAGCTCTAGCTCCACAGGTCTGAGAACCCCTTGAACATTCAGAATATGCCATCCTCTCCCACTTTCAGCTGCTGTAGTCAAACTGGCTTGCTGAGTTTTCAACTGACTGCTGGTTATGTTAGGTATCAGGTCTATCTGATGCCCCAATGCTTTTAATGGCCTTCCCTAGTATACATGCTGATACCACATAGATCTTGCAGTTACTTCTCAGTTTATTCCCACTCATTCACACCTTGTGGCTTGTGAGGAAGTATCCTCACTTGTATTTATTATTAAGTGTTATACACTAGTTTTGATCTTGCCATCTTTAATTTCTTTGCTATTTAATTTACTTGTCCATAAAGAGCTTGTGCCAGAAATGAACATTCTTCACTGAGGAAGTCTTGCTACAAAAAAAAATTTCAGCTCACCTAATCTGTGTGCTTAGTGATGTAGTAGATTTACATTCTGGTACAAGCTCCTTATCTTGTGGTGAGCTAGTTACAAAGGGTTCATTAATAGCAGCATGTCTTAAGTAGCACCAATTTACAGACTTGTTTTAAGAAAAATTCAATACCAATTTGTAGAACAATTAGGTTAATTTAAAAGCAGTAATTCAAAGTTCTTTGATCAAGGAGTTCTAAAATCCAATTGGTTGTGGGCAATAGTTGTTGTTTCTTTATTCATTAGCTTCATTACATTTGTAGTTTTTACTCTAATTATGACTATTCAGAAATATTTATAAATTTTAACAACTACAACTTTTAGTTTGGTTGATAAAGTGTTGCAGCTTGTTTGGATACATGTGAGTTACATGTGTTCCACAACCAATTTCAAAAACCTTTATGCTTTATATTTGGGCTTTGTGAAATGCATTTCTTAAAATCACAGCACTACATGTATTATAACAACAAAAACAAACAAATGTTTTTAAAGTTGAACTCTTAAACTAAATTTAAATGGTATTTACAATAATGCCAAATGTTTCATCTTTGCTAGAATGACTTCTATAAGCTTGATTCCAGCAATTGGATGAAAAAACTGAATTATTACTGGAATTGACTGTACTTGAACTACATGATGGCCTGGACATTATTTAACAGTAAGATTATTATTATGTAATAGAGAAAACCCAAAAAGAGATACAGCTTCATGTTTTTATATGGAAAAGACAATCTGGTGTTAAAGAGGAATAAAATTAATTATAAGAATTGAGAAGTTGTCTACGGCCATACCACCCTGAACGCACCCGATCTCGTCTGATCTAGGAAGCTAAGCAGGGTCGGGCCTGGTTAGTACTTGGATGGGAGAATTGAGAAGTTATAAAAGAAAAATTGAGATTTACAGAATGATATGCAAATGTATTCTATGCAGTTGCACCTATTAAAATGTTATTTTCAGGTTAATGTCTTAAAATAACTCCTAACTTTGGAAATATATACTTCTTTACCAGATTTGTATACCCTGGTTTTATCCTAGTTTTCAGTGAATTCACTATAGCTCTTGTGGTGGTTGGTAAATATTAAGTATTTAGAGCAAGTTTCATGTACATTGGTTTTCTTAAGAAAAAGGATATCAATATTTAATTTTCCACTAAATATACAATTTGCTTTTTATTTCTCTCTTTGCTGCCAAAAGGGTTTGATGCAAAATACAAGTCTTAGCAAACAATGAAATAAATAGTTGTAGATTTTTACCACGCAATGAAGGGAAAAACCATTGCAGCGAGAATCCTGACTTCTCTTTATATGCTCTGCAAAAAGATTCCTCAGCTTATATTTCTCACACATATAATCTAGAATTTCCCACATTTCTCAATGGCTCCATGTATTTCACAGATCAAACAACTGATCATTATCCCACATGGCTGACTGGAGAATCTGTACTAAATATTCTTCCGCCAGAATCCAGGACCAAAAGAAATTGGCTGTTCATATTTGCATTATTTTATAAGCAAATGCCCCACAGCTGTCCTTGAATGGGATGTGTTATGTTAAGCCTTAAAAAGGTCAGGAAAAAGATAAGAGTTATCACTGGTCATCTTTCAGATTTAACCATGTGCTTAAGTGAGGACTTGTTCACTCTTCATGTTTCTCATTTACTACCATGTGAGGCCAGGACAGAAGATGGAAATAAAAAATAAAATTTTATCAAACCTTTCTTGGCTTATTTTAATGTTAATAATAAGACATAAGACATGATAAACTTTTCTTCAGTTACTTCTACACTTGTTAAATTAACTAGAGGCCCAGTGCATGAATTCATTCACCAGTAGGATCTCTTGGCCTGGCCTGTGGAATTGGGCTGAAACCAGCTCTCTGACATCCCCTGAGAGGTCCTGGATTGCAAGAGGGTGCAGGCTAGGCCGAGGGACCCCACTGGTGCATGATCAGGGCCAGGCAGGAACACGGGAGGTTGGCCAGCTGGGGAGGGACCGCAGGAGAGCTCCAGGGTGTGTTCAGCCTGTCTCACTCAGTGCTGATCCGCCAGACCCCAACAGCAAGATAACCAGACTGTCAGCAGCCTGGTGGTCAGTGCACATCATAACTAGTGGTTGAGCAGCCTTAGCATATTATGCTTTCATTGGTTAAACAGATGACCAGACACTTAGCATATTATACTTTTATTATATAGGACAGACTACATGAAGGGTTTTGAACTTTCTTGTAGTCATGTGGGGATCAAGATGAATTTTAAGTAAGATAATAATATGTTATGATTTGCATTTTTCCAAGCACTTCAGCTGTTGTGTGGGAAATGGACCACACAGTATAAAAGCATAGGTAATAATGCTTTGGATTGATAAGAGTAATGGCAACCAGTAACGATATGCCAGTTCCTATGCTAATCATTCTATATAATAAAAGCCTAATATGCTAAGTGTCCCGTCAGCCATTCAACCAATTAAAGCATAATATGCTAATGATATGCAGGGCAGCTCAACCACTCACTATGATATGCACTGGCCACTAGGGGGCAGAGAGTCAACTAGTTGACCAATCGCTATGACATGTACTGACCACCAGTGGACAGATGCTCCAACCCATAGGTTAGCTTGCTGCTAGGGTCTGGCCAATCAGGACTGAGCAAGATGGGCTGGACACACCCTGGAACCTTCCCACAGTCCCTCTCTGGCTGGCCAACCTCCTGCGTCCCTCCCTGGCCCCGATCGTACACCAGTGGGGTCACTTGGCCTGGCCTGTACCCTCGTGCAAACTGGGACTCCTCAGGGGATGTCCAAGAGTTGGTTTCAGCCCAATGGCAGAAAGACCGGTTGGTATGATACACACTGACTACCAGGGAGCAGATGCTTAATGCAGGAGCTGCCCCATGGTGGTCAGTGCGCTCCCACAGAGGGAGCACTGCTCAGCCAGAAACTGGGCTCACGGCTGGCAAGTGCAGCAGCAGTGGTGGGAGCCTCTCCTTCCCTAAGGGCTCCCAGACTGCAAGAGGGTGCAGGCCAGGCCGAGGAACCCACCCAAGGGCACGAACTTCGTTGACTGAGTCTCTACTGTTACATATATAATCTCAATGAATCTTCACAATAAACTTGTTGATATTATTGTTCCCATTGTATAGCTAAGGCTATTAAGAATTAGAAAAGTTAGATAAATTGCTCATGGTCACCCAGCTGACAGGTGGTCACACAGTTAATAAGTGGTAAAGCCAAATAAAACTCTGTTTTGCTTAAAACTTAATGTTTTAAAATATACTTTTACTTTTTAATATCTCCCCCATATTAGTCTCCTTGAGAGTAGCAACTATAGTTACATATCCCAACACTTAAATACTTTCTGAGTTAAAAATGAATATGTCTATCTGGCAAAATTTTGTAGGTATGAAGCTCTAGTAATCCCAGATTAAAACTTTACAACTTAAAATTTTTACTAATATTTATAAACCTTTACATAATTAACCCGAAAGCAAGATTTTACTGCTTCTCACTTAGAAAGAAAAATGTATAAACTTACTATCTCCCTTCAATAGGTTCAATGTCCAGGCTGTTAATTCCATTGCTGTGAATCCTTTCAACATCTCTGTCTTTGTTTAACTCCAGTCCCAAAACCCTTTAAAAAAAAAATTAAAATTAAAGAAGGTATGTGTGTGTGGGTGGGGGGGGGGGGGGGAGAGATAAAATAAAACAATAAGAAAATAATTCAAACATAAAAAAATGTCCTTACTCTTACTAAGATTAGATACAGTACAAAAATCACAAGTAAGCCCTGGCCAGATGGCTCAGTTGATTGGATCATCCCATATGCCAAAAAGGTTACAGGTTCACTCTGATCAGGGCACATACCTAGGTTGCGGGTTCAATCCAGTGTTTCTCACATACATATTTCTTTCTTTCTCTCTCCCTGCTTTCCTGTCTCTCTAAAATCAATAAAGACATCTTTGGGGGGAAAGGGGACTTAAAAAATGCAAATAATGTTTAAGTCTCTTTCTTAAGTTTTTATGGATTTTTAAAGACCTTACACAAAATTTTAAAATATAAAAATACTAACAATCCTGTAAATAATTTTTCCTGAAGTACTCTCTTAAACTTAATTTATATAGGTTCCAGATGTGGGTTTCTATGTTACAAGAACTATATATCGGGTCTAGTAATAATTAATGTCGTTTTTAAACATTCGTTTAAAATCTTTCTTGGCGTTGACTTGTATTGACATAACCTTCAAACACGTGGTATCTACAGAACGTGGGAAGTGCAATTAACAAGTTTTGCTTGAAAAAGTTTGTGTTTGGTTTGGTTTTTGTTGCAAAACTAGGGCTAAGAAGATGGCGGATGAAGAGCATATTTGGCACTGCATGCTTTACGAGTTCCAATTAGGAAGAAAAGCAAGTGAGGCTGCAAAAAACACCTGTAGTGCTCTTGGTCAAGATGCAGTTAGCGCCAGAAAATGCCAGCGTTGCTTTGAGAAATTTCGCGAGGGAAATTTTTCGTTAGATGACAAGAGTGGTCGAGGCCGTGTGTCCAATTTTGATCAAGAAGCTCTTCAAGCTCTTTTGGTGCAAAATCCTCAAATTACCCACAAGAGCTTGCGACAACTTTAAATTGTTCACAAAAAACAATTTCCAATCAATTGCGTGCACTTGGCAAAGTCCAAAAGTTTGGAAAATGGGTTCCTCATGAGTTGACCGACAATAACCGTAATCAAAGAGTCACAATTTGCAGTTCGCTCCTCTCTCGTCAAAACCGTTTGCCGTTTTTAGAGCAAATTGTTACCGGAGATGAAAAATGGGTGCTGTATGTTAATTTGAAAAGGCGGCCTCAATGGTTGGACAAAAATGAGGCTCCGCAGCCCACGCCAAAACCTGACTTGCATGCGAAAAAAGTGATGTTGTGTGTTTGGTGGAATTTTAAAGGAATTCTTCATTATGAACTTTTACCATCTAACCAAACCATTACAAGTGCAGTGTATAGTGCCCAATTGGAAAGGTTAGTCCAAGCTTTAAGAGAAAAAGAACCCGCGCTGATTAATCGGAAGGGCGTAATTCTTCACCACGATAACGCACGACCGCATACTGCAAGAATCACTGCTGAAAAACTGCGCCAGTTGGAATGGGAAGTTCTCCCTCAACCTGCATATTCTCCTGATATTGCCCCTTCCGATTACCATTTGTTTCGTTCTTTGCAAAACTTCCTTCTTGGAAAAAAATTTAATAATGAAGAATGCCTCAAAAATGCATTGACCGAATTTTTTGCATCAAAATCACAAGAATTTTACAACAGAGGGATTAAAATGCTTCCTGAGCGTTGGGCACAAGTAGTAGAAAACAACGGCAACTATATTGTTGATTAAATTTTGTTGTATTGTTTAAATAAATTCGATTTTAAAAAGTATTAGAAAACGACATTAATTATTACTAGACCTAATATTATACCATGTGCTAATGTCTTAAAATAACTCCTAACTTTGGAAATATATACTTCTTTACCAGATTTGTATATCCTGGTTTTCAGTGAATTCACTATAGCTCTCATGGTGGTTGGTAAATATTAAGTATTTAGAGCAAGTTTCATGTACAATACATTGGTTTTCTTAAGAAAAAGGATATCAATATTTAATTTTACACTAATATACAATTTGCTTTTTATTTGTCTTTTTGCTGCCAAAAGGGTTTGATGCAAAATACAAGTCTTAG
The DNA here is from genome assembly GCF_964339955.1 of Pipistrellus hanaki. Lineage (NCBI taxonomy): Eukaryota > Metazoa > Chordata > Mammalia > Chiroptera > Vespertilionidae > Pipistrellus > Pipistrellus hanaki. The sequence continues at coordinate 27,699,087 of NC_140506.1, forward strand.
CAAACAATGAAATAAATAGCAAACAATCAAATCTTCTACGGTCACCATATATTAGGACCCCCCCCCCCCCCCGCCCCCTTAGCCCCTAACCCTTTCCCGCTGGCAACCACCACACTACTGTTTGTGTTCATGAGTTTGTTTTATACCCCACATATGAATGAAATCATATGGTTCTTAGCTTTTTCTGAATGACTTATTAGGTCTATCCACGTTGTTGCAAATGATGATATTTCATCCTTCCTTATGCCTGAGTAGTGGTCCATTGTGTATATGTGCCACATCTTCTTTAGCCAGTCCTTTAAATTTAATTTAAAGAGTGCATTTTATTAAATTTTTATTCAAATATTTAGAGACAAATTTTCATGGAAATTTAAACTGATAAATTCAGCTGAGGACACCTAGTGGACAAAAGCTTAAATTACAGTATGTTAAATAAATTCCAGGAGCATTTCCTATGCCTTAGGTGTAAATATAAAATGAGTATGTTTAACTCAACAATTAGGCACATTTAAATAAAGCCAATTAAATACTTATAAATAAATTAATAATCTCATAAATTAAGATGAATGAAATTTTTGATATTCCATAGCTGTAAACCATCATTATTCTGGTCAGGCTATTAAAATTAAATGAGCCGATACCGGCTTGGCTCAGTGGATAGAGCTTCGGCCTGCGGACTGAAAGGTCCCAGGTTCGATTCCAGACAAGGGCATGTACCTTGGTTGCAGGCACATCCCAGGTAGGGGGTGTGCAAGAGGCAGCTGATCGATGATTCTCTCTTATCGATATTTTTAACTCTTTATCCCTCTCTCTTCCTCTCTGAAAAAATCAATAAAATATATTTAAAAGAAAGACTAAATGAGTTAATACATAAAAAGTGTTCATTACAATGCCTAGACATAGTAAGTGCCTAGTGAATGTTAACTATTAAAACTGTCTCAATCTCTACCATGTTAAAAATAATTTACAATAATTTAACCAGAATGATTTCTAAATTCATTATTGATGAATATGATATTAATTTATATGAAATGTTTACCCCACCAAATTAATCAGTTTAAAAAACAAAACAAAAAACAATGTAGTGCTAGAAAAGTTTCAAACTGATATTTTATAGCAGCACTGATAATTTAAACCATTTTGGATATCATTTTAGCACTAGGAAGTTGATTTAAAGATATACATGGCCCTTTGTTTTCTGGAAGACAGGTTAGCCTTAGGTTCACTTACTACTTCTCTGACCTTGCCCAATAACAATAACAGTTAATAATAAAAGTCAGCTATTTAATGACATTGTAATCAGTGGTAATAGTAAGTGTAATAAGTGGTAATCCTAACTCGTAGAATTCCTAGATAGTAGATTATATTATTAAATGCTTTTCCTGAATTTTAAACTACGGTAAGATATCAGTAATTTGCCCAAGGTCATTCATCTTATAATTAGCTGAACTGCATCTGAACTCTGACTTTTTCTTTCTCCAGATCACCATGCTGTCCTGGCATTTCTAAATTTCCACCTGAAAATAGTTTTTTCCCATTGAAATTCCATTTCTTCTTAAAATATTTTTTCCATTTTATGATTATTCAAATTATGACAGAAATATGTGCTTCCTGTAACAAGTAAAATATTAAACAAACACATACAAAGGTAATCTATCACCCCTTCCTTGAGTTCTCTTCTAACAATGAGAAACATGGCGTTCATTATCATTAATGTATTAATTTATCTGGTCAGTCCCCCTGTATATAACTAATCTCCTATCATCACTACCATCCCCTTCGCCAATAAGGATGCTACCCAGGAGGCTTGAGCTTCAATTTCTGCAACTCCAAACTCCCTTATCACCTTGAGATTGTGAGTTCCCACACTCAGACTACCTCCTCAGGCTCTGAGATATCACTCTGGGCCAACCTAATTCCTGTTTGGAAGCCTATCTCTGCCCAACCTCAAGACTTTAGGGACTGAATTGTTGGGGAACTATGAGAAATCAAAATGAAGGGAAAGTGGGAGGGTAGTACTGTAAGATAGGGAAACAGGGGTAAGGTGTGTGTGGAAGGAGGCAAAGTGTTAATAATAAAAAAGAGTTAATATCGCAGGTCTGAAACTGCTACCCTTAGAAAGGCTTACTTGCAAGATTGGCCCTTGCCTGGTTTCTGGGATGAGAATGGCTCACTGGATGAGGATGGTTCACTGTGCCTTAAGTATTTGGAGCAAACAATATGCTTTATGTGGAATGCGTGCTTTCCTTCTGGGAGGCTGGGATTTGTATACATTCTAGCTACGTGCGTATCCACACACAGAATTATAATACAGGCTCCAAAAGAGGAGTAAAGCCGAGGTTGGTAAGAGGAAAGTGATAGAGAATAAGGCCAGAAAGTATGAGGCAAGGCCAACATAGCTATTGATCCAATTTTTAACTGGCCTATTAGAAAGAAAGAGTAATGTTTTCTATACCTGCGTGTGGACTCCGCTCTTTGTAGGTGAAGAGGGTCGTCCAATCCGGCTTGTCGCGCCGACAAAAAACCTAGCATCCCGTTCTTGTGCGCAAATAGGTACACTGGCGGCGGCCATGACAGAGCTCGGGGGCGGGGCTCTAACAACGCCGCCTCCCATTGGGAGAGCCAGGAAGCCATCTGACCAATGGTGAGCGCCGTTACTGGGAGGGCGCGAGGCCAGTGGGCGTTCCCGGGCTGGTGGGCGGGGCGTGCTTGTTGATGTCGCGGCGGACCCTGCAGCAGCAGCTCACGCTGGGACCCGGGGGGCCGCCATGGGCTGGTCTCAGGGTCTGGTCCGCACAGTGTGGAGGGCGCTGTCCAAGGAGGTGAAGGAGCTGGTGGGCACAGACCAGTACGGGAACAAATACTACTACATCCCGGCGTACAAGAACTGGAGAGGTGAGGTGCCAGCGGGGGCCGCGGGGGCGCGATCCGTGCACAGGAGGGGAAAGGAAGGGCGCCCCGTAAACTAAAGCCACGTGCGGCGCGTGTGATGGCACCTGAGGGGACAATCCGAGTTCGTTCGCCCCGCCACACGTTGGTAATTTTCACGGACCGCTGTCGTGCCGCGGCCCTGTCCGGCCCGGCCCGGTGCTGCACCGCAGCCCTTGGTCTGTGCGCCCGGCCGGACCCCCGCGAGCTCGGCACACCCCCGTCTCTCCCCGCGCGGGCACCTGACGCCCCAGGGTGGGTCCTTGACTTTGGGCAACGTAGACGGGGACAAGTCCACCGAGATCTTTTAGCCGAGGTCCTCCGAGGGGCCAAAAAGTGGCCTTTCCTCCTCCCGGGCCCCGCTGGGACCGGCCGGAGTGGTGTAATGGAAGGGGAGTATCTTCAGCGCCTCTGCTTTCACCTCTTCTTCGCGCTGACCTTTTTTCCCAGTAGTTCGGGACTGTCTCCAAGCCGCACCTCCCTTACCATCAAAACCTGTCAGAGTATGTCAGTGCACCCTAAGCCAGTGGAAAAGTGATCCCCACGAGGCTCCAATTTACCTTTCTTGCCAGTTTTCCATTCAAGGCCTGGTGGAGCTCACTTGACAGTACGTGGCTCTAAATCGTGAGATTTCTATGTAGAATTCGTGCGAAGTACTTGTGAGATTTGAGGAATTAGGGGCGTTCCTGTCCGCTGAAATCACATCACCTAGCGGTAGTCATCAGAACCTCTTCTGTGGGGGCCCCACACGGCGATGCAAAAGATTTTAGGCTTTGGGTTAAAAAAAAAAAAAGGCTTTGTTTAGAATTGTCAACTTTTAAGATCTAAGAGTTGAGGGATCGTGGAGTATTTGTCCTCCATAAGTTTCAGCTTCTTCGCTTCAAAGTTAGAAATGATAATAATAATAACCATTATATTAAGAAGCGGTAAGACTTACCCAAAGTTGTGTGCCATTCATTTCTCATAACTCTTGGCAAAGGGAACTGCTTTTTCCTTCATCACACGGCACATATAAAGTGCATTCTGTGATTTATCACTCAAAATTGTTGGCCTAGCCTTTTTCTGTAACTTAGTTTAATATTTTAGATGTTTCCTTAATGAGCTGCTAAACTCTTTCAGGGCAAGGAATAGCTCTTAAAAAAAAAAAAAAAAAAAAAAGTCCACGAAGAAGCTAGCATAGTGAATTCTATGGCAGATTTTAAGCAGAGAGAAAGATATTTCTTTTCTATAAGTTATCAGTAACGTTTAAAAATACACAAAACATCAGATTGACTTGTAATTGAAGTGTAATTTACATTCAGTAAATTCTGTACTTTTTGGTGTACGGTTTTATGATTCTTGAAATACCTATGTTTAGAGTCATGTAACTATCGTCGCCACAATCAAGATACAGAACAGTTCCTTCACCCGACCCCACCCCACCTGCACCTGGCAGATTCCCTCCTACCCCTTCGTGCTTCATTCCCTCACCCCACACCCAGAGCTTGGGAACCCTTGATCTGTTTTATGTCCCCGTGGTTTTGTCTTTTCTAGAATACCATATAAATGGAATTTTATGGGTGTAGTCTTTTGAATCTAGTTTATTTCACATAGCACAATGCAGTTGAATTTCATCTTGTGTCAGTTGTTCCTTTTTATTGCTAAATAGTATTCTACTCTTAACTTCTCCTAATACTGAGCTAAAGCTGATGTTCCCAAAATGGAATGGGTTGGCTGGAAAGGCAGAGATAGCAATGGATAGAAGGTAACGGTGATGCTGCTATTTATTTACTTTTATTTATTTACTTTACATTTTATTTTTTTATCTTCGCCTGAGACCATGTTTCCTTGGTTGTCCCATAATGCTGTTATTTATTGATTGATTTGTTTACTTATTGTTGCAGTTTGTGTAAATTGAGCTTCTTTACATTTTGATTGCTAATATGTTTTTAAGCCTATTGTAATTTATGGATTCTTTCTTTATGTTGATTCCCCTCCCTGCCCAACACACAAACCTCTGCTTTTTTATTAGTGGATGTTGGGGAAAAAGCTACTATTTTAAGGGTATTTTAAATATATTTTTATTGATTTCAGAGACGGGGAGAAAGAGATAGAAACATCGATGAGAGAATTATGGATTGGCTGCCTCCTGCCCGCCTACCACTGGGGATCAAGCCTGCAACCCAGGCATGTGCTCTTGACCGAAATCGAACTCAGGACCCTTAGTCCCCAGGTTGACTCTATCCACTGAGCCAAACTGGCTAGGGCAAAAGCTATTTCTTTTTTAAAAAAAGTTTATTGATTGATCTTAGAGAGGAAAGAAAAGAGTGAAACATCAGTTTGATGTTTCACTTATGTATTCATTGCTTAATTCTTATATTTCCCCTGATGGGGGATCTGCAATCTTGGTATATCAGGGATAATGCTCTAACCAACTGAGCTACCAGAATGGGATGCTACTTCTTTTTTTTAAATAATAATAATAATAATGCCATTAACCCATTCATATTTGTTGTAATAAGTGGTAAACTTAGTCTTACTTTAGTAATCTTGATTTTTATGTTTTTTTGTTAATTATGTTCTCTTATTCTTCAGTACCCTCCTTAGATGTGTTTTGCAGCACAGCCTCTATTTTACTTGAAATTGGCTATTTTTATGAAGTGAGGTCTGAGTGAATGCTACACCCTGTGTCTTCCTACAGGGCACTGATAGAATTTCTCTGGGAAAACTGTACTCAGTACTTAGGATGCCTTCACTTTCAGCCTCTGCAAATGGGAATCTTAAGTGTCAGTATCAAGTCAGAGTTATAGTAGCCTTTGAGAAAGGGGGACAGAGCTCATTGGGATACTCAGCACATGCTGTTGTTAAGAGTCTTTTGTTTTTCTTTTAACTTTCTTTTGTGACAGCTTACAAGCAGTTCTTATTAGTGATAGCTAAAACTCCCTGTGGGGGCGCTGGTGGCATTTTCAAATTCCTTTGACTTGACTCTTACCACTTGTTTGCCCCTTGCTCTCAGTCCTGCTGCTCTAAGCTTAGGATTTTCTCAATACTTCTTTTTGAGAAACCCATATAGATTCTTTCCAGACTGTAGCCCATATGTCTGTGCTGATTCACAGGCTAGTCAGCACTGCTGAGTTTGTCTTTCATCTCATCCTGTATCATTTATTGTTTTTCTCATGTGACAAATATTTATTTAACACTGCTTTATGCAAAACGTATTCATTTTATGTATTTTAGATTTATTGGCCTCAGTTTCTGACCTATTAGTACCTTTAAAAAAAAATCTTTATTGTTCAGATTATTACAATTGTTCTTCTTTTCCCCCCATAGCTCCCCTCCACCTGGATCCCACCCTACCCCCTGCCCGTACCACCCCCTCCCCACTGTCCTTATCCATAGGTGTACGATTTTTGTCCAGTCTTTTCTAGCACCCCACACCTTTGTCCCCCAGAGAATTGTCAGTCCACTCTCTTTCTATGCCCCTGATTCTATTATTATATTCACCAGTTTTTTCTGTTCCTCAGATTTTTTATTCACTTGATTTTTAGATTCACTTGTTGATAGATATGTATTTGTTCATAATTTTTATCTTTACCTTTTTCTCCTTTTTCCTCTTCTTAAAGAATACCCTTCAGCATTTCATATAACACTGGTTTGGTGGTGATGAACTCCTTTAGCTTTGTCTTATCTATGAAGCTCTTTGTCTGACCTTCAATCTTCAATGATAGCTTTGTTGAGTAGAGTAATCTTGGTTGTAGGTTCTTGCTATTTATTCATCACTTTGAATATTTCTTGCCACTCCCTTCTGGCCTGCATAGTTTCTGTTGAGAAATCAGTTGACATTCCTATGGCTACTCCCTGATAGGTAACTGTTTTTCTCTTGCTGCTTTTAAGATTCTCTCTTTGTCTTTTGCTCTTGGCTCAAGACATATGATGTGTCTTGGTGTGGTCCTCTTTGATTCCTTTTGTTTGGGGTTCTGTGCACTTCCTGGACTTGTAAGTCTATTTATTTCACCAGGTAGGGGAAGTTTTCTATCATTATTTTTTCAAATATTAGGTCTAGTAATAATTAATGTCGTTTTCTAATACTTTTTAAAATTGAATTTATTTAAACAATACAACAAAATTTAATCAACAATATACTTCCCGTTGTTTTCTACTACTTGTGCCCAATGCTCAGGAAGCATTTTAATCCCTCTGTTGTAAAATTCTTGTGATTTTGATGCAAAAAATTCGGTCAATGCATTTTTGAGGCATTCTTCATTTTAATTTTTTTCCAAGAAGAAAGTTTTGCAAAGAATGAAACAAATGTAATCGGAAGGGGCAATATCAGGAGAATATGCAGGTTGAGGGAGAACTTCCCATTCCAACTGGCGCAGTTTTTCAGCAGTGATTCTTGCAGTATGCGGTCGTGCGTTATCGTGGTGAAGAATTACGCCCTTCCGATTAATCAGCGCGGGTTCTTTTTCTCTTAAAGCTTGGGCTAACCTTTCCAATTGGGCATTATACACTGCACTTGTAATGGTTTGGTTAGATGGTAAAAGTTCATAATGAAGAATTCCTTTAAAATTCCACCAAACACACAACATCACTTTTTTCGCATGCAAGTCAGGTTTTGGCGTGGGCTGCGGAGCCTCATTTTTGTCCAACCATTGAGGCCGCCTTTCCAAATTAACATACAGCACCCATTCTTCATCTCCGGTAACAATTTGCTCTAAAAACGGCAAACGGTTTTGACGAGAGAGGAGCGAACTGCAAATTGTGACTCTTTGATTACGGTTATTGTCGGTCAACTCATGAGGAACCCATTTTCCAAACTTTTGGACTTTGCCAAGTGCACGCAATTGATTGGAAATTGTTTTTTGTGAACAATTTAAAGTTGTCGCAAGCTCTTGTTGGGTAATTTGAGGATTTTGCACCAAAAGAGCTTGAAGAGCTTCTTGATCAAAATTGGACACACGGCCTCGACCACTCTTGTCATCTAACGAAAAATTTCCCTCGCGAAATTTCTCAAACCAACGCTGGCATTTTCTGGCGCTAACTGCATCTTGACCAAGAGCACTACAGATGTTTTTTGCAGCCTCACTTGCTTTTCTTCCTAATTGGAACTCGTAAAGCATGCAGTGCCGAATATGCTCTTCATCCGCCATCGTCTTAGCCCTAGTTTTGCAACAAAAACCAAACCAAACACAAACTTTTTCAAGCAAAACTTGTTAATTGCACTTCACACGTTCTGTAGATACCACGTGTTTGAAGGTTATGTCAATACAAGTCAACGCCAAGCAAGATTTTAAAGGAATGTTAAAAAACGACATTAATTATTACTAGACCCGATAGGTTTTCAGTATTTTGCTTTCTCTCTTCTTCTGGCATCCCCATAATTTGGATGTTGGTATGCTTAAAGTTGTCCCACAGACTCCTTACACTATCTTCATATTTTTGGATTCTATTTTCTTTTTCGGTTGGGTGTTATTTGCTTCTTCGATTTATCAAATCTTTGACTTGATTCTTGTGATCCTCTAGTCTGCTGTTGGATCTCTGTATAGTATTCTTTATTTCAGTCAGTGTATGCTTAATTTCTAGTTGGCCCTTTTTCATATACTTGAGGGTCTCATTAAATTTATCAGCCTTTTCTAGAAAATTCTTGAAAACCCTTATAACAGGGGTTTTGAACTCTATATCCAGTAGTTTGCTTTCCTCCATTTCTGTCATTTGTGACCACATTTTGGCTGCTTCCCTATGTTGATAGAGTAGCTTTGTGTGCCAGGTCTCCTATAGGGCCCAGTGGTTCAGCCACCCCAGTTACCTGAGGTGGACACTCTTGGCGCACCCCTTTGTGGGCTGTGTGCACAGTCTTATTGTAGTTAAGCCTTGATTGTTGTTGGTATCGCTGGGAGGAATTGACCTCCAGGCCAATTGGCTGTGAGGATCAGCTGTGTCTATGATGGAAAACTTCTGTGCTGGAGACACCCTTATGAGGCAAGACTTGCTTCATTGGGGCTTTGGTGCTGAGTCTACCCCCTGAGTGTGTCCCTTATGGATCTGAGGAGTTGAAATCTGGATGATCCTACTCTGACCCGTGGGTACACTGGCTCTTGGATCTCCAAGGAGGTGCAAATTTAGCCTCTGCCTGCGTCCACCCAGCAGGAGCTAGGGAGAGATCTGCAGATTCCTCTTCTTTGTTTGGGGTTTGGAGGTGCCCAGATGAGGCCCAGCTGTGAAGCAATGTAAGCTTCTGTGGAGCCTTGGGCCTTCTTTTGGATGTTCTGGGTCTCTCTGACTCAGCTGCAGTTTGTTAGGTAATTTTAGATTTCAAAGGACCAGGCCATCATATGCAAAAGCCTCTGTGCACAGCTTGTGTGGGGCGTGGTCATAGGGTGGAGCAAACAGCAATGGCTGCCTGTAAGCCCTGCTGTAAGAGGCCCCCGGGTCTCAGTGTCCCTTGGTAATCGCTGCAAGCACCTCTAAGAGAAAGCCACCCTCGAGTATTGCCCACTGCCAGACAATCCAGTTTCTCCCCGTATGAGTCTGGGTCCCCAGAGTCTCACCCAGAACGGGAGTTCAGAGAAGTTAGGAGCTTGTGTCTCTCTCCCAATTGAAAAAGACAACCACATCCTCTGTTGCCAGCACCTTTCAGCATGCATATGCATCCGTACCTCTGCACTTTACTTCTGCAGCTTCTCTGAGTCTCAGTGTGCTTTTCTCTTTCCTTCTAGTTATAGAATTTCCACTCAGCCAGCCTTCCTGTGGTTCTAGATGATGTTTGTTTTGTTTTTTAGTTGTAGTTTTGTGGTTGTGCAAGGCAGCAATTTCAGGTGTTTATGCCACCAACTTGGTTTCTCTGACCTATTAGTACCTTTATTTGTTTTACAGTTTGGCTATATACCCCCTTATATAGTACTGAAGGCCTGGTGCATGGATTTGTACATTGTTCAGGGCTGTGGCCTGCAGTGATTGGCCCACTGTGGGAGCACCGATCATCACGGTCAGCCAATGTGGGAGTGCACTGACCACCAGGAGGCAGCTCCTGCGTTGAGTGTCTGCCCCCTGATGGTTAGTGCACATCATAGCTACTGGTCATCCTGGTCATTCCGCCATTTGGTCACTGGGGTTTTATATATATAGGTAGATTCTTTAGTAAACTCAATAAGATTTAGGAAGATAAATAACAAACATGAACCAGTGGCTATTTTAGACTGAAGTTGCGTATTTAATTTGAAACAAATTAGACATGTTTTCTTCTCCATTTTGTTCTCAAGTTAACATAGCTTCCAATCTTTTTAGTAATGCTTACATTAATGAAAGATAGCATACATCCGGTGTGAACTCTGATTGTTTCATTTATCTGCAACAATCATATAACTAGTTATTATTGTCCTCATCTTAAACATGGGTGATTGTTTCGTTCTGAATGCTGAAATGAGAGTCATATATACATATCTGGGGACAGAGTAGGTACTCAAAAAACAGCTGTTAAATGAATTGAGATATTTATGGACCCAGAATTATAAAAATAAAAACAAAAATATTTTAAAACCATAGGAAATGATAAAGTTGCTTCAGGAAATCTTAAAACGTGATTAAGATAAATAGATATTTTAAATTCTTACCTGAGGATGTGATATTATTGCTTTTTTTTTTTTTTTTTTTTTTTTTTAGAGAGAGAGAGGAAGGTGGGGAGAGAAAGAGAATCATCAATGTGAGAAAGAAACATTGATCGGTTGCCTCTGATGTGTTTCTGGAATGGGAATGGAGCACACAGCCTTGGTATGTGCCCTGACCTGGTATTGAACCACAACCTTTTGGTGTACAGGACCACACTCCAACCAATTGAGCCACCTGGCCAAGGCAAGATATATTTTTATTTATGATAAATAGGCCAAATTATTCTTCAGAGACTAAAATACTCTCATTAGAAATTAATGTCTTTTCTGTAAATTTTCTAGAGTGATTCCTCTTTGGACTTAACTTAGTGACCTTCTAAGTTTAGCTTTATTGCTAGCATCAAACTTCTGTTAAGATATTCAATCTAGTTTTTTTGTTGTTGTTTTGTATTTTTTTCTTTTAGGATGAACATATCATCTAATAATTCAAAACCTGCATCACCCACTGTTATATGTACTTATAGAGCTGTTTTTGATTATTTCACCTAAACCTATTTGTTTTTACTATTTAAATATAGTAAAACTTTAATAATTCAATGTTCAATTAAGACATAGTTATTAAGGCCCTAGCTGGTATTACTCAGTGGATAGAGCATTGGCCACAGGCTGAAGGGTCCCTAGTTAGATACCTCAGTTGCAGGTTTGATCCCTGGCCCTGGTCCAGGGGTGTGTAGCAAGCAACCAATCGATGTGCCCCTCTCACATCAATGTTTCTATCCCTCTCCCTAAAAATCAATGGGAAAATATGCTTGGATGAGCAAAAAAAAAAAAAAAAAGACATAGTTATTAAGAATTAGACAAATGGTCAAAATTACTAAGGTGTGTCTTGTTTCAGGTGTAATTGGAAGATCATGATACAACTCCATTGAATGTGATAATCTTAACATTTAAGAAATAATGAAGACATACTCGATTTTTCCAGCAGATGGCAGAATTGTTTAAAAAATGAAGGTTGTCAGATTATTAAATATTGTTCTTTAAGCTGATTTCAGAGAATAATCTTTTTTCTAAAATAATTGGATTTATACATATATATTTCCTCCAAATAAACCCTGCATTACTGCTTTATAACCTGCTAAATTTTAAGACAAGAATTTTAAAATGACACTGAATTATTCCTAGTCAATAATGCACAATGATGTAAGTGGCAATTGTATTTTGAAGAATTGAACAAAAAATTAAAAAGCATGCATATAATTTTACCAACAGTAAGTAATATATTATCTTGAGCTTTTAGTGAACATATAATCACCACTATGGACATCATCAAATTGATAGATTATCCTAAAATATCTTATTATTTTAGCTAAAACATGCCTTCTATTCAGGGGTATCTAGAAAAAGTTGAACTTGCTTTAAAAATTTGTGCAATATAAAATGAAAATTATAAAATCTATAATAAGTTGAACTTGCTTTAAAAAATATTTTTTTATTGATTTCAGAGAGGAAGGATGAGGGAAAGAGAAATAGACACATCAATGATGAAAGAGAAGCATTGATCGGCTGCTTCCTATACATCCCACACTGGGGATCGAGCCCACAACCCAGGCATGTGCCCTCACCAAGAATTGAACTGTGACCTCCTGGTTCATAGGTTGATGCTCAGTCACTGAATTATGCATGCTGGGTTAAACTTTTTATATAGATTGTGTCAGGGTTATCAGAAGGTTGTACTTTTTTCTGATCATTTTAAAATTTCATTTTTTAATAGTGTTTTCCTCTGAAACCATTTCAGTTGCTTATTGAATTCCCTTAGATTTTGTGTGTATGCATTGCATGTATTTCAACAGTTGTATTTTGGTGAAGGATAAATAACCAACAAATCCCTGGAGTTTTTTATTGCACTCCTATCTCACACTAGTAGAACCACATTTGTGTCATACCTTCATCCAAGAGAAAAACAGAAGGATGAAATGTGTTCACTGTCAAGCATGTCAATCCTTTATACTAGCTTTAAAATGAGTTTAAGGAACCTTAATCTTGAATTCTGCCTTTCCCTATCAAGGAAATATCAAACTTTTAGAGAAGAAATGTAAACTATTAATGAATTGGTGACCAAGCTATGTAATATCTATTTCTAAGTAAGGCTGGAAATACTTTATGTAAGAGAAAAATGGTACTTGTCTTCTTTTGCTTTGAGGATTTCATAATTGAGTTACATTGAGAATAGTAATGCCAATAACAATAAGAATGATAATAATTATTATTAAATACTGTAAATTAGACACTTTTCCTTGGACTTGTCATATTTACTGTATCGGTGGAAGAATTATAACAAATGAGAAAAATAGTTTATCTAGTGTTGGTTTACCAAGGCCATTTAGTGACCTACTCCATTTGTATTATGTTTGCCTATTTGTATTTCTTTGCGTGGAACCCAGTTTCTCCCCACAATGTAAATCATGTGAAACTGTTACTCAGCCCTCTTACTTCTCAATGTACTGCTCAGTTCAATTCATCTCTGTTGCTATTTGAAGACTTTTAGTGTTAGTCACACTGCAAAAATTACAAAATTGGGTTGACATGCTTGCTTTTGAGATTTGACAATTGAATGGCTTAGGTAGAGAATTATCACAGAACCTTATTGCAGACTTCACTGTTTGGTTGTTAGAATTCATTTTCAATTTTACAAAATTACTGAGGAATGTACTACTATACATTTTTTAAAAAATATTTTTTGTTGTTGTTGATTTTGGAGAGGAAGAGAGAGATAAAAACATCAATGATGAGAGAAGATCATGGACCAGCTGTCTCCTGCACACCCCTTACTGGGGATGAGCCCCCAATCCAGGCATGTGCCCCTGACCAGAATCAAACCTGGGACCCTTCAGTCCGCAGGCCAAAGCTCTATCCACTGAGCCAAACCGAGTAGGGCTTTTAAAAAAAAATAGTCTTGTAATTTTAATGTTGAAGAAGCTCTTTCCTTTTGTTTTTATTGTCTTCAAGGTCACTGGTGCCTCCATCTTGTGGTCCAAGTGACCAATTGTGCTCTTTGCCAGAGATTCTGATTAAGCTTTTCTTTCTCAGCTGAATATATCATATAAAGTTATTTATTTTCTTTTGTTTGTTTATTAAAAAGCATAACTCTTTTTTAAAAATTTTCACCCAAGGATATATTTTTATTAATATTTTTAGAGAGAGTGAAAGAGAAACATCCATTGGTTGCCTCCCATATTTACCCTGACTGGGGATCAAACCTACAACCTAGGCATGTGCCCAACCAGGAATCAAACCCAAAACCTCTTGTTGTACCGGCGGCACTCCAACCAGACAGGACTAAAAAAACATAACTCTTAATAAACAAACACTGATCCAGACTTTCTAGCAGGGCTTTGTATGAAAATCATCTTTTGTCTTTTCTATTTATTTTTTATCTTTCCCTCTTCATTGTCTGCTCATTCTCAAAATGTGCTCAAAAGAGACCATTTAAAGTGACCTGTTTAGAGATAAAGTATCTAGAAAAATAGCTACAATAGTTTGATGGTGATAGTGGCGGTAGTAGTAGTAGTAGTAGTAGTAGTTGTGTGTGTGTGTGTATGAGAGAGAGGGAGGAGTTTGATTAGCCCTTTGTGTTGAAACCTGAAACCTGAGATCTTAAAAAAAGTTATTGTATAATTTCAACTATAAGCTTATTAATAAACTTGAAAATTAAATAATGATCTTTACATGGTTTTTTGACAAAATTATAGCACAATATGACATCCTTTATTTCATATTTATTTCTTTCAATGGGATTAAGAAAAGTATTTTTGCAAAATTTGAGGGCTCAAATTTCCTAAGGATTTTTATTAATCTTTGCCAAATATTCTATTCATTATCCTTTGAATCTTCTTTCATGTTCTAATCCTTATTGGTCTTACGCTGGCCACCTCAATTAGAAATTATTTTCTTATAAATTTATGTTATTTTCATAGATTTCATGAAACCATATTTTGCAGCATTTGCAACTTCACATTTGTGTTCACTAATGCTATATTTGTAAAATATACCCCCATTGTGTTATAGGCAATTGCTTTTGTAGCTGTTTCTCTAACTGTTCTTCTGGACAATATCTAGATTGAACAGGTGTTTAAGAAAGCTTATCTATCTATCTGACTAATAGTTGTTTAATGCCGGATGTTGGGCGACATTTAACACCGGTGGGTCTTGATCCAGCATCTAGAAGGGTCCTGGAATCTGGAGAAGGCTGTTCGTAGATTAAGTAAGAGTCCAAAGATGAAAGATAATTTTGAAAGGCATTGAGAGGTCAAAGGAGCTTTAGCTAACGGAGCTAACTTGTTCTTGTCTCAGGACCCCTTGCTTTTTATTAATACAAATTGTCCTAAGGCAGTGGTCTGCAAACTCCTTAGTCAACAGAGCCAAGTATCAACAGTACAATGATTGAAATTTCTTTTGAGAATCCAATTTTTTAAACTTAAACTTCTTCTAACGCCACTTCTTCAAAATAGACTCACCCAGGCCGTGGTATTTTGTGGAAGAGCCACACTCAAGGGGCCAAAGAGCCACATGTGGCTCGAGAGCCGCAGTTTGCCAACCATGGTCCTAAGGCAAGGTGGAGATAAACTTCAAAGGGTAAGGTTTCTGTACAGAAGCCTTGTCAGAATGGGGACTAGCCTATAGCTGTTCAGGTGTTTGGCCAATGGGAGACAATAACAGCTCAGATGCCCTGAGCTGTCTGGTAGCAAACAATCAATTTAATGCATCCCTTTCAGGTTTGGGTAAATGCTTTCAGCCCTTTTTGAGTCCCCAAGTTCTGTCCACCTTTTGATGAAACTCTTGCAATTATGACATGCTAGAACTAGCTTCCGGCAGTTGTTGAATACCCACTGTGTGCCAGGTATAGTTCCAGGTGTTACATATACCAATACAAAATAGAATAGGCAAAAACCCATGCCCTTTTTGAGTTTGTATTGAAACTAAGGGAGTCAGATGATAATACACACACACACACACACACACACACACACACACACACACAAAGTACATAATTGTCATAGTATGGTAAATGCTAAGGGAAAAAGAAAATTAAATCAAAGTAAGGAATTAGGAATACTGGAAGTAGGGGCTGAGGTAAAAATTTTAATGGGATGGTTAGGGTAGTTTGGTTTAGATGCTAACATTTTGAACAAACCTAGGGGAAATGAGGAAGTTAGTCAACTGGATATCTGGAGCAAGAGTGCCCAGTCAAAGGGAATAGCAGTGCAAGTGAGCATTTGCTCTGAATGAGATGGGAATAATCCTGAGCACTTTTATTGGTGCCTACCACATACTAGATATTTAGTTAGTGTTTGTTACATTGAAAGAAAGAGACTCCACAGGGGTAGACTTTGGCTTACCTTACCTCATTTCCTTCCTTTCAGTGCTTCTGCTGCTTCTCTCTCTCTTTAAGCAGCAGAAGAAAGAAAAGTAGTCCCTGCAGAATATGAAAGCCTTTGGGTGGTTTCACATTAAACCTAAAAGATTTCCTTGTAATTTTACCTCTAAAATTTGATTTTCCAAAATGTTGTTTCTGAAGCCTTGGAAATGGAACTTACATTTAGTGACTGGTCCAACTAGTACCTTTTAAAAAATCAGATACATTGTTTTCTGCCTATGTGTTATCTAAGGAGGCAGTCCACCAAAACTAGGACCATCTTCTGTCATTTTCACTCAACTCTTTAATAGTTCTTGAATATCATATATGTACCAGGCACACAAGAAGTGTGTGCATGTGTATATTTAAGATTATTTTTTAGATATGTCATCTCCACAAATTACTCTCCTTTAGATACTAAGATCTAGTTTGTAATAAAATATTTCAAGTGCTTTAGTAAATACACTTAACAGTATAATTCAGTAAACCATTTTAAAATGGAAAATACTTTTCCTCAAAAATTGGAAACTAGTATATATTATCATTGAAGGTAAAAAAAAATACTTGATCTTCAATACAAGAATACCAAGGTACTCTTGCCCTCAAGACTTCTTTTGACCACTCTACCATCTGTAACAAAGAAAAGTGATTGCTGGTAAGACAGCATCCTCTTTTCTAAATCCATTTTGTTGTTGTTAATCCTCACCTGAGGATATTTTTTCCATTGATTTTTAGACAGTTTGGCTGGGGGGGAGGGAAGGAGGGAGGGAGGGAGGGAGAGAAAGAGGGAGGAAGGGAGGGAGGGAGGGGAGGGAGGGAGGGAGGGAGGGAGGGAGGGAGGGAGGAAAGGAAGGAAGGAAGGAAGGAAGGAAGGAAGGAAGGAAGGAAGGAAGGAAGGAAGGAAGGAAGGAAGGGGAAAAGGAAAGGAGGGAGAGAAAAAGAGAGAAAGGAACATCCATGTGAGAGAGACACATCAATTGGTGGCTTCCTGCACATGCCCAGGGGCCAGGGATTAAACCTGCAATCCAGGTACACGCCCTTGATGGGGAATTGAACCCTTAATCCTTTGGTCCAAGGGCCAATGCTCTACGACTGAGCCACACTCTTTAGGCTCTAGATCCATTTTTAATAGAGCCATCTTTTCCCTTCATAATTCTTACAAAGGCATCTTCCCCCTCTGAGTCTTAAATTTACTTGCTTGACCTTTAAGTTTTCCATGTGAGAGCACTGACTTTGCATTTGTAGTTTTCCAATGAGCAACATAATTTATATTGAAAAGTATTTCTAATTAAAGTAATTCCTGATTTTTCCTCTTTGTTAAACACTAAAAGTTACTCTGCTAGAAAATTAAAATGTTTTTTTCTTTGATTTTTTTAAATTATATCAGAAACAACATGACCAGCTTGAAGAAGATAAAGAAATCATTAAATCATTTAAATTTTTAACCTCATTTGTCTATGCATATGTACATATGTGTATCTTTAAGTTATTTTTTCCCAAATATGAATTATAAATGGAGGGTCTTTTGAATGATTACTTTTTTCAATTATGGATGAGACAACTGAGATTGTTACTGTCTCAAATCTCCTAAAAACTCAAAGCTATACTTTCCCAGTTTAGTTTAACAAAAATGATCTTTAAAGTGATTTGTTAGTATGCTACTTTTTATTAGTATGCACTACACAATAAATACCTTGCTCTTCTGTTACACCAATTGAACTTTCTTTAGTACTGTACTAGAGGCCCAGTGCACAACTCGTGCTGGGGAGGGGGTGGTCCTCAGCCCAGCGTGCACACTTTAGCAGTCAGGAGCCCTCAGGGGATGTCGTCAGCCAGGCTTGTGGCTGAGCAGCACTGCTCCTGTGGAAGCACACTTACCACCAATAGGGGGCATCTCCTGCATTGAGCATCTGCCCCCTGGTGGTCAGTGTGCATCATAGCGACTGGTCATTCCTCCAGTCAATTTGCATATTACCCTTTTATTTATTTATATTTTATTTTATTGAATTTTTACAGGGATGGTTAGAGTTAGAAACATCGATGAGAGAGAATCATCAATCAGCTGCCTCCTGCACACCCCCCACTGGGGATGTGCCCGCAACCAATGTACATGCCCTTGACCGGAATCGAACCCAGGACCCTTCAGTCCGCAGGCCGACGCTCTATCCACTGAGCCAAACCAGTTTCGGCGTACCCTTTTATTATATAGGCCTTCTTTCCCTTCGCTTCTGATACCCGGGACCCAGGCTTTCACTTCGTCTTCACTGCAGACTCTGGAGTCTGCAGTCTTGTCTTTGCTATGGCACTCCACTCCTGTTGATCCCTTTATGTCCCCCACCCCAACCCCGCCATCCCTATCATAGCAGGCATCCTGCCCCGCCTGGCCACCTCATGCCTGGAGCAGCTGGGCGGCTGCCATCTTGGCCTTCAATTTGCACACTCATTCTGATTGGCTGTGAGTGTAGTGGAGGTACGGTCAATTTACCTATTTGTCTATTATTAAGATTACTTTATTTAGATATGTCTGCTACATTTACAGCTTTGTTTTTCTTTTGAAAGTAATCTTCTATTTGTCAGATCAAATCAAGCTCTATATCTAGTACACAAATCAAATCAAGCTTTATAGCTAGTACACAAAACTAGCAGCAACATTCATAATGGAAGCATTGACACATACCCACAATAGTATGCTTTGTGGCACTCCAAACCCAATAATAACCCAATACTGTGTTATAACTGACACATTTCATCAACACAAAATTTTGGTGAGTCTCTTTTGAAACTCATAAATAAATAAAAAAGTCTGTCTGACCATGTTGTGCAATATTCTTATAATTGAGTATGACTTCACTAAGATGTTTTCATTTAAGCAGGATGTCCAAATGAGGAAAATAACTGAATCAGAAATACTGATTGTCAAAACAATTGGTTAAATTATAAAGAAAGGTAAGTGGGTCAAAGCCAATGTCAGAAATTAGTCAGCTGTTTAACCATTTGTACGGAGTGTTTAACATTGGAGTTAAACACTTAATTGAACTCTATTTGGATGACTTACTTTTGAATTATAAATTGGAAGATAACTTTTGATAAACTGTTGGTGACATTACAGTGTAATTAGAAAATTAAAGAATTAAGCACATTATTTAAAACTAATAAAATTTCCTTTTTCTTCTTGAATTGTCTTAATGTCTGTCATTTTACATCCATTAGCAAATAAAATCTTTTAGGATTTCCCTTTCTGTTTTTACTTTTAAAACATTGTCCTTGGCCGGGACCGGTTTGGCTCAGTGGATAGAGCATCGGCCTGCGGACTGAAAGGTCCCGGGTTCGATTCCGGGCAAGGGCATGTACCTTGGTTGCGGGCACATCCCCAGTAGGGGGTGTGCAAGAGGCAGCTGATCAATGATTCTCTCTCATTGATGTTTCTAACTCTCCATCTCTCTCTTCCTCTCTGTGAAAAATCAATAAAATATATTAAAAAAAAAAAAATAAAAAAAAAAAAAAATAAAACATTGTCCTTGGATTCCCTCCTCTTTATATTTTTAAGTTATGGACTGAGCAAGAACAAAAAATTTTAAATATCTAAAATAGGAGCCTCTAAATGCGGTATTAGCATCTTGGAGAACAGCTTATTCATAGGCCACTGTGAAATGTCCTGCTAAATTATAGGCAGCCAAGTACTTAATGTGATTCTCAGCCAATAAGTGATAATCACCTATTTCTTTTTTGGGAATAGAAAATAGTCAAAAGTTTAAATCTGAGAGTCTCAGAAATGAGTCTGGGTCAAGTTTGGATCCAGCAAAATTAAATTTGTAGTTAATGCTTAAATTGTTGAATAGGTAGCAAATTCAGGAACATTTTGGGCAATTATAGTTTTATATGAGTGATTAAAAACCCTACAAATCTAAAGTTTTACTCTCAATAAGGACAATTATAATCGTTAACATTTACTGTGTCCTTTAAGAAACTAATACAGCCGAAACCCGTTTGGCTTAATGGATAGAGCGTCGGCTTGGGGACTGAAGGGTCCTGGGTTCTATTCTGGTCAAGGACATGTACCTTGGTTGCAGGCATATCCCCAGTAGGGGGTGTGCAAGAGGCAGCTGATCGATGACTCTCTCTCATCGATGTTTCTAACTCTCAATCTCTCTCCCTTCCTCTCTGTACAAAATCAAGAATATATATATATATATATATATATATATATATATATATATATATATATATGTTTTTGTTTTTTTTTTAAAGAAACTAATACTGAAGGAATAAAAAAAATGTAATGATCACTTTCTTTTCTTTTTAGTATGTATAATTTGGGAGGATAATTGTTTTATATCTATTTCTGAAAATTATGAAGGAAGATGTGAAAACTCCAAATAAATTGTTTCAGCAATAAGAAATTATTGCTGTTTTGGAACTATAGTTGCTTGACCTTTAAAAAGTGTTCCTTTTGTTTAATAAATATGTGAAATAGACTTATAAAATTTTATTTGCTCTCAAGATGCTGAAAACATATTTTTTCCTATGAATAAGCATGAATGTTGGAATCGGTCTTTGCAAAGGCTTTGGCTATTGAGTAAACCATAAAAATATGACGGAGGTTTGAGTCATGTGCTCCCTCCAAAGTGAAAAAATGTTGTTACTTAACCCAAATCTATGTGATCATACTTGCTTTCTGCAAAAATCAAATTTTTCTCTCCTACTAGTATTCCACACAGTAGGTGATACCTTTCTCTGGCTTCCTTCCTATAGTATATAACCTAACTGGAAAATTCCTTACCAAACCTTCATAAGCCACTTAATTTTTTGGCTAGATAATTTATTGTTAAATTTAAAAAAACATATATTTTATTCATTTTTTACAGGGAGGAATGGAGAGGAATAGAGTTAGAAACATCGATGAGAGAGAATCATCCATCAGCTGCCTCTTGCACAGCCCCTACTGGGGATGTGCCCGCACCCAAGGTACATGCCCTTGACCAGAATCAAACCTGGGACCTTTCAGTCCACAGGCCAACGCTCTATCCACTTAGCCAAACCGGTTTTGGCTATTGTTAAATTTTTAAGTATAGGGGATTTTTAAGTATAGGAGACCCCTATTGTAGTCAGATTTATGATTTAAAATTTTGAATAATTGAGTGCACTGTATCAACTCATGTTTTCAGCATAAAAGAAATACAAAGCCACTTATCCATGGTAGAGGAAGTAAAAATGGAGGCTTTGAATCTACATGTTTTTAATATAGATCCTTTATATTTAAAACCCTAACAGACCAATTAAAGTTCAGTGGAATTAATGGCATGTTACCCCAGATGGGTAAGGAGCTGAGAGTCTCAAATTTTTTCTATATAGCAGTTACCCCCTTAGACATTAATGTAGGATGATAATATAATCTTTTAAAATATAAGTGCCCCTTTTGGAGGAGTAAAGCTATCATTAATTCTCACTCTGGATTGCTTTGACCATTAAGAATAACAAAATCAAATTGGATTAAAGGGCACTTAAGACAGAATAGTTTTAGAAGTTTAAGGAGGGAGAATATCTTCCTTTCTTTTACTTGGGAGGCTTACATCTATGCGTGGGAGACTTTTTAGATATAGAAAGAATGAGGACCAGAAAGTGGGGGAGACATTTGATAAAAGAAGTAGAATGCTCAAGGTAAACTTAGTAGTTTTGTTAGAAGTCCCTAAAAAATCACCTTTCCCTTTGACATATATAATCTGGGCATTCTTGCAGAATCTCTGGTCCCATCTCAGGCCTATTGAGTCAGCATCTTCATTTTTATAAGACTCACAGATTATTCACATGCACGTTAAAGTTTGAGAAGCCCTGCTCCAAGTGGCTGATTTCTGAGTTAAGCAAGTGTGGTTAGTTTAGAAAGCAGCCTTTCCACCCACTCTTCCTCCACTCCCTTCCTCTGTCTCTTTAATTTGATCTTCCTAGTCAGGCTACTCTAAGCTCTTATTTTTCATCTCAGTGTTATATATCCTTGGGAATTCCCTGTGGAGGCAGGGAAAGGAAGAAGAGCAGATGTGCTAAGAAATATACCACCTAAAAGAAGGTGGAGAAATAAGTCAAATGAAGTGACCCTCATCACCTACCTTATGATTTCAGGTAGTAGAAATTTTTCTTATGTACAACCCTTCAGTAGATATTCCCTGTAAACTCAGAGACCTTTCATGTAAGGAAGTGGGATTATTACATGCTGAGGCACTCTAGGGCTGACAGCTTCCTGCCAGGTAAATAATTCTGTTGCTGCTCTTAAGTGTTCTGTTTCTCTGGATGATCTTAGAAAGAAGCAGACTTCTGATTTCTTATGAGAAAATTTCACGCAGCATCTAATTCTAATGGCATCTTTGGCACCAAAGGCTACATCCTTCCTTCATAAAAGTAAAAATGATAGACATGATCATACGACACTTTAAAAATTTATGGATTCTCTGTCTACCTTTTAATGTCATTGTATTGTGAGTTGTAAATAAATCTCTTAACAGTGGTCATTGTTGAAAACAGTGGACTTCATAGATCAAGGCCAACTAGATTATATTCTTTTTTTTAATTTAAAAATATTTTTATTGACTTCAGAGAGGCAAGGAGAGGAAGAGTTATATAGAAATATCATTGATGAGAGAGAATAATTGATTGGTGCCTCCTGCACGTCCCTTCTGGGGATTGAGCTCATAACCCGTGTGTGTATCCTTGACTGGAATCTAGCTCTGGACCTTTGGTCCAATGCTCTATTCACTGAGCCAAACCAGCTAGGGCAAGGTTATATTTTTAGATACTAGAAGATGAGTGAGGATGAACTACAAGAAAGAAGAAAGAAAGGAATAGAGAGAGAGAGAAAGAGAAGAAAGAAGAAGGAAGGAAGGAAGGAAGGAAGGAAGGAAGGAAGGAAGGAAGGAAATTTCCTATATTTTTATAATAGAGATTAAAGAAAATAATTCCTAAGACTTTTCTTCTTCAAAACTATCTTAAAAATGAACCTTGAAAGTAGCTTCAAAATTTGAGCTAACATAAGATAGTATTTTACCCCTTCACTTTTTTCCAAGAAATGAGTCTGGGTCAAGTTTGGAGCCAGCAAAATTAAACTTGTAGTTAATTCTTAAATTGTTGAAAAGGTAGCAAATTCAGGAACATTTTGGGCAATTATAGTTTTATATGAATGAATAAAAAACCTCAAAAATAAAGCTTTACTTTCAATAAGGACAATTATAATCGTTAACATTTACTGTGTCCTTTAAATGGACTGGTGGGGTCCCTCAGCAGGTATCAAGTTGAAACTGGCAGTTCAGCATCCCCCAAAGAGTCCCGGATTGCAAAAGGGCACAGACCAAGTGAAGGGAACAAATCCGTGCACTGGGCCTCTAGTATTAATACAAGAATTATTACAGAATGACAGTAAGATATGTGGCTAACAGAGAATGGGTGATAGAGTGGCTAGAAACCAGAGAGCAACTTCTGTTTAATAAGAGAGAGTGTCAGAATGAGTCAGAAGAATAAAATACAATTTCTGGTTCACATCTTATTCTGTGAATCATTACCATATTATACCGTGTGTTTTTTTTTCTAGCAACAGATTCTGTTTGGGTGTCCAGCCACCACATGATACTATGCGTAAAGATTTTATTCTTATTCTCTTTCTCCACAGAAACACCCCAGGGAGGGAACCAACTCCAGTTCCCTTTCCCAATTACCTTCTAACTATTTCTCCTATCCCGTATTCCCAGCTATTCCCCTCAAGGCTTTTCTCTGTATAATAAGTTCAGATGGGCCCAACCTCCTTATACTTTTACTTTTAGGTTATATTTGTCTATTTCTTTTTAATGAGCTCTGTTTCACATTTGCCTGACTTTAAAAATGATTGGGAGAATGCAAAGAATGACTTCCTTGTGCAACTTTATTTCCAAGGGGAATACCATCAGGAAGACTATGCACCAATATAAACTCATAATTCATTGTGCCCATATCAGCTCTCCACTAATATTTTGTAGGGTTGCACTGAACATATTTTTCTCACCCATGCTCTTCTAATAATCCTGAGACACATAATTCATTTGGTCTTCAAAATAGTGAATCCTTATTAAACACAGTTTGATTGGCAGTCATGTCTGATAAAATGTTATATCACTTTACATATTGAGTAAAATCTTACTATACTGTGATGATTGCCTTAATAAATAAAAAGATAGAATTTCTATTTTAAAACTATAAAAATAGAGACATTATATTTAGAGACATTTTTCCTTTTGACTCTTTCTCAGAATTGATTCTGTTGGCATCCTCAATCATCATCTACATTACCTGATCAGACTTTCTTATATGATCTCCTTATAACATAGGAGTGTTGCTGGCCCAATGGCAACCAAGATTATACCTTAAAAACAAAACAAAATAATAAAACCTGCTTAATCAATGCATTCTTACCTACCCTCTAAAACTGGTATACTCATATTTCCTCTGCAGCTGGTCTGAAATTTTAATAAGTTGGGAAAGAGTGGAAAAGATTGATAAGAGGACTGAGGTGGAAGTGTAGGGTCATGTAAGCTGCCGGCTTGGATCAGCTCTAGAATGGGCAAGAAGTGCAAAGTATTAACTAGGACAGTGTTGTCAGAAAGTGAAATTGGAACTTCTAAAAGAAGTTCATCTTAAAATGTTTAACTCATAGGGTCAATTATTAACTTTAAATTATCAAATAGGTCTTCTTTGGTTACTTATTCTGAGTCCAGTCTAATTAAGGAATGTAGTTTTAGTTTGATATATCACTCCTCTGTCAGACTAAGCAAGGAGGGTATTCAATGCTAACTCCTTTAGTCTTAAGTTAGTCACACATTTCTTATTTGTTCTGATTTAAGATTATAAAAATCTTGAAATGTGGTTTTATATTTCAAAATCTACCGCATTTAAGTCAATGAATAAGTTCCAGGGCATTGGAGTCAGTATAATTTATGGTTCTTTTTTCCTCTCAGCATGAATAACTTGAAATTCAGTCAGGTGTTGTTTGGCTTTTCTTACCTAAATGGTATACTTATCTGATTCACTTCAATAGTTGCCTATTTTCTCTTTCAGAAATGTCTGTTCTCTCACCAGGAGACTAAAACACCGTGCAGATGTACAGTTGGATACAATGATACCAATATAATATATGCACTCTTCAATAATTTATTTTGTATCTGGAGTGATGCATCTGTTTCCTTCTTATGGGAGGGGGTTTGCGCTTCATTTCAATGTCATTTTAGGTACTGGTCCAATTCTTCCATCAGTTAACCAAAAATGAAAATTTCCATCTGTTCAATTGCCATTCAGAGGAATGTTTTATCTCTAAAGTACATTATGACAACTAAAATTGACGGCATAATCTGTCTGACTTTTTTATTTCCTTTCCAGATTCTCTTGAGCTTTAACAAGAGAGTATTTTTTTTTTTTTTTTGTATAGCTGCCTAAGATTATAGGATTTACTCTTTCTTCTCTCTAGTAACTATAGACCAATAGAGCATGAATGCTTGTCCACTATTCACTACTCCATTGTGTATTTATTTCTGTCCATTAGTGACCCTACAAGAAACATACTTGTTAGCATGCTATTAACAGGACAATGCAAACATAGTAAATGTCTGCCAGTGCTGTTTGGCATTCCATTTAATTCAGACTCTTTCCAATCGACTTTTTGGAAGGTACAGTTATAGGCTGATTTTTATTGATCATTCTGTACTTTAGAAAATTGGCTAAGGAGGCCTTTGGAATATACTATCTCTAAAGTTTTTAACTCTTTACTTAAAACACTAAGACTATTGACTCAAATAAGTTTTGTTGCTGAAACAGCAGAAAGATTTCTACTATTAATATTCCAATATAAATTAACAAAAAAATAAACAAACAAGAAAACCTCTTTCTATTTATGGACCAAGTAAAAATTTTGAGTGCAGTGAATTAATCAAGGTCCTGACTTTCAAATGAAGGATTATGTCATTGGAGTAGCACAATCATGTTAAAATAACTAATTTTTGCAATCAGGTATTTGAGGGCTCTGGGATCTCATGATTCTAGAAATACTCTTGTTAAACTGTTACTGGTATCTCAACTTCTTTGGAGATGCTTTAATTTGTCAGTCTTTCCTTATGGACCATTTTCTTGGGGAAATGTAACTAGGTAGCATTTAAGATATAGTCACATCATTTAAAGGATTATCATCATATAAAAAAGCCTAATATGCTAAGTGTTGTCGTCCAGTCAGCTGTTCAACCAATCAGCATAATATGCTAATGAATGCTAAGGATGCTCAACCATTTGCTATGACATGCACTGACCACTAGGGGGCAGATGCTCCAACTGGTAGGTTAGCTTACTGCTGGGTTCTTCTGGCTGATTGGGACTGAGCGAGATGGGCCGGACACCCCCTGGAGTCCTCCCGTGGTTCCTCCCCAGGTGGCCAACCTCCCGTGTCCCTCCCTGGTCCCAGTTGTGCACCCATGGAGTCCCTTGGCCCGGCCTGCGCCCTCTCGCAATATAGCACCCCTTGGGGGATGTTGGAGAGCTGGTTTCTGCCCTATGGCAGTACGACTGGTCGCAATGACACACACTGACCACCAGGGGCAGACGCTGCTCAGCCAGAAGTGGGGCTTACTGCTCTTGATAATTATTTATATTGGGGGGGATCACTGGAAAAATCCAGTGGACACTTTTCACTCTTAATTCAATTAACTTCTTTAAAAGTTTGATTACACTGTTTTTTTCCTGGTTCTCATTTTACCCTTTTGACTATTTTCTTTCAGGTTCTGAGGCTATTCCTCATTATCTGCTAGCTCTTATATCTTAGTATTCCCCCAGAAGTCTTCACTCAGCTCACCCACTCCTATGACATCAGGATTTATATATGATGATGACTCCTAAATGTTATCTTCCACCCAGGCCTCTCTCTTGAGCTTCAAACCACTATATCCAACTACCTATTCAATATCTCCAGAGATCTGGACATCCTACAAACCTCTCAAACTCAGTATGTCCAACATGTCTAAAATTAAACAAGTTTTGTTGTCCCTCCCCAGCAGATAGATATTGTAGATATGGCTATTATCTAAATCATTTGCTTAATCTAAGTCTCAGATTAGCTAAAATTGTTAATATATATGTGTAAATTCAGTTAAAATTTACCCACAGATATTTTTTCTTACTTTAGTACTTTCTATTTTTCTAATCTTGTACAATTAAGACTATAATTTCCAAACTTCTGTTTTGCAGCAGGACCTTACTATTGAATTAGACATGAATAATAATACGTATTAGTATTTCATATTGACCTAAATTGTAGAACATATTGGCATTTATCTATATTTATTTACTTTAAGAAATAATTTTAATTACGTTTTAAATAATTTTAATTTACCACTGTTGTTTAATGGTAACTTACTTTTCAGAAAAATATGACATAAAACAAAGAAAATGGGACATAGTAATTGAAAAGATAGTCAAAGTAAGTCACATTTATTTCTCACATAAAAATTTCACCTATAATCTTACTTATTCACTTTGGAATTTTCAGTTAAGTATTTTGAAAATTATAACAATAATTTGTTTTAACAAAATTTATATCTTGCCTGAATTCTCTAAGTAGCAATCATGTAGGTAGTATGATAGGACAATTTCATTAGAAACCTCTTTAATAGTTTGGTTTTCAACAGTCTCTATGTTGGGGATTTATTAAACCACATAAACAAATAAAAATTGGTTGTTAATATTCCAAACATTCAAACTGAAACATTGAGAAAATTATTGAAATTTTCAGAGTAGTATTTATTTTATCACCCCCAGGAAACAGCTGATGCATAAAAATATGTTACTGCAATTTTGTTCATTTGAAATCCTTAAGTTTAATTAGATTTTTTTAAAACACTTAATTTATGAAAGTTTCTTTTGGATTTTAATTTTGTTTAATGTCTTTTGTTCAAAGGCACATAAAAAGAAATGTTTCCCTTTATAATAATTTCTTCCAACTCTCTTAAAATACGGTATTTTAAAGTTCCCTTTGTTGATCTGATATAATGCTTTTGCCTTGTATACTGGCTTATAGTAAAGCTAATGGATTTATTTCAACTAGCTATTCTTTTCTGTTAGAATGTACTTGAATGTTTGAAGATTCTGAATAAAGCCAGTTTTTAAAGTCATTGCTGTGAATCATATGACATGGTCTATACTTATGTAGTCATAAATTCTGTGGACTGTTTTTTGTGCATCACTTGGGCCTAGGCAAAATATCTTTGGTCTTGATTGTTCCCAAGTTTATCTCTTCTTTTTGTAGAGTTAAGAATTCCTGTGAGTAAAATTCAGCATTCAAAAGAATAGTTTAGAGAAAACAAAGCTAGAAATTTGAAATGTACTGAGAAGTTTCTGTGACATTTATATAAGCTATGTCATGTATAATGTATGCAATGTACAAAGCATTTTTAAAGTTATTCTGTTTTATACAACTGACCTTGGGACATTTCCTATTGGAAATTGTTAAACTTTGATTATAGGCCATCATTATTAATATTCCTAGTATTGTTAATTATCCATACAACAGACCTTGGGTTTTTTAACTTTTAGGATAATGTTAAACTCTAACCATCAAGAGAACTTCTTTTTGCACGTTTAATATTTATTGAACACCCATGATATAGACATTTAATAAGAGTACAGATTCTTTGTTTTTCCTGAAGTTTCTTGTTTGTTATCTATGGAGACCAAATTGAAATAAAAGAACTACCACAATCCAGGTTTACTTTTAAAGCTTTTTCTGACTTTGTTCTAAATAGGACTGATTGCTTAGGTATGAACTTCTACAGTAAGTGTGAAAGTATGTCATTATTAATTAAAAGTATTTTCTGTGTGACTAAACTAATATATACACATCTGACACACTATTTTTAATTATTTAAAATGTTAGTTACTCAAGTTCTTGTATTTTCATATTTAATAGACTAGTCCTAGAAGCAAGATGATTGTTTAACTATTTCTTGGATTTCTCCAGTACTCAAAAATCTTTCCATATTATTGCACAGAAAATTCTATATTTTGGAAATCAATCAGTGCTATAAATTTCCAAGTTCCTATTTAAAGGATGATTTAAATTCTGAAGGAAAGAGGATAAACAACAATAATTATGCATTATATTTTAATTAAATACATTACTAACAAATTTTTAAAAATTATTCATACAGAGGTAAAAATGATTCATCTTTGGGATTCACTAAAAAGCCCTTTTTACATTAAAGCAGAAAAAGACAAAAGGCAACAGAGGTTGGAAGTGGGATACTATGTAAGTTGGAGAAGCAAAAGGCTAAAATCGCATAACTGTAGGTTGGGGGAAATAGGATTAATTTTAACAAAGTCCTGTTGATGATTGTGGTTGCATGCATGTTGAAATTTTAATAATAACATTTCTGGTAGGTGGCAGCTAAGTAGCATGAAAGTTGATAGCAAATAACTATGTGGTGGGGAAACTATGGATTAACTGTCAGGAGGGAATTTGAAGCTTTGTTCTTTTTTGACTCATTTTGCATTCTACCACTCTAATATATTCTGTCTTAAAGTGGTGCACTTCTGAAGGTGGAGGTAAATGCAGGAGCAGTTACCATGGTTTCTCCTGCTACCATGGTAGAAATCTCTGGGACAATTCTCTCCCCAAAGCAGAGGATTCCAGAACAAATGCTACATTATTTCATAATCACCTAAATGTTGCCTAGAGTGGCTGATGCTTGGAGTTTTAGATATGAACCTGGCTTATGAGTCTAGATTATAATAAGGGTGTATGAATACAGGGACCAATGCCATGTTGAAAGGCTAAAGAATGACATAAGCTCTAAGCTGAGTGTATTTAAAGGAGTGGTCGGTTGCTTGTGCATTAGTAGCTGTACCTCTCATACACCTCTGATGTATCTGGGATGTCTAGCCCTTGAGTGCCTGGCCAGCCTTGATAAGAGTCAGGACTATCATGAAGAAAGTACTTATTTTCTCCTCTCTGTCCCTCTTTTGTAATTTAGGGATTCAGTGCCTCAGATTATATGTATCTTCTTTTCTCTATTTTTATCTCTTTTTTATTCCTACTCTAATAAGGTGGGATTAGGCATGAGACAGTTTACAATAGTTTTCATAAGAATTAATTCTATCCTAATAAAATTATTTTGGAATTGCACAAATTCATATTAATGTTATGTTGACAAAGTATATTAGAGCAAAATAAAAACCACAAACCCAGGATGTTTAAATATGGGAGTCCTTTCTATATAAACTTATAACCTAAATTAAAAATCTTTGTAGAGCCGAAGTCGGTTTGGCTCAGTGGTAGAGCGTCGGTCTGCGGACTGAAAGGTCCCGGGTTCGATTCCGGTCAAGGGCATGTACATTGGTTGCGGGCACATCCCCAGTAGGGGTGTGCAAGAGGCAGCTGGTCGATGTTTCTCTCTCATCGACGTTTCTGGCTCTCTGTCTCTCTCCCTTCCTCTCTGTAAAAAATCAATAAAATATATTTTTTTAAAAATCTTTGTAGAAACTTTGAACTAAAATGTAATCAAATAGATTATTGATTTGGGTTTTCTTTGGGTTACTGGAAATTCGTCATGAATTGACTTTTGCTAAATCAGATAACTATAGTTTTTTGGACTAAAATTATGTTTTTATGTGCTATTTCAGAAACAGCAATAGTATTTATAGGTTTTTGGAGCCAGTTTGCACTGACTTGTGAAAGCTGATTGGAGTCAACTTGTACTGGCTTGTGAAAGCTGATGGTTAACTTTTCGGAAATTTTGTGTGTTGGTTATTCAATGTAGACATTATTGAAAATTAAATAATATAAACTTAAAATATAAAAAATATATAATAAATATTCAAAATTTAGTACTTTGTAATAAATTGAGTACATTTTATTATTATCCAGGCTCTTGAGGTTATGCCTGTCATATATATATATATATATATGGTAGAAATAGATATAATGGTGGGCTTCTGTGCATCTGTCTCTTCCTAACTCCATGTTCCATGACATCACGTGAGTAGCTTGAAGTTGGCCATTAGTGGAGTATTCATATTATACCAATAGACAAGTGCAAATTGTAAGTGATTTCCTATGATAGCAGGGGAAACCATGGTAACTGCTCCTGCATTTACCTCCACCTTCAGAAATACACCACTTTAAGCTACAAGTCAGAGCTTGATATGTTGTGTTGATTGTCTACATTTTAAAGTGGTGGAAAAGTGTTTACAATACATATTGTATCTACATCTATTATATTACAAATAGCACAGAAATCAAGGAAGTATTTAAAACTATAAACCAATCAATACTCATATAATTACACTCAGAGAGCCAGTTTTTGAGCATTTAACAGCATACTGGTTTAAATTTATTAAACTTTATAAATTTTTACTAATAAGTACTTCAAATTTAAACTACACAAATGTTAATAAAATACATTTTTATTCACCCATTATCAATTACTACCCAGGACATGAGATGTATTTGTGCATCTATGTATATATAAAAGGCTAACTGACCTATCATCCATCCGTTCAACCCATCCAACTGACCGACTGGCCGTTACATATGACTCTCACTGGCAATTTAAAAGTAAATGCTGGCTCACGCATGTGCAATACATATAAAGCTCTGAAGTATTACCAGGATCTGTGAAAGGAGAGGTTCTGATTCCAAGAATTGATCTGACACTGGCCTCCCATTTAAATTATTTCAAAGACAGTTTCCCATGATGCCAGAATTTGTGATGACTATTAATAAATCACAAAGACAAACTCTAGACGGAGTAGAAATATTCCTACTTGAACTTGTTTTTGGACATTGTCAGTTATATGTTGTTTTCTCTCTAATTTGAAGAGCATATGATGTTAAAGTTAGAGTTGTAAATACTTCATCACAAGGGAAATCAGTCAAACACTCTGAAAGTGTTTTTACTCTTAATATGGTATACAGGGAGATATTAGAATAAGTTTAATTATCAGTTATTGTTTTTTATCAATGTTTTTATATTATGTTTTTGTTGTTTTTATATCATGTTTTTATTGTTTTTATATCCTGTCTTTGTTATTTTTATATCATGTTGTTAATTTATTAATCAATTTATATATTATTTTCATATACATTTTACTAATTTTCTTTCATCTCTGACACTTCTATTATAGAAAAATGGTAAATAGTGATATTAAAATATTTCTTCTAATTTCCTTTCAATGAGCACAAATTCATGCACTGAGCCACTAGTTTTTAAATAAAAAGCTAGCTTATAGTTTTCTTAAATTTTAATATACTCAATAGTCTTCATATTAGAAGTTCCCTAAATGACTGACTAGTCTGAGTAACAGAAACTTTAAACAATGACAGCAAAAGAGATTCTGATCCCATAGTTTTATGGATTGCCTAAGAATCTACATTTACAAACCTCCTCTATTGCTACCAATCATCAGTCAGGTTAGGAATCACTGTACTTCCAAAAATAATTTCCAGTGCCTTTTTGAATATTTGAAGACCTTTACTTGGAACAAGTAAAATAAAAAAGAGGGAACTTCAGCAAGCTCAATGCTGTTCATTTATTGAGTTTAAGGAAACTATTGCATATATTATGTTAGTGCTATTTTACTTTATTTTATTTATTTTTTTAAAATATATTTTATTGAATTTTTACAGAGAGGAAGGAAGAGAGATAGAGAGTTAGAAACATCGATGAGAGTCAGTCATCCATCAGCTGCCTCCTGCACATCTCCTACTGGGGATGTGCCTGCAACCAGTGTACATGCCCTTGACTGGAATCGAACCCGGGACCCTTCAGTCCGCAGGCCGACGCTCTATCCACTGAGCCAAACTAATAATAATCCCTACGGCTAAGGCTATAGGGATTATTATTATTTTTTTTTTTTTTAGCAATGTATTATTTTTTAAGTATTTTATCTATTATTTCTGTATGTTTGTAATAGGAAGTCCCTATTCATCAGGTTAAACTAACATGTTATAAGAATTGAGCATATTTTTAAATAGTGATGGAATTTGATTGAATTTTAATGTCCATATTTTTAAGATGATTGATTATATTAGTAGCTTTTAAAAACACCTATTTTGAGATTTTTTTTAACTTTTCAATTTCCTCCAGTGGGTTTTTTTAAAACCTTTTTTTTTTCTTTTTGCATGTGCCTATGCATAGTGAGTATTCAGTAAATGTTTTCTAAGTGAAAATAAGCTGAATGTGTAGCTTGTGCCAAACAGTGTTCTAGCTGATTATAATTAGATTATCTGCTTTAGTATTCATGTATATTAAAGTTAGACCTAATGAACCTACCAAACTATAAAATGATGATGATGTTGATGATGATAATGATAATAATAATAATAGTAGCTTCAAATACTTAGAAGGCACTTCATTCTCATACTAATTCTGCAGTACAAAGTATTATTATTATTATTATTATTATTATTATTATTATTACTGTTTTACTGGTGCGGTAATTGAGACATAGAGAAAGTAACTTGCCCCAAATCACATGGCTAACAAGTGGCAGAACTGAATTTGAACTGAGTCCGTCTTCTGAATCATTATACTTTAAGTTATATTTTCCGTTGAGAGATATTACACCTCTTTGTCTTTTGCATAATGTTTAAATAAAGATTTTTAACATGGCACTCATACCTCTTCATGACTTTATTCTAGCTATCTATTGTACCACGTCACTGTCAGTCTTGTTCTTCATCTCCAATTACTGACAATTTTCCAAAGGCACTATGATACTTCATGCTTCCATCTTTTTTATTATATTCTGCCTTCTGGCCGAAATGTGTCCTCTTTACTCACTTGGCTGACTCCCGCATGTCCTTAGAAACTATGACTTTTTCTGAAAGCTTCCATAACTGCTCATGAGATAGTTATCTGTCTCCTCGGTGCTCTCCTAAATTTGTCCTCTCTTAATGTACCCATTTATAGCACTTATTTCACTGAGCTTTAATAAATCATTTCCTCTCTCTCAACTAGACTGCTTTCTTGAAGTAAAGGACTGTGTTTTGCACATCTCTGTGTCCCCATGGCCTGCTAAAAATTTCCAGGCATATAGGCGATGTTCCATAAACATTTGTTGAATGAATGATCGTCATTTCTTTACTTGTTTTATATACCATTCATAAGGTTTTCTTATTGTAGTATCATTTTGAATTTTAAAAAGGGCTATGAATTATTTTGTTAGTAGCATTAATGAAAAGATGTTTAAGAACAAGAAGTTACCTTGGAATGCAAATCACCTCATGAGTGTTTCAAGATACCTTTTAAAACATAATGTTTTTGCATATTTAGTTGCAAAATAACATAGGCCCCATAATAGGGTATTATTAAAAATCAAATCTTTTTAGCTATTCAGTTGAAGATGATTCCTTAGTGAAAAAAATAACACAGTTGTAAGTATGTGTTAAGAAGAATGATTGCTCTAGCTGTTATAATTCTTTGTTTTAATATTTTTACTCAATAATTAATTAAAATATAATTAAAATTAAAGTTACTAGTAATTATTTTTTGAATACATATATTGACATTGTATATAGAAATATTAATTTCATTAAGACTCATAGCAATTTTCACCACCAAATATAGTAAAAATAAATAAATATAGACAGACAACTATATAGAACAACTAAGCCTCTTTGGGGAAAATCTCTTTTTAAAACATATCAAAATATGTTAATGGTTTTTATATCCTCATTTTTTAATAATTGTCATGAAAAATTTAATTATTTAGTTGGGGGGGGTATTTTTTTCCTTAAAAAGAATTTAACTCTTTAAATGGCATGAAAGAATAAGGAGAAAAAATTACTTGTTTCAGCCCGATAGGCAGTGGTTCAGGCTAGCACTATTTTGCTGCAGCTGAAATGCAAACATGAGAAAATTGCAGAAATTTACAATTCAATGTGTGTTTCATCAGAGAGAAATCCACAGATTGTTTTGACACTCAGTTAGAAATTCAGCATGAAGATGGACGTCTCATGAAATTTGCAGCTGCTGATTGAATTTATATTTCCATAAAGGCCATCAACAGTAGCAGCCTGCAGGGGAAGAGAGGGGAGAAATGACAAAAATTGTGAGGCTAGCATTTTTCCTCAGCGTTATAGTGGCAAATTACTGGTAATAAGGGTTTACACTGACCAGGATTAAAGAAAAATATAGACAGCCAGAAGGGAAGGACTTCTCAGTTTAATTGATTTTAACTAAATTTGTCTACATTTGATATCTAAATATGTGTTTAGTCATATATAGAAAAGGTAATATGTACCTAAAGGTCAGTTTCTTCGTCTTTAGTATTTACAGAGGAAAAAAATAAGGTACTTCTTTAAGTTATAGGAGGCTTTATTATATAGGTTATTTTCTTAAGAGCATTTCAGTATAGAAGATGAGTATTGTACACAGTACAAGCTTGTTTTTTTATGAGATTGAAAAATCATTTCATGTTCTTACAAGTAACCTACAATTCACTTTAAAAACTTTAATTATTTTTATTGCTGACAGTATTACAGATGTGTCTCCCGTTTCCCCTCCCCACACACCCAGCCCCTTACAATTCACTTTTTGAGACTACCAACTCATTTTAAATATTAAGATTTTTTTTAAATTGACAGCCAACAGATAACAGGCATAACAAGTTGTCTTTTCAAGGACCTTATTTCATTCTTATTTTAAAGTTAATTTTTAGCAAAATTGATTAAAAGTTATTTCTTTTGTTTAATGCTTGTCTTGTAGAGATTTCATTTTGTACATGACTTTAAAATATTCATGGATTGTCCATGAACTACAGGAATTAAGAATGTTTGTTGTTCCTGTAGAGTTGTTTGTCTCTGTGAAAATGTGTTTTTTTTAACCATAAAAGGATATACTCAGGTGGGTTTATTTGAAAATTAATATTTGCATAACTATATGTAAAAAATAGTATCCTTCTTGAGAAAACAAAATTCATTTTGTTTAAAATTATATACTCAAAATATATAAAGACATGTAGAACTACTGTAGTTCTAACTACTGTACCCAGAAATCATACATGATTGTTAGCCTTTATTTTTTTAATGTACTAGATTATTTAAGAGAATAAAAACGTAGAAACTGATTTCATTAGTTTTTTATTAAGTATATCTAATATGTCTATATTGTAAACTGTTTTAATTGACATCAGTACACATTTCTGGTATTTGTACTTAAAATATATGTGGACATTTTTCAGAGTTTCAGAATTTGCTTTTGGTGTTAAATAAGCATCTTCAGATGACAAGGGTGTGCTTATTCTGTTGGGAGTCTATGAAGGCTTGCTTTTTTCAACATCACTTGTTATTATTTTACTCTCTGTGTATTAATCCTGGAATCTACCATTTAGATTTGTTTTTATTTATTGTGTATTAGTTTATATACCAAAGCAAAACTGTCTTATGAGAGAAGTGCCATGTGTTCATTGTATACAGTTTAAAGGTATTTGGACAAACTTTTCTCATGTGTGCTTTTTCTTCATAGCGTTACTCAGGCATGCACATTTAGTGTCATTCATTCATCTAGGCTTCCCCTCTTTCTTTCTACTTCTCTCTTCCTGCCTACCCCATTCGAGGATTTACTATTTTCCAAAATCTATTAGCTTAACTAATTTAATTTACTGCATGTTAAGAGTCACCTTTTTCTTTGTTTTAAGTTGCTATCAGTTGCACCACCCAATCACATTAATATCTTTATTTGCTATTTTGGTTCCTGTCCCTGCCCATGTGTATTTTTAGTTTTGTTACCTGAGATATAATTCATTCTTCATTCAACAAATATTTATTTACTGATGTTTATGTATCAGAGACGTATATCATAGATAATAAATAATTGAATAGGTAATATAATGTTATGTAGAAATATGAAAAACAAAAGCATGGTAAAGGGGCTCAAATGTGACAGAATGGGGATGCGGTAACTATTTATGAAGAAAGTTCCAAAAGAATCTTTGAGGATATGCCATTGAAAAAGAAACCCAGGTGAAGTGAAGGAGTGTACAGTAGTTCTACATATTCCCCTTGGTTTTATACAGCATGATCATTTCCCCCTGATTTTGCTGTGTGTCTGCTTCCACTTATCCCCATCCTCTAGTCACATTCAATATTAGTAGTCTAGAACAGTGTTTTTCAACCTTTTTTGGGCAAAGGCACACTTGTTTCATGAAAAAAATCACGAGGCACACCACCATTAGAAAATGTTAAAAAATTTAACTCTGTGCCTATATTGA
This sequence comes from Pipistrellus hanaki, assembly GCF_964339955.1. Classification (NCBI taxonomy): domain Eukaryota; kingdom Metazoa; phylum Chordata; class Mammalia; order Chiroptera; family Vespertilionidae; genus Pipistrellus; species Pipistrellus hanaki. Next base: position 27,736,269 of record NC_140506.1, read on the forward strand.
CTATATATAAAGTAATTCTCTTGAATAGGAATCAAATAAACACAAAGAAAGTATTTTATAATTACTTTATTATGAAATATTAAGTAAACAAAATAGTGAAAAATTATAAAATTCTTGTCTTGTCTGCACCTACGGCACACCAGGCAACATCTGTGCCGCGGAACAGCGGTTGAAAAACGCTGGTCTAGAATTGTGCTTTCACAGCTCCAATAGCTTTTGCAGGTTCATATAATTTGTATATTTATATACAAATACACACAAATACCATTTTTGGAGGTGGTATTGTTTACTTATTTTTTTACCAAAAAATGGAATCATATTTACCTTTCCTTGGCACTTGAGGTTCTTACTCAGCAACAAATCATGACCATCACTTCTGTCAGAAGATACAGACCTAAAGCAATTATTTTAATAGCTGCATATATTTTCATAATAAGGATATACCACAGTTTATTTAACCTTTGATTAATACATTAATGGACATTTGAGTTGCAACCTTTTTGCTACTAAAAATGGCCAAGTAAATGTCCTGTACAAATAGCTTTTTGTACTCATGCTTTTACAACTGTAAGATAAATTCCCAGAAATGGCATTGCCATGTCAAAGGATATCTGCATGTTTCATTAATAAATGTTACCAGAGTATTTTCCAAAAAGGACTTAGCAATTCACATTCTAGCCAGCAGTGTCGGTGAGTGTCCTTTTCTCTGCAACCCTACTAGCACTAGGTAACTTTTTATTATGTTTTGTGACTCTTTTTAACCCATCTGTTACATCTCTATCAGGTGCTCAGTTTATGTGTACTCTACCTATGTATTTAGAACAATGGGACAATGTGCCCTTAAAGAACTCTACAGCCCACTTTCTAGCAGTCTTACCATGTTGTATTTTAATGCATGTTTAGTATATGTGTTCACCAGCTCTGAACCCTGACACTTTAGTAACACGTGGCTGGGCACACTATACAAGAGTGGTCTGGGTCAATGCTTATTTCAAAACTAAATGTGTAAGATTTTTTTGTTGCCAAGTCTGTTAGATTATCTGTGCTGTTGATTTCTCTTTGTCAATGCAGGGAGGAATTCACTAAAACTGTCTTTCTTTCTTTCTTTCTTTCTTTCTTTCTTTCTTTCTTTCTTTCTTTCTTTTTCTTTCTTTTGACATTTTCTTTTTGAGGTTTAATCAAGCATTTTTCTTACATTGCACATTGCTGTGATCAGGACACAACTATTATATTTGTCAGATTGTTGCTGGCTACTAATACAGTTTTTTTTCTGGCTCTGAAATCACATGCATATTCTAGGTTAGTCTTCTGAATATTTTTGAATATTGTATACAGTTTACTAGGTGTCTTCACCCCAGTATGTGATATATACCAATTAACAGAGGTCAGACAAAGGGAAAAGCTGTTTATCATTTCTAAGCTGTTTGTTATAACCAGATAAAAGTATATTCCCATTTCAGATTTAAAGTGTAAGTAAAGTTCATCCCTAGTAGCAAACCAGTCTCTTCATTTTAGAATCTTAATGTTGAAATGTCCCTATGCTGTTAGTTAGCCCAACCCCCTTTTCATAGGCACTTATTCCAGAAGGTTATGGTTCTAGTGTATTTTGATTTCTGCCTTTATTTATTCTTCATGAGAACTGAGAGCTATAGTGACCCAGCAAGAGCCTGAGTGACCATTGAAGTAGTCTGTATTAGTACCTCGACTCTAGAGAAAAGGGAAAATGTGATTCCGATTACATGACAGATCATGCCTTTAAATGGTGGGCCTCAAAGATTATTCAGCCTTCACAAGTGTAAAGACCAGATGGTATTTCAAGCTTTTACTGTAAGAGGAGTGTAAGAGTCTTTGAAGTTAGTTTTAGTAATATGTCACATATAGAAATCTTAAGGAATCTTCCATACTGTCTTATATAGACAGGGAGGACATTTTGGTTAATCCAAGAGACTACTAACAAATATAGTGTTGAGAATATAGGCCAAATGGGCATGACAAGGAGGGAACCATATCATCTCTTCAAACTGCTTCTGGAGTTGCATTATACAGAGTAGCCAATTCTATTTATTTTGCCTTCCCTTTTCTTGTTTTCCCATTCCATGTCTTATTCATTCTTATCATTTTGATGTGATCGAGCATATATTTCTCTTCTACTATGTATTAGAAATTCATGGGATAATTCAGACACTGAAACTTAGAATAATATTCTTCCAAGCTCTGACATCAACAGCAGACCTCAGCTCTTAGATCCTTTCTTGAATCCTACTATTTAGTTTGGACCACTTTTTTTTTTTTTTTTTTTTTTTTTTTTTTTTTTTTTTGAGGCAGCAACTTTTTAATCTAGATTTTTTTCATGTATAAAATCATTGATTATTTTTTCTAATTCTTTTTTTTTTTTTGCATTAAGTAGCTCAATCTTTTTTGCCTTAACTGTTTTTCTTTCTTAGCATTTTTTAAAATGTGAAGTGTTTTTTTAAAATCTATTTTATTAAAAGTACAACAAACTAAGTTCAAAAGTAAGAGATGATGGTACCTAGATAATTTAACAGTTATTTCCTCTTCTTTCTTTCCATTCTCTTTTCATTTTTCCTTTAGTATTTATAAGCATATTTGAAGATTTCTTCTAATTCTCTGCATAACTAATGAGGTCTTTTGTAATAAAAGACCAAGAAGTTTATACAGAACTAGTTGTATTATTTTAAATGCTAAATTGTTATAAGTAGGGGGCAGTAGGACTATATTAGGTAAATCTCTATATATAAAAGCCTAAGTGACGACCAACTGACTGAATGGCTGTTACACACAATGACCACCAGGTGGCAGACGCTCAACACAGGAGTGGAAACCACAAGCATGGAAACATGGAACAAATTGATGAATCTTAAGAGGGAAGGGGATTATAATATATTCATAGCCAACTCAACTATCTATTGATTAGTCATACCTGTACATTTAAGGGTTTTGTTAAACCCGGGGAAAAAAACAATTTTGGCACAGAACCAGTTTAGAGTAAGAACCAAATGTGAGCCAAATACATCTTGTTTATTTGGCATTCTATTAACAGTAATAACCTAAGAACAGTGCAGATTTTCATAGCATGTTTCTTAACACCTTTCAAACCAAAATCATGTTAGGAATAGCTGCTGGCCTAAAGTTTGTAGAGCCACATATTAAAAGAAACATGTTGGACAAAGAGAGAAATACTATATAGATCTTTTAAAAAATATTTGGTAATAAGTCATAATCATTCAAAAAAGGGGAAAACCAGAAACAACTCTGTAACATCAATTTTGGGAGTCATAGTTCTTAATTGATGCTCTCTTTGCAGCTGTTACTTTTTCTTTTCATTTCATAGCCTGCTGTCATTTGCCTATTTCTTCTGGGCATGAATGCTTTTTTTTATCTTTCTTATATTGTGCTTTTATTTATAGAAGACAAAGTACAATGTGATGTTTCTTATTACTTGTTAAATTCCTTGTTTATATGCTAAATTCCTATTTTAATGTAGTTTTGGGATAAATTTACTGAAAATATTCAGTGCTTATATTTTCAGTTTTGAATTTATTCATATTGTGACAGTAATTGGTAGAAAACTGTTTCTCACAGCTGACAGGCAAAAAAAAAAAAAAAAAAAAAAAAGGCTTGGGGGACAAAGCTACCACATGCCAGAGTGCTGAGGACCCATCAGATATTTAAAGAAGTGGCATTTGTACTTGCATTATTTAAGCTACTGTTGAAAAGAGAGATGGGAACAGACTATATTTGTAGCATGCATTTTATAGAATTTATTTTCTAAAGAGTCATGCTTTTGAAGAAGGTAAAACATCTATCAGACATTTTTGTAAAGCACACAAAGCCAATAGATAATAGTTCTTCTAAAAAAGAACTGCAAACCATTAAATGCTTTCACATAAATCTTTTTTATAAATCCAAAAACTCAAACATATTTATCTCCTAGAAAATAGTAATTAAGAGCAAATTTCAAACCAAATGTTAATGAATAATTTTATTATCTTCTACCATAGAAATACTATTTGGTAAATAGTATAATTAAAGATATAATGTATTTAACCTGTTTTGCCAATTAACTTTGATCATTAATTGTCAAAGTGTGATTAGATGGACCTCTGGTGTCTTTAAGAATCCCTCAGCTGATGGGATAGTTAGCCAATCTTTTTGTTTTATTGATTATGGCTGTATTTCTGTTCTTTCTGGCAAGTATGAATAACTATATTTAATAAAAATTAAACAGCATGTTATTGATGTCTCATCAAAAAGAAAACCAACCTTACCCTTAATTCTGATAAGATATGCTGTGTAAGCAGGAATGGATGAAACAGTAATGACATTTATTTTGTTCTTTTTAATAGTATATAGGTGAAATTTTGAAGAGCCTTTGAAATACATCAAGACACAATAGCTCTTTTGGACTTTGAAGATATTCTATTAAATCATCTCAGATCCAGTGTTGAAATGAACATGTGTATAATCCCTAACTTAATAATTTAAGAACTTTTAAGAAGTTGCTAAGTTGTCCTTTTTCTCTGACTTTAACCATGATACACAAATTATAGAACACTTTAACCTTAAGAGTGGGTATTTTGTGTGTGTGTGTGTGTTTTAAACTCAAGTTTTCATAGTCTGATAAATTTGTTTGTTTTGCTTTTTTCCTTCATATGTAGTCAGTGTAGTGAGTTGAATAGTGTCCCCCAAAAGTTTGTGTTTTCCTGAAATCTCAAAATGTAGCCTTTTGCTCAGTGGATAGAGCGTCAGCCTGCAGACTGAAAGGTCCCAGATTGGATTTCAGTCAAGGGCATGTACCTTGGTCGCAGGCACATCCTTAATAGGAGTGTGCAGGAGGCAGCTAATCAATGTTTCTCTCTCGTTGTTTCTATCTCTGTTCCTTCCCCCTGTAAAAAAAATTATATATATATATATATATATATATATATATATATATATATATATATATATATATATACACATATATATATAGAATGTAGGCTTTTGGAAATAGAATTTTGCATATGTAATTCATTAAAATGGGGGTCCCAGCCAAAACTGGTTTGGCTCAGTGGATAGAACATTGGCCTGTGGACTAAAAGGTTCCAGGTTCGATTCCAGTCAAGGGCATGTACCTTGGTTGCGGGGACATCCCCAGTGGAGGGTGTGCAGGAGTCAGCTGATTGATGTTTCTCTCTCATCGATGTTTCTAACTCTCTATCCCTCTGTCCTCCTCTCTGTAAAAAAAATAAATAAATAAAATAAAAAATGGGGGTCCCATTGGATTAGAGTGGACCCTATATTCAATGACTAGTGTCTTTGTAGGAGTGTACACGCAGAAACAAACACAAGGATGAAGACCAGGTAAAGATGGAGGCAGAGAGTGGAGTGATACAGCCACAAGCCAAGGAATGCCAGTACCATTAGAAGAAGCAATAATAGAGTCCCCTGTAGAGTTTTCAGAGGGAGCCATGATCCCATCTGCACCTGATTTCAGATTTCTAGCCTACAGTGAGATAATAAATTTCTATTGTTTAAAGCTGCCAAGTTTGAGGTCTTTGTTATGGCAACCCAGGAAACCAAGGCAGTCATTATTCTTAAGCATTCTCCTATATGCCTGCATTTTACTGCTCATCCTATATAATAAAACCCTAACATGCAAATCGACTGAACAGTGGAACAAGTGGCAGAACTACTGGTTGCTATGATTTGCACTGACCACCAGAGGACAGATGTTCCATGCAGGAACTGCCCTCTGGTGGTCAGTGTGCTCTCACAGGGGGAGCGCCGCTCAGCCAGAAGCCAGGCTCATGGCTGGAGAGCGCAGCAGCGGTGGCAGGAGCCTCTGCTGCAAGCGGGTGGTAAGGAGCCCAGGGTCCCAGACTGCAAGAGCCATGGGGGATTGGGCCTAAGCCAGCTGGTGGACATCCTCCGAGTGGTCCCAGACTGCAAGAGGATGCAGGCCAGGCTGAGGGAACTCTCCCCCACCCCCCACCCCCCACACCCAGTGCATGAATTACATATTTGTTTTATCCTACTAAATGATAAAGTCCTTGAGGACAAGACAGTGAGGACTCGTTCATAGAAGACACATATAATTCAGATCACCCCAAATATTTATTATTATACTAGAGGCCCAGTGCATGAAATTTGTGCACTGGGAGGAGGGTGCTCCCTCAGCCTTGCCTGCACCCTCGCACAGTCTGGGACCCCTCACTCCTTATTGCTCACTACTGCTCCTTACCACTTCACTCACTGCTCCTTAGCACTGCCTCAGAGGCAGGAGATGTCCTGCCACCACTGTTGTGCTCGCCAACCGTAAGCCCAGCTTCTGGCTGAGTGGCACACGCCCTGTGGGAGCACACTGACCACCAGGGGGCAGCTCTTGTATTGAGCGTCTGCCTCCTGGTGATCAGTGCGCAACATAGCAATTAGTCATTCTGCCTCAGTAGTTGCATAGGCCATTATATAGATAACTACGTGTACGCTCTTTTTTCTTTTTTCCCCCCACACTTCCCAAATGTATTCTTCATGAATAACCATGTTAATTTTTATTATATTTGCATATTTGGGGAAGACTAGCATATAAATAATTATAAGAAAATGGTTATAGATAGTTATCAGGCTTAGGTTCCTATAGTTAGCAAAGATATGCTATTATTATCACTTTTATATCCCATTCCTATGAAAGATAAGATCTGAAGTGAGTTCTAAAGTAAGTGAAATTTCTAAAGGGCTTTTAATCTAAATTTCCCAAGAATATTCATTTTGTTACAATTTTACTCTAACATGATAGAACACAGCTGAAAATAAACAATTGCTTAACTATCAAAATTCTACCCAAAGCACAGATCATTTATTCACAAAGATTAATGCTTTAGTTAAAAAAAAAGCACTAGAAAATGTAATTGAAAGTAACATGATATTTTATTGAGAGCTGATATAAAAAATAACATCTAAATAGATATGTAAATATTTAATTTTTTTAATCTTTAAGGGATTGGCTTATAGTCTAAATTTCTAAGATTTTAAAAATGGTTATTAAATAATATTATGTCTCAATTTGGACATACTCTACATATACTAGTCTCATTTTTATCTCTCTTTATTTAGAAGTAGATTTAAATTGTCTCTTAGTATTTTTAGCCAAGAGTTGAAATATTGCCAGTAAAAACACTAATGACTATTTGAGGTGGTTGTAGATTATTTTCACTAGTCCCAATTTTTTAATGAAGTTTAATATATAAAGATTCTCAGTTTTTGTGTATCAAATTCTCACCCTTCTTAGAGACTGTAATTAAGAAATATTGCTTAACTCATTACAGGAAAAGGACCAGTACTGGAATAAGAATGCCAAGTTTAAAGGTTGGAAAAGACTTAAGTGTATGTTTCCTTTAGTTACATAAATTAATGAATTATATGCAGAGCTTAGTTTATCCAACTAGGGGAATAAATATCACTTGTAATGGTTAAATCTTTATATGTCCATTGGCAAACACAAATTATCTCCTAATAAGGAGGAAAGAGTCATTGTTTTTAGTTAGTAGAGGAGATTCTGTGCAGACATTTGTTCACCAGGTTTCCTAGAGGAAAGTGACGGTCTTTAAGGGCCACTTGGTAATTATTTTCTTTCTGCTTTTCAATGATGCTTTCACGTGCCATGAATCAAAATAAAAATCCCTGTGGCAGCCATGGGCAAACCAGATATGCTTCTTGAAGCCTGACAATTTCCCTGGCATATCATTTGAGGGAATCATATGGGTAAAATTATTCATAATAAACTCTAATTAAAAACTCAGCATGAGCTAGTATATTTGAAACTAATATAATGGAGTATTTTTTAGAAATGTTTTTGGACTTAGAACTGTTCTGTATATCCAGATGAGCCCAGTAACCTTGATAGCACTATTTTAGCCATAGGGGATTTTTTTAATCTTTTGTTTCAAATTTGTAGATTCTTTATAAAGAAATAATTCTATGATTGTAATTTAAATTTTTCTTAAACCCAAGTGCTTATTATTAGACCAGTTGCATAAATTATGGCTCACATACACAATAGATGCAGCTGCAAAAACAATGAGGTTATGTTTTATGTATTAATATGGAAAAAATTTCCAATATATATTGCTAAGTAAAAAGGAAAAGTGCAAAAAAATTGGTAGAGCAAGTCATTTGTAGAAAATCAAAAAGGGGGAAATTATGTATATATGTTAGGCAGCATGATGGTCTTCTCCATTTTGTTTTGTACTTTACTAGTAATTGTACTCCAGATACAGAGAAACTTCACATCTAGGGAAGATAATAATGCTGGCAAAGATGCTTAGCCCTAAATTGTATTTGTTTACCTCTTCCTTCTTCCACAATTTTTTCCCCTTTGACCTTTCTACAAACTTTTCTGAGATGCTCTTTGATCCTCAAGTCAATATAGAGCTTTCCAGGCATAAGTATGACTGTCCTACAGGATGCCAGGCTAGTCTGAACTTGAAGAATATCAGAACTTCCCCTTGCCCACCCCTCCCCTTCAGCAGCAAAACTGCTGGTTTAAACATCATCTAACACTCCATGGTCAAAACTTGACTTATGATGGCCCTTCTCCTCCCACCAGCCCCACAGCACCATAGAGAGAGCACTATTAAAAATGTCTGTTGCTTTTGTTTTGATGCCTCATGTGATATCTGATTGTTATTTAAGTTCAATATTTAAAAAACACACACAAAACTTTTGTTTAGTTTGTAGTGTGACTTTAAAATTGTAACGACCAACAGAATGATTTATAGTAATAGCTAATACCTATACTAGTGCCAGGCATTATTCTTACCACTTTATATAGAACAACTAATTTTTTTTATTATGATCATGTTTTATCTTATTGTTCCTATTTTATAGATAAGGGAACTAGGGAACAGGGAAGTTAAATAACACTAAAGAATATAAACTGGTGCCCTAACTTGTTTGGCTCAGTAGATAGAGTGTCGGCCTGCAGACTCAGGGGTCCCGGGTTCAATTCCGATAGGGGCATGTACCTTGGTGTGGGCACATCCCCAGTGGGGACTGGGCAGGAGTCAGATGATTGATGTTTCTCTCTCATTGATGTTTCTAACTCTCCCTCTCCCTTCTTTTCTGTAAAAAATCAATAGAATATATATTTTTTTAAAAAGACTAAAAACTGGTAAATATTAGAACCAGGTGGTCTGGCTCCAGAGTCAGTGTTCTTAACTAGTTGCCTATGCATTAGGGCAAAAAAAATAAATTAAAAAATCTTAAGTTTATTCAGCTTTTGTTTTCTCATCTTAGTTGGTGTCAAGACATTCCACAATAATCTTAGTTACTTGTAGAAACCTATGAAGTAAACACTTCCATAACTGTGATGAGGTTTGGCCTCAGAAATTTCTGAACCAACTCCTGGTTCTCCTCTGCTAACTAGGTATATACTACCTGTGTTGTAACCATCTTTTCCTCTCTTCTCTCTGATTTTTCATGTTCTTTAAACTGTGATGAGAATCTTATCTTTGTCAGGTAGGATTATAACCTGGCATAGAGCCCACAACCTAAAAAAAGAATCAACCCAACTATTCCCAGAATAATATCTTACCCTGGTAAGGTTTCCTACTGAGATATTAAAGTCAGGAAAAGTAAAAGGTATAAAATGGAGTGTTTGGTGATGCTGGGATGCCTAGAGTTAGCTTAAATGGCATTTGTGTACAAGTGTCTACTGACACTGAAAGAAAAGCCTTCTTTTTTTTAAAATATATTTTATTGATTTTCCACAGAGAGGAAGGGAGAGAGATAGAGAGCTAGAAATGTCGATGAGAGAGAAACATCGACCAGCTGCCTCCTGCACACACCCCCACCTGGGATGTGCCCGCAACCAATGTACATGCCCCTGACCGGAATTGAACCCGGGACCTTTCAGTCCGCAGACTGACGCTCTGCTACTGAGCCAAACCGATTTCGGCATAGCCTTCTTTTTAAAAATGATTTTCTAGTCCTCATTTCATGGTATTGGAACTGCCCATTGCCTTCACTAGCATAAAGGGTGGACAAGGGGTTCAGAAGGCTGGTCATTGTCTGGTTGAGACTAAGGGAGCTGAAGCAACTTCCACCTTTTAGTCTTATGTCAATCCTTGCCGCTAGTCTATCACTGAACTATTACTGGAATTGCCTGCCTAAGGACTATGGGTGTATCCCAAAACCTGAATAAAAGGGATGGCAAGGCCAGAGCAAAACAGAGTCCTCCCTTGGGCTTCCACCTGGCCCCAATTCCCAAATTAGCATTTCTTGTCTCTTTCATTTGTGTGTGACCTCCTCCAGAACCCAAACCCTGAACCTGAACCCTGAACCATGCGGGACATGTGACACTCGCATCATGGCAAATGGAATGAAAGAGCAAAGAAAGTTTACTTCCTAAGCAATATATTAAACATGAAGTGAAAAAAATTCAAGATAGACTTGTTTCTTTTCATATTTTCCCCTTCAAAATTGGTTTATTATTGACAAATGAATTCATTTCTCTTTCAGATCATAAATTTAAATGTCTCTGAATAAGAGCCAGTGTCTAATATTTTTTAAAGTTCTAACATGTTCAAGAACTAAGTTTAAAAATTTATTTCCTTCATTGTTTCTTCCCTTTACAATTGGGAGAGTTTTGAAATTACGTTTGGATGGCTTTTACTGAGGAGCTATGTTTGCTTGTTTATCCATTTTAAATCAAGAATAAGCATAAATATTTATATCATTTCTTGCCAAATAACTCAGTTTTCAAATTGTTTTTGTAACTTAGTGCTTACTCAGTTAAACTTTTTGAAAAGGAGATTGAGTTTAAAATGTGAGGTTTTTTTTTAATCAGATAGGATACCTTGCATTGTTTCAAATGCATGGACAGTTTGTTTATATATGAAGTGAAGAATTAAGCATTGGGTTATAAAATTAAGATTCTTGTTGGATAGCACATTTGCCTAGGAATATTGGGTAATGGAAATGTTTAATAATTAGCATAGAGAGTTTAGTGTTGTCCAAAGCTATCTCCCAGGCAACTCTCTTCAAGCCGGCACACCTGGGCTAGTCATTTTATTTCCCAATCTCAGCAAAGATGATGTTAATCCTAACACTTGAATAAGAATTCTTCCTATAATCCTTGTGTTTTTTTCCTTCATGACATTATAGTAGAGAAGTGTCAACCTTCATTTTTCTTTGCAATTTAGATGTTTCTCATCCCTTTTCTAGCAGTCAAGCAGTGCAAAGTATCATCTTTGAGGAAGTAAGAACACCAAAGTTCTGACCAGAGTGGATTAAAATGAGTGATTTGAGAGAAGAGAGGTGACTGGAGAACATTCACAATTGGGTTCACCTTTCCAGGATATGTGGTTGTGTCTTGAGTTTTTTTTACTCAACATGCAAGGTAAAACTATGCATCCTTATGATCTCTCTGTAGGAGCCACAGCATATTAAAAAACCAATATATATTAATCTCTAAAATTAAGCACTTTGAATTTATATCAGAGTTCTGTATTTTTTTGGTAATATATAGAATGTGTTTTAATTTGGCAATTTTAAAGATCAAATATATCCCTTTGGATTACTGCCTCTAATTATATACTACTTCAGTTAATATATTCTGTAACCTTTTATTTAAAATTATATAAATAGATCACAAGAGAACATAGTAATATTTTATAAGTTCAGTCTTAATTGGTGCAAAGAGTATCTTTTATTAGATTTTTAAAATCACTTCCAGGTAAAAGTTGTTTTTAGTTCATGTAATTTAGGATCTCTGAAAAGTTATTTAAGGAATGAGACCTCGATTTTTATCCTCCCTCAGGGCTAACTGTGCTATTGACAAAAATATTCAATATACTCAAACTTAGATTTTTTGTTACATAAAGCAATTTAACTATTTTGGTTGATACCACAGTAGAAGAAAGTGTAGATACATTCACATTTTCTCTAACAACTAATTGTATGACCTTGACCCAAATTTATTTTTATCTATAAAATGGGAATGATATAAAGTTGCAAAGTGAAGATTAAAAGAAATAGCTTAAGAAAAGCACCTAGTACTATTCTTTAAACTCTGTATCCAATTGATCCCAATGTTTAACCTATTCTACCTTCTAAACTTCTCTCTAGAATATTGTGGTAGTTTAGTATTCTAATCCTGTCTCTTCTAAATATCCTCATTGAAGCTACCAAAGTGATTCTTTTTTTTTTTTCTTCTTTATTGATTAAAGTATTACATATGTTTCCTTATCCTGCCATTGCCCCTCCTCTCCCCACCCACTCACTCGAGCCCTCATCCTCCTGTGTCTGTGTGCATTGGGAAACAAAAAAATTCATGTGACTAGCTTTAATATGATATTTGCTTTATTGCAGTGGTCTGGAACTGAAACTGCACTATCTTTGAGGTATTCCTCTACAGTGGCATTTAGTACATTCGCATCATTGTGCAACCATCACCTCATTCTACTTCCACATTTTATGAGGACTTTTTAAAATTAATGTATAATCACTTTGAATAGAGTTTCCACCCCTTGGTTTTTTAAAAGCCTTTACAAATGGCTTGATGGCTAACTATTTTACTATGATCTCCCAAGTTTTCTTTCTGTTCTGATATTCTTATTTTAATGTTTTACATGGGTTACATGTAAATATAGTAACATGCTACCTAAATATTCCCATGTCATCAAAAATTAATTGCTTTCTGTTTGTGTAGTATAGAATATTATCTAAAACAAGCAGAAGACACTATGTTTATGTATAAAGAGTTTGTAATTCACTTGGAGAACAAGATATAGATAAAAATATACAGAAAAACACATTTATTTTAACTTTCTGTGGTAAGGTCCAGGACATTTAAATGTCCACCCGTGCCAGGCTGTGATGGCTCAGGGCTTGAATGTGCACCTGTGAACCAGGAACTCACAGTTTCAGGTTCCATCCCCAGTAGGGGGCGTGAATGAGGCAACCAATCAATGACTCTCTCATCATTGATGTTTCTCTTTCTCTCTCCTTTTCTCCCTTCTTCCCTTCCTCTCTCCCTCCCTTTCTCCCTTCCTCCCTCTCTTCTTCTCTGATATCAATAAAAAAAATTTTTTTAAAAACTACAGATAGAAAAATAAGAGATATAATATAAATAAAATAATTTTTAAAATAAAAGGCAAATGTTCACTCCCTTGGAGGAGGCTGCTCGCTAATTACCAAAAGTTGAAGAATCTGTACATTATATATATACATATATGTGAGTGTGTGTGTGGTAAAGTACATTTCACAAAAAATTTACCAGTTGAGCCATTTTAAACATTCTCATTATTGTTCAATGTCCAAACCTCTTTTCATCTTAGAAAACTGAAACTCTAATTATGCAACAACTCTCCATTTCCCTTCTCTCCCCTCACCCCCTGGCAACCACCATTCTGTTTTCTATTTCTATGAATTTGACTTCTATAGGTACATCATATAAGTGGAAATCATACAATATTTGTTCTTTGATGATTGGCTTATTTTACTTAAAATGTCATCAAAATTCTTTCATGTTGCAGCATGTGTTAGAATTGCCTTTTTTTTAAAGGTCAAATAATATTCTTTTGTATCTATATATCACATATTATTTATCCATTAATCTGTTGGGCTATTTCTACTTTTTTATTGCAGTGAGTAATGCTACTATGAACATGGGTGTAAAATAGCTCTTCAAGGCCCTGCTTTCAATTATTTTGAATATATATATATATAATTCCAGAAGTGGAGTTGCTGTATCATATGATAATTCTGTTTATTTTTTTTGAGGATCATCCTACTGCAGTTTTACCATTTTATATTCCCACTAACAGTATACAAGGGTTACAGTTTCTTTATATCCTTGTCAATACTTGTTATTTTCTGCTTCTTTAGGAGGGATAGGAGAGTTCAATTGTAGCTATCCTAGTAAATATGTGGTATAGTAGTAAATTTTAAATCAATTTTTAATAGAGAAAATTATGATGGAATGCACAATCTCATTTAGAGATTATAGCAAAAGTCTAAGTTTGAATACTGTGCCAACTGACCCTTTTCTATTCCAGTACTCCAAATGACAGTCATTGTGTGAGGCTTATGACAGCTTGATAGATTTGATGCAGTCTTTTTTTTTTTTTTTTTTTTTTTTTTCCTGGAGCATTACTTTATAAATGCGCTGTAAAGACAGCTTTTCTGGGGGGTGAGCAATGTGATATGGTTTGATATTCAGGCTCTTTGTTGATTTGGATTCATCCAAGAATGTATTTGTAGACCACTAGCTTTCCACCAAAATCCATGTTCTTCACCACTTAACTAGACCACATTTACCAGCTTTCTTTGAAATTAGGTGTGGTTATATGACTAAGTTTTCTCCAGTGCATTGTAAGTGGAAGTGATTTGAGTCACTTCCTGGCATAGCCAATAAAAACCTCCATATGTGTTTTCAGTGCTTTTGCTTTTTCCTGGCTGAATGAAATGGCAGTGTTCAAGGAAACCTTGGCAGGTTTGAAGATGGCTGAACAGCCATCAGCTTGGATCCTTAAATGACTGTGTGGAAAGAGCTGGCCTGCCTGAACATCCATTCATCCAGGACTGTTACATAAGAAATAAATATATATTTTTTTAAATCATTTTTAGAGTCTATTTGCTACTACAGCTTAGTCTACATACACTGATACAACATTTTAGGAAATACAACTGAACAGAAATTGAACTAGATTCAAGTGTTTAATATCATCGGGATATCTTCTTCCAATGGCATGACTCTACTTTCCTCCAAATTGGTTTCATCATAGGCAGGTTTTCTCCACAGGGTAGGATAGATGGCCCCAGCAGTTCTAGGTTTATATGGTCTTTCTAGCTCATGATCACAGCGGTTAAGAGTCTTGGGAAATGTATTAACTCTACAGGTTATTATAGGAGAGATGAAGGAGAAGAAAAGAGAGTATTACTTATAATAGCATTGAAATATTGGGACCGTTGAACCGGATGTGAGCAACATGAGCCTTCTTTCTCATTCTCCCATATATATTATGGTTTTTTACCCAGGGCACACTGAGTATGTGTGTGTATATATATTTATATAAATAATGTATTGTATATGACAGTTTAACATTTATTTTTGCATATATTTTTAAGTGAATAAACACTAAGGTAAAGAAATTTTTCTCTTTAAGAAAAATATTTGCCTTGTAGGATGTTACAGTTTGTATAGGAAGAGTGATAGAGTTTATGATACAATAAAACTATGTTATAAGGTCATTCTCTTCCTTCTTCCAGAAGAAACATGAGATTGACGTCTAAAAGATAGAGGTATATTCCGTGGAAGGGGAAAGTAAATCAAAGTGAGAGATATGTGGAGCCAGATATGAGGCTCTATTATAAACTCTAATTACCTGACCACTTTCTAAGAGTGGGCCACAAATGCAACTCTAATCAAGATTTTAGCATCCAGTTTAAAAAGGACAACCTTCTTATCAGAGATTCACAATGGCTATGTGATCAATTACCTAAACAACTGTTTTGGAGGAGTAAGACTAATTGCTTACAAAAATAAAAATTCCCTCTTTTATTTTTTGCTTTTATTCTTAAAGCAGATGTTTTTCTTTTTCTTTTTTTATATACCTTTTTAAAAAATATATATATATATTTCATTTATTTTTTACAGAGAGGAAGAGAGAGATATAGACAGCTAGAAACATCGATGAGAGAAACATCGATCAGCTGTCCCCTACATGCCCCCACTGGGGACATGCCTGCAATCAAGGCACATGCCCTTGACTGGAATCGAACCTGGGACCTTTCAGTCCACAGGCTGACGCTCTATCCACTGAGCCAAACCGGTTTTGGTAGATGTTTTTATTTTTTTAAATCAACCAATAAAGAAAATATAAAATCTCATGTAATTAACCCACTAGACTCTTGTGACTAGAGACAACTTGTGGCCACACTCCCTAAGTTTTTTGGTAGTCCAGAAAAAGAAACAGATGGTTTTATAATTTATACTGTCTAATTTACATTCCCAACAGTATAACAGCCTGTTAATTTTCATGCATCCTCAATAACACTGTTATTGTTGTTTAATCTTTCCTAGTCATATATAAGAAAATTGATATTTGCTATTTTTCTATTACCCTTAGTACTGATATCTGACGTGACTTCCTCCCACTGTTAGTATAAGCAGACATTATACAATCTAATAAACAAGTATCTTTGACAAAATCTTTTGATAGAGCGAACAGTCATTGTGATACACACTGACCACCAGGGGGCAGATACTCAACGCAGGAAGCAGGCAGGCAGGCAGTAAGGAATGAGGGCTCCAGCGAGAGGGATGTCTGCCAAAGGCTCCTGGACTATGAGAGGATACAGATGAGTTTCATGCACTGGGCCTCTAATCTAGATATATAAGAGGATAAGCAACCCAACGACCAACTGGCTGATACATATGATGTGCACTGGCAATTTAAAAATAAACGTTGACTTGTGCATGTACAATACATATAAAGCTCTCACTGGTACCAATCACATGCATGTGTTGCAATCTGTCATTGTCAATTGTGAATTTGGTTGACACTTCTATTATAGAGAAAGGACAAATAGTGATATTAAAATATTTCTTCTAATTAATTTTCTTTCCATGTGCATGAATCTGTGCACTGGACCACTAGTTACTTATAATAGCACTGAAATATGGATAATGGTATTTCACTAGATTTTTAGTTTGGTAAAAATATAATAGTTTTTCCTGGGGGAGGGGGGAGTGGGCAATGTGATATAGTCCTGTACTCAGGTTCTTTGTTGATTTGGATATATTCAGTGATATATTTGTAGATCAGAAGCTTTCCACCAAAATCTTCCTGGATCCATAGGTAAACCATATTTACTAGCTTTTTTTGAAAATAGATGTGGTTATGACTAAGTTTTCTCTAGTGCATTGTAAGAGGAAGTGGATTTAACTCAGCTGAAAATATTTTCAAGTGGGTTTAATAAAGGCAGAAGAAAAGTGTCCAAATGATGTATTAGTCTTCTTGATCAGAAAGGAAGTATGTGCTATTTTGGATAACTTGATTCCCTTTGCCAGCCAATAGGTGGTGCCATTGCAACACAATAGTTAGGTTGCTTAATGGTGCTAAGCAAAGGGAGGATGGAAATATATGCAAAGTGGTTTTAAAATGGGTTGTTAGAGGCAAAAAAAAAGTTGTGGGAGTCCATGCATAACTGATTATATGTGGATGATGTTAGCACATCAGGTTTTGTAGCTTAGGAGGTGACTGTGCTAGAACATTTTCTTAAATTTCTATGTGAAAATACAATATACAGGTGATGTATTATAGAAATGTATACTACCTGAATCCTATATAATTTTATTAACCAATGTCACAACAATAAATTCAATTTTAAAATAAATAAATACATAAAAATAAAACTTATTTTGAGGGAGAAAAACACATTTACTTTGCTTAAAAGTAATTAAAATTGTTAGTTATACTTATGCAAAAGTAACAGCTAAATCACACCATAGATGTGTAGAAAACACTTTTACAACATAATAAACTTTTTCAGAAAAGAAAATTAGATATAATTCAAAACACATCTTTCCACATCCATAACATTTTCTTTGAGCTTTAGTTTACTCACTTATAAAGATGAAGATTGTTGTGAGAATTAAACAAGAAAATAAAAATAAAAGTGCTTAGTAAGTACCATATACATAATTGTTGCTTAATAATATGATTCTGCTCATCTTCAAAATAGATCAGATAACATTGATTAGTAAACTATATTAACATAATTGATATGTTGCTAAATTGGACTAAATGATGATCTCTGGAACCTTAACTTTATCCTTTATTACTAAGAAAAAGTAATTTTTTTAAAGTCTATTTATTAGATTCTTTTATAGGTA
Organism: Pipistrellus hanaki; assembly: GCF_964339955.1. Taxonomy (NCBI): domain Eukaryota; kingdom Metazoa; phylum Chordata; class Mammalia; order Chiroptera; family Vespertilionidae; genus Pipistrellus; species Pipistrellus hanaki. The sequence continues at coordinate 27,754,168 of NC_140506.1, forward strand.
AACTAGAGGCCCAGTGCATGAATTTGTGCATTTTGTGCATGGGTGGGGTCTCTAGGCTGGGCTGGTGATCAGGGCCGATCAGGGCTGTCTCGTCCAGTCCCAATCGGGGCCAGGCCAATCAGGGCCAATCGGGGACTGCTGGCTGGGGCGGGGGGGGGGAGGGGGGGGGGCAGGAAGACGGATTATGGGAGGTTGGCCAGCCTGGGGGAGGAAACACGGGAGGTTGGCTGGCCAGGGTGAGGTTGGCTGAGGGAATGCACTGACCACAAGGGGCAGCTCCTGTATTGAGCGTCTGCCCCCTGGTGGTCAGTGCACATCATAGTGACTGATCAACTGGTCATTCAATTGTTCTGTCATGACAGTTACTTAGGCTTTCATATATATAGATATCCTGATATGCATTATCAATACACCCGTGAGCACAGGCCATTTTCACTTGTATGTGTGTGGTATTTCTGGAGACATCCATTTTAAAGTAATACCATTTTACAGATCTTTACTATTTATAACTATGGTCTTTACCTTTTTCAACATCAATGGAAAACAAGGAATAAATAGATAAAATTCGCAAGAAGAATGATCTTTATTGCAACCTTGACAAGCAAAATGGGAACAGTCTTTCCCTTTCATGCCTTCCTTTTGGTGAACTCACAATTTATTAGCATGTCTTTCTATCAGTGAACTGGGATAGAGAATGAAGAGAAAATTTATGTCATCCAATTTTATTAATTATTAGCCAAAGTAAAGTTTTGTAATAAGGAAAGTTTAAATTAATGACTAAAATAATGGGATGCTATCAATAAATTGCTCTTGCTAGAATTTTCTTTTTATCTTTCCTTTCACTGTTGGTGTTGGCCTTAGGCTACCTCAATCTATTCCCCTTCAAGGGAGCCTCCAGGACTGGTGAAGGCTTGCTTCCTTGAAGACCTGAAGTTTTTCCTCTTTGTTATTCCTAAGGACTTCTTGTTTCAGAGAGATAATGATTTCTAACTGAACTCATCCTTTCTAAACACTGTAAGCAAAGCCTTAAGTCAGATTCCAGCCTTAAACCATAGCTCCACAATTGAAACAGGACTTATAACTCTTAGGGGTATGGAACTGCAGGAAAAATCCTATATTATTTTACACCGTATTACTCAGAAGTTTGTGACAATTACTTGATTAACTACATGAAAGGTAAGGTAGGGAAAGAAGTAAATGTAAGATGGTCTTTATGCTATTCACAAGATCTCAGTTTTCTCTGAGAAACAGTATATGTTCATGAATGGATTTTTTTTTTTGCCTCAGAAGTGCAGTAACTGGTCTGAATTAATGATTTTCATAGGCCTCCTTAGAGCTCTAGGAGTGTGAGGAGGTTAGCTCTAAGAGGAAGGGAGAAAAGGTGAGTGGTACTATGGACCCCTCTGCCTCAACCAGAGAATCTCTGCTTTAAACACTTTCATAAATTCAACCTGTTGAAGATATTTTGAAAGAATAGAGCTTGAAAATTATTGATGACTCAACTTCTTACCAACTGAGCTCAAGTTTTATATTCAGGAATCTGGTCCACAAATACAAGTTGATGTTTAGTTGATGAATATCACATTTCATTAGATGATTATGTAGTCTCTATATCAGAATAGATTTCTGTTCATTAATGATAAGTAGTGCCTGATGTAACTAAATTAGGTAGATTAATGAAGGATATTAGTAATTTCATGGTTTAATCAATAATATATATTTTAAAAATTAAGACTAATATGCCACAAAATGTACTCTATTTTCATTATTTATATTTGAAATATATATTCTGTAAATTAGTAACTGTAACTAATAGTGCAGTCCTTGACTTTTATTTATGATCTTTGATAAATGACCAGGTATTAACTTGATTTCTATGAAACTATTTGTATCTAGAAGGCAATCAAATAATTAGCCATATCTTCTTCATTTCAAGTTTGAAAATAAAGTTTGGGCTAGGCCCGTGCTAAACTGGTAGCATAATTTTACCATTCTCTAAATTCTAGTAACAGTTTTTTTAAATTAATTCCTTCAGTTTCACTCTTTACCTCTATTTACAACACCAGTGTTCAAGTTAAAATCTAAAGTGAAAATCAAATATTTAATTGGTTTATACCAGTCTGAGTATGTGCTAATTTTGACAGTAGGAAACATGATTCCTTTTTATATTAAGGGTGTACCTGATTGGAATTTGCTTGCTTTAGTTAGCAACTATGACTATAAAATGAAGATTTTTCCATCAATCATAAATATCCTCATTGTAAAACAGTCTTTTTAAAACCTGAAATTTCCATATGGTATATCTTAAAACCTTTGATTTGGCTAAAAAGAATTTTAACCCCCCCTTTACTATCATGTCTTTCCATTTTTATTTGTATTTAAAGACATTTTAACTCATCTGTCATGATTTAGACATAGTCATACTAGAATCACTTAATGTCAGTTTCTTGTGTTATTTTTGTCAAATGCTCAAATTCTCTATTTTAGATATATTTTTTAAATTGGAGAGAATTTAGTTTATAAAGAATTGTATAATGTTTCTGATTTTAACATTGGACTAAAGGTCTGTGTTTATTTTTTATTTATTTATTTTTACTGATTTCAGAGAGGAAAGAAGAGGGGGAGAGAGAGAGAGAAACACCTCCTGCACACCCCTACACTGGAGATCAAGCCCACAACCCAGGCATGGGCCCTGACTGGAAAACATACCATGACCTCCTAAGTCATAGGTCTATGCTCAACCACTGAGCAACACTGGCCAGAGAAATTCTGTGTTTTATTATTAAAGAAAGATTTGTAGAATAATTTAGATGAGTAAAATATTTCTAAATATAGATTTCCTACACATCAAAACGTGAAATGCTGCTTCTCTTTCAGTCTGTCAGAGTGAACACATTATTAGGTGGACTAAATGGTCATGAATTCGTCCCAGCCTGTTTGGCTGAGTGGAGAGAGTGTTGGACTGCAGACTGAAGGGTCTGGGGTTTGATTCCTGTCAGGGGCACATGCCTGTATTGCAAGCTCAGTCCCTAGTAGGGAGCATGCAGGAGGCAGCCAATCAATGATTTTATCATTGATGTTTCTATTTCTCTCTCTCCCTTCCTCTCTGAAATCAATAAAAATATATTTTAAAAATAGTCATGAATTCACCATTTGAATTTTTCCTTTTAACGGTTACCCCTTTTGAGGAAAGGGGACAAGTATACATATCCCAATGATAAAAAAAAAAAAAAAAAAAAAAAAAAATTCCTAGTAGTTTGGAAAAGAAATGATTTTTTAACATAACAGTCAAATGTTTTTTTCTTTATTTTACAAAATATAACTATTTTCACTGTTTTCTTTCCACAGCAATGGAGAGGAAGTAAATAAAGTAAAATACTAGATACTTCAAAGAATTATGTGTTTTATTTTGGAATGCAATCAGAAAACCTATTTAACTTTTGATTATAAATCTTCCTAGATTAATGCAAAAGACTATTCAATATATATTTATTGGTTGAATAACATTTTTAGAAATTAAAATTTTTGTTTATATATAATATTACTATGGAAGTTGAAATATAGAGAGTAAGAGTTGACCATGCATTTAGAAAACAGACACAAGTTTGCAATAGGTTCATCGTTTTTTCTTAAATTGTGATAATATTAATATGTAAATTTCAGACTTAAATTTTACAAATTTTATTTATGGCTCATAAGAAATTAATGAAATCAGTTTTAAACAAACAAAAAAATTGATGTGCTATTAACTTGACACAAAACATTTACACTAATATAGGAAACAGGTCCCTCTGAATTTTTCTGCTGTCGTTCTGTGTATAGTTTAAGACCTCACAGCTTTTGAGTCCTGAAAGGCAAGACCATATAATTTAAGGCATTTCAGAATGACCAAGCATTTTGATATAATTTTGGATGTTCTAAGTTGGAAGAAGCTGAGATCCCTTATAAGGTGGGAAAGCTAATAAGATTTTAGGTAATCCATTGAACTACCCTGTTTCCCGAAAATAAGACAGTGTCTTATATTAATTTTTGCTCCTAAAAATGCGCTAGGTCTTATTTTCAGGGGATGTCTTATTTTTCCATGAAGAAGAATACGGTACACATTTATTGTTAAATGAAAATAAAGGAAATTTATTACCTGTATACTATACAGCAATACAGTAGTTGTCAACACAAACCAGACAAACTGTGAATCCTACAGTATCAAGAATTTACTCATTTATTCAATGACAATCATGTCATCATCTTCTGGAACATCATCATAATAATCCAATTCCTGAATTTCCCTGGTGAATTTCTTCTGACTCCATTTCTTTCAGAATCAGTGGACCAAATCTCTCATGTTTAGCAATAGCATTCTGAAACAGAGCCTAGGGGGGCCTTATTTTCAGGGGGATGCCTTATATTTCACTCAGAAGGAAACCTGTAAGTAGGTCTTATTTTCGGGGAAACACGGTAGTTTCTGTTGTGAAATCAGCTGACAATCTTATGGGTGCTCACTTATAGGTAACTAACTGTTTTTCTCTTGCTGCTTTTAATATTTTCTCTTTGTCTGTTGGCATTTTAATTATGGTATACCTTGGTGTGGTCCTCTTTGGATTCCTTTTGTTTTGGGTTCTGTGTGTTTTCTGGACTTGTAAGTCTATATTTTTCACCAGGTGGGGGAAGTTTTCTGGCATTATTTCTTCAAATAGGTTTTCAATATCTTGTTCTCTCTCTTCTTCTGGCACCCCCATAATTCAGATGTTGGTATGCTTGAAGTTGTCCCAGGGGCTCCTTACACTGTCTTCATATTTTTGGATTCTTTTTGCTTTACCAGTTGGGTGTTTTTTGCTTCTTTGTATTTCAAATCTTTGACTTGATTCTTGCGATCCTCTAGTCTGCTGTTGGATCTCTGTATATTATACACAGTCAGTGTATGTTTAATTTCTAATTGGTTCTTTTTCATATCCTTCAGAGTCTCACTAAATTTATCAGCCTTTTCTAGAAAATTTTTGAAAAACCTTCTAACTGTGGTTTTGAATTCTATATCCAGTAGTTTGCTTTCCTTCATTTCTATCATTTGTAACCTGTTTCTTTGTCTCCGCATTTTGGCTGCTTCCCTATGTTGATAGAGTGGCTTTGTGTGCCAGGTGTCCTATAGGGCCCAATGGTTCAGCCTCCCCAGTTACCTGAGGTGGACACTTTTGGCGCATCCCTTTGTGGGCCGTGTGCACAGTCTTGTTGTAGTTAAGTCTTGATTGTTGTTGGTATCACTGGGAGGAATTGACCTCCAGGCCAATTGTCTGTGACAATCAGCTGTGTCCATGATGGGAGAATTTCTGTGTTTGAGACACCCTTATGAGGCAAGACTTGCTTCAGTGGGGCTTTGGTGCTCACTGAGACTACCCCCTGAGTGTGTTCCTTATGAAACTGAGGAGTTGTAATCTGGATGGTCCTACTCTGACCCCTGGATAGACTGGCTGTTAGATCTCCAAGGAGGTGCAAATTTAGCCTCTGCCTGAGTGGACCCAGCAAGAGCTATGGAGAGATCTGCAGATTCCTCTTCTTTGTTTGGGGTTTGGAGGTGCCCAGATGAGGCCCAGCTGTGAAGCAGTGTAAGCTGCTATGGGGCCTTGGGCCTTCTTTTGGATGTTCTGGGTCTCTCTGACTCAGCTGCAGTTTGTTAGGTAAGTTTAGATTTCAAAGGACAAGGCCATTCATATGCAAATGCCTCTGCACACAGCTTGGGTGGAGCTGAGTCTCAGGGCAGAGCAAACAGCAATGGCTTCCCGTCAGCCCTGCCTTAAGAGTGGAGTTTGTGGGAGCTTTTGTCTCCCTCCCGATTGAGAAAGCCAGCCTCATATTCAGTTGCCAGCCTTCTCCGCACGCACGTCTCTGTACCTCTGCACTTTACTTCCGCAGTCCCCTGAGTCTCAGTGTGCTTTTCTCTTCCTTTCTAGTAGTAGAATTTCCACTCAGCCAGCCTTCCTATGGTTCTGGATGATGTCTGTTTTGTCTTTTAGTTGTAGTTTTGAAACGGTTGTGTGAGGCAGCAAGTTCAGGTGTTTACCTATGCTGCAATCTTAGTTCCTCCTGTATGTAAACTTTTTTATGCTAATTTTAAAATCTCAAATGGAAAATGTTTACAATTGGAAGTCATAAAAACACTAAGTTCAAATGCTGGCTAGTTTAATTAGTATTCATCCTATGCCTCTTTTTTATCATTTGTTAAAGATTCTTTTAAAGATAAGAGATAATATATTGAAGGCACCTAAACATCATCTGGTATATAGCAGGCTCTTGATAAATAGATGCTACATCTTAATAACTTCAGTCAAATTACATGAAAAGTTCTATGTGAAAATGTCTTTCAGTGTAAGAACTCTTATTTTTTATTCTTAATTTATCTATTTTTAAATTTACAATGCTTCAGAACAACAAGGTTTGAAGTCCCCAAATCTGTTACATACAGTGTGATTCTTGGCTTTCAGTAGTCCTCACTTTCTTATATTATGCATTGACACTTCTAAGCCTCCTTTTACATGCAAAATTCTGTCTTGTACATCACCAGACAAACTGATTTGGGATTATCACTTGGTTGCACCAATTGCTGCCATTAGGTTAAAGGGCCAGACATCAGTCAGACAGAAATTGTCATACCTTGACCATACTACTCACTTCACCTTTCCTCTAGGCCAGGGGCTCCTCCTGTCAGCCATCAAGGGCCAGAATCTTGCTTTTATTTACAAGAGAATAGTTATCGCAGGGATGTATCACCTCACTTTGTCTTTCAGTAGTCCTCACTTTCTTATATTATGCATTGACACTTCTAAGTGTCTTTCCAACCCAAAGTCACCTCCAATTTCATTCATCTTTCCCACAAGTGGGAACTATCGGTCTGGAAGTAGACAGCTGGTTGAAACCCTAACCAAGGGTTTTTGGGTCACAACCAATATAGGCTTCCACCTTTGATTTGGTACTTGTGGAAGAAAATCCCTCCTGCACTGTGATAGATGTCTTGTGAGTTCTGAAGCTCCAAACTTTAAAGATTAAAGGCTGCCCAAATATCTGCGCTTTCCTGCATGGATGGATTAGGGAAGGAGCCTGGACCCTGGGAAAGAAATAGTTGATTTTTAATCTTCTGGGAAATGGCAGTTCCTTGTCCTTTTAGCTTGGCACTTTTATTGACTAACTGAAATGTGGTGTTTACAGAGGTAGCATTTGTAGATGTCTAAAATCTGGCAGCATAGCATCATGGCTAAGTATGTAGGGTAAGGAGATAGAAGGCCTGTGTTCAAATCCTGTTTCCTGTTGCTTATGTGTGACTTGAAGTAAATGTCAAGTTCTCTTAAGTCTCAGTCTCTTTATAAAGTGAAGTAATAATAGTACCTCATAGAATTATCAAGTTCAAATAAAATTACCCATTCAAAGTTAAAACTTAGTCTAGTATCTGGCATATGGTGAACATGCCATAAATTTTAGCTTTTTTTCCCCCCTTCTGGTCACCCTGGAATTTTAGGATCTCTGCCCTCTTCTTTCAAACCTTACACAAAATTATTGTATATAACACAAGATTTTATAAAAATGAAGGGTAAACATAATCCTGGCAAGATTTTGATATTCATATCTGATTACAAAGAGTATATTCAGCTATTTCTCATCCACAGGAATTTCTTACTGCTGTTTTGGTTTTTATGCTCTGTATCATCATGTTGTGTGTCTGGGCCTGTCTGTATAGGACCAGTGTGGTTTCTGAAGTGCGGTCTGCATGATGACTTCATGGGTTACAAAGACAACCTCTTAAATCTTTAAGATATGTCTATTTTATGTGTTTAACACAAAATACAACTAGTATATTCAGTAAGTGATTTAATGGATATTTTTAGGGTAAGGTAAAAGTGACTATTAAAGAAAAAAACAAGCTAAATTAAAAAAAAAATGTTAAGGATAGAATGCTAAACTAATGTGACAACAAAATTGCTAAGCTGGTACTTCAGTGACTGAAGTTTAGAACTCTCTACTTTAGATCCTCTTTCTCATATCTGTGTCCAGGGTTCCAAAACTCTATCCCAGAAGCCCAATAAAACAGATGAAATCTTTTTTTTTTTAATCTCTATTGTTGAAAGAATTACAGATGTTCCTTTTGTTCCCCCATTGACCCCCACCACCCTACTCCCACCCGTCCCCAGGCCATCAGCAAACAGATGAAATCTTTTACTTAAACCTGTCATCTACCCAATACTCAGGATCACTCCTTATGGGCTCCAGATTTTTTTAAACAAAGGAATAGGAACTCTCTTATCCTAGGACAATAAGCTCAATGGCAGCTAGCTTTAAAATTTTTTAAATTTTGGAAATAATATTGTTTTTTATATTATAATTTTTAAATCCATGTACCTTGATTCATTATAATCTACCAGAATTCAAACTTTTATTTTGTCTGTCTTAAGTCTAATATTGTTTAATATTAAGTTAAACAACTATATATTGTTTTACTTAATATTATTGAGTTCAGTTGTTTGTTCTTTTCTTAGAAAATGTTTTTATTGATTTGAGAGAGAAAAAGAAGGGAAAAGAGAGAAATAGAAACATCAATGTAAGAGAGAGAGGAAACGAGAGAGAGAGATTTGTTGTTTCAATTTGTTTCACTTATGTATGCATACATTGATTAACTCTTGTGTGTGCCCTGACCAAGAATTGAACCCTCAACCCTTAGAGTCGACATTCCAACCAACTGAGCCACCTGGGTAGGGCTAAGTTAATTTTGTAAAATCATTTTTTAAACTGGGGGGGGGAGCAGGCAGGCATCAATCTGTTGCCTTTCACATGCTCCCTAATCAGGGATTGAACTCGCCACCTTTTAGTGTACAGGACAGTGCTCCAACCAACCAAGCCACAACAGCCAGGGATTCGGTGCTTCTTGTATTTGTATGTGTATTACTTCCCAGGTGAGGGAAGTTTTCTGTTATTATTTCTTCAAATAGGTTTTCAATATCTTGCTCTCTCTCTTCTTCTTCTGGTACCCCCATGATGCAAATGTTGGTACACTTGAAGTTTTCCCAAAAGCTCCTTACTCTGTCCTCATTTTTAAAATTCCTTTTTCTTTTTGCTTTTCTGATAAGGTATTTTTGCTTCCTTATATTCTAACTCAGTCTTTTTGATTCTCTGCTTCATCTTCTCTAATGAGGTATCCCTGTAAAGTGTTCTTCATTTCAGTTAATATATTCTTCATTTCTGACTGGTTCTTTTTTATGGTTTCCATGTCATTTTTAAGCTGTTCAAGTTCCTTTAAGTTCATCTACTCTTCCCCTAAGTTTGTTGAGAGTTTTTATAACCAGTAAATACATGCTCCATAATAAGATATAAGACATAGATACTTTAGATCTATACTTTATTATATATCTATACTTATTATGGAGCCCATACTAGAACTATGAAAAATAGGTATGAAAAGTTTATTTAATAAACCAAGGGCTTTATTTTATATTTTATATTTTTAAAAGATGTGTACATCATTTTTAAAAATCTTTGATGTCATCTATTTGTGAAAAAAGTTTTCTTCAGTGATTATCAAGGAATTAAACACATGAATTAATCTTTTTCTTTATACATGCACAGAAATAGGTATGGCCTCTGATTTTTAAAAAAATCTTAGGAAACCTTAAATGAAGTGTATAGACCCATGGACAGGAATTAAAAGTTAATTTTTGTGTTAATCTAAATGTCTATATAGATATGTTTGTAATATATATGCATTTAGTGGTGCTACTGGTAATAATAGACCCTTCTCCCCACGTGCTATATTTTATTGATGTACATTCAAAAGCTTATAGAACACACTTTCAGAAGCCTATTTGTCAATATTTTGTATTTTTTACAACAGTTTTTCTTTCTACACTTGCTGTTGCTAAGATGACATACATCATATCGAGTCTAGTAATAATTAATGTCGTTTTTAAACATTCGTTTAAAATCTTGCTTGGCGTTGACTTGTATTGACATAACCTTCAAACACGTGGTATCTACAGAACGTGTGAAGTGCAATTAACAAGTTTTGCTTGAAAAAGTTTGTGTTTGGTTTGGTTTTTGTTGCAAAACTAGGGCTAAGAAGATGGCGGATGAAGAGCATATTCGGCACTGCATGCTTTACGAGTTCCAATTAGGAAGAAAAGCAAGTGAGGCTGCAAAAAACATCTGAAGTGCTCTTGGTCAAGATGCAGTTAGCGCCAGAAAATGCCAACGTTGGTTTGAGAAATTTCGCGAGGGAAATTTTTCGTTAGATGACAAGAGTGGTCGAGGCTGTGTGTCCAATTTTGATCAAGAAGCTCTTCAAGCTCTTTTGGTGCAAAATCCTCAAATTACCCAACAAGAGCTTGCGACAACTTTAAATTGTTCACAAAAAACAATTTCCAATCAATTGCGTACACTTGGCAAAGTCCAAAAGTTTGGAAAATGGGTTCCTCATGAGTTGACCGACAACAACCGTAATCAGAGTCACAATTTGCAGTTCGCTCCTCTCTCGTCAAAACCGTTTGCCGTTTTTAGAGCAAATTGTTACCGGAGATGAAGAATGGGTGCTGTATGTTAATTTGAAAAGGCGGCCTCAATGGTTGGACAAAAATGAGGCTCCGCAGCCCACGCCAAAACCTGACTTGCATGCGAAAAAAGTGATGTTGTGTGTTTGGTGGAATTTTAAAGGAATTCTTCATTATGAACTTTTACCATCTAACCAAACCATTACAAGTGCAGTGTATAGTGTCCAATTGGAAAGGTTAGCCCAAGCTTTAAGAGAAAAAGAACCCGTGCTGATTAATCGAAAGGGCGTAATTCTTCACCACGATAACACACGACCGCATACTGCAAGAATCACTGCTGAAAAACTGCGCCAGTTGGAATGGGAAGTTCTCCCTCAACCTGCATATTCTCCTGATATTGCCCCTTCCGATTACCATTTGTTTCGTTCTTTGCAAAACTTTCTTCTTGGAAAAAAATTTAATAATGAAGAATGCCTCAAAAATGCATTGACCGATTTTTTTGCATCAAAATCACAAGAATTTTACAACAGAGGGATTAAAATGCTTCCTGAGCATTGGGCACAAGTAGTAGAAAACAACGGCAACTATATTGTTGATTAAATTTTGTTGTATTGTTTAAATAAATTCGATTTAAAAAAGTATTAGAAAACGACATTAATTATTACTAGACCTAATAGTATTTAGATAAGGACTAAATGAAGAAACCAGTATCTTGGCTCTTTCAACATTTTGAAAATTGTCACGTAAACATTTTAGTATGTGTTAAATTTATGGTAACTCTGGTTACTATTGTATAATATGTTTATGTAGGTGGGTATAAATAGCATTTTAGTAAAAATATGTGTACATATATTGAGCCTCTGCTCTAAGAATAATACAGCTGTCATTTTTATAGACCTTTTACCCAGACCTTTGTTCTTACAACCTAAGGGCCACAGAGTACAAACCATCACTCAATTCCTTCGTTTGCCAATGTATTATGAGGATAGGGTGGCAACAGAGTTTTGTGGTTGGTTAAGACTTACTAGGGTCCCTAAGTATTAATTCCCTGGGCAGAAGCACCTCTAATATATTTATTCTTATAGAGTTTAGGGGAATGGAACACTGTCAGTTATTAAAATGTTTTTATTGTCCATTAGTGCCCTACAGATTAATTGATTGCTTTTTTTCTGTACACAGTAAGTATATATATATGTGTGTGTGTATATGTGTGTGTGTGTGTGTGTGTGTATACATATATATATATATATATATATATATATATATATATATATATTTCACCAAAATTAATTTTACATCTTACGGTAGGAAATTAAAGTTTTTGCAGTCAGATAGAAATTGCCTGATTTTAAATGAAATCTATTTTTTCCCCTGTTAATTCTTTTATCATATGAGAGGGTATACATTATCAAAGAGAATATTAGTTATAACTATTGTATCCTGTATTATAATAACAATATTAGTTATTATAACTACTGTATCATTTAATAATGTAACAATCACTTTTGTCTTATAGGACAAATTATTCGAGAGAAAAGAATTATAGAAGCAGTAAATAAAAGCGAAGTAGACTATGAAGTAGGGAATATCCCAACAGAATGGGAAGGTAAGTTTCTGCTTTTAGTGGTATCTTCTGGAAGGCAAATTGTTTAACTTCATACAAATTAGATAAGAGAATTTATAATTACATGTTCTATTTTTGCAAAAACTCTTACAATCTAAGTCCATGAAACTTGTGGAGGTGTACGATTATTTCCTTAATAATAAGGATAAGGAAATAATAAGGAAACGTATGTATCATGAAAAGAACTGTTAAACATTAGCAGAGCTGGGACTAGTGCGAGTGAAGCTCCAAAGATAAAAATTGAAGGTGGCACTCACTTGCATGTGCTAGCACTACATTTGCCCGACCTCAGGGGTTGAATCCTATTTCTGGCACTCACTACCTACATGAACTTGGTTAAGTAACTCAAACTTCTCAGCCATACCTTTCACTTTATAAATTGTGGATAACTTGCTGTAGGAAGCATTTGAAGTATTTTTTCAATATTCCATGACCATGTTAGCTGACTTCCTGTTTAGATAAGGATGGATGCTCGTTTCCTATTAAACGCTGGGATTAAGGTAAAAGATCAAAGAGAGATAAAGGAGTAGGAGCAGTCTCTCAGTATGGCTGGAACAGTAACATTTGAACTCGTAGCTTCAATCCACTATTTAAGCTTCGTTGCAGAAAAAGCTCATCTATTTGGAAGAAAATAGAACCCAGTCTGCCAAGAGAAATATATAGCGAGACACAGACTATTTCCTAGGTTTCCAGCGGCTTTCCAGTTCCCAGTTTCATTTCTGAATGAAGTTCAGCTGCAAGCCTACCTTTGAGTTCTAAGTACCACCCAACACCCTTGTTATAAATTTTCCCCTTTTTCCTTACCAGTTCTTAACCTAGTGCCTGGCACATAAGGAGGCACATAGTAAATGCTCGGTAAATATATATTGACTATATGAAATCAGGCTTAAGTTGGCTTTTATTTAGCAACTAAAAGAACTTTTCCTAAAATGCTAATACCTAATTTAAATGTCACTTAATAGTTATCAAGTGTTTACGTATATACCTGGTATTGTGCCATTACTTTTAAAATTTTGATATAGTTTAATCATCATAACAATCCTAGGGTAGACACTGTAATTATACTCATGTAATAGGGAACCTAAGGTCAAGAAAAATTAGATAAATTGCCTAGGTTCTACAGCTACACACTCTAAGCAGTAGAACCATTGCTTCCTGGTGGTGTAGCATGATACCTAATATATGGTAGTTATAGGTATTAAGTTACTTTTATGCCAGCATGTGAGTGTAAATATTTCCCTGGAAATATATTTTTCCATTTCTTCTTATTATCTATGAAAATACTAGAACTATGAAAAAGAACATTAAAATGGGTAGATACCATAGACTTTTTGAAGAAATACTGCATATAAACTGGCAACTTCTAGGAGGAGTAAATTGAGCTTTCTTATTTTAACAGACTTTCCAATGTTGTAAGCTACATTTGCAATTCTTAAATAATGCCTGTGCCTTCTTATAATGAGCCTATTTTTCATTTTCCCCAATAATAGTATAGAATTAAAATGTGTATAGAAATAAATTAAGTTATAAATAAACAAATAGGTAATGACATTTTTTTAGCCTTTGCAACTTTCAGAGAATTAGAATAAGCTCTAATGCTTTTTATGGCTCTGTCCTAATCTAGTAATTCAACATAACTGTTCCGTAGGGCATACCCTAAAAACAAATGTATCTCCCACACACTGAAACTAAAATTATTTCTGTAGTGTTATATATCTATTAAATGTAAAAACCAAGAAGTTCATACTATGAAAAAGTAAATTGAAGTCTAAGTAAACACACAAAACACTATATACAGGAAAGGAAAGAGAAAAAGATCTTTTAAAGTAAATAGTATCAACACCAAATGAATCTAAACTACTTTTAGGTCCAGATGAATATTTGTCAATTACTAGTAGCAAAGTACAGGTACCTACAAGCTGCATTTACTGCCACAATAATATATAGACAGTGTGCCCTTTTCATTTATCTAGTAAATATCTATTGAGGGCCTGTGCATTCACAGACTTTCCATTCTGGAGCGGGAAAGTGGGAGAGAGAAGACAATAAACTAGACAAATAACTATATAGTATGTTAAAGAAAATAAAGCAGGGAAAAGGAATAGAGAGTGTTGGAGAAGGTGTTGCAATTTTAAGAAGTGTAAGGAAAAGGATTTGCTGAGGTAGATGACTTGAATAAAGGCAGAAGAGGAGTTGGCCATGCAGGTAAACAGCAGAGGAGCATTCCTGGAGAGTAAATGCACAAGCCCTGAGGCAGGAGCATGCTCAATGTTTAAGGAACATCAAGGAAGCAGAGTGACTGGAATAGAGCCAGAAGGAAAGTAATAGATATGGTTAAGAAAGTAACAGGATGCCCAATCACGAAGGGTGTTATAGGCCAGTTTGAAAAGAGCAGGCCGAAGCTCTGAGTTGTATTTAACAGGATCACTCTGGCTGCTGCATTGCAAAGAGATTAAGGGGGTCATAGGCAAAACATGGAGACAGAAAGCTCTTGTAATAATTTGGGCAAGGGATAATTGTGATTTGCACCGCAGTATGAGTGGACATTGAAAGAAGTAGGTGCATTCCATATCTATTGTAAAAGTAGAGCTGATGGGATTTGCTGACAAATTGGATGTGGAATGTGAAAGAGAAAAGTCAGTGATGATCTTAAGCTTTTAAGCCTTACCTGGGAAAATGGAGTTGTTGACTGAGAGAGGCAGGACTGTGGGAGGAGCAAATTTTGGGAAAATGGGATCAATTTTGGAAATGTTAATTTTGATAAGCCTATTATACATCTAAGTAGAGATAGTGAGTTGTATATAAGCCAAGAATTTAGTGGAAAAGTTTGGGTTGCAGATAAAATTTGGGAGTTGACAGCAAATAAATGATAATTAAAGCCAGGAGACTGGATGAGATCACAAAGGGGATGAGTGTAAATAGAAAATGAGAAGTTGAAAGACTGCATCCCCCCCCACCCCCCCTCACCTACTCCCAATATTAAGAGACCAGACAAAAAAAAGGAACAGCCAGAAAAGTAGGAGAAAAAAAAGAAAAGTGTCATGTGCTAGAAGCCAAATGTCAAGGAGAAAGAAGTGATCAACTATGTCAAATGAGGACTGAGGACTGAGCTTCTTAGACCTGTGGATTTATAGTTCCCATCAAATTTAGAAAAAAAATTGCCATAATTTCTTCAAAATATTTTCTCTGTCCTTTTCTGTCCCCTATTTTGATAATTTTAAGCTGCTTTAAGTTTTCTCACAGCTCACAGATGTGCTGTTCATTTGTGGAGACATTGGGTTTCATTTTGTATAATTTCTCTTGCTGTATCTTCAAGTCCCTATTTAATCCTTTTTTTTTTTTTTTTTTTTTTTTTTACAATGTCAAATTACTATTAATCCATCTGGGGTAATTTTCATTTTAAAGATTGCATTTTTCATCTCCACAATTTTGATATGGGTCTGTTTTATATCTTCCAGATCTCTACTTAATATGTTTTACCTTTCCTCTAGCTTTTTTAACATATGGAATGCAATAATAACTTTTAATATTCTTGTCTGCTAATTCCACCACCTGTGTCTGTTTTCACTTGGTTTTGGTTAGTTGATTCTTTTCTCCTCAATATGGGAAATGTTTTTCTGTTTATTTGCTAAGAAATTTCTTTTCTTTTTCTTTTCTTTTTTTATATATATATTTTATTGATTTTTCACAGAGAGGAAGAGAGAGGGATAGAGAGTTAGAAACATCGATGAGAGAGAACCATCGATCAACTGCCTCTTGCACACCCTCTACTGGGGATGTGCCCGCAACCAAGGTACATGCCCTTGCCCGGAATCGAACCTGGGACCTTTCAGTCCGCAGACTGACGCTCTATCCACTGAGCCAAACCAGTCCCGGCTGCTCAGAAATTTCTGATTAGATATCAGACATTTCAAATTTTTGCTTAGTTGGATACTGGATATTTTTTTTCTCATTTTTGTTCTTGAGCTTTATTCTCTGACAGTTAAGTTACTGGGAAACAGTTTGATCCTTTCAGGGCTTGTTTTTAAGATTTGTCAGGTGGACTGGAGCAGCATTTAATCTAAGTCTAATTATTGTGAACTGTTGACGCAAGTAATCAATGCCATATTTTCATACTTAGAAATAAGTCATAGGTTCTGCCTTTATTCAAGGGGAAGAGATCACACAAAGGCATGAATACTATGAGGTGGGGGTTGTAGAGGCAACCTTAAGAGTCTGTTCTTTATACACAGTAACAGTAACATGAATGACCTTACGAACAACCGTTGAGTAAAATAAGCTAGATGTAAGCGTACATACTGTAAGATTCCACCTATAATAAATTGTAGATAAGCCCTAACCTGTTTGGTTCAGTGGGTCCCAGGTTCAATTCCCGTCAAGGGCATGTACCTTGGTTGTGGGCCCTCCCCAGTAGGGGGTGTCAGGAGGCAGCTGATTGATGTTTCTCTCTCATCAGTGTTTCTAATGCTCTCTCCTTCTCCCTTCCTCTCTGTAAAAAAAAAAAAAAAATCAATAAAATATATATTTTTAAAGAAAGAAATTATAGATAAGAAAAAACTAATCAATGATGACAAAGTATGTCAGTCACTAGGGGCTGCAGGTGGATTAGGGTGCTTACACATAGTCAGACACTAGAGGACTTTTGGGGATAATAGAAATGTTCTGTATACTGATCATGGTGCTGGTCACAAGGTTGTATACATTTGCCAGAACTAATGGAATTGCATATTTTAAATGGTTTCACTATATTGTATATAAATTGTATCTCAATAAAGTTGATAAAGAAAAAATAACAGTAATAGCTGTGAGCATCACAAAATTTGTAAATTAAATATGCCAATTAAATCTAATAATATCCTAAAGATATGCTTAAGGGTCAGTAGTCAGAAAATGACTCATTTTGCCCTACCCCATTTGACTCAGTGAATAGAGCATCAGCCTTCAGACCCAACGGTCCTGGTTAAATTCCAGCCAAAGGCATACACCTCAGTTGCAGGCTTTATCTCTGGCACAGGTTGGAAGGCAACCATATCTCTGGCACAGGCTGGAACTGTGTGGGAGGCAACCATTCGATGTGTCTCTCTCAGATCCATGTTCCTCTCCCTCCTCCCCCAACCCCCTTTCCATGCTCTCTAAAAATCAATGGAAAAATATTCTTGGGTGAAGTTTAACAAAAAACAAACAGAAAATAACTCATTTCATTTGAAGAGTTTTCATAATTTAAAAATGTAGGTTTTTATATTTATAGTTCTTTATGATGTGTCAACACTCAGAACTGGCAAAGATCATTTTTTAAAAGGTGAAGCTTTATTATGGTGTCTTTCCCTTAAGTAAAATAAACAACACATATTTCTGTAATATCTTTTATATGCAGACTGTTAGTGACCTTTCTATAATTTTAGTTCCGAATGGTCTATTGAATCTGGTGATGAATGTCTCATTTACCTTAACCCCTGTTGGCAGTGCTTCTAAAAGTATATTAGCTATTTTCGGTGTCTGTGGAGATTTGTAGAATGTATGCTTCATGAAGTATTTTCCTGCCTGCTTCTTCTAGGCCCTTTTGGTTATTAATAGGAGTTTTAATTCGTATGCTCACTTTCATGCTCATTATAGTGAGTTATATTCCAATAAGAATATTAAAGTTCAATGAAAATCTTATGCATACTGATGAGAATGCAAAGGAACATTGATTAAAGAATGCTAGGATCTTAAGGCATAAACTGTCCAGTGGTCTTGCTAAATTCTATTCAAACAATGGTTACATTTCAATGAGGGCTGATACAGAACCCACCTTACAGATATAATTACCAATGGTAAAATCATTATATAATTTATAATTGGATACGGGTTCAGTTCCGGGTTATTCTGAGGTGAAAAGAAAAACAAAAGTAGTAATTTGATACTAATGCTTATTTTTATTCCTTCTCCTAAATTTTGTCAACCTTCAACAGGACATTTCCTTTTTTGTACATAGTGAATGGGAAACTGGGGATGATTATATAATTGAGGAGTCACATTGAAAATTTCCAGTTGTAAACCTTTCTTGGATGCATAACAAAAAATAGCTATCAACCATCATCTCGAGGAGACATTTCAAGTATCTGGTTATTGTAGAATTATAAATATAAAAATTTATTTTAGCAATTACTGTTATGTAGATTAAAGGTTTTTTTCCCGTCAGCCATTTGAAATAAAGCCAAAGGAAGCCCTTGTATCTTTTCTTGGAGATTAGTGTCCCATGAGAGTGAATAGTCTAGGTGGAACTTAATATATTATCTGAATTATAACCAGTTAGCTTTAGAAAACACATATCTGACTTTCCTCAACTTATTAATGTACCTTAGAATTAAAAAATATATATTTGGATTCTATTGAAATAATTTTGTTTTTCTGATCATTAAGAAAAATTGAAAATGTTATTTATCTCATGCTGATAATAACTATGCATTGTGCCATTATACTTTTTGGCATGATCTAATGCTGACAGTGTGTGTTCACAGACTCTAGAATACATGATAATCATTAGTATAAAGTATAATAGTAAGTAATATGAATGTGTTTTGTTTTTTTAAAATATATTTTAATGATTTTTTACAAAGTGGAAGGGAGAGGGACAGAGAGCTAGAAAGATCGGTCAGCTGCCTCCCACACACCCCCCCCCCCCCCCCACTGGGGATGTGCCCGCAACCAAGGCACAAATAAATATCTGTGTTATGCATGAATGAGTAAAATGTTTGTGCAAGTTACAGGACCCTTCAGTCCTCAGGCCAATGCTTTATCCACTGGGCCAAACTGGTTTTGGCAATATTAAAGTGTTTTGCACCAACATATACAGTTGTTGCTAAAAGAATTATATTTAACTAGAGGCCTGGTGCATGAATCCATGCACCAATGGGGTCCCTGGGCCTGGCCTGCAGGATTGGGCCAAACCGGTTCTCCGACATTCCCCAGGGGGTCCCAAGATTGCGAAAGGGCGCCGGCCAGGCCAAGGGACCCCTCAGGTGCATAATAGGGGCCAGGGTGGGATGCAAGAGGTTGGCCAGCCGGGGAGGGACCATGGGAGGGCTCCAGGGTGTGTCCGGCCCATCTTGCTCAGTCCGATCAGCTGGACCCCAGCAGCAAGCTAACCTGGTTGGAGTGTCTGCCCACTGGTGGTCAGTGCATGTTATAGCGAGCAGTTGAGCGGCCTTAGCATATCATTAGCATATTACGCTTTGATTTGTTGAACGGATGACCGGATGCTTAGCATATGAAGCTTTTATTATATAGGATATTATATAGGATGGTAGCACTGGCACAGGGGTTGATAATTGTTTTCATTTAAGTGCCAAACAGTGATTATTTTAGGCTTTGTGGGCCATGCGGTTTGTTACAACTACTCAGTTTTGCTGTTGTAGCACAAAAATAGCCATAGACAACATGTAAACAAGTGTGGCTGTGTTCCAATAAAACCTTTTTTAAGACAGATATATTTTTTTATTCATTTCAGAGAGGGAAAGTGATATAAACATCAATGATGAGAGAGAATCATAGCCGATGATTCTCTCTCATCATTGATGTTTATATCATGTTGTCCTGCCTGACCCCCACTGGGGATCAGCCTGCAACCCAGGCGTGTGCCCTGACTGGGAATGGAACTGTTACCTCTTGGTTCATAGGTCGACACTCAACCACTGAGCCATGCTGGCAGGGCAAAACCTTTTTTTTATGGATACTGAATTTGAGTTCTATGTAATTTTCATGTGTCATGAAATATTGTTCTTCATTAGCTATATATGGCTTGCAAGCTATAGTTTGCCAACCCTTGCCCTACCAGTTGATTTTCCTGAATTAAGTTTTAATCTGGATTAAAATTGAAGATTAATTGCTTAATACATTAAGCACCCAGTCACTGGTGACTGACACTATACTTTCCATCCGAAAGACAAAACAGGTTGGGCATTTAACATGTTAAAAAGAGTTATAAATCTCATGTTGAATTATTTTAAAAGAAGCCTCTTTTATAGAAAAAAAATGCCTATAAGTATAGTTAAGTCAATTTTATTTTGACTTCAAAGAGGCAGTTGAAAAATTTCATAAACCACTTCTTTCCTTGATTACATAGAGGAATCTTACTGCTTAACCTGGATTTTCTAATACAGGTTAAAATTTCATTAAGACAATTTTTTAGTGGAAGTATTCATTCAACAGCTGTATTTAACACCAACTCTTTCACCATAGCTGGTTTGGTTCAGTGGATCAATTGTCAGCATGCGAACCAAAGGGTCCTGGGTTCGATTCTGGTCAAGGGCACTTATGCCGTACTTACACTAATTCAGAATATTGTATGAGGTATGATTTTAGATATGAAAATGTCCCCTGTTTACCCTCCCAACTGTTGCATTTTTTTCATGACACAAATCACCTTCTGATATAATATGTTTGTGTGTTTCTTTTCTATACTCCCTTCACTAGTACATACAATACGGAGAGAGGGAATTTGTTTGGTTCCCTGTTGTATTTCCAGTGCCTAAAACAATATATAACAGTTTCTCAATAAATATCTGTGTTATGCATGAATGAATAAAATGTTTGTGCAAGTTACAGGAAACTTACATTTAAAATTTTTTTTTCCTAGCTTGGATTAGAAAAACAAGAAAAACTCCACCTACAATGGAGGTAAGAATACATAAGGATAATATTCAGAGAGCATGTGTTTATAATGCTGTGTTTCTCAATTGGGAATTTTTACTCCTAGGGATACATGAAGCCTCATAATAAACATGATACATCTTGCCAAAGTGTTCATTTTACTCCATAGAAAATAATCTAAAACACTTTTATAATAAAAATAAATGTGCGGTTATGGAATATAACAAAATTAGTATAAAATTTTAAATGAAATAATAAAATTTAAAACAAAATGAAAACACTTTTTAGAAACTTTGGACTTATAGCAGCTTGGGTCAGGACATTTCCTCTGGCCCCTGAGAGTTCTCTGTTCTGATATAGATCCTTTGAGGGAAAAGTTTAGGAAACACTAAATATCTTGGGCCTATCCAAATCATGTTCTGCTTATTTGCCCTTATTTTATATGAGACTTTACACAAAATTTCATGATTTTGTGTAAGTTTAATTCTATCAAGTATCCAAAGAAACTTTGAAATATTCAATAAGATTATAACATGTAGCACTTAGTAATTACTATTTGAGTTGTCTTCTTATTTAAAACTTTAAAACAACGGTCACCAGCCAGTGGTCCAAGGACCACTGGTGGTCCGTGAGGTCTGAGAGGTTGGTGACCACTCCTTTAAAAACATAGTTTTGGTAGTATGCAGAATAAATAGCATAGCAGTGCTGTGGCACATGTGTTTGTAAAACATGTTCATCTTATAATTTTTATTTTAAAACAATAGCATAAAGTGTTATAAAATATTTTGTAAGAAATAAATGTATTTCATAAAAGGAAAATTTCCAAATTCACTAGTGTACTGCCTATTCTTTTTCTCCTACTACTTAGGACTTCCCTCCTCTTTTATTTCCCCTGTTCCCTCACTACTACAAACCCTTATGACAATGTAAGTTAGCTCCAACACTCAGGCCCCACTTGTTGGGAGTTGTGGTATTCCAGGGAAGAACTCATAATGACCCATAAGTTGGAATACCTATCTTTACTCGCTCCATTCCTCTTACACTGACCACATCATTGTTTGTGTGGCCAAGGTCTGAGTGATCACATCTAAGCCCATCTCTAGCTTTGTATGTTGCTCCCACCTTGCCCTGTTCTACTCTTCATTGACCCTTCTTTCTAATATCAGTGGAGCTTGGAATAAAAAGGGGAAAAAGTCATTGTGATCCAAGATTAGAAGTATCACCAGCGGTTTACATTGGTAGGGTGGATTCAGAGGCCTTGGATTCACCTTCTCTTGGTCGTAAGAGGTACTGTTCTTAGAGCAAAGGCATTTTTTCTATTACCAGAACTTTGAAAGCCTTCTTCTATGGAAACATTGATATGAAAAGTGAGTAGATGGAGGCTACTGCAATAATCTGATTGAGTCTCAATGTGCCCCTTAAGGCAGGGAAGCCAAGCCATCCAGCTGCCATCAGGCCTGCCTGCAGTATCTGCTGGGTTAGGTGAATTCCTACCTGCAGTGGCTCTACATGGGCTACACCCTAGGCTTTAATGCCCATCTGAGCAGCCCTCCTGCTCTTAGTGTCTTAGAGTACATGGGGGTTCTGCAGCGATGTGAGGCGCCCTCTTTGTTCCCCTTCCACTCTGACCAACTGCCAGCTATGGCAGGGTATGGGCCTAATGCTCCAGCACTATCAATTTTCAGGGCTACTAAGCAAGATACCAGGCTTTCTCCATGGTACTCTTATTGGCTTTAAATCTTCAGAGTCCACACAGGACTCTTTAAAACATGACACTCCAGTCAGAGTTTTCAGTCAATAAGACCACCATTGGAAACCAGTCTTATTGAATTTATGCAAAGAAATGCATTGCCATGATTCATTCATTAAGAATTGCCAAATTTTGGAGGAATAATACAGGGGAAAAAGTACACTAACCTGCTTTAAGATCTTTTGATTTTCCTTGCCAATCCTTCCCATGGACTCTTCAGAAGATGTAGTAATATTTTTCCAAATGCATTATAACAAAACAGTGTAACTGTCTCCAAATGACAAGAAGAAATTTAATATGACATGGTAATGGATTTCATTATAATGCAGATGACATGGAATGTTGTCCTTTCTGTAAAACCCAACATTCTATAATATCAATTCAATATTTCTTCAAATAACTGACCTTTAAAGGAGTTCTCTCTACCTAGTATTATTATGTTCATTTTATAAGTTATAGAATTGAAATATCTTAAAATTGACAATTTGCATACTTAATTATACTTCTCTGTGGACTTAAATTGGAGTGTATATGTGTTTGGAAAATTAGATCCCTACCCCCCAACCTCGATTATCACTTTGGAGAATAGAATGGAAATGAATAAGAAAACTGTGGCAGATTCACACACTGGGTTACAGCATGAATGAAGTAAAGCTTCATGTTTCAATATGGATAAATCTCAGAAACGTGATATTGAGCAAAAAAAGCAAGTTGAATAAGATTTCACACAATATGATGCTATATATATAAGGTTTAAAAGCAAGGAAAAGATAATGGACTATCAAGTAAAGTTAGTGAGTTAAACAAATGAGTTTACTTTCTCTTCAAACCTAATGAAAATAACAATGAAGGAATTTATATTAAAAAGCATAAACCTAAATTGAACAGTGCTTCAGAAGTTAGAAAGCAGATGAACAACTGGTAACAGATTTAGCAAAACTGAGAATAACTCCTCTGGCAGAGGAGAAAGCCCAGCAGTAACCCAATTTAAATTGTAAAACCCCAGAATGCTTAGTAATTGGCAGTGCCAGGAAACTCTGAAAGTGGACTTGAGGCTTATACTGAAAATCTGTTTAGGAATAGTTGGAAACTAATAAATAAATGTAGAAGTAATAGAGTTGAAAAACCAGCATTTATTAACTGTTACTAATTCAGGGGAAAATTATTAGTGGATACTAAAACCATTGGGTCAAATTGGAGAACAGAAAGTTTACATGGCATCCAGGTAGCCCCCTGAAGATTACTTATTAAATACAATGTAAAAATACATCTGTAGTGGGCAAGTCTGGAGGATACCACCTTAACCAAGTGGTCAAAGTTATGCCAGGTAAAGCAGATTTGACCTCATATTTGCCTTCTTGTATGATGCACTGAGAATAAGGCATTATTTATATAGTGCTTATTAATCTAATCACAAAGAAACAACCAGAAAACCTAAATTGGGACACATTTCATAAAACACCAGTCTGGTCATGTCATTGTCATGAACAACAGAGAAAGATTGATGAATATAACAATAAAATATAGCACTTGATCCTGGATTAGGGGGAAAACAACTCTAAAGGACAGTATTGGGATAATTGGTGAAGTTTGAACATGAACCGTACATTTAGAATAGCATTGTATCAAAGCTAAATCTGAAGAAAAAGAAAAGGATGCTGTTAAATTCCCTTTGTAAAAGTCGGAAACCTAGGCAACTTCTCTACCCAGTTAAAAACTAATTTTATTCACGGGAAAGCGAAAACAGAGGAATGAAGTGAACACATACGTACTGAACATATCAAGTGAGGTTGAATTATAAATAAGCAAATAAAAAATAAACAGAATTCATGTATTAGCTCCAAGAAAAACAGAACTTGAGTAGCAAATGAAAAATAACTCAAGTATACTAGATAACTCCCTTGTTCATAGTGCTTACTTATAATATAAATATTGAATATTGATCTACAACTATATTGAGAGTATTAGGCCACAAGATTGATGGGAAAAGTCTTCATTTTTAATAATAAGTTAATGTACAATGTTTAAAACTAAAAAGTAAAGAATTAATAATATGAGGGTGTTATTTAGATATTACGGAGGGGTCAGTATGCTTTATAGCTGTCAAACACATTTGTGGCTCCCTGATTTATATGTACTATAATCATAGACATTAGCTAAAAGAATATGAAATAGTTTCTTCTGAGGAAAGGAAATACTATTTTTTTTTAAAAGCCTTTTAGAATGATCTGGTCCTACAAACTATGTGAGTATATAACTTTGATTTAAAAATATAATTTTTAAAAACACAGACACAATGTTATAGATGAAGGGTAGGAAAGTTTGTGTTTTTTTAAGCGCCAATAGCCTGGCAGGTGTGGCTCTGTGTTGAGCATCAAGCTAGGAAACAGGTCACGGTTCGATTCATGGTCAGGGCACATTCCCAGGTTGCAGGCTTCATCCCCAGTGGGGAGCATGCAGAAGGCAGCCAGTCAATGATTCTCTATCATTGATGTTTCTTTCTCTCTCGCGCGCGCTCTCTCTCTCTCTCTCTCTCTCTCTCTCTCTCTCTCTCTCTCTCTCCCTCCCTCCCTCCCTCCCTCCCTCCCTCCCTCCCTCCCTCCCTCTCTCTCTCTCTCTCTTCTCTCTTCTCTCTTCTCTCTTCTCTCTTCTCTCTCTCCTCCCCCCCCCCTCTCTTTCTCTCTCTCTCCTCTCTCTCTCTCTTCTCTCTCTACCCCCCCCCTCTCTCTCCTCTCCCTCTCCTTTCCTTTCTGAAATCAGTAAAAACATATGTTTTAAAAGACGCCAAATAGTAAATATTTCTGACATTGTGAGACAGTCTTGGTTGCAACTCTTTTAACTCTGCCATTACTAGTGTCAAAGCAGTTATAGATAATATGGAAACAAGTATTCAATAGAAATTTATTTACAAAACAGGTGGCAAATAGATTCTAGTTTGCTAGACCCTGCTATTGTTCAGTGGTTTTCAGATTGGGATACCTGTACCACTGGGTACATAAAGGCTTCCCATGCAATATACAGGTATGGATAGACTTTCAAGAATTTATTTCCATATTCTCTCTTTCCATATGTCGTCTTCCCTAAAAATGATCTGCGTAAGAACTTCCTTCTTGTGTTCCAGTTTTCCTTTCTGACTTATTTCATAATCATCTCACTTTTCAAAAAGAAAACCTTACTCCTTGTCCATATTAAATCTTACGCTAGTGCATTGCCTTGGGGTTTAAAAATCTCCAGGGCACCAAAATGAAGAGACTGTTGGAGTGTGAATCTCTCCCTCAGGAGAGTCCTGTGAGAGCAAAGCAGAGAAAACTTCAATAAAAATTATTGAAGGGACAACACTTTATTTCATCCAGGCAACAAACTCATACAAGGCTCCATACCTTATAGTTTCTCTTGCTAGCTAGCTGTCCATTTATGTATGTTAAAATTAAAATTCACAAGTGAGAAAGTTGTCATGGGGACACATAATAAAACATTTATTTGAATTTTAAAAGTATAGTTAGACTTTCTCTGACACAGTAAGTTAGATTTGGCTGATTGGGTTTGAAAATGAGGACAGGCTTTGCCAATTAAGTTATATGGTTATATTTTCCATAAATTGAATAAGCTAAACCGAGGCTTCATGTTTAAAGCATGCATTCAATATGCAATAAATTGGAAAATACATCCTTTGCCATTATTTAAATGTCAACTTAAATGTGCAAGGTAGTAAATAGTTTTCAAAAGTTTTAGGAGATGAATGTGCAAAAAAATTCAGAAAACTACTGCTACTATTGTTTATGAATATACAAAGATGTAGTGAAAGTATAAAATATGCCTGAAATACTTAACAATTCTAAAATATCAACATCATTTAAGGAATTATCATAGTAATATGCATAAGAAACAACCTTTTTGGTGGCCCAGTGTTTGGCATTCCTTTTTAAAGCCTTGATGCGTTTTTAAATTCATTTGGTTAATTCTTCAGCACTTGATATGTGCATAATAACCAACATAACTTCTTTGTAGACTTCTGTTGTACATACCACCCTTCCTAGATATCATAATTGTTAAATTACATTTAGATTCTATTTTTAGTATCAATTTTTCCTCTGTGGAACTGAATTAGTTGGTTTCTTTAAGGCAGCAAGGAAAACACAATTCACATATTGCCTTCAGAAATTGGATCTTATTGCAAGGTCACACTGGAGCATTATGTCTTCAGTGGTACAGCCATTCTGGAATCTGGTTTCTAATACTAGAAAGGATATATCCTGAGCTTGACCAAAGTCCTATTCTTTATTTTCCTCCTCACATATTTACAAAGAGGTGGTTGAATGGGTTTATTGCCATGCACAATGAAAGGTCCCTGTTAGCCAGGTTTTTATGCCAATCTTTTGACCTCTCTCATGCCTAACCATTTGTGCCTGCCTTTGACCAGCAAAGGAACAGGCTTGTCTCCCCTTAGGAGTGCCTGAGGCTCTACAGTTTAAACCTACCTGCCAATGTAATTGTGGGGCATTTTTGTGACTCTTTGGCTTGACGACTACCATGACTTAACTTGATTTTTTCCCTTTATTTTATTAAAACATTAATATAACCACAATTTTTAAAAATAGAAATAATAGGGAGAGTAATGGGGGGGGCGGTAAGGACACATATGTAACACCTTAATCAATAAAGAAATTTAAAAAAATAGAAATAATGAATTACCTCAAATCCTGTGGCTGGCTAAATAACCATTAACATTAACAAGTGAGTTTACCCATGCATACATTGGTACATAACTGTAATTTTGATATACTTATTATTTTGTATTGATCCTGTAGTCCTAACTATCATAATGAATAAAAGCAAACACTTGAAACAATAATGTAACACTTAGAGATGCCTTTCTGTGAGCCTTCTTTGATATTGACCTCTAGCTTTGTAAAAACGAAAATATAAAGTTTGTCATGCTTAGAAAACTGTAGTAAGAAATGAAAGTATGTCATTTGAGTGTTTTGAGCTCCTCGTGCACTTTTAACCATAAGCCAGTGTGCTTCTCTAACTGTAGGTATTTACTTATATATCGTGCGAGAAAATTTTATGCCAGTTTGTGTTGTAAATTTTTTTGGTTTTCAAAACATCGATTTTCGGATACTAAAAAGTAGTATCTCAAATTTCAGGCATCCACATGTCCCACTCTAGAAGGATTGCTTCCTGTATAGTCTATGCAAAGCTGAGGTCTGAGTTTGAGCTTAGTACATTTTTCCTTCTCTTTTGACCTTTATCTGACTTTTAAGGAGCAGAACAGAAAAGATGGTGTTGTTTTTAAGTTGTAATAAAGTCCTATTATTCATTATTTTTAGATATACTTGAACTCAGTTCTTCTGAGATTTCATTATAACTTACTAGGTGCTTATTTAAAAGTATACAGAATTAGTTCTGAGTAGTTCACCTTCATATGTCTTCAGTTACTAAGACAAGTCTTATTTCGGTTTTAGAACTGGGCTTACATCCGGAGTGAAAAAGGTTAAGGGAGTTAAATGAGGTTAGGGTTGTTGTTTTTTAACTCATTTCTTTTTTTTCCAGTTATCTCACCAAAACAGTTTCTTGTGATTTTCTTCTCCCTCTTTTTATGCTGGAGAAGTAATGATTTTCCTTATAATTTAAAAATAAAAATAAATAAATTGCTGCTGACCACTTTTATCAGATATAATTTGATTTCTTTAAATGGGAGAATGGGATAATGGTGTTTAGGAAAATTATATTGATTTCTTTGGTGATGTACCCTCTAGGACACCAAGCCACAGTTGATTGCTTCTGATTTTATTATGTCTTTAGGCATGCCAGATTTTATTCTCAAATGCATAATATGACCATGATAAAACACTGTACTCATTTGCTAACTATATGATGTTGCTATGGTAACAGGAATTAGGCATTTTTATATATTTTTTCAGATATTTATGTGTTCATTTCATTCAAATATACTTAATTTCCTTCTCAGATATCACATTCTGGTGTCACTGTGATGCATTTCTTTGCCAGTATTCCAAAACATGAGTAAATGGATATGTCATCCATAGTAGGGTTTTTCAACTTATGGGATACATTAGTGAATTGTGAAATCAATTTAGTGGGTTATAAGTATTTTTTCTTTTTAATGAAGTAGAAAAAATATGGGATAGAAAATACCAGCATATAAAACCTTACTATGAGTAAATATTACTTTCTGAAATTCTTGTTTCAGATACACACTATAAATATATATATGCGTACCAAGTTGTGGTGTAAAATGTATTTCTTACTGTGATGGTTAATTGTTATGTGTCAACTTGGCTAGGCCACACACTCAAGTATTCGGTCAAAAACATTAGTCTAGGTTTTGCTGTGAAGATGTGGGTGTGTGTTGTTGTTTTTTTCAGATGAGATTAACATTTAAATCAATAGATTTTGAGTAAACCAGATTACCTTCCATAGTGTAGATAGACATCATCCAATCAGTTGAAACCTAAGAGAAAAAAGACTGACATCCTCTGAGGAAGAGGGATTCTGCCTGCCCTGCCTGTAGACTGCTTTTGGACTTGAGCTGCAGCATCACCTCTAACCTGAGTCTCCAGCCTGTCAGCCTACTAGGAAGATTTGGACTTACCAGCCTCCACAATTATGTGAACCAATTCCTTAAAATCAATCAATCTCTCACCTCCCCCTGTACATTTTCACACACACACACACACACACACACACACACACACACACAGACACAGACACACATATTCCTACACATTCATACATGTATATGTGATATTGAGTACCTGTTATGTATTAGGCATTGTTCTAGGTATCTGATGAAAATATGCATCATTCACAGGGCTCATAATTCACAGGAACTAAAAGTTTGATGCAAGATATTTGGATATTTTTAAAGTATCTCAATCTGGTAGGTCTAAAATGAAACTCCTCTTTTCTCCTATTTCCCACCATGGTCAGTGACATTATCTGTCATCACTCATCAGAAACTTGGAGGTTGTCCTGATTTTGTTCACTTGCACAAACTTGGTGACCAAGACTTCCTTTTGAATATCTTAGCAATCTGTCTTTTCTTCTCCATCTTATTCCAATAGCCTTGAGTTCTGCCCTAATGATTTCTCCCTTGCATTTCTGCAGTAGCATTCTAACTGATTTCTCTATTCCAATCTTACCTGCCTCCAATCCAATTTCTACAGTTGCCAGAATCATTTTTTTTTAACATGGTATAGACATTTAAATCTCTCTGCTATGATTGCCAGATTTCTCAAATAAAAATACAGGGAACCTACTTAAATTTAGCTTTTAAACAAATAATGAATAATAATAAATGTAAGTATGTCCCATGCAATATTTAGGATATACTTATACTAAAAAATGATCTGTTGTTTATCTGAAATTCAAATTAAATATTTTATTCTTTTACCTGGAAACCTACTCTTGCTTCAAAGTCAAAATCTGTTCCAGGGTTTCAGGATAAAACCTCAATGTCCTAACATTGCATGTCATATGAACCACTGGCAGGGTCCTGAGTTTGCAGTGCTTCTTTACTCTTCCATTCCTGCAAACATGTACTTTATATCTTCCCAGAATGCCCCTGCTTGTCTCAGTTCTCTGGTTAATTTAAGACTCAGGTATCACTTCTCTAGGAAGTCATTTCTAACTCCCTAGTCCCTACCATGTGGACCATAATAGGAACACAAGCTTTCTGTTTCTCATATCATTCTTTGCTTAATATCACAAAATTAATCATATTGTAATTTAAATAATATTTCTACCTATCTCTCTTCTCTGGATTGTGAATTCCTTAAGGACAAGTTAAAAATTGTGTCTTTTCACTCTGTGTCCTTGGCACATATAGTGGACTCTCAATATATAAATGTACCAATAAATGAATGAGACAGAAGCCAAGAACCCATGCGCATTAACCACGTAATTGGCCATCGGTGCTTACCCAGATATTCCCCACCTTGACTCCTGGGTAAGTCTTTGTCGCAGCAAGTTACCTCCTTGGCCTGTCCTCCTACTGGCTCCCAAGGAATCTCCATAAGAATATCTCCAAGGCTTTGAATTGTAGGTGCTCAGGATACATTTGTTTAGTAAAAGAAAGAATGAATAGTGCATGAATGAATGAGTGTATCTTGGAGGACAACCTTCAGCAGGACATTTTTTATTCTCTAGGGCTGACTGTAAGCTGAAGCCCCAACTTCTCTAACTATATCTCACCTCTTCTTACCCAGCTCCTCTCTTCCCTTCCTTAACCTAGGTCCTAGGAGATAAGTGTTTTCTCTCTGCAGCAGCTGGCGCATTACAGCTCAACAAATGTTAGCAATCATTCGCAGATGGAACCTCCTCTTTCCTCCAGGGCTCGCCACTTATTTCCCACTCAGGAGCCCAAGCCTGGAAAGCCACGGGGGCCTGACATTGCTTTCTCTCCCAGGGATTGTGGTCTTCCCTTCTCACACAAGGGAGCAAGGTATCCTTTGTCTCCCACCAGGGCAATTCAATTAAGTAAGACTAAACGATTATATTTATTTTTTTAATTAATGTTTAATAGCTAAATTTCTTTTTCAATTAAATAATTGTATCTTTATTGTCAAAGTCTCTTTTTCATATATATGGAGGTACATTTATATAAAAGGAAATACCACCTACAAAACTATTAATGACTTAGGCTCTGTGATTAGTTCGTTTTAATGACATTTTTGAGGTTTAATAATCTGGCTCACGTTCAAAGAAAGAAAACTCAATGCCAGAAATTCCTAGCCATCAAGGAATATAAACAAATCTTACAATTGTCTCCTCAAATAACAAGAACAATTGAGATCAACTTCTTGCAATTAGAAATGTTTTGAAAAAAGTGCAGGGGAAAAGTTCAAGAAAGCATGTCAAAACAACAAAACTCAGTCTAATGTTCATTATTGTAACAGATCAAAGTCTGTTTGCAGTATATTTGAATGTTAATAAATTAAATGTGACATTGATTTGGCAGAGGCACACTAGTAATTGGCAAAAACACATAGCAGGAGCAGCTTCTGCTAAAGCAGAACTTGCTTGGTTGTTGGTTCATTCTCATAGATTTCTTAGCAACCCAGTGCTGTCATACTAACCTGTCATTTATTTACCCTTTTGGTTTCTACTCCCATCCAGGCAAGATTAAATTCATTTTTTATTACTAATCTAGCAGGTGTTGCCTCTGGTCTGAACACAGAGTACCTTTTGGTGACCTTGTACCTCTCCCGTTTTTCTCTTCTCTCTTTCACATATTAAAAATGGGTGATCTAATAACTTATTATTATATCCTGTCAGTTCAACTTGTAGAACTAAAAATGTAGTTTAATTAAACAGTTTGGCAGTATTTTTAAGCTTAGGCATTCTATTGCATTTGCTAGGCCTGAATTATCTCATGGTATGTTATAAAATTGACGCTGTAAAAAAAATATTCAGCTTACAACATTTTGAAATAGTTGTTCCCCAAATTCCCATTGTAATTATGTTGATTGTGGGGCAGGGATGCATAATATATTCTAGGAGGCCATTTTCTAAATAAAACCCTTCTACAATAACTGACATCTATGGTTTAGGGACCTAGAACATACTTTATGCCAAATAGTCACATACCATCTATTTACTAAACCTTTTTGTATTCTTCAAAAAAAAATTTTCTTAAATTGACTCAAAGTCAGTGTACTCATATTTAAATTTTTTAAATGTACATTAACACAAAATTATTCAATATATATAGTTTAAATTATAGAAAGAAATTAATGCAGATATCAAAGTCAAATATATTTATACTAGAAGCCCAATGTATGAAATTTGTGCAAGGGGCTCGACCCTCACCGCTGTAGCGGCTTGCCTTGCCTTTCACAGCCCCAGCTTCATCCGGAAGGTCGTCCAGAAGGACGTCCGGCTGTCCAGTTACTGTCTGTTATTTACTAGGTAATATTTCTAAAATGTTTTCTGTGTATACTTAGAACTGCATCCAAATATTCAATTCCACTTAATAGTATAGATTCATAGTTGTTCACTCCCACACCTCTGGTCCAAGTGTGGCCCCTGAGATGCAGAATGGCTTGGAAACATGAGACAGAAGAATCTTTGTGTAACCTTTTAACTCATTCAGATATATTTCCCAACCTTTCCCTTTCCCTGATACTCATCAAGTAAACTAAACTTTCTTCCAGTTACTATAACTCCAACAGAGAGCACTTGTGGTCAGCTCTCTCTCTTCTCAGATACTAGAGTGCAGTTCAAAGTCCAGCTTTCCAACGTTTCAGTTTCCTTTATCTCTCCCAAGGCATCATCACTGAGACTTTTGTCCTACTCTGCAATTTGTTTTACCTCTTTTTTGTAGTTCTAGTATCCAATTCTGTTATCTAATATCTCCCACAGCTATAACTATATATTAGAGCTGATTTTTTTTTCACCATCTTGGAAAATTCCTGTGTACTAGAATATCACATAAGGGACTGTATGATTGGAGTGGGATTATATCGTGCCTAAGGTCTATGCATAAGTTGTAAGTCAACATGTTAGTAGATTGCATTTTCAAGCTTTGTTTTTATCTGGATTTTATAAATAAATAAATAAATAAATAAATAAATAAAAACTTTAAAAGCTTTCTATCATTACCATACATAGTAATATACAGCATTGAATACAATAATACAGCTAGCATTAGGGCTCTTAAGCAAGGCTCTTAGCAAAGAATTGGCATTGGAAAGGACTTGAGCTACAACCTTTTGTATGCTTGAGTTCACAACACTGAATTAGTGAATAGTATGCAATAAATAATCATTACTTGGACTATTCTACAAAAACAGGGATGAGCTTGTTAAAGACATCCAGAGCTTTTTCTTTTTTTGGAAATATTTTTTTAGTGTAATCCTTCACAAACAATGGTAATTTATAATGTGACATAAAGAAACTATGTAGACTCAAATACTTAATACATAATACTTTTACAGCTGAGTGTCTGTTTTCCCAATATCAAGCATAAGCGAATTTGCTCCAACTGAACATCCCTACTGTCTGTTGAAAGGAGAAAAGTTGTCACAGAACAATAATCATCCGTAGAGGATGTATCTAAGGATAGGTTTGAAATAACAGATTAGATACAGCTCATGCTTTTTCTATTGTCATTATGGTTCCTTTCTCTTCTTCCCTGAGACTGGTATCCTTCAATACTTCATTCCCAGAGACTCTTTGATGTGACCTTCTGAGAATGGAATTGACCTCATGCATGACTTCCTAATTGTTAACTCCACTGCACTCAGCTTCAGATGGAGAAGTTCCATTGTTGACATACTCTTCTAAGTCCCAGGCCAGGGAAGCCAAGGCCAATGGTGTAACACATGGAAGAGTGGGTGGGCAGAAGCTGTTTGTCAGATGGGAACAGGGAGGGAATGAGGCATTGTCCTCCCTCCCAGATAGGTGCTATTAATTTGAGGGCTGCATATGATCACTACAGTCCTCTTGCCTTTCAGGCTGCACTTCTCAACTTAGTGGTAACTGATATCTTTGCAAAGCTTGAAAAGTCCTGTAGGTGGGGATACAGTCATGATATGCCTCAAAACCCACAGCAGTAGTTTCAGTGGACTGTATGAAGGATTTGTTGAAGGATTTTAGAGGAGGTGTATATAAAGTTAAGGGCATTGAGTACCTAGTAGAATGTCCAAAGAAGGATCCCAGGTTCAATTCCAGTCAAGGGCATTTACTCTGTTGCAGGTCCATAGGGAGGCAAACAATCGATGTGAGAGTCATCATATTGATGTCTCTCTTTCTGTGAATTTCTCCCTCCCTTTCACTATCTCTAGAAATCAATGAAAATATATACTCAAGTGAGGATTAATAATCACACAAAAGAAGATAGTATTATTTTCTCCATTTTACCTATGAGGAAACAGAGACACAGGAAGGATAAACAACATTGACAGGGTTACCCAGCTCATAAGTGGCAAAACTGGATTTGTATGCAGGAAGTCCCTAACCACTATTAAGAAACTTCCAGAAAACCTAACAATGTGAACAGTATACACATCCATATTTAACATGTAAACATTTATACATGCACTGTCACTTTATTCTCATTTTCAGATAAGGAAACAGACTGAGCCCTAGAGGTCAGTCTGCAGACTGAAGGGTCCCGGGTTCGATTCTGGTCAGGGTTGCAGGCTCGATCCCCAGTAGGGGGCATGCAGGAGGCAGCCGATGGATGATTCACTCTCATCATGGGTATTTCTATCTCTCTTCCTCTCCCTTCCCCTCTGAAATCAATAAAAAAAAAAAAAAATTTTTTTAAAAAGAAACTGAGACTGAAAAAAGTTAAGTGGCTTTCTTGGTGTCACCACTTAACTGAGAAGTGAAATACTGGGAACAACAATGAGGTATTTCTTAGATAAATCATGCCACAATGCAAATGATAAAATATCACAGAGCCACCTTTTTTTCTAAAATGTTAAAGAATATTTACTAACAGGGAGTAAAACAGTTTGTAAAAGAATAAATACTTATTTTGAATATATGAACATTCACGTAAAGGAAGGGCCACTTACTCTTGATTTATCCCTATACAAACACTGAAAGAAACATACTGTTTTTTTTTTTACTGATAAACATGACTTAAGATGATATTGTTCCAAGAAAATATAAGGAAAATTCATACTTTATGGCAGTTTCTACTGTAAAATAGGCTCTCTTACAAAATGACATGTTTATCTGTAAGTCTAGAAATTCCTAATTTTCTACCTACTTTCATTTTATCTATTCCAAATATTTACAAAACTAGATTTCCCTTCATAAATGATTTATGTTCTGTTTAACTTTAATGGAAGCTGTTAGCAAGAGTCTGATAACAATTAGTTTGTTTAAAAAGACAAAAAGGAAAATTCTTTTTAAGGGAAAATTAGTCTCCATGTTTTTCAATTCTGAAATCTTTATTACATCTTCATATGTTAAATTAATTAACATATTTTGATTGGCTCTCCAGTTGCCTAAATAGTTGTTATAAGAAACTGAGTGGTCAGAGTAATGTTAAGTAAAGAGAAGTTATGTGAAAGCAGGAAAAAAGAACAGCTCTTTGCCGTCCATTTCCTTTCATGCAGAAGGCAGAGGCTTGCACCAGTAGAACTGAAGCAAATAAGTAGGTACATGCAGCTTCAAGCTATGTGGCTGATCCTCATACAAAAGCCAGGCAAGCTGCAAACCAGTATCTCAGTAGGCTCTTGCTATTACCCATGTTGGGTTACTAGTGCAAATTCAATTCAGTCTTGAACCTTTCATTCTGCTCAAGAGAAAGACCTCCCATGAAAACAGTTTATAGAAGATCTTGAAGAGTATGGAAGCATGGAAAAGTATTTTCTTATACTTCCACTATCCCAGTATCATACTGAGGGAGATCCTTTATATGATCACCTCACCTGAGAATTTTACAATGTATGAGAGGCGAAGAGTATCCTCACCCTCATTCATAGCAACTGTCCCCAGCTCATAGTTACTATGGTTATTAAAGTAAATTATTTGTGGGGAATTGTTTGTTTTGTGGGAATTACAAGAATATTTATATTCTTTCCCTCAAATGTTCGCTTTGAGAAGAGATTCATTTGATGGACCCTTTGTGTCTAAAACTAAAAATCTGTAACACTATAACTCCCAAAAGCTTTTTCCCTTTAAGTACAAAACATTATCTTAACTATTGGTGCTTGTTTTTAAAGGACTATTGTTACTTGAAATTCATTTGAGAAACCAAGATTGTATCATGTACATATGCATGTATATATATATATAGTTGAAATATATATATATATATATAGTTTAAGTGTCACTGGGAGTATTTGGTTTTGTCAGTGTTGCCAGATATGTTACATTAACAAGTTTTTTTATATGTACTTTTAAAAAAATTAGAAAATATTATAACATAATAAAGAAAACATTAAATGGCCACCCATTTAGAATTGATCATGAAGACAGAAGAGAAAGAAGTAATCAACAAAAAGATATGACTGAATTTCATGTTTTTAAGATGCACATCTTTTCAAATTTTTAGCTGTGAAGGTGTAGTAATTGCTTTCTAGTGGTGCAAACAACAGTGGTGCTTTTCAATTTGATGGCCTTGTATTTAATAAAGACAGTGATAAATTCCTTGTAATTTGGGATATATTATAGATCTATACAGAGAGAATAGCAGGCTGCATTGCACGAATTGCTTGTACTGGTTTGAGGAAACATTTCCATTTGCAAAGCGTTCTCTGGAACTGATGAGTAGAGCATGCTGAACTCTGGTTCCATTCCTGTTTGGCTGCCACACCACTCCCGAGCAGAAAGAGTAGTGGGGCTTGGTTCTGGCAAGATAGAGGGGCATCATTCTGAGGCCATCTTTCCTTCAGTTCATCTCCAGTAAAAAGTATGAATAC
Source organism: Pipistrellus hanaki (assembly GCF_964339955.1). Lineage (NCBI taxonomy): Eukaryota > Metazoa > Chordata > Mammalia > Chiroptera > Vespertilionidae > Pipistrellus > Pipistrellus hanaki. The sequence continues at coordinate 27,791,095 of NC_140506.1, forward strand.
TGATGATTAATTTTGAGGCAGAATATAGCTGTTAAGCTTAGAGAATCTTTAATAGAATGTCTATTAGACTGTATAATATTTCATGTTAGTTTGTTTCACTTGTTCAGTAAATATTTCTACGTTATGGTTCTTCACATCTTTTTGTTATAGTACATGAGAACAGAACTATTTCATTAAAGTGACTCTGCTATGTAATATAGTTTTTTCAAACGTATCTTGTACATATCTATATATTTGAATAAAAAGCAAGTATTATGTGTATATATACTTTATTTTTCACTAGCTATTTTTTTTAATAAATCCTATAAGTTGGGTTTTCTTCTAACTAGAAACTTAAGTTTCTTCCATCTATACATTCATACAGGAAATATTAAAGAATGAAAAGTACAGAGAAGACATTAAAATAAAAAGCAAAGAATTTTATGAAAAAGAAAAACTCCTTAGTAAAGAAAGCAATGAACTCTTGGCTCCACCAGTTGAAACTCAGATTAAAGGGCATGCTTCTGCCCCATACTTTGGAAAAGATGAACCGTCCGAGGATCCCACGAGCACTGGTAAAACCTTCCAACCAGGATCCTGGATGCCACAAGACAGCAAGAAGAAGCACAATCAATGAGTGCCCTGTGGTAAAAAGTTGTTTCATTTATATGTATGTGACTATTTTAACAAATAAAAGTAAAAAATTACTTTGTGATTTTATGACTATACAGTAGTTCTCTATTCCATTAAGTTTAAGTATTCGTATTTTTAGTATGCACAAGAAATGTGAGGAATGTGCTTAGTTTTTCCCTCCTTCAATTGTTCCCATAAGAAGTATAATGTAGCTGGAAATGCTCAGGAATTTGGATCCTTAATATTTAAGGACCCCCACCCCCCAAGATATATCTTGGTAGAAATGATAAGGATAGTGACCTCTCCTAAATTATTAAATATAAAAGAAAAAAATGAGAAGACTACTATTTCTGAAGAGGCATTCTATAAAATTCTAAGGATTAATCAAGAATATAAAATTGGAGCCCAGCCAGTGTTGCTCAGTGGTTCAACGTTGATCCATGAACCAGGTCATGGTTCAATTCCCAGGCAGGGCACATGCTAGGGTTGCAGGCTCAATCCTCAATAAGGGGGCATGCAGGAGGTAGCCAATTGGTGATTCTCTCTTACCGTTGATGTTTCTATCTTGCTCTCTCTCCTCCCCTTCATCTCTGATATCAGTAAAAACAAACAAACATAAAATTGGATAGAACATTTTTTAAAATATATTTTATTGATTTTTTTACAGAGAGGAAAGGAGAGGGATAGAGAGTTAGAAACATCGATGAGAGAGAATCATCGAATGAGAGAGAATCATCGATCAGCTGCCTCTTGCACACCTACTGGGGATGTGCCCGCAACTCAGGTACATGCCCTTGACCTGAATCGAACCTGGGACCTTTCAGTCCACTGAGCCAAACCGGTTTGGCTCTATCCACTGAGCCAAACCGGTTTCAGCGGATAAAACATTTTTAGGCCAAGAAAACTTAATTGATAAATGGGGAAAAACAAAACAGAAAAACCATATGCCTTGATGAGTAGATGGGACAAAAGCTTAGCTTATGGATTGAGGCTGGAAGTTAGGGCCATTACAAGCAGACTATCCATTACAAAAGTCTGAGAGAAGAGGAAAGAGAACTAGAATTCCATGAGATTAAAAATTACTTTGAAAAAATGGAAAATAGGAGAGGGTTCTAAGAGAATGATAACACTGATAGATTCCAGTGACTTGTATATTGAAGAAAAATGTAGACAGATAACATTAAAGCACTGATTTTATACAAAAGTATTTTTGAAGGGTCATACATTTTTCTGAAGTGTACAACAACCTAGTTTTGTTGCTAGTCTTCCAATTTTAATACAGAGTTCCTTTCACAGTGTTTGGCCTTTAAATAGGCAATCAATAAATATGTACTGAATAAATGACCCAAATGTTGATGCTTTGAATGAAATAAGGAAATCCTTGGGTAGGTGTTAACAATGAACTCCTAAAACATAGGTTAAGATTTTTACTTAATAGATAGTAAAAAATTTTTATTGCTTAATAAACCACAGAAAAATACTTTATAAAATATTGTACTAAAACAAGTAATCAAATCTAATCACTGTAACATACTTATTTAATGCCAAGCTGCTAGATGATAATACTAATATTCCAGCAGCCCTATTATTATCTCTTTATTTCATCACAGTAAACCTCGATTCTCGAAATCCTCCCATTTTGAACAATTGGTTTTTCAACCTGACAATTCATGAAAGAATATGATAGCTATATGATCAGTCACAAGTCTCTCAGGCAACAAACAAAGGGATATGTTAAAATCTCAGAATATTGTGCTGTGAATATTTTCATGGTGTGGTTTTTTGGTTTTGGTTTTGTTTTTTGCTTTTGTTGCTGCTTATTTTCATTTTTACTATGCATTTCCTTTCCTTTTTGTTAAATTTATATTTCATTCCCTTCTTGTTTTTAAAGTGTTTATTTATAGATTAAACAGTACATTAGACATGTGCTGTATATAAGAAAGGTTAAAACAGGGAATCATTTGGATGTCTGGAATGGTAATTCAATTTACATTATTTCTAGTGGGAAAAAATGATTTGGTTTTCAAACAGCTGTCTGGAACAAATTAAGTTCGAGAAACGAGGTTCCACTGTAGAAAGTATTAGTACATATTACCATAGAGGCAAAAAAGGAAATAGGCAACATAAAAACAGGTAAAATGTGTAGTATAATTGATTGTAAATTAAGATGAAGATATTCTTGAATTCTGGATTACAAGAAAAATTGTAAATATTCTAACATGCTAGAATATTCCTATTGCCAAATTCATATTAGCTTAATGTATCTCTTGTACTAGTAAATGTTTGCCATATATAGCCTGTTTATAGACATCTGCAGGTATGACAAAATTTACATTGTTTTTAATTTTTATAGTTTTCAATTAAAATATATTACATAAGCAGAAAAATATATATTTATTTATTTTAATTTCCAGCTGAGTTCTTATGGGAAAATAACATGTTACAATAAGATGGTACTGGCTCACCATCATTAGAATATGCACTTTCAAAATGATTTTGACAGGTGAGGAAGTTTGTAGTAACCCATCCACACTCCTTTCCTCAAGGCTAATAACATTTTTACGATGACTGTTAGGTGGTATCAGAATAGAGTTAAATGTCCTACATAAAAACTGATCTATAATCTTGACCTAATTAACAGTCTTTTCATTATACTTGGCTTTTAGGCCAGGTACATGCAAAGCAGAATGAAAGCATTAAATAACATATTAGTCTACAATATTTCATATTTTAAATTGTTATAATTTGGACATTTATAATTATTTTAAAGAAAATGTTTTTCACCCCCAAGGCAGACATCAAACCTATGTAGTTTTTAAAAATTTTTAAGTACTTTCTCAGAGGTAAATCCTTCCTGATTTCTTATACCTTTACAATACTTGCTTATCTATATCTATCTATGTAGATAAATAGATATGAAATATGCAAATTATTCTGGATACCGGAACAGTCTTGACTGGCTCAGGAGACTGCAAATGCAAATGGGCCCAGAGCGGAGACACAACACACAAGGGGGCCCGCCCTCCTGGGGAAATAGCAGGCCAGCAGTCCCACCTCTGCGTGTGAGCTGCAGAGGAAATACCTTTTCTTACAGCTCATTGGCTAAGCTCCCTGTTTATGCCACTCATAATGTTCTTGGTAACTTGGGTAATAAGAATCCAAGGTGATCTAGGGTTTTTCCACCTCACTTCTGAAGGAAAAAACAGAGGTCCGCTGCTGAAGGGGCTAAGAAATGGCTGTGGATAGAGCCTTGGCCTGCGGACCACAGGGTCCAGGTTCAATTCTGATCAAGGGCATGTACCTGGGTTACAGATTCCTCCCAGGCTGGGGCCCAGGTCAGGGCTCATGCAGGAGGCAAACAATCTAAATGTCCCTCTCACATTGATGTTTCTGTCTTTCCCTCTCTCTTCCACACTCTAAAAATCAATGGAAAAATATCCTCAGGTGAGGATAAAAAAGAAAAAAAGAAATGTCATATCCTATGAAAGAGACATTTCGAAAATGCCTAAAGAAAGTTGTCCTTTTTTTCGTGGTGAAGGGACTGGAGTCCATGTTGATGAAAACACCTTGGTGGCTGTGGTGGGTGGAAGTGACATGGACACTAAAGATTAATTTTGACACACAAACTTTGCAAAGAGGGGATTTTAAATGTTTGCTACAGGCAGCTATCTTTATTTCCCCAAAACCTGCCAAAAAAAAAGGGGAGGGGGGTAACTGATTGTATTACTTCTCAGAACTTCAAATAATATAAGTAGGTAATTTTTAAAGTATTCTAGATAATAGTAAATGTGACTGTTAACTATAGTACTATTTGTTTCAATGAGAAAAGATTAATATTTCTAAAAAATCCAAATCTCATAGTAGGCTCTATTTTGAATTCCCACACCCATAAACACACACACACACACACACACACACACACACACACACACGCATTGTAAAACCTATTGATCTTTTATGTATAAAAAGGCTTCCTAAGTGTTGGGAAAAGCTAAAGTAACAACAAATGCCATATGCCAAACAAATATAAAACTGGCATGTGTTTAAGACTTAAAAAGAAATTATAGGAAAAAAATATTTCAGTTAAATTAATATCTTTAAATTACCACAACAGAACAATGAATCCACAGCTTTAATAGATGACTGAGAATTAAGAGGAATATTTCTTTTGCGGTAGTATTTTTACTCTAAAATGTGGCCATAAGTGAGACCTATGTATATAAATTCCTTTTCTAAACAACTTGATGGCAGAAACCCAAAAGCCCTTTAGACATATCTTAACCTAGTTTTTTCTTAAACTGGATTCTGCATACACACCAGGGTCAGTAGTTATACCTAAGCATTTTTTTAAGTATTGTTTTCATTTCAATAATACAAAAAGCATATATTGATCACCTGAATTTATATCTCATAACTAAACACTGGATTATTTCAGTACCTAGGATTGCAATGTAATGTTTACAATGGCATCAAGTAGGAACTGACAATCTAAAATAGTGGTAGTATTATTCATACCAGTCCATAAACATTCTTGGGGCCCTTAGGTTGTCATTTGAGAAACATCAGCCTCAACTTTTACAAATGAAATTCATAATCTTTTGAAAAGTCTAACTTTTATAACATTTACTAACTTAAATTATTTAATACCCTTTCCCCCCAAAAAAAATCTAAAACCTCAGGACCTCCTTATAAAAAAGTATCAATTTTATTTCAATATCTACTTTCATTTTTAAATTAAAGCTGTTGGATAATTTCTGTAATTTAGAATTCATTATTAGGATGAGGAAAATGTTAATGAGCTATTAAATACTGATAGCAAATAAAATTATTGGACCATGGATTTAACTTATGAAATATGACTTACTCTTAGTTTCTTGAAAACAAAATTGAAATTTTAATTTTCACTGTGAACTTGTTTGATCAAAAATTATAGAACATCACTACATGAGTTCAAAAATTGGAAAAGTTAAAAGTGGTATACATAAAATCAGCAAATTATCATATAAGACATTTTAACTACTTCACATTTCTTCTTAGAACAAGAATAAACTGGTTCCAAAGTACTACAAGGGTTGGCATTTTACTGCAAGCTTTAAAATGTTAGTCTAGTCAACAAGTCATCTCTAAGTAAATGGCAGCATTCATACGTATAAAATTATTATTAGTAGGTGGTACTTTATACAATCAAGATGAACTTTTCATAAAATTAGATTTTAAAAAAGGCAAAATGTCTGATAATTACCAGTCTCTCAAAGGCTAGAATGAGGAAAATGTAGAAAATGAAGTACTCACTGATTAATATTTTGCTTTGAGAAAGCCAGAAATGATACTAAGATATAAGCAATAATGACAAAAGATTTGATTAATATGCGGTATCACTTTTTAAGCCAAAACGTATTTTTCACCTCAGGAAAGTTCTCACTTTTACATTCTTAGTTTCCTTTGTCCAGAACAGGCCCTTTTTGAGCCAGTATTTGAAGAGTTCATAATCAACAGTCATTTTCTCTCCACAGGATGTATTAGGCGGCAAAACGGCAAATGACTAAGTCGGTTATGAAGCATTTTTGGCATAATAAATAACTGTCAACAGACTTCTACACAGAAGCCTAAAAGTTGCTACAGTAGCGGTCAGAACTAACATGATTCTTCCATATGCTCAGGCTTCGTTTATTAAATGCTATCATAAATCCAGAAAAGAAACCTTTCAGGGTCCTTCCAAAGCTGCCTCATTTCCCGAATGAGTTTCCTCTGGTCGCAGAGCCTGTTCATGCCTTCAGTCCTTTTTCAGTCGTTTAGCTTTTGCAATATTTTCTTGGCGCTTTTGTTTTTTCTTTTGCTCCTTTTCCTTGGCCTCAATCATCTTGGCCAGTTTCCAGGACAGTACAGCACTTGCTAGAAACAATGGCGTAAGGGCCAAAATAACTGTTGTGAGGAAGCCATATGGATCCTTTGCAGCCCATTCCACAACATACTCAGCCCAAGCCTTTACGTCAAACATCTCTGCAGCAGTGTGAGGGGAAGGAGACTGGAAGGAGAGAATAAGAGAAAAGAATATGTAGTTAATCAAATTTTTGAACAAGTTACATTATACAATCGGTTAACTCAGAATTCCATTATCACTCATTAGTTGTTTTTTAAAAGTACTAATTAGTACTATTTTAATAGACTAGTATCTCCAGTTAAGAAAGAATAATTCAACTAGGACAACAAGAAAACTGACACTTAAAAGATGTGAAGGTATAGAAGATAAAAGTAAAATCCATGTGGAATCTGTCATAAAGGCTATGCATTCTCACATGCTGCCTATATTCAAGATAAACTTTATTTAGCTGCAAAGTTTTATAAGAATCTTGAGTTTTATATACTCATTCCAGGAAACAGATAAGTCCCATTTGTTTTGGGGTGTTGTTTTTTGTTTGTTTGTTTTTTACATAGCCTTAGTACTATTAAGTGTTAATTAACAAAAATACAAATCATCAACTTTGGTGTTTGAAAAAGACAAGCCAGAGAACAAAAAATGCTTGGAGTAGGAGGGGTAATGGATGGCCATTTCCAGGAGTGAAAAGAAGCTGCAATACTATCCATTCATATGCAAAGAGATATAAGCAAAATGTGACATGCTATTTTATGCCCTCTTTCAGCTGTAAGGACTCCTACTTGAAGACATAATTTAATCAATGATAATATATTTAATAATGGGAAAATTAACCATGACAGGTGCCATGGATTTTGTTCCCTTTTGAGTTGATAAGGGAAGGCCATCTGGCAAATGAGGAAAGTGTGGATTTGAGTGTCATTTTTTATTTTGCCCTAGAGGCTGTTCTACCTTTCACATTTGTGTCAACCTCTATTCAAAGTGGAGAATTAGAATTCCTTGGTAGGAATGGGTTTATATACATTCGCTTACAATGTCAGTTGGAATTTAAAAAATTACCTTATGCTTGAGTTGTGATCTCTAACTTTGTCCTGGATTAGTGAGCCAATTACAGTTTCAGATGGATGACCCCTGGTTGGCTGTCGTCTTCTTTAGCTCTACTACTGAGAGAAGGTTTAAATTCTATATGCTGGTTGGATTGAAAAGAATAAAAAACAAAATTTAAATCACAATTTTCAGGATAATTATAATACAATTTTAAATGAAAAAATTTCTCTGCCCTGACCGGTTTGGCTCAGTGGATAGAGCATGGATCTACGGACTGAAAGGTCCCAGGTTCCATTCCAGTCAAGGGCAAGTACCTTGGTTGTGGGCACATCCTCAGTGGGAGGTGTGCAGGAGGCAGCTGATAGATACTTCTAACTCTCTCCTCTCTGTAAAATATCAATAAAATATAATTTTTAAATGAAAAATTTCTAAATACTAGATATGCAACCTATAAATGACACCTAAAATTGCCTGGCACATTACAGACATCTAGTATCGATTTCTTTCTTCCTAATAAAAAAGAATTACAACTGTAAATGCCTTATAAGAAAATCCTAATTACTGGAGCCATTTTACTAAATAGCTTATTTCAACAATGCAATTATGAATTTTATAATTCAGTGACATAAAAAGATGTTAGCTCGCTGATGTTATAGCGTATCCAGTCCTACATCTGAACTTTTTACACTAAATATGTCGTCGACTACTTATTTATAGGATTAGGTACATTAATTACAAATTTATAGGATTAGGTACATTAATTACAAAATCAAACATCTCTCCTTAAGCTTTAAAGTTTTCTTCTCTCCCTATTACACGATTCGTATCCTCTCTAGAAGAATCAAAGATAAACAAGATATAAATCACCCACAGTCCCATCACCTCAAAAAAAAAACAACTATTGCGACTGGTTTTAACTACAGCCTACGATTTCTTCATATTTTGAAATGAACACACAGTAAAGTGCCTAAGACTGGTTAAATATCAGGCTCACCTTCCCACCCCGCAGTTCGGACGCCCCACCCACAGCGGGAACTAGATATCCGCCCGTTTCCACTTCAGCCCAGCAACGACCTCACCAATGCAACATTCAGAGATAAGAGAGGCACTTTGCCATAAGGAATAAAGCCGGCGTGAAGGGCCGGGCTCAGGGCAAAGTTCTCCATCGACACAAAAGGAGTTACCGTGCACAGCCCACACACCTCCCGGGAGCTCCCACACTTGCAGGAACAGTGTTACTTGGCGCTTCCGTTAGGGCTCCACCGGGCTGCGCTCCGGCCGGAGTCGCCGCCCCACTCCCGCCTCCTCCCGGGGGTTCCCTCCCGCTCCATCTTCCCTCGTCCCCCTACCCGGCCCCGGGGCCCCCATTCACCCGACCTTTCCCGGCCCAGGCTAGTGCGGGCCCCGCGGGGCTCCGGAGCGGCCGTCCGGGGGCGCAGGGGGAGCCCCCGCCACCCCTCGCGCGCTCGGGCCGCGGCAGCCTCCGCCCGGCGCCGGGGCCGAACCACCGCGAGCAGCCCCGAGCATCCCCGCATCGCGCCCCGGACCTTGGACTCGGACCCCAACTCCCAACTCACCGCCAGGCCGGAAGCAGGAAGGCGGAAGCCCCGCTTCCCCGCCCCGCCCACACGTCGGCCGGGTCCAGATCCGGCCTGGGGAAGCCGACGGGCCGGTTTCCGGCTGCGCGGCCGCCGCGTGCCGCCCGGGACCGCGGCTTCCAGGGCGGGGCTTCCAGGGCGCGGGGCGGGGCTGGCGGGGCGGGGCGGGGCTTCCTGGGCGCGGCGAGGGGGCGGGGCTTCCGGGGCGGCAGGTGAGGCCGCGGGGGCGTGGCTGGCCCTCGGGAGCGGGTCGGACCTCGGCGCCTCTACCTCGGCCGCCAACAGCTCCGCCCCTGCTGGAGCCCGTGGGGAAGGGTTGGGGTGGGGGCGGTCTGGGGCCCCTGGAAACTCCGACCTCGGAGCGGCGGCGAGGAAGGAGTGGGTCCCCAAGTCAAGGTGAGGGTCACACCACGACTCCGTTAGCCGTAGCTAAAGCCGCACGTAGAGGAGACAGAAAAACAGTTGGACCCTAGTGGATGCACTGACTCTTGTTACTAAGGGGCAATGCAGCCATGCTGAGTGAGGACTTTCTGCTGTTTGTTTTTAATAAGTACCTAACTCTCATGTCACAAAAGAATGATCGATAGTTGTCCAAAGTAAACGATAAATAATTAAACGGCATGGAGTTCCCGCAGAGGCTCTTGTTCTCTCAGTACACAAATAAAGGGATGCAGAAGTCAACAAGCAGGAGTGAGTGAATAGTGTCTTCTAAATCTGCAGAAACGGAGAGGTTGGCTCTGGGTTGGTTGGTGACCAAATTTTGTGATTGCTTGCACAAGTGTTGCAAGACCTCTCACTGTTGTATGACAAATAAAGCAGGTTTTTATTCCTGAAAGACTATAGAATGTACTCTTCGAGGAGCAAGCTGAAACATGTATAACTCGTTTAGGTATAACAACAGTAACTATTATTTACCAGGGAACAGGCTCTTGGCAAATAATCTGATGATCTAAAACAGTGTTCGTTGGGTATATGTTAATGTTTGTATGTTTTATTAGCAGCAGTTGCTTTCTTATTCTTGTTTGAAAACTTGGATGATGGTTTCAAAGCTACTCTGACCGAGCCTGTACCTGTTGTGGCCAGAAAAAGCAGCGTCAGTCCCTGGAGTGACTGAAAGTGTTTACTGAAAACTACTTGCTGGAGGTAACTTTATGTGGATTTTTAAAACTTGTCCAAGCAGTAATTCCAGGAGGGGGTCAGACTTTATTTTAACAACCTTCATTCCAGAGGCCAAGGTGGAGAGACAGTGTTCCTAGTTACTGCTTCCCCAATAGTTTGCTCTGCTGCAAACCTTGTTAAGCACATAGGAGTCCTGGGCCAGGGGGAAAAGTGCATGAGAGCCCTAGCTGGTTTTGCTCAATGGATAGAGCGTTGACCTGCGGACTGATGGGTTCCAGGTTTGATTCCGGCCAAGGGCACATGTCTGGGTTGTGGGCACGATCTCCAATAGGGGGCATGCAGGAGGAGGCAGCCAATCAATGATTCTCTGTCATAATTGATATTTTTATCTCTCTCTTCCTCTCTAAATCAATAAAGAAATATATATATTTTTTTTAAAAAAAAAGAAAAGTGCATGAGAAAGCCTCTGTAGCTCTTTGGCTCTAGTGTTCCACCATGCCTTCCCAGTTTAATGTTACTGAGCTAGCTTCCAGGTCCAGGGCAGGCTGCAAGCCCAAGTATGGTATAGAGTTGCCACTGCTGAGCTCCTGTTGCAACCTGCATTGCCTGAATGAGAGGCTGTGTCAAGATTGGTTCTTTCTGTAGTGAGAGTCAGTTTGTGATTCACTTGTCTCTGCTGATCATGTATACTCTAAGTCGCTCTGAGCCCCTTTCCCCTTCTATTTGTGGAAAGTATACTAGTTAGCACTGGTGTGCTTTCCACTTTCAAATTCTATCAGTTGAACTGGATTTGGCCATTTTTCTGACTTATGTTTCATAAGCAATGCAGAGTAAGGAACTTTGGTGGAAACATCATAGCCAGTTTTGTTAAGGTCTTGCTCTTTATTTGAAAAAGCCCTTAAATGGGTTTTAATTCTCTCTCAAATGTCTTCCAGAATACCAGCTTAGAATAACAAGGAAATGAGGTCTGCCTGTATTTATTTTTAAAAACTAAAACTGTATCCATGTAACTTACCAAATTAACTAAACCTTATACTTTTAATTAAGTAGAGTTTGTCTTTGCATAGGAATTGATTTGAGAGAGAGAAGAAGAAAGAGAGAGAGAAAGCGAAAGAAACATCCATTTTTGTTGTTCTACTTACTGTTGTTCCACAACCTTGGTATATTGGGACAATGTTCCAGCCAACTGAGCTACCTGGTGATTTCAAATAGTGTGCCACAAGAATTTTTAAAACATGCAATACCTGACTGCAGTCAGGGGCACTTACCTCTTTCCCCTTAGATTGCCAAATGAAAAAAATGACAACAGCCAACACAACAATAGCTGTATGGTGCGAACGAGTCAAAATTTTTAAAATTTTGTCAGATGAGCAAAAACATATTTTTTATTGTGCTGCAGAATTTTAGTTATCCTATATAATAAATGCCTAATATGCAAATTGCCTCTCAGGCAGTCGTTCAACTGGGAGTTCAATCAGAAGTTCAACTGCTCATTATGACGTGCACTGACCACCAGAGGACGGCACAGAATATGGCAGGCATCGGCAGACACGTTTGCTAGCAGCAGGTGACAGTGGAGGTGCTGCCAGCCCCAATGGGCCCTGACAAGAATGGGACCGCAGTGGGATGGTGGAGCAGGTGAGCAGTCAGCACCAGCCAAGGGGGGTGTGAGCAGGCCAGATTGAGTGGCAGCAACAGGAGCTGAGGGAGCCAGGTGTGGGGGGCTGATCTCCACAGGCCACCCCAATGGATCCCACCCGTGCACGAATTCATGCACTGGGTCTCTAGTTAGTTTATGTGTGTCATGAGATGAAAAAAGCTGAAAATCACTGCTTTATTGCAATTATATATTTGAAAATGGAATCTTACAAAATTGCAACAGTTTTGTTTTGTTTTTTTCTCTTAAAAAGTTAATTCCTAGTCATTGTCATGTGTTTGTTTATAAGTATTTTCTTTGAATGGTACAAAGTTATATTTTTCCCTGACTTGTGTCAAAACTGTGAATGAGTGAAACCTGAATAAGATTCACTTGTAATCTAGATCTGACTAAACATTTTGAGGGTTTCTTACATGTTCAACATTTTGTGCTTATTTCCCTGCAGCAACACTTTACATATTTGACTTATTTTGATGGAATTGGTTTCTCCCCTAAGTCTTTTTTTATATTGTGAGTTTTTTCTTCCATAGATACACAATGTAAATACATTTCTTTATAGGCATATTTCTGTGATTAAGAAAAGTAATAATCAATTTTTAGTGCTATTTGGAAAATCATACTAAAGAAGAATAATTTTTAAAGCTATTTATTGAGTTGTTACTGTGTGCCAGGTACTGAGCTAGATGCTTCACATATATTATCACTAATCCTGAGACTAAACAACTCCCCTCGATAATAATCTTATATCCATTTTACAGATAAGGAACCAGAGACTTTAAAAGTGCAGCAGGGCCCGACTGGTGTGGCTCAATGGTTGAGTGTCGACCCATGACCAGGAGGTCTCCAGTTCAATTCCCGGTGAGGGCACATACCCATGTTGTGGGCTTGATCCCCAGTAGGGGTGAACAGCAGATCAATATCTCTCCCTAATGAAGGTTTCCATCTCTCTATTCTTCCACACCCCCCCCCCCAAAAAAAAAAGTACAGCAGGATTCTAAGCACATCTGCCTAAATCTCTGCCCTTTTTTTATGTCCAAAGACTTGGCAAAAAAATATAATTTTATAAAATGAAAATTGTGCATTTTGACTCTATAATTAACTGATAATCACAACTAAAATCTTCCTATACTTCAGAATTGCCTACTGCCCAGGTGGTGGCAGCATCTCAAAGAGCTGTAGAGGTGCAGAAGATTCTCCATCCTTGACAGTTGATTTGCTGCTTCATCTCACATATGTGACCTGTCTGCCAACCTCTAAATTCTGTATTGGGTCTTTCACTGTTAGAGCAGCTGACCAGTGATTCTGTCACCTCTGTCTTGTCTTCTGAATGGGTCCTACTCTGCCAGTTTGCTTTCAGCCTGTTTTGCTTATAAAGCGTCACCAAGTTACTGTTTTCTAGAAAGGTCCTTTAGGTCTATCCATTAACACAAATAATTTTTTTTTCAAATGTTACTTTTCATCCATTGTTAAATGTAATTTAAATAATTAGCTAATATTATGAAATATTGTTTAAATTACAAGGCATTCTTGAAAACTTATGGAATATACCAGTTAGGGAGGTAATGAAATACTTTTAAAAGATAGAATTAGTTTTCTATCTTTTAGATCTAGACCTGACTAAACATTTTGAGAGCTTTCTTACATGTTCAACATTAAGATTCAGCAGGGAGCAGTGCAATGTTATCTAATTCAGAAAGAATGCATACACATATATAGCAGGATAACTAGTTAGACCTACTTTAGCCCAAAAATTGCTTGTAACATTAGTTTCATACTTTTGCATGGCTACCGCCTTCCTTCCTCTTAACAAAACCCCTCTCTACCCCTATTTCTTTTTTTCTTTTTTTCACAATACCTCATTTTGACATCTATTTTGCTTACTGATTTAATGTATTTTTTCTACTAGATTGTAAGTTACATGAGATCAGTTAACCCAGACCCAAGAATATTGTTTTGAATAATTGATTCCAAATTATAGCATTACTACTTAAAAATGAAATTGTTGCCGAAACCGGTTTGGCTCAGTGGTAGAGCATTGGTCTGCGGACTGAAGGGTCCCAGGTTCGATTCCAGTCAGGGGCATGTGCATTGGTTGCAGGTACACCCCATTAGGGGGTGTGCAAGAGGCAGCCGGTCCATGTTTCTCTCTCATCGATGTTTCTAGCTCTCTATCTCTCTCCCTTCCTCTCTGTGAAAAGTCAATAAAATATATATATATATTTTTTAATGAAACTGTTAGTGTTTGAACGAATCATGAAATAATCTAAACCCTGGGGAGTTGTGAAGCTCATATGAAAGTACCAAACTGTTACAACAGGTTTGGAAAGTAATAAGGGATGCCTCAGTAAAAAGGGTCTCAAGGTTAGCAAATAAGATGTATGGGGGAAGGTAAAAAGAATTGTGATTATCTTGTTAATGAAAGAAGACTAGTTGCTTAAAGATTTCTAAGAATGTAAAAGTGTGCACTAGGAATGTAGTCATTCATCATCTTCATTGATAAGATAAAGGTAATTTGTACTAGACCGTAGGTGCTGAGAAATAAGATACAAACAAGCTATACTGAAGATCTAAACAGAGATCTTTGAAAATGGACTGTGAGTATATATGCAGGCTAGATGACCTATGTAGATATAATATTTCCAGCTTTATGATTCCAAATGTGGATTGCAGAAGAAATACTGGAACTAGATAGCAGATGCTGCTCTGGCTGATTATTCCTTTCTCTCCCTGGCCGTTTCCACACACTTTAGAAACATTTCAGTGTTTTTGTGTACAGTCAATATAGGTGGTTTATGTGACACTGCTTTTAGTTTACAGAATTGTTTTCACTTAATACCAAAAATTGGGTGTTTCTGCTTTTTTTTTTAAATATTTTTTATTGATTTTGTACAGAGAGGAAGGGAGAGAGATAGAGAGTTAGAAACATCGATGAGAGTCATCTATCGGCTGCCTCTTGCACACCCCCTACTGGGGATATGCCCGCAACCAAGGTACATGCCCTTGACCGGAATCGAACCCGGGACCTTTCAGTCCCCAAGCCGACACTCTATCCATTGAGCCAAACCGGTTTCGGCTGTTTCTGCTTTTTAACACTGAAACTGTTTACCTTTACAATTCTGTATCTCCAGAATGTAATATATATGCATTTGTAGCAAATTAATTCCCTGTAGAGAAAAGGCTACCCTTTTGAGGGGATAAATTTTTTAGCAAATACATCTGAAGCTTTGGTTTGCAATTCTATTAAAGTTCTGAGAAACACTAAGCTTTCCTGCTGAGTCTAGAGGTTCAATTATTAGGCCTACCTCTAAATGATGTAATTATACTAGCTATGTCAAGTCATCTGTTATTTCTGTTCCAAGGTCTCCTAAAGACTAAATAAGAACTATTGTCCAATTGGAAAAACTAATCCATATGGTATAAGAATTCTTTCATGTAAAAGCAATATGTATTGCAAAAATAGCCCAAGCAATATCGCCTTCACTAAGTGGCATTTTAATTTAACAACTTTGATCTTCACCTAAGCAAACTATTGGAAGTAACCATATAAAACATGTTAATCATATTTGCTGTATTTTCAAAAACATTGTCCTTTCTGTCATATGGTACCCTTTATATAAAATCCCATTTACAATAGGCTAGAGTGCTATTCTAAAAAAGTTCTGGAAGCCACTTTAAAATTGTTTTCATTTAACTTGTAAATGTATATTTCAATTAGAATTGATATACAATATTATATTAATTTCTGGTGTACAATATAATGATTAGACATTTATATACCTTACAAAGTGACCATCCCAAATCTAGTACTCTTCTGACACCCTATATAGTTATTATAATATTATTGACTAGATTTCTTATGCTCTTTATATTACTGACTATATTCCCTATATACTTTATATCCCTATGATTATTTTTACAACTGGCAGTTTGTACTTCTTAATCCCTTTTACGTTTTTCACCCATTCCTCTAACCTTGCTCCATCTGACAACCATCAATTTGTTCTCTATATCTGCAAGTTGGTTTCTGTTTTCATTGTTTATGTGAAATCATATAGTATTTGTCTTTTTGTTAGTTTGTTTTACTTTACTCAGCATAATACCCTTTGAGTCCATCCATGTTGTTGCACATGGCAAGTTTTCACTCATGGCCAAATAATATTCCATTATGTAACTGTACCACAGCTTTTCTTATCCGCTCATCTACTAATGCACACTTAAGTTGTCTCTATAGCTTGGCTGGATAGAGCAGGAGGCTTGAGTTTCCCCCAGCGATGGAGGAAGCCAAGCTTTCTGCACACCCTGGCCAACCTACTGGGATCAGGCCTGCACAGATAGTCAGACATCCCTTGAAGGGTCCCAGATTGGAGAGGGTGCAGGCTGGGTTGAGGAACCCCCACTCCCACCCTCATGCATGAATTTCATGCACCGAGCCTCAAGTTTTAAATAATGGTGCAGTGAACATAGAAGTCGATATATATTTATATTTACAAATTTAAATTTATATTTAAATTTATATTTTTACAAATTAGTATTTGTAAATATACAAATTTATATATAAATTTATATTTACAAATTAGTATTTTAGGTTTCTTCATATAAATACCCAGAATTGGGATTGCTGTATTATGTAGTAGTTCTATTTTTTATTTTTTCAATAACTTTCATACTGTTTTCCATAGTGGCTGCACCTATTTTCAATTCCACCAAACAGTATGTGAGGGTTCGCTTTTCTTCACATCCTTGCCAACACTTGTTTTTTGTTGACTTATTGATGATAGCCATTCTGACAGGTGGAAGGTGATATCTCATTGAGGTTTTAATTTTGCATTTATCTGATGATTAATGGTGCTGAGCATACTTTCATATGTCTATTAGCCATCTGTATGTCTTTGGATAACTGTCTAATCAGGTCCTCTGCCAATTTTTTAATCAGGTTGTTAGTTTTTTTTGGTGTTAAGTTGTATGAGTTTTTTATTTTAATTATTAACCCCTTATCAGATGTTTTATTGGCAACTATCTTATCTTCTCCCATCCGGTACGTTGTCTTTTCATTATGTTGATGGTTTCTTACACTGTAATAACTTTTTAGCTTGATATAGTCCCATTTGTTTATTTTTTTCCCTTTATTTCCCTTTGTCCAAGGAGATCTATCAAAAAAATAAGAGCAATATCAGAGAGTTTTCATGGTTTCAGGTATGGAAGCCACTTTTTGATAAGAGTCTTGCCTCTCTTTGATTTATTGTGAGGAAGCTCAAGAACCAAATTTGAAATTCATGTTCAGCATCCATCCTGACCTTCATGCTTACATTGCTTTTTAAGCATATTTTTCTTATGTTAGGCCTCTTTTGCTTCCAGAGGCAACACATTCTATAACTAGGAATAATGCTCTCACTTACCTACCAAGTGACTTTGAAGGATGCCAGTTTTGAATGGGGCCCAGAGCAGGAACGGGCTCTGCAGCAGCTCCAGGCTTTAGGCCAAATATCCCTGACGGACACTTGGACCATATGATCCAGCACACTGTAGTGTCAGTGGTGGGAATTTATGGCAAGTCCAGAGGGAGAATCACAATGCAGGTCCCTGGGGTTCTAGAACAAGGTCATGCATCTGCAGCAAATACTTGTAAGCCCATTGAAAAACAGCTCTTGGAATGTAACTGGGTCTTGTAGGGCCTAAATGCTTCACCACAAGATGCTTAAACATGTCCCTCTTCCCTGTCCCTATCCAAGTGAGTGGCCAATTTTCTAACTCCATCAGTCTACCTATGTATATATTTTTATATAATCTTGATCTTTATAATTCTTTCTTATATGTTTTTATTGATTTTCAGAGAAAGGAAAAGGAGAGGGATAAAGAGATAGAAACATCGATTATAGAAAAACATCACCGACCAGCTGGCTCCTATACACCCACTCCCCCACTGGGGTTTGAGCCCCTAACCCAGGCATGTGCCTTAACCAGGAATCAATGACCTCTTGATCCTTCAGTTAACACTCAAACCTCTTAGCCACACTAGCTGGACTCTACCAATATATTTTAGTTGGCATTCCAATAAATGTGTTTTCCTTTTTCCCACGTTTATTTATTGATTGATTAAATAACAGATGGACTTATGGATTCCTAGCATTAAAATCCATTACTATTATTGTTTATTTAGATGTTCTATTTCTCCCAGATTTGACGAAGAGAGTCCCAGAATGTGTCCTGTATGTGTGAAGAGCCCCACTGTGTCATGTCCTCATCATTCTTTATTTTAATCTTCACCTGAGGATATATTTCTATTGATTTTAGAGGAAGTGAGAGGGACAGAGAAAAACATCGATGTGAGAAAAAATGAATCAGTTGCCTCCTGTACATGACTCAATCAGTGATTAAACCTGCAAACTTTTGGTTTACGGGACAACGCTCCAACCAACTGAGCCACTAAAAATGATGTCCTCATCATTCTTTGAGTCCTTTCTTACTTTGTGGTACAGCCACATGTTCTAAATTCATCTTGTATTTTCCCTGCCTCAGCCTTCAAAGCAGCCATTTTTCCCCCCCAAGGTGTCCTGCTTTCTTTTTGTGGAGAATGGAATTCAAGAACCAAAAGCTGAATGCTAAGTTTTTTCATTGCTACTGGTGTGTCATTGCTTGTAGTCCCTCTCAGCAGGCAGGCATATATACAGATATCTATATTTACTTCTATACCTGTTGAAAACCACAAGTTTATACTGATAACTTCAATTCCAATCTGTCACTACTTTCTAGTTTTTCATCTTGGTAATTCCCTCAACAGAAGGAAACCTGATTGCCGTTATCCTCAGTATATTTACTCATTTGCTCAAGGCTGGAATACATGCGAGGTTGTTTTAGATTGCTCTGTGAAAGGAAAACCTACCAGATTTTTAGGTGTCCCGTCTGTTTTCAACCCGTCTCTCAAGTTGGCAGCCAACTGAGCTATCTTTTACACTGGTTTCATAAATTCAGACTTAAGCCCCAAATAAGTATGTCTAGACTATTTAAACTGGGTGGCTCAGAGAATGAATGTTTAAAAGGTTATAGAGCTTCAACAGTCCAGATCAGTAGCGTTAGTTCCCACATTTGCAGTAACTCATAGTGGCTGACACAGGATTGCCTTTGTTGGGTAGCAGTAGCCAATCATGGCTTTGTCTTCCAGGTCTTAGTGAGTATAATCATGTCACTAAGAATTGCCACCTCAGCTGAAGGAAAGGGCAGATTTCCCCTCAAAGGTGCTGTTTAATCATTTTAAAAGCAAATTACAATAGATTGTTCATAAGTCACTTATGCCCGTGCATAAAGTACTGAAAGCACAATTTCTCAGTTACTAGTACATCTTTTATAACCTTGCATTATGGTCATATCCTTTTGAAAATCACATCAGGCTTTAGGAGCTACTAGTATTTTTGAACAATTATTTAGAAAATGGTTCCAGGAAAAACATGCTATCAAAGGCAGTATTCTATCTGGAAGGCTAGCACTTTCTTTCTGAACCAAAACTAATTAATTTCGGAGAGATGGCATTTTGTAGCTTGAGTAGAAAAGTTCAGGGTTTTGTGTAAATATGCTGTCAACATCTTGTTTAAGGATGCAAGTTATTTGTGCCTTAATAAGGATTTCTTTTTGCTTTTAATATTTTGTGTAGTTTGCTAAATATTTTTAAGCAAGTTCAACTTGCCATCTTAGCATTAAGTGATAAGTTGTCCAAAGATGAATGAATCCTTTTGTATTGATAGGCTTAAATTCTGGTTAGTGAGATCAATATTCAGTGTTGTTCAATACATTGGCTTCTCCCTCCAAAATGAGAGGTAAACTTAGAATTGTTTACTCTCATCAGCATAAAGTCAGTACTTGCCTATTTTTTTTTTAATATTGTACCTTTATGTTTACCTGCTCTTTACGAAAAATAAATTATATGTTAAATCCTTAAACTGGCCTGTTTTCTGTGAACTTGTATAATTGAGAAAATGTTTGGGAAAAGAAAGAGGAGCACTTTTAATCTGAAAAGCACATTGACCTAATTCATAAGGCCATGTGAAGGCTAGAATTATGCAAGCTGACCTGCTTTGATATTATCTTGTCCAAACGCCTTAAATGAATGCATCTAAAGTTAGATGAAACAAAATAAAAATTTATTATTAGAAAGTACATCTGTCAGTTTACTTCTAGTTCATCTCTGCTAAAGCAGGTTGGATCAGTTTTACAATGCTAAGACAGTCTGGTTGAGATTCTCAACTTTAAGGTAGGTTAATTTTTTAGCCAAGTATCATTGAATGTCTGTGGTAGGCTGCTTCTAAAATGGCTCCCAATGATACCCACTTCCCAGGTCCATGCCCTTGTATCATTTCCTCCCATTGAGTTTGGGCGAGCATGCTTTTGATGAATAGAATATGGCAAAAGTGATGGGATGTCACTTCCAAGATTAAGCTACAGAAAGAATCTGGCTTCCATCTTGCTCACCTTCTCTCACACTTTAGTGGAAGCCAGTTGCCCTGCTGTAAGCTGCCCTCCAGACAGGCAGGGGAACTGGGGAGGGCTTCTAGACACAGTCAGTGAGAACGAATTCTCCATAACCGTGTGAGTGGGTGTGGCTGCAAGCTCTTCTTTGTCCATCCGTGGACACCAGGAATACAGGCTTGTGAGAAACCCTTGGCCCTGCTGTGCCCAGATTCCTGACCAAGATTGACTGTGAGTCTATCAGTGTTGGTTGTTTTAAGCTGCTATATTCAGGGGTAATTTATTACTCAGCCATAGATAACTAATACAGTGTCCTTCCTTTAAAAAAAAAAAAAAAAAAAAAAAAAAAAAAAAAAAAAAAGACATAAAAGACTCACACTCCTCTGGGGGGTGGAGGATACAGTAGAGGGTAGCATTTCCAGACAGTGATTTGGCACAGTGGGTTTCTGCCACTAACAATATTCAAATCAATAGAGAGTTTTCAAGAAGTGCCTGAGCTTTGCCCCCAGAAATTCAGTTTAAGTTGGTCTGGAATGAGGTCCAGGCCTCTTAATTTTTCAAAGTTCCTCATTTTTTTTTTTCCAATTCCCATAAGTAGATGAAGAATTACTGATTTAGCATAAATTTATTAAGCCCCTTCTGTGCGCCAGGGGTAGAGAGCTCACCCTTTATCTCCAGATTAGGAGAATAGACAAGTAAGTCAACACGCTGACCACAATGTGACAGATGTTTGGGGAGTCACACACATGATAGAAGAAGCACAGAAAAGGAAACACCTAATGCAGCTTGGTAAAGTAAGAAAAGGTTTGACAGGAGATGTCAGGCCAAGTCTGAAGCTGGAAGTAAAAGCTAGTCAGCTAGAACTTGGGGCGGAGGTAAAGGGGTGGGAATAAGCATTACAGGCAAAGGAATTAACCAGCAAAGATACAAAGTGTTAGAGAATAATCAGGGGAATATATGTCCATATTTGAGTAATAGGGAAGGAATAAACTCTGGAAGGGTAGGGTGAGTATTAAGGGAACACAGGATGAGGGTCCAGAGACGGGAGGGATGAGGAGAGGGAGGATTCATTTGCTGTTGGGGACATACAGGACCGGGAGATAGCCCTGAAATGCAAAGGGAGGAGCCCACGTTGGCTGCAGATTCAAGCTTGGCAATTGCATGGGTGTCAGACTGTAACTTTGGCAGCAACCGTGGGGGCAGCAAAAACAGGAGACAGAGGGAAATGAACAGTTCGGTTTCAGATCTAAAATCCCAACCCGCAGAAGAAACAACTGGTTGCTGTTCGTACTGGAACCGAAAACCAAATTGGCATGTCACTTGCCACAGGAGCACATCCTTGTGGAAGATTCTGTGTGTTTGGAAGTATTCACGAACATGGCTTCTGTTTGGTCTCCCTGTGTTTCGGTGATTTGCACTCAGCTTTCAGGAAGACGGGGAGATCCTGAGAACTAGCTATATTGCCTTTTAGAAAGCATTCTGTTTCACTTGACCAGGGAAACCTTCAAAGTTGAACCGCATGGGCTGCTTTTCACTATTTTTTCCACTCATCACGTGCCTCTCCTTGGACACCTTTGCCTCTCTTCCCATTTCGGTGAGTGATGCCTCGGTTTGCCCACTATTGGTAGAATTTTGAACTGACATCAGATTACATTGTGTCATGAGGTGGGAAAGGTTGAGATGGTGACATCCACATATCCTCTTTATGATCTGGTCATTGTTTTAATTTCAAAGGAGCAACACACTCAGCTCAGTACTTGGGTCTATTTACAGCATGCTAACTGGTGCATCCGAGCAAAGTTACACATTCTTATTATGAATCCCTGACACTGACATGAGCTTTCTAGTTTCCGTCTGCCCATGTATTGTTGGTGCTTTTTTATTTTAAGAAACAAAGATATGTATAATAGTATTCCCATTGTTTGCTTTTTATAAAATATTTTTTATTTATTTCAGAGAGGAAGGGAGAGGGAGAGGAAGATAGAAACACCAGAGAGAATCATTGATCGACTGCTTCCTGTACTCCCTACACTGGGAATCCAGCCTGCAACCTGGGCATGTGCCCTGACCGAGAATCCATTCGTGACCTCCTACTTCATAGGTCAGTGCTCAACCACTGCACCACACCAGCCAGGCCCCATTATATGCTTTTGATAAACTGACACTTTTGAACCTTTAAAACTATTTTCTTGCTTTCCACCACAGGGAAATACAACTGACTCTTACTGTGAAAGGAGGATTGCACTGTCTCATCATCAAGCCCACCTTGAGGCTGGTGTAAAAAAAAAAAAAAATGCTGATGCCTGCATAACATGTATCTCTTAAGTAAATCAAACCTGTAATTCTACTTGGCTGCCTCTAAGTCATTTTGATTCCTGCCAACAAGAACATTAATGAACCTAGTATCTCCACAGCCTCATTTGGGTGTAAGACTCCATTCCTTATGCCTCGTTCCAGCAGCTGCCCCGCTCCATCTGATAAAGTGGAAAGCTGGAGCAGGTCACACAAATCCAGAGCATTGCTTAAACCCAGATTATTGCAGGCAGCATTCTCTAATTCTTCCATCTGCTTTTAGGATGGCAAATAATAGGTTTCTGGGGCATGGATTTGAAAAACCATCCATACACTAGTAATCTTGTCATGAAGAAGCATTTTATGAAATTCAAATTATTCATGCCCTTATTCTTCCTACTTTTATTCTTTTGACAATAATAAATAATTGTATTGATACTTCTTGCTTTGGGATCTTGGTTTACCTCCATGGATTTATAGTTGTGGGAATATTCCAGAATAAGTAGTACTTCCAATGATGGACTATAACAAATCCCAAAATAGCATGAGAAAGATATAGGAAGTATGGTAAAATGGATGTAAAAATATAAAAGAATACTAGTATAGCCCTCGCTGGTTTGGCTCAATGGATAGAGCATTGGCCCTCAGACTAAAGGGTCCTGGGTTCGATTCCAGTTAAGGGCATGTACCTCGGTTACAGACTTGAACCCCAACCCTGGCCATGGGCCCAGGTGTGTGCAGGAGGCAATCAATCGATGTGTCTTTCTCATATCAATGTTTTTTTCACTCCCCAATCCCTTATACTTTCTCTAAAAATCAATGGAAAAATATCCTCAGATGAGAATTAACAGCAACAACAGCAAAATTGTTTCTAAATTTCTCTACACTAGAAACACCTGGAAATCTCTTTAAAATTCCAAAGCCCAGACCAATTAAATCACACTTTCTTGGGGTGGGACATGAGTATTTTGACTCCTCAGGTGATCCCAAGGTGCAGACAAGCTCGGAAACCACTGATTTAGACAACTACTTCATGATTGCAAGAGAGCACAGCTCTGGCTTCTCATGGACTCCTGCCTGCCCTTGGCAGGAGGTTCTCTGCTGTCCAGATTCATCAATTTTGCCAACTTTGAGCCTAAGCAGGGCACAGAATGAGAGGGAATTTAATCTCAGACAGACAGCAGTTAAGCATCAAAACTACAGGTGGTTATTACATAGTTGATTAGCAAATTTTTTAAAGGAATTTTTATTTGTAATTTTTATTGACAACAAAAACTGCATCTCAGATTTGATTTTTTTTTTTTTCTATTTCAGTCTCAGATACTAGAAGTTTATGCTGTTAGCTTTATCAGACTACTCCACCAGGGTAACATTTTTGTCATGCTTTGGGTGATTGTTTTAGAATTCCTTCTTTGAGTTAGTCATCTTTAAAATACCTAACTCAGAACAAGAATTGTCCATTCACCTTTTTAAAGAAACAGTTTGACACTGAGACAAGCATTTAAAATTTTATCTTCCTTATATATACAGCTCATTGCTTATTTATATAGCCAATCATTGTCCGCCCACAAACTGAAGGAAGCTTGATTTTAGATGTAACAATTGTTTACTCAAAGGGACCGAATATACGTAGTTGATACCTTTTATCATAATTAGCATTTTTATAAATAACCACCATACTGGCCTGTAAAATTTTAAAGCTAATAGTGTAACCTAGGGGTGTCGAACTCAATCAGAGAAGGGGCCAAAATCTAAAATCCAGCCTAAATCGCGGGTCGAATGGTTTACTGAACAGTCATAAACTGACAATGTCATAAACTGACAGCGGAGTGCAGTGATGACAGCGCGGTGCGGGCCACATTGCAAGGCCTGGCAGGCTGGATTTGGCCCGCGGGCCTTGTGTTTGACACATGTGGTGTAACCCAATAAAACAATGGTTTTGCTATATCCTATAGAATGAAAGGCTGATATGGGAACAATGGAATGACCAGTCGCTATGATGTGCACTGACCACTAGGAGGCAGGTGCTTAATGTAGGAGCTGCCCCCTGGTGGTCAATATGCTCCCACAGGGGAGCACTGCTCAGTCAGAAGCTGGACTCATGGCTGGCGAGCACAGCGGCAGTGGTGGGAGCCTCTCCCATGACCACAGCAGCGCTGAGGATGTCCAACTGATGGCTTAGGGCAGGCAAAGGCTCCTAGTCTGTGAAAGGGCGCAGGTCAAGCTGAGGGGACACCCTCCCCTGCCCTCCCCATAGGAATTTTGTGCACTGTATATATATTAGAGGCCCAGTGCACAAAATTGTGTGTGTGTGTGTGTGTGTGTGTGTGTGTGTGAGAGAGAGAGAGAGAGAGAGAGAGAGAGAGAGAGAGAGAGAGAGATTGATTAACGGAAATAAAATTGCAAGTGAAGCCTTGGCTGGTTTGGCTTAGTGCAGTGGTCGGCAAACTCATTAGTCAACAGAGCCAAATATCAACAGTACAATGATTGAAATTTATTTTGAGAGCCAATTTTTTTAAACTTAAACTATATAGGTAGGTACATTGTTATTAATTTAATTAGGGTCTTCCTAAGCTGGCCTTTGCTAAAAACTCAAGGAGCCAAAGAGACGCATGTGGCTCCTGAACCACGGTTTGCCAGCCACTGGCTTAGTGGACAGAGAATCGACTCTGAAAGGTTGAGTGTTCAGTTCCTGTCAAGGGCACTACCTTGTTCCTTAGTTGCAGACTCGATCCATGGCCCTGGTCAAGGCATTTGCAGGAGGCAACCAGTCAGTCAATGTATCTCTCACATCTATATTTCTCTCTGTCTGTTTCTCCCCATCTTTTCTACCCTCTCTAAAAATCAATGGAAAAATATCCCTGGGTAAGGATTAACAAACAAACAAACAAAACAAAAAATGTAAGTGAAGCTGCTTGATGTTTGAAATTATCTGAATATCTTTAAAAAATTAACAATTAAACTTCTTGCTATAAGTATTTAATTAATTTTAAACCCTATTTGATTTAGAAACCATTTACACTGAATTTCTGGCTCAGTGTTCATTTAAAACCATCTATACTATTCTGTTCGGGCTCTGGATCCTAATCTTGCTTTGGTTACCTCCTTCTGGTCACTTGACTGCTGCTGAAGTGTAAGAAAAGAAGGCATATGACTGCAATCTAATTCCTTATATTTGTTAAAGGAAAATCTTCAGGAAAAATGTTTACTTAGAAAATGCCTGTGGTAATTAAATATGGAACTGCCATTTAACCCAGTGATCTCACTTTGAGGAATATTTCCTAAGAAACCCAAAGCACCAGTCAGAAAGGATATATGCACCCCTGTGTTCATAGCAGCACAATTTACAATGGCTAAGATCTGCAAACAGCCCAAGTGCCCATCAGTAGATGAGTGGATAAAGAAGCTATGATACATTTATACCGTGGAATACTATGTAGCCGTAAAAATGAAGGATCTCTTATCCTTTGAGACAGCACGAAGGGACCTGGAGAGTATTATGCTAAGTGAAATAAGCCAGTCAGAGAAAGACAAATATCACATGATCTCACTCATGTGGAATCTAAAGAACAAAAGAAACTGATGAACAAAACATGGAACAGACTGATGAATCTCAGAGGGATGGGTGGATGGGTGGGAAGAGATTAACCAATGAATTTGTAAGCATAAACCATGGAGACAGACAATAGTGTGGTGAAGGCCTGAGAAGACGGGGGTGGGGGCGGGGGGTGGGGAAGAACAGGCTAGAAGGAGTCAATGAGGGGGAGAAGGAGAACATCTGTAATGCTTTCAACAACAAAGATAAATATAAAAAAAGAAAATGCCTGGTGATTACATGGGCCATGGGGCTGGGTGGCAGTGGAAGAGTTAGGTATAAAGGGGTAAATGAAGATGGAAAAAAATAATGGAATACCTGTGTATTTTTTTTACTCAAAACTTATTTTACACATAATCATTCGGGCAAAGTGGTAGAAGTAAATGAGAATGCATGTTTGTCTTATTAAAGCCAAAAGATGAGATGGTGCAGTTTGTTACTAAAATTACTCTTTTTTTCATATGAAAATTTAAGGAAACCAAGGACAGTTGTGGTGTGTTGAAAATACAGGAGCCATGCAATTGGAAGGCCTGGGGTTTAAATTCGAGTTAATCACAGTTGTAAGGTGGTGTTATTTTTAGCCCTTCTCTGTTACAATGCTTTTTTAATATGTGAAGTTTACATTTTGTCCTAGAACACATTTGCTTCTGCTCCATTAAAGAAACAAAAAAGTTATGTACTGAATGTCACTCTTTTATTTCATTATAAGTGAGGCAACCCTGGTATATATAAGCCAAATGGTAACTAATCCCAATGAAATGAGATTTGATTTTGAAATAGTCTTAGAATTTGTATTTGAATGAAAGTAATATTTTGGCCAAAACCAGTTTGGCTCAGTGGATAGAGCATCAGCCTGCGTACTGAAAGGTCCTGGGTTTAATTCTGGTCAAGGCATGTACCTGAGTTGCAGGTACATCCCCAGTGCGGGGGGGGGGGGGGGGGGGGCCGCGGAGGAGGTGGTGCAGGAGGCAGCTGATCGATGTTTCTAGCTTACTATCCTTCTCCCTTTCTCTCTGTAAAAAATCAATAAAGCATATTTTTTTTTTAAAAAAAGTGATATTTTGGTAAATTATAATTCACTGTCATCCTGTTTATAACAGTATTGCTGGGGGGAAAAATTGTAGTCTAAAATTCTGTTATTTCATGTTCTTAAGCATATGTAGTTATAGAATTTGGGGAAATACCCTTTGAGTCAAAACATGGATATTACTTAGGTAGAATAATGCAACTTCATTATAGGATTGTTCTATATATCTATCTTTTTCCTTCCCTCCATTCAGAATTTGTCCCTAGTCACCCTTTTTTAGAAGCAACAATTAGAGGAAGTATTAGCTCGGGATGAAATAAAGCACCACCCTAAAAAGAGACGCCCGTTTTCTCTCAGTGTTTATCTTTGCCAAGATGAAGAGGGGCAAATCAAAATGTTGCCTTTAGGCCTTGATTCTGGGTGTTAGATGAAATGGACAGAATGCTGACCACATGTGACCTGAGCCGTGTTGGTGGTTATTTTACCTAGCTTCGGATCAAGGTTTGCTTGAAATAAGCTGTGCCGTGGCTAAACCTTTGAAAGACCCAGGAGTGAACTATGTTGCCCTCTACATTCTTCCCACCAGAGCATTACTTTCTGGTATTGATTTTGCAAAATGAAATTTAACTTCCAAGAGCACAGATCAGATTCAGGTATTCTTAAATATGAAATTGATTTTGACCTACCCAGGAGCTATAGAATAATGACAATCGCAGAGGTAAGAATAAAGTCATTGTACAGATTTTTCTGTGCTCCTTTTAGTAAATCTATTCTGGAGTATAGAGGTGGGCAGTTGGTAAACCCCATTTCTTTATTGTGTGATGCATCAGTTTGATACTGTCAGTCTGTTACCAAGGTTTGTATTGGGATCATTGCTGTGAAAGAGGCTCTGAGAATATTGTATCACCAGTTTTTAGATGTTGTTATAGGTTTCATCCAGAGCAGATGGAAGGGTAACACAGTAACCCAGTACCCAATTCAGGAGCGTGGAGAAAAATAGGCTGATGAAGGCTTAACTCAAGTCAGATAATTTATATTATAGGTGGGCATGGCTGGGTTAGATAAGGGTTGTGTTTTTTCAAATAAGCAGGTTTTTTCCCCTAAGATTAGAATCAACTTTACTGGTGGGAGCAGGAAACTTAGGGGCAGAACATTAGGTAGAAGATTGAGGGATAGCTGCTTCTGTGTCAAGGACAGGAAGGTGCCCATGTTTCTCAGGTGCTGCTTTTGCATAGTTACATCAACAACATGTGTCAATAGGTAAAGGAGAGACTAAGAATATGTACCATGCCATTGCACCATCAGCCAAAAGCCACATAATGTTCATCATAGGGAATAGTACATTTTGGTTTATTTTTGAACCCTTATTTCTTCCATTTAAAAAAAATATATATTTGAACTCTTACTATGTGCTCAACAGAAGAGTAGGGAAACATGATTCTAATATAGCGTCACTCTTCTCTTTTTTTCCTTGAAGTGTATGTATGCATTTCATAACATATAATAAAAGGGTAATATGCAAATTGACTGAACGGCAGAATGACCAGTCGCTATGACACACACTGACCACCAGGAGGCAGACACTCAATGCAGGAGCTGCCCCCTGCTGGTCAGTGCGCTCCCACAAGGGGAGTGCCTCTCAGCCAGAAGCCAGCTCATGGCTGGCAAGCCCAGCAGCAGTGGCAGGAGCCTCTCCCACCTCCGCAGCAGCAGGAGCAGGCCTAAGCCATCAGTTGGACATCCCCTGAGGGTTCCTGGATTGCTAGAGGGTGCAGGCTGGGCTGAGGGACCCCCTGAGTGCATGAATTTCATGCGCTGGGCCTCTACTATAGTATAGTAACCTTGGGTTTTTAGATGTGTTTTACTTTTACTTATAATGTGCTTATTTAAGAAGGGATAACATAACATACATTTTATAAATGATTGTAAGAGTAAACACCCCTGTAACTGCCACCCATGTTAAACAAACAAACAAAAAAGACTTTGGCCAACGTGTCAGAAGCCTAGTGGATCTCCTCCCAAATACACCCCACTTGCCCCCATTCCCTGAGTATGCTCTAGCCTCACTCTTTAGGCATTCATTTCCCTGCTTTTCATCTTCCACTTAAGCGTGTACCATATGCACCAGAAACATCCAAATAGTTCAGGGTTGTCTGTTTGGCAACTATATAAATGGAATCATAATTGCCCCCCTTTTTAGTCTTGTTTCTTCCATTTGTTATCCACACTATGGAATGTAGCTGCGGTTTGCTCAGTTTCATAGCTCTGTAGTATTCTATTGTATGAATCTACCACAGTTTATTCATCATGCTGTGTTGAACATCTGTGTTTTGTTGTTTTTTTTGCAGTTTGCACCTACTACATGTACTGTTGCTATGACTATTCTTAGGCTATCTTTTGGTGCACATGATATGAAAGCAGGCGTGGAACTATCTTTTCCTTCACGCACATTTAGTGAGCCAGTAATCTAAAGAAGGAAAGCAACCACTGTTTTGGGTTATTCTAAGATGGTAGATGCTGTCTAGACATCGAGATGACCATTTCCATCCAGGTGAATAAAAAACAGAATGTCCAGGAGTGTAACTTTGCTTAAGAGACATGTCTACAGTTATTTTTTTTTTAAATCAGGAAAACAAAATACTTTTGTTTTTAAACTACCTATGGCGCTACTTTTTAGAATTCTAAAATTACCAGAATGAAATGTCCTTAGAGGGTGGAGAGTGTATTGTATCTTACATTTCTTTTACGTTCTTCATGAAGGCCATGGCAATGCTGGAAAGATGTTAAGTCCCCACTAAACATGCATTCCCTCAATAAGTATACTCTGGAGTGAAGTTATTTATGCAAAAAGGGTCTGATTTCCAAGAGCAGGTTCTTAAAAGGGGGCAGGAGTAATTAGCTTATTTTTCTGTTTTGAAAGCCTCTTTCCTGACAGATAGAAAATACTAGCTTGGATGAACCAATGTAATAATCTGCCTTCCCCATAACTTTTTTTTTTTTTTTTTTTTTTTTTTTACCATATTCTTAAATGTCCTAAGTACAGCTAATATTTGTGTATCCCTGAGGTCTTTTCAAGTTATACTTTGGGCCTTTGTTAGCCTTTTGAAATGAAAGACAAAATAGAAAGTACACTATGAGGCAAGTTTATCACTTCTGGTAGCCTTATACAGCATCTGCATTTTAAGGCTGGACCAGGTAGGGCCAGATCATGGTATATTGATTCAGTATCATCCTCTTTATCTGAGCTTCATTCTGAAACTTGAGCAAAATAAAAATGTTTGTCACAGTATTCTGGGTTATCTGAAGTCTTGTTCCTGTTTACACAAAATGACCATTGGCCTAATGAGTTAACAAGAACACTTTACAGCTCACTCAAGAACTATTTCAAGTGCTGAGCAAAAGGTATTTTAATTGAACCATTACTTATCCAGAATCAGGCTGGCCGAGAACGCTGCTTCTTGTGAATTCAGCACACTACCCATACACAATTGGTTTTGCTCCTTTGGTGTAACGAATGTCTTTGAATTCTTTTCTGCAATGAAAAGATTCATATGGTTTGTCTTCCTTGGGGATTGTAACTTTCAAAAGATGCCCTTAAATATATTACTACCTTATTTAAACTGTTTGCTTCCAAGACGTGCAGTACTTTGTACAAAGAATAAGTTATGAATCCCCTGGACACACTGGAGGGAAATGCTCTGCTGGATTTCCAACTGTTTTTCTGTGGTCAGTTTATGACCTGATGCCCAGCTTCTTTATAGACTCACCACTCACAGGATAGTTCCCTTTCATGTTTTTTCCATGCTTATAGAAAGAAACACTATGTTTGTGTCTTCGTCTGTTTGGGCTGCTATAAAAAATTGCCATAATCTGGGTGGTTCAAAACAGCAGAAATTTATTTCTTACAGTTCTGGAGACTAAGAAGTCCAAGATCAAGGCTCTGGCAGATTCAGTGCCTAGTGACGACCTGCTTCCTGGTTCATAGACAGCTTTCTTTCTGCTCTAATCTCCCATGGGCATTAATCCCATTCGTGAGGCTCCACCCTCCTGACCTAATTACCTCCCCAAAGCTTCACCTCCTAATGACATTACCTGAGGGGTTAAGATTTCAAACTATGGCCTTAGCTGATTTGACTCAGTGGTCAGAACCTTGGCCTACAGACCAAAGGGTCCCGGGTTTGATTCTGGTCAAGGGGTCAAGGGCATGTACCTTGGTTGTAGGCTCCTCCCCAGCCCAGGCCCTGGTCAGGGCATGTGCAGGAGGCAACCAATCTATGTATTTCTCTCATGTGGATATTACTCTGTCTTTCCCTCTCTCTTCCACTCTCTCTTAAAAAAAATAAATAAATGGAAAAATAGCTTCAGGTGAGAATTAAAAAAGATTTCAAACTATGAATTTTTTTTTTTTGGGGGGGGGTAGGCATGAGGGAGGGAGACACACCTACATTCAGACCATAGCAGCTAGCAAACACCAGTAGAAATTTCTTTTTCCTGCACAGCTTTCTCTTGGTATTTGGAGAGAAACCCCCTTAAAGCGTTTCTATGAGTCCAGTGAAAGAATCTTTTCAACTGATATCTTTGAGATTTTGAAATATTTTTTTGACAGCTCAGTTTTTATAAATCTTGGGGGAAAATATTTTAGATTCTGTTATGAAGTTAAAATTTAGATATTAAAGAAGTGGAATAGTAGCTAAGAAAATGTGCCAGTTTCCATGTTGGTGGTAGAGAGCTGGCATGTATAGGAAGGTATTCAAGCAAAGGAGTGGCATAATAAAAGTGGTGTTTAAAGGAGACTACCAGCAGCAAGCCAGAGTCAAAACAGCTACCCTTCCATGAGGTTGCCCTAGGCTGCTCTACCCATTCTGCTTTCTGAACCCCTATAAATATTATTCAATATATAAGCAATAATAGATGGGTGGGTCAAAATAAAATGCTTTAGTAGCAAATATAGATTAATTTACCCTGATAGGACAGCTATGATTAAAATTCACATGGAAGATAAAATCTTGGATATGTTTTTCCTCCTGGAGTTAGAACTTTTAATATGTTAATGCTCATCTTGAGGATACAAGAGGAGCCTTATATTTTGAAGGATGCTTATATTTAATGAGCAGAGTTTGTGAAACACTGAGTTAAACTTAAACTATAACATATGTATTTACATAAGAGGTAATTGAAAGTGAGAATGTACGATAAAGCAGCATGAAGCAAGAATGGCCCTGGAGTCCCACCTTCGTGTGTCTTCAAGAATAGAAGTTATTCCCTCTAAAACTGCGATTTTCAACAGGGGCCTCCCTTGACAACGTAGTAGCAGAATCTCAGTTGGATCTTGTCAAATGTCTTTTCTGCATCTGTTGAGATGATCATGTGTTTGTTTGTTTTTTAGTTTGTTTAGATGATGAATTTCATTGATTGATTTTCTAATGTAAGCCAACTCTCCCTGCCTGTATTTCTGGGATAAATCCCTCTTGGTTATGATGGCTATCCATTTAGTATATTGTTGGTTTGATTTGCTAAAGTTTTGTTTAGAATTTTTGCATCTATGTACATGAAATGTATTAGTTTATAATTTTCTCTTGTTATAATATCTTTGTCTGATTTTTGTTACTGCTGTAGTACTAGCCTCATAAAATGAGTTGGGGAGTATTTCCTCTATCTTTTGGAAGAATTTGAATAGAATTTTCATTATTTCTCCATTAAATGTTTGGAAAATTTTACTCTGAAGCTGTCGGCTAGGGATTTTTCTTATGGGTAGGTTATAAACTACTATTTCTTGAACAGATATACAGTTTGTTCCTCAATTCTAATCCAATACCACGAAGTCAATTTTAGTTTTCTTCTTTTCCATATTTGTAATTCCCTTCTCTGACAATGAGAAATCTCTCTCCCATTATCTTGAATATTTACTTATTTGATTAATTCCCCTGTATGTAATAACCAACCTTCCTTTTCCATGCTG
Source organism: Pipistrellus hanaki (assembly GCF_964339955.1). Lineage (NCBI taxonomy): Eukaryota > Metazoa > Chordata > Mammalia > Chiroptera > Vespertilionidae > Pipistrellus > Pipistrellus hanaki. Next base: position 27,824,333 of record NC_140506.1, read on the forward strand.
CCCCGTTCCAAATGCAAATGCCCTCTTTATCCCACTTGGGCTCTGACATCCTGCCCAGGACTGCAGCTGCCCCTTGTCTTCCAGGCCCAACCTCCATGGATGCCCTCCTCATCCACCCAGGCTTTGACACCTGCGCCAGACTGCTCCATTGCGTGGACACCTCCCACTTCCTCCTCTCATTCGTTTGTGAAATTGTTCCTGTCAACTGGGTCCATTTTATCCTACTTGAACTCCATGTTGTCTTGGAGATAATTGGCAATTAATAAATTCTTAATAAGACTAAAAATAGCCACATTTTAAAGTGGACATATGCTATATGACACTCTACAAAAAGGTGTTAGTATTATCAGAATTGCCAGCATTTGCATTTCAGCTCTGCCATTAACTAATTCTGCAGCCATGGACAAATTAAATGAATTTCTTTGAACTTTTATTTCCTAATCTGTTAAATAGGATGAGGATGTAAATAATTATAAGAATGATAATAAATAGCACATGATGCCTACTATGCACCCAGTGCTATGCTAAAGACAACATATATTGTCATCTAATATTTAAAATGTTTTTTTTGGAGGAGATAATACATTTATTTTTGCAGAAGAAAAAAAAATGTAATTTGAAGGAGGTGCTATTATATGGCTCTTTTTTTACAGATGAGAAAATGAAGCACAAGAAAGTAATTCATACAAAGTCGTAGCTAATAACTGGTGGAGTTGAAATTCAGACATTATGCCGCTAGAAAGCAATACTGCCCAACACATATAAAAATTCTTAGTATGTGGTGAGCTGTAGAGCTGTAGTAAATAATAACCTTTTAATATATTAAGTGATTAACTGTAATAGCTCTGAGTCACTATTACCAGGTCTATGACACGGGAAGAGACTGCACAGCCCAATAGCGGGGAAGATGAGCCATTTTTAGCTAGGATACTAATTGGAGGTAGTTTTTCTTACTAGACAGAGTTTAAAATCATCTTTATTTATTCCACATTGGTAAAGAAGACATTTTTATGTGGAAAGAATACACAGACGCAGAAATATGTTATGCACTTGAATCTAAAAGGAAATTTAAGATGAGAAAAGATATTTTCACTCAATAGAAGATGAAGAAAAGAGTTAATGGTACCCCTAGAGAGAAAAGAATAAACAAGGAACCTCAGAGCTGGAGAAAGTAGCCCAGTGGTAACCAGGAAAATAATAAAGACTTGAAAAGCATCTAGCATTCCAGTTCAGCATTTAATAAAACCCAAAGTTCACCAATCTATTAATGTTGGGATGGATTTGTGAATTTGGCACATGATAGTGCTCAATACATGCTTGTTAAATTTATTTGGCAATCCTTTAAAAAAAAAAAAGCTTAAGTCAAGTTTCTAGTTAAAGGTACAAACCTAAAACAAAAGAGAGAAGAAGGAGGACAGTTTTTCATCTTCTCAAAAATTTGGAAGATGAAAAACATATAGGAACTGACTGAATAGACTAGAAAAAAAGCAATCCTAAATTGTCATTGAGGAGAACTCTGGAAACTCAATTTACATTGCAAACCCCCCCAAGACACAGGTATCTCTGGAAGGTGAAGGTGAAGATAGGGGTTAAGGCTTCACCAACCCTGTGTTAATGAAGCCATTATTCTTTGTTCCTTTCCCACTTGTCACCGCAACAGCCCCTTCCTTTGTCAGCTCCCAGACTGTTGGCTGTCAACAAGCAGGCACCTGGCAGAAAAATAGAACTCTTCTCTGAGAGAAGATTTTGACATTGGGAATCTCCCAAGGAATAGGCCCAGCTAAATGGCCCTGCAATGAAGACCACAGTCAACAAGCCACAAGAACATGTGGTTTCTAATCAGCTTTCAGTGGACAACTTGTGGTTTGAGCAAACAGCCAGTACAACCGAGATATTCAGAAAATGAGAGGTGCTTTTACATTCATAAAAGAAGAGCATGGTGCTATGTTAAAAATAAAACATTCAGAGAACAAAGAAACAAACTTTTGGAAATGAAAGTTATGATAACAGGCATGAAGGGTGTTCAGATGAATCAGAAGATAGATAACAGAAAGTTGAATTTAGGAATTATCCCAGAAAGTTTATAAAATAAAAAATGAAGATAAAATAAGGGGAAAAAAGTAAAATTAGAATACCAATCCAGAAAACTGGATTTACCTAAGTGACAGATGGGTAAAATGTCTGGATAAATTTTAGTAATTTTATCATAAGTGGAAAAAGTAAATCTCAAATATATACGGCACGATGTACTTTATATGAAATTTACTTTCTCTAGTATTTCAATTTGTTTTTAGTGAAAGGGTTGGTCCTAATTACAAAGTTTGTCATTAAAATGAACTCCCAAAATTTACTTTTAAAAAAAATATATATTTTATTTATTTATTTATTTATTTATTTATTTATTTTACAGAGAGGAAGGGAGAAGGATAGAGAGTTACAAACACCATTCAACTGCCTCTTACACATCCCGCAAGCCAGGCACATGCCCTTGATCGGAATAGAACCCAGGACCCCTCAGTCCGCAGGCCGACACTATCCACTGAGCCAAACTGGTTTTGGCCCAAAATTTACTTTTTATCTACTGGCTCTGTTTATATGTAAGAATACATATAGATGCAATGAAGTTATATAAAAGTGAAAGAAAAGGAATGACAAACTCAAGATTCAGGACTATGGTTAAATCAGGTAAATGGTAGCCGAAAGGTGAATTGATTGTAGGTGGGGAGAAGATGGTTAAGGTAGGTTATTTTTAAGGCTCTAGCTTTCAAGTGTCATCAGTTCAAGGGTGCTAATTGCACTGTTAAAAACAGCTAATTAAGTAAATAAAAGAGGGCCATGCACAGACAGTGATAAGTACCTGTTGTGAATTATAATTCATATTTGTGTACCTCAGGTTCAATTTTAAGAAAATAATTTAGGTAGGAAAGGAAGTAAAAGCATGTATATTATGTGGTACAGACAGGATAGCATTTAACTTGGGGATGAAAAGTGTGTATATGTGTGGAGGAGCAGGAAGTAAAAGATATCGTAACTAAACCCTCCTCTTCTAATCTGGGAAATTTATAGGTAATGCCTACTATTAAATAGTCTTAAATAATCATATTCCTTAAAACTAACAAAGTAAACAGAATCTGCTACATTAATTCAAAATGATTGCTTGGAAGTATGGTGGTGGTGTTGGAAGTGACAAATTATGTTGATATTTGTTACAAGTTTTTAAAGCTGTTTGATTCTTTAAACAGTTGATAAAATTTGCAACTAATAAAAAATAAAGTTTAAAAAATAAGTAGTTATCAGGGCTAATTAAAAAAAAAGAAAAGAAAAGAAAAGAAAAAAAGCACTGAAACCGGTTAGAGCGTGGATAGAGCGTCGGTCTGCAGACTGGAAGGTCCCGGGTTCGATTCTGGTCAATGTTTCTAACTCTCTATCCCTCTCTCTTCCTCTCTGTAAAAAATAAATAAAATATATTTAAAAAAAAAAAAAAAAGCATAAGAGAAAATAATGGAAACTCATTCCTGAAACATATTTTGCCAGGAAATTATCCTATAAGTTGATCTATTATATCAATTGATTTTCAGCCAATTCTTTGCCATTTCCACATTGCAAAGATATGCTGTGCCTGCTTTTAATTTTCTTCAGAAAGCTAAAAAAAAACAAAAAAAAACCCCAAAAACGTGCTGTTCATGTGCATAGATTCTCATTACATCAATGGCTATAGTGCTCAGCCCTAAAATTCTGGAAAGAAGTTAGACTTTTATTTGGGAACTAGAGGCCCATTGCACAAAGATTTGTGCAATAGGCCTTCCTTGCCTTGGCTGCTGGCCCTGGTTTTCCTCTGGCATCCAGGACCCAGGCCTTCTCTCCAGCTGCAGCGGAGAAGTTAGCCTCTTCAGTCTTCAGTCTTCAGTTGTTGTCTTCAGTCTTTGCTCCTGCACCTGTGTATGTAAATTAACCTGCCATCTTTGTTGGGTTAATTTGCATAGCCACTTCTGATTGGCTGGTGGGTATAACGGATGTATAGTCAATTTGCATATTTCTCTTTTGTTAGTGTAGATTAGGGGTGTCGAACTCAATCAGAGAAGGGGCCAAAATCTAAAATCCAGCCTAAATCGCGGGCCGAATGGTTTACTGAACAGTCATAAACTGACAATGTCATAAACTGACAGCGGAGTGCAGTGATGACAGCGCGGTGCGGGCCACATTGCAAGGCCTGGCGGGCTGGATTTGGCCCGCGGGCCTTGTGTTTGACACATGTGGTGTAGATGATGAGCTTAAAAAAAGCAACACAAAATAGCCAAGGTATCGTTCTGATTAAAAGGAAAACGCTCCATACAAATAATTGAAAACTTATTATTTGATAAACAGAAAGCTAGAAAAATTGTTAAAATGGTGTGACATTGTTAGATACTGAAAAAAAGGATTACTATAAAACAGCAAAGAAAAAGTTCCTGTTCTACACTTCTGATGGAAACTATACTTTTGTTCAGGCATGTTTAGTAGTTACCTAGGCTGAATTTTTGGCAGTGTGTCTGTTAGCCACAGACAGTGTATTTTATCTTCTAGTTACTGTATTTCAGGCTTGGCATTCAAATACAATTGTCGAGATCCTAGATGTGAGGATAAGGCACTATTTAGAAGCTGTCTTCTTTGGCCACTGAAACAAAAAGTATTTATAGCCACAGTAAAGCTGAGTTTGCACAGAACTTTTAGTCATTCTGTATTTTGTTTTTGCCAATGCTAAAATGGAAATAATCATTCTAAGGTACTCATTAGAGTTATTCCAAAAAGCAATTAAGATGAATGTCAATGACAATCACCTTAAAAAACGGACTGTTTGATTGTTACATATTGTGATAAGTACAAAGGAAAAGTGAAGTTGAGTTTCATATCAAGGTAGGAAAGGATTGTTTCAGCTTTCTAGAGTAGAGTCTGAAAAGAAGGTGTAATTTAACTAAAAGGAATGAACCATGCTTATTATATAAATAAGCACATATATACTTTTAAGTCTTGTGATATTTAATAGATACTTGTTATCTGCTAACTCTGTGTAAAATACAAAATATGAGTATGTTTTTGTGTTGACATATCCACAAAGCCCTAATTTAGGATTTTAGGTAGAGCCAACGAACCAGCTATATTTAGCATCCATAAGTGAATATGGAACATACTCATAAGCAATGAGTTGACAGGCCCCATGACATTTTTTGGTTACATGTTTTGAGTGACCACATTTTGAGTTACAAGGCTTACCAACCTCATGGCCATAAAAAGTTCTAGTGCTCCCACCCTATTAGATATTGCATTTATATCTAGTTTGTTCATTTCTGCCTCTACATTGGGTAACTAGGGAAACAATGATGTCACTGCTCAGCGTGGTACTTATTAACTTCTCAATTTAGGCTCACGGTCTTGGAAGCCTACAGCTATTTAATAAGTCTCACCTCCACCTCTGTAATAAATTCATGCAACTTTTTTTTCAGGGGAAAATCAAGGAAACAGTATCATTCTGTTTAATGCATTGTTTGAAGGAAAATGTATATTCTAAAGTGTTGTGATTCTGAAAAATCATCTGTGCATTTACAGTAGTAGTTTTTTGATGGATGGTGACAACCTTGAGCCAGTTGTGTGACCCGAATTAAATATTCCCCTTGGACATGCTTTCCTTGGAGCAGTCGTCCTTCGGCCAGCCTTCACTGCCACTGGCCTTCACTGCCCCCTTGCTTTTGATATCAGAGGCTAGATCTCTATCTTGTGCTTCTTCCTTTTAATCTTCTTTCCAACTCCATCATGTTGGTAAAAAAAAAAAAAATAGTTTTTAGAAATCAACTGTAGCCAGGTATAACCCTGGACCTCAGAAAGCCATCTGCCCAGAAAATAGGATAGAAATGAGTTAGCAATCTTTCCAGTGAAATAAATAAATGGACATTCAGTACAACTCAGCAATCACTTGTCTAATATGTTTGTGTTCTTAGTTTCCAAAATTATTTCACTTTTTTTCTCAAACCTGCTCTCCTCAGCTTTTGACCTGGCAATATAATTCACTGAGAAAATAAACCAGCAAGATATGAATTGCCTTATTTCTCCACCATAAATGATCAAACCTACCCACCTCCATTCCTATCTGTACTCTGCCTTCCTTCTGCTTCTAGAAATGAAAGGCCAACCTTGACGCTTGAGGTCTTGCCCCCTCTCATTCTCAACTTTCTCCTCTCTCTTGCATGAGTTTTTCCTTCTCTGCTGGACATTTTCTTTATCCCATGGGCTACTGCCGCCTTGTTTTAAAAAAGCCTTTCTTGACTCTTCATACCACTCTAGCTACTGGCACTTTTCTCTTCTCCCCAGTCACTGGCAAAAAGAAGAGAGTAGTCAACTGTGTTGATGCTGCTGAGAGGTCAAGGATCCACAGAGAAGGCACCTACAGTTCACTGTCTCCTACCTCTCCGATCGATCTTCTGCCCAATCACTCCTCTGAAACTGCTCTTGTCAGGGTCCCCAGGAATCCCATCTGCCACAAACCTATGGGCCCTCAACCTCTTGGCAGAATTCAACACAATTGAATCCTTTCTCCTTCTTGAATACTGATTCTCCCAAAAGCAGAGCCTGAGACAAAGACTTGTATGTAGATCTTTTATTTAGGGAAAGACTCCAGGGAGGTAAAGTGAGAGATCACAGAAGGAGAGAAAGCCAACACAGATTGTGTTGTGAAGTTGGCCATGGCTATAGGCAACTGGTGGGACCAATGCTTGATTCACAAGACCTGGTTTATAAGACCCTGCAGAGTCTTATAAAATGTGCCTCAGAACTGTCTGTCTGGGGGACAAAAAGGGAAGCTGTATCCATCAGATCTCATGTCCCTCAGCTCAGGGGTGGGGCCCCACAAGTGTTGTCTTCCCTGTCCCAGCTCATGCAGAAGTGCCGAGTAGGTTCCTTAGGTAAAATCCTGCCAGTTTTAGCTGCCATCTTCTAATTGGCCTGCTATGCTTTCAGTGAATTCTGGTAGGCAATTTTGAGATATATTCTCATCTGGCAAATACCCTGTAACTTCTCTGTGCTCCCCAGAGCAGATTTTATGGTTGTTGTTGGTTTGTTCCCACCCATTTATATTTTGGGGTCCATAAGAGATAACTTGTCACCAAGTTTGGGTATAAATGTAGTCCACAGAATTGCAGTTTTGCTGTCTACTTGCTCTGTTTTTATGAAGGGATTTAGTTTTCATCACCATTCCATCCTCCTGTAGCATTCTCAAGGAACTAGTAATTTTAGGCAATAAATCAGCCAAATCTCTCTTTGAGCCAACTATCTGGTTATTTTATTTGAAATGATAAAACTACTTTGGGTGTACTGACATGATCAAATTTTACTTTTGTATGGCTGCTTTCTGATAAATCAAATTTCTGGCTCTTTTCTTGGATCCCTATCAAAAATGACATCACAGAGCAGTGTATATTGCTCCTAATTTAACACTTTTTGGATGATTAGATCATAAAATGTTAGAGAAGTGATTCATATCTTTGTAAATCATTGTGTTAAAATATATGATTTCATTTAGTGCATTAATATTGCAAGTGCAGTTCAGTTTCTGACTTCATACACAAGTGCAAATGAATAGGCACATTTACCTCCTGATTAAATAAAAATAGTGTTCCACATTGATGATTGAACAAACCAGGGCTTTAGAGAATTATTACTTAAACCTTTACCTGGCATTCTGTTCAACTTTCCATGCAATATATTTCATGACTGAATTACCCATGACTTTAAAGCAATATTTACCCAGAACCTGTGGTTTTTAAGATAATTTAAGATTCCTTTGCCAGATCACTCTGTCAAGTACAGCTTCTTAAGACCATAATAGATTATGCTTCTAATAGTTTTATTGTTGAGTAGATGATATGTGGTAGTTTATTTTCACTTAGACTTTTTTTGTTCTAAATAAAAATATAAAATGTGTTTCAAAAGTAATTACAATGCCATCATAGATTGAAGATGGGTTGACAGAGGAATAGATAGATGTATAAATAAATGATGTCGCAAATATAGAAAAATGTTAATTGTAAAATCTAGAGCATAGGTAGAGAGATGTCTTTCAACTTTGCTGTATGCTTAAAATGTTTATAATGAATTATTAAGGAAAATAACATTATAAACATTAAAACTTAGAAAGAGAAATGGAAGACCCTTGGATTTTATTCTAGAATTCCTCAGTTAAAACTGAACAAACTTTGCAAAACCTGAAGAATTATACTTTGAAAGTGTCTTCTATGTATATTTAAGCACATTTAAATAACTTTTTTTGAAAGAAGTTTTTTAATTTCTAAGAGTATCTTTATCTCTACTTTCTTTTCTGATAAAATAATTTTTATATTCAATATTATATTAGTTTCAGGTATACAACATAGTAGTTTGACATTTATATAATTTATAAAGTGATACCCCCATTAATTCTCATACTCACCTGACATCATACATAGTTATTACAATATTGTTTACTGCATTCCCTATGCTGAACTTTACATCTCCATGACTATTTTGTAACTACCAATTTGTACTTATTAATCCCTTCACTTTTCTCACCCAGTCCCCCAAGCCTCCTCCCATCTGGCAACTTTCAGTCTGTTCTCTGCAACTATGAGTCTGATTCTGTTTTGTTTATATTGTTCTTTAGGTTCCACATATAAGTGAAATCATATGGTATTTGTATTTCTCTAACTTATTTCACTTAGCCTAATACCCTCTAGGTTCACCCATATTCTCCTGATTGGGAAGATTTCAATGAAAGAAGAATTTCTTAAAAACAGTTTATATCACTTCTTTACAGAAGGTCTCTATCCAAAATAGTTTCAGGAAGTAAGTTTCCTTGATACAGGCTTAAAATAAAAGCTAAATAAAACACACACACACACACACACACACACACACACACACAAAACAAAACAAAACAAAACAAAACACATTTGAACCGGATGCCAGAGATGCTAGTTAAATTGCACCCCCTCTCTGCACACTCATGCCCACCCCGGGGCCTTGCCTATTAGCCATAACAGTAAGGATATATTTGGTTAGGGGCATAAGGCTGCAAGATTTTAAAGGGATGATGTCAGCTTCACCAATCAGCTTTGCCACCTGCCCTTAGAAATGAGCTTAATCTCTCAGGATTAGAAAAATAAAGGCCAGAAATCAGAACGCCTGAATCTTTGAGCACAAGCAGAGCTGCTGTGGAGCCTGCAAGTCCCAATGCCCAGAAAGTGAAGGTGGAGGCCATTCTACCAACTTGGCTGAAGGCTAGGGGAGCTGTGGCACCTTGAGGACTAGCAGTTTGACGAACAGCCAAGAGCAGCATCCTTGGCATAGACATTGTTGACTCAGCGTGAGAGCCTTCAGCAGTGGGGTTCATTCAGCCAGTTTCCTGGCCAGTGGTGAGGACCTCTGCCTGGAAGAGGAGAAGGTGGTGGACACCATGGGAGACTCCATGGCCGATTTCCTAGCAGACTCTGGAGGTTCCCTTTGCTGGCTCACAGAACCAAATGAGAAATGCATTGCATGGTTTATTGTTTGAGAATAAGTTCCCTAAAAGCAGAGCCTGAGGTGGGAATTGTTCAAGTGATTGATTTGAGAACTGTTCTTGGGAAGGGCAAGAAGGAAGCAGAGCCGAAACTGGTTTGGTTCAGTGGATAGAGCGTCAGCCTCGACTGAAAGGTCCCAGGTCAAGGGCATGTACTTGGTTGCAGGCACATCCCCAGTGGGGGGGCGTGCAAGAGGCAGCTGATCGATGTTTCTCTCTATCCCTCTCACTTCCTCTCTGTAAGAAATCTATAAAGCATATATTAAAAAAAAAAAAAAAAAAAAGGCAGATAGGGCAGGGCAGGTAGACAGCTACCTAAGAATGAGTTCTCAGCAGGCAGTTGGCTTCAATCCCACCTCACACAAAAGCTCTAGCACCTCACAATTGGTCCCACCTGGAGGCAAGGGACTGGTTTTTAGGGTCTGTAATTCAGCCAATCACAGAAGTGTGGAGGGTTGTAACAGCCTTCCTGAGGGCAATTCTTTGGGGGAAAGGGAAGTTGTGTCTTGTTAAAACCCAAAACACAGTAGCAGAGCCCAGTGTAAAAGGAAGCTGGACAGAGCATCAGTTAAGTCAATACTGATCCCACTGATGCAGTGGGATCGAGCCTAAATGGGCAGTCAGACATCCCTTGAAAGGTCCCAGATTGGAGAGGGTGCAGGCTGGGCAGAGGAACACACCCACACCCACACCCACACCCATGCATGAATTTCGTGCACAGGGCCTCTTAGTATCAAATAAGCATCAAGAGTGTAAAAAAAGAACATGTGACTCAGCTTACAGGGAGTTCAACCTTGTTTCTACCACTTCTGTGGCTTCAGCTTTAAACCTCCTTAGGCTTTTGTTAGATAAGGGACAATTGACATTTGCTACACCCTTATTACTATTTTGCTTATTATATCTATGAGGTTATAGGGAGCCACTGAAAGCCTCGAGCAGAGGCCAATATTTCTAAGATATCTTTGAGAAAAGTGAACCCCAGTAACCCCATGTGTACTGCCCAGAGGAGTGAGAATCAGGGAGAGATACTAAAAGGCTGGCACAGTAATTCAGACTTGAAGTAGTAAGCCTTCCCTGCCTCCTCCCCCAGCTGGGCTATATTTCTTAAAAACAGTTTGTATCTCTTCTTCCCTGCAGAGCCCTCCCTGAGAACCTTGTCATTACATGTCTAGTGTTCATTTTACCCACTAGGCATAAGGCATGAACCATGCCTATTTCATCATCATTGCATACCCAGAGCTAGACACTGTCCAGAGAGGTTTGAATAAAATAAAGTCTAATTCAATTGATAGTGGTCAAGTAAAACAAAAAGACAAGACTTGCTATCTGATGAAGGGAAGGAGTCACAGGTAACTTTAAAACTTGAAACCTGAGAGGACAATAGTGAGGAAGTTGGGAGGTTCGAGTATTGGTTTTCTATTGCTGCAAAACAGATTACCACAACATATTGTATTAAAGCAACACACAACTCCTGTGGGTGAGGCTTCTGGGCACAGCTTAGCTGGGTCCTCTGCTCAGGCTCCCACCTGCTGCAGTCAAGGTGTCACTATGCTGATGCTCTCATCTGGAGCTTGAGTCCCCTTCCAAGTCCATCCAGATTGTTGGCTGATTTGGTTCTTTGTGATTGCAGGACTGAAGCCTCAGCTGTCCTTTCCCGAAGCAGTTCACAGCGGAATCACCTGCTACTTGAAGGTCAACAAGAGAGTTTCTTTCTTGCTTAGAGGCTTTTCTTTCAGGTGAGGCCTGTGCCCCCTTTTAAAGATCTCCCCTGATTAGGTCAGGCCCAATGAGGATGTCTTCCCTCCTGATTAACTCAGTCACATAATTGGGGGCCTTGATAATATCTGCTCAGTTCCTTCGCCTTTGCCATATTCCGTTGGCTAGAAGCAAGTCACAGGTTCTGCCCACACAGAAGGGGAGCGGATGGCACAAAGGTACCAAGGACACGAATCACAGGGAGCCATCTTGGAATTTGCCAACCACAGCACAGTCCTCGTCAGTTTGGAGTGTTAGTGGGAGACAAGAAGCTGATGATGGGTGGAAAGTCAGAGTTGGACTTGTCGTTTTGACACAGTTGATGCTCTCGGAGAGGAGAGCGAAGCACCAAAGACTCTTGGTTTGGGGAAGATGTTTACTATATGGGGAAGTAAAAGTAAGTACCTAGCAAAGTAGAGAAAGACCAGCAGAATGTAGGAGAGGAACAAATGATGAAATGTCACATAAGCAGGAAGGAATTTCAAGAACTGGGTGATTAATAGAGTTGAATGTAGCAATCCTCAAGGAAAATGTTGGTAAAGCCATTCATTTGACTGTGCAGTGACCTTAGAAAAAGCTTGCGGTGAAGTGGTGATGTCAGAGTCGAGGTTGCAGAGAATGAATGGGGCAGTGGATATTAAGAGGGGTTTTCCGTCCAGACCTGTGACAACTCCCACATCAGTCAAGGGCAGGGCTCGGCCCTGAGTCATTGCTTCTAGATGAGAATGAGCTTTCCCAGGCCTTTTTTCAGTCTAGCTCAGCTTCCATGGCCCTCAGTTAACTTTTCTTCTGGGATGTGTGAGGTAGCACCACAGTTTGCACGCTATTTTGGGACTCTTCTGGACAAGACAAAAATGAGACTTGAGTAGAAATACGAGTTACCTACCAACAGAGGGAAATCTGAAGTAGGGAGCCTTTTTTTCTCTCTGAATAATTAAAAGTGAGCTCTTCCATATTAGTTCTGGAAGTTGAATTTTTAATGATGAGTAAAAAATCTTTGCTTGGTTTCTTTTTGGCCAGGCCTCATCTCTTTCAAAACAGGGGCCCCGCTGCCCTAGCTGTTTTGCAGAAACCAAGTAGAATTCTAAGGAAATGAAATAGTAGGAAGGATTATGCAAGTTTTGGGTCCAAGACATATTTTGAGGCTCTTGAAATAACCAGCATTGAAAAGGGTTATCATTAATCAAATGCAGGGTTTCTGTATAGAAGCTAAATTTAATTCTAATATAACAAATCCATAAATGAAACTATTTCTCTTTATGATGTCCCAGGATTGTGTACCACCTTCTCTCCTTTCATTCAAAAGATCAACCTGAAATAATTTTGTCTTATTATGAGACCTATATAGCTAACAAAGGCTAACACAAGTATCATCTGATTTGACCCATATAGCAATAATATCGTCCTACTTTCTTGTATCTTACTTTTATTATTATTGACAAATAATCACTTTCATCACAAAGCAATTTGCATAAGTATTTCGCCACCTATTTTTATTTTATCATTTTTCCCATGTTTAAAATTCCTGCATAGGAAAATAGGATTCAAATGGACAGCTCTAAGAGTTTATAATAATCTCTGCAGCCTATGGTATGTTCATCTGACATTTTAAATAGATTTTTCCATCATTTTAAGCCAATGGGGTAAGTGCTGTGCACATTGTTGTAAAGTGTATTTCATGGCTCACTGAGCTTTTCTGTCTTTAACTTTTCAATATATAAGATTAGGTTAAAAATTTGGCTGGTCAGGATAAGGAGAAATACTAGAGGGAAACGGCTCTTAACAGAATCTCCAGTGCGCCTGGGATCATAATTGAAATAGAAATGAACATCTTTCTCTGTAGGAAGTTCAAGAAAGGCTTTGTTCCATTTTTACATTGGAGATCATCTGTTATTGTAACCTAGACACCTAAACCCACTCCAGATTCAAAATTCGCCATTTATAAACATGCATGCCAAGTTTCAGGTGCCCTTTTTGAATGTTTGCATATAATTTGAACTTGCAGTGCCACAGTAGCACACAGTTTCCATTGTATGGCCTCACCCACACCACACGGGAGCTGCCTCTCTTCTCTGACATCGCTGGAATAGACGAAACATACTCCAACTTCGTTCAGAAAGAGGAATGTGTCTCGGCTCAACTGAAATGATTGCTAGGTATAAGCTGCCAACTCCATTTTCCTCCTGCAGAAATGTACATTTCTCCCTATTATAAAATGTGTTCATAATAGAAATGAGACAGTTCCCAAGAGTGTGGTTATCCAAAGGTAATCTCAGCCCAATCTGATTAGAGGCAAGTGGCTCATGCCTCAAAATGCTCCAGGGTATGATTATTTTATGATAACCATACTCTGTATCATGTCTTATTGATTAACTAATAAAGCATCAGGCTTTGCTATTTAGAAGAAACGCTGAGAAACCAAGGGGAATAACTGGTTTTAGAAAGGAAGTTATTCTTTCAAAACACCCCAACTACCTCTTCTGTCACCTTTTTACAACTTAGGGTAGACGTGAAAGGTCATTGGTGGCCTGTGTTAGTATCTCTTCAGTGTTAAGATCATTCGTTTGCTAATCCTGATGCACTTACGTGGATTCAAATGTACCCTAAACTGTTAACTCCCTGTGCCGCGAGAGCAGGATGACATTTCTTTAAGGAATGCTGTATTTTGTTCCCATCACCCAGATGACTTCATTGCACAAGTCCAGGGAAATATAGATAGAACCTGAAAAATATAGCAACCAGCTTGCCTATGGAAGCCATATGCTGGTAACATCACCTAGCATTGGAGTGAGACAAGCATATGACTAGCAGGCAAGTATTTTATACCCAGAAAAGCTTTTGGACTATCACTAGGAATGTGTCCCTTAGCACATAAGTCCAACATGCAGGCACCCATAAAATCCTTATCGCTCCCAAAGGCTATGACTACACATCTATAAAAAAGGTGGAGTGGGGCAATTGAAGCAATTACCATCGGTGATTCAATTTAACAACCTCTTTTGTCACAATTACTTTATGTTTTCATTGTAAATATAAGCTTATGGCCTAAATTACCAAATCATTGCCTCAGTATTTCATTTCCTCTTTCTATATAGACACAGCTAATATATTCAAATTAAAATGTTCCACAAGAAATGATGTCCAGCTCTAGTGCTTGTTGATGTATCTTTTTTATCCAATTTATCTCTCCAAGAAATATAATCGTCACTTCTATAATAACTGGCCCAGAGTCACTGGGTGCTGGGGTCCGGAGATCTCTTTTCCCCCTCAGTCCATTTCCTTGGCTATGCATTTTTGATGTGGTCTGAATAGAACACCACTTTGAAACGATATACATAAGGTTAGTTCAATTTATACATGTCTGCTTTAAGTAACCCACTATTCACAGAACCTGTAGTATTTTTATCTTCAAAATTCAAGTATTCTAGAATGGAATTTCTGTCTATTTGCTAAAGAGCATTTTATTAGAACCTCTATCTTTCAGATCTGTTTAGAGTTTGCCACAGAAACCATCCAAACTGTTTTCAAAAAGACCTTAAAACTGATCATTTAACACAACTTCCTATTTACATGATGTTGCTTCTTTCCCTTTTAAAGGCAGGGTTTTAATGCTCATCTTTTTTTTTTTTTTTCCTCCTGTGATAGTACATTTTTAAAATCAGACCTTTTGTTGGTGGTGTTTCTTTCTTCTGGGTATATGCATTCCTTCTAAATTTTCTCTGACAATCTTGCTCAGCAGGATGTGAGGACTGCCCTCTATGCTCTCTGAGATAAAGACAAATGGGAATTCCAAAGACTGATGATGACATTTGTCCTCAGGAAAGTTGTACAAGAAGAGCTTCCCCCACTTTTCCTCCCAGAGAGTAAAGAACCAGCCACTTCATTGGTTCTGCCTCTCGGACATTAGCGGGTTCTGGGATCCTCATGCTTTTCAACCATAGATGGTTGAAGTTCTCATGCTTTTTCTCTTCTTCTTGTACTTACTTAAGGCTTTTATTGTTTCATTCACTTGTGTCCTTTTTTAGAATGAGGAGTGGAAATAATTTAGGTATATGAAAACATGTAAGAGGTTATATATCCTATCTTCTTCTCATGTCTGTGTATCTGGTTATTTCCTTTGGCTATATAGTTTAGTAATTCCCTGTGTAAGCCAGCATGGGCTAAGTTATGCTGCTGTAACAAGCAACTGTGAAGTTGTGTTTTCAAATAACAAGATTCATAGTGAAATCATGGGTCAGCAAGATAGACTCTGCCCCACATAACCTCATGCTCGGACCCAGGCTACTTACCAGGAGCATTGCTGGGCACTAGAGCAGAGAGAAAGAGAGCTCTGGGATGTCTTGCATTGATCAACAGCCCTGGCCCAGAAGTCATACACATTACCCACATAAAGCACATAGTTCATTCAACAAGGACCGCACCAAGGGGACAGACGGTGCAGAATATGTCAGGGCTCTAGAGCGAGGGAGTGATGGAAACACTTGGTGAACTGCAGGAATGACTATCACATGTCCTCAACTAAAACAATAGAGACATTTATGAAGGAGCTCATTAGTTTCTTCTCCCACATTACCTAATAAATCCTTACCACACCTCAAAACCTCAGATTAGGGATGTTGTCATTGAACTTGAAAGCCAAGGAAAGATTTATTAGTTTTCTACTGCTACACAAACTTGGTCGCTTAAAACAACATATATTTATTATCTCATACTTTCCATGGATCGGAAATCTGGGTATGGGTTAGCCGGGTGTTCTGCCGAGGCTCTCATCGGGTTGAATTCAAGCTGTCAGCAAGGGCTCAGTCCCCTCTGAGACTTAGGTTCTTCTTCCACTCTCACTGGTTGTTGGCAGAGTTTTCTTCCGAGGCAGTTGATGAAGTCCCAGCTTCTTGCTGGCTGTTGGTCAGGGACACTCTGGTCACCCTCAGGTCCTTGCCACACGGCCTCTACTACAAGCAGCCCACAGCATGGTTGTTTGCTTCTTCAAGGCCAGCAGGAAAATCACCTCAGATCTCTCTGCTCTCTCACATGAGTGCTTCTGATTAGGTCAGACCTGCCCAGGATCAACTCTCATTAATTTAAAGTCAACTAATTAGATATTTTGATTACACCTGTTAACCCCTTTGTCTTATAACATACTTATGGAAGTGATGTCCCATTATATATACAAGTTCCTCTCACACTCGAGGGGAGGGTTTTATACAGGATTTATGCACCAGGAGCAGGAGTCTTGTGGGCCATCTTGGAATTCTGCCAACATAGATGCAGATGGGTCACATCTGCATTTAGAAGCAAGTCTTAGAACTAGTAGCATTTAAGGTCATCTTAACTGGCTTCACAGAAAAAATTGGTTGAATTGTTCAGTGAATCATCATTTAAAACAAAAAGGAGAAGGGGGAGGTAGGAAAGAGAAGAAGGAAACTGATGT
Source organism: Pipistrellus hanaki (assembly GCF_964339955.1). Taxonomy (NCBI): domain Eukaryota; kingdom Metazoa; phylum Chordata; class Mammalia; order Chiroptera; family Vespertilionidae; genus Pipistrellus; species Pipistrellus hanaki. The sequence continues at coordinate 27,841,078 of NC_140506.1, forward strand.
GAAATGACTTCAGATAGAGAGGGCCACAAGGCAGCGATGGATCAGCCTCCCAAATGCCATGCTCTACACTTTCTCCCAAGTGTTGCACTGTCTCTTCAATAGAGAGAAGCATGGCATACTTAGATGGCCCTTATGGTGTCTCACATTGTATCTCTTTTTGAGGAGATAACATTTCTTTTGAAGGTTTACTTTAAAGGAAATCACTGCATTATTCTTTTCTAAGGAGAAGACCATTGGTTGGTCTGCTTCTTACTCAACTGCCTAGGATGGCCCATTATTTTATAATATGTGCAGTATTGCCCAGAAGTAATTTTCCTATTATTTTTGCCCACAAGGTGGAAAATTAAGGTTGAAATACAACTTTATTTTTGCTTTTCCCAGAAGAGGTGACAGTGTAGCTTTTCCTACCTGTTTTCAACAAGCAGTGAAATATTATTTTGGTTTCAACTATTGACTCCTTCATCCCATCTTGGCAAAAGTTTTATGTAGAGAGCCTCCAGCTCTTGTTTGTGCCCCAGAGGCCATCCTAGGATCTTGTGGGATGGAGGGATATTTCCTCCCAGAGCCTTTGTGACCTGGCCTTTCTACCTGTCACCATTCTCAGACATGGGCCTCTGCACATTTTTCCTCTTTTTCTAATTGGAAAAGCTTATTCCAAATTTCTCCATAACATTTCTGCCCAGGAAGATGTGGAAAAGCTCTACCAAAAACTTGAGCCTCAATGGTTTTTATTTTTCTTTGGTCCTGAATAAATACATTGGCCAAGGGGTACTATACATTTTAAGAGACTTCCTCTTCATTTCATTGTTTTCTGTCTTCTGTTGGCTTTTATGATCTATTCCAATGTAATGAAGAATTTGTAGAACTTCAATAAAAACTATTAGGATTATCTGTTAGGTTCACTTTTATAGATCTTTCCTTCTGCCATTTTGTGATCAATACCTATGATGAACTAATTAGATAGGAAAGGTGGGCTGTTTTTTTCTAGCTAAATAACCTTAAAGAATCTATAGGTTCCTAAAACATCATTTCATTATTTATTCAACACAAATACCTGAGTGGGTACTATGAGTGTAGTATTACCCTGGGCATTTGAGACATAGAAGAAACATATGCTTTCTGCCTGCAATGAGACTAGCAGGTAGAAAGAACATAAGTTTAAAATTATACAGACCCAAGTTTGGATCCCATTCTACTACCTGCTAGGTATAAACCTTTTGAATATTACATTTTTCTCTAAGAATTACTTTCTTATCTATAAAATGGGTATGATAAAACATATCCCCTTAGATTGTGAATATTCATTGCTTTAACATGCTGGCCCTGCCTACCTAAAAGTATGGTTATATCTAACACTCCATCTACCCTATCCCTACATCTGTGCAAGTGAATGTGGCTGGAATAAAATAACACAACATGCTGGCTCACTTGACTTTAAATTCGGGATTGCTAATCTCAACTGGGCCTACTGCTGCCCTGAAATGCGATTTATTTGCTCCATTCTTGCTCCCATTCTCCTAGATATCTGTCTTCAAAATGAAAACATGAACATAGATTTAACGTGTAATCCAGTAATTCTACTTCTGGGTATTTACTCAAAAGAATTAAAAGCAGAGACTGATGTATAATAATGTAAACGTACTTAATGTCATTAATTGTACACTTAAAGTAGTTAAAATGGTAAATATGTTATATATATTTTGTCACAATTTTTATTTAAAAATGACATATGAGGAGGAGGTAAGATGGCGGAAGAATAGATGGGCGGATTCTGAGCCCGCTCCCGAAGCAGAAAGAGAGAGCAACTGATGGTCTTGTGCTGTGAGTGTTTATTAGCAAGCTGGGAGACAGCGAACATCAGAAGAAACTGCTGGGGGGCTGCTGACGGAGGTGCCCCTCACAGGGAAGCACCCACGCGGGCTGTGTCCCTGCCCGGAGCTACCTACCGGCTTGCACGGGGAAACCTCACCATCTTGAGAGGAAGATAGGATCGTGTCAGAGGCCTGAATATCCACAGCCGCAGCGACCACAAGCAGCGGTGCCCCTCAGAACGCGGATCCCAGGCGGTGCGAACACCTGACTGCATTGGAATACCCCACTGCTCGGCGAAAAGGTCAGATTTCGCGGGGAGAGGGTGGAGAGTGCTCGCGGCGAAGATAAAAAGCCTGCGCGCCCACGCTCGCGGAAGCTGGAGGACAAAGGCAGTGATTACAAGTAGAAGCTCCCGCTGTTGGGCGGGTGTCACCCGTGAGAGTGGACGGGGCTCCTAACAGGGGAGATATCTAAAGAGCAACACATTTGGATCCGGCTCGGAGGGATATCGGAGAGTTGCGGGAGATTGCAGTTGCTCGGGCCTGCCCCCTCCCTCCTCCATAGTTCCTGCTGCAGAGAGGGCTGAGAGAAAAAAAAAAAAAAAAGTTGGAGAGGCTCTAGACTAGAGTCTGGAAACTCAACCTAGAAACACTGCCCCCAGAGGCTAATTCACAAATTGACTCTAGTGTAATAAAAACAAAGCAAAACCTGCCTAAAAATCAGGACTGGATCATAACAATAGAGGAAGCGAATGACCTTCATTACTGCAAATTTTACTTAAATTTTTTAAATTTTATTATTATTTTTTTAATTTTTAAATTTTTGTTTTTTATTTTTGTTTTCATTATTTGCAACGTTTACTCAAGAAACTATTTTTTTTCTTTTTCCTCACTTGATTTTATCTTTATAATTATTACATTGTATATGTAATCAACATTATTACTACTATTAATTTACCTTTTTCATCTTATTTTCTTTTGTTTCTTTTTATTATTTTTATTTCATTTGATTATATAGATTTTTTTTTTTTTTTTATCTCAGGATTACTGTTCTACAGTCTTTATCTATCTTTCCTTCTCCAACGCTTTATTCTATCTCAACCCTACCTTTATGCCTTCACCCTCTTTCCGATCTTTTCCTTTGGTACCCCGTTTATCTTAACCCTTTCCTGCTCTAGATTTTCCCCATTCCTTCTGTCTACCCCCTCCTAAAATTTCACCCTACTTGTATATATCTAATTTCCAACTACCTGCTCCAAGCCCATTCACACCTCCCTCGTAGTTGTCCTAACAACAAAACAAAACAAAACAAAACAAAAAAACAGTCTATCTCTCTAACTCTTTGAAGTTGTATGTTGAATGTTAACTATACTGAAGTTGTATGCTTTTTTTTATATAAGATTGATTTGCCTATGCTTTTTGTTTGATTGTATGTTTTTGTTAGCCGGGTTCTAGTCACCATTATTGGTGGTTATTAATATTGCAAACACATTTCTATTCAGTGCCTGTGTGTAGTACCTGGTTGTGTTGTATTTTGTGCCCTTAAATCAAAGCAGGAGAGAGAGAGAACTACACAACCAGACATCCTAGACAATGGGCAGACCAAAAAACAGTCCGCAAATGAAAGAAAAGCAGGCTTCACCAGAAAAGGAAGTAAACGAGATAGACTCAAGCAACCTACCAGAGCAAGAATTCAGAGTAATGATCATAAGATGGCTAAAAAGAATGGAAGACAAATTTGACAATATGAGTAAGACCCAAGAGGAAATGAAGAAGAACCAAGAAGAAATGAAAAATGACATTGCTACTGTAAAGAACTCAATAGAAAGCATCAAGAGTAGATTAGAAGAAGCAGAGGACCGCATCAGTGAGCTAGAAGACAAGATGGAAAAAAATACCCAATTAGAACAGCTTCTGGAAAAAAAAATTAAAAAACAGGAGGAAAGTCTAAGGGAACTTTGGGACAATACAAAACAAAACAATATTAGAATAATAGGGGTTCCAGAAGGAAAGGGAATTGAGGAAGACATGGAAAACGTATTTCAAGAAATAATGACAGAAAACTTTCCTGAGATAGAGAAGAAAAAACCCACACAAATCCAAGATGCTCGCAGAGTCCCAAGCAAAATGAACCCCAGAAAATCCACCCCTAGGCACATTATAATTAAGCTGGCAAATACCAACGACAAAAAACGAATTTTAAAAGCAGCCAGAGAGAGACAGACAGTTACATATAAAGGAGCCCCCATCAGACTAGCAACTGATTTCTCCACAGAAACTTATCAGGCCAGAAGGGAATGGGATGAAATATACAACGTCATGCAAAGGAAGGGTCTGAATCCAAGAATACTGTACCCAGCAAGGCTATCAATCAAAAGTGAAGGTGAAATCAGGAGCTTCACAGACAAAAACAGACTAAGGGAATTTATCTCCACCAAACCAGCAATGCAAGAAATGCTAAAGGGTCTACTGTAAAATTAAAGAAATTGAAAGCAAAGAAGGAACACAGGGGTATAGAATAAAAATGGCGTCAAATCAGTATCTATCAATAATAACTTTAAATGTAAATGGACTAAATGCTCCAATCAAAAGACATAGGGTAACGGATTGGATAAGAAAACAAGACCCATATATCTGTTGTCTACAAGAAACCCACCTCAGAAAAAAGGATGCACACAGACTGAGGGTGAAGGGATGGAAAAAGGTTTTCCAGGCGAATGGAAATGAAAAAAAAGCTGGGGTAGCAATACTTATATCTGACAAATTAGATCTCAGAGTGAAGGACATAACAAGAGATAATGAAGGCCACTTCATAATACTAAAGGGAGCAATCCAACAAGAAGAAATAACCCTGGTAAATATATATGCACCCAATACGGGAGCACCCCAATATATAAAAAAATTGCTGGAGGACATTAAGGGAGAGATTAATAGCAATACAATCATAGTAGGAGATTTTAATACCCCACTGTCACCCTTTGACAAATCATCTAAACAAAAAATCAGCAAAGAAATATCAATCCTAAATGACTCGCTAGACCAGATGGAATTAATCGACATTTTCAGAACATTCCACCCCAAAGCCACAGAATATACATTCTTCTCAAGCGCACATGGGACATTCTCAAAGATAGACCACATTTTGGGACATAGGCAAAGTCTCTTCAAATTCAAAAAGATAGAAATCATATCAAGCATCTTCTCAGATCATAGTGCCATAAAACTGGAAATTAACTACAATGAAAAAAATCCAAAGAAATCAAACACATGGAGACTAAACAGCATGCTATTAAACAAGGACTGGGTTACCAAAGAAATCAAGGAAGAAATTAAAAACATCCTAGAAACAAATGACAATGAAAACACAACTATCCAAAATCTATGGGACACAGCAAAGGCAGTTTTGAGAGGGAAGTTCATATCCCTACAAGCCTATTGCAAAAAACTGGAAAAAAGGGTAACAAATGATCTAACTCTACAACTCAAAGAGTTAGAAAAAGAGCAACAAGAAAAGCCCAGAGTAAGCAGAAGGAAGGAAATAACAAAAATCAGAGCACAGATAAACGACATAGAGACCAAAGAAACAATACATAAGATCAACAAAACCAAGAGCTGGTTCTTCGAAAGAATAAACAAGATAGATGGACCTCTAGCCAGACTAACCAAGAAACAAAGAGAGAGGACTCAAATAAACAAAATCAGAAACGAAAGAGGTGAAATAACAACAGACCCCGCCGCAATACAAAGGATTGTTACAAAATACTACGAACAACTCTATTCCAACAAACTGGACAACCTGGAGGAAATGGACATATTCCTAGAAAAATACAACCTTCCAAAACTCAATCAGGAAGAATCTAAAAATCTCAATAGAGCAGTGACTTGGGAAGAAATTGAAACAGTCATCAAAAAGCTTCCAGCAAACAAAAGCCCAGGGCCAGATGGCTTCACAGGAGAGTTTTATCAAACATTCAAGGAAGAACTAAAACCTATCCTCCTCAGACTATTCCAAAAAATTCAAGAGGAAGGAACACTTCCAAACTCCTTCTATGAAGCCAGCATCACCCTAATACCAAAGCCAGATAAAGACAACTCAATGAAAGAGAATTACAGGCCAATATCCCTAATGAACATAGATGCCAAAATCCTCAACAAAATTCTAGCAAATCGGCTCCAGCAGAGCATCACAAAGATCATACACCATGACCAAGTAGGATTTATTCCAGGAATGCAAGGTTGGTACAACATCCGCAAATCAATAAACGTGATTCATCACATAAACAAGTTGAAAGATAAAAATCATATAGTCATATCAATTGATGCAGAAAAAGCATTTGATAAAATCCAACACCCTTTCCTGATAAAAACTCTCAACAAGGTGGGAGTACAAGGATCATATCTCAACACAATAAAAGCTATATATGATAAACCCACAGCCAACATCATACTCAATGGCCAAAAACTAAAACCATTCCCTCTAAGATCAGGAACAAGACAGGGATGCCCACTATCACCACTCCTCTTTGACATAGTACTGGAAGTACTAGCCATTGCAATTAGACAAGAGGAGGAAATAAAAGGCATCCAAATTGGAAAAGAAGAAGTAAAGTTATCCTTATTTGCAGACGACATGATATTGTATATAAAAAACCCAAAAGACTCCATTAAAAAACTAATTGGCTTAATAAATGAATTTGGCAATGTAGCAGGATACAAAATTAACGCCAAGAAATCTATGGCATTTCTACACACCAACAGCGAATTTATAGAAACAGAGACTAAAAAAGCAATTCCATTTACCATCGCACCAAAAAAATTAAGATACCTGGGAATAAACTTAACTAAGGAAGTAAAGGACCTATATGCGGAAAACTACACAACACTGAAAAAAGAGATAGAGGAAGATGTAAACAGATGGAAGAACATACCATGTTCATGGATTGGTAGAATCAACATCATCAAAATGTCCATACTTCCTAAAGCAATCTATAGATTCAATGCACTCCCCATTAAAATACCAACGGCATATTTCACTGACCTAGAAAGAACTCTCCAAAAGTTCATTTGGAACAATAAAAGACCGCGAATAGCCACAGCAATCCTGAGAAAGAAGAGTAAAGTAGGAGGGATCTCAATACCAGACTTCAAACTGTATTACAAAGCCACTGTTCTCAAAACAGCCTGGTACTGGCACAAAAACAGACATATAGATCAATGGAATCGAATCGAGAACCCAGATATCAACCCAAATCACTATGCTCAATTAATATTTGACAAAGGAGGCACAAATATACAATGGAGTCAAGACAGTCTCTTCAATAAATGGTGTTGGGAAAATTGGACAGATACATGCAAAAGAATGAAACTAGATCACCAACTTACACCATACACAAAAATAAACTCAAAATGGATACAGGACTTAAACATCAGACGGGAAACCATAAAAATACTAGAAGCATCCACAGGCAACAAAATCTCAGACATATGCCTAAAGAACTTCTTCACTGATACTGCCCCTAGGGCAATGGAAGCTAAAGAGAAAATAAACAAATGGGACTACATCAAAATAAAAAGCTTTTTTACAGCAAAAGAAACCATCAACAAAACAACAAGAAAGCCCACTGTGTGGGAGAACATATTTGCAAATGTTACCACTGATAAAGGTTTAATCTCCAACATCTACAAACAGCTTATACAACTAAATAAAAGGAAGATTAATGATCCAATTAAAAAATGGGCAATGGACCTAAATAGAATATTTTCAAAAGAAGACAGAAGGAAGGCCAAAAGGCACATGAAAACATGCTCAAAGTCACTAATTATCCGAGAGATGCAAATCAAAACAACAATGCGGTACCATCTCACACCTGTCAGAATGGCCAACATCAACAAATCAACAAACGACAAGTGTTGGCGAGGTTGCGGAGAAAAAGGAACCCTCGTGCACTGCTGGTGGGAATGTAGACTGGTGCAACCACTGTGGAGAACAGTATGGAGTTTCCTCAAAAAACTGAAAATGGAACTCCCATTTGACCCAGTAATCCCACTCCTAGGAATATATCCCAAGAAACTAGAAACACCAATCAGAAAGGATATATGCACCCCTATGTTCATAGCAGCACAGTCTACAATAGCTAGAATCTGGAAACAGCCTAAGTGCCCGTCAGCAGATGATTGGATCAAAAAACTTTGGTACATCTACACAATGGAATACTATGCTGCCATAAAAAAGAAGGTATTCTCATCATTTGCAGCAACCTGGATAGAACTAGAGAACATCATGCTGAGTGAAATAAGCCTGTCAATGAAAGAGAAATACCACATGGCCTCACTCCTTTATGGATATTAAAAAACATTATAAACTGACAAACCAAAAGATAGATATAGAGACAGTAAAGCAACAAGTAGACTGTAAAATTACAGCGGGGAGAGTAGGGAGATCTGGGGGAGATAAGAGATCAACCAAAGGACTTGTATACATGCATATAAGTACAACCAATGGACACAAAACTCTGGGGAGGGAGGGTATGTATGGGGGGGGGCAATGTTAAAATATGTACACAGATAATAATTTAATAAAAAAAAAAAAAGAAAAAAAAAAAAGAAAAAACTAAGACATTTAAGTAAAAAAAAAAAAAAAAAAAAAAAATGACATATGAATACTTCCCAAGAAACATGTAGACAAGGAAGTCACTTGGCAGATATACTCTTTCCTGAAATTAATTGGCCTGAGAATATCTGAGATTCCTGGGTCCCCTTTCACACTTGTCCTTCTCTTCTTTATGAAAATCAAATTTTTTAAAGATGCATTTCATCTATTATTATGAATCTCACTATGGTGCATGGCTCCAGTGTGTAAGAAACCAGATAAATAAACCATTTTAAATATTAGTACGTGTTGAGAAAACGAATGATCCATTATTGGTTAATACTTATTATTATAGCTTAGTTATTTCCCAATTCTTTGTTTTTAATTAATTGAACAACGACTGATGAGTTGTCAGCTCATAGATCATCAAATATAATTTTTATAATATATTTATAAAAATTAATTCAATAATCTTTGAGATTTTGGCAAATAACTCACAAATTTTAAAAATTCCATAATATTGCTTCAACAAAATTCTTCTCAACTAGTTATACAAATGAATTTATATCCTTTACAGTGATTTAAATTTATGATAAAAAAAATTTTAGTTGTCACCTTAAGAGGTATGAAGACATATTTTCAAAATTATTTAGGAAGTATGCAAGCAAAACAAATTTTGATGATTGCTAAGTTAGTTGACTACTTGTATTTTTTCCTGTTTGCAAAATGCCAGCTTCTCCCAGATTCTATCAGCTGATGACCCTGATTTCTGCTGCATTGAGCAATTGAAGCAATCAAAAGACATCCTCCACAAACTTCCCCCCAATCTGTACACCTGCTAGCACCTGCACTCACACACTATACACCCTTCCCGCTCCTATAGATGAACTCCCCAAGCTTTTAAATAAATCCAGGTTCTCTCTGCATGCCCCAGGCCCCATCCCTTTGCCTATTCCAGGGTATTGTTTCAGCAGTTCACCTCTTTCTTTATTCACAATTGTTTCCCCTTTACATTGGATCATTCCTATTAAGTATACAGATAGGCTAATGTTTCCTCTCATCTTAAATAACAGACAAAAAAAAAATCTATCTTGATCCACTTTTCCTTTCAGCTACCACCCATTTCCCTCAGCCCCTTTATGTATAATTTTATAATTGACAGCAAAATTCCTTGAAAGAGTTATCTATTCTCTATTGCCATTTCCTTTTAAACCCACTTCAGTGCAGTCCCCTTCCCACTGCCATTGCTCTTGTCAAGGCCAGCAGTGGCTCTGCCTTGCCATGTCCAGTGAGCAGTTCTCAGCTTCATCTTACTGGACCCACGTGACACTCCCTCCTTGAAACGGCTTCTTCACTTGACTTCTCAGACCCCTGCCGTCCTAGAGTTCCTTTCTGGTGGCTCCTTCTCAGTCCCCTTTGGGAGTCCTTATGGATCCAGCTTTTCAGAACTGGAATATTCCAGAGTTCAGTCCTTGAACCTCTTTTCTGTCTACAGACCTTCTCTAGTCAACTCAACCAGTTTTGTGGCTTTAAATTAAGGTGACCAGACATCCTGCTTTTGGCGGGACAGTCCCAATTTTTAACAATTTGTCCCACGTCCAGTGGTGTTTTAAAAAAGTCCCCATCTTTGGAGTTTTAAAAAAGTCCCGATCTTTGGAGTGAGTCCCTGTGTCCTTTGTGACCTCATCTCCTACAACACCTGCCTCTGCTGCCTGTACTCCAACCATCCCAGATTCTTAGATGAAACTGCCTAAATTTGATATCCCTCTGCCTTCAGATAGACAAGTGGTCAGTTTCCTTGCTTCCTTCTGAGCTTTCTTTCACTTATTTTTTTAACCTATTTTACTTATTTTATTTACTTATACCAGAATGTATTTTTTGTTAAGACAAGAGTTTTTTTTCCCCTTGAAGTAGTGTCTGGCACAATTGAATTCTGAGTGAATGAAAACATTAAAAGATACCTAAATAAATGAGGACACACTATTTTGATGGATAAGAAAATGTTATGAAGATGTCAATTTTTCTCAAATTGATCTGTAAACTCAATGCAATTCCAATAAAAATCCCAACAGAGGTTTTTAAAGACCTTGACAAATCGATCCTAAATGTATATTGATGAGCACAGGCTAAGAATAGCACTATTAAAGAGGAAGAAGGTGGGAGAATTAGCTCTTCCATATAGCAACACTTTTTTATAAAGTTACTAGAGGCCCAGTGCACAAATTTATGCACAATGGGGTCTGGTCGGCCTGGTCCCAATCGGGACAGATCAGGGCTGGGCCTTTCGGGAGGAGGAGATGGCAGGAGGTTGGCCGGCCAGCTTGCCCCTATCGGGGCTGATCAGGGCCAGGCCAGCTGGGGGAAAGGGCTACAGGCGATTGGTTGTTAGGGGACTGATTGGGGTTGGGACTGTGGGCAATGGACCAATCAGCCCTACCTCTGAATGGGATGGGGAGTGCCAATCGGGGGCCAGCAGCCTGGGGTAGGGGCCATGGGTGGTTTGCTGGGTGGCCCTGCCCCTGATTGGGGTGTGGGGGCTCATCTGGGGTGGGGCTGGCCAGGGGAAGGGCTGCAGGCCTATCGTGGTGGGGCGGGCTGATCAGGGGCAGAACTGGCCAGAGGGGAAGAGAAGGGGCATTTGGCTAGCTGGCTCTGCTCTTGATTGGGTTGGAAAAGTCTGATCAGGTGCAGGCTGGCAAGGGAGAGGGACCTTGAGGTTGGCCAATTGGCCCCATGCCCTGATCTGGCCAATTAGCAGGCCACTTTGGGCATCATAGCGACCAATTGTTATGACCGAATGGTCTCTGGCTTTTTATATATAGAGATGGTAATTAATACAAGGTGGTATTGGCTCAGGACTAAACAAATTGATAATAGAATAAAATAGAAAACCCAGCAGCAGACCTGTGCACATGGAAACTTAATATATGACAGAGTTAGCATTGTAATCATTGAAGAAAGGAAGGATAATTCAGTAAATTGTCCTGGGTCAGCTAGTGATCTATACAGAAAAAAAAAAAAAAAAAAAAAAATGGCATTCCTATCTCATACCATACACATAATTAATCCTAGGTAAATTGAACTTAAAGGAGTGTGGCAAAACTTAAACATTTTATTTTTTTTATTTATATTTTTTAAAATATATTTTATTTATTTTTTTACAGAGAGGAAGGTAGAGGGATAGTTAGAAACATCAGTAAGAGAGAGACATCAATCAGCTGCCTCCTGCACACCCCCCACTGGGGATGTGCCTGCAATTGAGGTACATGCACTTGACTGGAATCGAACCTGGGACGTTTCAATCCGAAGGCCGACTCTCTATTCACTGAGCCAATCTGGTTTCAGCAAAACTTTAACATTTTTAGCAGAAAGTAGAAGGTCATACCTTTATGACTGTGAAGCAGAGAAGGACTTACTAAAAGGACCAAAAAAGTACTAACCATGAAAAAAAATTGATAAATCTGCATACATAAAAATGAGGACAATATGTTCATTAAGACACACTATAAAATAAGTGAAAATATGCAATACAAAATGGAAGAGGATATTTGGAACAAATATAACTGGCAAATGATTATTATTTGGGATGTATAAATAACTTCTAAAAAATAAGCTAGAAAAATACAAATATCTCAAAATGAAAATGGGCAAAAGGCTTGAACAAGCTTTCACAGAAGCAAAAACATAAATGACCAATATTCATGATAATATGTCTTATCAGTAATCAGAAAAATTCAAAATCAAATTTGCATAGGAAATTACTAGGTTTGTTTTTTTTTTAATTAAACAGTGTAAAACCAAGTGTGCATGATGATACAGAGTGCATCCAATATTTGTGCACTGCTCATGGGAATGTCAGTTGGTGCCATAATGGGGAAAGCAATTGGGTATTATCCTCTAAAAGTGAACATTCACCTATATTACCAGGAGATCTGTTTAGAAATTTGTAACAGCCTTGTTTATAATAACAAAAATTAAACAACTTCCCCCAAAGGAACACAATATTAAGAGATAGAAACTGTCCAATGGCCATTTACTGTATGAATAAATACATTGTGGCATATTTCTACAATGCAATATTTTAGAATAGCGAGAATGACTGAACCCCAACTACAACTGGCTTTCTTATGGTCTCTTTGGCCTGTGTTGCTCCTGTCCCAGCAGGCCATGCAGCCCAGCTTCAGGATGGGAAAGCCAGTCCTTGCAGTGACATCATGGACTTTGAGTGCAGGCCCTTCTCCCTTCCTCATAATATCAGCTTTCATACTATCCTCATAATATCAGCCTGCACCCTACCCTCAAAACGCTCGCTCTCTCTCTCTCTCTCTCTCTCTCTCTCTCTCTCTCTCTCTCTCTGTGTGTGTGTGTGTGTGTGTGTGTGTGTGTGTGTGTGTTTTTATGGTGTGTAGTGTGTGTGTGTGTAGTGTTTAGGGGAGGTGAAGGGAAGACTTGGAACAGGTTTGGGATTCTGCTAGGAGGAGGAGGAAGGGACTGGGCAGCCGCTACCCACTATTCTGTCTCTCCTGCATGCTGCAAACTCCTAGAGAGAAGGGACTATGTTATAATCATCTCTGCATTCCCTGAGCACATCTCAAGTATTCAAAAAATATTGAACAACAGATCAGCCTCAGCAAGACCTAACTGGTCAGACGCACTGAAAGAGAAATCAGGTTAAGAGCCTCTTGCCATAACCAACACACTCACTGGGAATGCTGGCATCTACCGATAAGGAAATGGTTGGTGACAAGTTAGGAAGTGGAGGTGTTTTAAGGGCTCTCTTTGACTAGCAGAACAAAAGCTTACTGGTCAGGGGCTCTGGCCTCCCGGGACCTGGCGAGGCATGCAGAACACTGTTGCTTTTTGGTGCAAGTGTCCTGAAATCTCCTGAGGTAGCTCCGCAGTGAGGTGTTTTTCTGATGGTGAAAGGAGCACAGCAGAAGCTTTTGTCCTCCAGTTGCCAGGGCGGGGAGCATGGCTTACCATTCAACTGGAACAATATTCTTGGCAGCAGTGCCTTTCAGTAGCTTTTCTCAGCTCGTCCCCTGCACAAGCCAGCCACTTACTGGACAGGCCGGCTGGCACCACAATGCGTAGGCACCAGGGTCCCTGGGCCCACCCACTTGCCCCTGGTTTCCCAATTAGCCTGGCGTTAAGATTTCCTATCTTTCTGATGATGCCTAATTTGCCACCCCTGTGTCTCAGGAGGTACAGAGAGACCCCTAATTGTCCTTACTTATAGTAAAAAAAAAAAAAGTCAAGTGTATTGAAACATTTCAGCCAAAAAGCCCTCATTGCTGCCTCCATACCAGTCACCTTGTGTGGTTATGGACTTTGAACTTTGCACAAAGGGCTCTGCTGAGGGCCCAGAGAGGCTGAATCCAGGCTGCACTCTGCTCCCTAAACCTGGGGTGGGGTTGAATCCTGAGTCTGCCTGGAGGAGGGGGTCCTTTCTCCTCAGATGGGCCCCGCAGCATGCCCGAGGGGCACCTTTGTCTGACTGGCACAGAGGCCTGGCATTCTCTTCCCATACTGTCACGAGGTCAGACCCAGAAACCCTAGGCTGATTTGCAATTGCTTCCTGTCCCAGCTCTTGCTGGGAATGAGACCAAGGGTGACCCTGGCCTGTCTTCCCAGCCCTGCTCCTGTGAGCTCTCTGGCTCCCTGATCTCTGCCTGTCTGCAGAGCATCCTCCAGACCCGGAAGCGCCCTGCAGCAGGGTCACAGCTGCCCAGCCTCCTCTGCCCGCCCTCCGGCTCCTCGCCTGACTGATGCCTGGCTCCCAGCTTGGCTCAGGGTTTCCATGTGTGCCCAGGCGCCTCCCGGTTGTGACGCCATCCCTGGATGCTGCTTTCCTTTCTGACCCTGGGATTCAAAACGTCAGGGCTTAGCCCTGAAGCAGCCCCTGGGTGGGACAAGGAGGGATTGTTTCCCAGCGGGTGGAATGTGTCATTCCAAACCAATAAGACATCTCGGAGCATCCAGATTTGACCATTGGGACGTCCTACACATGCCTCTCTTTATGAGAGCCTCTTGGGCCTTTTGTTCCAGCACCCCTCCCTCCTACCCTATTTTGGTTTGCAACCACAGAGTTCAGACCACTGTCATCTCGTCAGTGCATCTCCAGATTACAGAAGCTCTTTATCAGTATCGATTTTAGCAATGTGCTCAGACTCAATAACATCCTTCACAGCTGGACCCAACTCCGAGATCCTCCCAACCCTATGTCTCCCCGCGTAGTCAACCCTTACGGGGGAGAGAGAGAGAGAGAGAGAGAGAGAGAGAGAGAGAGAGAGAGCGAGAGAGCGCGCCTGCCTTGGGAGTGAGACCCAGAGATTATTTGGTTGTGAAACCATATGCAGGATGAGTCAGAAACCAGCACTGAATGTGCACGTTGTTACTGGGAAAACTGGCCCATTCTGTAGCTGAGCTGCATGACCTGCTGGAATAGGAGCAACAAGGCAAATAGGGCCAGAAAGAAAGCAAGATTGTGGAGGAATAAAAGATGAGGGGAAATGATCCTGTCAAAGCCAGGGAGAAAAGATCATAATGAAAACTGCTTGGGAGCCCCCATGCCTCCTGCTCCCTTGCTCTCTCCCTGCCCCATTTAAGGGTGGAAACTGCAGAGTCCTACTCCCTTTCCCTCATAATTCATTCTGGTTACCTACTCATTCCAACATACCTTTTCATAAATTCCTTTACCTCAGCTCCAGGTGCTTTCCTCAGTCACCATGGGTACTCAAGTCCACATTGTAATGCCCCTTGCTCCCCACCTTGCTCTCTCCTGTGGGGGAATCCCAGCCTTCAGGCTCCACCCCTACACCTAGCCCTTCCATGCCTATCTCCAGTCAAGTATGAGCTCCTTCCTAGCTGGGAACTTTTCTTGATGCTCCTTTTCTACTCTCCACAGCACCTAACATGATCAGCCAGAGTTTCTGGGAGTGCAGCTGGCGTTTCCATTGCAGTGGACGAAAGATGGCCACACTGTCTGACATTTCTCCCACCAGGAGGTGGGGTCTGCTTCTTTCACCCTTGAAATTGGCCCATGGCTACTCTGAAGATTGAAGTGATACATTGTCAGATCCCTGAAGTGATACTTGGCTCAGAACCCTGTACCTCATAGAGAAACCCTAAAACTACATGGAGAGGGAGAAGAGCCCAGCCAAGCCAACTTGATAGTCATCCCCTCTAATTTTCCAGACATGACTTGGACTCTCCACATGAGACCAGGTACCAGCTGAAAAGCACATGAGGGTGTCCTCAGTCACATGGAGCAGAAGAACCACCCAGCTGAGCCCTGCCAGAATTCCTGATCCACAGCATCATAAAATTATGTTACTTATGCCTCTCTAAGTTTGGTGATCCAGATAACAAGAATATGCAGATGTAACAAATTCTCCAGGTTATTCTTGTGAGTCCTAGAATTTGAGTCATGTAAAGGGAGCTGACATTTAACGAGTAGTTTTTTATTAAGGAGTAGAACATATAAACTCATTTTCTACCTTGTCTGCATATCCTAAGAGAAGGAAAATAAGGTAAAATAAAATCTCATCACTTATATTGTTGAACTCATTTTGTTTCTTGGACAATAGGCCAGTTCTGTTTCTGGCACAAACAAGAGAGGGCCTACAGCTCTCCTGAACTTTTCTAGACGATCCAGTGCCACAGACAGTGTTAATGAACAATGTCACCTCAACGGAATGAAGTTCAGCTCTGGATTTAAAACATAGTGAGTCCTGACAACATTTGGTTTGGACGTATTTTCTTCCACTATGGTTCCAGACCAAAACTGAGATTTTCTTTTTCTTTTTTCGTTTGTCTCATGGGAGTATATTTTAAGACTGAAGCCTGTGGGTTTCTTTCAGGTTACATAATGAAACCTTTAGGCTTGTAAGTCACATGACCGACCCCTGCTTTGCCATAGTTTTGGACAAAAACCACAGGACCCTGCAAACCCCATTGGGATTGGTGGTTTTTGTTTTTGTTTCTCAACAAAGCAGTTTGGGCAAGTCTGAGAAATTTTTTTGCAGACTCAGCAGAGATGGGTGTGAAACTCAGCATCTCCTTTGGATGCTTCAGCTCAGCGTCAGTGGGTTTGGACAAGCCTTGTGCTTAAAAATGGAACTCTAAAAGCATAAAACCACAGAAGCCAGAAGTATTTTCCAAAATGAGTTGAACCAAGCTGAAGCTGCCGGGATTCGCGCCCTCCCTGTGCAGACAAGTAGATGTGCCCCTTCCAACTCGATGCCCCACCAGCCTTCAGCTCACCGGGTCTGCTATGTCACATGCTGGGCAGAGCTGACTCTTTAGAACAGAACTCTGGCCTCTTCTGATGCTCTTCAGAGGTGGCCCTCTGTCTCCACAAACTCAGTAATTCAAAGTCTGGCAAGGAATCAATCTCACCATTTATTTTATTTCGTTCATCTGAAAAACAAAATATCCATATGGTGGCATCACTTGAGGACAGCTGACAAGTAAATACCATCCTTGAAGCCCGAGGCTCCCAAGCAGCCTGGGGCATGGCAAGGCTGCATCATCATGGCTCCAAGTGCTGGTTTAAAATACAGATCCCCAGGCGGCCCTCCGAACCATTTTTATTTTAATGAGCTGCCCAAGCGATTGTATATCTCCAACTCTAGGAACCACTTCTGTGTTTAAAAAATATGAGGCTTCTGCCTCTGGCCCAGATGGAGTAGCAGGGATCAGATGTATCCTCCTGCCTGAAACACCTGGAAAACGGGCCAGGTTTATGCAGGAATGGACTTCAGGTAGCACAGGGTGTGACTGCGAGAAGGGGACCAGTGGGTTTTTAGATGCCAGAAAGGGGGAGTTTGGCAACACTTGGGATGTGACCAATATGTTTCTAAAAGGGGGTTACCAGGCAGTGAATTCGTTTTATTACACAAAGGACTCTCACTCACTGCCAAGGAGAGTCTGCCACAGTGAGGGCCGCTGAGTGGCCCAAGGTCCTTCCTTCTGTGGGGAGGGAAGGAGGTATCGGCAGCAGGGGCATACCTGCGCAGCTGCAGGCTGAGCGAGGCTGAGGCAAGAACAGGTTACAGCGTGCTCTGGTTTGTGTTTTTAAATGGAGATATTTACACACTACAACATGCAGGCTCTTCCTGTAGGAAGCATGAGAAATGGTTGTGTCTGGTTGTGTCTGCAGCACTGGGCTGGCAAGCGGGAAAGGAGGTTTGTTTCACTGGACACTTTTTGCACTGTCCAAATACCTTACAACGTTCGCGTAGTTTGTTTTCAATAAATAAAAAAAAGCTAGCTAAAAAATTAAAAAGTAAAGATAAATGTTTTCTCTTAAGGATTTTTTAAAATATTTAATCAAATTTGATTGCATTTCTACACACTATCTATAATAGGGGTGTCGAACTCAATCAGAGAAGGGGCCAAAATCTAAAATCCAGCCTAAATCACGGGCCGAATGGTTTACTGAACAGTCATAAACTGACAATGTCATAAACTGACAGCGGAGTGCAGTGATGACAGCGCGGTGCGGGCCACATTGCAAGGCCTGGCGGGCTGGATTTGGCCCGCGGGCCTTGTGTTTGACACATGTGATCTATAACCTTAGAAAACATCAACCATTAACCACTCAAGTGATGGTTATAATGTGCGCCTATGCGATAATTCTGTGTCATTCAGAATTTAGTTGATCTTTTACTCACCTGGCATATAATACCACAGATTGCATCATTATTGTGTTTCAACTTGTTTGAAAGACAGGTTGTTGTCATTGTTGCCTATTCATTTCCAAAATATGAGTTTGAAATTAGTTAATTGTCCTTGGGGGTCTGGCACCGTCCCTGACAATGCCCAGTATCAATTATATGGTTATAGACACATTCCTATAGTTGTTTATAAAATCTACAAAGTTATTCTTTTGTAGACGCCTAAGTCAGAAGAGTAAGATGTTTCTAAGGTCCTTGTTTGCTCTGTGCAGGTAAAAAGAAGAAAAGCTTCTGGGTCGGAATAAAAGCTCTTTCCTCAGGCTATGGCCACCATCCCCCTGGATGTCCATTATCAGACCTCTGGGTGGGTGAGCCCTTCTTAAGGGGATCCTGCATTATACTCAGTACTGTACTTTTTTGTTCTTAAGGATGTGGCATATACACATTTTGTTGTAAAGCAAGAGAGATGAGCTGTATGAATCATTTAAAACTTTGCTTGTGTGCATAAGAATTTTGGGTGTTTAATGAAGATGCCCAGAGAATAGCTTTAACCAAAGAACTAATGTCAAAGAATGTGATTCAGGCAGTCTAAATAACTAATTATAATTCTTCTAAGCTTCTCGTACTCCACTATGCCTTCTCTACTCATGTGGTGCCACCACTGGCACAAGCAAGGCCAGTTTCTTCTCTCTTAAATGCTTTCTCAAAAACAGTGGAAAAGGTAGTAGAATGTGGATATTTGTGTTTGCTTGAATTAGCATAAACACTGAGAACATATGCAAGGGACTAACAGTACACTTACCTGTAAGGAAAGAGGAGAGAGGGACCAGAGTAGATTGGAACAGACCTCTCTGGATAGATAGATAGATAGATAGCTAGATCTCACATTTTTGTATTGTTTTCATACTGGACCATGTGAATGTATCACTGATTTTTTAATTTAAAATTAAAGAATATTACTCAAAGTTTAATAATAAAAGCATAATATGCTAATTAGACCAGACAACCAAACGACCTTCTGGATAAAGCCTGGACTTCAAGGGCCAACTCCCTTGCATGAATTTCGTGCATTGGGCCTCTAGTCATTTAATAAAAGCTTTATATAACATGCTTAAAACTGGGTCCAATGGGTTGAAATTGCATAAACTGAGTAAAAATAACAGGAAACTGAAACTCAACCCCCCCCTCCCTCCTCTTCTTATCAACTGAGATGAAAAAAGGGCATAAGAAATTGTATCAATGATTTCCTCTGGCTGCTATTTTCCATGGCTTCCATCCATTGAGTCTATGGGTTCTTAGAAAATTTTGAAAAACAAGAGACAAAATTTGACTTTGTGTAATTTTTCCTTTTGGAGACATTTCGGGCACCTCACTCTAGAATGACCTGTGGTACATGTTAGGATAATAGAGGCAAACACAACAAAGAGAATCCGGGGAAGAAAAAGATTGTGTGTGCAAGTGTGTGCATGCATATATATATGCAGGGGGCTGGAGAAGATGGCAGAGAAGGACTAGAAGTATTTCCCAGTGTAAACATTAAAAGTTTAACTTTTGCAAAGCAGCTTTTCTGGTGAAATATTGCTGACTGTATTTGGAAGTTGATAATATAATTCAGCTCTCCTCTGGGCATTGTGGGTATACTATGATTTTCTTGGTTGAAATGCCTCCCTCCCCATCCCAGAATAGTAGAAAGACTGAATAATTTCATATTGGACACTTTCCCTTCCAGGGAATAATTTAAGTGCTACCATATGTTTTCTTATTTTGTCCTTCTACTGTCTCTCACAAACCACTGGGCTTTGAAAAATGGAAAGACAACATGAACACAGAGGAACACTCTGGCGGGGCGTGTGCGTGTGTGTGTGTGTGTGTGTGTGTGTGTGCGTGTGTGCGTGTGTGTGTGCGTGTGTGTGTGTGCGTGTGTGTGTGTGTGTGTGTGTGTGTGTGTGTGTGTGGTTTGAAATCACTCTGTGGTGATTGCCCAATCACTGGGCCACGGTGATGATTCAGGAAGGTGTTCGTAGATATGTTCCACTGACGGGGACTGATAACAACCTTCAGAAACCGTTTAATCCCCAGGAACTAAAATGGGTCGATGGCGGCTGCACAAGGCTGGAAGGAATAATCGCTGAAATTAGACCCGAGGAGGAAGCATGCTCACTCCCAGTGCCTGATGTCAGAGCAGCTCAGGTCCAGGTGCTCTGCCTTTTACCGAGATGAATTCTGGAGGCTTTCCCTCGGTCAGCTCTCTCCTGGGCACTCCAGGTGGGTCAGTGTCTCTCCTGCACGCTGTGTGGCATTGCTGACCTAGGGTCACGGGGCACTGCCAGGTTCCCAGGAGCAGAGCCTGGGTCTGAAGCCTCGGTCCGCCTGGAAACAGCAGCCTGGCCATCTGCGTGCCCAGGGCTCCTGCCTGTTCCCCGCACTCAGCGAACTGGGCTCAGGCCCAAGGTGAGCTCTGTGACCCGAAGCCAAATCCTTTACTTGAAAAGCCCGGAGATTCTCTAAGTACATTCCCTCACCCCCATCCAGCAGATTATTCTGGAAGCCTCTTATCTCAGAAAAGCTGATCAACCTGTGTAAATTATCAAGATATTTCTTTCAAAGATCCTGCGAAACCGAAGAGCGTTCTTACGGGCCTGTACCACTTTTTAAGCTTCACCCCAACATTCTTGAACATCCTGCCATCAAGAACGGGGTCCCGCCCTTTTCCTAACTCCGGGCTGGCTGGTGACCGCTCTGACCAAGGCAGCACGGCAGCCAGGCCGCTGAGCTGGGGAAGGGCCAGGCCACTCGTGCTCTTGCTCTGGGGGTGCTTGTTCTGGCAGAAGCCACTCTGCCCAAGGGGTCCGCCTGCCTGGGAAAGTCAGCCCAAAGGGCACCACCGCCCTCCGTGCAGAAGGGCCGTCACCGAGCCTCCAGGTGGCTGCAGTCCCCGCCAACAGCCCACTGCAGCCTCGTGAAAAGCCCCAGGTGCCAGCAAAGCTGCCAAGCCTTTCTGAGGTCACACCCACAAAACCATTAGGGTTTGTTGTTGTTGCTTTGTTTCTGTTTGTGTTTTTTTAACAAAGTAGTGTTTCAGCCAAAACCGGTTTGGCTCAGTGGATAGAGCATTAGCCTGTGGACTGAAAGGTCCCAGGTTTGATTCTGGTCAAGGCATGTACCTTGGTTGCAGGCACATCCCCAGTAGGAGTTGTGCAGGAGGCAGCTGATTGATGTTTCTCTCTCATCAACGTTTCTAACTCTCTATCTCTCTTCCTCTGTAAAAAAAATAAAAATTAAAAAATCAATATTTAAAATATGGGCCTGTAGCACATATTTAAAATATATTTTTAAAAAATATATATATTTAAAAAAGTAGTGTTTCGTGCACACTGCTAAGTTAAAGTGTCACCTGCTCCGCCGTGCCAATGGGGAGACACGTGTCCGTAACACACCACCTCATTCCAGCTGCTACTTCCACTTGGGAGCGTTCACACGTGGTTGCTTTAATCCGTTTTCCTTTGGGTTTATCTTTTCACACCCTGCACAGACGCACACACACACAGCCACCCGGGCACTGCAACCCACATACACAAAATCGATTCGGTGAGTTCCATCAAGTGAGTCTGAGCCCCAGATCGCCTGGCCCAGCGTTCTTCTTCAGCTGAGAAAACGCAGGCCGATGGGATTGAGCTTCTTGCCGGAGGTCATATGGCTAAGGAGTGTCCCAGCTGGAAGTGAGCCCTGGTCTCCGACAGCCAGTCTAGTTCTTTCCCCCACTAATTAATTTCTCACCCACCTCGTAAAATAAAATGGGTCGTTCCTTACCTAGTCCAGAGGCCATAAACTGAAGGTCCCTGGGCGCAGTATCTCACTGGCCTCCTGGGGGGGGGTGATCAGTGCATGCTGCCTAAGGCCGGACTGCCCGATGGGAAGCCAGGGCAGGAGTGGGAAGTGCTGAGAGGGCCTGGCCTACCCACCTCCTTCCTCCTTCCTCGTCCTGCTCTGAAGTCCACATGCTAATTACGGTCAGAGTGCAGGCGGGATTCCCGAATGTGCTGGAAGGACGCCAATTCCCTCCGCCCTGGAGCTTCTCTGTTAGACCCTCCTTACAAAAACAGAAGTGTTTTCAGTGGTGTGTTGCATATTTCTGAATCCAGCTAACAAAGAGGAGTGGCAGGGACAGAAGACTGGGAAAGTCGCTGTTGGGACTGGAGCTGGTTAAATGGGAGGAGTGTGTTTTATCTGCCACTCAGGGCCCAGGCAGGCTATCATTAATACGCTGTCAGCCACCCACTGCCCCAGCGTTGGCCCAATTTTTCTAAGCCCTGCAGCATTGCCATTTCATTCGTCTGGTGAGGGAATTAGAGCCAGTGACTAAGAAGGCCGCCACCCCGCGGTAATGATACATTTCCAGTCCCTTCGGGGATTTTGCCAACCACCAGATCTCCCTCCTCCACCCCCAACTACCACCATTCCCCGGCCCAAAGAGTAAAGGATGATTAAAAGTCTTTGACATGAGGTGTGGTTTAGTTCAATATGTACTGTTGGTTCTGCAAATAAGCTGGCGGGAGGTTGACTATGCATGTTATGTGCCATATGCCACTCTGTGGCTGGCATGCAGTGGGACGCCCGAAAGGCAGGGGAGGGGACGTGCATTTTCTTTCTACTTTGGAAACACAGGCTTGAAAGCAAAAAGTTTTAAAGGAAAAAAATATCACATAATTACAGTTTTGTTAATCTTTCCTGGATCCCTTATACTGTATACTGTTTGCCTCAAAAAAAAGCAGCAGCAGATTCGATAGACCACAGATTCATAAAATCATCTTCAGATAAAAGTAACTAACTTCGTGTGCTTGATATAGTCTGAGAAAGTTTAAGTGTAAGTTGAATTTTCGCAAATTTGGTCATATTTCAAATATTCTCAATTTAAATCGGTCCCATTTTGTAAAGCAAATAATAATTTTGTATTGCAAATCGTCACTCCCTTATTTGTTTTGTAAGTTTAGGCTATTGTGCTTGCCTTTTTTTCTAAATGCAAGATACATCTATAGGTAATGGCAGGGAGTAAGACTTAAAAGTACTAAAACAAAAGTTTTAAATATAAATAAAAATATTTTTAGTTTTAGAAATTTAATCTAGGAATTTAGATTTTTATTTAAAACTTCTAAAATAAGCATGTGCCTACCTCATAGTACCATTTTAGCAAAATACTGAATTTATCCTTAGGATATAAGAAAAACAATTGTGTAAAGATGTATAGACCAAAAAAGTTGACTGTGGCATTGTTTATAATAACAACAACAACAACAACAAAAAAAAAAAATGGAAAGGAACCTAAAATACCATCAATGGAGAAGTTATTGAAATAAAAACAGATTATTATGTTAGCGGGCAATGATATTTGTGTTGCTTTCAAAAAGGACAAAAGAACCATGATGTGATATCATTTTCCTGGGCAACAATTTGAGTCAACCTCCTGTGGGTGAGTGTGGGGTAAGGAGGAGATCAGAAGTGGTATGACAAGTACCTGAAACACTTCCTCACTGGGAGTGTCGAGAGGTTTGAGTACCATCGGTCCACAAATACTCAGGAGACTGAGATGCTATCATCAGTGTGACATGTACTTGAATTATTTACTTAAAAAAACACTAGAGAGCTATTTTTATATATTTAAGAGATGCATAAAATATTTTAAAGAATTGTACTATTTAATGAGCAAGTATTCAAGTTTAATTTTCCTAAAATACTTTCACTGGAAACTTCACTTACTATTTTTAAAGGGACAAATATGTGTTTGGCTTTCAGAACAAGTTCTAGAGAAGATCATTTGATGTACCGAGGTTGGGAAATGGTTTTGCTACATTTACCAATACTCAGTGTTACCCACTTCTTTGGTCTTTTTCAGGGGGAGGTATACTTGCTCTCTAAACTTATTTGACTAGAATAAGTTGAGAATTATTTAGCAATTTATGGAAATGAACTGTTATTTAAGACTAGAGGCCTGGTGCATGAATTCATGCATGGGTGGGGTCCCTCGGTCTGGCCGGTGATCGAGTCCTATCAGGGGTCCAGCCAGCCAGGGAGGGAGGGGCCGTGTGAGGTTGGCTAGCCAGCCACCCCAAATGGGGCCAACAGGAGGAGGGGCTGGCCAGGGTGAGGAGCCACAGGAGGTTGGCTGTAAGCATCTGCCCCCTGGTGGTCAATGCACATCATAGTGACTGGTAAACCAGTTATTCTGGCTGTTCCAGTCATTGGGCCATAACAGTCGCTTAGGCTTTTATACATGTAGATGCTATCCTAAAGGCTTTCATTTGGTACCAACTTTCTTTTTGGTGTGTGTGTACTATAGAAAAACGAGGGTAGGGAATACTCATCAATAATCTCACCATCCTAACTTAAAACTTTAAAAAAAAATTTCTTCCAGGAATTTTTCTTAGAATATTTATTTTTTTAAAAATACAAAACATTACAAACACACAGAAAAATACAATTAATAATATAATAGAACTCCTGTGTGCTTTTTATAGCAAATTAGCTACTCTGAACATCCCTTCAATTTTCACCACTCCTCCCTGAAAGCCAAGTGACAGAAAGCAAAACAGTCTCTTGAACTAAAGACGTAAAATTCTGCACCTTTCAGGGCTATATTTATGATTATTTATTCGGTTGAAGATCCACACTGACTTTTGTAAACTACAACTGTTCCCACTTTGAAATACACCTCTTAAGCACATGAAAACACACAAACAACTAAAAATGCAAAATAAAATACCAGAATTAAAAATTATTTTTAAATGCATTTCTGAGCTGGTAGAAGAGGAAGAAATATTTAGTGACCGATAAAGTAAGAGCAGGAATCCTGAAAATTATGAATGCTCTGAACTTCTTTTTCTCTATAGGGGCATCCGTAGAGTCCTGCGGGCATTAAACTTGGGTCTTGGGATGGCGGAGGCCAAGGCCATGGCCCAAAGTCTAATTGGAGAGCCTCTCATAAAGCTATGACTCCACAACTGCAGTACATGCATGTACTAGCCATAGAGTTGGCAGCAATAAGGAAACTCGTTTATGCTTTTTACTGGATGAAGGAAAAAAAAAAATCTCCCTTGAAAATTCATTAAAAAAAAAAAAAAATTTAGAAAAAAAAAAGCAAACCCTCACAAGGGTATGTGGTATGATGCATATTTTTGAATACATAATTTCTATTATCTGTGAGAACCAAAAAACCCCAACTCAAGCTAAAATTTAATTTTAAAGCACTTTCAGGCTTTAGTTGCTTCTGGGCACAAAGCAATATTCTCTGGAGGAGCCCACCCTCAAATCAGGCCTCCAAATATCCTTATGATGAAACATGAGAATCTGGCCTGACCCTCAAAACTCACAAAACACACAAGTAATCCAGACACCATAGGGACTATCCCAGACACATAATAGAAGAATCAAGCCACAAATGATTCCGAATAACATAATTATCAGTCATACGTAAAATGGGTGTATGTTTAATTGGCAAACAGTAAAAATAAGGGGGGGTTTAAAATATATATGGAAAAAGAGAACAAAAACAATGATCCTGGAAATTTGCAAAGGAAATAGAATTTCTAAAAATAAAAAATAATATATATTATCATTAAGATTAAAAGTCCAGTGAGCTCTGCTAGTATGGCTCAGTGTTGACCTATGAACCAGGAGGTCATGGTTCGATTCCCAGTCAGGGCACATGCCTGGGTTTCAAGCCCTATCCCCAGTAGGAGGCATGCAGTAGGCAGTTGATCAGTGATTCTCTCTCATTGTTCACTGAAATCAATAAAAACACATATTAAACAAACAAAAAAAGTCCAAATGAATTGGTTAAACGGGAGATAGGACACAAAGATATTATTCATAATATAAAACAGAAAAAGATGGAAGTATGAAAAGGTAGCTAAGAGACTTAGAGAGTAGATAAGCTCTTACAAAAATCTAATAAGAATTTCTAATAAGAGAAAAGACTCCAATAGTAATCAGGCAAATGCAAAGTGAAACAACAATGAGATGTCATTTTACCTGTCTTATCTTGGTAAATTTTATAATACCACGTTCTGGAAAGGATATGAACAAACAGGAACTAGGATGCATTGCTAGTGGGGTATAAATTGGCATACCATTTTGGAAAGCCATTTGACAATATCTAGGACAGCTGAGGATGTATCTAGGTGCCGACCCAAGATCCATTCTCATTCGTGTGCCCAAGAAAATCCAGGCAAGGATGTTCATCATCACACTGCCTGTGCTAGCCAAGGTGTGAAAAGGCCTAATTATTACTTTTTTTTTTTTCAAATCCCTGCATAACCCCATTCTGCAGTAAAGGATCACATAATAACAATCTATTATTATAGAGGCTGGAGACACGTTCTGCCTTTTTCACTTCAGCAGGGGGCAAGGGCACCTGGGAAGAGAGTGAAAGTTGGGACTGAGGGAGTTCTGAGGATCATCTTGGTCATTCATTCATTCATTCATTCATTCAACTGATAATGCCTAGAAGCCTGTTCTGTAGCAGGTCCTAATCATTTGAACGGCCCATCCATCCAATCTCAAGCCAATTCTAACTTTTTGGGGTGCGATGAGACTGGACCTGTGCATCCTTAAACCTGCTGTCTCTCCCTCTGAATCTCAACCTGCTGGGTTTCACTGCACATTATCTTTCCTCCAAGAGATAGAATTAATGAAAGGAGAGCACAGTTCCTTCTGCCTTTTTTGTTAGAAGGAGACGTGGAAAAGGCCAAAATTCTTCCCTCTCCATCCTTCAAGGCCCTGCTCAGTACTGGTGCTTAACTACGGCCACTTGTCTTTCTCAGTTCCCAGGCCTCATTTCCCATAGCAGCCGCTTGGCTATTAATAATATACTTGCAATGACATTCCTTGCAGTGGTGTTTAAATTAGAGGTAAATTTCTTATTGCCCGAGCATGAGTTTTAGTTGTTTGATGGCCAGAATAACTCTCTACATTTTCTCACAGCACACATAGAATGTACTATACACAGTCAGTTTGAATAAAGGTGTTTAAAAAAAATGAATACATAAGTGAATGGATGACTTAAGCAAAAAATTGAAAACTACTTTTTAAATTTATTTACTAGTATAGTTCCTTGTCCCTGTTGTAGGACCCTAACTCTGTAGTCAGGATTGGGATTTTTTTTAAAGATTTTTCTTTTTTAGAAAGAGGAAGAGAAGGGGAGAAACATCAATGTGAGAGCAAAACATCGATCACCCACTTCCCACCTGCCCCCTTGCCAGGGATCCAGCAGGTTGGTTTGTCAGTCAGCAGCATGTGCTGGGACTGGGAATTGAACTGGCAACCTTAGGTATGTTAAACAACGCTCAACCCGCTGAGCCACGCCAGCCAGGGAGGAGGTCATTTTTTATGTGACAAATACCTCTAACTGGAAATCCTTATGTGGATCAAAATATATTGTGTTGCATGTTGCCGAAACCAGTTTGGCTCAGTAGATAGAGCGTCGGCCTGCAGACTGAAGGGTCCCGGGTTCAATTCCAGTTGGAGGCATGTACCTTGGTTGCGGGCACATCCCCAGTAGGAGGTGTGCAAGAGGCAGCTGATCGATGACTCTCTCTCATCGATGTTTCTAGCTCTCTGTCCCTCTCTCTTTCTCTCTGTAAAAACATCAGTAAAATATATACATGTATAATATATATGTGTGTGTGTGTGTGTGTGTGTGTGTGTGTGTGTGTAGCTGAAGCCTAGGTAGAGGTTTGGGGAAGCATTTTATCCTACAGCTATGAAATTTAATATTTATCTTCTTTATGATCTCATAGAATTAGCTGCATCTAGCAAAACAAGACAGTATCTCCTAAACCAATGTTTCCATACACTTGAATACACTCTCAATAGGCCCATTCAAAGCATCTTTAAAACCTTAATTTTCCAATATCAGATCCTTATTTTTAATTAAGGCTTAACTTCCACTCTCCCTTGCATCTCCACCGAAGGATTAGGCCAGGCCACATCACATCTGGCTGGTCCTGCGACGTCTTGGGGATTTATGAATGACAAGCTATATTAGAACTGGGGTCGTGTGCAGTCATCCTGAAATCAGAAGCTGAATGCTCCTTTCCCCGCAGCGTGCGGTCTGGGTAAACAGGATCCAAGGCAGCACCAGCACCAGCCCTGTTCTCTCTCTCTCTCTCTCTCTCTCTCTCTCTCTCTCTCTCTCTCTCTCTCTCCAGCACCGTGTGCTTCATGAAAATGCACAACCAGAATCCCTGGCATTCTCTAACGAGGGAGCTGTCATTGAAGCAAAGCTATTTCTTTCTCAGCGTTGGTTATGAGAGGGCGGGGGAAGGAGGAGGCTAGAGTAGGTGTGAGGCAGAATCAGGAGGAGCCGGGAGGCACTGTGAGTTCAGCGGCACGCAAGACTGCCCTTCCTGCCCTTCCTGGGAGGCCAAGGTCATGGGCCTTGTCTCTCGGAGTCCCCACGCATCAGCTGAAAAATATGCAAACGCGTGAGTTCACCCAGAAGTTCAGACATTCTTGGGGCATGACAGGGAATTATTTTGAAAACACACAATAAGCTTCTTGAGGGGCTGGTTTGTCCGTCGGCAGCAGCCGAGTCTCTGGGAACCGGGGAGCCTTCCCTGAGGCCGCTGTGACCGCAGGTCAGGGCGAGATGCTGGTGCCCCGTGAACAGGGCTGCCTGTGTCTGGTCCACGGGACCCGCCGGGCGGCTCGGAGCCCTCTTCCTCTCCTGGTGACCACGGCCACCCAGGCCCAGCCGGCGGGACTCCCCGGGGCACGCCGTGGCTCCTGGGAGCCCTGGGCTTCTGCCTCTTCCAGGGCAAAGCGCCAGAAAACAGTGAGAGGAAAGCAGAGATCCCCAAAGATGTATCTGGGAGAGACGAGCCTCCAGATGACCCTGAATGCCACCCTGAGATAAAACATGTAAAAGGGTTTTTGAAAAATTCTAGTGCCACCTACATAAAAGATAATACTATTCCTATCTAACCGCTTGGCTTAGTGGATCCACAAACTACGGGCGCCGAGCCGTGGATAAGCCGGCCTTTAAAAGCAGAACGAGTCCGCCTTCCCTTCCCAGAGCTCCTCATCCCTCACGCAGCCTTCTGGAAACTCGGCCGGACTTGGTGAGGGAGGGCAGCTGGCAGCCTGCAGGTCAAGGCAGAGACCTTTCCCTCTGACCCCTGGTCGTGGTCAGATAAGAGAGGAGAGAATAGAAAGTGGCATCTGAGAGTTCGCATGCCAGTGCATCACGTTATGATTGTCAAGGCACTTTCGCTTTGTGGCCCAAGAACCCCGTGGGACAGGTGGGAATTATTCTCTCTGTTTCCCAAGCAAGGACACCGAGGCTCAGAGAGGGGGCCTGCTCCCCCCCACCCCCCAGGCCCCGGGGCGGTGAGAGGTCCCCCGTGGCTGTGCACTCAGCGATCTCCAGGAAGCGGGGCAGAAACCTGGCAGGATCTCCTCGCAAACCCAGAGAGGGGAACAGGCGAGCTGCTGCCCCCGAGAGGCCCGAGGCCTTTCCCTGCTGGTGGCTCCCAACAGCTCGGCCCCGGGGGCCTGGCCGGACGGGCTTAGCTGGCTTCGTTCACACAGAGGTGCCTGCTGCACCCCGGCTCTCAGAGCTGCACGCTCTTGAATAATCTGGACAAAGGAGCGCTTGCTCCAGTATCAGGGTAATTGCTACATGCTAATATCGGGCGCACTCAGCACTTTCCACCCAGATGTTATCTCATTAACCTTCCGGCGTCCCAGCGAGGCGTGTGCTGCATGCCACGGTGCCGCAGCCGCCGCTGCTTTAGGAAAACAGTGCTCCCTGCGCCCCGCAGGATCCTTGGGCCCTGAAGCTGTGGTGCTGGGGTCGTGGGCCCCGAGGCGGGATTTATCTTGAAAGGAAATGACTGAAGTGCAAGTGGCAAGACTATCTATTGCTATGTTCTGAGCACAGGTATTTAGAAGTGTCTTTTTGCTGCGAAAGGGGGCATTTGCTTCTCTGTGATGATGCAGAATAATAAACGTTTTAATGAAAACGTCTGTTACTTAATTCTTACATTGTTGGAAGTAGACATTATCCTCGCTGTATAGGAAACTGAGGTGGCGGAGTAGGGGGTGTGCCCAGGTCTGGAAGATTCTCCGAAGCCAAGCTGCCCCAGGCCAGGGTCCCGGGAAAGAGGTGGTTCCCTGCTTTGTGCTCCAGAGAGTGAGGACCCAGCAGCACAGTCTAGTTGCCACCAACTGCATTTGCAGCCTCCCCTCCGTGCACCGCCGACATCAGGGCGAGAAGAGGTAAAGGGTGGGGCCCAGGGCAGCCGCTCAGCAGCTCACCTGAAGGACTTTCCAGCCCCACGGGCTGTTTCCAGGGCTCCCAGGCGGGGGGAGTGCGTGCCCCCGTTTGGAGGAGAAGCTGGCAGGGTGTGAAGGGAGACTCACCAACGCAGGTAAAGGGAGAGGAGAGAAACTGGAAAAGCCGGGCAAAGGAAGAGGAGAAGGGGGAGACTGGGAAGGGAACCCGCATTTGCTGCCCATGCCTGCGTCAGCTCAGGCTCTGGCAGTCAAAGCCTGGGTAGAAACAGGTGTGGGAAGACCCAACAAGTCCTGGTTGATTTGTGTCAGAATGAGCTTCAGGCTGAAACCGGTTTGGCACAGTGGATAGAGCGTCTGCCTGCGGACTGAAAGATCCCAAGTTCGATTCCGGTCAAGGGCATGTACCTTGGTTGCTGGCACATCCCCAGTAGGGGGTGTGCAAGAGGCAGCTGGTCGATGATTCTCTCTCATTGATGTTTCTAACTCTCTATCCCTCTCTGTAAAAAATCAATAAAATATATATATTTAAAAAAAAAAAAAAAAAAAAAAAAGAATGAGCTTCGGCACACAGAACCTGCATTTTCGGATCTGTCCCGCCAAGCCTAGAAGGGAAAGAAATGCCTCATCAGCAGTCTCCGTAAAAGGAGGTGGTGATGTGCCTGTGATGAAATCAATAAGAGCAAACCTTTAAACACTGGTTTTGATAGACCTTTATTGTTTTTACATTAGCTCCTGGGGTTAACATGAGAGTCTTGCTAATAGTTTTCATAGAACATTGATTGTAAGAGGAGAGGTAGTTTATTGTCCCGGGCTCATTAGGACCCACGCCCTGATTTCACAGCTTGTAAATGAACTCGCTCTGCCATTTGTTTGAGTAGCTCCTGGAGCCCCGGCCTCGGCCTTGGAATCAGGAAGCCGGGAGGGGAGCCTTTGCTGTGCTGCCCCGCGCCTGGCTGCCAGGTGACTTGAATGCCGTGTGTACTTTGGAGTGTTGACATGGAGGAGAGACTCACCAACTCCACTGCGCATTTTCACATTCTTCCATGGAGAAGTGGGCTCAGATTGGGATCAGCCCTGGCCATAAACACCCCGGAAACAACCAGCCACCTTCCCCGAGGCTACATGTCTCAGGAAGGTCCTGGTTGTGGGCATGTGACTAATTGCAAAGTTCTGATAAGCAGTGTGTGTGTTCAACGTAAATTAAAAACTGGATGTGGGGCTGACATTTCGCCTGATAGCGCTAAAGCAGGTATTTCCAGCTTTGTCAGATCAAACGTGATAGCCCTGCGATTCTCAGCCGGTGTGCCTCAAGACTTTTTAAAACATGCAGTATTTGACTATTTAGTCAGGGGCACTGACCTCTTTTCCCTTAGATTGTCAAATCAAAAAATGACAACAGCCAACACAATAATAGCCATGTGGTGTGAATGAATCAAAATTATGCCCAGTTTTTTAGTCATATCTGAAAAAATGAATTTTTGTTTATTTATTTATTTATTTATTTATTTATTTATTTTAGTAATTAATTTATGTGTACCATGAGGTTGAAAATCGCTGTTATAGCCAAATGAATACTTTTTGGAGGTCTGTAGTTGATGTCTCATTTATTTACATTTCAGTAGCTTCTCTAATCTAAATTGGTATAAAATGGCAGGCTTCAGGTAGGGTTGTGTTTATGCTCATTGCCGTAAGTAGGTGGTAATACACTGCACGGAGACCAGTGGCTTCCGTTCCTGTCCTTTTCCTAAAGGACACATTCTCATCCTCAGGGGCCCCTGACCGCGCTTATCATCCCTAGAGGCAAATTCTCGCTTAAATCCTGCCAGTCTCTCCTGCTTTAGTTCAATTTCCTCTTCCAGTTACGTCTTCACAAGTCATGGGCAACTGACATTTCACCCATAAAACCTTCTATGAACTTGAAAACAGCAACCAGGTGTACCCACAGGCTTCTCTACCATAAGATAAAACCTGATGCTTTTTAACTTTTAATTTTGACTCTATTTCCCCCAAGAGAGGGTTCCTAAAGCCCCTTTGACTTCTCCCCATTTTTATTAAGTGTGCTGAGGAGCAGTTGGGGCACATTCAGGGATTAATGGTTCAGTGAGATCTGCAGGCAGGGCCCAACTGTGGAAGATGCCTTCGCCTTCATTAGCAGGTTGTGATGTCCTCATGCTGCAAGATGTCTGCAGCAATTCCAGATATCCTGTGCAATGCTATAATGCCCAGTAAAAGGCGGGGTCTCCTCCCACGAGCTTCTCTGTACTATAGGAAAAGCCTTTTCCAAAGCTCCCAGATGACTTACTCTCAGGTCTCATTGGCCAGGATTGCGCCACAGGCCTTGGGAGGGGGTCGACTAAGTTGCCTGGACACAGCCCAGCAAGAGGACTCATTTCCTGAGCACGTAGCTTTGTGGTAAAATGGATCCTCAAACAAAAGCAAGGCTCTGCCAGCAAGGGGACAGGGACAGTGATGGCGGTTCGGTGGGCAATCAGCTTAGTTTGTCACAGGTGAGCAAACTAATGGGAGCAAACATGGTTCCGAGTATTAGCAACATAATGGAACAGGTAATTACTGAGAACCCAGTAAGTATCAGGTGCTGTGAGGGGGCAGGCACACAAAGATGAACATCACCTGGCCCTTGACCTGTGAAACTGGCCATCACGACGGGGAGAAGACACCGTCCAGGTAACTTCAAAGCTGGGCAGTAAGTGATAGGAGAGAAGTATGCACAGAGTGTTCTAGGAGCACAGAGAAGGAACCCTGAGCTCAACCGAAGGCTGTGATGCGGGGGCCAGGCCAAGTGGACGGGCTGCACATGCTGAGAATGCGCTGGGCTAAGAAAATGAGACTTGGGAGGAACTATGAGGTATGCGACTCCTGATTTTCTAGTCTTTGTATAATATTTTATGTTTTATTATTGTGGCTCATCTGAAGTTGATGAAATAGAAAATCCTTTCAAGCCTTGAGGGTGGTGTGGATTTCAAGGGTCATTTCCCATGAGTTCATTTTTTCATATTTTGTATCTGGATGAAATCCATTTTATGATCAGTGAATTCCATATTTAAACAAGGAAACCACTCATCCAGTAGGAAAATGTGTGAGGGAGTGAAAATGAATGCAGTACTGATCGTTATGATGTCACTGGCTCTGTAAATGGGCTTGTTTTTAAGTATTATAAGAAAACTTTAGTAATTCGGACCGAGGGAAAGTCTGTCGCTTAGAATTGTTTTGTTACTAATGTGTATCTTAAGATAGGGGAGCAAGCAGCTGCTTTTGAGGGGTGTGTGTAAAACAGATAAGGATCTCCTTAGCACATTCACTGTCTCCCTAAATGTGTTTCTCCAATGGCCATAGACATTAGAAAACAAGCTGTCTTTCCCTCCTGCATTTTTTAAAACGTGTTTTACACTTTTTAAAAAATTGCTTTAAAAGATATAAACTGTAGCCTGTTCTCTGTTGAGTGTATTAGAAAATTATATATATGTAAAGAATATGTGCTTTTTAAAATCTTCTCGATCCATTTTTGGAGTTCTATCTGCATGTTTTCAACTGAAATATAATTCTCCTCTTACAAATCATTAAGAAGAAGATAAACATTTCAGTAACACCGAGGCAAAAGTCACGAACAGGCAATTCAGGGCAATAAATCATATAAAATAGGATTGGATTCCTAACTAAACAAAGGAATGAATGTTAAAGCAACATATCACCAATCAAATTGGGGGGTGAACATGGGCTCCCAGGCAGTCCTGAAACTGGCCCGTGCCACAATGCTGGGCTCACCAATCAAATTGGCAAAAATTTTTGTAAAAAGATAAACCAATCAATAAAGTGTCCAGGGCCGGTGACAGTGTGGAGAAATGAGCACCAATATGTTATTCTGTACCCAAAATCTTAAAACAACTTAAATGTCCATTAATAGAAAACTGATCAATGAAATAATGGTATATTCATGCCATGGATTATGAGTATATCTGTATATACTGATTCTTTAAAATTTGCCGGGACCGGTTTGGCTCAGTGGATAGAGCGTCGGCCTTCGGAATGAAAGGTCCTGGGTCGATTCCGGTCAAGGGCATGTACCTTGGTTGCGGGCACATCCCCAGTGGGGGGTGTGCAAAAGGCAGCTGATCGATGATTCTCTCTCATTGATGTTTATAACTCTCTGTCCTTCTCAATTCCTCTCTGTGTAAAATCAATAAAATATATTTTAAAAAATAAATAAATAAAATTTGAAGATGTATTAGTACACAAAGCAAGTTATAGAACAGAATAAAAGTTATCTATATGTAGATATATGGAAATATTAATAATTATATTTTCTGGAAGGATGTATGGGTACAGTGTAGTTATAATTATTATATTTGGGGAAAAGGACTAGAGATAAAGATGGAAGACTTTTACTTTTCACTTTGTACCATATGTATAGTTTGAATCTGTGTAAGAATTTCTATATTTTAAACATGAAATGTGCTTATGTTTTAAAAAGATAGACTATAGCCCTAGCTGGTTTGGCCTGTGGACTGAAGGGTCCTGGGTTTGATTCCAGTCAGGGACACATGTGGGGTTGTGGGCTGGATCCCTAGTGTGGGATGTGCAGGAGGCAGCTGATCAATGATTCTCTCTCATCATTGACGTTTCTATCTTTCTCTCCCTCTCCCTTCCTCTCTGAAATCAATAAAAATATTTTAGGGGAAAAAAATAAAAAGATTGCATTTTCATGGTTTGATAGGAAAGACATCTGTACTTTAAGAAGAGAAAGAGCACGTACAAAATACTCAGAATGAAAAAGGCCTGTTAATGATTCTATTTAGATAGAGATCTAGGTGTAGTGTTTGTATTTAAAAGTCTGGAAGGAAATACCCTGAACTATGGTCAGCATGGCCGCCTTAGACAATGCAGGGTGTTTATATGGCAGAACCCTTCACTTTCCCGGTACTCTTTAATTTTGTGTAGTGCTCATGAATTATCAGAAAGAAAACTATACAGTTTCCCAACTGGGGAAAATGTAACAGAAAGGAAAGAATGTCCACTTCTCTCACTCCCATTTACATGAATCACTCCTGTCTGCTCTAGGCCCAGACAAAGGTCTGGCTGGGTCTCTGACCTGGCTCTTCTAAGCTTGCTCTCACCTATTTCCCTTTTAAATTTCACCTGCAAGGGAAGCCTTTATAGTCTGAGTGAAATAGGTGAGAAATCTCTATTCTAATCCAACTTATCTAGTCTTGCCCAACTAGAAAAACTGGAAAATCAAAATAAAAAACAGAAGTCCAAACAAGACACTGAAAACTAGCCCAACCTGTCAAAGAAACCAACATGTTTTAGCGAACCACCAGTGTATGCGAGGAGCTGGCAGCCAGCTGAAGGGAAAGGAGCCAGAGGCTGGGACCCAGGCCCCGGCGCTCCCAGAGTCCACCTGGAGGGTCTCCCCACAATTTGAATCTCATCATTTTTTCTTCCTGATTCACTGTATCTATTGCCCAAATGTAGGAGGCTGATATGAGGATGTGGTGGGACAGCAGGAGTGCTATGAAAATGAAAGGTGGTCAACCACACCAATGTGCAAGCAAGCCCCGAGGTTTGATTAAGAATACTGCTGAGAAAATGAGAAGAACCCAAGATGTTCATTAAACCAAATATGCTCTGACTTTATGGAGAAAATGCTGTGACAACCAGTCTCAACAATGGCTCTTTTCAAGTACTTTTCATTCAGAACTTAAATACCAATTTCAATATTGCCAACTGACTGTCATTGGTGTCAATTCTTTAGTGCCAATTCAATACCAACCAGAATCCCCAATTAAGGGGCGGCGAAGAAGGAAACTTTATTCAGTGTAAGACAGCACAATTGTGATACATCACAGCTCTAGAACAGCTCTGAAAGCAGGCAGCCCTGGGACCAGGCCCCTCTCTGGCTAGACAGTTCTTTGACACGGTCTGCTTCAATCTGCCCTATTGAGACATCTTTAGTGTTTCTGCTCAGCCAGGGAGATGCAGCCTTCCTTCTCCCATGGAAAGGAAAACTACTCCCTGAGCCAGAGGGAAGCTGGCTTTTATGGACAGGAGATCTTGCCCCTGCTCCCTGATTGGTCCATCCTCAGCCAAATGAGGATGCCAGATCCTCCCACTTTGGTTGGTCCAAAGGACACTGTACTGATTGGTCAGAATAGAGCCCCTCTGATTGGTCAGCGCTGCATGGCTCTGATTGGATGGGGAGAGCCTCAATCCTGCTGGTTGAAACAGTACTGCAGGACACCTTTACAAGGGCTGGCTCAGATGGCAGGAAACACAGTGAAGGCAGGCAGTTCAGTGCAGGCTTCTCTGTGAAGTATAGTTTGCATGAGAGGTCCCCATGCAGAAATGGCTGCTAGGCTCTGGTTTGTTTTGTTTTGTTTCTTGTTGTTATTTTTGTTGTTGTTGTTTCTAGCAGTTAGCCACATGCCCTTATTATTGGTTTTTTCTTTCCTCAGGGTTCACAGTCTTATAATGTGACTGCACACTAATGGTGTGAACTACTATTGGGCAAAGAATAGCACCTTGTGCTGACACATTTTCAATGCCCCCTCCCTTCCTCTTCCCCCCACCCCTGCATCAATACGTTTTTTATTACTTGCGAGAGCCACTATTACAGAAAGGAAAGGCAACTTAGATGTGTCCCAGCCCTGGAGGAGAGCTTCGAAAAGGGAAACCTCGGCTGAAAGTACAAATCAGATTCCCACTTCATCCAGGGAACCGGAAGGGGAGATTGAGCGTGGCCACACAAGGGGAAGTGGCCAAGCAGAGGTTTCCAAAGCCAAGGCCACTGGTTAACCTACGGAGCAGCTATTCTTGGCCATTTGCTTGAATCTAATTATTACAGAATATTACACACACGCCGGCCCATATTTTCTTGTAAATTGAAGGCCTCAGAATTTGGCCTTATTTGGAAATAATGTATGTGCAGATCTAATCAAGTTAAAATAAAGACTTTGGAGTGGGCTTTTGTCTCATATGACTATTGTCCTTATAAAACGGGGACATTTGGATACAGAGACAGACACAGAGAGGAGATTTGCAGACACGGGGAGAGCACGGTGATGCACCCACCAGCCAAGGAGCACCGAGGCCACCAGGGGCCTGGGGAGAGGCTGGGACAGACCCCTCCCCAGAGCCTACGGAGGAAGCGGGCCCTGCCCACCCCTCCATTTTGGACTTGGGAACCGTGAGAGAATGAGCTTCTATTTATGAAATAGATATCCACCCAGTTTGTGACGCTTTGTTATGGCAGAAACAAATCTACCTGCTCAAGTCACACATCCATCCTTAAGCAGGGTCAGAAAAACGAAGGGCGAAATCTCAGCCTCTTCCTGCGTGGCATGTTTGTATGACAAAAACGTCACGGGAGTTCATGGCTTTTCTTTTTTAAAAAAAACATTTTATTGATTTTTCTCAGAGAGGAAGGGAGAGGGATAGAGAGCTAGAAACATCGATGTGAGAGAATCATTGATCAGCTGCCTCCTGCACACCTCCCAATGGGGACGTGCCCGCAACCAAGGTGCATGCCCTTGACCGGAATCGAACCCGGGACCGTTCAGTCCCCAAGCCAATGCTCTACCCACTGAGCCAAACCAGCTTTGGCGGCTTTTCCATTGTGGTGGTGGGTTTTTCTGGCAGCACTCGGCCGGGAGTCGTTCTCTTCCCACGGAAAGCAGACAGCCAGCAGAGCCCTCCCACTGTGGCCGCACGGAGAGGTGAGGTGCGGGCCCAGCCTCGCAGGCTGCCCTCGCTCAGACCATTGCTCGGCTCCGTGGAGGAGCTAGCACTGTGTACACAGCTGCTTTAAGCCCAGCCTTCAGCCAGATGAAGACAACGGCAGCGATAGGGCTCCCCAAAGGGGACAAAAGCCCTGAGGCCAGGGAGCGACCCTTCTTCTCTTGCCTGCCAGGGCCCAGGAATCGGGGGCAGGAGGGCTCACCCACAAAACTGAACCGAAAAAATCCCAAGAACATCGGGAACCGGCCCCTCTCTGGCCAATCCTTGTTCTTGTTTCATTTTTGCTTCTTGTTTCTGTGTATTTTAAAAGTTCCTTAGAGGGGAAAATACAGCACTAAAATTGGAAACCCAGTACATCATTTGGATATGTATATTTGTGAGAATATAACTGATTCCTCTGTGTATGGTTCTATTATATGGATTTAGTTCTCAGCTCATCCATTTATTATCTTTTTTGAAGCCAGTGGATAAAAACAGAAAACCTCAGGTGTTATTACAGAGAGGGCCCTTGCCGAAACCGGTTTGGCTCGGTTGATAGAGCATCGGCCTGTGGACTGAAAGGACCCAGGTTCAATTCCGGTCAGGGGCATGTACCTTGGTTGCGGGCACATCCCCAGTAGGGAATGTACAAGAGGCAGCTGATCGATGTTTCTCTATCATCGATGTTTCTAACTCTCTATCCCTCTCTCTTCCTCTCTGTAAAAAATCAATAATATCTATTTTTTTAAAAAAGAGAGAGAAAGAGGGCCTGGACCAAGAGATTCCCCCATGAGGGCAGGGAATTCCCTCTTTCCCTTTCCCCACATGGGTGGGGAGCCCTCCAGCCTGAAGCTGCCTCACCAAGAAGGACTCCCTCTGCTCAGACCTCCTCGCAGTCAGACCTCTGCTGGGTCAGGCCTCTGCAGCCCTGAGCCTTCGCTTCCCTTCCTCCGAAGACCCAGCTCTGTAGTCTGAAGAGTGGGCCAGGGGGAAAGGACAGAGAGGACTAACATGGCAGAGGATCCTAGCAAGTAATGTTACAAATTTAGGGCACCATCCCCTATTTACCTCACCCTTTAAAAAAGAAAGGAAGAAAAAAAAAGTTCTTCTGTCAAAATAAAAAAGCATGTGAAAAGTGCAGAGTTTGTTGTTGTTTGGAAGAATTTGAACAGCAAGGTGTTTTCCCTGGGACTCGGTTTCAAAACCAACACACTGACACCTGCCTGAGAAAGGAAAAACGCAGTCAGCTCTGTCATCAGCCCGCCTGGGCAGCAGTGTCCACAGGGAAGGGTGGGGGGCTCTCTCCTGGTCCCCGCTGTCCCACACTCCTGCCCGCACAATGCCCCGGGGGTGAAGGTGGGGGAGGGAAAAGGTCAAATTGTTTGTACATCTGGCTGTCTTGCTGCTACTGGGCTGAGGGGGCTGTTTTCTGAGAGCTTCTCGTTCCTCTGGCTGTGAAATGCGCGCTGTGCTGCTTTCCTTCCCGCCCCCCCCCCCCCCCACCACCCCCCCCCCCCCCCCCCCCCCCCCCCCCCCCGATGGCTGGGAGAGAAGCAGACTTTCCACCCTGCGAGATGTCACGGATTTTTCCTCCCCTTTACAATGGAGTGGCGGCGAGAGGGCTCTGAAAGGCGTGATTTATTTATAAACATATCTGGAAATATTTTTAAAATAAAAGATGCCAAGGGTGGGGCTGGGGCCCAGCCAAGTCCCGAGAAGGGAGCTGTTTATCCTGGAGGTCAGCATTAGCACCCTCCCATAGGTAGTTCTAAAGCAACTCAGGGTCAAGTGGAAACATTCTGATCATCCTGCAACCTTCCGTTTCAGATTCCTGAGGCCAGGGGTGCTGGCGGGCCCACATGCAGCTGAGCTGATCTGAGTGGCTCTGCGCTTTAAATACAATCTGGTGTTGTCCTTTCTTTCTTTCTTTTCTTTCTTTCTTTCTTTCTTTCTTTCTTTCTTTCTTTCTTTCTTTCTTTCTTTCTTTCTTTCTTTCTTTCTCTCTCTCTCTCTCTCTCTCTCCCTCCCTCCCTCCCTCCCTCCCTCCCTCCCTCCCTCCCTCCCTCCCTCCCTCCCTCCCTCTCTCTCTCCCTCCCTCCCTCCCTCCCTTCCTTTCTTTTTCTTTTTTTAAAATATATTTTATTGATTTTTTACAGAGAGAAAGAGAGAGGGATAGAGAGTTAGAAACATCGACCAGCTGCCTCCTGCACACCCCCTACCGGGGATGTGCCCGCAACCAATGTACATGCCCTTGACCGGGGTAGAACCTTTCAGTCTGCAGACTGACACTCTATCCACTGAGCCAAACCGGTTTCGGCCGGTGTTGTCCTTTCTGAGACCAAAGCTGACCTGGCTGTGTATTTACACACAGCCCCCACGGTGGCTGTCCCTGAGGCCTCACCCTCCCTTCCCTCTGCTTCCTTCCCCTTGTGTCCGCCTGGTTCTCAGGCTGGACTCAGGCAGGCCTGGAAGAGACTGGGAACAGAGGATGGGAAGTTACTGACGTGACTCACCACGCCCTTCGCAGGTCCAGCTGGCCACCTTTCTGTCCTCTCTGTCCGGTCCTTCTTGCTGCATTCTAGTGCGGGACACGCGACAACTGCTCTATGTAGGGGAGTGCGGAGAGGATGTCTGGTCAAAGGGCATCGCGATGGAAACTGGAGAATCAGGGAGAGGAAACGGGGGCCAGCGACAAAGAAATAAGAGCTGGGAGAAGAGAAATAAATAGAACAGGGATGATGAATAATCCGAGGTGCACCAGACAGGGAGCAAAGTGGGAAAGGAGTGAGACGTGGGGATTGTTGTTTCCTGCAGAGTGAAACAATTCAGAAATAGAAAAATACGAGAAACCCTGAACACAAACAAACTCAGAGGCCCCTACAGGAAAGGAAAGAACCAAATGGAAGTAAGAAATAGAACCCCAAACAGGAAGGACGTCTGAATGAGAAATGCCATTGAGGGGAGGAACAGAGGAACCTTTGTGTCCTGTTTGTAGATTAGAGGGGAGCGACAGAACAGAGGGCGTCCAGGGTGTTTATTCCTTGCACCTGGCAAACAAAAAATCATTATTTTTTAATCCTGGAAGAAATACCTCTAAGAGCTCCGGGCCTTTCATGCTACCGGCCCATCTCTCACTCATCTTAATCCCTTAGGACTCTTTTAAAAGCGTCAGGAAACCCAGCATGAGGGAAACCACATTTCCACCCAGATGACTTTTACATCAAGTTTACTTTAGAGAGATAAGTTCTCATAGCCCGTAGGGTTCACGCTGGGTTACCTGTCCTCGGGGGAGGATTGATCTTGAGCTTTTTAGGCCCTGTAATCCCTGGGTAAATGACAAAAACATCTTGGTTCCTTAAAAAATATGGGTAAAGAAGTGAAATAATTATTTGCATGACTCCCATTTCAGGAGGCTGCTTTGCTATTAATAAGTTCGAGGTTGCCTTGTAAGTTTAAATAATTTAACAAATGGAGTCATAAAAAAATGTAAGTAAAGCACAAACGGGTAAACACAACACAAACCCAGGAGAAGTAAAGATTAGTTATTTCATTACTGCAAATTGCTGTCACTAAACATTATGATAAATTACCAAAAAAGATGCCTCTCCACCACTTCCATAATGTCAGGTTATTAATTTTATTCATATACCAGAAATTATTTTCTTGTATGGCTCTCTTGCCCTCTTTTTCTAATGAGGAAATGGGGGGGAGTTGGGTGGGAGGGGAAGGAAGGCAGTGGATAAAATACTCAAGCTGGGGCTGAAGTGAATGAAAAAAGATAGAAACAAATAGCATTATAAGCCTTTAGCCCCATAATAGGCTGTTATTTATTTAGACCCTATTAATTTGGAATTTATAATAACTTGATTGGGATCTGGGCAGAAATTTCCCTTCATTTCCTTCTTGCTAAGTAGTGCAGAAGAATGATGTAAATGTGATTACAAGGGGAACAGTTGAAATACATCTTTGAGCACTTCGGGCAATCTCTTATATATGAATAATTAATATAAGAATCCATATCTTTCTTATCCAATAATTATCAGGAAGAATTTGTTAGGTCGCCCTGCAGAGTAGGGAGGTGAGGCAAGGCACGGAGCTTGCCCAGCCCTTATTTTTCTTACCTGTGAAATTAGTTCAATAATTCCAACTCCGCCTGATTCAAGGGGTTTTTGTGAACATGAAATGAGAGAATGGGTGGGAATCCATTTTGAAATTCATAAGTTATAAATTAAATCTATCTTACTCAAAATGAATTTAAAATTCATACTTTTTACTAATTCAGTGTGATCTTCTATCCAATATCCCATATCAGGGAGGTTTTTATGTTTTATACAACTTCAATGAAAGGAGATTCCCTAATGAATTGTAGTGTGTGTGTGTGAGAGAGAGAGAGAGAGAGAGAGAGAAAGAGAGAGAGATATGTATATATGCACACAATATAGATAGAGGTGTGGGCAAAAGTAGGTTTACAGTTGTGAGTACAAGAAAAGTTTATTGTATTATTGTTTACTTATTATTGTATTTATTATTATTACTAACTTACTTTTTCCCGCCGCTGAATAAACATCTTTACTGTTGATGTTTATTTTACTTATTGTATTATCTTGAAGAGATATTTGCACTGGAGAAAATACTCAAAATCCTCACTTCAAATCTCTGGCTCCTATTGCAACTTAGCTCTCAAAATATAAAGCCAAATAGAAGAGTCATAATTACAGTGTCCTGTACATTTCCCCTCCACACATAGATAACCTATGTTGCTTTTGATGAAATGTATGCTGCAAAGTTTTAAAGTAATGTTTCCTCTGTTCTAAGACACCTACTTTTTCACATTTGAATGTTTTGGAAAAATC
Source organism: Pipistrellus hanaki (assembly GCF_964339955.1). NCBI lineage: Eukaryota > Metazoa > Chordata > Mammalia > Chiroptera > Vespertilionidae > Pipistrellus > Pipistrellus hanaki. The sequence goes on from NC_140506.1 coordinate 27,884,033, forward strand.
AGAATAAGCTTTACTTATTGCCAAAATAAACATGTCAACTGCTAGGTAGAGGCGTTGCTAAGAGCAATTGTCATTTGCTTGTAAGTCTTTCAGAATAAAGAATTTTCAAAGCCAGGAGATGTTGGTGTTTATGCTTCACTCAGATGCAAAACATCTGTCTGTCAAACTCTTTCAAGAGAAGCTGTTGAACTTCCCACAAGATGTAATAGATAAAAAAAAAAAGAAAGAAAGAAAGAAAGAAAGAAAGAAAGAAAGAAAGAAAGAAAGAAATTAAGATTCTAAATCAGGGTTTCTAAAAAGGTCAAACTCACAGGCACTTTTATGAAAGTGTCACCTCTGCTTGGCAACAACTGCCAGTGCTGTAGCGAATCCAATGAATCTTTAGAATGTGAGTTAAAGTGGTGGGTAATTACATGGGAGAAATATGCTGCTTTTGGGTTAAAACTGTATATGTTAGATGTTACATTTCCTTTTTTTCTCTCTCAATAAAATTACCTTTTAATTAGAAGAATTAATCTTCTTTCTTCTAACTGACAGATTCAGCAGAAAAAGCTTCTAGCCTTTAGAGTCACCTCAAAACAAGGTTAAATATAATTAAATTTACACTTAAGATCTCTGCACTTTACTGCATATATAATTCAATAAAACCCTTAAAAATTACAGATAGATGTGCCTGTGTATTTAGGTTGAATAACTGAAGATTTATCAAAATATAACCAGTTACAGCTTTTGAACTAGAGAGGGTAATCATTTATAGAACACACCTTCTCAGCTAAGTCCTAGAATATTACACATGTTATTTAATGTGCATAGGTAGGGTCCCTATGCCTGGCCAGCAAACAGGGCCGATCAGGGCCTTCTGGCTGCGGGCAGGGGCCTTCCTTCATTCCATGCCACCCCCTGGTGGTCAGTGCACATCATCAGTGAGTGATGGAACTCTTGGTCTCCCCATTGAGCTCCTGAGGAGACACTTTGCATATTAGCCTTTTATATAGATAGATAACAATGATAAAAAATAATAGCTAGCACTTATTAAGCATTAACTGTGTGCCAGATACTTGCAAGGGGTGTACCAGCTATCTCATCTAATTTTTAAAAGACCTTATAAGGTGGGTATTATTATCCCTAACCATAAGTGGTAGGTATTATTTTCAAAAATGAGGAAAAGTAGTCCCTGTATAAAGTAGTCCCTCCCTTGTTCAGAGTACAGAGGATGCTATGTTTCAAGATTCCTTGTGGATGCCTGAAACCTTAGATAGCAATGAATCCTATATAACAAATTTTTTTCCCTACACATTGTCAACTGGCAGTCTTTGGCACCAATTTAATGCCAACAGGAATCCCCAATTTAGTGTGCAGTGAAAAAGGAAATTTTATTCCATTGTGATACAGCATAGCTGAACGGCAGCCCTGGGGCCAGGCCCCTCTCCAGCTAGACTGCTCTGCTCTGTGTGGTCTGCTCCCCTCTCTCCCTGCTCAACTGGGAAATGTAGTCTTAATGGGAAGAGAGAGTATGCTCCAGATCAGAGAAAGCTGGTATATAGGATCAGGAGTCCCCACCCCTGGTTCTGTCCTCATGCAAATGAGGGCTCTAAATCCTCACGGTGTGATCAGTTCTAAAGGCACGGCCCTGGTTGGTCAGAATAGAGCTGCTCTGATTGGTGAGCTGTGCGGTTCCTATTGGGCGGGAAAGCCTCAGTCCCATTGGTTGAAATAGGATTCCAGGATCTCTTTCATAAGGGCTGACTCAGATGGCAGAAACAGTGCCTGCAGACGGTTCAATGCAGGCTTCTCCATGAAGTGCAGTTTGTGTGAGAGGCCCCTGTGTAGAAATGGCTGCTAGGCTCTGGTTGTTTTTTTTGTTGTTATTGTTTTACATTTTAGTCCAGTTAGCCACCGGGAGCCCTTTTTAGTCAGGATCTTCTTTCTCGGGGTTCCCAACATACATACCTATGATAAAGTTGAAGTTATAAGTTAGGCAATCACTCAGATATAGAAGTTTGCTCCTCCTGTAGATCTTATTATAGAACCCCAACATAATTTTTTTTTCCTCTCCTTATTAAGGCCTGGACCTTCACCTTTTTACTTAAAGGAAGCACAGCTTCCCTTTACTCTGGCACTTTGGGGCCATTATTAAGTACAATAAGGGTTGCTTGAACATGAGCACTGCCATACCACCACAGTGCATCTGATCACTGAGATGGCTGCTCCGGGACTAGCAGGCAGGGGCACATACAGCATGGATATGCTGGGCAAAGACATGATTCACGTCCCTGGCAGGATGGAGCGGGACACTGCGAGCTTCATCATGCTACTCAGGATGACTAGCCGTTTAAAACCAGTGAATTGTTTATTTTGGGAATTTTCCCTTTAATATTTTTAGACCATGGGTGACTGTGGGTAAGTGAAACCACAGAAAGTGAAGTCATGGATCAGGAGAGTATAAGGCACAGGTAAGTTAGTTATTTTCATGAGGTTCCACAGCTGAAAGAGATCGGGGAGAAACAAGAATCTGGGCAGTGTGGCTCCAAAGGCTTGTATCTCTGTACTTCTTTACGGTTCCCCTCAGAAACACACACAGTCGGTTCCATTGTCCTTGTTTTACCGATGATCATTTTAAAACTCAGAGCAGTTACTTAACGGACTGTACCATGCAGGTTCCTCTGTAACAGACAGTGTAATGCCTTTCTTGTGGAAGACATGTTCTTCAGACATGGTTTTCTTAACATCACATTATAATATAGCCTAAGAGAGAGGCTAGGGGTGGGGGAGAGAGGGGAAGGAGAGAACCAAAGAGTACCTCTTAGAACTGCAAGGGAGTTGTCATTGCTCTCTAACCCTGGCGCTCCACAAATTGGAATTTTTCTCTGGAAGTGACCTTCTTTACTTGCGCTGATTGTGGGTGCAGTTGCCAGTGAACTTTATTTGATAGCCACTGGGATATTACACCTTGACATTTCTCTAACTTGGAAATGTATTTTCCTTCCTCCTCATCCTCTTCCTAGTTTGCCCCTATACGCCTACCCCCCTTGAAGGAAGGAAGGAAAGAAGGGAGGGAGGGAGGGAGGAGGGAGGGAGGAGGGGAGGGAGGGAGGAAGGAAGGAAGGAAGGAAGGAAGGAAGGAAGGAAGGAAGGAAGGGAGGGAGGGAGGGAGAGAAAGGAAGAAAGACATTAGAAAGTATATCCCTCAAACTTAGTAATCGTTCATGGGCAATTACTGATGTTTTACTCAAAGAGGGACCGACCAGGGGTGCCACTCTGTGCTCCTCAGTGCCAGCATGGAAGGCTAGGCCTCTCTTAGCTTCCTCTATGACTTCCATTTGTAAATTAGTGCTCACCCCTTCAGATGCCAACTACACCAATTCAAAAAGCCAATGGCCCCAAATAAAGTGCTGGCTCAACACTTTATTTGGGGCCATTGGCTGCACTTTTCTGTATTAGGATCTAAACATTCTGATTGTGGTCGCCTCCTCTGCCTGAGACAAAAGGGGCCACTTCTCTCTGCCCCAAAGGACTTCATGGTAATGACCGAGGAACTGACTGTAGAGAAAGAGTATTGAATATCGCCGAAACCGGTTTGGCTCAATGGGTTCGATTCCGGTCAAGGGCATGTACCTTGGTTGCGGGCATATCCCCGGTAGGGGGTGTGCAAGAGGCAGCTGATCGATGACTCTCTCTCATCGATGTTTCTAACTCTCTTATCTCTCTCCCTTCCTCTCGGTACAAAATCAATAAAATATATATTTTTTAAAAAGAGTATTGAATATCAAAGTACTATTTTGGCACTTTTTGCATCTCAGAAGCCATGTAATACTTGTAGTTTGAGAATTTTTTTAAGAATTCTCTAAAAAATAAATAAATAAATAAATAAATAAATAAATAATTCTCTAAATGTTGGGTTCTAGAGACAAAAGGAAAACCGGTTTTTGGAAAAAAAAATTACCAAATATTGTTTATTTTTTGGAGGATTTAACAGACTGTAGTAATTTCTACCCATAGAAGCATGTCCTCATTTCCATGAGGTTCTCTCCCTGAAAATGCCCCCGCTGTGAGTGTGTGTTAAACAGAAAGGTAGTACTTTCAGGTCAGCATTGACCTAAGCAATAAAGTTAAAGGTTTTTTTTAATTATTTATTTTTATTTCAGTGAGACCTCTCATTAATAACTTTTACAAAATAAAAAAAAAAAGTTTTTTTTTTTTTTAAAAAGGCTTCCACGGTCCACATAATTTGAATGTCTGTGTTTTTACATAGTGGGTTATGGGCTGTGTCACTTTTTTCTTTGTGTTCAATTTCCTTTTCAGCTGTCACAGAGTGACATGGTTAGCACCTTCAGCCATCAAGAGAGTTGAAGAAAGAAATAACCGGCCCCTGTGGATTCTGGTTATGGGTCTGCGCCCAGCACCTGTTAACTCAAAGCCAGAGCTCCTGGATGCCAGGCTTCCAAGATAAACTCTACTGGCAGGCGAAGGGCTCGGGTAGGGGGTGGGGACGAGAAAGTGTTTTTAGTGAAAGGCATGAAACCTAAAAGATATGGTTATGAGTGTTTAGCTGCAGAATGCTAGATGGACCAATGCATTTGCATATTAGGAGTCGTAATGTGGAGGCCCCTTTTCACAAAGAGTTCAGCAGCTTAAGCAACAGTCCATGCAGCATAAGACCTTCCTCTAGTCGCTGGACTGAGGCTCAACTGCACTCAAATACAGTGTCTGTTTAACAAGGAGGGTCTGTTTATGACAACCTGTAATGAGTCTAAGTGTCCTGGGGCAGAACTAGGCAGGCCTCTTCTTTAGGAAAAGAGGAATCTGAAGAGCATTGAGAAATCAGAAGTACTTGCAAATCAGTGAGGGCCTCCCTGGCCACAACTATAGTGGTGGTGCGGGGCGAGGCGGGGGGGGGGGGGGGGGGGAGAAGGAGAGTACAGAGCAGTTGTCTAATGCTGTGTTTACAATAAATGTCTGCATTATACGTCGCTACGTTCGAATGCCTGCCTTGCCACTGGCCCTAGGACTTTAGGGACAATTACTTAACTGCCCTCAGACTCACTTTTCGTTGCTTCCATATAGGGCTGTTGTAAGAGCCAAAGCCTGGAAAGCCTTCAGCTGAGCGCCTGGCACATCACATGCGCTGAAAAATGATTGAAATGTGTGACGGAGTTCAGGGCAGGCTGCCCCAAGATGTGCCACTCTGACACGCAGATTCTTTTGAGCTGAAAGAGAGTGTTTTCACTACTTCAGTCACTTTAAACTGTGTGATGTGTGTGTTGTGATAAGACAGTTTACAAAACACACACACCACTCTGAGGTTTCATGGGTAGCAGGCAGCTCCAAGTTCTGCCCTGGGAAAAGGTACTTTCTTGGCTGCCCACTGAGGAGTTCAGGGGATAACTTGGCCTCCCGCACCATCCAGGCCCCACACTTCATCCATCCGTGGGACTCAAGGACACGCAAATGGGCGGGAGGGAACCAGCTGCCTGCTGTGAGGACAGGAACCCCCAGCCCCCACACTGCATCTTCAGCCTCCTCCGCCGCCTGCCCTCTGGCTCTCGGGCCTGGGACTGTGTGTGGACCAGGAGGGCGGCTGGCAGCTGTGGTGCCAGGCTGTGGGGGAAGGCAACCAGCTGCGGGTGGGCAGCATCGGGAGCTGTCTCCGGAAGGATGGCTGACATGGGTTGGTCACTCCAGGTCTGAAAGACCACACCCTTTAGCTCAAGTACAGGAACTGGTGCCCAGAGTAAATACCGAGACCCAGCAAGGAGGCCCTGAGTTCCTTCCCGGGGCTGACTCAGGGATTCAGGCGGCTTCTCCCACACCCACTCGCAGGCCACAATGGGAACTCAAAGAATGGGGCCTTCCTTCCTTCCTTCCTTCCCCAACTGCAGACTGGATGGTCAGCAGTGGCCTCAGGGAATTATAAACCTTTTGGAGAAAGGACTCACAGGCCAGGGCTGCAAACAGAAGATTCAGGAAAAATCTATTCCATTCAAGGAATGTCTCCTGCTGCAGAGACAAAGCCTGGCGGCTTCCCTGCCACCAGCCCTCTTCAGCCCTTTTCTCTCTTCCATGAAGCCCACTTCAAACCTTCTCCACTAAAGATCAATGGGGGAAAGGCCAACAACCCCACAGAACAATGGACAAGGACATTGTGTGGGTTGTGGTTCTCCAGAGAAACCAAACCGATAGGATATGTAGGGGTACATAGAAAGAGATTCATTTTGAGGTATTGATTCACATGATCATGGAGACTGGGAAGTGACTAGATCTGTCATCTGCACGTTGGAGATCTAGGGAAGCTTGTGATGTAACTCAGTACAAATCTGATGGCTTAGGAACATGGTGTAAATCTCAGAAGATGAGGTGAGGTGTCTCAGATCAAGCAGTGAAGCAAGAAAAAGGCGAATTCCTCCTTCCCCTGCCTTTTGTTCTAGTCAAGCCCTCAGCGAATTAAAGGATCCCCACCTGCCTGGGGGAAGCCATCTACTTGACCGAGTCCACCAATTCAAAGGCTAGTCTCATCTAGAAACATCCTCACAGATGCACCCAGAATAATACTTAATCTGTACACCTGTGGCCAGTCAAACTGATGCGTAAAATGAACCATCACAGACATGAACAGGCAATTCACAGGAAAAGAGACGAGATTGGCTTTTAAATATATGAAACAAGTCTCTTCCTCACAATCTGAAAAGTCCACAGTAAACAAACGATTTCATTTTTTGTTGATCAGGTTGGCAAAATTTCTCTGTGTCCTTACGTTAGCTTCTCCTCAATCAATTCTCCGTACTCCCTTTCAATGGCTTCCCCCTACCCCCAGGGTAAATTCCAAATTCCTTACCATGATAACAAAACCCGTCTTGATCGTGTCTATTCGCCAACCACCCCTTGCATTCTAAAAGCCAGCCCTACCAAACTTGCAGTTTCTAACGCCCTATGTTCTTGCTCATGTCTGAGTCATTAAAGATGCTACTCCCTCTGCCTGGAACTCTCTTTTCTTCTTCTCTTCTCCTGGATAACTTCTACTCGTCCTTCACATGTCAGCTTTATGCTCTCTTGCTCCAGAAACTCTGTTATATACTTGCTTCTTTAGTTCTGATTCCTTCCCCAGGCTGATAGTTAAGATGGAGCTTATGCCCTCCGAGAACATCACTGTGCCCCTTGCCACAGCCTCTGGCACAGAGTAAGGGCCAAATAGTTATGGCACAATTTGGTGAAGGCATGGCCAAGCCCCATTTCAAAATGCATTTGATAAAGAGGCGTAAGTGGAGTCTTTGCTGTTTTTGTGGGATCATTAGGGGGAAATAGCTTAGCTGAAAAACTCTACAGAGTTAGAACTCATCCCTGAAGCCAAGCTTATACTCTTTCCTGCTACTACACCCATCCTGTTCACTATCTTCTTTTTAAAAAAATATATTCTATTGATTTTTCACATACAGGAGGGAAAGGGAAAGAGAGTTAGAAACATCTATGAGAGAGAAACTTTGATCAGCTGCCTTCTGCACCCCCCCACTGGGGATGTGCCCACAATCAAGGTACATGCCCTTGACCGGAATCAAACCTGGCACCTTTGAGTCCACAGGCCAACGCTCTATCAACTGAGCCAAACCGGTTAGGACTTACTCTCTTCTGATTAATAAGTTAGAGCTGGTCCTCAGGTGATATGCTTTAGAATTTAAGTAAATTTTTAAGTAGTACATGCCTTCATCTTTCTTTTAAAAATTGTTTTGTGTGTGTGTACATACACAAATGAGTGGGTCAAAGAACAGCTCTGCCAGATTGGTCTTTGAAGTTCAGTGGTTTGAACTAGAAATTTGTGAGAAGATTGCTCTTCAGCAAGTTTTCCAAAAACTATTTTGAGGCAAGAATGTAGTAACTGTATATTTAAAAATGTATTTTAGTGGCTGCTATAGACAAGTACAATCTGTATTGCTTAAGAAATTTTAACATGGAGATACCTAAAGTGCAAGGTTGAAATAAAGCGGTATATACTTTCCAAGGCTCAAAGCTGACCAGTGTCAGAATTAAGAATGTCAGTTGTTGGCAGAAGACAAAGTTTTTGGAAGCTGGAAAGCTATTTGCTCAGATTACTGAGAAGGGGGGAAAAATCAATGAGCATGTGAGTCCAAGCAACCTTCAGACAGAATTTCTAGGAATGCAGTCACAGTGAAAGTAAAACTTTAAGAAACTAAAAGAATAAAACATCAAGTTGTATAAATAAATAAAGCAGGAAAAGAAGTAGCTCAGGTCTAGTTTTTAAAAGAATAGAACTGAAGTGGTTAGTTCTTTTATTTTTTCCATTTTGTCTTCTAGCTCACTGATGCGGTCCTCTGCTTCATCTAGTCTACTCTTGATGCTTTCTATTGAGTTCTTCATGGTAGCGATGTCATTTTTCATTTCTTCTTGGTTCTTCTTCAATTACTCTTGGTTCTTCTTCAGTTCCTCATGGTTTTTCCTCATTCTTCTTGGTTATTGTCAAATTTCTCTTCCATTCTTTTTAGCCATCCTATGATCATTACTTTGAATTCTTGCTCTGGTAGGTTGCATGCCTCTAACTCGTTTACTTCCTTTTCTGGTGATGCCTGCTTTTCTTTCATGTGCAGGCTATTTCTTTGTCTTCCCATGGTCTCTCTTTTCAGGATGTCTGGTTATGTGGTGTTCCTTCTCCTGCGTTGATTTAAAGGTACAAAATACAACACTACCAGGTACAACACAAGAGGCACTTAACAGGAATGTATTTACGATATTAATAACCTCTAATAAAGGTGACCACTTTCCGTGGGTGATCAAAGAACTCCCTGGAATCCACGTGTTTGTGCCGATTGGGGCGTCACAGCTCTGTGTTTTAGCTCTTTTGTCCACTCTTCTCTCCCACGTCCATTTCAAGACTATGACTTCACAGATCCCATCTTCACAGTTGACTCTCCAGCCCTGGCATCGTTCTCTGTTGTAAGCCCATGGTAGAGACCAACATAAACCAGTTTATTTCTTTTCCAAATTGATCTGAATGATTGTTAGTTGAAAATCAGTACCATCCAAGATAAGACTTTTCAAATCAGATGTCAAAGCTGTTTCCAACTTGGCAGGACAAGAACTAATATTTTAAATGAAAATTTCTCCCCTTTACTCAGACAACAGTCCAATCGGTTGCTGCTTTCATTATCCCAAGAATCTGCATTTCATCTTGAAGTGGTTAGTTCTTAGCAGATCTCATAGAATTCCCAGAAAGAAGGAAAGAAAGCAAAAAGAAAAAAAAAAAAAGAAGAAGAAGAGTGCTCACACTGGATTATCAAAGCTGTTTTCTTTTCCTTAGATCCAGAGCTGTAAAGAAGTACCCACAACCAAACTGTGCTCTTCATCACAAACCTGCCCCTCCCTCCCTCCAGCATCCTGAGCTGCACTCCCTCCCAGCTTCTTGCCCACGCAGAAACCTGGCACTCTCCCACACCCCAGCTGCTGGTCCAACGCTTGTCACTTCTTACTTGTCAGGCCTGTCCACAGCCGTTTGCTGGAGCAAGTCCCTTCCCTGTCTCCTGCCTGGCCACGGGCAGGAAGAAGCCTCTGTGCTGTAAGCAGAGGGCTCTAGAGATGGACCGTCCAGCTCACAGCCTGGTCCCAGCACTTATTGGCCAACCCATGTTGGCCCAGCTATTCTGTGTCTCAATCTCCTCTTCTGTGCAAAGAGGAGGACAATAGTGTTTTGGCCCATTGAACTGTGTAAGGATCAAATGAGATGAAGTTCACAGAACAATATTTGGTCCACAGTAATGTAAACATGAGCTATCATTATTTCTTATTATTTCCTTTCTTTCTTGCCTCATTTAAGTCCATCTTTCTGGAATGGTCATTTTCATTAAACCCTGAGCCTTCCCCTTCCTGATCAAAATACTTGTTGAAGTTCTCTGTGGTGTTAGGAGAAGCCTAAATGCTTACACAGGCCTGCAGTGCCAGGTTTGATCTGGGTTCTCCTTTATCTCCACCCCCATCCTTCTCCCTCCCCCCTTATTCTCAGGGCTCCAGACACCCTGACCTTCTTTCACTTCTTCAAACCCAAAGAGCTTCCCCTCACCTCAGGGCTTTTACACAAGCTGCTTCCTCTGCCGGGAACGCCGACTCATCCTTTCCGTCTGGGCCCTGAGCCTCATCACTTCCTCAGGGAGACCTTGCCCAGCCTCCCTAACTAGGTCAAGCTTCTCTGTGGCACCACACACTCTTCTCAGAGTCCTAGTCTCGGTGGTCCTTAGAATAACATCTCTCTTATGGCTGCATGAAGTGAGAAGCTCTATGAAGGCAGAGGTAATGCCTGTTTTTTTCATTTTTATTTATTCCACCCCTTAGAGCCTAGTATAGTTCCTGATATATAACATATGATTGATACTCAATTAATATATATATATATATATATATATATATATATATATATATATAATATTTTTTATTGAATTCAGAAAGGAAGGGAGAGGAAGAGAGAGATAGGAACATCAATGATGAGAGGGAATCATTAATTGGCTGCCTCCTGCATGCCCCCTATTGGGGATCAAGCCTGCAACCCAGGCATGTGCCCTTGACCAGAATCGCACCTGGGACCTTTTAGTCCACAGGCTCTATGCACTGAGCCAAGCTGGCTAGGGCTCAATTAATATCTTTGAAAGAAGGAAGGGAGAGAAAGAAGGTGAAGGAAAGAAAAATGTATGCCAGGGTGTCCTTGCCTGTTCTGGAGGCCATGCTGCCATAAGTGTTAGTGATCACCAAGAACCATCTCAGACCACAAGCCTTGTGTGCTCTCCCAGCCCCAACTGCCTTTGATTCATTACGGTGTTTAATTCACAACTCAATCCCAGTGTTAATTCTTAGAAAAAATGGTTCTTACATTGGTATGATAGTGTAAACTCTGAATGCAGTTTGTGGCATATTTTTCCTTGTACAGACATTTTGTGGTCCCAAGATAGGTGTGATGTTGCAAATGGAAAATTCCAGCCAGAACCAAATGGGATTCCTTGTGCAATGTGCCTGCTTCTCCCTGGTACTTACGCCCCCTACTGAAGAGTGAGCTGTATAAGAAGCTCCAGTACAATCAACAGACAATGGGAATAGGGTAGAGAAATGTCTTCCCGCATCCACCATTTTCAACCTCCTAGCAGTGGTTGGCAAACTCATTAGTCAACAGAGCCAAATATCAACAGTACAACGATTGACCTTTCTTTTGAGAGCCAAATTTTTTAAACTTAAACTTCTTCTGATGCCACGTCTTCAAAACAGACTCACCCAGGCTGTGGTATTTTGTGGAAGAGCCACACTCAAGGAGCCAAAGAGCCGCATGTGGCTCACGAGCCACAGTTTGCCGACCACGAGAAAGCACTAGGAAATGAAAGTAAACCTAAAGGAGCCATTCCTCCGAACTGCAGGCAGTGGGGAAAGGACCATTCTTCTTGCTGTATTTGAATTGCTGAAGAACCAGAGCAGAAAGAATGTCAAAGGGATGTTTTATCCTTCATCTAATTCCATTCTTGTATGAATGAGGCAACTGAGGGCCAGAGAAGTGAAAAGGTTTGCCAAGGTCGTACAGAGGCCTGACTGCAGAGAAGAAAACAGAGGTTGATTGACTAGCACTTTGAGCTCCTACCCATAGTTTAGGTACTTTGCCCATATTAAGTCCTCACATAACTACATGAAGTAGGTTTCATTACCCCTCTTTTACAGATAAAAACACTGAGGTTCAGGCAGGCCTGGTGCAAAGATGAAAGCTGTGCAATGGAAACATTCTGAGGCTGACACTGCAAGGCGTCCTTGATCTTGTGCAAGCTAGCTAGCACTCTGCACCTGAGCACCCTTATCTGCAGGGTAAAACCACAGGCTCCGGTTCGCCTGAGTCACTCCTGGCTTACACCTGTTGTCCCAGTGTCATTAGTAATAGCACCTCTTTCTCTTTCAGGAGTGCCCCAGTTGAGGAGAATCACTCTTCTCTCTACAAAATGAAAATATTAGTATTACCTGCTCACGGTGTGGTTGCAAGGAATCGATGGGATTTTGCACATACAATGTATGGCATCTGGCACACATAAATAAGCACTCAATAGACGTTAGCTGTTGTTATTATTATTATTATAATTAGGGAGGCAGTGAAGCTAAGCGTTCCTATTTGACATTCCCATCACGGTCTCTGTGGATGACACTGCCTGGAGTTGTGCAGAGCCCACTTATTGGCTTTGAACTGACCTGTGGGAACAGAGCCAGCCACTGGGGAACAGAGGCCCTGTGGAAGCACAGGCTTGCCTTTTCCAGCTCTGAGCCAACCAAAGTCACTGCCTTCTTGGGTCACATTTTTGAGATGCAATTTTTTTCCCCTCTTCTTTTTCACTCTAAAGTCTAAAGCCCGGATTTCTTAAAGAGTAGTGTCCAAGAGGGAATCCTACAGAGTATCCCTCCTCCAGTCCCAGCCCATGCTAATTAAGTGAGTGGCTTAAGGGACTGACCTCCTCTTTAAGATTAAAGAGTGGGTGTGAATATTTTTCTCTGCCCCCCCCCCAAAATGTTCTTGATTACAGTAATAAAAATGTTAAGCTCCATTGCTTCTCATTGGAGTGAAGGCAGCTGAAAACTTCTCCTTCCCTGAAGAACCTACTTGTTGATTCTCGTGCCTCTAAACAGGTGTTCTTTAGATTGCTTTTTCTAATGGCTTTTCACTAGAAAGATCAGTTTAAATGTTGCTTTGAGCTAATCAGCGATTGCTTCTGTATTTATCTAAATGTGTATCCTTGATTCTGTGTGCTAGATGAGACATTACCTTCAAAGTCTATAAACTTAAATAAGGTAGGTGATTTTTAATTAAGCTCTTTGTCTTCTTCTGTCTGCCATATTTTATGCAAAATATATATATATATATATATATATATATATATATATATATATATATATATATATATATAGAGAGAGAGAGAGAGAGAGAGAGAGAGAGAGAGAGAGAGAAGGCTATTTTAAACCTATATTTGAACTTCCAGAGTCATCTTTGGATGTCTTATAGCACCACGAATGGTGTGTCCTACAGAATGGGTATTCAGTAGGTATTTGTGGAAAATATATTTTAATACCTTAATTTGGATGGCAAACAAATTGGATTTGTTTTCTCTAGGTGTTTGGGTTTAGGACTTCTTTAAATATTCTGTGAATTATCTTGTATTTGCTTCTGTTTATTCTATCCTCTCTCCTAGAGTTTTCTCCACTTTGTCTCTCTTTGGAAAGCTTACATTCACTCAAAGTTCTCATCAAATGCCAATTGTTCCATGAAACCCAGCTTGCAGTCTCCAACCAGATTTGGAGTCAGAGTCTTAGCACAAAGGATCTGCAAAGGATCATATCTGGTTTCCCAAACCCCACCATACTCTGGGCCTGCACTATCTTATCTGGTGGGTATTTGTGACTTTACTCATCTGTTTTGAGCATGCGAACTTCTTAAGATGAGACTGGCTATAGTCTGCTAAGCCAAGCATTTGTAGTAAAAGATAGAAATTGCTTGATGAATGGTAAATTTATAGTTTGATAGAATGACTTTTAAATGTGGGGTATACTTGGACATATATTAAATGATTAATGTTGCTCTTCAATCAAGTCCCTAAAACGTGGAGCTTTAGAATTCAGAGGCCATCAATTCAGACTCTCTTTCCCAAGGGAAGAACGTCAGGCTCAGAGAGTCTTAGTGTCCTATATAGGGTAACCTGGCTGGGGAAGACCAGAGTTCAGCCAGCAGATCTCCTGAGGACTCCTGCAGACATTTCTTCAGGCATAATTTAACACGTATCAGTTTATCCTTGAGTATAAAGTACACTTCAACATTGAATGTGGTAACTGGCTAACTATTCATAGTTCCCTCTCTCCCTCCTTTTTAGTGCCTGTTTCTAAGCAGCAAAGTTGTGGTTCAGTGACTTCTGTCTGGGTAATATGAAAACAGGGCGCCTAGCCAATTTTGATGAGCTAACTATTTCTCTAAATTATCATGCCCAAGCAAGGGGCCCTAAACCTGCTGTTCAGCACTTATCATCGGATCTGGGGGATGGGCCATGCACAGGCACATCATCAGATAGCTGGAATTTTATATTTAAGATTGTCAAGCAGTGAAAATTGTCATCCTTAGGAATGACTGACAGTTCCTCTGCCTCATTTCTGCAACATTGAGTTAGGTAAAATAAAATTAAAAATCGACTTCAGTCTTTTTTTTTTACAGGTTTCCTGCTGGAGACACATGTGACAGGACTATAAATTTTCACCAGAAATTGATGGGAGAATGGGCACTGCAAAGTGCCTGAAAGACTTTGCAAAAGGTCCCAATTAACAGAATGCAGCTAACACCTCAAAAAAAAAAAAATAATAAAATGAATGCTGCAGTGGGAATGAATCTTGCTCCGAGTGCTGGGTTGTTGGCTGATTGCCTGGGGAGAGTGGTGCCCAGGGCTTGCCAGCTGGCTGATCCACACGCCTATAAAGGATGTGGTCAGCTTACACCTTGGCAAACTATGATTTTGATGGAAATCTTAGAGGTCGGCAGACGTTCTCCCTAGTAAAATACGTGAGATCAGGTCATTGCTTTTATTTAAATGGAAAAAAAAAAAAAAACCTTGATGGCCAGAATTAATAGGACCACGTCGGTATTCTGCTCCAAATGAGAGTTCATTACTGGGTGATAACAGATAAATATCCTGAAGGAGACACAGGATGTAAGTGAAGGTGGCACATTCAGCTAATCCCCAAATTAAAGCAGTCATGCCACTGAAACCGACAGCAGGCTCATCAACCTCTGCACCTCTCCCCACAAGTTCCACTCGATAACCATTTTTTCAGACTCAGAACCCAGAAACTGCTGTTACCCCATCCTCTTACATTCACTCGCATTCAACTGTGTGTAGTTTGTTTGATATAGATGTGAAGACAGGAGTCAGTGTAAATATCCTAGGAGCCCCACAGTGGCTAGCTAGCTTCATGCTTTCACATGGAGGCACTCAATGAATGAAAGAACTGCAGAGAGCACCTATATTCCAGAAACCACACTGAAAATCACAGCCATTTATAAACTGTCTGAAAAATTGACAAAATTCATATCAATCTTCAAAATGGATAAGGGGGGTACTATTGTAGTTTTTTTTTTTTTCCCCACCTACTGTTATTGTCCTTCACGTCCCATTTCAAATATATGGATGAGGGAAAATGAATGGGGATATGAAAGGTAATGTGTAAGTATATGAAAAACAAACAAACAAACAAACAAACACAAAAAAAACCCTGCAGAGTACCCCTTATCTGCTGTTCCCCGTTCCTCGGCTTCATTTACTTGCAGTCAACCTCAGTCTGAAAGTATTAAATGGGAAACTCCAGGAAAACCCCCCAAAACAATTTATTCATTTTAAATTGCTTGCCATTCTGAGTAGCATGATGAAATCTCGGGAGTCCCGCTCGGTCCCATCCGGGACATGAATCACGTCTCCATGTTGTATGTACTCCCTGCCTGTTTGTCACTTAGAAGCCACCTTGGTTATCAGATTGACTGTTGTGGTGATCGGAGCTTGTGTTCAGGAACCCTTATTTTACTTAATAACAGCACCAAAGCATAGGAATAGTGATGCAGGCAATTTGGATATGCCAAAGAGAAGCCGTAAGTGCTTGTTACCTATTGTCTGAAAGTCAGTAGTGGCCTAACGCTAGGTCAAATAATTAGCCTAGTGCTAATGTCACCTTGTTATAGAAGAAGAAGGGTGAGTACAGTGCAATCATACACTGATTTTGAGACCACATTTGCCTTTTATTTCAGAATATTGTTATTATTGTTCCTTTTTTTTATCATTATTGTTATTAATCTCTTAGTGTGCCTAATTTATAAATTAAACTTTATCATAGGTATGTATGCACGTACAGGAAAACAACATTGTATATTTCAGGTTTGGTGCTCTCTGTGGTTTCAGGCATCCACTGGGGTCTAGGAAGGTACACCCCAAGGATAAGGGGGACTACTGTATAAAGAAATTTAAAGAAAGAATCTTTGTTATAATGCATAGAAAATTAGTTGGGGGAGAATAACTTTAAATTACTAAAGTTTAATACAGTAAATCAAATTGGTATTAGTACTTGTGAGTATGTGCTTGTAAAACAATGGACTTAATGACTAGCTGTCTTTGTAAGACTATTGGTAATAGAATCAATTATGGTTCATTATTAACTATATTAACAGAAAATTAGCCTTTGCTAGCTTCTAAAAACATGAGGTTGTTATAATAGACTGCGGTCCCTTATCAACATGTAAAAAACTTGAAGGCATATAAAACACCTCTCTTTCCAGACTAAAGTAAATTAGATGATCAATTAATGGCTAAAATGTTATTATGTCTCTTTTAAATATTTCTTGTCAAAGATTTAAATATTCCTGATTCCAAATTGTGTTTCTATTTGAGCAATATAATTTGATTATAATTGGTTTCATTTTGATTGTCTTTACATTTTGGGTACTTATTATCTTTTCTCTGATCTACTGGGAATGCCGAGTACCAATTTTTTTTGCTATTTAGCAAGTCAGTGAGGAGCTTCCCACTGAGTGCCTTAATTATTGTTAATTGAATATTGTAAATGGTTTTTCAGGATAACCATCTTGGCAATTCATCTAGCATTCTCCTCTGTTAGCAAAGTTAAAAGCACCAAGAATCCCTCCTACCCTTTTCTCTACAGTCATCAAATCAAATATTGGCAGTAACTGGTTCCTATTAAAGCTAGTCTCTTCCTTTTTAAATGTCACATCACATGCATACTTCATATGGCACTTAGAACATGGTGGCTGCTCGATGAATATCAAATGACAGCTGTCCTTTTAAATAGAATGATTCCCAGTTTCAGTCTAAGAGAGAACCTCCTATTTAGCTTCCAGAGCTCCCACGGTGCAACTCATCTAGCTTGGCAGGCCCAGTACTCTAGGGTAGAGCCTTTCCATTGTCATGCACCAGCACCAAGCTTTCTAGGACTTCTTTGCTATTCTCCAAGTAAAAGAAGAAAAGATAGTTAAATAAAAAGTCCTAGAAGATCTGAGATTGTTAAAAGTGCTACAGGCAGAAAAACTGGGGAGTGGGAAAATCATTGAGCAAGCCTTCCTATATATTTCTTGCCTTATGCACAATAAAAAAAAAAAAAAAGAAATGAGAAATGTATGATTTTTTTTTCAGCTTTAAACTATGTCTCCAATTTTAAAGGGACTAGGGCTAAGGCTTGAAAGGAATGAAGTGATATTGGAGGTTGGTTGCAGCTACATAAAATCTTGCCTTCTTACTTATTTCTCTTGCTTAATCAATGAAATCTCAACCATTGTTATGAAATCAGGACCAGAAGAAACCTTAAGACATAATCCAGAGCCTCCTTTCTCATCAAGGTGATCCATCAATTATTTTTGTTAGCTGACTGGTCAAGTTTATAATTGTCTTTATTTGAAAAAAATCTTCCTAGAAAATTGTGGCTTGGTTTATAAACTCCCAGTAGTCCATTTCTGAGCTCTGAGAAAGCTTGCCTTCTGAGCTATCTGACCTTTTTTCTGGGGAAGAGATATTTTGGGATGGTTCCACCTCTTGTTTTTAATTTCTTTCTTAGGCCTCTTATAGACTAAATTCTCTCATATAGTAGCATGAGCTCTCTTGTACATTTCCTCGATCATGTCTAGAGTTACATTGCTTTTTATGTATTGAGGGAATTGTGTCTTGTAAGTATCATCTTGTTCCAGTAGGTAATGCACATGACCTGCAATGTTCTGACCCAAGATGTACTTCCATTGTACTTCTGCCTTGAATTCCTTGCTTTTTGAATATCACTAGAGCAGCGTTTTTCAACTGCTGTTCCGCGGCACCCCTGGTGTGCCGTAGGTGCAGACAAGACAAGAATTTTATAATTTTTCACTATTTTGTTTACTTAATATTTCATAATAAAGTAATTATAAAATACTTTCTTTGTGTTTATTTGATTCCTATTCAAGAGAATTACTTTATATATAGTCAATATAGGCACAGAGTTAAATTTTTTAACATTTTCTAATGATGGTGTGCCTCGTGATTTTTTTCATGAAACAAGTGTGCCTTTGCCCAAAAAAGGTTGAAAAACACTGCACTAGAGAATAGTTTGGTACTTGAAGGGTAGACAAGTCTGTCCACAGCTCCCTTCAAGACCCCAAAATTTTACTGCCAGTAGTAGTTCTGGCAAACCCTGCAACCAAATAGCAGGTAAAGGCACCAGGTTGACTATCGATGCTTTCCACATTGTATTCATCTCAGTCACCTCCACTTGGCCTTCATTCACCTTGTCTGTGCCAAATCTGTTTAGAAACCTGCGGGCCAGCAGCAGGCCAGTACAATGTGCTGCAGCGTAATTCATCAGGCCAACCTGCACTCCATACTTTGGGTTCATGAGCATACGCTACACAAACTATTTTATCAACTTCTATACGAGCAAAAAGAATCTGAGAAATGCTATTTTTGTTGGTTACACAAACTATCATCCTGTGTTTGGGCGTGTTGTATGTATTTTTACCCTGGATTACCATGCGTTTCTGGGCATAATAATCAATTTTACCCGCTCATCGTTTTCTACATTTTACTTGGTATCTCTTGAAGTAGGCCTTATTCTTGACAACTTTAACAAACTCCATTCTGTAGAAGAGAGACCCATGTCCATGGCTAGCCATAGACCCACAGGGCCAGCATAACTCTGGGGTCAGGGAGTAAGGTGGTCCTGAAATTATTTTTTTAAAAAGGAAGATAATCTGTTCATTGGAAGGTATGGGCTTCCACATGCTTCACTAGTAACATTTTCTGGCATCTAGCCACTTGCTATTAAGTTTGGCACAGGTTTCAGATTTAGAGACAAATTCAAGGCCCACCTTTAGCAGTTTTCCAGTGTTGAGGGTTATATACTACATGGCGACTTGCCTGCTTTTTTTCAACTATTTGATCCTTGTATATTGGGTATAGATTGTAAGATATCTCAAATATTTTGTGAAATAGGCCAGAATGAGTAAATGATTGAATAAATAAAAAAATAAAGCATGTCCTTAAGCTACAGCTTAAGAACACTTTGGCTGGTTCTGATGAACAGCTGGTTATCATTACATTTTAATAGAGACAACAGAGCCTGGCCATGCTTCAGCCCTTTCTGATGAGAAATACCCAGATCACATCCTTTTTCCTACCACCCTCATTTGCTCTAAGGAATTGACCAGTGGCAGGCATCTGACCATTGCACTGGCCAGATGATGGTCTATAATGTGACCCGGCACCAGATGATGGTCTATAATGTGATCTGGGCCAATCAGATTTAGTCTCCTGAGAAACTAAAGTGCAATTAGAGTGCATACTAGCAAGTTAGTATGAGGAAGCTGAAACTGAAGAATCTTGATCAGAGAGGAGCCTGAGAGAACATAATGCCGAGCTAGTTATGAGGGAGCAGAAACTATGCTGAAGACAAGAAACTGGGCGGGAGAGAGAAGAGAATGAGTCAGGATGGCCCACAGACACAGCTGGGAGAACAGCTGGACCCAGAGCTGCCGCTCTTCCTAGAAGTTTCCGCATCTGCTTCCAGTCCACATGCATTCTCCTGGTAAACCTCCCAATTTCCAAGAAAACTTGACCGAGCCTTTGTTGTTTACAGCCAAGAGTCTCGACATGTGTCAAAGCATTTCTTTTCTTCCTGTTTTCGCGCAGTTACAGAGTTTATACTTGATTGCTTTGAGCTTTTCCATTTTCCCAGTAAGATTTAAAAATGATTGTCTCATAGATGGATCTCTAAGAGCAGAACTTTAACAGAAACAAAACAGAAAGAGCTATTTAGACCCATTTACTTATCTTCAAATAAATACTGTATTTAAAAATCCTAAATATTTATGGAAGATGATTCCCTAACTTCCTCCAATGGCTTGCTCGATTTTCTCATAAATAGTAGGCAGAACTCATCTGCCAAGAGGCCCCACTATCTGATATTTGCACACACTGGGGTTTTCTCCTCTTTTGCTAGTTGTTCTGGGTAGAATATCTGACTTTTTGACTTGACTTCTCTCATACGTATCCTTGGGCTCCTCTTAATCCATCCTTGGGCGACTTGTTTCCTTCCCTACGGCCCAGTTCCTTATACCTGAGACCTATATGGGGTGAACGGGAGTAGCCTATCAGAAGCTGAACCTTTTTAAACTTTAAACACAGTCAAACTTATATACTGTGCTATAGAAAGATCCAGAACTTTTTATTACTCCACCTCCTACAAGGGAAGATTGGTGATTAGCTTGATGGAAATATAGATCCTATAGGGGTTCTGCCATGTTAGTCATTGTCCTTCATTTATCAGAGTCACCTCAAACTTTAAGAAATAGGCAGATACTTAAGCCACTAGAAATATGTAATGTTCCTCATTTTCATTCCCTCTGTGTTATCTGGGCCAAATACCTGCCACATACAGCCCTTATTTAAATAATTCATGAATTTTTGGATGTCTGGTTTCTTTTGGAGTCATCCTAATGACAACATTGACTGTACAGAAAATCATACAAGTTGTGTGCATAATCCAATTTGCTCATTAGCTGAAAATATCAGAACTTTTCAACCTGAATATACATGGATTCTGGATAGTCCAAGAAGGATAATTCTGAGCCACAGTCTGATACATGTTTCTATGGTTGATTCCCAGTTAATGATGGCTGGATCTGCCACATCATCTTTCATTGCAAGGCTTGCTCATTCTTAACTTTATGTGCTTTTAACACCTCTTCTATTGAGAAGCTTGCATTGTAAACATTTCACTTACTTTCTATGGGAGAACCTTAGCTGCTTAATGGTACTCATGCATAGACACTCCCCCACCCCTTCCCAGACATTCATGCCTCTGTGTCCCATTATGTTCTTGTCCTATGAGCTTAATGTTCTCCTTTCCTTGTCCAGCTCCCAAAATTAGTCCCCCTTTTCTCTGAATTCTTCTGGCTTTTCCAGTTCTATCTGGTCCCCAGTTCTTCTGAACCTTTACAGCCTTAGCCACTCTTACCAGCTTAACTTTTAGCATAAACTGTAATGGATTGCTTCCTGCTGTTCAGGTCAGCCCCTGAACCAAGTCACAAAGTTTGAAATGAAACTGGGATCATGGCCTTTACTATGACTTTATGCTGCATGCATCTTGCCTAGGCATTCATCCTGATACCACAAAAATATGTTTTGGTTGATCCACTTCAACTCTATTTCCTTTGCACGTGGAAAAGCAATATGAAGCATAGTCACCACCACTTCTTCAGCAGGAAAAGCTAGGGGGCACAAACCTTTGAATTATTCTGGAAAAGAACTTATATTTCCCCAGGAATTATCATTGCAGAAGAGAAGGCTGAAGAGAGAGGACAGCCACCCAGTTCTTCATAAACTTGCTTGATTGGGATGTTCTAAGAGGATGCTCAAATACCCATATTAAAGCATACGTATAAAATCCCATTCAAAAGTGAAGCTTAAATGATAGTTTAAATTATCATTCTGAGCATAGACAATTGAGCACTCATCACAGTAGAATTAACCATTGTCAGTACCATGGTGTCATCATTACTCCTCTCCTCCCTATATCACAGGGAGAAAATAGATGCCCCAATTAAAAACTGGACTATAAATATTTGAGTTGAACTGTTACTAGAAGACCTTCTTATTCTCAATTTTTACATATTCTGGGTGTCCAAGATGCAAAATTACTTTTACCATGCGTTTCAATGGCTCCACGATTTTTGACAATTAACATTACTCTGGCATTTGCTCACGATCAGTAGGCCTGAGCTTGGAAAGCAAGTCCTATATATCCTGGCTAATTTCCCCTAAGCCCCAGGACTAGAAATTAGGTTGCTGCCACCAGGGTTTTCACATGATCCAACTTTTCTACAAGCTCTGCTGAAGCAAAGCATTTAGCACACAAAACAGTCAATACCTTCAAATAAGAGTATGAATGTGAATGGGCTTTGTAAGCGTCCCCTTCCCAGTGGGGGCTTGGGTCTAATAACCGTGATCAGAGAATAAAACAGACAGTTGCTGTCACTGAGACAGTCCATTGGACTCTAGGACAAAGAACATTCCAAAGCTTCAGCATCTTACTGGGGAAAAGGAGACAGAGAGTGCCCTTCTATATTACTGCCTCCTTTCTACCTGGGGGTCTTGGAGGCAGTGCAGAAGGTCTGGGTAAAACACCTAAAAACCAGCTGCAGGATAAGCAGAAGCAGATCTGGGGGAAGGAAGGGCAGAGAAGTAGCCACATTCAAGTGGGGAGCAGAGCAAATGCTAAAGACCCAGAGGTGGGAAGCATGAGGTCTGAACTGGGTTGGCCATGGCAGCTGTGCTCTGGGGGAATCTCTTTTGAAGGCCTGTAGCACCACTGGTCCTGGGCACATCTGCCGTTGTCCAGAAAGTTCAATTCAGAATGGATTGTTTCCTACTGAACTTCTGAAACAGAAAAAATACGATGAACTTAAAGATTGGAATCAGAAGTCTCGAATTCGTGTTCAATGTAGTAAGGTGTTGAAGCTGACTCATGAGAGCCAATATATATATTTTTCTTTTTCTGACTCCATGTGCAGTGAGTCAGGCTGATGCCTTGAAATGGGCTATTATTGGAATGTTAACACCACAGAAATTGGCAAACTAAAAGTCAGTGTTGTAGGATAACCTTATCCACCCTCCACAGAAAGTCACCACTGCATAGCTGTCACATCGATCATTTGAACCTGGGTAAAATTTGTAACTTCTCCAAATCTTGAGTGGTACCTATTTCACAAGGGATATTGGTGTAAATGAAACAATTAACTTGGAAGTTCTCCGTAAATTCAAGTTTCTACAAGAGAGCGATTCATTATTTGAAGTAAAATGTTAAGTACAAAGTTTTAACATTTGTTAAAATTAAAGCATATTATGATCACCCTTTTTAGCTTAAAATATAATCTAGGACAAGATTTCAGAAAGCACAATATATAGGAAACAGCATATTAGGCTTAGTTAAAACTATTATGTTCATGTTACAGAACTCTAACTCAAATTGGCTTCAACAATGAAGTAAGTTCATTGTCACCTAGGCTAAAAAGGCCAAAGAGAAGGCCACTTAATTTAGCTAGCTCAATCCAGAGACCAGGCTTAACCAGCAGCCCACATGATGTCATCATAGAGCAGGATGACCATATGTCCCTGTTTACCCAGGAGATTCCAGTTTATTCATCCTGTCTGGTTTGGCATTCATCTTGCCTCATTTCATTCTCAAAGTTGTCCTAGTTTACAAGATAAATGATCTGTTCACTTAACCAAGATTTGCTCTCTCTGCTCAGTTTCTGTGTTGTAGAATTCACCCTCTAGTATCACATGATACATTTCCCCCCACCCACCTACCCACTACCTGTAGTGCCAGCTTCTTCCATGTGGGTAGCAAATTACCTCTAGCAGCTGCAGACCTTGCACCTGAAACCCTTTGATTTAGTGGGACAAAAAGTCGCTTCTAACAGCACCTAGACAAATGTCAGGACGCACTGTCTCTCCCTGGTCTGATTTAGGTCACGTGGCCATTCCTGAGCATCCATTTAGGAGCTTGGGTTTACTGATGGACTTACCCAGTCATGTTCACACCTAAAGTATAGAATAAGATAATTCCACACAAATCATGCAACCAGGAATGAGGATGAGTGAATTTTCTCAAGGAACAGCAGTGGCTGTGGGCAGCAGAAGAGGTGAGTAGATCCTGGAGAGGTAACAAGAACAGTACAAGTGCAGGAGCAGGGGTCGGCTGACCCAGCTCATAGCTTTTCCACGAAGTAGTGTTGGGATGATGGGCCAGCCCGTGTGTGTGTCTTGGACCTCAGTTTCCTGTGATTGCTGGTAAAGTGCGAAGGTAAGACTAAGAGTACTTCAAAGATTCTGTTTCGCTGTATGTGTTTAAGTTATGGCTATATTTTCTCATCAGATTTCAGAATGATCAATTCCTGATAATTATCAACACCTGATTTTTCTCACTGGGGTTCCATAGACCTCACCTTGGCTTTAGTCTTAAAGCTAGAAGCCTTCCAACTCTGGTGGAGATCTGAAAGGTTCCATTGCTCCTATTAAGTCAGTCGTATTCTTTAACTAGCTAACTATCCCCACAGTTTACAACTTGTGTCAGAGTCCAGGAAGATTTGCTTTTAGTTTTTTTCCCAGTGAACCAAACAAGTCATAAAAACAGATTTATATCATGGTTTCCTTACAGCTGCATTTCATCCTAGGTTTCTTAAATCAAGAAATTGGCTATCCTAATGGCTGAATGAATAAAACACGGCAGCAATGAGGGACTGCCTTTTGCAAACAGAGAGGGAGGCTTATTATTTAAATGTTCCTGGTTACATTAAGTGGAGCAAAAAGCCTTAGAATCGAAAGTAAGAGAAATAGGCAGCCCCGTCAAAAACGCCACCACGCTGTAAATAAAATATGAAACTGGCTCAGAAAGGGAGCATTTACATCCAAGTCAAACACTGATATATAGTCCCTAATTGTGAGACGTTTGTAAAAGGTGACATGACACCTGTCAGTTACCCACAGCAGCCAGGAAATGTAGATTACATGAATAATTCACCATCTAGTGCCCTTTGTTGCTAAGCCATCTAAGCCCAGTCCATAAAATAACTGCTGATATGAGAGAAGGAAAATATGTAAGTTGCAAGAGCCTTATGTTTCACATGGAAATGTTCTAAAGGCAGTTTCATTATGGAACTGCGTTCCAGGGAGCACCAGGGGCTAAATAATTAACGTGTGAGCCTTCGGTAGGTATAACAAAGGAGGGGGCTTGGGCTCTGGAAACGTTATACGCTCCCCTAGGGGAGGCCCATCAGAGGATCTTCAGTATCAGAAACATATCATCCTTATAACGTTCTCACCCTCCCAAACAGCAGGCAGACCGTTAAAAAGGCCAAGCCTGACTTTTGTTTTGGAATTGTGGAATTACAGAATATTACATTTGGGGAGTCACTTAGAGATAGCCTATCTCATTGGTTCTTAGAAGCAACAGAAACCCTTTTTTTCAAAGTCTTATGTGAGCCGAAACTGGTTTAGAGCGTCAGCCTACAGACTGAACGGTCCCGGGTTCAATTCCTGTCGGTCAAGGGCATGTACCTGGGTTGCGGGCACATCCCCAGTAGGAGGTGTGCAAGAGGCAGCTGATTGATGATTCTCTCTCATTGATGTTTCTAACTCTCTATCCCTCTCCTTTTCTCTCTGTAAAAAATCAATAAAATATATTTAAAAAACAAAACAAGCTGAAGCCGGTTTGGCTCAGTGGTAGAGCGTCCCAGGTTCGATTCCGGTCAAAGGCATGTACATTGGTTATGGACACATCCCCGGTAGGGGGTGTGCAAGAGGCAGCTGGTCGATGTTTCTCTCTCATCGATGTTTCTAGCTCTCTATCTCTCTCCCTTCCTCTCTGTAAAAAATAAATAAAATATATTAAAAAAAACAAAACAAAACAAAAAACAAAACAAAGTCTTATGTGAGAATACACAATGCAAGACATAAAAGTGGAACTATTGTGAGGAGGATTATAAAATGGTCGGGAACTACCTACTCAGCAGCCCCCTGCCCCACCCGGCACCCCCCACCCCAGCCCAAGCACCTGCAGGGATCCAACTGTCCTGTATCCCAGATAAGGAAACAGAGACTCCTGGGGGACAAAGGGGCTCACTGAAGTCCCAGAGCCAGACGGTGGCAGAGCTGGGACTGAGAGCCAGACAGCTGCCTCCCGTGCAACACATATACACATGTACAACTGTAAGTACAGCTTGTCGACACAGCCACGTGAGGAGCCAGGGTTTGGAGAAATACCAGTTCTGCAGCTCCCGGGACCTCACAAGTGAGCATGAGGAATAAAAAAAAACAACAACTGACTCTTTCATCTGTGGTCTGGGCCCAGGCAGCCTGATACCTACAAGCCCCACCTCCCCCATTCGAGTGTTGGCCACAAGGCCAGGGTCAGAGGTCACGAGCCAGGTGGAAGGTGGGGCCTTGGAATGCCCAAGGGACTGGGCAGGCAGCCATAGGTAACCGGAGCCAGCCATCCAATCCTTCTGCGTCCCTGGGCTGCTGCGAGAAAAGGGATCATTGGAGAGAGAGCCACAGCGGTGGCTGACTCCAGCAGAGAATCCAAGCAACGCTGAGGAGGAAGATTTTCTCACCTCGACAAGGTGGTTCCTTCCTTGTAGCTTCCTTCCTTCATGATGAAGATTCCAGCAGACAAAGGGGAATAAAAAGAGGCTGTGTTTCATAGAGTTAATGAAAGAAAAAGACCTTCTTTTTCATTTTAGGCTTATTTGCTGCCACGGTTTGACTTTTTATTTTATATTTTTTATGTTTGCAAGGAGATTTCATTACTGTGTAAACCTACTGTGTGCAAATGTTTTGGCACGGGGTTTTCTCTAATGTTTGCTCTTGTCTCAGTTGATTTACCTAAAAGCTTTTTAGGAGGTTAACCTGTAGGAAAATGGTACTGGGGAAGGGAACCAAGTTTTTGATTCCCAGTGGGTCAAAAGTAAATATAATTTAAGTAAATATAATTTCAAGACTTTCTGAGTGAGTTTCTTTGCAATCAGTAATCACTTTTATAAATGAACACATAATAATTTGTTTACAAAACAATAATGTGCTGTCGGTTTCCCCAGAAATGCTGAAGATGAAATGCTTTCATGTTGACCATCCAAGCCAGCCTGAAGCAGGGGAAACTGGGCATCTTGATGCAATAGCTGCTTTGCGGCTGATTCTCTCAGTGCGTATGTCACTGTGCCCACTTGACTATGTGAAGGTGGGAGAATTTCTTCCAACGAAGGGAGGTTATTATTAAATGAGTCAATGATTATCCAAACCAATTACTGCTTGTTCCAATAAAGCTTCAATGTCTCTCAAGGACAGCCTGGGGAACTCGTCTCTAGTTTGAGGCTGGTGGGGGCCAGAGCAGCAGAGTGTGAGACCAGCAAATGGGTAGGCCTCCCGCCAGCCTCAGTTTCCTTGTTTGTGATTCGAGTGCCTGCCTCACAGGATGGCTGCGAGCATTATGGCTACCACATCGGCCTGGCAAAATCCTCACCTAATGGGGTTGTCGTCTGGGTTCGCAGAATCTGGGGCTGAGACAAAGGCTTCCACGCACGTTCTTTATTGCATATGTGACTCCAGGGAGCTGGATGAGAGATGGGAGTGCCACCCACCGCGGAGCGGGGGGTAGCGCGGAGGGGGGGGGGGGGCGGGGAGGAGAGCAGGCATTGTCAAGGCGGCTACTGCTTAGCGTTGTTCTTTTTAGCAGATCAAAATACAAAACACCCAGCTAATGTTGCATTTCAAATAAACAGCAAAGGCTTGCTTTTTTTTTTTTTTTTTTTACTATAAGTGCATACCATGTAATAATAATAGTTGGGACATACTTAGAGTAAAAAATTCTTTGTTGTTTACCTGGAATTCAAAGTTAACTGGGAGTCCTGTGTTTTATCTGCAACTAGAGGCTTGACCCTCTGGGACTGAGAAGTCATGTGAAGTCTGTGTTGGCCTTGAGCCATTCGTCCCCTTCCCCCACGGGTCAAAGTTAATGCCCCCCATAGGCCAGAACCCTCGGAGCTCTTCTGTGCTGCTCATGTAGGGCTGAGTGTGTTCGCATTAGCGTCCACAGTGTCAGGCCCGAGCCGAAGGTGAGGTGCCAAGTGGGTCCTGTGTGAGGCTGACCTGAGGCAGCAGTGGCTAGACACGTGACAGCGAAAGGTGTGCAAGAGGTGTCCGTTACAGAGAGCGAAGTGCAGTGATGGAGGGCACACGGAGCCAAAGGCCCGTGTTGGAATCTCAGTTCTGCCGCTTACTAAGGCAGGTGATACAAAGTTTCCAAGTCTTGGTTTCTTCATCTTAAAATGGCAATAATAATGCATAGTAGGATTGTTGTGAAGATTAAAAACAAATATAAAGTTCTCAGAATGGTCCTTGGGACATCCTAAGTGTTTGCTGTTATCCTGAGAGTGGTAGATTTCAACCACTGTAACTCTGCAGCTGGGAAAACTTGCAACTAACTATGTTGCCAAATTTTGATCCATGTCCAAAACAATATTTTTTTTCACAAGTGAGGCTAAATGTTATCAACCCCTGGTCCATGTGGTTGTTGTTCAGCACTGAGGAGAATTATTATCTGCCTGGGTGATGGTCTTTTAGAGAATCCAGAGGGAAAGGTTTTTTGTGCCTCATTGAACCTGTGGGCTTCCTGTGGAACCAGCCACATGCCCTGAGCTTCCCACCCCTTACCCTCAGCCAGTTGGGTCCCCTCCATTCAGCACCACGGGACCTGCTCAGCTGGACACCGTCTGCTAACCCTGGGGTAACTGGATGTAGCCGTGGTTATAGCAGACATAGATCGCGCATATTGATCAGAACAGAAAAGTGTGTGTCTCTCCATATGCTGAGATTAATAGTCAGTTTTTTCCCGTTCTCTGAAACTTGCTTCTTTGTCCCAGCGTTCACTTCTCAATACCTTACGTGACCTGCCAGAAATTCTAACATGTGAACCTGGGCCTCAAACACAAAATTGCTGGGAAAATGCTGGCTTAAAGAGTCACTCAAGTAGTGCTTCCTCCACAAAACCATCCCACGCTCTCCCTGCCCTTAGAAGCTGGCCCCTGGGAGCTCCTGTGGGGCCCCCGGCAGTCCTCAGCCTCCGCCCTGAAGGCAGAGCATCCTAATGGCTTGTTTGCAGGTCTGTTTTCCTGAGACTGTTGAACTCCGTAGGGCAGAGCCACATATATTCACCTCTGTGTCTCTAACCCCCGGCCCACTTCTGGCACAGGGTGGGAGCAGGCCTGATTTATCCAGTAGGCACAGTAGGCACCATGCCCAGGACCTACAATATTTTTTTAAAAATTAAATTTCCCTTAAAATCAGAAGAAAAAATGGAACTGTTAAAGTAGAAATAAATTTTAAAAATTTCCCCTCATATCAGAAAAAAAAAAAGGTAACTTTTAAGGCCCTAAAATCTACTCGATTGTCTTAATGTTTGTTTGTTTTTTAATGGATAAAGGGCCCCAAAAAAGACAAAAGTGCCAAGGGCCCACAAAAGCCATAATGTGGTCCTGGTATTGAAAGATGAAGTAAACAAGTGAGTAAATACGCAAGTATTGTTTAAAAATGCTTTACAAATGACACAGGGCCATGAAAATGTAGCTTTTTACTAAAAGCTGACAGTTTTATTGCTGCTGTAAAGTCCTCCTGCCCTTTAGGACATTAGCCCCTAAGGAATTTAAATTATTTTTCCAAATTGAAGGCTTTCTTAAGTCATATTCATATTCTTTCTTCCTATGAAAGAAAAGCTTTAAGTGGCTCCTTATGAAGAATATTGTAGTGGCCTGACTGGCATGGCTCAGTGGTTGAGCGTCAACCTATCAACCAATAGGTCATGGTTCCATTCCCAGTCGGGGCACAAGCCTGGGTTGCTGACTCGATCCCCAATGTGGGGCATGCAGGAGGCAGCCGATCATTGATTCTCTTTCATCATTGATGTTTCTATCTCTCTCTCCCTCTCCCTTCCTCTCTGAAATCAATAAAATAAACATTTTTTAAAAGAATATTGTAGTGTGGACAGGGAGGGGGCAATATAGGCACAGAACAGAAAGGGTCTGCTTCCCACTTACATACCCAGTACATAATCCACACCAAATGAGCACTGGACGAAAAGCGGAGCTCCTAAAGAAAGGGAACCAAAGTGGATGTTATTTTTACAAAAAAGAAATCCATGAGCCTCACCTTCATGCAGTGAAAACTCACTACCCCACCATCACGGCTCACCGCTGAGAAGAGTGAACTCCAGTATTCTGGAGCGACCCGCTGCTCTATTCTACCCTGTGAGTTGGTTGATGAAAATGAATCCTATCATTCTCTCTCTTGGAAAATATAAACTCAGGGGACACTGATGCGCAGACTATCTTCCAAGGTCAGAATATGTTCTGACCCAGCGATCACACTATTCTGGGCTGCCACACGTACTAAGGCGCATCTGGACACGTCCGTTTCTTGCAATCTTGAAGAGCCAAACTAATGTAAGAAAGAAACTTTACTTTCTGAAATTATTCTCAGGAGAATTCTTTTAAAATATGAGGTCTCGTGGTGCATTAAAATATGAGAGTACAAAATGACCATAGGTGGTGAACTTAAGAAAAGGGTTCTTTTTTTTCCTTTTTATTCTAAGACTTTTTTTTTTTTTTTAACATAATGCAGCTTTATTAGTCTTACAAAAATAAAACAAACAAGAGTTACAATTTGCCCTGACTGGTTTTGCTTAGTGATAGAGAGTCGGCCTGCAGACTGAAGGGTCCTGGGTTCGATTCCAATCAAGGGCATGTACCTTGGTTGCAGGCACATCCCCAGTAGAGGGGCGTGCAGGAGGCAGCTGATCAATGTTTCTCTTTCATCGATGTTTCTAATTCTCTATTCCTCTCCCTTCCTCTCTGTAAAAAAAGTCAATAACATATAAAAATTTTTTAAAAGAGTTACAATTTATGGAGACCCAAGCCCTGACCTAAGCTCTTTATACACATTTTTTTTATTCAAGGGGAAAAAAATTAAATACGATGTGTTTTGCAAAAGTTGTTTTGCAGAACTATTGAGAAGGACATTGTTTCACCTATACAAGCAGCACAAAAGCAAAAATCAACTATAATTAAAGAGCTACCATATTATTATCTTCCTGTTTGGTTCCTGAGTTGTATGTTCATAGGCTGGGCTTCCCCTGGCTTGGTTTGGACTTGATACAGAGGTCAGAGAAGAGTTCTGATGAGAACAGGCTCCGGGGAGAATGGTCATGGTAGGGTTCCCAGGAGCAGATAGCAAAAAAAGGAACAAAGATGTCTAACAAATGGACAACTACCACCTCCTGCGTGTCTACAGCTGTTCCAGGCAGCCATTCCAGGCATCTGACATCCATGAACAAATGTCTCATGATGGACAGGCTCCTGTGTGCCAGGCACCAACCATGCCAGTGTCCTGTGTTTATTAACTAACCTTCCCAATACATCCACAAGGCAGGTCCCCCTATCATCGCTGTCATCTTATAAGCAAGGACACGGAGGCAAAGAAAGCTCAGTGCCAAGATCACCCAACCAGTAAAGGAGATCGCCCTGGGACCCAAACGTGAAGGGACAGAGCCTAAAGTAAAGCTCAAGACCATTCCCAGAAGTAGGGACTGTCATTATCCCTACTTGACCTGCAGAGAACATGAGATTTAGAGAGAGGCCAGGCGACTTCCTGGAGTTTACCTAGTTAGTAATTAGCAGCGATGAGAAGTTTATCCAAGCAAACCAGGCCCCTGAGCCAACACACTGAGATCACTTCAGCACGTGCAGTGTCCATGTTCAGGACGGCGCTCCGGCCTGTTGGCTGAGAAGGGATTTCATGGTGATAGAGAGGCTGATGCGCAGAGAAAGAAGGCAGGGGAGGGGCACAGAAGAGGCTCTGGGGAGTATGGCCGAAAGAGAAAGGGGACCAGCTCTGTGCTTGGCAGAACAGTAGTGGAAGTAGTGCAGCTTTCCGGGACACAAGAAAAAAAGGAAACACATCAGAAAATGGATAAGGCGGAGAGATTTCTTAGAAGCACGGGGGCACAGAGAAAGGGGACACTAAAGGTGTAAAGAAACAGCAGAAGTGAACGAAGTATAAAGAAGGCCATAGAATAAATGTTCTGGAAAGGTCAGAGCCATCAGCTCCTGGAGGTGAAGGGACAGCTCACGGCACACCAGCCTCCCGTGGCCTCCTCAGGCAGCACCGGGCAGGCCCTTCCTCCTTCGGGTGGCACACACCCGGGGATCGTCAGCAAGGCCCTCGGGGCTTCCTTCACAATAAAACATTGTATGGGCCTTGCACCTATGACTCAGTGTGCATTGTATGTCTGATCGAAAGGAAGATTGGCTTTACCTGCAAGTGCTAACGTGTTGGCTGGGTTGAAACGAGTGCACGATTACATAAGAAATGAAAATACCTGGGGAGCAAGCAGTTTACCACCAGGCATGGGACATGCAGAGTCCTGAGAGGAGAGGTGCCAGGCGGCGCCTTTGCCAGCGGGGAGAATAGCTGTGGTTGGACGGGTGTTTTGTTTAGCTTTTACCCCGGTGTTTGGCACGGAGTCCTGGACGCTGAATGGGGCCCCTGAACCCTGCCTGACACCGAATTGCTTTCTCTAATGTCATTCCTGCTTTGCTTTGAGAAGGACTGGGTAGCAACAAAGGGGAAAGGACAGAGTAATTAAAATTTGTTTCATGTGAAAACTGTATGTGCTGAGCCTGCAAGAAATAGAGTGTAATGTTTAAAAGAAGGGCCTTTGGCCCTAGCAGGTATGGCTCAGTTGGTTGGAGTGTCATCTGGTACAGCAAAAGGTCAGGAGTTCGATTCCTGGTCAGAGCACATATCCAATTGTGGATTCAATTGGGAGATAATTGATAGATGTTTCTTTTTTTTTTTTAATATATTTTATTGATTTTTTACAGAGAGGAAGAGAGAGGGATAGAGAGTTATAAACATCGATGAGAGAGAATCATTGATCAGCTGCCTCTTACACACCCCTCCTGGGGATGTGCCCGCAACCAAGGTACATGCCCTTGACCGGAATCGAACCTGGGACCTTTTAGTCCGCAGGCCGAAGCTCTATCCACTGAGCCAAACCGGTTTCGGCTGAATGTTTTTTTATTTATTATTATTATTGATTGATTAAGATATTACATATGTGTCCTTATTCCCCCATTACTCCCTACCTCCCATTCATGCCTCCACCCCCCTGTTGTCTGTATCCATTGATTAGGCTTATATGCATGTATATAAGTCCTTTAGTTGATTTCTCCCTCTTACCCCCACTGTCTCCTACCTTCCCTGAGGTTTGATGTTCTGATTGATGTTTCTCTCTCAGACATTGATGTTTCTCTCTGTCTCCCTCTCCCTTCCTCTCTCTCTAAAATCAATAAAAACATATCCTTGAGTGAGGATTAAAAAAAAGAAGAAGGAGGAACTCTGGGACTAGACATAAAGAAGTTCAAGCTTTGGCTCCATTATGTCTTAGCTGTAGGACCGTAACAAGTTACTCAATCTCTCTAAGCCTTAATGTTTTTCATCTGTGCAATGGGCATAATTATAGGATCAACCTCAGAGGGTCCACGTGGGAATGGGGTATAAGATAATGCAGGCTAACAGCTTAGTTTAGAACCTGGTACTTAAGTGCCTAGCAAATGTTAGCTGGTATTGCCATCTGTAAAATGGGACGGATAACCTCTCCAGCTCCCTCAAAGAATGCTAAGGCCGAAACAAAAGGTCAGCAAGAAGAGCTCTTTGAAAAGCACTCGTCAATTTCCCATTATGCAATGCGGTGTATTAAGACCAAGGGTGGACATGGAGTTAGAAGACTTGGATCCTGGTCTATGAACCTTCATCTATTTATCCCCTAAGGGGTGGGTTGGTTAAGTCCCCTTTGACCTCCCCTTTAGCTCTGACATTCTGGGACCCCAGGGCCCCTTCATTCTCCTGTTGTCTGTGGCAGGGACCCTCCCTCGGGCGGGTTTGTGGCTGTAACACCTATTTCCTGCTGGCCTGCCAGGGCCCTATTTGATCAACTTAAAAAGGGAAGAAAAAAAAATTACTCACACACACATATCAGGGAAGATGTGCCAGATAGTTTAAGCAAAAAAAAAAAAAAAAAAAAAAAAAAAGGCAAATGGAAGAACGGTGTGTGATTCTATTGCATAAATAATCTAGAATAATTTTTAAAATATAGATTTTTGTATTGCAGGGATTATCTCTTGAGCAATTTAAGAAAACTTTCACTTTAGGCTTTACACATTTCCAAACCTTATACTGTGAGCATGTTTTATTTGATAATGGAAGTCATTGTAGTCAAGATGTAAATGAAATTCCAAATATGTTTGCAGTAGAGAGTTTTGGGGGAAAATAAGAAAATCACTTATTACTTAGACCAACCTAGAAAGATTGCTTTAACATTTTAATTTATATTCTTTCAGTCTTTTTTTCTATCTCTGTGTATCACAGAGAAATGCATGTATTTATTTACAAAACATAACCATGCTGTCTTATAATTAGCCTCACTTAACAATATATTGCTTATGTTTCCCTGTCATTAAAGTCTCTGCTACAATCTACAGCACGATTTCAATGAGTGCTTACTTTTCCATATTGTCTGTGGCCAACCTTCTCTTGCTGCCCATTCTGGCTGTTCTTGGTTTTCCCATTGACAGTCTTCTGTAGAATAATGAAACGCTGATATGTTTGGCTTGCTTTCTCTCTTTGGGCAGAGCTGGCTGCTCTGCCTTTTCTTCCTCCTCTTTGTATCCTTTAGCTTTTGGGTGGAGGCCCAAAGAGCTCCACAAGGGGTGGTGTGTGTTTAAGAAACTCAGCTAAAGAAACAAACTGATCTCAAAGAGCTCTAAACCCAGAGTGTCGGGAAAATGCTGAGCGTTGTAATTGGCCTAATGCTGCTCCCGTGAGAGATGCCATCTCCCTCGGCCGCCAGAGTTCTGGCAGGGAGCTTCTCTCTTCTCATCCAGCTGATGACAGATAAATATTCCTCACTTCAACAGTTACGTGCGGCCCCCAAAATGTTTCCCTCGGTCTGTCAAACACGCATTGGGAATGCCTACCAGCTCATCTTTGGAGATGGGGAAAAAAACATGCGTGGTGACATCCGCAAACCCAGACTGTGAGCTATGGGTTTCATAAAGAAGATAGCCTCTTGGGCCACGCCGGCCCCTGCCCCCCGGGCCCGGCTGTGGGTCCAGAGATGGTGACTCAGGAGGGAATGCCAGTGATGAGCGACAGGCATGCCAGGGAACTACTCAGCACGTGCCAACAAGTAACCTCATACGGTAATCAAACGCCGGCCAATCTGCGAACACTTTGCGTAACAGCATATTTGGATTCGGGGCTTAGCTCTCCCGAGCTTGAGTTTCACGTTTGCCCGAGCCTAGCCCCAGCTTCCCAGGGCCCCTCCTCTGGGCCCTGTCTCTGCTTGCAAGTGTGGAGAGGAGTTCTTCCAACAGCCAGAACTTGGCTCTCCCTTCAAGGTAAATGCCGAACTCTGCCAGGGATCAGCTGTCTCATCTGTCTGCACCCCTCGTTCGGGCCAGTGCTGCTTCTCTGCACGCCCCGTTCCTTACCAGGAAGCCAGCAATGTGGGTGATGAATGCCTCCTTTGCTGTTGGGATACTTAGCAGTCATTCCTGGTATTGTCATGGTTTCTGAGGCACCCTACCAACAACGAGGGAGAGGTCTGCTGACTGACAATTGCTGATAGAACAGCATTCTATCCAGTCCTGGCAGTAATAACTGCCAAAGTATTCCTGCACCATCAGGCATCTGGGCTGTCCAGAAGCCTCAGGAAGGGCAGAGAAGCTTACAGATTCCGAGGCCCCTCACTTCTGGATCCAGTCTTTCTGCAGATATCTTGAAAACTGAGAGTGTGATGGATTTAATTGAGGACCCACATGATAGGATATCCTCTCTGCTTTCCCACACAAACGTGCTCTAGACTGGCAGCCACTCTCTGGGGTCCCTTTAAGCTGAAGGCCAAGGCCAAATGAGCCAACTGGCCCACTCACCTCATCGGTACTGCCTCCATGTGTGTCAGCGTTTCCTCACGGCCTGGGTATTTGTACTCAAGGTGATATTGAACTTGAAGTGTTTAAATAGCAATACCTTGGGTCAGAGACAAAGATTAATCAATGATTGTGTCCATAATTCTTCCAATGAAGGAACCATTTATATTCAAACTCCAAGCAAGAAGAAATTGTTCCTATGAGGTAGGGCTTTTAAAATGCCCCTGCTCTGGCCACAGTGCCCTGAGAGCCGGGTGGCACCCGGAGAATGTGGTTGCAGACAGACGCCCAGGTTAGAGAGACCAAGAGCTGCAGTCACGCAGTCACAGCTGTATTAGAGACCAAAGCCTTCCCCAGGAGGAAGTTGATGAGGACTCAGTATTTAAACACAGCACTTTGAAAAAGAACTGAATCCATTATCGAAGATCCTGAAGAAAGAAGCTGACATCCCAGCACAGACCTAATAATAAAACCTCATGGATGTTCACCAGCTCTCCGGAGTAGGTGTGAACAGATAGATTTCCCTTGCCCCATCCATTAAGGGTCACCACCAGCTCATTTCCTTTTTTTTTTTTTTTAATTTTATTTATTCATTTTTCTAATTTATGTTGTTTTTATTTTTTAGTTACAGTCAATAAACAACATATTAGTTTCAGATGTACAATATAGTGATTAGACATTCATATAACTTATGAAGTGATCACCCCAGTAAGTCTAGTGCCCATCTGACACCATACAGAATTATAATATTATTGACTATATTCTCTATGCTGCACTTGACATCCCCATGACTGTCTTTATAACTGGCAATCTGCACATCTTAATAAGGAGAAACTGAAGGTTGAGAGCTGAACCCATTATAAAATGTGCTTATTACCAAGTGTGGGTTCTATCATTCCCAAAAACAAACAAAAAATCTTTTCCTTCAGAATGAAAGAAAACCACTCTAACTTTTAACTGTAGGTATGTTTGGGCTGGGTAGAATCCTTACTGTGTCTCTAATTTTAACTGTGGATGATAAAAAGGAGAAGATGCCCAACCTAAGCAGCTATTAATACTTTTTTGTGTCACTAGAATATACATGTGAGCCAAGAGCAATATGAAAGTAAAATCTCTTTCAAAGTAGAAAATAGACTGCTTGTCTTTAAAAAGCAAGAGTCAAGCACAGTAATTATTATTTTTAAAAATATATTTTTATTGATTTCAGAGAGGAATAGAGAGGGAAAGAGAGTAGAAATATCAATGATGAGAATCATTGATCGGCTGCTTCCTGCACACCCCATACTGGGGATCAATCCAGCAACCTGGGTATGTACCCTTGGCTGGAATTGAACCTGAGACCTTTCAGTCTGCAGGCCAACCCGCTACCCATGGAGCCAAACTGGCTAGGGCTAGCACAGTAATTATTAATGCTTTATTGATAGTTATTAGTCCCCCCCAATCTCAAAAAAGTTGAACCTATACTACCTATGTTCTTGGAAGAACATGAAATGTGGCCTCCAGTGACAATAGTGAAAGGAAAGAATAAATTTGGGAAATTCTCTGCATAGTTCATCATAGAGATTAATCAACCCAAAGCCTTCAAATGTTAAAGACAATTTCTGAAGGTTTAAGAGCTGTTCTTCAAAAAGCTATTTCTTTCATATGAACTATGTGAAGATCATTTTAAAGTTTTAAAGTCACACAATATGTAGAACACAAGAAAGGTTGTAGCGTTTAGAGAAAAAGCCCAGATGTTTGGCCTCTGTTACTGACTTCAGATGTTGGTGGGTCAGGAGCCAGTCACAGGAGGGACCCTAGGAGCAATGCTGCCCTTGTAGGCCCCTAAGGATAGAGCGGCTCCTGACGTACTGGCTTCCCCTGCAGGCGGGGCTGTTCCTGGAGTTCCTCCCTTGAGGTAGGCAGGAATGTGGGTGTCATGTTGCCCTATGAGCAGCACTGGGATGGTTTCCTCAAAGCAGTTCAATTTCCATCCCCATGCCCTTCCTTTACTAAAACTCGACAAACCATGAGAACCTATCGGGAACAAAGCGTGGCGCCATCGTACCTTCCACTTTACTAATTATCTGCTTTTTTCTTTCACTTGGTCTCCTTCTAGTTACTGGGCCATCGCCTCCAATTCCAGAAGCCAATGCCTGTTTTATTTTTCCAATCTAAAGATGAGTAAGGAGTTTATTTTCTCTTGTCCAATGCCCACGATGAACTTTCTCAACTCATCCTCCGAAAGGAAAAGAAGTTGTTGGCCGAGAACCATTGTAAGTTTATGCACATCTTACCAACAGCATGCACATACACAGGCGCGGTGTCCTTTCTTCTCTCAGGAACACTATGCTCCACGGCTGTGCGTTAAGTGATGTAAAGGCCGTGATGGTTATCATCTCTGTTTCATTGATAGTGCAGAGGGAGAAAAGCACCCCAAATGGGCATATTGCAATTTAGAAGAATCTCTGGGTACTTTTAAAGCATTGGACCACAAAGCACATTTTTTAAAAATATATTTTATTGATTTTTTACAGAGAGGAAGGGAGAGAGATAGAGAGCTAGAAACGTTGATGAGAGAGAAACATCGACCAGCTGCCTCCTGCACACCCCCCACTGGGGATGTGCCCGCAACTAACGTACATGCTCCTGACTGGAATCAAACCTGGGACCATTCAGTCCACAGACTGACGCTCTACCGCTGAGCCAAACCGGTTTCGGCACACAAAGCACATTTTTAAAAGTGTCACCAATGACAGCATATTGGTCGTCGTTTCTTGGAAAACAGTCATGTAGGCCTAGGAATCGTTTCTGCTTCTTAGATGCCTATTTGTTTCCCACCTTCAGGATGCACTCTGATTATCTAAGATAAGTCACCTGACATGAAGTGAATGTCGGAAAGGGATGAAGAAGGCAAGTTTAATGGTTTAAAAATGTCGATCATTCTTACTTGTCTCCTGGACCTGCCAGCCTCTGCTGTGCAACTTTTGGACCCTCTGTGCCTCAGCTTCCCCAACTGTAAAACTGGGATAATAATAGAGCCTAACTGCAAGTTGTGAGGTATAATGGGTTACCATTTGCTAAGCGTTTAGAGCACTGTCTGGCACGTAAGCGCTCGCTACGTGTCCCCATCTGTATTCATATTCTAGCCTATATGTGAGCAGTCTGGGCTGGGCCTTTGGAAGGAGAATAATCAACACCACCATCGCACATTCTTGGAAAGAGTGTGTTGTGAATCAGCCAACTGACACACAAGCTTCCCCTCCCACATTTCCCATGATAGCTCCTCCTCCCTTCCCCAGGCTCAGTATCTTTCCCTCATCTACCTTAAAACCACAGATAACTTACTGCTTCCAGGGGAATTCATGTTTTCACAAGGACCGCGTAAGTGAAAAGGTGCGACCTGGTGGAACTGCAGGAGGTGAGGGTGAAAGGATGCTTCTAAAACCCTCAGACACACCCCAGAGGTGGTTACTTTATCCATCTACCTGTGAAGCTGACTCTGGCAGAGGGAGGCGCTTGCACTTGGCTAATTGAGGTACTGCCCTCCAAATCTTGCAATCTAAAAGAGAGAACTTTGATCCAGAGTGATAATAAACAGGTTACCTAAGTAATCCAAGCCCGGTGATGTGGACTAACTCCCTGTCTCAGGTATTGGCATGGAGGTGCAGGGCACACTCAGGTGGAACAAGACCTGGTGTTTGGCTTCAATAACGTCACAGTTTATTGGAAGGGACGGAACGCAGCAGACGGTGATAAGGGAATGTTTGCGAGTAAAGGGGAAAGAGGTGTGTTGACAGAAGACAGACCGAGCAGTTTAGAGAACAGAAACTTGAAAGCATTGGAGGTCTTTTGAAAGGGAGGCTTGGGTATGAACTGGAAAGGGATGTAGCCCAGCCCTTTCCCGCTGGATGATTAGTGCCCAGCACAGGGATCTTCACTGGAGAGAAATGGGAGCCTGAGTACCAATGACTTATTCTCATCCACTTGACATCATCTTCAGATTTTCATTTACTTTTTCCCTTCCACATCAGACACCCCTAATTCTTGGGTGGTCTGCCACTCCACTTCCTGCCAAGTCCCACTACTTTACTCTAGGTGGAGGGCTGAGGGTACTGGATCCTATTTCAAAAGGAGAGGGGAAATTGAAACCAGAAAGGCTTTGGGATGAACTTTAAGAGATTTTTTTCTCCAGCACAGGTTCCCCAAGGCTGGTATCTTAAGTTGAAAGCTTTTGTGTGTGTGTGTGTGTGTGTGTGTGTGTGTGTGTGTGTGAGAGAGAGAGAGAGAGAGAGTCAACCCTTCAAAATGGAAGTCCTTTTATAATTGGATCTGCTTATGCAAACATAGCCCATTGATGTCATCAAATAGGGTCCAGATGCAAACAACCCACTCAAGTATAACTCGGAATAGCTCCCAGGAGCTCAAGCAAACTATCTCTCTCCTTACCACCCTTTTACCTCATAAGAAATCCTTCCATTTGGAAATGAGCAACAGGAAAAGCAACAACAACAAAAAAAGGACTATTACTGTGTCTCAAATGGTCTTAAAATGACAGCAGTAACTAGTAAGAGTTGCTGGGATCACACAAAATTGCCATGCAAACAACTAAAGTAATTTCAGAGTTATGTGGGATTAGGCATGCATCCTTAAGAAAGGTTAGGCACCCCCATTTAATGAAAGATAAATCAATCACAACAGGAAGGCAGATTCCAAACGGAGGTCACTAAGTCAGTGACTCACAGCCGGGCGCCCACAGAAGACTGGGTTCACTGCAATTTGTTTAACAGAGCATCACATCCCCTGGGGCCTGGGTGTTTTAACTGTTCTGGATAGACAGCTACCAGTTGTTGGGTGAGGCCTAATACAGGGAACCCTAGAATGGTAATGGTGCTGCCATTTTCTGCACAAAAGAAAGTTTCAGTTGAGTAAAAGGAGGTAGGTAACACACAGCAAGTCCTAGACCTCAGAGCTGACTACCACCGCGGCCTGATTTTCCCAGAATGCCATTGTCTTTGTGAGTACCTGTTTGGTCAAGAGGCCAAAGTCTTCACTAGTGTAGTGGGTCAGATTTTCTACTTTCAGAATAATTCTTAATTTTTAAAGGTCTTTTGTGTGTGTGTGTGTGTGTGTGTGTGAGGAGGGGAGGGGGAAAGGAGCGGGCAGGCTCCAGGACTGCTATGGACTATGTGAACCTTCATAGGTAGCTGTGAAAATGATGAAAAGTTTGGGGGGTGGGGATGTGTGTGAGAGAGATAAAGAACATAAAACAGTACTTTAAGTTAGGAAAACCAAAGACTAGAAAAGTAGTAAAGTTGTTTTACTCAATCTTCCTGAGTTAACTCTTAGACAGAACTAGACACTAACCAAGCAATCCCCAGAAGGTGCCCAGTGAATGTTGGTAGAATGAATGTTGACTAAAACCCTAAAGCTTCTCCTGTGAGATTCTCCTTCAGGTTTATCAACAGGAAGTTCTTTCTAAGGTCAACCCCCAAATCCCATCTCCAGCAACTTCAGCTCATTCTCTCCCTTCCTGTTCTGAGGAGACCCAGGAGAGACACTGACAGTGCGATTCTTCCATCTCTATTAAATTTGTACATCTTAAACTTGCCTTCACCCTTCCATTTTTGTGGGCTAAATGTCAAGTTTGTAAGCTTTTCCTTCAAAAATGTCACAAACACTTCCATGTTCCAAACTTGCAAATCACAACTGTTGAGAAATAACTTCCATATTACCATATGGACATAGCCACACTGAGATAAATAATGTGCTTTGTTCATAAGGATGCTGCTCCTGTTGAAATCCCTGCACCCCGGGCAGTTGGTGGCAGCACTGTAGGCTTCTATCTTCTCTCTCGAGCCTGGAAGGAGGTGATAGCTGATGAGCTAGACTAATGAGCTGCAGGTTTGCACTGATTAAATGCCCATTTGGGGGTGGGGGTGGAGGAGGATGGCTGACAGGAGCAGGAGAAAGCTGCGAGGAAGCTGGTAGCAATTTCCCCAATCTACATCTACCAGTGAGCTTTGTGTGCTTAGAGCTATTATTAACAAAACAATGGCTGGAAAATGTACCAGGGAGAAAAATTAAGAAATGACAGACTTGTTTTTTAAAAGTAAGAGAAAAGCTTGTTTGTTAAGTTTCTCCAAGCAGAAAGCTTCACGTTAGCAAGGAGATACATCATCCATCCAGGGTGCCCGGGTCAGGAGAGTGAATAGGTAGTATGAGCTCTGGTTACCTTCGAGCAGGCTCTGATCGCAGGGGCTACTGCTCAGGTGGGAACATTGGCTCAGGGCTCTCCGAGGGAGGATAAGCAGAGTACGTGCCTCAAAATCCTAAAGCTCCCTGTGAACCAGGGTATAGATGCTGATGGGGTGGGGGGGAGGCACAGGCATGTGGTGGTGAAGGAGAGAGTTGTCATTTTTAAAGAGTAACAGAAAAATCTCTGGCGAGGGCTCTACTGTCCAACACATGTGGCTACTGAGCCCTGGCAATGTGGCTGGTCCGACTGAGACGCGCTGTAAGTGTAAAATACGCACCAAAAGCCATAGCCGGTTTGGCTCAGTGGATAGAGCGTCAGCCTGCAGACTGAAGGGTCCCAGGTTCGATTCCGGTCAAGGGCATGTACCTTGGTTGTGGGCACATCCCCAGGAGGGTGTGTGCAGGAGGCAGCTGATCGGTGTTTCTAACTCTCTATCCATCTCCCTTCCTTTCTGTTAAAAAAAAAAAAAAATCAATAAAATATATGTTTAAAAAAAATACGCACCAAAGGCTACAGAGTTAGTATTAAAAAAATGCAGACATTATTAATCATTGTTAAGATCAACTACATGTTGAAATGATACTATTTTGAATGAATTGGGCTA
The DNA here is from genome assembly GCF_964339955.1 of Pipistrellus hanaki. Classification (NCBI taxonomy): domain Eukaryota; kingdom Metazoa; phylum Chordata; class Mammalia; order Chiroptera; family Vespertilionidae; genus Pipistrellus; species Pipistrellus hanaki. The sequence goes on from NC_140506.1 coordinate 27,926,486, forward strand.
AACAAAATAAATGCTACAACATAGGTGTACCTTGAAAACACTATGCTGAGTGAAAGAAGCCAGACACAGAAGGCCACAGGTTGCATGATTCCACTTATACAAAATAGCCAAGAGGCAGAGCCTAGAGACAGAAGGTGGATGAGTTGCTTAGGGGGTTGGGGAGGGAAACGGGAAGTGAGTGCTAATGGGTATGGCGTTTCTTTATGGGCTGATGAAAATGTTCTAAAATTGATTGTGGTACCGGTTACACAACTCTGTGAGTATACTCCATTGTACATTTTATTTATTTATTTTGAAATATATTTTTATTGATTTCAGAGAGGAAGAGAGAGGGAGAGAGAGAGAGAGAGATAGAAACATCAATGATGAAAGAGAATCATTGATCAGCTGCCTCGTGCAGACCCCCTACTGGGGATCAAGCCTGCAACTCAGGCATGTGCCCTGATCAGGAATAGAACCCTGACCTCCTGGTTCATAGGTCAATGTTCACTACTGAGCCATGCCAGGTGGGTTCAACTGTACACTTTAAATGGGTGAATTACATATTAATAAAGCTGTTTAAAACAAATACATCTGAATACAAAATAATTTAATCTGTTTATTTTAAACTTGTAGAAATGTGGCTACTAGAAGATTTTATATTACCTAAGTGGCTCCCACTATATTCTGTTGGTGTGCTGGGCTAAGGGGACTGAGAATGAGGGTAAAACTCCAGGGCTGGGACAGGCCTCTGCACCAAGCACCAGCTCATGGGCCTGATGACAGACCCGTATTTATGGCTTCTAGATACACTGGGACTCTGTCTTTGGTCATCTTTCCAGAAGACTCTTACCAGCCCAGCCACGGGCAGAGCAGACCTGCCTTTCACAGCAGCTGTCCCAGCTGCCTCCAATCCTGACCTGCTACCTCTGGGGCTAAGAGGATCCACATCTTGACTCACTTGTAACACTTTTGTATACCTGAAATCCATGCTTGGTAAGCTGCAGCAGGCAGACCAGGGCTTGTCCTAGGGTAGTGGTTGGCAAACTCATTAGTCAACAGAGCCAAATATCAACAGTACAACGATTGAAATGTCTTTTGAGAGCCAAATTTTTTAAAGTTAAACTTCTTCTAATGCCACTTCTTCAAAATAGACTCGCCCAGGCCATGGTATTTTGTGGAAGAGCCACACTCAAGGGGCCAAAGAGCCACATGTGTCTCTCGCGCCTCAGTCTGCCGACCACGATCCTAGGGAATGAAAACTTCTGGCCAAGGGCGCTTGTCTGGTCTGTTTATGAAATACCATAAACAAACCCTAGTGTTAATTAGAGGCTTTGTGGGATGCAGCCCAAAGCGATGCCTAGGGTGCCTTCTGGACATCTTCTCCTCAACCCAGGTTTCTTTCCAATTCAGTTCCCTTCCCAAAAAAGCCCAACAGTTTTTGAAAGGACTCAGCTCAGTGGAAGTTGGATAAAGCAGCTAGCTATACATGGGCCTCCCAAAAGACAGGATTCCATGCCTTGTCTCTGGGCATGGAAAGATGATTGGACTGAGGGTGAACTGAGGTGAATTAACCAGATGAATTGTAACCTCGAAGACCTGGATGAGGGGAGGGAAAAGCAAACACACTGTGGTTGCCAGTGGTTCAGTTTTAGGCATGCAGTCTGAGTATTTGACACCATTCTGTGTCTTGTCTGAGTTATGTCCTGATATTTGCTCGCACTGCAGTAAACTATTAGTTTTTCTCATGACTGTGTATTAGGTCTCAATGGATAGGGTGGGTGGCAAGCAAAGAAATGGAGTAGGCGAAGTTCATGAATCTAGAGGTATTATCTGGGCAAAGTAAGCACTCCTGCCTTCTTGCCCTGATGAAGCAACAATAGACAGTTAACTGTGTTCAATGTAGGCACAGGAGACACAGGTAAGTACATCTTCTGTATAACTAGTAGCTCCTGATGGGTAAAGATTATATAAATTATTCATGCCCGAATCTCCACTTTAGGGCCTAGCACATGGTATATACTCAAGGAATATTTGTAGCATGGATGGGTGGGTGGGTGGGTGGATGGATGAATGGATGGGTGGGTGGATGGATGGATGGGTGGAGGGAAGAATATGACACCTCCCCCCAAAAGAAAGGAATATGACCCAGTAGATAATTAACATTCGTGTTATGTAATGATTTGGTATTTTGGGTGGTAGATTATGAGGAGGAAGGATGTGAAAGAATTCATTTATGTGATAGGGAAATAAATTCTGAAAGTGGTAAAATAAAACAAATATGACAGCATTTTTAATTTTGTCATTGATCTAGCTTTTTCCAAACAGTGCTTAGATGTGTTGAATAAGACCGAGGGTGGAAAGGGGAAACACATGCCTAGAGTTACAGCTCATGGGCCTCTCTCTCTCTGGATCTTGTAAAATGCAAACCACTTAGGAGTGGGCGAATGACTTAATGATGATGTTGTCAGGGCCCTCGGAATAAATATTTCCTTTTCCAGACCCACTGCTGGTACTACACGGTGCAGCTGGCATATCATTAAGAGGCTGCGATCTCCTCATTCTTACCTTCTGAGTCAGGCAGCACAAGATGGTGAAAAACTTCCTCAAAGAGCATTTGGATCATTCATCCCTTTTCCCTGCAAAGCGAGGCAGTCCTTTTTGACCGAGCGTCTTGTCCTGTAGGTGAGTTGACTTTGTGTTTGGCAGTTAGCAATCTATAGTTTAAGTCAAGGTATGTAAGAGTTAGAGTACAGAAAGAATTTCTATCTCCTGATGGTTCTAAGATAGAGCCCAAAATGCCCATCTGGAATATTAGAGGGCCGGGAACTTTAAAGAAAGCAAAACCATGTGTTATTTTCAGATTGAACTTAGAGGGCTCAGAATTCTGTGAAAATCTCTTCTGTGGGCCCATGACACGCCAGTAATGGAGGTGGATGGGACCCTGGCGGGTGAGCTACTAAAGCCGGGTTCTTTTAAGAAAACTTTCTGTGATATCATGACAGGGATGTGCAGGTGCAGCTGGGTGGGAGCCCTTGGGATGGGTCCAAATCCCTGGCACCCATGTTCCCCGACTCCAGTCACTTCTGCTCATGAACTTAGGCTCTGACTCACAAGCAGCCAGCAGCAGCTGAGAGGAAATGATGTGGCAACTGAGTCCGAAGACGATGGTTAAACGTTGGAAACAGAAGAGAAAATTCATTTAAAAACCTGCCATTGTGTTTTACAAAAGGCCGTGGAAGATTTCAAAAGCATGCTTAGCATGCCGAGTATTTTCCCTTCTGTGTCTTTAGAGACTGGCTCTGAGAGTGATTTTTTTGTTTTGTTTGTTTTGTTTACTTAACATTAAATCAAAAGAGATTTGGACCCCGCCAGCCTTTGAACAACAGCTTCTGCTGCGCTGCCTCCGTGCATTTAGTTCTGGGAGAGAAACTTCACCCATATGGAGAATTTGATGTCTGTAATATGTACTAAAAGATCAGCTGGTCTAACTTTACAGCGCTAATAAAAGGGAAGAATTTTCCTGTGCTCAGGTCTTTTATGAATTATAAATAACCATTCACTTTGGAAGATTGCACATCGTAAAATTTTTTTTCACAAATATGCACAAATCCACTTTAAAAATCCAAGGAAAAGGATGCTCGGAAGTCTCAGATGTACTCAGTTTTTATTTTGTGGGGGAAACATTTTCTTTTACCATATGGATGCTTTTAAGGGGGCCTTCAGCTGAGGCTTCATAATGACACCCCAGTGGCTAAATAAGGGATTTCTTTCCTTCTAACATTATTTCTCTGTTATTAAAGGTGGAAAAACCTTCCACAAATAGCATACTATTAGAGTGCTTCAGGGGGTATCCTGGGAATCAAGGTTATGTGTCTACTCCAGAAATACTGTCTGTAATTATCATTCCTCCGTGGTTCTGAGGATGATGCAGCGTTGGTGTTTTCATTAATTTCTTGATTCTACAAGTCTGGCGTGCCTGCCTGCTCTTGATATTCAATATTTTACAGTAGGAGGCTTTTGTGTTTTAAGGGTCACCAGTCTCTCCCCCTCCCTTCGTCTCATAATAACCATTTCCTGCCTTCTTTTGTTTGCTAAAATAAAAAGGTATGAAAGACTAGACATGAAAAAAAAAAGAAGTCAGATATGAGATTCTCCCAAATCCAAGCCTTCATCTTTCCCATTTATAATCTAATATGAATATTAAAAAGGACATTCAGATCTAACAACTGAGAAGGGTCCACAGGCCAGACTATCACATTGCTTTTCCTTTGGTACTTTATTTTGAGTGTTTCCAACTATACACAAAGTTAAAAGAATCTCAGTGAACAAACATCTTGTAGATTCTATCTTTAACATTTTACTATTCTTGTTGTATCACATATTATATCTACACATCCCACCTTCATTAATCCATCTTTTTTTCATGCCTTTAAAAGTAAATTGTAGGCATCAATTTACTTCAGTTCAATACTTTCTTTTTGTGTGAAATTTATATACAGTGAAATATAAAAACTTTGGTGTATATTTTCTGAGTTTACCTGTGTATGTGAATGCCTATAAAGAAATAGAAAATTGCTAAAATCGATTTGGCTCAGTGGATAGAGCATCGGTCTGCGAACTAAAAGGTCCCAGGTTCGATTCCGGTCAAGGGCATGTGCATTGGTTGCGGGCACATCCCCAGTAGGGGGTGTGCAGGAGGCAGCTGGTCGATGTTTCTCTCTCATGGATGTTTCTAGCTCTCTATCCCTCTCCCTTCCTCCCTGTAAAAAATCCATAAAATATATTTTTATAAAAGAAATAGAATATTACCATCACCCCAGAAAGTTCCCCCATGCCACTTTCCTGTCAATTATTGGCCCTCCTCTTTCCAGAGGCAACCACTGTGTTGTTGTTGTTGTTGTTGTTTTAAAACAGATTCGTTTTGCCTATTTTGAATTTCATGTAAATGGAATCAAATAGAAATAACTCTTTTATATAAGATTTCTTTCATGCTGCATACAGTTTTTGAGGGGTAGTAATGTTAGTGTGTGATAGTAGTTCATGCCTTGTATTGCTGAATAGTACTCCATTGCATGACTAAGTCACAGTTTCATAGAGTTACCTGTGCATGGCCACCTGGGCTGTATCCATTTTCTGGCTATTATGAATAAAGCTGTTGGGAACATTGGTAGACAAGTCTTTTTATAGACATACTAGGGGCCCAGTGCATGAATGTGTGCACCTTGAAAGGACCTGTGGGCTTTTCAAGGTGCACACGTTTTTCCAGTGGTGGGCACAGGGGTGGGTCTTAGCTCATCCTCCTCACCCTCCTGCCTCTCCCACTATGGCCCCCTGTCCCCTGTCTGCTGGCAGCCCCTGCTCCCTCAGCCACTGCTTCCTACCCGCTGACAACACTGGCCCTGCTCACACCCACTGATGGCACAGAGCGATTAGGCCAGCGCCAGCAGCGGACCCAAGTGGGGCCAATGCCATCAGCTGATGCGGGCAGCAGCTGCCAGCTTGAATTGGCCCTCAGGAGCAGGGGGAGGTGGAGAAGCCCTCAAGGATGGTCAGGGCTGGCAGTCACCACTTGCACCCAAAGACGGTGCCAAGTGATCAGGGCCAGCGCCGGGTGCCGGCAGCAGGTGCAAGTGGTAGGCAGAATCACAGTGTGTGGGAGCCAAGGATTTTCAGTAACCAGCAGAGGCTTGCACCAATTACAGCGACCAGTGCCCCACCTTGGTCTGGCGCCCTGCTTACCTGCTCCACCATCGCGCTGTTGCCAACACCCGCCATGTTCTGCGTGCACTCCCTGGTGGTCAGTGCACGTCATGTTGGCTGGTTGTTCCGCCATTCGTGTTAGCCTTTTATTATATAGAATATTTTCATTTCCCTTGGGAAATGGCCTACTGTGTCATTGCTAATCACAGGCTAGATGTGTGTTTAGTTTGTAAAGAAACTGCTATTCCTGTTTCTAAAGTGGGCACTCTATTTCATATTCCTACCAACAATGTGTAAGAGTTCCAGTAGCTCCACATCCTTGATGACATTGTAGTTGTCAGCCCTTTTATTTTAAGCCATCCTGATGGAGTGATATCTCATTGTGGTTTTAATTTGCATTTTTCTAGTGACTAAGGACATTGGACATGTTGCCATATGCTTATTTGCATTTCTTATATCTTCTTTTATGATCTGTCTATTTAAGTCTTCTGTCTATTCAAAAATATTTTTTTTCTTATTATTGAGTAAGAGTTCGTTATACATCCTGGACATTGGTCCTCTATTGATTTATATTTAAAAAATATTTTCTTCCAGTCTATGGTTTGCCTATTCATTTTGGTAATGATCTCTCTTCTGATGAGAATATTTTATTTTGATAAAGTCTTATTTATCAATTTTCCTTTTATGGTTATTGCTTCCAATAATATAAACAAAGCACGTTGATCTTTAAAATGGTGTCCCCAAAATCTACTGTAGGCTCAAGAAAACTCAAAGCTTCACTAGGTTCATTATGATAGATGTGTTTGTCTAAAGAAAAAAAAATGTATGTGCTTATTGGAAACAACTGAGGAAAACCTGGCAATCTGTAAACACTCACTCTCAAGAGCATCCCAGAGAATGAAGCAAGTCCTAGACCTCCTTTCCACTTTGCTTTCTAATAACAAGCCTTTTGTTTGTGGGAAGAGTCACCACTAGTAAAATCACCTGGTCATGGTCTTGTTATAATATCAAGTCAGCTCTTCTTATGGTCAACATAAATAAGTTTTTACAAATCAATTATACATTATTGAGAAGTCATATTTTAAATGGTTTGATGTGAATGAATGGAAAGTCTTTCCCATAAAGGCTTTAAATTTTTAAATTAAAAGAAATAAATTCACAGAGAGACCTAGCTTCAGTGATGGCAAGGGGCAAAATTAAGAGCAGATTGAAAAGGGGAATAGTTAGCAATGAGGAAAGCAGGACCTGGACAAACAGAGACTGGTTCAAGGGACATCATGATTCTTCCAACCTGCTTTTGGGCTGCACGTGGACACTTTCCCTAAGATTTTACCCCAGACTCTTTGCCAACTGCTCTGCTTGTCAGTGAAGCTGTTCGGTTTCTCCCTTTGTTTCTTGTTTGAACCAAAGGGACACTCAATACGGACATGACATTTTGAAGACTAAACTCACGTCTTTTTCACCCTAACTTCATTGTTAGTCTGGCCTACTTTCTCTCAGACACTTTCTTGAGGGTGCAGACTGAATGCGTCTTTCACACTTTCATGCAAACTCCCTTGTCTTTCCCTCTCGGATCCCATCTCCTGTGATCCTTCATGGCCTGCAACTGCTAATTTAGTTGTGGGTTATCCCAGGCCTTTTCTTCTTCAGTTCTCTACTTTTTATTATCAAATTTTCTTCCTTCTTTATGAGAGGCTGTGATTCAGGAAATAAAAAGGGTGATATTGAAATGGGTGATCTTTACTGTTTGATTGCAGGCTGAAATTAGCAGTTGAATTTTTGTTTTTGCTCATTGATCCAGTAGGTTTTATAACCTACTATTTTGGTTACTGACTGTATGATTCTCATTGGAAGTTATCTTGAAATATGAACTATGGAGAGAGAGCACCAATTTGAAGAGCTCTGGACAGTTCTAACCCTGAGAATACTCACCAATGACTTCGTGGGTGTGCCTGCTGGGCTGGGAAAGGATCTAGGATAACAATGAGTTTCCTAAGCCACCAGTCCTTATCCAATTGCTTGAGTACAGAGATGAGATGTGGGTGACAAGTTTTCCTGGCCTCCTGGATCTGATCCTGAAGAGAGCAGATAAGGTCAGGATGAGAGAAGACTAGATTCTGTGTTTGAAAAATTAAGTCAGACTTCAGAGCCTCTGAAATAAAAATATGCCCTAACTAATCAATACACAAACATAATTAATCAGAAGGGAGAAGTGAATGGGGTTCAAATCATAGGACCACATGGTAAGTTATGTCTGGCTCTGCAAGTGGGTTCAATCGCTTTCTAAGACATTGCCCACAGCACAAATACCTGCATTTGGCATCACATGCAACAGAAAGTGAACCAAGAATACTTTCCCAAGTTTCTTTCCCTTCAGAATAGTGATTCCTGCTAGTATAGTTTCTCCACTAGGCGCTCGAGGATCTTTAGGCAAAGTCTGAGCCAGGTGGGTCGTACCTGTCTGCAGTTGGCAGAGTTCGGTGGGTATTGCACTTAAATGTGCGGACAAGGGTCGTGGAGCAACTCGCAAGGCCGTCCTGTTGCCAAACCTCCTCAGATCATTTTCTGCTCCTGCGTATTCTTTATTTATACGATGGAAGTGGGAGGTGAAATTGTCTGAAGTTCAGTCTTGGAATATTTTATCCTTGTTTTCCCTCATTTTGAGATACTTCAAAGTGTATATAAATTAAATGCAAAACCCTGAAACTCCATTTCAGCCTGAAACTAAGCTGAAGCGATTTGGCTCGATTGTGGGGTTTGTCAGGAGTGGAATCGTCTGGTGTGGATAGGGGACGTGGACAATAGGGGAGGGGACCCAAGAGAAACAAGCATTGATGCATCTTCCTTCCTTCCTCCATCAGTATTTTTGGGTGGCAGCTCCATCTTCTAAGGAACAGGTCTGGGAGCAAAGGCAGGAGACATGGCAAGAAGACTAAAGAACGCTTTCTAGTGACTGCACAAACACTGACAATAAAAATATTAAAGTTTGGTGATTATGTTGATAACTAACCGTGAAATCAGTACTGCACAAACGTCTCACTTGTTTTTTAAGCAGCACAATGCTGCTGGCTGTGTACATTACCAGAATTTCATAGGAACATCTGGCTGACTGGCAGTTATGTTCTTTAAAGGGTGAGTTCAGCTCTTGCTACAGGAAAGTTAGTTAGAACTTCCCTTCACCCTGAGGTTTATCTGAATCTCAGCATATCTATGAGTCTGCAAGATCCAAATTTCCCTTTGAGCTAATGTTTGTCTTTCATTTGCTTCCTAATTAGCCTGCAGGTTTTCGCCAGAAGTGCACTGCCAGAGGCATAGCGTCTTCCTCGGTGGTGACCCTCCTCAGCATCCTTCTAAAGCGAATTCACAGGACTGACTGCTTTTTTTGATTTTCCGCTTCGCTTTGTGGTACGCGGTCTGTGACTGTTTAGTTGACAATACGTGTGTGCCGCTCTCATTTCCTGTTTTTTAAGGACTGTGCTTAATTTATTTGAAAGGGTGGGATATTTTAAATGACAATTCAGCAGTTTTACTAAGGAAGGCTGTAAAACACAATGAGCAAGGAGTTTTACTTCCTCCTTCCAATGGCTATCCCCCTGTTTTGAAATCTTGATATCCTCCCATCTGTGGGAATGGCTTTAACTTAGGCTGTAACTGAACAGCAGCCATGCCATGGCTGGAGCTGGAGAAGGGCATTGGATTCCTGCACACTATAATTCCATCTTTCCAGACGCCTCATTAGTACCCGGAATGTGTCTGCCTGTGCTCAATACTGTTCTATCATGTTGGGTCCCTCCTCCCCCAGGCACAGCATTTGGATTCGTTATAGAATACAGCTGCTCAGCCAACCAAATGCAACGTCTTCCTTGCAACCCTGGCAACACCTGACAGTGGTCATGCACAAATGTGAAGAGAAAACCCCTGAGAAATTTCACCAGCTATGAACATGGTCCTGGGAAGGGCAATGGGGCTAGTCCTGCCCACAGAGCCCTTTGTGTGGCCTGAGGTGTTACTGGTGTGTGTCACCTGAAAAAAGCAAAACCTGCAAGTGGATGCCTACGCTTGTGCCCAGGGCATTACCCCAACCTGCTGCCACTTTGGATAAGCTTTTATTAATCAACATCAGGGTTGGAACTAGACATCTGTGGGGTGGGGGACGGAGTTCGCATCTTCTCCCACACCAATCAGATCTCCATCCCCGCCAGAGTATTTCCAGTGGCAGGAGATGGAGTCTCCATAAGACTTTGGCTCCAGAGTCACATTGCTGTCTCTGGTGCTATTTTTTTCCATAGGCAAGAGGAGCATTTTCTGAGGGTGGCAAGATGCCTGGCTGTGTCCCCAGTGAAACCTTTCCAAACCTTCTGGCTATATATTACCTCCCAGCCTGGCTGTGAACCCCGGGGTGCAGCTGGCCTGTCTGCCTCACCTTGGTACACCTCTCAGGATGCTGCTAGAATGAAAGGAACTCGCACCTCTCTCTGGGAGGTTTCTTGACTGAGACCTCTGTAGGCAGACCTGGCAGACACTGGGGTCAGGGTGGGGCTGGGGTAGGAATGGAGCGTCAGAAAGGGGACTTGCCAAAAACATGCACAGACAATTCAGAGGCAAACTCGTGTTTTCACAAAGACATAATAGCTGTGTGTATATGATACCCTCCCGAAGTCCCCTGACTTGATCATTCCAGTTAGTCTAGCCACCTCAAAGGCATTATTCCAAACCCTAGTTGAGTAATCCATTGTGTAGTGATTAGCTGTTAATGAAGCTGAAAATACCCAAATCATCCAGCAAGGTGTCTGAATTAATTTTTTTATGATTACACTGCTAGACCAGTCAGTGTCTGGACAAGGAAAGACCTGGGGGTATATATACAGGTATTTGCACACACAGATATAATGCACACACACAGTCACACACACACACACACACACACACACACACACACATAGATAAACCTAGGCCGGAGGAACGAAGGTGGAACAAGGTGGGGGGAAAAGAGAGAACGTCACAGACAGCCCTGTGAATCCAAGATAATGAAACCCAAGATCACATTGTGAAATGAGAGCAGCTCCTTCAGTGTCCCCCCACCCCCTTCCATGCATCCTATTCCCTATTAGCGCCACCCTGCAGGGCCTGCCTTGGATTTGATTTTCCATGGGGGGTGGGGGAGCAGTTGGCACTCAGACAGTTTAATCCCATGGGATAATGAATTGATAATGACTTTAAATTTTAGCCTTTTAGGGGATATTGATATTTTTTTCAAAGGGGACTCATGAAGGTCCAAAAAGAACAAAATCTCTAATGGTTGAATTATAAATCGAGAGAAATATCTTTAGTCTAGAGATTGACCTTGCTCAAACACACTTTTAAAAAATATATATATATTTTATTGATTTTTTTTTTTTTTTTTAACAGAGAGGAAGGGAGAGTGTTAGAAACACCGATGAGAGAGAAACATCGATCAGCTGCCTCCTGCACACTCCCTACTGGGGATGTGCGAGCAACCAAGGTGCATGTCCTTGACTGGAATCGAACCTGGGACCCTTCAGTGTGCAGGCTGACGCTGTCTACCCACTGAGCCAAACCGTTAGGGCACAAACACACTTTTAATGTAGAAGCCTCCTCTGAATATTCCTAAAGCCAGAATTACAGGCAAGAAGGAGTGGGGGTGGGTGGGGAAGTGCAGTGGGGAGCAGTCCATCAGTATCTCCGATGCCTCACATAGAGAGAGAGAGAGAGGCAGCAGGCTGGACTTCATGCAGAAATGAACCAGCAGCTGGTGTTAGAATCTTCCATATCTGTCCTTCAGGGACTTGGAAACTTTCTGGTGACATGAGATGTGGAAAATTACAATTCAGGATATTATATAATGTGTTAAAAACCAAGTCTTACATAACCATACACAGGCACATAGGTTCTAAAATTGAGGTTCTGAAACTGTGGACATTTGCTCATTAAGGAGACAAGTAAACTGTTTTTGTTTTGTTTTGTTTTGTTTTGTTTTGTTTTCCTTTTCTAGTTTTTTTAAAAAAATGTTTAGTCATTACTGGTCAAATTTTCTGTGGGTATGAACAACAATTAATTATTAAGTCTATGGAACAACAACAACAACAACAAAAAGCAAGATAAAATGTTTCTTGCTCTGAAAGTTGACTTTTTAAAACCTATCATTGAAATAGAGAAAGAAAAAATAAAATTGACAATATATAAATATTGTAGGGTTCTTTGAAACCCAAGTTTCTAGCTGTATAAAATATCTGAAGTATTATGAAGGTGCCTAGTTGATGCTTCACAATTTGAACTTGACTTAAGGTGAGACTGAGAACCTGCAAGTAGGAGGGGTATGTTTATCTTTAATGTAGTAATTTGGAGGTGAAGGTATTCCTGGCATAGAACAATGCCTGACTCATTGTAGGCACAAAAATAAATATTTACTGATGACACAGATTTCAGATACTATCAAAGGAGGAAAACTCTAAAATCCTAATTTAGTGTCTATTTCCCCCTCTTAATTGCTATAATATCATCTCTTCCTATTTCCATAGTAACAAGACTCAAAATTGCCAAAACTTGAGAGACACTTGATACGAAAGCCAGGGGGAAAAAAGCAAAAGACAAATGTTACAGGAAGCATGTATAACAGTGTGGCAAAGTTTTTAAATTTGCGAAGATTTTCTTCTTATTTCTTTGCTTGGCATAATGCAATGATTTACAGAATAAAGCAGTAATAGCTTCCCAACACACTACTGAATGTTCAGTGAGTCAATTTTATTCTTTTCTTGAAAGGAAAGGAGAGACCCACGGGCCTTGGAAGCAATCAAAGGAAGGCAAGACGTTAGAAATTGCTCTCCTGGCAAGCCTGGATGTTAACTACAATGTTCTCAAATGCCCTTGCTCCCTCCCTTCCATGAAGGCGACTAATATTTATTGAGCACCTACTATTTTCTAATCTAAGTGATCTGTTCTACATTCATCTAAATGAAAAATCACAACTTTGAAAAGGACTCCTACGAGATGTACATACAACTACTAGCATGTGTAACAGGCAGAACTGACTGGTCAGAGCAGCCAGTCCTTCCTAAGGAAGTATGTTTAAGCTGAGTATCGATAGTAGGAAATTAGGCAGTGATTGCAGGGCCCAGGGAGGGCGAAATTCCAGGCAGCGGGAACTCTTGGACAAAGGCCCTCGGGAGGAAGTGTTCCAGTGTTGAAGCAACTGAGAGCAGGCCTGAGCAGCCTGCGTGGCCTAACCCCAGAGAATCTTACAGGGTTGGTTTATTAAGGATTTTGGTCTCTATTTCTCCTCACTCAAGAATGAACTGAAGCTACTAGTCTAATAGGAATGCATGACCGACCCTTCTTGTGTGTGACCTGGAAATGGCTAGCTTCTGTTCTGTCTCAAATCCCTCAGAATATTGCCATAAATTCCAGTGGGGAACCATCAAATTTCAAAGGATTATAATTGTATGAAATGATCTAAATCAAATTCAAGATATATTATTTCATGTAGGATGATTCAGCAGGCAACTCAGAGTCATCGTCATGAATTTGACTGTCAGAGTTTGACCGTCTAATAATCCTCTCTTTATCTGGGACCTAGCTGGGATGCAGAAAGTCTGCACGAAATCAAAATAAATGTGATGAAGACTATGCAAATTTTAAACAGATGGGTCCCTCTGGAGTGGCTCCGTGGTTGAGCATCTACCTAAGAACCAGGAGTTGCCTTTTGATTCCCACTTAGGGTGAGGCATGCAGGAGCAGCCAATCAATGATTCTCTCTCATCATTGATGTTTCTATTTCTCTTCTCTCTTTCTCTCTGAAATCAAGAAAAATACATAAAATTTTTTTTTAACCAGATGGGAGTTCCTCATTAGACACTTGGTTGATTTTTTTATCTTACACACAATTTTAACAGGTGTGTTTTCTGGGTGCCAAGGCCACAGCAGAAGGGGAGCAATAATTCAGAAAGGGAGAAGAGGTGAGTGGTGTATGACAATAATTAAAAGTAATAAGGACAGGCACAATGTAGAAGAGACCAAAATACAAAACTAAAAAAACATTAAAAAAAAAAAAAAAACTACATAAAAAATAAAGGAAGAAAAGAATGAAAACAATCTGGGACTTTTAGTTATTTATAGACAGCCATCTTACATGTCTTAGCACATCTTCAGGGCATTGTTTTGTCTATAAAGAGACCTTATGCTTAAGAAGTTGACTAAGTTGTCATGTTTTGGAAAGCTTTTTAAGCTTTTTAAAAGGGGTTTGGTGGTTAAAAAGTAGATCAGTTTTCTGGGAAAAATTATCTATTCAGGATGGTTCTTACAAAGTTTTTGCATAATCATAGTTTTATTGTAGTATGGCTCTGTGGAGGTGTTAATATAGATTTTCAGGTTGAAAAAATATCTGACACATCAGATTTTGCTGAGACTGTTTCATTTTCACAAGTTATCTAATTCTGGATTTGAATGAAGTCATTGGAAGTGACACTTTCATATCTGAATTGCCATAATCCTATTCTTTTTTTTTTTTTTTTTGAATTGCCATAATGTTATTCTTGATAAAGAATGAGTTTTTATATATTTAAAAATATAGGTGATAAAAAAAGAACCTTAATAAATACATTTTAGAGTGTGGCTTTCACATTTTTTGTTGTTATTTGTTAATCCTCACTTGAGGATATTTTTCCATTGATTTTTAGAGAGAGTGAAAGGGAGGGGGAGAGATAGACACAAAGAGGGAGAGAGAGAGAGAGAGAGAGAGAGAGAGAGAGAGAGAGAGAGAGAGCGCGACCGATAAGTGAGAGACACATCCTGACCCTGCAACTGAGGTACATGCCCTTGACTGGATTTGAACATGAGACCCTTGAGTCCACAGGCTGATGCTGTAACCACTGAGTCAAACTGGCTAGGGCTCACATTTTTAACTTTAATTTTCATGCTTGTCTCTTAAATGCAAGTAAAGTTCATGTAAGATAAGATGCCCTTAAAATTATGTGGTTGTGTAACTTGTAAATCTTTACACCTTCCTGATGGGGATGAGAATAGGCAATTATTATTTGATCCACTTTGAAAATTCTCGTGCTATGTTTTTATGAAATGATTTGGGGGATGTGTCCTGCATACATGTCAGAGCATCTTTTGTCTCCCTAGAGAATAAGTTTATACTCTAATATTTAATGTATTAATTGTGTTTTTCATATGCCATCTCACCTATCAGAGATAATCTGCAAGAGTGGTGCTATTTTGAGAAAATCATTAATTTTCTAAATAATGATTCTTCCATGGTGCTTACCTGTTCAGTGTTTAAAAGTGGGAGTTTTTCCCTCCCGGTTGTTGGAGGTAAATAAAATGTAAATAAATATTACCTAATATTTAACAAAAGCAAACACCTTTTGCTTCTCCAAATTACAAAATTGGAAGCAAATTGCCAACCTGTTTTTTTTTTTTTTTTTTTTTTTAATATTTATTGTTGAAAGTATTACATATGTCCCCTATCCCCCGCCCCCATTGACCCCTTATAGGTACACTTTTTAAAAAATATATATATATTTTATTGATTTTGTACAAAGAAGAAGGGAGAGAGATAGTTAGAAACATCGATGAGAGAGTCATCGATCAGCTGCCTCTTGCACACCCCTACTGGGGATATGCCCGCAACCAAGGTACATGCCCTTGACAGGAATCGAATCCGGGACCTTTCAGTCCCCAAGCCAACGCTCTATCCATTGAGCCAAACCAGTTTCGGCTGATTTTTTTTTATATGTGTTAAGATATAATGATTTACTTTTCAAAATTCTAGAGTGTAACTTTAAAGGCTTTCATCTTAACAGAATACACCTTTCTTAGAAGTAAGAAGGAAAGGATTGGTTGGTTGATTGGTAGCTGAATACACATATTATAATTACAGCAAATTCTAGAAGGGTATGTCTTAAAGAATAAAACAGTGTGTTAGTGATAATGTGGCCTTGAACTGTGATGTCTCCTAGTTTTGCCTATTCTGAAGCCGTCTGCAGAGGAGAGAGAAAATAATCTATACATTTTTCAAGTACTCAGGGCAATTTTTCTGATCCAGCAAGTTTTGGAAAGAATGGATAATGGAGAAAATTCTGCCATTATTGTCAGACTAAACTTGAACTCCTGGTGGGCCAGATTAGAGCTGAAAAATCCTTGGCAAATTTCTCTGAGTCTCAGTTTATTTGTTTTCTTATGGGGGGTTACTGGGATACCAAATGAGTTATTGTTTATAAAGGACCTGGCACTGTCTGCACCTACTCTAAAAAATACTAATACTAAAATACTAATGGTTTGACTTTCTAGAGTTTAGCAAAGTTCAAACCAATAAAAAAAGTTTTCCCCTAGTCAAGATGGAGCACTTACTTTAACTCAATCAATTCTAGGTTGATCATTCCCTGTCCACTTTTTATTTTGTCCAAGAATCTATTTGGAGGGAATGATTGATCACAAAGATTTTCATGGCACTTTTTACTGTTTTTGGACACTTTACTTTGATGAAGCATCATTTATAATTTTCACTTGTTTTAGCCGCACAGAATAGAATTCTCTGTCATTCTACAGGAGGGGAGAATAATGTCTCCTTAAGTTCTTGCCACCAAAGCGTACTTTTCAAACTTGATTGTACAGGAGATTCATGTGGGGAGTGAGTATCAATTTCTGTTTCCCAGTTCCAAAATTGTGTGCATTGTGATCTGGGAGACTCTAAGAGTTTCTCTTTGAAAAACTCCTGCTCCAGGAATTGGATAATATCTATTGAATTTAATTCATATTTTTCACTTTTAAATTAAAGGCAAGTAGAGGAGTCACAATAGTTCTCTGAGTAGGACTCTCAAATAAATTCCTTTACCTGCCATCCATCCATCCATCCATCCATCCATCTGTCCATCCAACTGCAATAGGCCAGGAACTGGGACAGAAGTATCTCTTTTCCTGGGCACCATTAGTTTATGGAGTCCTGGATGTCTTGTTTATGAAGTGTGCCTGAGAGCCTAACTCTTGACCACAATGGCTAATGTGGTGTGGTGTGGTGTGATATGATGAGTCACTGCATTTGGGAAGCTGTAGATTTTCTGTACTTTGATTTCCTACCATTGCCCAATGGTAAACATGGGAGCATAACCAGACGCCTTTAGCCCTGATTTGGTCCCTTGGATAGAGGTCTGTTTGAAAAGAGCAATTACAAGTAATTTAGTAATGATTTCTATGAACACCAGAAAAAACAACACTGTAAATACCCCAAAAGTGAGAGATGGTACAAGTACCAGCCAACGATGACATACTGTTACTGATTTCTCCTTTGGCTCATGGGCGTAGCTGACCTCTGGGGAGACAGAAGCCTTATAGTGCAGTGAGGAGTACTTGGGACTCCAAAGATGGCTGAGGCATAATCCCAACCTTCAGAGAATATCTAACCAGGAGAGAGAGAGAGAATGGCTCATGCGAGGGTAAACAAAGCTGTGATGCTAGGCAGAATGGTACAAATGTCACAAGAAAGATCCAAAGTGTTAGAGGGGCTTGAGAAGAGAGACATCACACACCCTGGTGGGTTTTCTCAGAGGAAGTGGCATTTGAGTAAGTCCTTGAAGGAAGGGTAGGAATTTGACAAGTTGCAAGGGAAGAGACATTACAGGCAGCGGGGATATCTGGAGCACACGTGCAGAATGGGAAAGTGGGAATGACTCCCGGGGTAGTAGGAGAAGTCTTGTTGGGACTAACAAAATTCCTGTGGGGAAACGGGAAGTTCTGTTGGGTTTTAGTGGGAGATGAGGCTGGAGAACTGGGTTTGGTCAAGATTGTATTTAAGTGTGGACTTTTCCCGGTAGGCAGCAGGGAGCCATTTAAAGAGTGACAGCATCACACTTTAGGAAGCAAAGCAGCTGGGTGGAGGAGGATATGGAAGCAGGAAGGTTATTCAGACATATTAGTGAGGAGGCTCTGAGAGTGAGGAGGAGGAGGAATAATAAAGCAGTGAGAAGGCCTGGGATAGGCAATAACCTGATATGGCAAGAGTAATAACCATCTGAGGGAAGGAAGAGAACCTGGTTTCCGGGGGATGGTGGTCCTTTGGGGTGGAGGTGGCCATGAGAACCCTTCAGGCAACAGGAAAGGAAGCTGGACATCAGGAAGAAAGAAGGGAGCTGAAGAAGAGACTACAGTTTCGAGTTGAAAATGGGGGAAACCCTGCAAGGGATGGGTCACCAAAATTTGAGAAGAGATCCTGATAGGTTGTAGCACAGGGTGAGCATGAAACAGTTTGGAGGAAGAGAAACCCCAAAACAAGGCAGAGAGAGAAGAGGTGGAGGCGTTGGAAGGATAGAAGTGTCAGGGAAACCAGGAAGAGTACAGTTCAAGAGGGAGAGAGTGGTCTCAGTGTGAGAAGCTGCAGAGAGGGAAAACTGGGTCAGGCTGAGCTGGTGGCTCTGGATTTGTCTTCAAATTAGAGTGAAACAAAATCCCTCCAAATGTAGGACAATATCTTACTTAAATCTCGTCTCTGGTTCATTACAAAATCAGGGTCTCTTAAAAAGTTAGGCACTTCCAAAGGTGCCTATTTTCCTGTTCAGTATAAATTAATTCCTTCCACTAACACCTCCTATGACTGAGAATGAGTCACCTTGTCTGGGGGCACCAGTCTTGTCATCTTTATATTTCCAGTTCAGCGATTCTGTGTGTGTATGTCTATGCCAATGATTCTACACGATAGTACACAGACCTATAGAGCCCAAATTGTATTTTACTTTTCGACTTATTTTGTACTCCAATCACCATTTTTTTTAAATTTAAAAATTAGTTTTATTGTTAAGAGGTCCAGAAATGAAACAACTGGAAGAAGGAGCCTTCCCTCTGCCATTTGCCATAGTCTTCCAGTTTTCTGCCCAGGCCTTTTCCTAAGCACTGAGGAGGTGCCCAGAAAAATACCAGAGGGATATGCAAAAACATAATGTCACCAAAATTTTCCTAACAAGTAAGGCAGCTATGGAAAGTCTGCCAGTGTCCCGTCCCCCTGGGACCTGCAGCCGGAGGCTTGGTAAGGCCTAACGCGGGGAAGAGCCAAGAGCTGGAGCTCAAGGTCTCCCAGGCCTTGGCCCTGAGTGGGCGATTAAAAGAAAAAAAGAAAGAAAGAAAGAAAAAAAAAAAGAACTCGGAAGCGCTTTACTCCTTTAAATGTAGGCAACGAGGTGCCAACCAATATCCTTAAAAGACGCGAAAGTGATGCCGTTTATCTTCTACAATAGCGACAGCATCGGTAATACGGATTACAGTAAAAACAGAAGGCGGGGGCAAAGAGTAAAGATGTCTCTAACGTGCTAAGTCAAGTCCGTGGCTTGGACCCAAACTGGACCGAGCTCCGTGGAGTGCTGAGAACAATGTCCGCAGGGTTCCTGGCTCAGCCCGGGACTCGCTTCTCCTCCTTCCCCGGCGCCCTCGCAGCAGCAAGCTGCACTCTCCAATCGCTCCGGATTGCCTGCTCCCCAAAGCGCCCGTTCCCGGGGGGACGGGGCGTTCCGGCGCCGCCGGGGCTGCTGAGAGCGCGGCGGGCGTCCGGAGCGGAGCGCCCTGGCTCGCCGCAGCCCGGGGCTGGCCGGGGCGCAGGGCTGAGTGCGCACGGGGCGCGCTCGCAGCCTCCCTCCGTCGCCCAGCGTCCCGGGATCCGTGTCTGCAGCGGGCTGGGTAGTGCGCGCGCGCTCGAGGGGCGTGTGTGTGTGCGCGCTCCCGTGGGGTGCGTACTCACAAAGGTGTGTTATTGCTAAATCCAAGGCTCGGGTGTGCCTTCCATCCCGAGCGCGAGCCCCTGGACTGAAGCGGTCTTTTATCGGCGAGGCCGCGGGGGGGACCAGAGCCAGTTCAAGTTCCCCGGCTCTGCGCAGGGATGGGGGAGCGCAAGGGCGGGGCTGCCACGGCCGGCTTGGAACGCCCGTCGCCCGGTGGCGGGGAAGGTTCCGAGCGCTCTGCCTGGTTTCGGACACCTTGCCTGGCTCGGCCCCCAGCCCAGCCACCGGGACACAGCGGACATGGAGCTCGGAGCCGCTGTGCGCTGCAGCCACACGGGGCAGCGGAGCGAGCACTCTCCTTCCCCAGCCGGGTCTGCAAAAGTGAAGTGGAAAACAGCCGCCGAGCGCAGCCTCCTCCCTCTTCCCCGGCGCCCGCCGCAACCCAGGCCCGGGGTTGGAGGATGGGGAAGGGAGTTCCCCCGGGCTAGCTGGAGGGGAAGCGGGCAGCCGGGCGGCTAAAGCCGCACCTCCTCCGCCTTCCTCTCCACCCCCATCCCCTGGGCTCCACGCCGCATTTCTTTGTTTTGAAAGCGCCTCCTCCGCCCAGAGGCTTTTCCCCCCGGCGGGCATGCATTGACGGAGGGTGGGGCCTCGGCCGATGGGCCCCGCCCCCCACTTAGCAGGACCTTTTGCCCGGGCTCACCCCCCCATTTCCCGTTTTCTCCCCGCTGCGACCCACGAGGCGCGCGTCCTCACTTGCCGGACAGCCAAAAAGAAGGTAAGGAATTGGAAAGGGAAGTTGTGGAGCAGGGAGCGCAGAGACCCACCCACCTCGGGCCGGGTCCGGAGGCCCGCCCCCTCCCACGGGAATCCCACCTGAGCCCCGCCCCCCGCAGCCTAACATTTCACACCACCGGGCAAGCACCCAGCCCCGCCACCCCCGCCACCCCCGTGTCGGCCGAGTGCTCTATTTATGTTTGAGCCCAGCGATTTGCATAGCCCAGCCCTCGGCCCCAGGTCCCCCAATCGCTGCGCCGCCTCGTCCTTGATGTCACGGCGGCGGCCCCGCCCCTTGGGCCCATACAAGGAGCGGCGGGCCCTAGATGGCAGCGTGGCGTCGCGGCGGCGTGTGCGTGTCGCGCTTCCTTGTGCCGTTTATAGGGTCCCGGCACTTCCGCTGTCGGGTTAGAAGCGTCGCGGTCATGGCGGAGCGCGGACAGCAGCCTCCTCCCGCAAAACGGCTGTGCTGCCGGCCGGGCGGCGGCGGCGGCGGCGGCGGGGGCAGCAGCGGCGGCGGCGGCGGAGCGGGTGGCGGCTACAGCTCTGCCTGCCGGCCGGGCCCGCGGGCGGGCGGAGCGGCTGCGGCGGCGGCGTGCGGGGGCGGCGCGGCGCTGGGCTTGCTGCCGCCGGGCAAGACCCAGAGCCCCGAGTCGCTGCTGGACATCGCGGCGCGCAAGGTGGCGGAGAAGTGGCCGTTCCAGCGCGTGGAAGAGCGCTTCGAGCGCATCCCGGAGCCGGTGCAGCGCCGCATCGTCTACTGGTCCTTCCCCCGCAGCGAGCGGGAGATCTGCATGTACTCGTCCTTTAACACGGGCAGCGGCGCCGCGGGCGGCCCCGGCGACGACAGCGGCGGCCCCGCCGGCGGCGCGGGCGGCGGCGGCGGCGCGGGCGGCGCGGGCAGCGGCAGCTCCTCGTCTTCTCCCGCAGCCACTTCAGCCGCCGCCTCGGGAGCCGGAGGAGCCGGGGCCCCGTCGGTGGGGGCGGCCGGGACGGCGGACGGCGGCGACGAGACGCGGCTGCCCTTCCGCCGGGGCATCGCGCTGCTGGAGAGCGGCTGCGTCGACAACGTCCTGCAAGTCGGTGAGTCACGGGCACGGGCAGCCGCGGGGCCGTCTGTCCACTCGTCAGTCCCCCGGGGGCGGGGCGCCTGCCCGCTCCCCTCTCCCCTCGGAGCCAGCCCTCCGGTCCGGCTTGCGCCCGCACCCTGCCCGGTGCCCTCACGGGACCGGAGCGGAGCGGAGCGGAGCGCCCGTTTCCTCCCGCCCCTCCCTCCCAGCCCCCCGTGTCCCCGGACGGGCCGGTGCGAGTGGGAAATGAATCAGCAGGACGCTGCCCGCGGCGGGGTCGGCGGCGGGGTGGGTGCCGGGCGCCCTCCTCCCGGGGAGCGCGTCCCGGAGGGCTGATAGCCTCGTTGGGGGGCGGATGTGGACAAAGGCGCGGCCGGCCGGCCCCGGCGGCGGAGGGTGTGCGGCGGGGCCGTGCGGGGCGGGGGAGGGGGCGCGGGCGGCGCAGACAATGCCGGCCGGGCCGGGCCGAGCCGGGGGCCGGCCGCGCGCTCCGCCGTGCCTCCGCGCTCCCCTCGCCCGTCGTTCGCCCTCTTTCTTTCTCTTCTCTCCCCCCCTCCCCGCTCCTCCGCTCATGGGGGAGGGAGCGCACGGCAGTGCTCCTCGCCGCCGCTCCTCACGGGGCTTCGACGGGCTGCGGCGTCCGGTCCGGCGGGGCGCGCTCCGGGGCCGCCGGGGATTTAAATGTCTGTCCCTCCCCCGCGCCCCGGGCTCCGAGCCGCGCCGGAGGGGGACGGGGACGGGGACGGCGGCGGCTGGGCCCCCCTCTCCTGAGGGAACCTCTTTCCTGAGGGGCCATCTCCCCCCCCCCCCCCCCCGGACACCCCGAATGCAATGGCGCGGGTCCGGGGAGGAGCGGCTCGCGCCTCTTCTTTTCTCCGGGGCCGCGGCGGGGCCCCGGGCTGTTGCCGCCCGAGTTCGGGGGTCGCGCCCGGTGCGAGCGGGAGCGGCTCCGGGCTCCGCGCTCCGCGCTCCGCCGGCGGGCGCTGCAGCCCGAGCCCGGGGGGCCCCGCGTCCCTCCCGGCGCGGCCCCGCACTTTGTTCTCGTTTTCGGGTGTATCTGTGCCCCTTTCGGTTTTGTGTCACCTTCCGAGAAGGGGAAACCAAACAAAAGATTCTCTATTTCTTCTCAGGGCTCGTAAAGTACAAGGTGTTTGACAAAGGCGCGAGGGGCGCTTGTGGTTTAAAGCCGCACAGCCCTCCTTTCTCCGAGGGGCCGGGAGAGTTTCCTCAGATGCGGAGTTTAAAAGCTTCCCCTCCCTTCCCCCCCGCCCCCTCAGTGTTTTTTCCTTTTTCTTTCTTTCTTTTTTTTTTTTTTCTGGCCAATATCTGTCTCGGCCATAGCGAGGGGGATGTGGGAGCTGACTGAGAAGAACAATGCTGTAGTGAGCCCCCCTCTCCATATTTCTCTCCTGATTGCAAACGGCGTATTTTCTCCTACTCCGTCCCCTATTGCTGTGCACTTTCAATTGTAGTGGTGAGCCGGGGACCTAGTGCATGGGGAGAGGCTTAAAAATAAGCATCGCTATCTCTTATTTTTAATTATTTTTCTCCCCCGTAGTCAGTTCCTTTTATTCTTGTCTTTGGGGGTTCGGTGGGGGTCGATAGGGGCTCCAAGAGAGAATTCAGATTTGTGTTAATTCTGTCTGCTTAATTTGAATTCTAATGCAACCTGCAAACGTGATTTTCTGCATGGTCATTATTTCCGAAGGCATCCCCTAGTGCTGCCTTTTCAGCACCCTGTCCTTCTGTCAGAGGGGGGTTCAACTTTTGAGGCTACCCATCCATCCATCCATCCATCCATCCATCTTTTTTTTTTTTTTTTTTTTAAACCCAATTAACATGCTTTCAAGGTTTTGGTGTCTCTCCCCCCCCCCCCCCCCCCCCCCATTCCTGCTGCCAGGTTGAAACGGATTGAAGGTATCTATGGATTCTCAATATAACTAACTGGAGTTTGAGAATTTTTATGACTTGGCTGGCAAGTTTTCTTCTTCTTTTTTTTTTCTTTCTTTCTCCCCTTCTGTGCTTGATTCTGCTTGCAAGCAATGAGGAATGACAGGAGAGCACATAGGGAGGGTTTCTTGGCTGATTGCATTTAAGCTAGGAATTCACTGTGAAAATAAAGCCAAGGAGTGATAAATAAAAGATGCAATCTTCTCTAGGAGACAGACACACAGCATGGGCTTTGCCTGCTTTCATCAATGATGAGGCCTGGGCGAGTTGTAAAAGAAAATACTAACTTTTTGAATAGTCCCCCAAGGGGAAGGAGACCACTGAATGGAGTTGGCATTGGTTCATGTGAAGTCAGTAGTATGCACCTTCTTATAGTTTTGAAGAATTGACCACCCCTTTAGAAACACATACGTGCTAAACTAGTGTTGCAGAAATTGTGGGAAAAAAATTCCCCCCTCTGAGTTCTGCCAATTTTCTTAACTTCCAAGTTGTACTACTTGTTGTGCCAGTCAGCTTAGAGATGGAAGGTTGTTAAATGCCTGGCAGCTGGCACTGAGATAGAAAACTTATGACCAGAATTTTTCCCTCCCTCCCTCTCTCCCTCCCTTCCTTCCGTTTTTTGTTGGAGAATGGAGAGAGTAGCCACATTAACCATCTAATTTAGCTCTCAGTGGTGTTTTGAACTGGAATACTAACTCAAGAGGTTTATTTTATAATTTTGTGAGGTTGAACTCTTTTTCACTTCAGGACCTGAAATGAAATAACAGAGTACAGCATTGATCTCATCATAAGCGATTTTCTGGTATTGCAAAATTACAAGTTTGTTTGTATAGAAGTATTTACTTATTGACTTTTGTAGAGATGACTAAATTATAATTACAATAGGGAAATATAGTTGTTGGACTTTATTTTTTACATTTACACTGTTGAAAATTATTTAAGTATTGTGGGACAAAGAATGTAGACATCCTAGGAATTGAACATACTTGCTAGTTATTTTTCAACTCCTAGATTTTAAGAAGACCTTTAAAGGACAAAAGTACACTTTTAGTGTGGTAGCTGTAAGTAGTGTTTAATTGGTGCAGAGCTCTCCATTACATTAGCTAAGTGAAGTTGACTTATTTTTGTTAAATAATGATATATTAGAACTTATATGTAAATATCAATATCACTTAAGCAATGACTTAGAAGTAACATTAAAAAATTTCCCCAAGCCGAGACCGGTTTGGCTCAATGGATAGAGCGTTGGCTTGGGGACTGAAAGGTCCCGGGTTCGATTCTGGTCAAGGGCATGTGCATTGGTTGCGGGCACATCCCCAGTGGGGGGTGTGCAGAGGGCAGCTGATCCGATGATTCTCTCTCATCGATGTTTCTAACTCTCTGTCCCTCTCCCTTCCTCTCTGTAAAAAATCAATAAAATATATTTAAAAAAAAATTTCCCCAAAATTTTGCCTGGGAAAGACTTACCTAATATGGCCTAAAATTTTAATTAAAAGGGAGAATAAATCCGATTGCATAAAAATATGTAAAAATTTCCTGCTGGACTAAAACAGCTAAATGTGCCAAATATTTGTAGTATGCTCCAGCAGATGCTGGCAGAGAACTCCAAAAAATTGGTTAAAAAAAATGGGTAACACATTCACAAAGAAATGCACATGATTGAGCATAACTCATCTTCACTCTCTCTCTCTTTTTTTAATATATTTCATTGATTTTTTTACAGAGAGGAAGAGAGAGGGATAGAGAGTTAGAAACATCGATGAGAGAGAGTCATCGACCAGCTGCCTCCTGCACACCCCCTATTTGGGGATGTGCTGGAAACCAAGATACATGCCCTTGACCGGAATTGAACCCGGGACCCTTCAGTCCGAAGGCTTACGCTCTATCCGCTGAGCCACTTCGTAAAGAAACACAAGTAAAAATAACATACTCTCTTTCTCTATCACATTACTAACAAGATGGGTAGGCAGCACTCAAATAGATTGAGAAGACGGTGGGAGGAGAGGATGCTGCTTCCTTGCTGCTTGGCACAACATTTTTAGTCATTTCTAAGATTTTTCCCTATAGACACGCTAACATTAATGCACAAAGTTGTTCTGTACAACGAGCAGTACTCATTGCTGTAAGGTTTGCAATTCTAAAAGGTTGGAATCATTTACTCTTTTATTGGAAGGGAACTAATTGAAATGTACTTGTGGAATACTATGCAACCATGAAAAAAGTGAAGTAGATTTACTGCTATATGTACTAACGAGAAAAGGTGATCTGAATGTTTTGTTTAAAAACAAGCCAATTGTTCATATAGTATGCTGCAATTTCCTTTTAAAACAAAAAAGCGGTCATATAGATGGGTAAACATGTTTTGAAAGGTTACATAATCTTTGAATAGTGGAGAAAAGATGGAGAAGGGCAGTTGTGAATAGGCAAGATTTTGTGAGGAATTTTACCTTTTTTTTTTTTTTTTTTTTTTTAATATATTTTATTGATTTTTCACAGAGAGGAAGAGAGAGGGATAGAGAGTTAGAAACGTCGATGAGAGAGAATCATCGACCAGCTGCCTCTTGCACACCCCCTACTGGGGACGTGCCCGCAACCAATGTACATGCCCTTGACCGGAATCGAACCCAGGACCTTTCAGTCCGCAGGCTGACGCTCTATCCACTGAGCCAAACCGGTGCCGGCAGGAATTTTACTTTTCATTTTATGTCTGTCTTATGGTTAGATTAGTCTTAAAACTAAAAGCATGTATTTTTGTAATAAAATCTTGGAAAATTATTCTTGTGTTTTTTAGTTTATTTTATATATATATATATATATATACACACACACACACACACACACACACACACACACACACATATATTTATGTGTGTGTGTGTGTCCCCTTTCTGAAGATCTGGTTGCTGTACATCCATTTTTTGGGGGCTTTGAAACACACTTTCCTTACTTGTGACTAATCATTTTAAAGGCAAGAAATCTTAAAACAAAGCTAGTGTTTTATATAAGAAGGAAATAGTTAATTTTTAAAAGGAGTTGCTTTTATTTTTTTTTTGCTGATTACTCTTTCACTTTGGTAAACACTTTTGTGGTCTTTTAAGATTTATAACTTAAAATTTTGTGTTTTAGAGGGTGCAAGACAATAAAAGGTGATTGTGAATAGAATTAATATGCATAAAAATTTAATTAACTAATTTGTTTAGGATTGATTTGTTGGCCTTTCTTTGAATATTTTGATTTTCTTTACAGCTCAGAGATGATTATATAAAGATGTGATTCTAAATTACTTTTAGAATTGGGTGTTTTACTTATTGATGATGGTACATTTTATTGAATGCAGTTTCAAGACTAAAGTAATTAATATAGAACAATTTTGAATCAGATATTATACTTTTTTGCCTTTTGATTAATGAAAAAGTACATAAAGGAAAAATTGGATCTAGGTGCATATGTATTTTTTTTATCTCCTATGTGAATCGAGATGTGATTTCCTTACAAATTGAGTTTTAAAAGTGAGTTCCTCATATGTGCTTAGCATTGTTCTGAGGAAAGTTAGGTTTTTCAATTTTAGGTTAACAAGTCTTGGGATTTGTTATAATACTTAGTTCTTTGATGGTTAGTATTAGTTCAAATCTAAAGTATTTAGGAGACAATCCTTTTATGTAAGATTTCAACAATACTGGAAGGTAGAATTGCAGATGTGGATTAAGAAAACATTTCTACTCTTCTTCAATCTTTTAATTTCTTGTCACACTCTTGTATTCTGAGTATGCCCTTGGATTGTAAAAGAAAAGGCCATTCCTATTGTTTGTTTCTCCCAGCTTTGCATTGAATTTCATCCCTTTGCAGATATGAGACTTTGATGCCTTGTCTTTTAAAAACATTAGGATGCCGGTGGAATGTGTGCTTTCATAGAGGAATTACTACTGTAATTAATTGAGCAAGTCAGGTTATTACTGCCTTGAGTATGTCATGACCGGTTTTTAAGATGTTTATCCTGGGTCTTTTTTCTTTTCACAATGAATAATCAATTGCTTTCAATTCTAATTCCAAATGTTTCATTTGGAAAGACACAGAGAAGTATATTTTTTTCTGCTCACATTCATATTAAGAGGGTTCAATTAATGTATGATTTCAGCTAGTAACATGTTCAGTGAACAGGTTGGCAATAGAAGAATGGCTAATGTTTTCTTTTAAGAAAGCTATCCCTTTGAAAAATTACACAATTGCCCTGCTTGGTGTACCTCAGTTGGTTGGGCGTTGTTCTGTGCACCAGGTGGTTGACAGTTTGATTCCTGGTCCAATTCCTGGCTTGGGTTGCATTCTTCATTCTCTGTAAGGGAGCAGGAATATAGGAGGTAGAAGATTTGCACTCTCACATTGACGTTTTTTTCTCCCTTCTCTCTCTGAAAATTAGTAACTTATATTTAAAATTTTTTTTTTTTTTTTTTTTTTTTACAGAGAGGAAGAGAGAGGGATAGAGAGTAAGAAACATTGATGAGAGAGACATCGATCAGCTGCCTCTTGCACCACCCCCACTAAGGATGTGCCCGCAACCAAGGTACATGCCCTTGACCGGAATCAAACCCGGGACCTTTTAGTCCGCAGGCCGACGCTCTATCCACTGAGCCAAACCAGTCTCGGCAGTAACCTATTCTTTAAAAAAAAAAAATACACAATAAGATCTATACAATTTTCACATGCTTGCATGCTTTATATATATTTTTTAAAAATATATTTTATTGATTTTTTACAGAGAGGAAGAGAGAGAGATAGTTAGAAACATCGATGAGAGAGAGACAGCTGCCTCTTGCACACCCCTACTGGGGATGTGCCCACAACCAAGGCACATGCCCTTGACTGGAATTGAACCCTGGACCCTTCAGTCTGCAGGCCGACACTCTATCCACTGAGCCAAACCGGTTTCGGCTATATTTTTGTTAGAAAATTAATTTTCTTCAATGATGCAAAATGAATTTGTTGTCTTTAAGAAGCTTACTTATGTATACATATGATAAATTCATGTTACATTAGAAATTTTTATAGGGCAGTCATTAAACTTGAACTACTGTTGATCCTTAACTTATATTTGAGGACAAATATCCTAGAAAAGAAAGCAGATTACAAGTAAGTATAAACATCTTAGAAACAAAGCAGTTATAGGCCATTATTTTTTGGATAGTAATATAATAAACTGCATGGAACCTACAAAAAACATTTTCAGTTACCTTTCAAATAACTATGATACAATTTTAAGAACTGTACTTTCTCACAGTAAAAGAACCTATTTTTTTTAGCTTATTAACTTTTTGAGATTGCTAACTTAATGTTTAGGGATTACTATAAATTAGAAAACATGAGCTGTTTCCTCCTTTAAATGGATGGGAATACTCTCCATTTCTGAGAAATTAGTATCAAGTGATAATTTGGAGAAAAATGTTACTTTACATAGTCTTGTCCCATGAGAAGTGAGTGACTCTTGTTCTCAGTCATAGCCAGTCTCAAAAAAATTAAAATAAATAAATAAATAAAAAGTGTGTTGGTTATATTTGTTTAAAGAAATCTTGAGTATCTTTCCAGTTTTTGCTTTCAGTGCCTGTGTTCTGCTGAGAATACACTTTGTACATGGTTTTCAATTCTTTAAAAATAATAGGTAGCTAAAGCAGGCTTTGGAGAGAATGCAGTGCAAAATCTGCTTTTTATTTTGAACTTAAAGATTGCCTTTCAGCTGATAGTAAATGAACTCTGTTACTAAGGGTATGCAGTTTTATATTTGTAGAAATCTTATGTGAGAATTAGTTTTGAGTCAGCTAATATACATTGAGTGGCCAGATTATTATGATCTTTGAACGCATAATAACCTGGCCACTGTGTGTGTGTGTGTGTGTGTGTGTGTGTGTGTGTGTGTGTGTGTGTATGTATTAGAGCAGGGGTCCTCAAACTTTTTAAAGTGGGGGCCAGATCACGGTCCCTCAGAGAGCTGGAGGGCCGGATTATATGAACTACTAATTCCTACTGTAACACCTCGGCTGTGCTCACTGCCCAAAAAACCTGGCGGGCCGGATCAGACTCCTCTGCGGGCCGCATGTGGCCCGCGGGCCGTAGTTTGAAGACCCCTGTATTAGAGGCTTGGTGCATGAATTTGTGCCTGGGTGGGGTCCTGCCAGCCTGGGGGGGGGGGGGGGTGATGACAATGACATGGCGGTTAGCCGGCCTGCCTGCTGGTCGAACTCCTGGTTGAGGGGACAATTTGCAATGTAAGCCTTTTATTTGCATATAAGCCTTTTATTATATAGGATATACGCTGAGTAGTCAGATTATTATGCATTCAGAGATCATAATAATCTGGCTATTCAGTGTAATTTATGTATATTTATTTATGTATTTGTAATTTAAGTTGATCAAAAGTGAGCAGAAAAGGAGACAAAAGAATCCAGGTATCATTTGATTATGGTTACCTCAAGCATATGTCAGTGATCTCTGTGTATAGATACACTGTTCCATTTCTTCTTAAAATAAAATATGCTAACAGATGAGAAGCTGTTTTTATACAATATCTTGCATGATAGCTGTTTTCAACTTACTAGAGGCCCGGTGCACGAAATTCGTGTACTGGGGGGGGGGTTGCCCCTCAGCCCAGCCTGCACCCTCTCCAATCTGGGACCCCTTGGGGGATGTCCAGGCCTAAATCGGCAGTTGGACATCCCTCCCACAATCTGGGACTGCAGGCTCCCAACCCCTCACCTGTCTGCCAGCCTGATTACTCCCTAACCCAGTGGTCAGCAAACTCATTAGTCAACAGAGCCAAATATCAACAGTACAACGATTGAAATTTCTTTTGAGAGCCAATTTTTTTAAACTTAAACTTCTTCTAATGCCACTTCTTCAAAATAGGCTCGCCCAGGCTGTGGTATTTTGTGGAAGAGCTACACTCAAGGGGACAAAGAGCCACATGTGACTCACGAGCTGCAGTTTGCCGGCCATGGCCCTAACTACACCCCTACAAGCCTGATCAAGGTCTAACTGCTCCCCTACCAGCCTGGTTGCCCCAACTTCCCTCCCCTGCTGGTCTGGTCGCCCCTAATTGCCCTCCCCTGCCGGCCATCTTTGAACACATGAGGGTGGCCATCTTGTGCAAGGATGTGAGGGTCAATTTGCATATTTTTAAAAAAATAAAAATATAATTTATTGGTTTTTTTACAGAGAGGAAAGGAGAGGGATAGAGAATTGGAAACATCGATGAGAGAGAGACATCGATCAGCTGCCTCCTGCACACCTCCTACTGCGGAAGTGCCTGCAACCAAAGTACATGCCCTTGACCAGAATTGAACCTGGGACCTTTTAGTCTGCAGGCCGACGCTCTATCCACTGAACCAAACCGGTCTCAGCTGCATGTTACTTATTTATTATATAGGATAGAGCTATGTAGGTTTTAGAGATGAAAAGATGACATAAATTCCAGCTTTTTCCATTTTGCTGTGAGAAATCTGAGGTAGAGACATTGAATAATTTAAAAAAGTTAAATTTTGTGTCTTTTTCCCCACTCCTTGGCTGCCTCTTAATTTGCTGGGAATGTTTGGTAAATCTCAGAAAAATCATAGAAATGGGAACAATATTTTGTTGTTTGTTAACCCTCACCCAAGGATATTTTCCCCTCTTGAAAGATTCATTGGTTGTTTGCCTCCTGCATGCTACCCAACTCCAGCTGGGGAATTGAACCTGGCAACCCAGGTATGTGCCCTTGACTGGAATCAAACCCCTGAGACCCTTAAGTGCCTGGGCAGATGCTCTAACCACTTAGAAACATCGGCCAAGGCAGAGGAACAATATTGAATGTAAGTTGACTGAACGGTTGTAGAGATGATTTGGCTAACTTTTTTTTGAATGTTATAAATAAATGTATTTCTACAGAGCATTTTAATTTTAGGCCACCTTCTAATAGCTTCAGTTAAGCAATGATTCTAGCATACTAAATACATGGTGGTATAAAACATTTGTAGACATTTTTGGAAATTGTAGAGTTGTTTGAAAGTGTAAGCTGTAATGTAAATCAAGTATAGTTATGTACTGGGAACATATTTTAAAAGTAGGAGTCTGAAAAGATAGATATTAGGTAGGTAGATACATATTAAAACTGGAAATAAGTAGAGAAGAATATCTGGGAAAGGTAGGATGAGAGAGAAAAAGGGAGGGAAGAAAAGTTTTAAAGGGGAGCTGGTAGAGGTTAAAAGGAGAATGGGAAGAAGGAAATGGGGGAGGGAGCAAAGCAGGTCCAAGGGAGGAAGTGAAGAAAAAAATTAAGATGGGAAGGAAGGAAAAGAGAAGGGAGGGCAGGGGTAAAGATAAAGGAAAGTAGGAATGTGGGGAGGGAGGGAGGAGGAGAGAAATAGGAAGAACGATGCTGGAACAAAAGTAGGAAAAAAGGAGGAAAGAAATGTTTATAAATGATGAGTCAGTAGGAAAAAGTATTACATAAAGGAGAGAGAAAAATGGTGTGAGAGGGAGAAGCAATAAGGAAGTCAAATACAATTGTGTGTGAAGGGGATAAGATTAAAGTTAATAGGGGCTATCAGGCCAGCAGAGGAGGGCAGTTAGGGAGATCAGTCCAGCAGGGCAGGGCAGTTATGGGGATCAGGCAGGCAAAGCAGGCAGAGTGGTTAAGGCAGGGAGGCAGGTGGGTAGTTAGGAGCCAGAGGTCCCAGATTGTGAGAGGGATGGCCAACTGCCAATTTGCATCCCTGTGGGATCAGGCCTAAACTGGCAGTTGAACATCCTCCTAGGGCTCCCGGATTGGAGAGTGCAGGTCGGGCTGAAGGACCCCCCCCCTCCCCCACATGCACGGATTTTGTGCAACAGGCCTCTAGTCATCTAAATAAAAGCCTAAGCAATTGTCGACCATTTGACTGTTTGCTTTGACATGGACTGACCACCAGGGGGCAGACGCTCAATGCTCAGGCATGGAAATATGAAACAGACTGATGACTCTTAGAGGGAAAGGTGGAGGGGGAAGGCAGGAAGAGACTAACCAAACATCTTACATGCACACTAAAGGCTCTGTGCATGGTGGGGTCCCTCGGAGATTGGGCTGAAACCAGCAGTCCAACATTCCCCGAGGGGTCCTGGATTGCAAGAAGGCTGAGGAATCCCACTGGTGCATGAATCCATGCACTGGGCCTCTAGTTTACTACTACTAATAATAGCAGTAAACACTTCCATCATACTTAACCATGTGCCAGATACTGTTCTTTTATATATTTTTTCTTTTTTAAAAAAATGTATTTTTACTTTAAAAAATATTTTTATTGATTTCAGAGAGGAAGGGAGAGGGAGAGAGATATAGAAACATCAGTGATAAGAGAGAATCATTGATCGGCTGCCTCCTGTATTTCCCGTACTGGGGACGGAGCCCACAATCTGGGCATATGCCCCCTTGGCCAGAATCGAACCTGGGATCCTTCAGGCCCACACTCTATCCCCTGAGCCAAACCGGCTAGGGCAGTGGTCGGCAAACCATGACTTGCAAGCCACATGCAGCTCTTTGGCCCCTTGAGTGTGGCTCTTCCATAAAATACCATGTGTGGGTGCACACCTACAGTGTAATTGAAACTTTAAGGCCCGTGCACAGAAGTCAGTTTTCGGCTCTCAAAAGAAATGTCAATCTTGTACTGTTGATATTTGGCTCTGTTGACTAATGAGTTTGCCGACCACTGGGCTAGGGCATTCTGGTTTATCCTTGAATATATTTCTTTTAAAATAATTTTAAATGTTTCATTTAATTACTTTTTATTTTTGTTGTTGTTAATTCTCACCTGAGGATATTTTCCCATTGATTTTTAGGGAGTGAAAGAGAGGGAAAGACAAACATCAGTGTGAGAGAAACACATTAATTGGTTGCCTCCTGAATGAGAACTGTCAGGGCTTGGGCTGGGGAGGAACTTAGAACCAAGGTACATGTATATGGCCTTGACCTGAATCAAACCCCAGGCTCTTTGGTCCACAGGCCGATGCTCTATCGACTGAGCCAAACTGGCTAGGGCAGCACTTTATATTTCTTAACAGACCTAGGAAGCACTTTTATTCGGTTACCTGATGAGGAAACTGAAGCATAGGAAAAAAGCACTGGTAACTTTTGCTCAAGGTCAGACAAGCTGGTAAATTATGGAGCTAGAAACAGCCTTGTCTGACTGGTACTTCTAACTAGTACTACCTGTGATGCATCATCCTACCTAATCCTACCTAATAGAAAAGTAATATGCAAATCACTCCGCTCCACAAGCCATGCCCACCAGCTAATCAGAGCGGGTATGCAAGTTAACCCCAACCAAGATGGCTGAGACCACAGAGGCTTGGGTCTCTCTGGCAACGGAAGAAGCCAAGCTTTCTGCCTGCCCTAGCAGGCCTAAGCCTCCACTCCAGGCTACAAAGTTTCAATTATAGAAGGTAAACAATTATAGAAGGTAAACAAGAAACAGCTGCTGCCATGGAGCGAGCAGGAGGCTTGACTCCGCTCCAGGCTACAAAGTTTCAGATGTAGAAAGTAAATATATTCCAGATACCAGGGCCTCCACTTGGGTCGCTGGGGTGTGTGGACGACCTGCAAACCACCACAGGCCCCTCAGGCCACCCCATGCTCCAAGGGAACCCCCACCCTGATCCTGGACACCCTTCAGGGCAAACTAGCTGGCCCCCAGCCATGCACCAGGCCTCTATCCTATCTAATAAAAGAGTAATATGCAGATTGACCATCACTACAACACAATATGGCTGCCCCCATCTGGTCAAAGATCCTGCCCCTATATGGATACAAAATGGCCACCACAAGATGGCCAACAGGGGAGGGTAGTTGGGAGGCACCAGGCCTGCAAGAAGGGCAGTTGAAGGCGATCAACTCTACAGGGAGGGCAGTTAAGGGTGACCAGGCCGGCAGAGGAGGGAAGTTGGGGGCAAACGGGCTGGCAGGGGAGCAGTTAGACATCAATCAGGCTGGCATGGGAATGGTTAGGGGGTGATCAGGCAGGCAGGCAGGTGAGCAGTTGGGAGCCAGCAGTCCTGGATTGGAGAGGGTGCAGGCTGGGCTGAGGGACACCCCCCACCCCCCACCCCATGCAGGAATTTTGTGCACCAGGCCTCTAGTCTATATATATAAAAAACCAGTAACCATAAGGCCAGAACGGCTGGTCCCTATGATACCCACTGTAGCCAGCAAACCAGCCCAATCGGGGTGGGGCTGGCTGGCCAAACCCCCTGAGGCCCTTTCCCCAGGCCGGCCCTGCCCCTTATGGGTCCCCACCACCCTGATGGTCCCATAGCCCCTCCCCCCAACTGGCCCTGCCCCTGATTGTCCCCACCCCCCAACCCCAATTGGGGTTGAGGCTAGCTGGCCAACCTTCTGCAGCCCCTCCCTCCACCCAGCCCCACCCCAAAATTGCCCTCCCCACCCCAATCTGGGGCAGAGCTGGCTGGCCAACTGCCTGCAGCCTTTCCCCTCTGGCCGGCCCCACCTCCGATGAGCCCTCCCCAAACTCTAATCAGGCAGGGCCATCTGGCCCACCCATGGCCCCTTCCCCAGGCTGCTGGCCCCAATGTTTATAGCCCCTCCCCATGCTGGGTCACCACCGATCACCCCCCACTACCCCAATTGGCCTGCTGCCCCCTCCCCAGCAAGCTCCGCCCCTGATCAACTCCTCCCCCCTCCCACACCAATTGGGGGAGGGCCTGCTGGCCCACTACCCTAAGTCCCTCCCCACAGCTGGCCACACTCCTAATTGGCCCTCTCCACCCTAATTCGTGCAGGGCCCCCTGGCCAATCCACCACGGCCCCTCCCCCCAGCCAGCCTGGCCCTGATCTGGTCCTGTTTGAGGCGGGTCAGCCTGCCAACCTCTCGCTGTCTCCACCTTCCTACAAGCCCAGCCCTGATCCACCCCAATTGGGCCCGGGCCAGCTGGACCCTAACTGCACAAATTCGTGAACTGGGCCTCTAGTCATTAAATAAGATAAAACCTAAAGAAGGTTCATCTCTTGCTACTTTCTAGAGTGTCTTTCACTGTGACCAGAATTTTAACTTGTATTCATAGCTATGATTTTTAAGGTGCATTTGACTTGAAAACTTGTATTATAAATTCCTTTTGTGATTGAATTTCAGCTTTGGAGGAAGGTTGTGGGGGATGATTCTGAGCATCTCCTATCAGACATTTTTAACTTTTAAAATGTTAAAATAACATGTAGGCTAGATCTAATTGTGGTTTATATGCAGTGAAGATACCTTTTCAAAGTATATTAGAGAAATATATCTCATTTAAGCACCTTTTTAAATGTTATGATTAAAAATTATACTATTTCTTACTGCTGGTAAAAAAATTTAAATTCTTTGCAAGAGAGTTTATTGGGAAGATGTTAATTGAAAGGATGTAGTAGAACCTGCCAGTACATTGAAACTCTTAATAACTGAATAAGCTGATCACATAAATTGGAAGCTCATTTAGTGAATTAATGTGCTTAAAATTCAGGTGACTCATTGCCTGGTCTTGGCTTATTGTTTACTTAAAGCATTTTTCATTGTTAATTGATGTCAGATCCATGTTGGAAGGTATTATACAGAAAATATGCATAAAAAGATAGCATGTAGAATGAATCTACAGAAGCAAGGTTTAAATCTTTGTATTTAATTTAATTACACCACTATATTTCAAATACTGTATGTACCATGTTAAATATTTGCTGACAGTGACCGGCATTTTTTTTTTTAATATGTTTTATTGATTTTTTATAGAGAGGAAGGGAGAGGGACAGAGAGCTAGAAACATCGGTGAGAGAGAAACATCGACCAGCTGCCTCCTGCATAACCCCTACCGGGGATGTGCCCGAAACCAATGTACATGCCCTTGACCGGAATCGAACCTGGGACCTTTCAGTCCGCAGACCGACGCTCTGTCCACTGAGCCAAATCGGTTTCGGCATGTGACCGGCATTTTTATATGTGAAGTATAGATATTTCATAAATTTAGTGTAAAGGGCAGTGCCTGGAGTCTCTTCTAGTGTTGCTATTGGTCTTGGTAAAGGCCTGCGCAAGTCCAAAGGTAGCATACTGAATTTGTTACTGCTGAACCCTTGTATCCTGCTACTGCTTTATATGAGCTCATTTCTTCAAAGATGGTGGTTATGAATTTTATAAGTATTTGTCATAAAATAAACCTTTAAAATTCAGGTAACAGAAGTTTATAATTGATTGTTGTATTTGATAAGGACTTTTTAAAAATGTCCTGTTTCTTTAGCAATCTTTAAGCTTTCTTAGCACTGAAGATTTTGTATCGGGTCTAGTAATAATTAATGTCGTTTTTAAACATTCGTTTAAAATCTTGCTTGGCGTTGACTTGTATTGACATAACCTTCAAACACGTGGTATCTACAGAACATGTGAAGTGAAATTAACAAGTTTTGCTTGAAAAAGTTTGTGTTTGGTTTGGTTTTTGTTGCAGAACTAGGGCTAAGAAGATGGCGGATGAAGAGCATATTTGGCACTGCATGCTTTACGAGTTCCAATTAGGAAGAAAAGCAAGTGAGGCTGCAAAAAACATCTGTAGTGCTCTTGGTTAAGATGCAGTTAGCGCCAGAAAATGCCAGCGTTGGTTTGAGAAATTTCGCGAGGGAAATTTTTCGTTAGATGACAAGAGTGGTCGAGGCCGTGTGTCCAATTTTGATCAAGAAGCTCTTCAAGCTCTTTTGGTGCAAAATCCTCAAATTACCCAACAAGAGCTTGCGACAACTTTAAATTGTTCACAATAAACAATTTCCAATCAATTGTGTGCACTTGGCAAAGTCCAAAAGTTTGGAAAATGGGTTCCTCATGAGTTGACCGACAACAACCGTAATCAAAGAGTCACAAT
The DNA here is from genome assembly GCF_964339955.1 of Pipistrellus hanaki. Taxonomy (NCBI): domain Eukaryota; kingdom Metazoa; phylum Chordata; class Mammalia; order Chiroptera; family Vespertilionidae; genus Pipistrellus; species Pipistrellus hanaki. Next base: position 27,963,567 of record NC_140506.1, read on the forward strand.
TTGCAGTTCGCTCCTCTCTCGTCAAAACCATTTGCCGTTTTTAGAGCAAATTGTTACCGGAGATGAAGAATGGGTGCTGTATGTTAATTTGAAAAGGCGGCCTCAATGGTTGGACAAAAATGAGGCTCCGCAGCCCACGCCAAAACCTGACTTGCATGCGAAAAAAGTGATGTTGTGTGTTTGGTGGAATTTTAAAGGAATTCTTCATTATGAACTTTTACCATCTAACCAAACCATTACAAGTGCAGTGTATAGTGCCCAATTGGAAAGGTTAGCCCAAGCTTTAAGAGAAGAAGAACCCGCGCTGATTAATCGGAAGGGCGTAATTCTTCACCACGATAACGCACGACCGCATACTGCAAGAATCACTGCTGAAAAACTGCGCCAGTTGGAATGGGAAGTTCTCCCTCAACCTGCATATTCTCCTGATATTGCCCCTTCTGATTACCATTTCTTTCGTTCTTTGCAAAACTTTCTTCTTGGAAAAAAATTTAATAATGAAGAATGCCTCAAAAATGCATTGACCGAATTTTTTGCATCAAAATCACAAGAATTTTACAACAGAGGGATTAAAATGTTTCCTGAGTATTGGGCACAAGTAGTAGAAAACAACGGCAACTATATTGTTGATTAAATTTTGTTGTATTGTTTAAATAAATTCAATTTTAAAGAGTATTAGAAAACGACATTAATTATTACTAGACCTAATACTTTTGCCATCATTACTAGTTTCTCTTACTTCCCTCCCCTAATTATCACCTGTGTAACTTTTGTCTTACAGTTTCTATACCTTCTCCAGACCTTCAGTAAAGCTGAAGTCTGAAATGACCAATGGCTGCTTTGTGATGATGGTGGAATCAAGTGAGACTTGAAGGCAGGAGATGGAGCCTCAGAGCTTCAGCTTCTCTCCTCCTTCCTTCTCTCATTCTCTCCTTCCTTTCCTCCTTTCATTACTTCCCGTACACTCTCCATTCCTTTTTTGGAATGGGGGAATGGAGTAGGAGGAGAGAGAAGTAAGTAGGAGGGAGTGGTAGGGAAAAATGCAAGAAATTGGAAAGGGTAGGAAGTACCAAGGATAAGAAGGTACTCCACTCCTTTCTTGCCCTATAATTGTCCCCTCCCCTCCAACCTCCCTTGATTTAGGGAAATAAAGCAGAGGTCACAAGGACCTATGTGTTCTGCTGCTTGGCTTCTATTTTTAGCTTGGCTCCATGTTAGGCTGGCAACAGGCCATGATGGCACAAGGCCAGTGCATTGTGGGACTGCTGGCAAGTTTCAAAACCTAATTTTTCAGGTATCGGACTAATCTTCAGATATATTCTGTGCTGTGTGATATTCTACCTACCTCTACTTTTCTAAATGATGTGCATGTTTTTATTTATCTTTTGGCTTTTTAAAGAAGGGGCTCATTAAAAAAATATTGTTGAAAGTATACATAGTGGGACTCATTTTTGATAGTAGTTATACTACTATAGCTATTTTAGGTGGGAGAAAGATTTAAGAATTGCCTTATCAGATCAGACTTACATCCAGCTCAATAATTTTGGTTTGTGGCAGCACCAAGAGGTGTGAAATTTGCCCGATTGATTTAATGTGCCTTGGGCATCTTTAAAATTGCCATTGCTGTTGAAGTATGGAGTTTGAATTGGTTCATATAATTATAAGTGTCATCAGACATTAAACAAAACATGTATTTATTTTTATGCAGTTATCAGTGTTCCCTTTGCTAACAAAGTTGTCTGTGTTTAGGTTTAGTTACTGCTGTAGGAATATGTAGGAATAAAAAAGCCCACTATTCTTGTAGGAAGCAGGTAGGTTTTGTTGAAATAAGTATCAGTATTTGGGTCTAAATTTTATATACCCTAGAGCCAGTATTTATGTGGGTTGTATTTACAAATGGGTTTCAAACTTTTGGATGCACATGTACACTTGATTATCAATTATACTCACAAAGAAAAAATATATTGTATTTGTTTTTGAGTAATTTTGGAAAGAATTAAAAAGAATGTCACATTGTGAATCTGTATCTTTGGAAGGGACTTTGGTAAGAATAACAGTATTTATACTTTTTCCATAGCGGTGCACAGAAAAACTGAGTTTAGGGTAGGGCTGATTTTTGGTGTACTGTGGACTACACTAAATATGAATAGAAATAGGGATGATAATTGTTTGCTTATTCAATTAATAATGGTATAATATACTTTGATCTGTTGGATGGCAGGAGAACATTTAGTTAGTGCGTTGATCTGATGCCCTTCTTAAGATAGCACAAAATAATTGGTCAAAATAACTAGAAATAGAATCAAATTGATTCCCTCCTCACTATGTCTTTAATGTAACTATTGGGTGAATTCTGCTGAATTCACTTTTGTGAAATAAAGTATAAGGTGAAAAAAAACAATACGATTAAAAAGTGAGTAGACCAGGATAGACATTTCTCCAAAGAGGACTTACAGATGGCCAATAGATATAAAAGATGCTCAGCATTACTCATTAGAGAAATGCAAATTAAAACCACAGTGAGATATCATCTCACAACTGTCAGAATGGCTATCGTCAATAAATCAGTAAACAATAAGTGTTGGTGAGGATGTAGAGAAAAGGGAACTATTGTACTCTGTTGGTGAGATTTCAAATTGGTGTAGTCATTATGAAAACCAGTATGGAGTTTCTTCAAATAATTAAAAGTTGAACTACTATATGACCCAGAAATCCCACTTCTGAGTATCCAAAGATATGTACACCCTTGTGTTCAATTGCAGCATTATTTATAATAGCCAAGATATGAAGCAATTTAAGTGTCCATTGATATACCATTGGATAAAGATGTTCTACATATATACAATGGAATATTACTCAGCCATAAGAAATGGAATCTTACCATTTGTAACAACATGGATGGATCTAGAAGGTGTTATGCTCAGTGAAATAAATCAAAGGACAAATGCTGTATGATTTAAGTTATATGTGGAACTGAAAGATTAAAATACACGAACAAACAAAACAGAAACAAACTTAAAAATACGAGAACATTTTGATAGTTACCAGATGGGAGGGGAATTGGGAGGCAAGGTGAAAAAGGTGAGGGGATTAAAAAGTACAAATTGGCACTTAAAAAATAATCACAAGGATATAAAGAACAGCATAAGGAATATAGTCATAACACTGTAATAACTGTATGATGTCAGATGGGAAGTATTAGGGGGATCACTTTGTAAGTTATATAAATGTGTAACTACTATGCTGACACCCGAAACTGATATAATATTGAATGTCAACTGTAACTGAAAAGAAAATTTTTCAGAAAGTGTAAGGTGAGGGATTAGTGAAAGGTGAATTGCTGTTCTAATAGGATATAGGAAGCAGATATTATAGAGTTTATTTAAATTTTTATATCTTAAAATGAGAAATTTACATTGTGGATAACAGCCACAATGTAAGTTTGCTGTTACTGATCCAAGACTATTTTATTATTTGGGGTGTAAACAAAAATTTAGGAAATAATCAGAATGTCTTGGGGAAAGAACATTGATTGTCAAGTATATTGAACTATATCACAGTGTAGTTCATATGGTATCTGCAGTTAAAGGTTATGGTAGATATTCCAAAAGTGGCTTGGAGAAACGATGTTTAATCTATGTATATATGTTTCTGCAGATAGGTTGTGTGTGTGTGTGTGTGTGTGTGTGTGTGTTTGTGTAAAATTTAATATGCATAGAATATTGTAATCTACTGGATGGTAGTAGATAAGTGACAATCTTTTAGATCCTTACTATCATACAGATTTTATTTAGGTGAGTCATGTAAAAGATGTCAGCTCCAGCTTAACTAACAAGCTTGATTAAAACCAAAGCCCAGAAGGTAGTTTGACTAGTGATGTCTAGAGTATGAGCACATTGCTCAAATGACATTCCTTATTGGAACTTGTCAGAGCTTTGGAGTTTTCATGGATCTGAGCAACTTATTAAAAAAGCATTTTGTCTAAGCTGTTTCATAAATAGCAGGAAATTACAAAGTACTGGATAGTATTGCATTTTTGCTTTCAAAAAAAGGACTTTTGTGGTGGGAAAACAGTTTTGTAAAAAATATTTTAACAATTTATGTCAAAGTACTTTTAAAATGGACAGGTTTTTTAAACATTCTTATATTAATAGTAATTTAAGTTTCATCCATGATTCTCCATGCTCATTTATTATAGTTTGTTTGTAGAATTTATAATATTTGTTAGGAAAAAATCAGAGATATCAGATCAGTTTATTTAAATTTCAGTGTATGTATTAGGTCTGAATTGGTATTATTTGCTCATAGCTTAGCAGTGGGTTGTCTTTTGCTTTGATAAATCATGAGACATTTGTGAAATTTATTTTTTGACACATAATGATATGCTTTGTATTTTTAAAACTGTGCCTGTGTGTGTGTTTTGGGTTATGAGAAGGAATGTGGTAGTGATGGGCTAGTGGTGGAGGGTTAAACTCAAGAAAGCATAAATTTAAGTCGCTATGTTTAAATATAGAGGGTTCCTTTCCTCCCCCTTTTCAGTTCAGGAATTTGTGTTTCATTGTGCTGCTTATCAATGTCATTATATAAAAACTTATATTTTTACTTATTCCCCCTCCCTCCATTCTTTCTGTTAACGATAATGACAGTTCAGAATGTAATCTGTGAAAGTTCACTGTATGACAGTCTGTTTTATGGTAATAATAGGGATGTGTTGACTATTATATCTCTAAAAGGCTGATTTTAAAAATTCACTATTTTTTGTTAGAAAGATTTAAAAAAATACTTTATTGATTTTAGAGAGGAAGGAAGAAGGAGAGAGAGATAGAAACATCAACTTTATTGATTTTAGAGAGGAAGAAAGAAGGAGAGAGAGATAGAAACATCAGTGATGAGAGAGAATCATTGATTGGCTGTCTCCTGTATGCCTCCCACTGGGGATTGAGCCGACAGCCCAGGCATGTGCTCTTGGCCGGAATTGAAGCTGGGACCTCTCAGTCTGCAGGTTGACGCTCTATGCATTGAGCCAAATCAGCCAGGGCTAAAAATTCACTTCTTAAAGTGATGTTTCCATCTTTGATCCTTTACAATTTTGGAGCAGCTAGTTTTCTCTTTTTTGGTTTGCCTTTTTAATAATTTAGAATTGAGTTTTGACAGCTCTTCAAGAAGCCTTATTTAATAAATCTAGAAAAATCTATATATCCTTACTCTTTCAAGAACCCTTACTTGAGAAATCTACAACCATCATATTGTTTTTAAAAAGTATATAGTAAACGAGGTACATTTAGGTAATATGGTTTTTACCTAGTGAAAGTAGGTAGACCAAGGGGTTGTTGCAGAGACTGACATTTGATTGCCTGATCATGGCCTTTTCTAACTTGAGAGTACAAATGTGGAACTCATCTTTATTGTAAAAATTGGAGGAAATGAAAGAGAGTCTTTAATGAGAAATCATAAAATTAAATTTTTTTGTAAGATTGCAATCCGGGACCCCTAGGGGATGTCCACCTACCTGCTCGCTGCTCCTTAGCGGTGCCACTGAGGCAGGAGGAGAGACTCTTGCTACTGCCACTGTGCTCACCAGCCATGAGCCCAGCTTCTGGCTGAGTGGCACTCCCCCGTGGGAGTGTACTGACTAACAGGGAAAAGCTCCTGCGTTGAGCATCTGCTCCTTGGTGGTCAGTGCACATCATAGCGACTGGTTGTTCTATCATTCTCCATAATGGTCACTTAGGCTTTTTTATATAGATGGTTGACAATGTTAACAGATATCGCCCATTCCCCTGTCCCCCTTTACCCACCTCCACCCAGCCCCCACCCCACCCCAGGCTTTCACCACACTACTGTCTGTGTCCATGGCTATGTATATATGCAAGTAAGTTCTTTGGTTAATCTCTTCCTGCCCATCCCCCATCCCCTTTTCCTCTGAGATCTGTCAAGTGTGTTCCATGCATCCATGTCTATGGATTTATTTATTTTTGTCAGTTTATTTTGTTCATTAGATTCCACATATACATCTGTGATATCTGTCTTTCTTTGATTGGCTTATCCACTTAGCATAATACTCTCCAGGTCCCTCCATGTTGTCTCAAAGGGTAATAGATCCTTTTTTTTTTTCCAGTTGCATAGTATTCCATTGTGTAAATGTACCATAGCTTTTTTTTTTTTTATCCAGTCATCTACTGATGGGTATTTGGGCTGTTTCCAGACCTTAGCTATTATAAATAATGCTGCTTTGAACATAGGGGTGCATATATTCTTTCTGATTGGTATTTTGGGATCCTTATGTTATATTCCCAGAAGTTGGACTGCTGAGTCAAATGGCAGTTCCTAATTTTTTTGGGAAACTCCATACTGTTTTTATCCCTGATGAACATGGATGCTAAAATCTCAATAAAATATTAACAAACTGGATTCATCAATACATTAAAATGATAATATGCTATGATCAAGTGGAATTTATTCTGGGGTTGCAAGGCTGGTACAATATTCACAGATCAATAAATGTGATACATCACAAATAAAATGAAGGGTAAAAATCACATGATCATATCAGTAGATGCAGAAAAAGCGTTCTACAAAATCAGCACCCATTTTTAATAAAAATTCCCAGCAAAATGGGAATAGAGGGATCAACATGATAAAGTCCGTATATGACAAACCTACAGTCTACATCATACTTAGTAGGCAAAAACTAACAGTGTGTCCCTTAAGAGGAACAAGACATGGATGTCTGCTCTCACCACTCGTACTCAACATATCAATAGTATTGGAAATCCTAGCCATACCAATCGGACAAGAAAAAATAAAAGGCATCTTAATTGGAAAGAGCTTACGTACTATGAACTAAATCTTGGTTGTGTATTCTCACCACTGCCCCCCCCCCCCCCCTTTCTATTTTTGAGTGATTTCTTAAGTTCTTGCCCTTGAAAGTTGTGCCGATGTGACCTCACTACCCACCCCACACTCTTTTCTAGCTATCCAGTTAAAGGCCTGTTAATGGCCTTTCTATACTTCTAATATGTACCATAGAGGTGTTTTAAAAATCATTTGTTTCCTCTTCCTATATGTGTACACACGTGAGTAAGAGTGGACTTTCATGTATTTTTTTCATGTATTTGTAAGAGTAATCATCATCTTGAAAAATTTGAGCAGGCAGGGATCAGCTCTTAAAATCCATATTGCTGCCAGGGTGATGTTGCCTGTACTCCCTGTGCAGAACCTTCAGTGGCTTCCCCTTTGCTTAGAGGACTAAAGTCATGGTTGTGCAGGGCCTGGCATGGTTCGGCCTGGACCCTCATCTGCCTCTTGCACATTTTTTCCCTTGCCCTTCAGATGCCTTCAAGCTGCCCTGCTAGCTGCTTGTGTCTGTGTTATTTTTTCTGCTTGCTCTTTGTTGCCTAGTTCATGACTTAATTATCAACTTGGCTCAGAGAAATCTGGCAAAGAGGTCTCTCCTTTGTAACCCTAATCATAGTTTCCTATGTGATTTTTTTTATTGTCTCTCTGATTAGATTTTCTGTGTATGTCTGTGTGTGTGTGTGTGTCTATGTTTACTTCTGTATTTTGTAGCTCCTAGTTATAAGCAACCCTTTGCCATAGCTGACTCTCAGAAAAAGCTTGTTGAACAAATAGATGAAGGACATGGTTATTTTACTTTGGAAATATTTTCCTAACTTTCCAGGAGGAGGCACTGCTTTTACTCTGGTTTCATCTACCCCCATGCCACAAAGAATGTGTCCATTTAAAAAACAGCCCAGTTTTGTGTTTGTGGCTGCTTTGGGCCACTCCCAGATTCTCCAAAGGTACATTTCTGCTGTTAGAGGGACTTTCTTAGAAGAGCTTGAGAAGCTTCCTTATCAAGGTCAATTGTATTGGTAGGTGGATTTATATGACATGGTCTGAGAAATTTAGGTTTGTCACATATTACCTAGGAAAACCCAAATAGCCAAAAGTTTTTAGAGGATGGTAGGATGTGTAATTAGAATGGATACTCTTACCCACTCATGTAGGTCAGTTATCTTCTTTCCTTTTTCTCATTTGTCTTGGATGAGCAGTTGTGTTCTATGATGGTGGCAGGGCATTGGCCTTGGGCAGAGCTTGTGTGCAAGATCATTTTGTGCAACATTTTTTTCTATATGTAACTTTGTGCATTTTGTCTGTTATGAGCTTTTCTTTTTCAATCTTTTTTTTTTTTTTTTTTTTTAAATCATGTTAACCTTTGCTTCCTTATGTTAATTGAACTCCAAAGTGGCAAGCTAGGATGATGCATGTAAGAAATATTAAGCAAGTATCTGCCAAATAAGTTATTTCAAGCTCATTGATGCAATCTTGGACAAAATTGAACTTTTTTTCAGTATCTTGTTGGGGGGGCAGGTTGGGGTCAACTCTGATTTGACATCTGTATTCATTTACTATGCTATATAGTTGCAGCTCATACCTACCACTTTGTGAGTGCTAGTTTTGTGCTTTACAAGCATGATTTCCACTCCTTATGTGACAACTTAGGATGAAGGTCTTCTGTTCTTTCTGTGGCTGAACCGAGACATGAGATGCAAAGTCTCTTGTCCATTAGCACCCAGGTTGCAGGCTACCTAGTTCTGGAGGGAATCTCTTTACTGTACCACTTCTTTTTAAACATTGCTAGTTTTTTTTGCACGTGCATGAAGGAAACCAGGCAGAGATCTCCTTGGTCACTGACACCATTCAAAATCAGCTCCATGACCTTTGAACAGTGTTCCACAATTTCTAAAATGGGGTGTTTTAGTTTTCTCTTCATGACAGTATTAATGGTTGTATGGCACAGAGTACCATCTTGTTTCATAGCTAGTACTATACTCAGTTTATTATGACTTTTAGTTTTGCTAAGCTTTAAAAAAAAAATTAAGAGTTTAATTCACAGTGTTTGATGACATTAATAGTTTGACTTGACAAAATTACCATTTTCTCTTTCATTGGTCCTTAATTTTAGTGGGAGACTTGGGGGCAATGTATGTGGGAGATAGGTACTTCAAAGAGAAGATTAGTATAATAGCAGTTCTGTGAGGCAGCTGAGATACATATTGCATTGTTACTGGAAGGCAGCTATGGGTGCTGGGGGGTTGTGTTAACAGCCCTATTGGTGGAGAGATTAAACATTTGCTGAAGTGCTATGGATATTCTTTTTTCTACTAAATTGTAGCCTAAAGAACTTTCTAACTCTTGGAGCAAGCCTTAACATTGTCTTCACCTCTTGTTTTTGGGAAACTACTCTCTTTTCAGATGAGGAAAGACTAGATGTCTTTCCAGGCGACATCCAGGGTCTCCTTATTTTCTCCTGTGTGTCACCATGAGACTACATATGGGAGCATTTCTGGGGGCTATTTAACCCACCAGTTTAAGATATCAACATCTTTATTTTTTCTGTTGGGATTAGACTATAAGGGTGTGCAGTGTGAATGGCTAATATAAGATAGTAACTAAAGTCAAAACACTATCTTTCCTTATAAGATGTGTACTATTAGATTTGCCCTCTTGTGACTTCATTCCTACTGCACCACATCCTCTTATCTCCATTGAGCTGCCTGTAGGTTCAACTTTTATTCCATAGCTGGGTCTTTCTGCAGCAGTTGCAGCTTATTCATTACTAGTGGCCTGGTGCACAAAATTCATGCACATAAAAAAGGGATTAATTAGAGGAAATAATTTAATATTGCTATTTGCCCTTTCTCTATAATAGAAGTGTCAGAGATGAAAGAAAATTAGTAAACTGTATATGAAAACCTTCCTCTTGTCAGAGTCTGGGATGCACCATAGGATCCAGAGTCAAGTCCCTACCTATTCACATGTGCCTCAAAATTGTGTAAGACCCAGACCCGGCAGGCCACCCTTCCTCCCCCATTGGGCTAGAGCCAGACCCAGCCAGTACCACCCTTGTCAAGCCCCCCCGGGCTGGGTACGTAGCCTCAGGTCTCTTGGCCCGACACCAGGATGGGGGGCGTGGCCTGAGGACCCCCTGCCCAGACCGGGGCAGCGGACATGCCTTGAGGTTCCCTGTCAAGCCCTGCCAGGTGGGAGACACGGCCTGAGATCTCCTGTCAAGCCCCACCCGAGCGGAGGGTGTGGTGTGAGGTCCCCTGGCCTGTTGCCAGGGTGGGGGGCATGTCTTGAAGTTCCCTGTCAAGCCCCACCTGGTGGGGGGGTGTGGCCTGAGGTCCCCTGACCCAGCACTAGGACGGGAAGCACACCTTGAGGTCCCCTGTCAAGTCCTGCTGGGTATGAGTTGGGGCCTGAGATCCCCTCAAGCCCCATGGGACCAGGGGAGGGTATAGCCTCAGGTCCCTGCTGATTACTCGTTTAAGCTCCTTATGGAAACTTGGCCTCAGCTGTGGGTGCAGCCATCTTTGTGATGGAGTGATGGTCAATTAGCATATACCCTCTTTATTAGATAGGATGTAGACATGTCACAAGTTAAAAGCTTAGGAATTATATATAAATTGTTAAAAATTTTAGCACTTTAGCCAAAACCGGTTTGGCTCAATGGATAGAGCGTCGGCTTGGGGACTAAAAGGTCCTGGGTTCGATTCCGGTCAAGGGCATGTACCTTGGTTGCGGGCATATCCCCAGTAGGGGGTGTGCAAGAGGCAGCTGATCGATGACTCTCTCTCATCGATGTTTCTAACTCTCTATCTCTCTCCCTTCCTCTCTGTACAAAATCAATAAAATATATTTAAAAAATTTTTTTTAGCACTTTAACTTACTAAGGTATAGGTTTTGATTATCTGATTTACAAAACTGCCATATAAAAATCCACCTATGCTCTATAATTGCTGAAATGTGGTAAGTTCTGCTTTTTATGACCAAGTTATGGGATGAGTAATTACTCTCTAGAGTGAATCGTTCAAAATGAAATAACTATAGGCCTAAAGTGTGATGTGGCACCAGATAGATTTAAGCCCCAAAGGTATGTAATTATCTTATTACTCTTGTACATACACACAAATATGCTTATGGCAAGAGTTTTATATGCAGAAGAAAACCAACTTTCTGATAAGTGATGAACAGGCCATTATTTTTGAAGGGTTCAGAGGTTGTTTGGTGTTACAAATATTTCAGTGCTTTTCTCTTAATGCATTTCTCTAAGGTATCATTTAAATTCATAAATCACTGGATTCTAGAGTAAACGGGACCAGGGGAGGCCCAGAGTGGCTGCTAGTTCTTCCTCTGGGCTAGTGAAAGGTGAGTTGAGTTACCGTTGAGGTACTGCTGCCTTTGGCTTTGGGACTCTGTGAAATAGCAGTAATGGTAGCTTACCTGTTTACAATGTGATTCACAATATTAGATGACAGGAGCTCGAAATTCTTAAAACTATAATTTAGAAGTAATTTATGAAAACAGCACAGTTAGGACACTATCACTATACTTGGTAGTATCAAGATCTTCAATAAAAGACTAATGAATTTGTTCGTCTTATGTTTGTGCTGTTTGCTGTTAGCCACATGTGATTAATGAATATTGGAAATGCGGTTAGCCTAAAGGCATTGGAAGTGTAACACATGCATCAGGTAGTGTAGACTTAGTGCAATAAAAAGAATGTAAAATATATCCTTAATAATGTGTTAAAATGATGATAATTGGGCTACTTTGGGTTAAATGAAATATGTCAATTAAATTAATTTCACCTATTTCTCGTTACCTTTTTAAATGTGTTTACTAGAAAATTTAAAATTATGTATGTGGCTCTCATTTTTCTATTAGTGCTGGTCTGTAGACCTTTTGGTCTCATAATAAGTTCTTTTCGTTTATGTACGGTATACAGTTTTGCCATGATTTGATTACATACTTGATTTTAACTTTTTTGCCAGCATGAATCTAAACACTCTTTAGTGATTCTTAAGCCTTGGTTTCAAGACACTTCTCGAATTGCCCTTTAAATTATTTGGTACTGTTTTTTTCAATCTTAAATTTCTAAGGAAGAAGAACCATCTGCCAACTGATTATTCTTTAGGTTTGATATCTCATTGGCTAAGTTATTTCCAATAACTTAAGAGTCTAAATCAATTTTATCTTTATAGAAAAGTTCACTGGATTTGGGAATGATATTTGAAATTGATATTTCATTTCTAGGTAGGGCATACAATAATTGCTAAAACTATATTTACTAAAAAAAGTAATTTCTTAGAAACCTATTGGCCTAGTAATAATGTAAGGAAATTGTCTTATTAAAGGTTAGATTCCTCAACCCCCCTCTCCCATGTCCCCCACCCCTACCCCCATGACAACAGAAGGGTGTAGTTTCCTTTAGTTTCAAAATATTTGGGGGATTTTATTGTCCAAGAAAATAAGGAGGGGGTGGCAAACCAACATAGAATGGCCAGTTCTTTGTTTTGTCAATAGTTTTCAAAATGTGGTCCCTGGTTTAGTAGTGTCGTCATTATCTGGGAATTTCTTAGAAATACATATTCTTGAGTTCTATTCCAGATATACTGAGTGGAAAACTCTGGAGGTGGGGCTAGCATCTGAGTTTTAATAAGCCCCCCAAGTAATTTTAATACATGCAGACACACTGGCTGAATATACTAATTAGGCCCACTAAGTGAAAAAGAGAAATCACTCTTAAGTTTTTAAAACAGGGATTTAGCGCAGGGGCTTGGTTACATGGGCAGTAGAGGAGGTAAGACAGCAAGATAAGATGTTGAGGCAACCTGGAAATTAATGGCAGCAGGAAGAGAATAGTACAGTGCTACCATTGGTAGGCTTATGGGAGCTCAGGAGCCAGTTTATTCTGAGGAAATTGGGAATCTCCTGGTAGGAGCTGGAGTCATGAGAGAAATCCAGCAATGATTTCTGCCTGAGGTGGAGAGGAGGGGGAAAAATATACTGGCTCCTCCCTTCTTCCCACCTACAAGTTCTCCAACTGTGCTTTCCATAGACTGAACCCAGGGAAAAGTCAGCTGACCTAGAAACCTGAAAAATGACATCTGCAGAAAAATGATAATCTCAGAATAGAGGATAACCTTATTAACAGAATCAATTTAGCTTTATAAGACTAAACTTTTCTTTTATAATTTCACTGTGGGCCATAAAAATCTCTTTAGGGGCTGGTATCTGTGAGTTTGGGAAACTTACTTTATACATTTGAAAGACTGTTTCCTGTCTACTACAGAACCTTTTAAAAAATTATTTTACTAATTTTGGATGTTGTTAATCCTTACCTGAGGATATTTTCTCCATTGACTTTTTTTAGAAAGTGGTGGAAGGTAGGGGAGAAAGAGAGACATTAATGTGAGAGAGATGATGTTCATTGGTTGCCTCCTTGTGTCTGCCCAGACCAGAGCCAGGGATGGAACCTACAACCCAGGTACTGTGCACTGGACCGGGAATTGAACCTGTGACCCTTCAGTTCTTGGGCTGATGCTCTTACCACTGTGCCAGTGCTAGCCAGGGCACTTTATTTTTTTCCATTACCATTTATGCCCTTTTCCACCTTTCCTCCCACACTCAACCCTAATCACTACATGGTTGTCCATGGACTTTTTTTTTTTTTTTTTTTTTTTTATCTTTCAAGTTGAGGCTTTATCAAGCTGTTCTCTGTCGCTAGTGCCATCTTGTGTGGACATGGGAAACTTATTCAATTTCTCTAATAACATCCCTGGAACAACCTGGATGTTTTTTTTTGTGTGTGTTTTTTTCATTTTTCACCTTTCATTGCTTAAAGCTTAGTTCTACCTTTTTCATGTACTCTTTATCTTCATTATTTCATTTTCCCAGTGTTCTCTCCTGTTGTCCTTTGTTGTTTCAACTATGATTAAACTAGCGGATAGGAGAAGGGTAATTACAATAATATGCTTAGAGAGAAAAAAAGTTGTAGATTTTCAAAACAAAGTTAGACATAGCATCTTTGACCTTTTAAGCCCTTGAAAAGGCACTTAAAGATCCCTCAGCAAAAAGTCATGTATTTCCTAAGCTTTGAATTTTTCCTCCTGGATACTAGTATTTAACCAGTACTTAATACTAGATAATAGTATAGTTTTATACTATTTATAATAAATGAAGCCTAAAAAGCTAATCACAGTTTTCCCCTTTGGAGGGGTTTTTGTTCTGAATTCCCCTTGACTGTCTCAGAACCCAATTATGTGTTTAATGGTCCAAAATAAGATCTAATACTTATGAATGCAAATGAGTCTGGAATATACATTCTTAAATTAAAAAGATCTATGCTTTCATTCACTAACTTTCTCGTATTCATATTCCAAAAATTAAGAAAAAAAGTTTTAGATAAGTGAGGAACTGGTACAGTTTTCATTTTAACTTGTACTAGTGTGTTTTTATAATAGGAAATGTGGCCAGTAAAAGCTTGAAAATGGAGAAGGAATTCTATTTCATGAGGTCTGATGGAAGACCAGAGCTATTTTATGTGCAAGGTGCTGTAGAGTAGTGATTATAACGTATTTTTACTTAATAAAACACAGAAAATAATATTTATACAATGTACTGGGATAGGAGATTTCTAATTAGAAAAGTTTGCCAGTGGGCTGGTGGGTAAATGTAAAGACCACTGGCCTAGGGGCTGGCAGCCCAGAGAGCTAAGGTATCACTTATCTTACAGGTTAGCTCTCATTGGAAGCTGCTATATGGAGGGACATTCAAGGGGTAATGAATTTTAATTTCCTGAGGAACTCAACACTTAGCACCATGTGATAATAGTAGAAATACTAAGGAAAAATAGGAAAGGGTTAGTTTCTTTTGAGGTGGAAGAGATCAGTAAAGTCTGGAGAGGGTGGAGCAGAGAAGGTATTTTATTTAGAGGGATATTCTTGTGCAGAGGTATAGAGGGACCAAAAGGTGGAGAGAATTTGGGGAATGCCAAGGATTTCTGATGTGGTTGGGAATGTAAGATTTGGTGGTACTAATAGGAAGTAGTATACTGGGAAGTATTGTTAAGAAAGTAGCTAGGAGCCGAAACCGGTTTGGTTCAGTTGATAGAGCATTGGCCTGTGGACTGGAAGGTCCCGGGTTTGATTCTGGTCAAGGGCATGTACCTTGGTTGCAGGCACATCCCCAGTAGGGGGTGTGCAGGAGGCAGCTGATTGATGTTTCTCTCTCATCGATGTTTCTAACTTTCTATCCCTCTCTCTTTCTATCCCTCTCTCTCCCTCTCTGTGGAAAATCAATAAGGTATATTAAAAAAAAAAAAAAAAAAGAGAGAGAGAGAGAGAGAGAGAGAGAGAGAGAAGAAAGTAGCCAGAGGTTGACTTCAGGAAGGCCTTTATGTGATTGAATGGGTTCATGACCTTGGGCACCACTGGTAGTGAGTGACATGATTAATCACCTCCCCTATGTTTAGAACAATTCTCCTGGAACAGCTCAGAATGAACTGGAAACTGCAAACAGATACATTCCTAGGGAGGGGAAGACGTGGATGCTGCTTAGATTAGGAATGAAGGCTTGTACCTGGTCAATGGAGATTGAGAGGGCTCTCTGAAGTGAGAACCCACAGATTTTGCTTATTTGGATGACTCATTTGAATCCTGGATGAAGAAAAGGATGATTGTCAGAATTAGAGTCTGTGTGGGGGACAAAGAGCTTGATTTTAGTTGTGGATTTTAAGGTGCTTGCAGAGTAACAGATGTTAACATTTATAAAATGCCTTCCAGCGGCCAGGCACTGATGTAAATAAACACTTACTTTTTAGAAACTTATTTTATTCTCACAACCATAAGAAGTAGATGTTGTCAGTTAGTGTCCAATCAGTAAACTGAAAAGCACCAGATATTTTAAGCACAGAAAGATTTAATACAGGGAACTGATTACAGCAGCATTGGAAGGGATGGAGGAACAAAAAGAAAAAAGTCTGTGTTGGACCAAAAAAGAGAAAGAGTGTGCACGTGTGTGTGTGTGTGTGTGTGTGTGTGTGTGTTTTGAAGGAGCAAGGAGGAGAGGGGATGTTACTCAGATATCAGACAGCTGCTGCATAAACTGTATGCTCTACAGATTTGCTGAAGATCTTCATTGGTTCTGCTGCTTTGGAACCACCACAGATGCTGCTGGAGCCTGCGGTTGTCTGCTGCTGCTTATGGAGGTACCACCAGAAACAGGAAATAAGAAAAGATAGCTTTTCTTTTCTTTCACCTTGCAATCTTCTGCCATGGTTTCCCATGGGCAGTACCCAACTTAGAAGCTAGTTAGCAAAGGAGTTTGAAAAATGTAGTTTATAGTCTTCCAACAAGTTGTAATACAAAAAAGATTGGGACCAACAAAAAACAATTGGCACAATGGGTTCTGTTTTTATTCTTACTTTACAGATGTTGAATCTGAGGCACAGAGAGGTCACATAGCTACAACTTGGCAGGGTTGCGATGTGAATCTAGGTAGTCTGGTTTTAGAGTCTGTACTCTTAGCTTCTACACTTTGATCTTGCTTCCACACATGGTTATTATTTGAAAATTTCCTTATTGCTGAGTACTTCAAATGAGCAGCTGTTTGCATTGATTTTGCTTATTCTGTGCTTATTTTTCTTTTGATATGACTTATTGGCTTCAGCTTTTCACCTCTATCCCTGGAATCTCTCTCTTCATGGTCACCACTGATTTTGTAGTGAGTACAATACGATATTTCAGTTTCTTATTTCTTCTCCTTGATCTATTTCTAGCTTTGGTGCTGATACTCATTTATATGGAATTCCAATCTTGACCTATGGGTGCTGACTTGCTTTGTTTTCCTCTTACTTCATTGAGCCTCCTTGGTTTTCTTCACTCTCTTTCCATCGCCATCTCTCTGTTTGAGTTTGCAGTTCAATGTCTTATCTAAGAAGCTATTTAATGTTAATTTCATGTTTAAGTCAGGATAAATAAAAACACCAAGTACACAGTTCATATGGCCTTTTTTCTTTATGTTTTGTGAAGTCACAGAGCAGTCAGAGCGGGCCTCAGTTTGTACTCTTGCTTTGGGCAAGAAGGAAAAGAGAATGGAGACTGAAGGAGAGGGGCTCACTTTGGGTACCTGCTATGTGCCAGTGCTAAATGCTTTAAATGCATTGCTTCATTTACATTTCTTCTGTGACATAAGTTGTTGTTACCCATATTTTATACATTACAAACTGACTCAAAAGCCCCACTTTTCTTATCTGTTAAATGAAGGACCTGGGCAAGATAGTATTTAAGGTCCATTTCCGTAACATCATTATGATTCTGTCACATGCTGGTTGTCTTAAACAATAGTTGCTTTTAATATTGAAAAAGGAAGTTGCCATCCCACACTAGGAAACGTTCTGTCTTATTAAGACCGAGAGTACCAACACGTTATTAGTAGAAGTTACGAAGTAGGCAAAGGCATTTAAAGTAGTCACAATGATAGATTTTCATATAAGTTTCAAGAGAGCCCCATTACCTTCAAATGAGGCTGCTGCCCAGAACGTTAAAGGCTACTGTGGTTTTTATCCACAGGGGCTCAGGATAATAGCTTTGGAATACCTCCAGCCTAAACAAAGGGTAATCCTGTTATTCCATTATACTTTGTGTTTAGAGCATTTGTTTCCTAATTATTAAGAATCCCTTCTTTCCTTGCAGGGAATTTAGTGTGAGATTTGCAAGAAGATAGTGAAAAATATATTTTTAAGGACAAGATTCACTGTAATATGTTTTGACATCTTTAGAAAGCCAATGGACAACCCTACATGTTTACCATGTGATTCGCCCACATGTTGTCTTCAGACATGCATATAGATGGTTTAAGTGGATACCAGCATCCTCTTTTGGTATACAGCACCCACCATAAAATATCAACCAAGCATTCCTAGGTATGTATACATCAGCAGAGTAAGTACATTTCCAGGCTTTGTCCCATCTGTTTTACACTAATTCACTCATAAACATCCTTCAGCCTCTCCTCATTCACACCTTATTTTTTAAAAAAAATGGGGAATTGAAGAGGATATGCCTCTTTTTTGAATTTCCATTTTATTAGCTTTTCTTGCATGGGAGGAAGCCAATACCGGGAACATTGGCTCCCTGGTTTTCCTATTACCTCTCCTCATTTGGTTTTGGTGGTTCTTCCTCTAACCAGCCTCTAAATGGTGGTGACCCCAGGGTTAGAGTCTGGTTCTTTTCTCCTTTCTCGTGCCCTTTTTCTAGATTATACCAACCACCCCCAAAGCTTTTAATGTCATCAAGTGATGATGGCTCCCCCAATTTTTATTTTCAGGCCTGACTTATGTCCTGATTACTTATCTCTTACGTCTACTTAGATCTGGCAGGTATTTCAAGCCTTTATAGACTGCCACCTTCTATTCAAAGTAAAAACCTTACATTGCAACCCAGTATATACACCTGTGTAACCATAAATAACATAAACTAAAGTTTCATAAACAATAATTACCCCTAAAACATACATGCCACGCTTCCTGATATTTTTTGTGACCCAGAACATTGGTTGTCGCCTGTTAGTGGATTGTGACCCGCTATTTGAAAAACACTGTTCTTGATCCATTGTAGATGTTTTAGAGAGATTTCAGGTTGCCAGGAGGGAGCCTGCCCATGTATTTGAGACCATAAATATTTTAGAGTGCAGTAAATAATTATAAAATGAAAGAGGGCCTGAATAGATTCCTTGCATTTCACTGTGGCAGGAAGCCAAAATTTCCTGGATTGTATCTGCTCTTATCTAAGTCACTGATAATCTTAACCACTAGCTGGATAAACCTCCTAAGAAATTACATTTTTGCATCCGGATAAATGGAATTACTAATTATTTTTAAAGGTGTGAACCAAAACTAATCAGAATTCCCAGATCCAGACAAATGTCCAAATATATGCCACCCCATCTCCAAATGAGACTGACTTAAGAGATTTAAAAAAAAAAATTTTTTTTTAAAAATATATATTTTATTGATTTTGTACAGAGAGGAAGGGAGAGAGATAGAGAGTTAGAAACATCAATGAGAGAGAGTCATCGATCAGCTGCCTCTTGCACACCTCCTACTGGAGATATGCCCGCAACCAAGGTACATGCCCTTGACCGGAATCGAACCCGGGACCCTTTAGTCCCCAAGCCGACGCTCTATCCATTGAGCCAAACCGGTCTCGGCTGACTTAAGAGATTTTGTATGTTCTAACTGAATCACTGACTTTCAAATACCCGAGGTAAGTCAGTCTGGTTTCAGTTTGTTTCTTTTTTAACCCTGAGGATCAAGATGAAAAGCTCTGTTTTCTTCACCACCTGCAGCAGATCTCTGTCACCTGTTTGAGCAAAGTTGCTAAAATGAGGGAACTTTCTTCCACTGGGTCCTTTCTTCCTTCTCTCCCCACATCAACTCTTGGAGACAGTGGCTATGGAATCAGTACAAAGTGAGCTTTTGGTTATTCAGAATTATTTGTTATTTAGAATTGGTAGGGACACATTCAGTGATCTACTAATGTGGGAATTGTCAGATTATAAAGTACAGTTTTGAATATATCTATAGCAGAATCTATACTAATAAAAGGGTAATATGCTAGACCAGAAGACCTTCTGGACAAAGCCATGGTGGCGAGGCTGAGGCAGAGACGGTTAGGGGCGATCAGGCCAGGAGGGAAGGGCAGTTGAGGACAAGCAGGCCGTTGGGGGGGGGGGGGGGCAGTTAGGGGTGAGCTGGGGGACAGTTGGGGGTGAGCAGGCTGGTGGGGGGAGTAGTAGGGGGTGAGCAGGCCATCAGGCAGAGTGGTTAGGGGCGATCAGGCAGGCAGGTGGGCGAGCAGTTAGGAGCCAGTGGTCCTGGATTGCGAGAGAGATGTCCGACTGCCAATTAGTAATAAACCAGCAGTCAGACATTGCCCGAGGGGTCCCAGATTGGAGAGAGTGCAGGCTGGGTTGATGGACACGCCCCCTGTGCACAAATTTTGTGCACTGGGCCACTAGTTTTAGAAATTGATGCATGGGGACCGGGGTGTGTGTGTCCGTCAGCCTGTCCTGCACTCTCTCCAATCTGGGACATCCCTCTCTCAATATGGGACCACTGGCTCCTAACTGCCCACCTGCTGCCTGCCTGATCACCCCTAACCACTCTGCCTGCCAACCTTCTCGTCCCCAACTGCGCCTACCCCCCTTGCCGGCCTGATTGCCCCAACTGCCCTCTACTCCTGGCTTGATTGCCTCTAACCACCGCTACCTCAGCCCTGTCACCATGGCTTTGTCCGGAAGGTCTCCAGGTTTAATTAACATATTACATTTTTATTAGTATAGATGTTATAGATACTTGCTTTGCACACTTCTGCTAAACTCAGAGAAAGTTGACTAATCCAGTGCTCTTAGAAGCTTCCCCTTAATCCCAGTCTGTGTAGTTGGGTATTTTGCATTTCCATTTTTTAATATTAGGTAACTTATATCAAGGATCGGGAAATTATGGCCCTTTGGGCTAAATTTGACCTGCCACCAGTTCTTGTGTATCCTGCAAACTAAGAATAGTGTTCATATTATTTTAATGTTTGGGAAGGAAATGAAAAGTAGAATAATGTTTTGATATGTGAAATTTTCATGATATTCAAATTTCAGAGTTTATAAATAAAATTTTACTGTAATACATTCATGTACATCATTTTACATATTGTCTGTGGCTGCTTTTGTGGTACATGGCAGATTAGTTGTGGTAGAGACTTAATGGCCTGCAAAGCCTAAAATAGAAAAAGCTTTGAAAAATACAGAAACACTTTGCTCACCCTGGCATCCATCCATCCATCTATCTATCTATCTATCTATCTATCTATAAGTTTTTGGGGCGACATTTGTTAATAATATTTTGGAATGTAATGTTTATTAATTATACCTGTGAAGTTAATAATTTAAGTCTCAGTGTGGAATATCATGTTCATAAACA
Source organism: Pipistrellus hanaki (assembly GCF_964339955.1). Lineage (NCBI taxonomy): Eukaryota > Metazoa > Chordata > Mammalia > Chiroptera > Vespertilionidae > Pipistrellus > Pipistrellus hanaki. Next base: position 27,984,391 of record NC_140506.1, read on the forward strand.
TAGGAAATAAGAAAAATTTAGAGGTTAAAAACACAAATTTGTTAATATATATGAACAAGTGTTTGAAAGTGGCAGTTACAATGATGTGACACAGAGATACAGCATGCTTGATAGCATTGCTGTAATAAGAGTGGAACATTCTAAACTTTGTTTCAGACTTGACAACTTTTCTTCTATTTTTGAAATATCTCAAATATGATTTGTACAATAACTTCCATTTCACCCTCCCTTGTGTGCTTTCATTTTAATCCAGTGAAGACTTTTTTTTTGCAGTAAATAATATGATTATGCTCTCCTATAACATTTAGTGGTTTTGGTACTTAAGTTTACCTAATGGGCTCATGACTGAAAGTGAGAGTCAGTTCTTTGCTGCCTTGCCAGAGAGTATGTGCAGAGACAGCACTGGGTTGAAGAAAAGTTCTCGAACCACTGTATTTGGCAGTAAATTGGGCAAACATGTCTAAAATGAGGATGATGTTTGTGAGATATTTAATTCCTCTTCTGCACAGCGCCTCAAACCCCAAACACTATCTTGTATTAGCTGTCACTTATAACCTCCACTTAGTGAGCCTGAGGAAAAAGGTTGGTTGTGCTTTTATAGAGTATTTGAGCAATCCGGTATACTAACCTGCAGCTGCCTTCCCCCACTTTATCTCTGTATATCTCATTTGACAGAATAGCAACAGTGCCACATTCTAGTGTGCTCCAGCAAGCCCACATTTATCTGTAGGTCAAAGATGTATGGTGTCCTCAACACTTAAAAACCCAACATAGAAGCCAGATAAGCAAAAGACAAACAAACACAAACCCCTGAAAAGCCAAAACTAAGTGTTACAAAGGCCATCTATTAGTTTTTTTTCTTAACTAGGGAGACCCCAAATTCTTTCTCAGAATCTGGATTTTTTTAGAAATCATTTTAAGAAGTCTGGTTATTGAGCTTATTCAAAAGAGGCATGCTACAGGGGAAAAGATGCCCCACGAAGGTACATCATCTGCCAGGAGTGCCAGCTTGAGAAGGTAATAGCTTGAGAAAGTAAAACCCTAAAAAAGAAGATAAAATAACTCAACAATAGCAGTTTGAGTCCAGTTGGTGTGGGACCAAAGCCCCAAATACCACCCCCATGTCCTTGCAGGATTACTGTGTTACTGCTTACTGACATGTTTGCGCCCTCAGTGTGAGCCACTTACTCTTGATTAAGCATAATGTTGTCTTCTCATAACAATTCCCTGAGAAAGTGAGAGACAGATTTTCTCTAGCTTTTCCAAGAATGGGAGCTAGGATTTGAACTCAGGTAGTCAGATCCCAGAGTTTATTCCTTTCCTGTTATCTCCAACCCCTATGAGGGAATGGACAGAACACAGGGAGGCAATACAATGTAGTGAGTGGTTAGACTTCCTAGCTTCAGGTCTTAGTTCTATCACATTCTGATTTGTTAACTAATGGTTAGTACCCCATTTCCACATTTATAAAATAGATCTTAAAGTTGTTTGTACTTCATCATAAAGTTGGGAGAACTCAGTGAGACTTTGAAATAAACCACAGTATGAAATATTTGTAGGAAAGTGTGAAAAAAAGCATTTTATACCATCATCATATTAGCCATAGTCATAATTTTAGTATTTTTCCTTTCTGTATATTCCTATACATTAAAAAAGGGTTTCTCTCATCTGCACATTCTTATGTCTAGCTCTTTTAGGTTTGTCATTGTATTTTAGAATTATTTTTAGTGAACATGTATATAAACTAATGGATTTATCATTCCATATAACCATTCTCTTATTTTGACATAGAGGTTGTTTACAAGTTTTTATTTTAGGAATGATCATCAGTTGAACATCTTCTCTCTATTCTGCCCATATTTTAATTCTCCTCTCCCTTCCCCCCCTTCCATGTAGACTTCCAGAAGGAGAAACTGAGGGCAAAGAATATTTTCATGGCTCTCTATACATACTGCCATATTGCCTACCAATTTCACATACCAATTACCAGCTCTAGATATTAACATGGTTTTATATTTTTGCCAATTTAACAAGTTACTAAAAGTTTGCCCAAAACAAGTTACCTTGTTTTAATGTGAAAATTTTGGGTTACTCAGGAAGTTAAATATTTTCCCATATTTTACTTATTCATTACATTTCATGTTTCATGAATTTTCTATCCTTCTCTTCACCTGATGGTAAAAAAAAAAAGGGGGGGGGGGCACAGTGGTGGAGAGCAGGAGCTCTGGAACAGGTGGCCCAGTCCACACCTTGCATCTGCCTCCAGAGAGGGGAATGAAATGTGGGCAGGTGCTGTTACCTTGCTGAGATTTTAGACATTTGGAAGACTTTATTTTTAGGAATTCAAACATTTTTTTCCATAGTGACTTCTAATTTAGAGAACTTGCTGTACCTTTTCAGAGATTTAATATTCAGTTCCAGTTTTCTTCTGGTTTGAAAATTATTTTATCTCCTTATTCTACCTAGATTTTATTTTATATTTTAAGATCTTTTAAAATTGATGACTTTTCCTGTTGTCTGTGCTTATGATAACATGACATTCCTCAGGAAGAAAATTTCTCACATTTGAAATTTTAATATTTGCACTGTATTTGTAGTACAGCTAAATGTTCAGAGGTGTATTGGAATAATGATGTTTAAATAATTTGTTAATGCCTTTACCGAAATTGCTTTTATTTTAGAATCGGGTCAGAATTTATTAGGTATATTAACTGATATTTGGCATGGTGATTTGTTAGGTTTTGGATATAATAAACAATTTTATTTCTTCAGAAGTAGTTGGTGAGACATTTATTTTTTATTCTTTTTCCTAAAGGTGAGTTTTACATAGGAATCTGTACTTCAAAAATCATGTGGCACTGTGTACAGAGTGTCTAGGGAGCAATTAGAAGGGCAATCTGTTAAATCTTTTGCCTCAAGGCAAAACCGTTAGGTGTGCGGTGTATGAGCCTCAAGGGGTGTAAATAACCAAACCATTCATGTAATCACCAGTTTCCTTTCATTTCAAGGCATCTGTGAAACTTTAATCTTGTGGAAGAATCAGAGGAAGTTGACCTATTGAATCCACAGATTATTCTCCAAAACCTGAATATTTTGAGGAAGCATTTTTCAGAATTTATAAATTAACTGGTTGAATATTAGGCATAAGAACTTTGTGAATTTCATTTTCCATTTTTATGTGAACATCCTGAAGTTTGTTATGATTTAAATGTCAACAGATCTCTTTTATGAACTCTTTTGTGTCTGCATAAAATATTTTAAAAAAAGGTTTATTATTGAGTTTTTTTGGTAATTTATTAGAGATTAGGAGCAAATTACCATTTATGATGGCATAGATTTCTCACTGTCATAATAAGACCATCTTCAGAAATGAGCAGCATTCACTGTTTCCTATTGTACTTTTGGGGATTTATTGAAAGGAAGAAATTTTTCTTTTTCTTACTACTATTGTGCATACTTACTATTTAATCTTTTCCATCTTAAAAAAAAAAAATTCTTTCATACTGAGCCTTCTCATTCCATTCCTTCTCTCAGTGACCTGTTTCCTCCCCCCCACCCCTTTCATAACCAAATTTCTTGAGCGTAATTATACTATATTTTTTTCACCTCCCTCTTTATTATTCAAACTTCTGCACTCTGGTCTCTGCCCATCAATCTCCTGTAGCTGTACCTGTTAAAGACACCAGTGTTAACTGATTGAAGTAGGCTTTCCTATGTTTCATCTTATTTGACAGCTCAGCAACACTCAACAAAGCTGACCACTTTTCCTTGGAACAGAGGCTTTACTTGACTTTTTTCATAAATCCAAGCTTTCTTGTTTTTCTCTTACCTCTCTGGTAACACCAGTCTTCTTTGTTGGGTTATCTTTTCTACCCACTTTCCTGGGCCCCTTTCTTACTTTAATCTACTCCCAAAACTCTCCACATACAAGCTTCAAATCTTTCTTTTTTCCTGAGCTCCAGAATTCTGTAGTTTACTATATATTTTTACTTGCTTGCCACACTTGTGCCTCACTCAGACTTACCATTTTTCTTCCAAACCTGCCTTTCTCTCTCTATTCCCTTGTTCTTTAACCAGGGTACGTACCATTGCCTACTGAGTTTTTCAAGCCAGAAAATCATCAGTGTGTTACAATTTCTACAACCTCAATATCTCTTCATTACTATTGCTGCCCTTAAGTCCAACCATCATTGGTCTAGTTCAATGTAGTAACTTTTTGCTATCTTCTCTTGCCACACTTCAACTAACCCATCCTCTGAACTGTAATAAAATGATTTTTGAAAATCAGTTATGATCATGTTCTTTCCTATTTAAAATTCTTTTGAAGCCAAACTTCTAAAAATTTTACTTAATTGTCTACAAGACTTCATGATTTGGTCCTGCCTACATCTTAAATCTCATATCTTGCTCCCCCATCCTTCAATAGAGAGGATGTTTCTCTCTTGGTATCTAAAATTTGTAGCATTTAAATTACAAGATGTAAAAATGAATATTTTGTTTTTAAATATTGCTTATAAAAATGGTTCTTCATTTTGAGTATTCTTTATATGTAAGTAATCCAGTTTATACATACATATTCAATGAGATAGTATAAGTTACATGTTTGTAAACTGTAAACAAGCATGTCAAACTTGGGCCCAGCCAATATAACTGTATGTAAGACATGTTTTAATAAACACTTCATAACTTAATTTTCATAATATCCTGTTATATATACTTAATAACGAACTACAATGTTAGCTAATGATTGATTCTATAATTGTGTTGCATTCATTTCCCTTATGTGCCTTATGCGCAGGCGCTCCATTATTCTCCACTAATACTAGCAGTGAATATTTTATCAATCGGTTGCCACGTCATTAGTCTTGTACTGACTTGTTTGGTGTGCACAACAGGAAATATTTTGCTTTCTGAGAACAAGAAAAATAGGTTTATTTGCGTTATGCATATTAATTTGTGCAGTTATTCAGTGTCTGTTAAGTTCATGTTCAAGAAAAATTAATTTTTATTAAAATGTTCTATTATTTCATGTTTATGATTACTCATTTCAGCCCTTTGTATCTAGCATGTCCCTTGAAATAAATCTACATTTCTATGAAATTGAAGGTTTTGTTTTTTTTTGTGGCCTACATAAACTTAAACCTTGTTTATTTGGCCCATGTTAGCCTTTGAATTTGACATGCTTTTTGTAAAAAGGTAAAATATTGTTTCTACCTTTTGGTTCCATCCATCATTTCTTTTGCTTCCATCTACATGATGATAAAAGATACTATTCATGTGGTAACAATTAGGAATTTTGGAGTAGAATGGATATGATTTTCCATTTTGGAGTATTATTGGAATAGGAAATTAGGAAACAGCCCATTAAACAAACCATTATGGTAGGAGTGATACATTCAGAAGGAAAGGTTGCTTAGAACCTGGTGTAGATCATTTGTCTGTTTCAATCCTTTACTCCTGTGTTTTTAGCTTCCATTTTAAGGAATCATATGGTGACCATGGAATTATTTTTTTTATTTCTGTTTAATTTATGGTTAAACTCAGTGAATATGCTATTTTAACAGTACTTCTGGCATTTATACATTTTTCCCACAACCCTTTTGTCTGTATGAGCAAAGTTAATGCCAAACACCACTATTACCCATGAAGTGAAATTTGAATGCTCTAGCTATGTCATGAATCAATACTCAGTGGAACAAAATTGCTGTTCAGGAATGTCCTGAAAAAGAAAAGTAATGAGAGGTGGGACCAGCCTTACAAGATCTTAAAATATATTATTAAGCTACATTAATGACAACTGTGACAAAGGTGTTTGTACAGATCTACAGTTAAATTGGGGGAAAAAAACACCCAAAAAACTGGAAAGAGACCCCAAAATACACAGGACATAATAAAATTGACATCTCAAATCAGTAAAATTTATTTAGTATAAATGGTGTTGGGATAACTGGGGAGCCATCTGAAAATAAAATAAAATTGGCTCTACAGTTTATAATTCTACCAGAATGAATTTTAAGTGGATCAACTTTAAATTTAAAAAAACAAAGTCATAACAGAAATAGAGCTAAGTTAGGAAGAAATTTTTTATCATTTAGAATGGAGGTTTTTCCAAGTTTGATGTAAAACTATGAAGTAATTAAAAAGAGGGACTTATAAATTAGACTTTATATAAAGAGAAGTTCCACCCTAGCTAGAGTGTCAGCCTTGATTCTGGTCAAGGGCACATACCCAGGTTGCAGGCTCAATTTCCAGTAGGGGGTGTGCAGGAGGCAGCCGATCAGTGATTCACTCTCATCATTGATGTTTCCATCTCTCCTTCCCTCTCCCTCTCAGAAATCAATAAAAATATATTATAAAAATAAAAGTTTCTGCATTAAAAAAAAAAAAAACACCCAAAAAGAAAACAGCCACACAGGCAAAGTCAAAAGACAGGTTAAAAAAAAACACACATTTAACAACTCACCAAACATAATGGGCAAATTTCATTAATGTATAAAAATTCTACAAATAAATAAATAAATAAAAAACCCAACAATTCAGTAGGAAAATGTGCAAAGGATATCTATGTAAATTTCACAGAAATGAGATATAACTGGCTTTAAATCTAAAGGTGCTCACTATAAAAGAGAGATGCAAATTAAAACCTCACCAGATGCCATTTTTAAAAAACCTATCACTTTGGTTAAAAAAAAAAAAAAAAAAATTAACACATTGTTAGCCTGGGTGTGGAAATGGGCACTCATACATTGCTGTTGGGAGTATAAACTGGGACAGTCTTTACAGAGGATAACTTTACAGCATCCATTAGAATTAGGATTTGTGGGACCTCTTTGACTCAACAGTTCTACATCCAGGAGTTTATGTTATGCTAATTAGAAATGAAGTAACTTATTGAAGCATTGTTTATAATAACAAAACATTGGAAATAACCTAAATGTTCATTATGGAAGACTGGTTAAAAAATCATGGTCCATTCACATAATGCAATACTGTGTAGTTGTAAAAAAGGATGGGGAAACTGCTGATACGAAATGGTGTAGGTATTTGTTTAATGGCAAAAAAAAAGAAAAAAAAAAGATGTAGAATACAGTGTCGTGCTACCATTTGAGAAGAAAGGAGAATAAACATACAAGCATTTATATGCTGCTTGTAACTTACATTATAAAGTGGGAATATGCTAATTGACCATCATTCCATCACAAAGATGGCTGCACCCACAGCTGAAGCCAAGTTCCCATAAAGAGCCTTAATGAGCAATCAGCAGGGACCTGAGGCTATGCCCTCCCACGCCCCAGTAGGGCTTGACGGGGGACCTCAGGCTGTGCCCCCCGCCCTGGCGCCAGGCCAGAGGACCTGAGGTCATGCCCCTGCCTGGCGGGGTTTGATGGGGGACCTCAAGGTGTGCTTCCCGTCCTGGTGCTGGGCTAGGGGACCTCAGGCTGCTCCCCCCACCCCAGTGACAGGCTGGGGGATTTCAGGCCAAGCCCCCAACCAGGTGGTGCTTGACAGGGAACTTCAGGCTGTGCCCCCACCCCAAGACCAGGCTGGGGGACCTTAGACTGCACTCCCTGCCCAGCGGGGCATAATGAGGGACCTCAGGCTGTGCCCTCCACCCCAGCATCAGGCCAGACACCTGAGGCTGCGGCCCCCTGCCTGGCTGGGCTTGACAGGGGACTTCAGACTGTGCCCCCCATGGTAGCACCAAGCTGGGGAACCTCAAACCACAGTCCCCCCTGGTGGGGCTTGATGTGGGAACTCGGGCTGCACCTCCCACCGCAGCTCCAGGCAAAGGAGACCTGAGGCTGGACCCTTCTGCCTGGCTAGGCTTGATAGGGGACCTCAGGCCATGCTCCCCCACTGAGCGTGGCTTGACAGGGAACTACAAGGTGTACCCCCTGCCCAGTGAGAGGCTGTGTCCCCTCCCAGTGCTGGGCTGGGGGAACCTGAGGCTGTGTCCCCCTACCTGGTGGCCTGCCTGGTGGGGCTTGACGGGGGGACCTCAGGTCATGCCCCCCACCTGGCAGGCTTAATGGGGGACTTCAAGGCATGCCCCCTGCCCCTGTCTGGGCTGGGGTCCTCAGGCCATGCCCCCAGACTGGTGGCAGGCTAGGGGACCCGAGGCTGCATCCCCTGCCCGGTGGGGCTTGATAAGGGTGGAACTGGCCAGGTCTGGATCTAGCCCAATGGGGGTGGGGGCCAGCTAGGTCTGGGTCTGTGATTTTGAGGCACATGTGGGTGGGAGGGGATTTGACTCTGGGTCCTGTGGTGTGTCCCAGACTCTGAGGTTTTCATATACATTTTACTAATTTTTCTTTCATCTCTGACACTTCTATTATAGAGAAAGGGCAAATAGCAATATTAAATTATTTCCTCTAATTAATCCCCCTTTAATGTTCATGAGTTTCATGCACTGGGCCTCTAGTTTTCAAATAACATCTTTGGGAAGGACTCACAAGAAAGTGATAACCTTAAGTTGCCTTCAGAGAGGTGGGGTTAGGCATTTCCTTTCAAAAATTTTAAAGTTTTAAACCATCATAAAAATGAAATAAAAGATAGAAAGGTAAGTAAAGAACAGTGTAGAAGTTAACGAAGTCTATATATTCAGTTTATAAAGTCAGAAGTGTTTTTATTTCTTAGTGCAATTTCTTGGGCTAGCCCGTGTGAAGGGAATTCTTTTTCTATCTTGGGAACAATCTTTTGGATTTGTGAAGTATGTTTTATTGCTTCTCTTTCCGTTTAAATCTTTATCGGCTAAATGACTGCACAGAAGTAGACTGTCACCTTAAAATTGTAGGAATTTACTTGTGGTCAAGTAATTCATTGCATTTTACAGTTTCATTTTCCCAGAGGGTACTTAGACTAGTTTTTGAGTTAATAACTGTATGAAGACAAAAACTTTGATACCAAAAACACTGAAGCCCCCCACTTTTTTTGCTAGTATATATCAGAAAACCAATTTTTTTAAGGGATTTAAAAAATTTCCGTTGGCTTTTGTCTTCTGACAGATGTCTTTCATGAGGGATAAATTATATTTGGACCCATCTTTTATAGAATTTCAAAGGAAACAAAGCAGATGAATCTTATATACAATGTCTTCCCAGACAATAAACACCTCCCTCCAAAAACTTCTACTCTAGTGAGAGACTGAAAGCATGCTTATCTGTAGTTTGACATTTTTAGCAGGTCCAAGTGCTAGTATAGGTAGGAAACCCATTCAAACCTTATTGCTATTCAAGAAGAACTAAAAAGGACTAGTAACAGTGCAAATGCCAAGTTACATCTGATAGACAAGTGAAATGATAAGCATATTTGCATGATATTTAAGATGGGGAAAATGGCTGTGCCTTTTTTTAATTTTTATTACTTTGAATAGTCTTGGGACTAATTTGTTCTATTTGTCACTACCCCCCATTTTGTGTAGTTTTAAATAATTCTAAGAGTTTGGACAGTCAGCTGTAGTTAAATACTCGTAGTAATAGAGCTCTAGAAAGCGATTCTAACAGTTAGCATCTACATAATGGGTTTTTCAGCATATTTAAATCTAGTTTTTGAAAAATACTAGTACTTTAGTACCCATTCACAGTTCTTAGGACTTCAAATTTTGACAAAACTGAGGGTATTGAGTGTATTTTTGCACCAGGGTTAGCATCCTCTGTATAGTCTGGGAGTCCTTTCTGGTATCAAGTCTCAGGATGTGGAAGTGCAGGAATTGCTGAGCCAGGTGGGATTGCCTTGCACACAGTAGGTATTCAAGAAATGTTTGTTTATTTCAAAATATTGACTGGAGCCTAGGGAGATTATACTCCTGTGCACTGACCATTGAATCTTCTTTAGCATTGACTTTTGCTTTCTGGTTCTTGTGCCAGCAATTACTAGCTCCTAGTTTTGAATTGTCATTGCAAAGCATGAACTTCTTCATATGTTTGTGAACACTTAAATGTTCCTATAGCGTGTAATAGATATACTTGTAGAATGAACCATTCTAGGACTTACTTTTAAAAAATACCATTGCATATTTTTTTTAAAAAGTGAAAATTATCTCCAAATAGTTCTTTAAACATTAAAAAAAAAAATACATTTTATTGATTTTTTACAGAGAGGAAGAGAGAGGGATAGAGAGTTAGAAACATTGATGAGAGAGAATCATCAATCAGCTGCCTCTTGCACACCCCCTACTGGGGATGTGCCCGCAACCTAGGTACATGCCCTTGACTGGAAGCAAACCTGGGACCTTTCAGTCCGCAGGCTGATGCTCTATCCATTGAGCCAAACCGGTTTCGGCTCCAAATAGTTCTTTAGAGTTTGACAAAATTGCACTTACTTAAAGTAAGCTACATATGTCCTGTACAGAAAACACAAAGTAATATTGTGATGCATGTCATGTCTTTATCTTAAAGAATGAGGAACGCACCCACACGCCTCAGTGGTGAGCAGTTGTCTGCATTTTATTTTGTTCTTCTCTGTGACATGTGGCCTCTTGCCTGTGGAAAACTGGCATTCAGTGTATTACCTCTTTGATCATTGGAGTGATGTATTTTCCCTCTTGTTCAGCTGGAATTCCATATAGTCCAACTTTTGCATGCCACGGGAAGCGCTGTTTTTTCTCTTTATCAATTGAGACATTTCTGCAGTTTACTGTGTGGTCAATGTAATGTAATCCATTCAAAACAAATGTACTAGGGTTTTTCATGTGATAGTGGCATGTGGATATCTTTCTTCATATAACAGATGAAATTAATTGTAGCTAACATGTCATATGAATAAAGGTTCACTTGCTAATCTTTTTGTTCTTTGTTGAGGGATAGAAAGTAGAGTGATACAGATATACTAAGAAAATGAGAATTGGAATGCAGGCCAAAAATTTGTCTGTTAGAGATGACTGCAGCCAAGACTAAGTGGCATCATGTTCATCTGATAGACAAGTGTGGCTGCTAGTGGTTGGTCCTCTGTGCTTTTGTATGCACATTCCCCCTCTTTCTACACACAGCTATCAGTCATTTGGTGACTAAATAGCCAGAATACACATCTTTTCTATTTTGGAGCTGAAAGAGATAATCCTTTCCAGTTCAACTTTACTCTGATATTTTTGCAAAGGAATTATGTGAGTACCCTACTGCCCTTGTTTTTGGCACTTCCATCAACATTAATAATTTCAAGAGATGCATTTGTGATTAGGTATTTGCTTGCAGTTCCAGGGCAATCGGTGACAAAATTAACTGGACTCAGATGGAACCAATTTCTTTCTTTCTTTCTTTCTTTCTTTCTTTCTTTCTTCCTTCCTTTCCTTTCCTTTCCTTTCCTTTCCTTTCCTTTCCCTTTCCCTTTCCCTTTCCCTTTCCCTTTCCCTTTCCCTTTCCCTTTCTTTTCTTTCTTTTCTTTCTTTTCTTTCTTTTCTTTCTTTTCTTTCTTTTCTTTCTTTTCTTTCTTTTCTTTCTTTTCTTTCTTTTCTTTCTTTTCTTTCTTTTCTTTCTTTTCTTTCTTTTCTTTCTTTTCTTTCTTTTCTTTCTTTTCTTTCTTTTCTTTCTTTTCTTTCTTTTCTTTCTTTTCTTTCTTTTCTTTCTTTTCTTTCTTTTCTTTCTTTTCTTTCTTTTCTTTTCTTTCTTTTCTTTCTTTTCTTTCTTTTCTTTCTTTTCTTTTCTTTCTTTTCTTTCTTTTCTTTCCTTTCTTTCTTTTCTTTCCTTTCTTTCTTTTCTTTCCTTTCTTCCTTTTCTTTCCTTTCTTCCTTTCTTCCTTTCTTCCTTTCTTTTTCTTTTTTTTTTTAGCAGTTTTTTCAGTTTCCCAAAAGTGCTACACCATAATCAATAAAGTCCTGATGTCTTTTTTGTGGACAGAAATTTTTGTTTTGGGGGTGAGTGAGGAGGTAGGTAAGAAATTAAAGGAGCTAATTTGCAATGAATTCAAAGACAGGATATCTAAAAAGTTAGAAAATGTAAGATAGACTTATTTTTAAGCAGCATGTTAGTTTTACTTTAAAATATCATGCTCGGTATAATTTTATTTAACCTCCAAACATCTTTCCAGGTGAAATTATTCTGAATTCAAAGCAATGGATTTCTTAATCTGAAGGCATTAAAGTAAAGATAGTGTGTCTGAAAAGTCTGGGTACAGAGAAAATAATGTGCCTATTGACTGAGCATATTACTTGAAAATGCAGCTTACATACCATTTAAAAGTAAGTTTATTCTGTTTTGTTTTTTAAGTTTCACACACCCGTGTTTTGTTTCTATTTACAATTTCTTTTTCTCTAAAGTTTTAGGCATAGTGCTAAAATAACTACAGTCATCAGAAAAACTAGGCAGTTGACAAGCAGCAGTTTCTTCCTCACTAGGTCAAAGATCTGGGCAGCATGGAACTACATCTTCAACTTAGGGAGGTGGGAGAGTGAAAAGCAGATGATGGAAATGGAGAAGGGTGGATGACTGGCTTTCTTTTCACTACAGTAGCTGGCTGTAGTCATAATTGAAATCTTGATCTTGTTTTGAGTGAATGAGCACCTGGAAAGGTTGATGACTCTAGCATAACAGTATTATTTTTAACAGTTTTTATTTTGTTGTTGTTGTTATTCCTCACCGGAGGATATTTTTCCATTGATTAGAGAGTGTGGAAGGGAGGGGGAGTCACAGAGAGAAGCATAGATGGGAGAGAGAGACATTGATTGGTTGCCTCCTGTATGCACCCGAACTGGGGCCAAGAATCAAACCTGCAACTGAGGTAAATGTCCTTGACTATAACTGAACCCAGGACCCTTCAGTCCGAGGGCTGATGCTCTATCCACTGAGCCAAACTGGCTAAGGCTAACAGTTTTTATTTTAATCTGATACTTAATAATATATACAGAATTTTTTCTTATACATGCTAATATCTTTTGGGATTGATTTAAGTAATGACATCATCTTAGTTAGAAAAATGAAAACGTGATGCTAGAGGCAGTAATATTTCTGAGGAAAACTACTTAAAAAAAATTTGCCAGGTAAGGATCAGATTTACAGTTAAAATGTTGCTCTCCTTGCTAAAACAGAAAATCTCTGATCTTTATTGATATCTCTCCCAAATTGATGAAACATTTTTAGAACAAATATAGTAGTGAAAAGTGTACATAAGTTCTGTGAGCCTGGGCTGGGAGGAAGGAAGGTTCACAAAAGGTCAAAGAATAGTGCACCTTCACAAAACCTTATGAATAGTTGCTTTAATAATTTACATTTGAATCTTAATTCAGGAGATTACAGAGTTTAGAAAATGTTAAGATTGACAGGTGGCCAGTTTGGGGGCCGTTATTTATTTGCTGGAGTGATTGAACTGAACATGGGATGTTGGAAACTCTGTGTCCCCAGAGCTGCTTTTAAATGAATGTTAATAGTAGATCCATTGAGCCACATGCAAATGCTTTGTTCTCATATTTTTAACACTTTAACCCTCTACTTCGGATAATCTTATGAGGAAGATCCTGCATAGATAGGGTTTGACTGGGTGGTCTATGCAAGCCCCCTCCATCTCTAAGATTAGGACAGTCTCCCATCCCAATGGTAGAACGCCAGGGACATGGCATGATCCATCTGCTGGCTAGTGATGGCTTATATATTCTGTTGAAGAAGGCAGTTACATATTTTGAGAAAGATTTTCATCAAAAATGGTAAAAATAGAGGCATTTTAGTGTTTGAAGTAGCTCTCCCACATCAGTGTGTGTTGTAGGTTGTCAGGGAAATGCTCAGTTCCCTTTTGAGTTTCAAACCACGTTTATAGATGCTCACAATGAATTATTTCAGAGCAGCATGGTGATGAGAAAAATGATAAAAGATACCATGATCGATGGAAAGAACACTTTCCTTGTTGTTAAACTTGGGTTTGGTTGTATTCTGATTCTAGCACTTACTATCTTTATGACCTGGGCAAGATATTTAACTTCTCTGGGTTTTGGATGCATTAATTGAGTTAATTTAAGTCTAATATCTAGGCCAGTGCTTAGCGGTTTATCTACATTAAGGCCCCTTTTCCTTCATTGCTTCATATATTCTGTACAGCACATACTGTCTCACATAAGTAGTTCAGCTGGCTCCACCAATCTACCTAATCTCAGTTCTTTTGGGAGCCTGCTCTCAGCCGCCGGGCCCCCTGGTCAGAGGGGTGTGCATAACCCTGCTAGCCACGGTTATCATGCCCAGTTACCAGGGCTTTACAGAGTAGCTAACCTGGCTCTCTGTCTTTTGAATAGTAGCAGATACTGCAGACTGCTCATGCCTGGTCAGAAACAATTTATTGCAGAGGTGAGGGTTTACCCTCATGTTCAGGAAAGAGCAAGCACTCCTGATACCAGGGGTGGGCAACCTTTTTTCTCGAAGGGCCATTTGGATATTTATAACATCACTAACTTAATATAAATTTATGTTGCTCTTAGATTAATTGAATTTCGGGTCAGGCAGGACCAGACCAGATGATTTCATGGGTCTTATATGGTCTACAGGCTGGACATTCTCCATCCTTGTGATAGCTACACCTCTTGAGTGGTGGGCATGATAGGGATAGGACATACTGGGAAGAATGGCACTGTTGCCCAGCAATTGTATGCTATTAAAGATGGGAAAATCTTAAGCTAAAGATGGGAAATATTTGTGGCCCAGTCTGCATTTGGTTTTATAAATTGCACACTAATTGAGAACACATTTTTCTGCTTTGAAGTTGTGAAAAGCTCTCCTGCCCACATCCAGATTGATGTCTATCTGCCTTGAGCTTTTTATTTGTCTAAAGTACTACATCATGAAAACACAGACCTTTTAAAACCTTTGGTTTGTCCCCAGTGCATCAGTGGACATTTCTCTTATGCTTCTGAGAGATTTTGCCTTTGTCTTCATGCATTGGCAAGTCTTTAAACAGGAATTAATACTTTACTTTCTTCAGCTGAGCCATCGCTTTTTTGCAGGAATTGGTGATTGTAAAGCTTCCCCCCCCCCCCCCCCAGCAGGTGTGGAGCAATGAATAGTCTTTTTAATTTTATTTTTCATTTACATTTTTTATAACCTCTTTAACAACAAATGGTGAAACTCCATGTCCATATTCTTTTTCAGTCAATTGTTAATAGTTTTTCCATACTTCCCAGCTGCTTATCATGGGCACAGCTGACAAAACCAGAAGAGCCTTTCCAGTAAGGTGAGCTGAGCTGGCTTTTGGGTAGTACAAAGGGCTTTGGTATAGAATTAGGGCTTTGAGAAAGGGAACAAATGTAAAGGCAGCTGGAAACTTGAGTGTTGCTAATCAGGAATATATTTCGCGATTCTGAAGTTCCCAAGAAGTTTATACTTAAGCAAAATGAAGAGATTTTAAAACAGGAAAATCTCTTCATTTTGCTTAAGTTTAAATTCATTTGTGTGAATTAATAAAAATGTTTTTTTAATACTTTCACTATATTACTTCCTCAAAGTACATTACTAACTCATTTTTAAAAATGTTTTTGCATCACAACAAAATTATTTACTTTTGAGGCTCTTTACTCATTTGCTCTTGTCAAATGCCCTATATCCAATTCAGTTATTATGGCTGATCCCTCTATCTTTAATTGCTAAGACTCTTTTCAAGGGATCATTTGCTTTTATTGTTTTATTTATGACATCAATGATGAGTACTACATGAGTTCAAAGGGGCTTGTTCTGACTTGAGAATTTACTTCTCTGCTGGTAGTTGCTTGTGTCTGACAATAGGTTCCTGCAGAAGATTGGCCATCTGCTTTTGGGAAAAAGATACACTTTCCCTCAATCAACAAGTGGGTAATATCAGTAATAAGGTACAGTAAATCTACTACTGCCAGAAAACATCATGTTTTCCTATTTCCGGAAAAACAGAATTGTGTTCATTTCATGTTATCCATGCCTCATGCTGGAGAAACTTATAATTATTTTCATTAACATTCCTGTGTTATTAAAAAGTAATGGAATATTTTAAATGTAGGAAATAGAGAAAAAGGGTAACACTTTTGAGATTCAAATGTAGATGTTACTTAATAGGACAGTGCTTTTTAATTAATTAGGTACTTGTAATAGTCTATACTCAGAACTGTAAGGCAAAAGCACTTTGCATGTTGAACACTCCACAGATATAAAGTAGGTCCTTGGGTTACATTGGAGATCATTCCGTTCCTATGGCGCCACGTGCTATGTAATGTGATTTTCGATTTTCGCCATAAGTCGGAACCCACCTGCATAAGCACCTATGTCACCTATGTGATGATGTAGATGATAGTGATGATATAATAATAGTAATAGTCATTAATATTACAGTAAGTGCTACATACTGTTGTTCTAAGTGCTTTACATTAATTTAAGTTAGGAGATACCTAAATAACTTGCCCATGGATATACAGCTGGTAAGTGGTAGAACTAGAATTTGAGCCTATACAGTGACAAAAAAAAAAAAAAAAAAAAAATCTGCTCTTAACCACACCACTGTGTAGGCTTTAAGTTTTTTTGGGTTAGAATTGTGACTTTAGGTATTTTGCTACTAGGAAATCTTAAAATGGAAATCTATAGTGTTTACATGGAAATAGGAATAATTGTGAAGTTGACAATTTTATAATTAAAGTTGGGAAATTCTGAATTTGGTTCTTTAGTCATCAAAAAGACTGCCTTTAACTTGTCTTTCAAATCACTTGGATTATTGTTTCTTTATTCCTTTTCACTTAAAGTTTCATAAATGCAGTTTGGCACACTGGGTAGGAGAAATGAGAGAAGAGACAAAAAAGATGAGTTACCATCTGTGTGAACTGAAGATATGCTCTCCTGCCTGCCCTTGAGGCACTTTCTGTGGCTCCTGCTCTGGAAAGCTCCACCTAGTGGAGCTTATCCCTTTAGGAAGGCCTTCCTCCTGGAATTTGTTGTGGTGCCACACTTGTACGTATATTGAAGTGGATGTGCTGAATACTTTTCTTACAGCTTTAAGAACTCTGCAACTTAACTGAGAAGATAGGGAAATGAAAAAGGTTGCAGTGATCCAAAGAATGCATTTGGAAACTATATCGTGGAGGGGGGAAAAACCACTTTAAGAGTTTCAGAATACAGTTTTGACAGATTTAAATCATTCTGTTTCTGTTTGCTCTGTGTCTGTGTTGGTCTTACATGCATCTATCATTAGAAGTTATAACTATTTGGGGCTGATAATAGTTTCTTAGCCATGTACATTACATGCACTAATCTTGATGCACAAAAGAGTGTCTGTGGTTTTATTTATCTGGAAACCAAAAAGCAATCCTTTGGCAATCTGGGGGATTTCTGTAATAAGAACATGCCATTAATGAAATTTCTTGTAGGCATTTACAGCATGAGGCAGAATTCCTCCCTCCCTCCCTGCCTCCTTTCTTCCCTCCCTGCTTTCTTTTCTTCCCTTGTTTCCAAACCTCCTTTCTCCTTCATATCTATCTCCTTTCCTTGACTCTCTGCTGACCAGTCTTTCTGCCAGCAATCTACCTGTAGTATGCCCTGTGTTCTCAAAAGAATTCAAGGGTAGCTAGTCTGCCATAATGAAGATAGTATGACATTTTAGATTTATTTTTACCATATTTATTCTTAAAAGATCTTTTTAGAAACACAAATATTAATTATGTCTAAGAAAGTTACTATAATTAACATGTTTATCTTTTTTTTTTTTTTACATTTTAAAAAAATGTTTTTATTTTTAGAGAGGAAAGAAGAGAGAGAGAGAGAAAGTAACATTGATGAGAAGGAAACATCAACATCCATTGGCTGCCTTCTGCATGCCTCCTGGGAATTTAACAGGTGACCTATTTGTTCATGGGTTGACACTCAACCACTGAGTCACACTGGCAGGGCAATGTTTCTTATCCTTTTATGTCTTATTTTATAAGGAAGAAATTACTAGAATTCAGAAATAATGTGACTAACATGCTCAAATCACAATTTTTTTTAGCTCAAATACTTTCAGATACCACATTTCACTCCTCCCCCCCCCCATTAACCTGAGCTTATGACAAAGCTAATATTTTTTGTGTTTTTCAAAAATTTTTTTTAATGTGAAATGTTTAGGGAACTACTTCTCAGAGAGGTTAATGACTTATTCATGATTATCTCAATAGTTGCATCAACTTATATGACTTTTTCTTAGTTTGGCAAAGAAGCTTTAGCATAGATGTTTCCAAAATAATTTCACTGCCCAAATGTGTCCTATTAAGCCAAGCATCTTATAAATCGGCAAAGACCAGTCCCATCTGTCCCTGCTGTCAATTCTTTTGTCATCTTCCTTCCCCCTCTTCCCAACTAAGTGCATATATGTAGGCGTAAGTAAGTACTCGGGCTGATATCCACCCGACAGGTAATAGGAGAGATTGGAAGAACATACCAGAAGTCTTTTTAAGTTGGGACAAAATTCAAGGAGCTATCTTCTATCATTTGTCATTTTTAAAATATCCTTTATGGCATATGCACATCTGAGTTGTAGCAGTTAGTAGATATTTCTGTATTGGAGATGCTCTTCAGTGTACTAGTAAAGTAGTAAGCAGTAATAGAGCACTCACTCTGTAGAATTAAAGGACCTTATTTGTGAGGACTAGAAAAGATAACTAACAGTGATTTTGAAATGTATCTGTATGTTTGAAATTTTAATATAATTATTAGTTACAATAGAACTTTTAAAACTGTAGTAGACTTTTGTCATTATGTCACTCATTATCATTGGAATTTTGCTTTGCTTACATTTGGCTCCCAATCTATATAAAACCTTAATCACCTGAAGTAAAAATGTAAAGTTTTGTGTTATGGATTCTAGGAGCAGTATAGAGATGAAATCTCCAGTTATTCCATTTAAAAAAAAAAAAAGGTAGGAAATACTATGTCTAGAGGCGCTCCAAAATGAAGGTGCTTTTAATGATTAACTTTCTGCAAGAAATAAAATAATGTATAGTTTCTAGATTACTACAGTGCTCTAGGAGTACAGTTAGAAACTGGAACTCTAAAAGGTTTCACTTTTACTAAATACATAGGTTTTACATCTGAAAAAGGTTATCCAGTTGCACCCAAGTTAGGAAATTTAGTTATTTTTCTCAATAACTGTTACTTTGTCCCAATGTGCAGATTTAAAATTGCATTGTTGGGCATAATGTCTAATCTTTTTTACTTTTTATTGTATTTTTTCCATCACCATTTATCCCCTCTATTTACTCTTTAACTATTAATGTCTAATTTTTAGATATATACTTGAATCTTCTAAATGAATGAGAGAAATTAACTATTTTTGTGCATTCTTTAATTGGGTAACATTCATTAATAATGATATGCTATGTGATAGGCCTTGGGGATATGGAAATGGGATATGTGGGATATCATGGGAAACTGTGGTCCCATGATAAATTATGGGAATAATTGTGCATTGCACTAGGAATAATGTCCTGTTTACAAATGAAATCGCTTATTACTAAGTTTACACATCTGATTTAGAAAAAACATTGATTTAAAACTTAATGTCTTTGGTATCTTTTTGAGGCAACTCTTCTAGTCCATGAAGACTGTCTTGAAACCATCAACGGGACTTATTTAAAAACCTCCAATCGCGGCAGTAATTTTAGATTGAGTGACTATTCACTGGGGCACAGTTTTCATATGACCAAAATGTAATAAGTTTTCATGTTCAGACCTCTTTTTAGGCTGTTAAAACTATGGTATTGTTTAGAAGAATAAATAGGGAAAAAGCCTAGGGTTTTTAAGTCATGTGACATCGGTCAGTCCTATTCCTTTGTTATAGAGCAGAGAGCCATTGTAAACAGGACTATTCTAATCCATATGTAGCTAGCAGCTTCAGTCTTTCACAGACTAACGTAAGCCCACTGTGAATCTCTTAGCTCCCTTAGTTCCCTCACGGGTGCATGGTCACACGGAGGCCAGGGGAGGAGGAACCAGGCAAAAGGACTGCTTTGTCTCCAGACTTAGAAAGTATACTTGGAAAAGAAAAGGGAATCTTTGAATAAAATCAGGAGCGAAAAATGCATGCAAACAAGATTCTGGAATAGTACAAAAGTTTGTATTTGGATTCTTTGCTGGGAGTTGAACACTTATTTTGAACAATGCTACTTTTTGTTATAAAAGGAAGCAGGTTTTAATGCTCAGATCTCAAGTTTCCAATCTTTTAAGCTTCCTGATATTTATATGTCATATACTAGTATATGCTCCAACCGGGAATTGAACCCACAGCCTTTGGTGTATGGGACGATGCTGCAACCAACTGAGCCACAATGGCTAGGGCTAGAGAGTTTTTTGTTTTGTTTTTACAAAATAGATTCCTGGGCTTCACCATCAGCTGTTATATTTCAGGAAATCTGGGGCTTGAGTCTGATTATCTGTATATTCTTTGAGTTATGTAGGTGCTTTTGATGCCCAATTATGTTTGAGAACTGTTGGCTACCTGTATCATCCTAGGCTTAGGAGTACCATATTTAAAGTATGTTAGCTTTGTCTGTTTTTATATTCCTTTTAATTTATAAATTGATGGAATAATAACTCCCCCGCTACCCCCAAAAAAGTTAGGGCTAATAACAATGTATACTTTGTTCAAATAAATAGGATATTTAAGTAGATTTCTAAAATAAATAAGATCTATATAATTTTTCTTCATAATAGCTCATCTTTTTCTATTAATAGAGTGTAGTGTTTTCTTTCATCTTAATAAAAATTTTAAACATTTTGGTGGTATTTCTCTTAACATTCTTTATCACCATTATCATCATTAGAGAGACTCAGCGGAGTTTATGAGGGGCTGATTCTTCAGAGGGGCACAAAATTATGGAGGAGGTGGCATTTGAATTAAGCCTTTAAAAGGAGATGTGAGGTTAGAAATTGATATTCTCTGTTGTTGGGTGAATATTCCAGATATAGAAAAATGTAATCAAAGTCAACAGGCATGTTTGAGAAACAGCAGGCCCTGCTCCCATGGGGCTAAAGTGTAGGCTCCTTGAAAGAAAAGAGTAGAAGAGTAGATTAGGGGCAGAGTGTCAGGAGCTTTAAAGCAATTTCTCTTTGGACTTTATTCTGTGTGTCACAGTTTTTATAGGGAAATGGGCTCAGAGTTTAAAATAGCAACTACACAAATATAATTGTAGCACCACATCTCAGAAGGATAAAGTTTTTTATTTGAGCTATATTTCAGAACTTGAAAAACTGCATTTATGCAGATATCTGTATCACAGAAGGAAAATATACCTGTAAAAGGCTTTTTCATAACACAATTTATGGTCCCTTGACTTAGGACTACTGTGAAATAAATGATAGCCTCATCATGTAGAGGTCAGCCTGAGTTGGATTGGGAAATTCTGCCTCAAGGTTTGAGGCTTCTCCCTGCTTTGGCATTTCTGTATTCTCCTCTCTGCCCCCTGCCTCCTGCCCCCTGCCCCCTGTCCCCTGCCCCCTGCCCCCTGTCCCCTGTCCCCTGTCCCCTGTCCCTCGCCCTCTCCTACTACATTAACATGAACCTTACATCTTTTTTTTTTTAAATAAATTTTTATTATTCATATTATTACAAATGTTCCTCCCCTTCCATACCTCTTACGTCTTAAAAGTCTGTTTTCCTGCTGTCCCTTAAGGAGCCACCTGCCTAATGAGTTCCTGATGAAAACTGGGTTTTTCTGTGTTTTTAGCAACTGATGAATGTGGCATACTGCTCTCCTTTAACATCTCCTTAAAGATGAAATCATTTGCATGCTTAATACTTCTTATACTTAATAAACTTTTTAAATATTTTTATTCATTTCAGAGAGGAAATGAGAGATAGAAATATCAATGAAGAGAGAGAATAATTGATTGGTTGCCTCCTCCTGCATGCCCCCTACTGGGAATTGAGCCACAACCAAGGCATGTGCCCTTGACTGGAATCAAACCTGGGACCCTTCAGTCTGCAGGCCGAAGCTCCAATCCACGGAGCCAAACCTGCTAGGGCAATAGGATAATTACTTATCAGTATGATGGTTTACAATGTAAAACCTATGAATTTCATAGAGACTTGGTGTAATCTCTTATCAGATATGGAAAGGAGGGCAAAAGCTAGATGAAAGGACTAGTTTTTCCTCATTCGTTACTCATTTTTCTTTAAAGAATATTCTTCAGAGATATATTAAAAGGCAAAATTATCTACAGTCAGTATCAGAATTGTGCTTAACAATGTTTTCAACACTTTAAATCACGTAATTTTCTACTGTTTTTAAAAAATATAAACATGATTTAAAATTTTAAAAAAATTATTGATTTCTAGAGAGGGGGGAAAGGAGACAGACACAGAGATATTTGTTGTTCCATTTATTTATGTATTCATTGATTGATTCTTGTGTATGCTTCTTGTATATACTCTGACTGGGGATGGAACTAGCAACTTTGGCATTGGGATGACACTCCAACCAACTGAGTAAGCTACTTGGCCAGGCCTTAGCTGAAGTCTTTATGAAGTCTAAAAGTACTTGCCGTAATTGGTCAGGAGTAATGTTTCTGAACGGCAATATATTTTCAAAAGCTAGTTATGTTGAAGTCATGTTAGACATTATTTCACTGTAAGTCTTTAAATGTACCCTGATAATATTATGCTTTAATTTATCCCAAGATAAATTAAAGAATTTAGTTTGGTTTAGAAATAAACAAAACTCCCCATCTGAAATGTATTTATGGAAACTGCATCTTGCTGTCTATGGAAAACATATTTTACTTTCTACTAGATTTAAAAATGATCACTGTAATGAATGCAGCATTAGAATCCTATGAGCCCTACTTACAAAAAAGAATTTAATAAATATAATAAAAGTAGCATTTCTATGTTGGGAATTGTGCATATCCATATAGGAAAAAACAAAGCACAAATTCCAAAGGTTGAAATGTGAAACTGAAAACAAGTATAAGAAGAAACGACAGGAGAACCTTCTATACTAATGAAAGGGTAATATGCTAATTAGACCGGATGTCCTTCTGGACAAAGCCATGGTGGTGGGGGTTAAGACATAGGTGGTTGGGTTGACCAGGCTGGCAGGGGAGTGCAGTTAAAGGCAACCAGGCAGGCAAGGGAGGGCAGTTAGGGGCAATCAGGATAACAGGCAGAGGTGGTTAGGGCTATCAGGCAGGCAAGCAGAGGCAGTTAGGGGCGATGAGGCAGGCAGACAGGTAAGTAGATAGGAGCCAGCAGTCCCAGATTGCAAGAGGGATGTCTTGGATTGGAGAGGGTGTAGGCCAGGCTGAAGGACACACCCCCCCCCCCCCCATGCATGAATTTCATGCACTGGGCCTCTAGTTCTTTTATAAACTGCGTGGGGAATGATAGATTATGTCTGACTGATACAATAAACAGAAACCATAAAAGAAAAGATTTGATAACAATTCAGCTATATAAAATCCCTAAATTTCTGTATGGCAGAAACCATCAAAATAATTGACCAAACTGGAAAATAATTTTAGCAATTCATATCATAGACAAAGAATTAATTTCCTTACTGTATAAAAAGCCTCTTCAAACTCTCATCACAGACAAAAGGCAAAATACAAGAAGCTCCTACAAAGCAGATGCACAATCCTGTAGAAAAAGGGTCAAAAGTGATAATGCTAAATCATAAATTCACAGGGAAATACAAATAAATGGCTTTTAAATGTATAAGACGACACTCAACTTCATTATACGAGAAATGAAAAATTAAAATTACACTGAGATACCATTTTTTTTCACAGATGTTTTCCAAAACTAAAAATAAAAAGCTTTGTATTATAACAATGGCCTAGCAAAGGATCTGAGACCAGTATGAAGTAAAGGAGAGAATCTTAATTCAGGAGACAGTCTGAGCTGCAGCAGGAAAGTGGAACCCTCATGGCACTGCTGGTGGAGAGGGTATGAGGTATAACTTCAATAGAGGGCAGTTTGTAGGCACTTCTAAAATTACAAATGCATGTTTGCTTTGACCCAGCAACTCTTTGTCTCCCCCCCCCCCCTCCCTGCAATTCTCCATCTAGGAATTTATTCTAGAGATATAATCATATAAGATTTTCACTGCAGCATCATTTGTAATAGCAAACAGATGGGAAATTACCTAAATGCTCATGAGCGGGGGCCTGGTAAACAAATTGTAGAATTCCATGTAGTCCTAAAAAAGAAGGAAACAAAAGAGAGAAAAGCTTGTGTGGTGGTTTAAAAGGGGAGAAAAAAAAAATAACTAAATTTCTGGATAAATGCAAGGAAAATAACATTAATTTTGCCTGACTGGTGTAGCTCAGTTGGTTGAGTATTGACCTATGAACTAGGAGATCATAGTTGATTCCTGGTTAGGTTAGGCACGTGCCTGGGTTGCAGTCTCCATCCCCAGTGTGGGGCATGCGGGAGGATTCCAATCAGTGATTCTCTCTCATCATTGATGTTTCTATTTCTCTCTTCCTTTCACTTCCTCTCTGAAATCAATAAAAATATATTAAAAATTACATTAGTTTTCATGGAGTGAGTCTGGGGCAACAGGGTTGGAGGGAAAATTTTTGTCATTGTATAACCTTTTCTTGTGTTTGGACCATTTGAAGGCACCAGGTCTTGAAAAAATAAGTTCTAATAGGTAAATTATGAAGACAGAGTCTTGAAAAAAATTGAACATTAAAATAAATTGTTTTAATAAAATGTTTTAATTTCCTTGCTTTTAAAGCAACATTGCTTTAAGGGGGAAAATAGTGGGCCGTTTAGGGAGAGCATGTGTGTTTAATTAAATTGCCTCTTTAGCAATATTTTTTAAAAGTTAGTTGTGATTTGGTGTGAAATATATTAAAACCCTATGGGAGACTGAGTTCCCAAGGTTGCTTTGAAGTTCTACCCGGAAAAGAAGGGGTTAAAGGTGTGGTGCAGGTAAAAGAAGGGTTAAGGGCATTATGCAAGCTGTTAAGTAAAAAGGAAGTGCATTACAAAATGCTGAGCTCAGGAGTCTGGCTGCCAGCCAGGCCTTTGCTTTCTTCACTACAGCTGAGGGCTTTCGAAGCTTCCCACCAGTGGGTTTGTCTGAACTGTTTAGGAATGCGGCCGCGGTCGCCAGCTGACGTCAGCGCCTCCAGTTCAGCCGAGGGCCAGAGGCTGGGACTGACAGTGCGGGGCGGCGGGGCGGGGCGGGCCTGGGTGTGACTGACAGCGCGGGGGCGGAGTGGCATGTGTGTGACTGGCAGAGCAGAGGTGAGGTGAGGCTGAATGGGTTTGCAGCTCCTTAAATGCTGAATTCTGATTATAGCTTTTCCTTGCAGTAAGGTGAAACTTTCTCCCCATCCCCCGCTTTAGAAAGCCAGGGCTCTGTATTGCTTCAGTTTAATAATAAGTTTAGACAAAATTAAACGTAGCTTGAATATCAAATTTCACTGGCCATTTTATTGTTTGTTTTTGTTTTTGCTGGTGGAGGGGCAAGAGAGATGATTTTTGTTGGGTGATGTTGATATTTTTTTTACTTTAAAAACCCTTTCATTTCAGTATTGGTACCAGAAAGTAGTAGTAAACGCGCTCAAATGCAGTTCTGTAAAACTAAAGGTCAAAAGAAGAAGTAATATGTGGAAAACTGCCAACATTTATGAAACTATTAAAAACACCTTTTGGCATGATAACTTCGGGTTATTGCTGCTGATTTTTCAGCCCTTAAAGGAAAATGTGAGCGTTTTTCCTGGAGACATCCTCTAAAGATCACGATTAGAACTCCACCCCCAACCCCTTATATCCTGTTTTCATGTGGCTAATTTTACTTTTAAAACATCAGTATTCTTGACTGTTAATTAAATCCATTTGCTTGGTCATATACAAGATTTTTGTTAATCTTCTGCTTTTTAGTTAATGTGAGTCAGAGTCAGGAATGCAAATTTATTAGCTTTTTGTGAAGGGGGCTATGTGGAGCTATGAGAGATGTGGGTGGTTAGCATGGAGTGCAATGCAAGTTTGTAAACAAGGACCTAAAAGGAGCCATTAAACTTCACGGAAAACTTTGTTACTTGACCAGCCCCCAATGTATGAGAACCTTTTCCAGTGGCTACAGAAATTATCTGGTATAATTTTATTGACTCCCTTTGAGTAACTGTTTCAGGGACTCCAAATCTATCAAAGTGTGTTACTGACTCTTGATAGAGGAGGTTTAGCTTTTTGTGAAAGGAAGCCTTTGTTCTTATTGAGAAGCTGCTTCTGCATGATCTTCATCATTTTTTTAGGCATTGATGGTATTCACCTTCTTGAATCAGTCACTGTTATTTCACCTATATTTGCAGCAGCCCAGCTAAGGTGAAATTAGTCTACAGACCATGAAGAAACAAAGCAAAAAAAAAAACACCCCTCACCCCAGAACCTTCTTGGGTAAAAGACAACATGCTTACTCAGCTCTAAATTACTCAAATGCTCAAGTGCTCAGCCCTAAATTGACAATTTCACAGAATTTAATTTTGTTCTGAGGTTCTGAGTAGTATAATAATAATTGATTTATTTTCTTTTTAAAGCATCAGGCTAGACTTTAAACTTGAGTTTTTTATTTTTGCTTAGATACTTTTGGTTATAATACATCATGCAGAATAATATTAAAAATATAACTATATTCTGTTATATTGTATACAAATATTAAGGTTATTTCACTTAACACATGGAATATCCAACAGGAATATTTGGTATATTGAACATTGAATTAGGAAAGAGGTTATAAATTCCTTCTTAGTCACCAATTATGTGACTGCCTAGTCACTTGTGATGTTTCAGTGTCTTGGTTTCTCCAGGAGAAATGCTTTTAATGAGTTCCCCCAAGAAAGGCCATTATCAAAACATAAGATATCTGAGCAATAAGTCTCAGTAAGGCAGCAGAAGAAATGAAGACCTGGTGTAAATGCTTACTGGTCTCTCCATCCCCCTGCTTTCTAAAGCACCCCAGCACTTTTGTTGTGAATTCCTCATTGAACTGCCCTGTGTTCTGGCGGTGAGTTGCAAGTGCCTTGAGTGTGGATTTAGAATTAGAGTTTCCTTTCTTCTTTGTTTTTGCAAAAATAATTAGCATTTCTTCTAAGAAAACAACCCCTATAAAATACAGAGTAAATGCTTATGTTTTGTTGTATGAGTCTATATTTGGACTTTGTAGAATAAAAGTAAGACATAGTTAACCAACTGCTTTTAAAGGTCTATTTTAATACCAACTAGGGTGAGCACAGTTTGTGTTTACTAGTAAAGGATGGGAACATGGCAAAAATTGCCTCCCAACAGTTCTTGATGTTAGTGAAAAGGGGAGCCTTTAGTTGGAAGCTTGTGCCCCAAACTGCAGTGTTTTGCTGTCCAAAAAATACTGTAATATATTTCACAGAGTTTCAACCTTGTTTTTAATAATAACCCTTTAAAGTTTTGTTTCATCTAGTTTTAATCTATGTTTTAAAAGATATTATTTGCAAATACATTTCTATTTTGTGTGTTCAAAAAAATTAACCAAAGACATTATAGCAGGCAATACTAAATAACCTCAAATAACACTGAATTGATTTATTTACAAGCCCATAAGGGGAAAAAAATTGTTTGTTAGAGTTGTAGCTTATCCCTACTACACCTTTAATTTCTATTACGTGGTTTATATTTTATGACTCCAATGAACGATAAGGGATTTTGAGACTGGGACCCCATACTGAGACTTTATGATTAAAAGAGAAAAACCTCACAAAAAAAAGTTAGCTATTTTTCATGCCGTAATAGAACTATTGGGTAGAATTGCAACTATCATATTTTAGAGCCGACATCTTGTTTATTTCTAATGGGGTGGGAGGAAAGCAACCTCTTTATTTTGATCCTGTGAAGTCTGACAGTTGAGACATAAGCATAATAATACATCATTTTATTATATTTCTGAGCTTTAATTTAGACTCCCCTTTTGTTTTCTTGCATATCAGGAATTAGTTATGTGATGGCATTTATGTTTATGTTATTTGGAACAACTGGCAACCAGTTTGTATCTTAGTTCTGGTTAGTGTTTTAACTATTTGCATATTTTTTTTTTATGGGCTGCTTCTTGGCTTCTATTGAGAAGAAATTGAAGAGAGCAAGTTCAGCAGTGAAAACAGATTGTCAAAACCAGAAAAGAGACAAATTGTATTCAGTTTTCAAACTCTTCTGTTAATCTCTGATTTGGTTCCTAACAGTATTGCTGAAGAATCTGTGTTTTCTTAGGATTGTCCATCTTGAATATTAATTTGAAATGGTGTATTGTGAACTTCCTCTCATGGAGGCTGATTTCTTGTATTGCTTTCCATTTTATGGTTAAGGTTATTTATCATTAAAATTTTTTTTCTCTTCCCATTCATTCATTCATTTATTCTTTTCTCAGGTATTTTTTTTTTGAACACCTACTATGTGCTGCTAACCTTTAAAATGTCAGGTGCTGGGTATATATTGCTGAGTAAAAACAACTTGCTTGTTTTTATAGAGTTTATAGTCTTAACTAGCGGCCCAGAGCATGAAAATTCATGTTCTGGAGTGGGGGAGTCCCTCAGCCTGGCCTGCCTGCTCTCATAGTCTGGAAGCCCTCAGAGGTTTGAGGCAACCCGGCGATCAAGGGAATATGACGCCCCATCAGACCTCTGCTGCTGCCACTGCCGGCAGCGCAAGCCTCAGCCGGCCCTGGTTACCTGAGCCTCAGGCATCCCTGGGTGACTGGGCAGCCGCTATCTGAGGCTTGCCTGTGCCTTGGGCCAGCCCTGGGTGGCTGGGAGGCTGAGGGGTCTGGGGGACTCCTGAGGCAGGTGCGCGGATCGGCCAGGCCCGCCTGGGGGTGGGCCCAGCCTTGTTGCATGCCTGCTGCACTGGTGGGGCTGAGGGGACTGGGCCTGGGCACTACCATCTTTGAGGGCGTGATAGTCAATTAGCATATTCCCTCCAAATTGGCTGTAGGTGCTGCCATCTTTGAGGGCAGGGCAGTAAATTAGCATATCCCCTCCTTATTGGCTGTGGGTGCCTTCATCTGTACAATTAGCATATTCCCTCTTTATTAATTAGGATGGAGTTAATAGAGTATCTGTTAGGAAGAAGGACCTGATATATACAAGAGACTGAAAGGAACTCAGCATGGGTGGTGAAGTGGAGGAAAATCAGGGTAGGAGAAATGGGCTGGACAAGATTTTGTAAGGCATTTCCAGGGCATGGATAAGGAATTGGCTTTTATTGTGAATGTAAGTGGCAAGCCATTCTCCAACTGTTGTGTGGAGAAAGGTTGGTGAAGGACATGTGGAAGCAAAGCATCCAGTCAGGAAGGTGATTGCAGTCATCCAGGCAATATTAGCTTAGGCTAGTGTGAGATGGAGAGAAGTGAACAAATCAAAAGACATTGATTAAGTGGGGGTGAAGAAGAGGGAAGAACCAAAAGTGATCCCAAGTTTCTGCTTTGAACAACTAGGTGAAGCTTGTTTACGTGAGGGTTTTGGAGTCTGACAAAGAGTTTGGTTTTGGACCTAAGTTTTAGCAATTCAACAGAGAAG
Organism: Pipistrellus hanaki; assembly: GCF_964339955.1. Lineage (NCBI taxonomy): Eukaryota > Metazoa > Chordata > Mammalia > Chiroptera > Vespertilionidae > Pipistrellus > Pipistrellus hanaki. The sequence continues at coordinate 28,013,832 of NC_140506.1, forward strand.
TCAGATAGGTAGAGTGGCTGGAATCTTTTATTTTCTTTTGCTCTATAGAATTACTTATGCTATTAAAATGTCAAGATACAGGATAGTAACTCAGACTGAAATACTTCATATAAGGAGACCTTTATCTCCTTTTGTGGAAGCAGAATTATCTTCTAGTAGCTAAAAACACAACAGAAAGCCCCCAAATTGAGGAACTCCGCTTGAAAGAACTCTGCTACAATCATTAAATATGATTGGGAGGTGAATCAAGTAAGACTGTTTCAGAAAAGTGAGCATTGTTTATTAGTTGAATTTTAAGTATTTTTTTGCTTACTTTTGGATTATTTTCCCTAAATGATGTTAGGCAGTTTAAAGAAAAAGACATAATACAATAAAATATAAATAGAAAGTAAAGAGTATAAATATTTGCCTGCCAGATGATTAGTTTGTAAAAATGAGAAATAGTGTACAACTGTATTTTTGGAATAGTGTTAAAATCAGGACATTGTTCCAAATTCAGCACATTTCTATATTGGATAAAAGGTTGGAAAGTAGATGTTTTATTGTGTTATTTTTTATTTCTGCAGGTGATATCAATGACCTGACTTGAGTTGATTTACTGTTACTATGTCTAGACATTCTTAAGTGATTTTTTTTTTTAGAATTAGTTACACAAAATAGAGTTATTTAATGAATTTGTGACTGTGGAACACAAATAATACTTCATTTGCACTTTTCTCTAAGCTGAGATACCTGATTAGACTAAATTGGATAGGAAATGCTGGGTTTAATCCAACCAAGATAAGACTTTCTTGAAGCTGAGTATATGCCAGACAGAGTCATAGGATAATAGAACCAGAGACCTCTAGTAATGGAGATAAGTTACTCAAATAATAGAAAGTACAGCAAAAGTTGAACATTATGTGCCTTATACTATGCTAATCCCTTTCTCTGCATTATTTTATTCACACCTTAATCCTTACAAGAAGGCTGTGAAGTAGATGGTGTTTGAATCCTCACTTTATAGATGAGGAAACTAGCTTGTGGGAGGTTATTACCTGCTCCAGGATATAGAGCTAACAAATGAGTTGGGACTTGAATACACAGGTTTGACTGGCTCCAAAGCCAATGCTGTCAGTCACTTTTCTTTCCGGCTGGAACACAGAACCAACAGTTCTATGTATCTGCAGGCCATTCTGGTGTCACAGAGAAGATAATGTGGTAGAGCTCAATTAGGCTTTTGCTTGTTTGTTTAAAGCTGAAATATATGAAGTTGTAGTCTAAAAGGTAATTTAAAGGTACTTAGTATGTTATGAAGGGAGTGTTATTTTAATGTGTGGGACAGGAACATTTAGCTTAAAATACTTATTTTTATATACATATATGTTTATGTGTTAGGGTGAATATGAGATGAAAGCTAGGATTGGCCACATAAAAGTTCTGAGCCCCATTTCTCTACAACTGAGAACTTTAAGGACAAAAGCCTTTATAAAAAATTTACCAATGAAAGGTAATGGGAGCTTAAGTTATTCAAGATAAGCTTATCAGGGCTTGGAATACCAGCAGTCTGATTTTACTGTAAAACCAAAAGCATAGATCATAATCTTAAGTCTAACCTTCTTACATGTGGGTTGGGTAGAGAAGTATGCAGATCCTAGGAATCATTGGGACCAAAAAGGGCAGATGGAAGTAGGCTGTCTATACATGAGATGTAGAACAAAAGGCATTCCTTTGTTGCTCAGTGAATCCAACTGCTAGGAAGGATTATAGAGAGAAAGGAAACAGAAGGACTTGTTTTTCACATGGCTAGTCTATGTGATAATATCTCATTGGAGAGCTTCTTAGGATGATTCAATTCTGGTTACCTTTGGGTTTTCCCTACTACTGAAACTTCTTCAAAACTATTGAAAATCTTAAGAATTTTATGTACTCTAGTAGTTATTTCTGGGAGCCATAGCCTCTGATAATATGCTGCTGTTGATCTTCTTCCTAACTAATTATATACCTGTCAGAGCTTAAACACCTTTGATTTCCTGAGGGTTTGTAGCATCCTGCTTCTGGATTGTCTCAGAAGTGATGAGTGACCAGCTGGTAAGCCTCTTAGCCAGGTGATTAGGACCTCATGCCAGTGACATTAATCAAAGGTTTGATCCTTTAGTCCATTCCTTATGGGAGTGGTTTGGTTCAGCTATGCCACCTTCTCTGGCCTCAAGTAGTCCATTAGCCCTTGCCTGCTAACTTGTCGGCTATCACCTTTATATTGTACGATGATTTCCTGAAAAGTTGAATCAACAAAAATAAGTTACTAATACTAGAAAAATACAAAGCCCTTGTGGAAAAAGTAGTTGAGGGAAGTGTACAGTTGTGAAGAGAATGAATGAAGATGGACAGAAAGTCAGATAGTATATACCTACTTTTGTTAGCATCTGCTCATGGGGTTTACTAGTAGGTAAGAACTGCAGTTGTAGAAATGAAAAGGACTCCGTTCACAATGTAGACACTGCCTATCTCTTCTAGAGGATTCTGCCTTACTACTAGTAAATGCTAACTGAAGTTACTCAAGGTGTTTTAAAAGTGCATTTTTTGAGTGTGAATAGATCTAAGTTCCCAAAGAAGCATTCACATTGCTAGAAAAGCTGTTTGTTCTTTTTCAAATGTTGTTAGAGGACACAGATTCTGAATAAGAGCTGGAAAGATTTTCCAAGAGGCTGTGGCTACAGTCTATGAGTAGTTAAAACTAATGAAAAAAGGGCCATGTTCGCATTGCTTCTCCTACTGCTCTAGGTTGTTAACGGTATAAGTAATTAGATCCTAACAGTATACTAGTAAGTAATTAGGAAAGCCAGTGTGGTCCATAGAATATACCTTTTAATTTGCACAATTAGGAAGAACTTGTGTTTTGAAATACTAGAAATGAATATCTTTTGTACTCAAAGAACTGGTATACTCAGAATTTTAGAGAATGGGTAGATTGTTAATCTGTAAAATTTTGAAGTAGGTTGTACATATCAATTTTTTTACATAAGAAAATTATGCGATTTTCCCCCCTGTAAAAACTCCTCCTCCCATTCAGAATATAATAGTTTTTTATAGCTGAAAGTTACTTTAGAGATGATCTAATCATCTTATCAACTTACAAATGAGAAAAAGGAGGCAATGAGATATTAAGTGATTTGCAGAGGGCTATATAGGTAGCATTCAGAAAATCAGAACTAGGACCCCAGGTTCAGTTCTGTTATCAGCGCTAGTAAGGTGCCTTTACATGCATGAAAATAAAGGAATAAGAAATGACAATTGCTTTTGTTCATTCATAGGATTGATAAAACCTATCTAGGAGTTTTGAAAGTCTTAATAATTGTAATACAAAGAAGCATTTGAAGCCACACCAGTCTGTTACTTTTATTTAAATGAGCCTAGTATCTAGCTTGGTGAATGAGAGAGGTGGAATAAATTTTATGATAGTCGTTTGTGATATTATGAGGGCAGAGGAAAGGGGATGACTTTTAAAATGCTCCTTTAAATTCTTCAGTGAATGAAGAATTAAAGAAATAATGCTTGACTTACCAATACACTTTGCTTTTCACAACCAACTCTCTCTGTCTTCAAAAATGAGCTGCCCTCCCTCTGTTTCCTTAACACTTTGCTAGCTTATGCTGCTAGCTCTTTAGTATCTCCATTACTTGCAGCAATGGCAAGTTTTTAAAACAAGCAGGTATTTCTGCATTATCTCAAGAATTAGTTTTTGAAGGAGAACAAGTTCATAAGGGAGGATGAATTAAAATTTCCTGTACACAGTCTGAGGGAAGACATAGGACTAGGGATAGAAATTAGAAAGAGGTGGACTTTAATATCAGGTCAATCTTTTTCCATCTTTTTAAAAATAAAAGGAAATACTAAAGTGTTTGAGTTGAGGCTAGAAAGCTACTTACTAGATATGATGTTGCAGGGATTAAAGTATAAGGCAGAAGAATTGGTTAAGTCATTTTTTGGTAATTAATAGCTCTGAGAGAACTATAATTATATTTATTGGGAACTTTAGGGCAAATCTAAGGGAGAAAATAAAGATGCTGAGTATGTCTCCTGAGGTGGGGGATAAAGGAGAAGCCAGGATCAGGCACATGCCTCTCCAAAAAAGAGCAGGTGCTGACAGGGGCTCCTGGCTCTCCTCAGGTACTCTATGGTCAATTTTAATTCACTGCCTCTAAAATTGAGCTTCATCCTGCCATTTCCGAGGATCCTGGTATTTTCAAAGAACAAACTGCTTTTGGATTTGTGCCAGGTCTAGTGCCAATAGCCCATTTATGCTTTGGATCCCTTTTGTTGGTAAGATAGTGTAACATCATTGATTCTGTAGTCATTCTGCCTGGGATTGAATCTTTACTCTTCTATGCAACTTTCAGCAAGTTAATTAAATTATCTTTCGTGCCTCAGTTTTCTCGTCTGTATATATGAAGAAATACGATTTGGGACTAATTACTCTATTTCATCAAAACTAAGGTCATTGATTGTAAGATGCACTATTGCTTTACGACTGGTACATTATATTATTGATATATTGCACTTTCAGAGAGGTTAAGGTAGAGAAAAACCTACCTCTTGGGGTTGTTGTTAGTAAAGCTAGCCCTGCATATAAGTGAGTTCTGTGTTGCTGCTGATGTATACCTATGTAGTCAAGCCTAGGATGGCTGCATCTATAGTGACCATGTTCAGACCTTTTCCTGGTCATTCCCTAAACAATACAGTATAACAACTAGCTATTTAGCATTTACATTGTATTATCTAATAAAGCTAAAATATGCAAATTGACCATAACTTCATGTCAAAGATGACAGCACCCACAGCCAATAAGGAAGGAATATGCAAATTGATATGACAAGGCGAGAGTAGAAAGTGGCTCTGACTGGAGTGAAGGTGGTGCCAGCAGCCAGGGGAAGGAAGGCCTATTCTAGAACAAATTTTTGTACATCAGGCCTCTAGTAAGTAATATAAAGATAAAGTATAGAGGAGGATTATGCGGGTAAGCGATCAGCAAACTCATTAGTCAACAGAACCAAATATCAACAGTACAACAATTGAAATTTCTTTTGAGAGCCAAATTTTTAAACTTATACTTCTTCTAATGCCACTTTTTCTAAATAGACTCGCCCAGACCATGGTAGTTTGTGGAAGAGCCACACTCGAGGGGCCAAAGAGCCACATGTGGCTTGCAAGCTGCAGTTTGCCGACCACGGAGCTAAGGAATCTGAAATGCTTTATATTTTGCCAGTAAGAAAGGGGCAGATAGCTGGAGGTTATCTTCTTTCTATTTTGTTATTATATAGTTACTAGAGGCCCAGTGCATGAAATTCGAGTAGGGTCCCTAGCAGCTGCCAGCTGCTGGAAGGGGCCTTCCTTCTTCCCGTACCGCCCCCTGGTGATCAGCGCACAACATAGTGAGCATTTGAACTCATGGTCAAACTCCCAAGAGGACACTTTACATATTAGGCTTTTATATATATATATATATAGATAGATAGATAGATAGATAGATAGATATAGATGCTTTGTAGGAGCAGGATCTGCTCATCTACAATTAGCTATGGAAGTGGAGAGCCTGCTTTTAAAACCTTTGATACTGGTACTTCTCCTCTGACATAGTCTGTTGTGTGATTTGTAAGATTGTAACTAATAATAATATGAAGTCCTGTTTTCATAATACTATTTAAATATAAACATTATTTTTACCAAATCAATGTGACAAAATACTGGAGTGATGCACATAAATTTTTTATATTTAAAAATTTTATCCTACCTAATAACAGAGAAACATGCAAATTGACCACACCTTCGCTACGCCCACAAGCCCTGCCCACCAGCCAATCAGGGTGAGTATGCAAAGTAAACCAACCAACATGGCTTTTAATTTGTATATCCAGGCCAGCGCGAAATCTGAAAACAGTGTAGAAAGAAGCCAAGCACTGAGCGAAGCTGTGGAGAAGCAAACAAGCGGGGCGGGGCAGGGCGGGGGTGGGAGGGGGGCTGTAGAAGCAGGTGGAGCAGCGACCAAAGCAGGAAGCCCTATTGCAGGAACCTTCCTGCAATGGGTCTCTAGTGTGTTAATAATTTTAGACTTACAGAAAAATTGTGCAAATAATAAACAATACTAATATCTATAAACTTTTTGGCCTCTATTCACTTGTTAACATTTTTGCTCATTTGCTTTATCATTAAGGATACTCTTTCCCTTTCTCTTCCTTTCTCTCTCCCTTTCTCTTTCTCCCTCCCCCTTCACTCCTCTCTCTCTCTCTCTCTCTCTCTCTCTCTCTCTCTCCTCTCTCTTTTTCCCCTTTGAATGAGTGGGTGTGCACACACACATATCTAATGTTTTTTTGAAATATTTGAGAATGAGTTCCTTGGGGATGTTTTCTTACAATACCACAATAGAGAGAGTACATCTGTCATCTTTTGGCATTTGTCATTCTCTATTCTGACTAATTTTACTTAGCTTCATACCATGCCCTCAAAGTCTTATCATGTTGTTGCAAACAGAGAGATTTCATTCTTTTTTATGGCTGTGTAGTATTTTAGCATTCATTTAGTTCTCATGTCTCTTTTTAACTTACTTTAATTTGGAATATTTCCAAAGACTATCCTTTATGATAAATAGACGTTTTTAAAGAATAAAGTCTCCCCCTTTCTTTAATGGAGTTTGCTTATGTTTTCTCATGATTAGATTTGGATTACATATTCTCTGCCAGAGTGCTATAAAAGTAATGTGTCATAGGAGTGTCATATCTGGAGGCGCATGAGAACCTTTTGCCCCTCCTTGGTAGTGTTACCATCTGCCTCTCCTTAGTAGTGTTGCTTGTAATCATCACTCTGCCAAAGTGTTTTCCAATTTCTTCACTATATACAGTAGTTACTCTCCCCTCCCCCCAGGAACCAATAAATAATCTATGCAGAACCACTTTAAGACAATGAAAATATCCCATTCCACATAAAAATTTCTTCCTATACTTGACCTCTATTGATGATTCACGTTTAAACTCATCTTTACTATAACCTATAACGGTTTCAAAATATTTAAATAAACTATATTTTCTTAGTTAAGTTTGGTGTTTATAAATATTTGACTGTATATGTTTTTTTTTTCTAATAGTAATCAAACAACTATTTTTAAAAATATATAGTTTGTTGATTTCAGAAAGGTAGGGGGAGAGAGAGAGAGAGAGAGAGAAACATCAGAGATGAGAGAGAATCATTGATTGGCTGCCTCCTGCACACCCCCAACTCAGGATGGAGCCTGAAACCTGGACATGTGCCCTTGACTAGACTAAGAACCTGGGGCCCTTCAGTCTGCAGGCCAATGCTCTATCCAGTGAGCCAAACTGGCTAGGGCTCAGACTATTTTTAGTAGTAAAATTCTTTTCTTAGACTGTCAAATTTGTTATATTTACAATGATTTTTTTTCTGACTTAGTTCATAAAAATAAGATTTTATTGTTCATACTACATCTGCCATATTGAGATTTCCTTTTCTAGCCACTGAAGATCTGTACTTTGATGATGGCTCCTGGACAGGTTAGGTATGAGCCTGCTAGAATTTAATATTAATAGAGGGGACCACAAGAGACTTTACTTTTACATCTAAGGGAGTTCTGACTTATATAGAACTTTCTTAATATTTGAGATTCTGGTGAGTCATTTACAAATGAGTAAAACATAGGTGTGAATGCTATGGTGAACTAAAGCACTTGACCTAGTTTGATTTTTCCTGACTTATAAAAGCTGCTTTGCTGGTTCTTTTAGGCTTATTTTGAAAAGTTACAGGGATGCTAGAAAACTTTGAAGGATGGTGAACACAGTCATATTTCATTAGAAATCTTCATGTTGAAACCTCTTGATACAGATTTTTGGTTTTCTGCTTAAATTTTTTTTCTTTATGCCCTAGCCAGGTGACTTAGTTGGTTGGAGCATCGTCTCATATACCTAAAGGTTTTGGGTTCGATTCCCTGTCAGGGCATATTCCTGGGTTGCAGGTTCAGTCAGGCAACTGATCAGTGTTTCTCTTTTTCTCTCCCCATCCTCCTTCTTTCTGTCCCCTCCCTTCCTCCTTCCCAACCTTCCTTCCGATTTCTACACTTATCCTCTAGTGATTATAAAAAAAATTATAAAGTCTGAATTAAAAAATTTTTTCTTTTGCCCAAACTGGTTTGGCGCAGTGGATAGAGCATCAACTCTTGGACTGAAGGGTCCTGGGCTTGATTCCAGTCAAGAGTATGAGTTGCAGGCTCAATCTCTGGCCAGGGCACATGTGGGAAGCAACCAATTGATGTGTGTCTCTCACATAGATGTTTCTCTCTCTCTCTCTCTCTCTCTCTCTCTCTCTTTCTCTCTCTCTTCCTCCTCCTCCCCCTTCTCCTCCTCCCCCCCCCAAAAAAAAAAAATCAATAGGAAAATATCTTTGGATAGGGATTAACCAAAAAATATATATATATATTTTTCTTTTTTATCTGCTGTCAGTGATGATCTTCATATGTTTCCTTTTGGGTAGCTTTGTGCTTTTTAATGACTTTGACCCGTGCCTCTCACTTTGACTGACAGTTGTTACTCTTAGTCATGAGCAGGGGAAGAGGAAACATTGAGAATGATTTATTACAGGTCCATTGCTACAATTATAAAACCAATTCTTGATTTTGGAGAAAAAGTTACTTCATTTTTTTTTTTTTTTTTGGTTTTGTTGCCTTTATCATTTTATGTTTTGAGATAGGAGGGAAATCTTAGTTAAAGACAGCTCCTGTTTGTTTGTGGGACAGTCAAGTATAGCCACTATTTGAGGTTCAGATTCTGAGACATTTATTGAGTGCCTACTTTGCATGAAGCACCACTCATGCAGGGAGAGAGGGTTTGTTACAGAGAGATTGATGCCATAGGTACTGGCCTTAATCGAGGGATGTGAATATCTGGCCTTTTTTAAATTGAAATTTATTTTTAAAAGGCAAACTTAAAAATAAACAGTTGAACTAATTAGCTGATTTTGATTGGGAATGTGTACATTGACTACATTAACATGGCTAATAAATATACACCAGAGTTTACCTGTTTCACATAATTTTTTATGTGGGGGTTAAATGGAGGAAATTTTGAGTTTTCTAGATTTATTATAGACAATATCAGCATTTTATAAATGCTGATATTATTATAGGGAGTAGGTCCTGCAGTGGAAAATGTAAAAGAGGAAGAAGGAGTAGAAGAGAGATGAGACCACAAGCCCTTATTTTACTATAGAGCACTAGAGGCCTGGTACACGAATTTATGCATGGGTGGGATACCTTGACCTGGCTGGTGATTGGGACGATTGGGGCCATCTTGCCCAGTCCTTATCGGGCCAGTTGGGGCCAGCTCGCCGGGGTGAGGGACCATGGGAGGTTGGCCGGCCATGGGAGGTTGATTGTGGGAATGCACTGACCATCAGGGCGCAGCTCCTGTGTGGAGTGTCTGCCCCCTGGTGGTCAGTGCACATCATAGTTACCAGCTGGTTGTCCGGTCCTAGATATAGATAGATAGTAACAATTCTGGCATAGCATGTTTTAAACTGGATTGGTGTCACAATGGGGAGCGGTAGCAGCTTATCCTTTAAGGTGAGAGGTGAAGCCCGATTTTTAGAAGGGCATTGGGAATGAAGGTGAGGCAATATATTTGAGAGAGAATGTAGAGAAAAACCTTGGCAAGATTTGCTGTGGCCAAGATGAGGGAAATGAAGGAGTCTGATATGGCCTGACGTGGTGCTGGTTTTGTTAGGAGATAAGTTGAATGAGGTACTGTACTGGGGGATGTCAGTATGTATTGTCCACTTGGAGATACTAGTAAATATTCTGGAAGGGAGTACTGGTCAGCAGAAGAAAATAGAGATGAAGATACAGACTTGGGAGCCAGTGTGTTTTGTGGTGGAAGATGTGGAAATGGATGCTGTTGTCTAGGAATAGAATGCATTATCTGTGGTAAACCCTGAGGACAATCCAAGTACAGGGCCACTCCATTGTCAGCTCCAGTGGGTATCAACCACAACGTCATTTGGTCATTTGTGTGAATGGATCCCCAAGATTTGTGCAGCGGGGCATATAGCCCAAAAGACACTCAAATTTAGGGTCATTTAGATCCTGAATAAGTGAAAGATACTGAGAAGGGGTGCTTTGAAAGGTGGATGGAGAATAATGCCAGAGCCGTGTTACAGAGCCAAGTCAAAGGGTTTTATGGAGTAGAGTCAGATGTTGTAGAGAGGTCAAGGAACATGAGGCCTGAGAAGAGACCTTTGTGCTCTGCATTTATGAAATCATTAATTGTTCCTAAGAAAACTTTGACCATGGAATATTTGCAGTGCAAGCCAGATTACAGTGAGAAGAGGAGAAATGGGAAATGGCTTGCGGAAGCAGCATCATTGAGACATTATATACTAACTGATAGCATCATAGAATATATCTGAGGTAATTTTTGAGAATAATCTTGCAATTTAGAGATTGTTTTGAATTGTAGTGCTCTTTAATTTTCTTCATATTTTAACTTTTTCTCATAATTTTCTATAATATTTTGGGAAATTAGTAAGATTCTCAAATTTTATTTCCCATAATTTTATATTATCTAATTAAATCATATTAATTTTAAATATTATATTAAGTCATATATTTCCCAGAATATTCTAGAAGCTGGTTTGTGATATTCCCATTTTACATTTGTAGTAAATGAACTATAATAAAAATGAAGTAATTTTGTAAGTCTCTACAGTGATTTTTCAAACTTCGCATCCCTTGTGATTGATCAAGATTGATCCTTCCAATTTTGAGTGAATAGTTAGAAAGGTTATAGTTAGTGATGATACCTCATATTTCAAATATACAGGAACATAGATTTGTGTTGGGAAAAATATTAATATAGGCACTTAAGGAAAAAGATTTTGAGTTTGAACCAGAACAGTACTATAAATAATTTGGGAGCTTATTCTATACAGTCATTACTGGTGTTTAGGCAGTGTTCTGGGTGAGAGGAAAGAACCTTATGATTTTTCAAAAAGTCATCTTGTGATGATGAGTGATTTCTCCCCCTGTATTGCTTAAAATTTGACCATTCAGCTACCATCTTAATTCTTCTGTTAAAGAATAAGGCTTAATTAAGACATAATTGCATGTGTTGTCATGAATATAAATTCAATGCTGTTTGCCTAAGAAAAGTTTGGGGTTTCCTTTTTCTGTTTATTTTTTTTTTTTTTGGGGGGGGTGTCTTTTTTGGGACTTGGCTAAAACTGTAGTGGTTTTTTTCTCCTTCTCCCCATTCCCCCCCCCCCTTTTTTTTTTAAACTCCCATTAGCCATTCACAGAACAGAAGCAAACACCCATTTTAAAAATTCATGTCTTCAAATGTTAATTTGATGCTTTGAGGTATAAATGACCTTTCTAGCCAGCCCAGACTTGTCAAACAAAGGAATGATCAGAACAAGCTGCTGTTTGTTCTAATACAACAGGCTGTTTTTCACAGAGAATTTCAAAAACAATTGTGCTTCTCTCTTCTACAAAACATTAAATTAAACTTCGGCCTGTTCTAGGTTAGAATTTAGAAAGAATTGTGTAGACAGAAGTGGTTAAATAGAATGCTGATCACCTGTGCAAAATGAGCCATACACTTCAGTTTGTGGAGTCTATAGTGTGTATAGGAAGTACACACCTGGCTTTTTAACCAGATAATAGACTCAAACAAAGCTGAACCATCGAGTTCACAGAGTGTTGGAAGAGAGAAAGGACCCCCCCCCCCACCCACCCCCCAAAAAATAGTAGGTAAGCAGAATGAGACATTGTGCATAGCTTCATAGCTTTGTATTGTTCTTGTTGCAAATTAATTGAACTAGTGAAATGAACTGAGGCAGTGTTGTAAAATGACTGCTGCTCTTGGCACTTTTACAGAGCTTGGTGTTCATCACAGTTTCACAGCTAACTCACTAGCTTTGTAGTCATCAACTTCCATGAGTTTCTTTTTTTAAAATTGAATTTATTACCATGTCATTGACTAATAAAATTAAATAGTTTTGAGGGGTACAGTTCTATAATATGTCAACTGTATATTGTATTGTGTGCTCATCACACCAAGTCAAGTCTCCTTCCATCACCATTTATCCCCCCTTTATCCTTTTTTACCCCGTTCCCCTCTGGTAATCACCATGCTGTCCTTGTATATATTTTTTTCTTTGCTTAATTTCTCACCCAGCCCCCCAACTCCCCTCCCCTCTGACATCTGTCAGTCTGTTCTCTGTATCTATGAGTCTGTTTCTATTTTGTTTACTTGTTTGTTTTGTTCATTAGGTTTCACATATAAGTGAAGTCATATGGTACTTGTCTTTCTCTGACTTATTTCACATAGCATAATACTCTCCAGGTCTATCCATGAAGTCACACAAGGTAAGATTTTCTTCTTTTTTTCTGGCTGAGTAGTATTCCATTGTGTAAATAAATGTACCATGTCTCTCTTATCCACTCATCTACTAATGGCCACTTGGGCTGCTTCCAAATCATGTCTGTTGTCAATAACACTGCTTTAGCTACCGTGTTTCCCCGAAAATAAGACATCCTCTGAAAAAAAGACCTATTTACAGGTTTCCTTCTGAGTGAAATATAAGGCATCCCTTCTAAAATAAGGCCCCCCCTAGGCTAAACATGAGAGATTTGGTCCACTGATTCTGAAAGAAATGGAGTCACAAGAAATTCACCAGGAAATTCAGGAATTGGATTGTTAGGATGATGTTCCAGAAGATGATGACATGATTGTCATTGAATAAATGAGTAAATTCTTGATACTGTAGGATTCACAGTTTGTATGGTTTGTGTGGACAACTACCGTACTACCGTACCATATACAGGTAATAAATTTCCTTTATTTCCATTTAACAATAAATGTGTACCGTATTCTTCTTCATGGAAAAATAAGACATCCCCTGAAAATAAGACCTAGCGCATCTTTGGGAGCAAAAATTAATATAAGACACTGTCTTATTTTTGGGGAAACGGTATCAAATGGGAATAACACTGCTTGTCCTGTTTCATTAACAAGATGTACAGGATAATTTATGAGAGATGCCTATGATATATGGATGTACATTTGTCTCCATAATTGTGATGTTAACTTATTCCCAACCTGTTTTAGATATTGTCCACTGACTCCCAACTCTCCTTTTCCTGAACATGATATAATGTAAAGAAGTGAATAAAAGTTTTGAGTTTGGATTTTTTGTTGGGTTCTCAGGTTCTAAATAAATGACCAGGATTCAGGAAACCAACAAATCAAAAAGCAGTCCCCCTACAAATACAATCCCAAATAATTTTTAAAAATATATATCTTATTGATTTTTTTGCAGAGAGGAAGAGAGAGGGACAGACAGAAACATTGATGAGAGAGAATCATCTATCAGCTGCCTCTTGCACACCCCCTACTAGGGATGTGCCTGCAACCAAGGTATATGCCCTTGACTGGAATCGAACCTGGTACCGACGCTCTATCCACTGAGCCAAACTGGTTTCGGCAATCCCAAATAATTTAATGTCCAGTTATTTCCTTTGAAACTTAATAGTTCACATAGAAGAGTGCAACACATGCTCTGTTTTGGTGGGTTGTTAGTATATTTTCTTCTTTGGTATCATGAAAAAGGAAGAAAGAAGTAAACAGTTTTTGTCAAAGCAAGGCTAGAGGCTAATTAATTTAAATAAGCTTAAAACAGTCCCCAGTAGCCTGGCCACTGTTGCTCAGTGGTTGAGTATCGACCTATGAACTAGGCGGTCATGGTTCAATTTTGGTCAGGGCACATGTGCAGGTTGTAGGACTGATCCCAGGTAGGGGGCATGCAGGAAGCAGCCAATTGATGATTTTCTCTTATCTTTGCTGTTTCTATCTTTCTCCCTTCCTTTTTGAAATCAATAAAAATATTTTTTAAAAATAGTCCCCCGCCGAAACCGGTTTGGTTCAGTGGATAGAGCATCAGCCTACGGACTGGAAGGTCCTGGTTTGATTCCCATCAAGGGCTTGTACCTTGGTTGCGGGCACATCCTCAGTAGGGGGTGTGCAAGAGGCAGCTGATTGATGATTCTCTCCTTCATTGATGTTTCTAACTCTCTATCCCTCTCTCTTCCTCTCTGTAAAAATCAATAAAATATATATTTTTTAAAAATTGTTCTTAAAATTTTTTTAGAGAAATTGTTCTATAACAACAGGAGATTTAGAGTACATTTGGTTTATTGCCTTTAATTCTCCCTCTGTGCAAGGCATAGAAAATTTCTATATTAAGTAATTGGGGGTTGAGTTTGTTTCTTAGAGGAAATGGGCTATTTGGAAGTTTGATAGTTTTAGTTAGAAAAAGATTCTGATTACAAGAAAGCATGCAATCCTATCTAATAAAGAGGAAATATGCAAATTGACCATCACTAAGATGGTGGCGCCCATAACCATAAGATGAGGCACCCAGTTGGAGTCTCCCAGTCCTTTCAGCCCTACCGCTCCTGAGGGCAGGTCTGGCTACTCCTTGTGCCTGCTACTGGAGTCCCACAGTCTTATTATTAGCCCAGCGAGGAGGGTGGCAGACACATGGTGTGGCTGGATCTGCCCTTAGCCCCTCAGCCTCCCAGGGCTGGCCAGAGGTTCAGGTAAGTCTTCGATGGCAGCTGCTTAGGGCCTCCCGAGGCTCAGGTAACCAAGGCTGGCCGAGGTTTGTGCTGCCACCAGTGGCAGCAGCAGAGGTGTGATGGGGGCATCGCCTTCTCCTGATCACTGGGTTGCCTCTTGCCCATGAGGGCTCCTGGACTGTGAGAGGAGGCAGGCTGGGCTAAGAGACACCCCCCACCCCCCTCCAGTGCATGAATTTTCATGCACCTGGCCTCTAATGTAGTATATAGTTATCATAGAAAAGGAAACATTAGGATGTGTGTTAGGAGGTAAGAAATTAACTTTGAATTTAAAGTAATAACTTAGCCTTTTGACCAGGGTAATACGATTGGTTTGTAGACTTAATTTTTATGGGAGGAGTTGGGAGAAGAATATGAAAAAGAAAGGGAAAGGTTTGTGAAATTAAAAGTCTTATAAATTTCACAGGATTCTTTAAGCTCTTACCACAGTTATGAAACAAATATAAGTCAGGTTTTACAAATAATGATTAGCTCTTATATTTTATGAGAATGCTATGCACTTAAAATAATTTCAGCCTGCTTTTTATTAAATGGTATATTCCCTTGATACATTTCTACTCCTAGGACCTCAGTATTTGGTTGAAACAATTTTGTGGAAAGGCCCTTCTTTGTACTAAGAACTAGGAGATAAGGATGTTCCAGACAGAGTCTAGCTACTCACTAATTGTTTGACCTTGGGCAATTTACTTGACTTCTGTGGGCATCTGTCATTTGATAAATGATATAAATAATTAAAATGTCTCAAATACCTTTTAAACTCTTACTATTTTTGTCTTTGAGGAATGTTATTAAATGTAATGGAACTTATTTTAAGTATATATTCAAAATACTGTATTTTTTTTTTTTTCCTTGAAGAGTTTTCAGTTAGCCAAATGGATTGATTTAAAGTTTTTGACCACAGCTGCTACAGAAATGTGTGCACAGCTACTGTTTTGGTAAACACAGACTAGTAACCAGATGGTAGTAATACTCTAAAAAGTTGGGCTGTATGGGCTGGGAACCATCCAAATGGAATTTTCAATGTTTTGCCTAGGTACATTGGATTTAGTACACACTAACTGAGTTTTAGTGTGTTTTATTACTTCAGTGGCTAGGAAGAACAAAGAGTATTATGTGGAATACAAATAATGCTTATTAAGCTTGCAGTTGATTCCTTCTGATAGATGTTCCAAATTGCTGTCAGACTTTATTTACTTACTCGTAAACAGATGTGCTTTGCTTTAAATCAGGATAACTGTTGCAAACCTAGTTATGCATATTTTAAACAACTGTTAAGGATTCCATTTTTAAATCGTTGATTAAATAAGAAGCTGATTTATTATGTTTTCTAAGGTTTTGGTTCCTAGTGGTTATTTTAGATGACAAAAAACCGTAATTTTGTTTTTTGAAATTCTGATTAAAGATGGGATATCATCAGTTAAAAATTATTTTCTGGATTGACCAAGTGGCTAAGTTGATTGAGTGTTGTCCAGTACATCAACAGGTTTTGGGTTTGATTTTTTCCTCAGGACACATACCTAGGTTTTGAATTTGAGCCCCAGTTGGGATATGTGCTGGAGACAACTAATCAATGTCCATCCGTCTGTCCCTCCCTGTCTCCCTCCTTCCCTCCTTCTCTCCTCCCTCCCTCCTTTTCTCCCTTTCTTCCTTCCTCCCTGTCTCTCTAAAATCAAAACATATCCTCGGGTAAGGATTTAAAAAGACATATATTTTTCTGGCCTATAGTCTAGAATGTATAGCTAAGGCAAGCAATTATATATTTTATTTTAAAAAACTTGAGTCGCTGTTTTATCACCAGAAGAGATGTTGGCAGTAATTTGGACATCAGCTGACCCATGTTTTAACTAAACAATACAGCAGTAATAATCTTAATTTTAAATTTTATAAGTTAATAGTGTTGGAGAATATTTCTTCCAGTTTTAGTTTTTCCTCCTGCTATGATGTTGTTATAGTTCATTTGTTAAAATCTTTGCTAGGTCAGTGCCGTACTATTCATTAAATATACAACGTTTCTATAGCCTCAGATCCTGACATTAGCAGACGATGAGCTAGCGTCATCACGGAAGCCCTGGTCATTGTCTACTCTCTTCTGGTTTGATGTTAGGTTCTGTCTATTCAGTAGGTTTGTATGATAGTTGTTACTAATTCTCAGATTACTTATTTCTGGCATTCATGCTCACATGCATTCACAACAGATATTTATTGAGCCATCATTACTAAGTATTAGGCATTATACTGGGACAGATTGGTGACAAGTTCTCTGGAGTATACCTTCTAGTGGGAAGATACTTGTTAAATATATAACAAATATAAAATTGCAATGAATATATAGATAAAGTGGCAGAAAGTAGAGTTGCTCTAATTTATGGTTCTTGCTCCTCAGAAATAGAACTAGTTCTGTTCCTCAATATAAAAACAGTTTAAAATGATTTCCAGCCCGAAATATTCTTGATGGTTTTAATTATAGCAGCTGGCACTTATTTTGACTGCCCATCTTCTAACATGTTTTGCCAATAACTACTCTTAGATTTTGCCCTGCCTACCTCCTCCAGCTGAAAGTAGAACATCTGCCTCAGATGTACACTCTCAATTACATATTAGCTGGTGTAAAGTCTGACTAAAATCAAGCAAAAAGGACACTACAACCTAAGGGAAAGTGGAGGCAAGCACTAGGGTTGCTTCAGCAGCCACAAGACTGCTTAGCAGCTTGTAAAAGATAATGTGAAGTGGGCGACAATGGACATGCACTTGTAGATATTTTTTTCTTGGAGTACTGGAATCTAAATTTCTGTGTCTAAGAGAAGAAGAATATAGATTAATCTTTTAAAGTTTATTGCCTAGTTTTTAGGCCAAACCCATGACTCTATATATCTAGGATTCAACTACATAAAAAAAAAACCCCAAGATCTACTAGTTACCTTCTGTAATCAAAAGTATTAATTGATAAATGTGATTAAGCTAGAATAATCTTATATATTAATCTGAGCAAGTTATTAATCACAGCAATAACTGGTAAAGCAAGCTAGATGATTGTGTCATTGTGGCACTTTTAATTCTGTTAACATGCATTAGCTCTCTTTTTTGCATTAGCTCTTTATTATACATCTAGTATCACTTAGGTTTGACTAGCATAATAACTAATATGCAGGGTGGTTCTTAAATATTGAACATTCTCAGCTTCCTGCTGAGTATGAAGATTAATGAACAAAAGCAATTATAATCTGTAGATGAGATATAGCTTAAATCTCTCTCTACTCCTACCCCATCCCTCGGCTTATTCATGGACATGTATCACCATAAAAAGTATTATACCAAATAATATTATATATTTCTGGGGTGAATTGTTGATAAGATGTGCTAGAAATACAACTTTTAACGTAAGTGTACAGATTTTCTAGAAAAAGAACAATTACAATATTCTGTGTTTACCACAGCTATTAAAAGTTTAATACCTCCCCACCCACATGGCAACGTAATGTAAAACTGTATCCAGGAATAAGGAGCCTAGAATACAAAGTAAGTTATGAGTAATTGCAGGCCAAAAATTTGTCATAGTGGTTACCTTACTCCTGAGTCATGGTTTTTTGGTCTTTAATACTCTATATGCTATCCTGTGTAACAGACAACACCAGGGAAGAGACCTAATAAAATGCTCCATATTTTTCAAAGAGAACAATTTAGAATAAAGCTACCTACGAGTACCTAATATCAGAACAAACAGGCAATGAATAGCATCTAATTCTGCACATTATGCAGAGACATTAAATATACATATTAGTAAGGTAGCAGATGCTTTGGTTCTGAAATTGACATGTAAAATAGCAGTCTTTCTCTGCAGGGCTCCGCTCCAGCCAGCGCTCCTTCACATATAATGAATAGCTAATTTCAGTACTATGGTCCATGGGAGACTGGGGAACTCGGAAGAGGAAAGCATTCCAACTTGAAGAACAGCAGGATGTGCTGAGATGTGCTTTTTAATGGAGAAACATTTAGAACTC